>NC_091810.1:85132500-86382500 GCF_041296235.1 Equus asinus | reverse complement strand
GGGCGTGTTCCAGGGCTCAAGAAACCAGATTGAAGTTGACTGTATTCTCCATCTCAGGAGGGGAGGCCCACAACCTGGGTGTACCTCCATCAGCTGTAGTAGCCAACGCCTCCACTTTTCCCATGCAGATTCAGACACAAAAGCACCATTCCAGCTGTCATGGGTTGAACTGTGTCCCCTCAAGAGATGTGGAAGTCCTAACCCCTGGAACCTGTGACTGTGATCTTATTTGGAAATAGGGTCTTCACAGATGATCCAATTAAAATGAGCTCATTAGGGTGGGCCCTAATCCAATATGACTGTGTCCTTAATAAAAGGGGAAATTTGGACACGGAGACAGACACATACAGAGGGAAGACGATGTGAAGATACAGGAAGAGCGCCACCTACAAGCAAAGGAACACCTGAGGCCACCGGAAGCTGGGGGAGAGGCTGAGAACAGATCTTCCACAGCCCTTAGAAGGAACCAACTTTGCCAACACCTTGATTTCAGACTTCTAGCCTCCAGAACTGTGAGAAAAGAAATTTTTGTTGCTTATTCCACTTGGTTTGTGTTTGTTATGGCAGCTGTAGGAAATTAATACATCCGCCAACCCAGAATGCGCAGTAACCGGGCTCTAGAATTAGAGAGAGAGCTGAATGACAGCTCCCAAGAAGTAAGCCCCAAATTCCTGAAATTTGGATCCTGAATCTGCCTGCTGAGCACCCAGAGGGGTAACGGTCCTCCTAGAGACGGTAGCAACGCTACCGACTGGAAGAGACAGCTGCTCGCTCTTCCCTCAAGGGCTCATCTTCTGGGGCCAGAGGAGGTGAGTAGTGTAAGGACCGCTGGCCCCTTCCTTGCCTGCGAAGCTGTGCGATTTGGTTGGGATGAGGGGCACTCAGCAGGTGCATTAGCCCATTTCCAGTGAATGCCGATGATGGAAGCCTTGGGCAGCCGATTCTTTGCAGCACAGTTCACAGAGCAGCAGCAAATGGCTCCATGAAAGAAAGCACAAAAGCTCTCCCCCTCCGGGACTTCAGCTGTCAAGGCACAGAAAGCAGTTGGCTTTCCACAAAATCTTGGCAAGTCTACCCTGGCTCTGACAGGCTGATGAAAGCTGGGTGGCTGTGCACTTGGCAGAGCAGCAGTTCCAGCCACACCTCGGTGAGGAGTGGGGCGCTCTGCCACACAGAACCCAGAACCCGGGCGCTGAGCAATGGGAGAGCACTGCCACACCATGGGGCTTGTCCACACTTAGGGGATACCCTGAGAGGCGGTCCACAGGCAGAGCCCCAAAACCCAGAAAGAACAAAGGCCGAGTCCCTTAGAAAGGTACACAGGATGCTTCACGACTCATCTCCAACTGCTGTCCAGTCTCATCTTCTTCTCCCCTCACACGTTAGGCTCCAGAAATGCCCAACAACTGGTTGTTCCTGAGTTCAAATCCTGTCTCCACCATGTATCTGCTCTGTGATCTTGGTTGTGACATGGAGCCTCAGTGTCCACCTCTGTCAAATGGGGAGACAAATATCTGTTCTTTCTGGTTATTATAAGAATTACCTGAGATAAGATGTTCAAAGTGCCTTCACAGTGCCCAACACAGTCAGCTCTCGGTGGTAGCTATTACTGATCACCACTAACTTATTCATCAATAACCCAATTCAACAGTATTCGATCCACAAATAACTCTGCTGATGGACAATAGATTAACCAATAATCAAAAGAGCAGTACTCAACTCATCTAACCTAGCTCCCCAGCTGCTTCCAAAGGCCCAACCATGACACTCAAAGACGAAAGAGCAGTTCCCTAGAATCTAGCTTAACTCAGACTCTGCTGCAGCCCGGAGCTTCAGTTCTGAGGGAGAGGGTGGGGCTCTGATAGCGGGGAAGGTCCCAGGAGAGAAGGCCATCCAGGGCCTTCCCACCCCTTGCTGACCCCCCAACCCCCAGCCACCCCGAGTCATATTTAAGTCTCTTGCAAGTTCATTTTTCCCCTCCTCTTGGAAGAACTGACTTCCTGAAGCCCATGGCCCCCAAACTATAGGTGTATGATTGAATTAACATCAGCATTGCGGGAATCAGCAGCCGTCTGAAAAGACCTTTTTAAGTAACTGTATTCTCCCTTCTGTCTTTATTACAAATAATGGCAATCAGTCAGAAGCGCAGTCTCTGTGGCTTCCAATCTGATTTATCCTGTCTTTAACTATCATTGAGACTCTGACTGTCTCAATCCAGAGCAACTGAGCACGGTGGACCCGGGGCCTGCGGAGGAAGGCAGGGCCTCAGAACTGGGGTTTGTACTGAGCCCTTGGCTCATGGCAGAGAAAAGCCACTTCAAGTCTCCATGGGGCTTCCTTTGCCTTCCACATCTTCTGAGCAAGGGCACACAGCTCTGCGTCCCCACAGCGAATTCTCCCCTACCTGCCACGCTGGTCTTTTTAAGCATTAGAAGCTTGTACTGAAGTGTTATTTCTTTCAACTACTGCCATCCTAACAGTATATGATCCTTAAAAGATGAGTACTCCTTGTGCCTTGGCTCCATTTTCTGCCATGGCACCAAAAGGCTCACCAGGTCTGAAGGTCCTGGGTGGCCAGAGGCAGGCTGCCTGTTCCACGCTTGGATTTTAATCAAGACAAGGAGGCAACTTACTATCCACAAAGCAGGCCACTCAGCAGCATTTTCCCAACTAGAAAGAGAAGATTCTCCAGGTTTCAAGTCTCCACAAGGTAACCTTCAGCCAAAGAAATGTCTGGTCAGGGTAAGGAGCCAGTCATTCCTTCAGGAAGCCCCCGAGACGCTCCTCTGTTGGCCTTTACACCCTCCTGGAATAGCCGGCTCCCCTGGAGACTCAAGCCCGGGGCCTGACTGCCCAAGAGGCAGCGACAAGAGCTAACAATGACAGCACGTTCCTGAGGCTCTCAGGTAAAGAAAAGGCTGATTTCCAGGGTCAGCTTCCTAGACGCTGGCTCAGCTTTAAGCTTCCTGGCGGGTTGAGTCCCACACCATCACTCCAACCTCTGACGGTTGACATTCAGCCCAAACTCCAAGGCTCGTCTCCCCTGCCACCTTCTGCAAATGCCTTATCCATCCTTTAAGACTCATGTGAAATGCTGCCTCCTCCCTGAAGCTTTCTGGATTCCTCTGGGGGGATTTAGTGACCCCTCTCTGCCTTGTATGGGGCGTTCCTTCACTCTGTCGCTGATATGAACATGCTGCAATTGCTTTTTTCCATGGGCCTCCCCGCATGGCTCTGAGGTGCCCTAAGGCAGGGACCCTGTCCTTCCATTTGTGCCTCCACAGCCTAGCGCAGGGCCTGGCACAGAGCAGGCCTTCAGCAAACACTGTGTGCTCACCGAATGAACATGGGATAGTAAACGCACAAGTAACACACGGAGCAGAAACTTTCAGTCGGGCAGTGAGGAATGAGGCCACCGGGCTGTTCTTGCATTTTAATATTCCAAAGCTGCCACGCTCCCTTCATTTATTCAGGCCACATCCATGAGAATGAGTCATTTCTCAGTGGCTGGAGTGGATGACGGGTTTTGCTCATTCTAGAAAGTCTTTCTGTAATGGATGATAAGCAATGACTCCACGGCAGTGCTTCCTCCCTTTGGGGTCACATTTTGATACTTTCCCCAATGCCCCTTTATATGCAACGGCTCAATCAGAGTGTGACACCCCTCCAGGGAGAAGGGCATCTTCCTTTTGCAGATGAGCAAACTGAGGCCCAAGAAGTGAAGCAGCTGGACTCATGGTCACATGCGAGTTAAGAGAAAGCTGAAACGAGGCTTCTACCCGCGCCTTCTTCGGTTGCACTCTCTACAACCGCAGTTTGCCCCTCCTGATCAAAAAGTGACTACTATCCAGACACAAAATCCATGCGTGATTCTTTAACATGCTTCTAGCCTTTTATCCGATCTGCTCAAAACAGTCTCAACAGCAGGGCAAAGGTGGAGCTGTAAGTACTTCTGGGGCCAGCATTTCTGCCCTAACAACCATCTTTATGGCCTGGTCTAGTGAGCTCACCAACCATGTCTCTGATTATAAGCTCAGGCTTTCTTTGTCTTCCTCTCAGCCATCCCGATTCATAATGGAATTTCAAATTAACTCAGCAAACAAATTTATCGTATGTCTCCTCTCTGCCCAATACTGTCAGTTGCTGTGCTCTGCCCCAGGCTGGGGGAGGGACCCCTCGCTGCTCCCAGAGCCCCTGAGCTTCCCTCTTTTACTGCACTGGTCACTGTTCTGTCTCTGTCTGGCTCCTTGTTTGTCCCTGCCCAGGACAGGGGTCAGATTGATTCATGTCTGCAGACCCAGAGTCAAGCATGTTATTAGAAAACATTGAATACATTCGTGAAAAATAAATGAATGAAAAAATGAACAAATGGATGAATTCTACCAAGTACTGCAGTGACACAAGTGAGCCTGGAAGCTACTAGAATACTGGAGACTTGAAGAACAAACACTGGAGAACACGAGAGTACATTTTGGGAGAAGAGTGAGGGAGGAAGTCAGCATCAACCAAAGGCAGATGCAGAAATGAAAATGTCCTATGGGGAGTGGGAGAGATTGTGCTGGCCGCAGTGTTCGCTTTATGGATAAAAGTTGTCAGCCATAGGGCAGAACTCCAGGTGACTGAGGACCACAGCTAGCCTGTAAGGCACCTTTGTGTGAACTGGAGAAAGGTAGCCTCTTTGTGCAGATGCCAACCTGAAGCCACATGGCCTGGGGAATGGTCAGTACCTCTGTGTTAAGGAAAAGGAGGCTTTTAGTTTGGTGGATGTAGACCAGCACTTGAAGGTGGGGCCTGGTGAGTAGAACAAATGCCAAATTTCAAACTCCTGCATTAGGTTCCCTTGTGCAGTGCCCAACATGCACAACCACATGCAGTGGCCCGACTTTGACAGTCCAGGTAAGATGTGTAGAGAACGAGAAGCACAAATGAAGCCCAATTCTTTTCACAGAACCTGACTTTCAAGGCTAATTGGCCTTTTAGTCAGTCCCCCGCCTCAAAGTTCACTTCCCTTTCCTGAAATCCTCCCATGTTGTGATGTGGGTCCCCCTGAGAGCAGAGCCCGAGACAAGGGCGTGGGCCAGCTAATTTACTTGGGAGGTGTCTCAGAAAGCCAGAAAAGAGGGGGGCAAGGAAAACAAGAGAGAGAACCATGGAAAGGTATAGAATTGGGCTACTTATTGCTGTGGGCATACTGGGGCTTGATAATTCAGAAGACACTTTGAAGAAACATGTAGAATGCACACCAAAATTGTCCCTCCTACAAATGCTGGTGAGGATGTGCAGAAAATGAAACCCTGTACACTGCGGGTGGGAATGTAAACTTGTGCAGCCACCATGGAAAACAGTATAGAGGCTCCTCAAAAAATCAAAAATAGAACCACCATATGATCCAGCAATTCCACTTCTTGGTATTTACTCAAAGAAAATGAAAACACTGTCTCAAAGAGATATCTCCACCTCCATGTTCAGTGCAGTATTATTCACAATAGCCCAAACATGGAAACAGCCTAAGTGCCCTTCAACACACGCAAGGATAAGGAAAAGGTAATATGCATATACAATAGAATACTCTTCAGCTATAAAAAAGAAGGAAATCCTGCTATTTGTGACAACATGGATGGAACTTGAGGGTGTTATCCTAAGTGAAATAATGCAGACAGAGAAAGACAAATACTGTATGAACTCACATGCAGAATCTAAAAAACCAAGCTCATAGAAACAGAGATCAGATTTGTGGTTGCCAGAAGTGGGGAGTGGAGGTGGGGGAATTGGGTGAAGGTGCTCAAAAGGTACAAACTTCCAGTTATAAGGTAAGTAAGTAATGTGGTTATAATGTAGGCCCTGATGACTATAGCTAACACTGCTGTAGGCATTATTGAAATTTGCTAAGACAGTAGATACTGGAAGTTCTCATCTCAAGGAAAAAAACCTTTTTTTCTTTTCTTTCCTCTTTTTTCTTATGTCTATATGTGATGATGGGTGGTAACTTGTGGTGGTAATCATTTTGCCACATAGGTAAGTCAAGTCATTATGCTACACATCTTAAACTTATACAGTGCTGCAGGTCAATTATATCTCAATAAAACTGAAAGAAAAAAAATTATCCCTCCAAAGAATAAGCAGCTGGGGGTATTTGTGGACTACCCCCATCCTCCTGCCTCCCATTGGTTGAGAGTTGTCACCTTCCCACACTTCCAGGCAGTACCTGGATGTAGAGATTCTGACAGCCTGCACTAAACTGTCCATCATGACTGCACTGAAATCAGATGGTCTAAGGGGGCATGACGTGGGGCATGAAAAGGATCTGCCACAGCCTATCCTTGGGTCACATCAGACAGTTGGAAGCCCCTCTTTACTAGAAGAGGTCAGGAAGAGGAGTAGTCCCTCCGACCCTCTCTCTCCTAGGACAAGCCAAAAAGGTTGAGTGAATGGCTCTCTGCCATTCATTCACTGCAGCAGCCAGCAACAAGAGATCCTAAGAAAGGCAGCCTCCAGCCACCAACAATAAAGGTGTAAGCATGTACCCACTAGTACACCGGGGCAAGGCTGGTACTCAGGGCCATTCCTCCCTGAACGGAGGAAGGAAAGGCACCATCATGGCCCTGGCTCCTGGGTAACATTGAATTACTTACATTTAATATTTTATGGCAGGCGTAATGATATAAGCTGCATTCTTCAGCATCCATTAGAACTGAAGGAACATTTATATTTTAGTGGCACACAGCCACAGATTCCCCACGCCTGCTTTGCTGGGGCCATGCTGTGAATACAGGAAGCAGACGAGAGGCCATCGATCAGAGCTTGGATCTTAACCCCATAAATATGACCTAAAGTGCTTACACCTATAAAATCAAAGGAAAGAGGCCGATTTTTTTTATGAGGTTGGGTTGAATTTCTTTTTTAATTCAAAGTGCATGTCACTTGTATTTATAAGCCAAGTCACAAGCCTTTCACAAAAGTGTTGGAAACTGCTCTGTGAATACCAAGTGCCTAGCACAGGCAGCAGACATGGGAAGGAGGCACCAAGTGAGGGGATAGGGTGCCGTAGACCCCAGGACCAGCCATTTCTTCCTCATCAACCCAAAGTCATAAAGTCAAAGATAGAGAAAATACCTCACACCCATTAGAATGGCTGCTATCAAAAACAAAACAACCCAGAAAATAACAAGTGTTGGTGAGGACGTGAAGAAATTGGGACCCTTGTCCACTGTTGGTGGGAATGGAAGATGGCACAGCTGCTAATAAAAACAGTATGGTGGTTCCCCCCAAAATTAAAAATAGAATTACCATATAATTCAGCAATTCCACTTCTGGGTATAGACCCAAAAGAATTGAAAGAGACTGGAAGAGACATTTGTACACTTATGTTCACTGTAGCATCATTCACAAGAGCCAAAAGGTGGAAGTAACCCAAGTGCCCATCAATGGCTGAATGGATAAACAAAACGTGATATACAAATGCAATGGAACATTATCTAGCCTTGAAAAAGAAAGAAATTCTGACATGTGTCACAACATGGATAAAACTTGGCAACACCATGCTAAGTGAAATAAGCCATCACAAAAAAACAAATATTGTTTGATTCCACTTATATGAGGCACCTGGAGTAATCAAATTCATAGAGATAGAAAGTCGAATGGTGCTTGCCAGGGGCTGGGGAGACAGCAGATTGGGGAGCTATTGTTTATTGAGTACAGAGTTTCAGTTTTGCAAGACGAAAAGAGTTTTGGAGACGAATGGTGGTGATGATTGCATAACAATGTGAACGTACTTAATGCCACTGAACTGTACACTTAAAAATGGTTAAGATGGTAAACATTATGTTATATATATTTTAGCACAATTAAATATAAAAAAGATATAGAAGAAAGGAGGCCTCATTGATGATCTAGTCCAACCCACTGATAATAGAAATAGGGGAAACTGAAGCCCAAAGGGCGCAGGTTACTTGGTGAAAGTCACACACCAAAGTGATGGAGGAACAAGACTAGAATTTAGATCCTTTCTCTTGGTCCAGTGCTCTTTTGACAATCCCAATTAACTCACTTCATTACAAAACACGGGGCAAAGTGCCAACGAGAAGTTTATTAAACACTCACCAGACGCCAGGCACTGTTCAGAGGCCTTTACATATCCTAACTCATTCAACGCTCACAGCAACTCTATGAGGAAAGAATTACTATCATTCTTCATTTTACTCCTGAAGAAACTGAGGCATGGAAAGGTTAAGTCATTTGCCCAAAGGTACCAGTGACAGAGCCACAGTTTGAATCTAGACTGCTGGGCTCCAGAGTCCATTGACTTAACCACTCTACTATCCTGCTTCTCATCAGGATTCTTCTTATCCTGTGTCTCAAGGTAGGCTCCCTTGTGCTGTGAGGAAATGTCTCAGTTCTCTTCTAATCCATCGTGCATGTGCTGAGCTCTGTAGGGTTTTTAGTTTAGGTAAAATTGGGAAAAACAGAGGGGTGAGAACCATGGGAAGACAGTTGACATACATGATCCAAAAAAGTCCAGACATTTTACAATCCAATGAGGAGGTCGCTGAAGGAGGAGGTCTGTGTGGACTGGATGCTCAGTGAGTCTTCTCTGTGGAGGGTGGGTCTACCCTGAGTTTTGAAGAATGGGCAAGACTTGGCTTAAGGGGTTGATGTATGTGCTAATTATCTGGTGTGCAGTCCCATCCTGGGAACTGTGGGCAAGATCCAAACACAGACAGCATTATCTACTTTTCAGGGTGCCAGGAAATGTCTGTCTGAGCTGGTTTGGTTGGGAGCAGGGCTCAGCTCCTGGATCTTTCTAGTTTAGGGCTAGAGAAGACAACTAATCTCTTTCTGAAGAAGGTAGAACAGCAGCAAGGCTGGTGCAGGTGAAAGAAGGCATAATGAGTACCCAGATGACTGACAAACCATCCTCCTGCAATTCCTACAGGCTTCTGGGACCACTTCAAGGTACAGGGATTGAAGTGCAATTGGCCTGAGGTGCTGGGACTCCAGGTCTTCACTCCACAGTTCAGCTTTTAATTAGTTTACATGTTGTGTTTCTAAGTACAATTTCTTCACACAAATTGGACCTGTGGGTAAATATGTCTGAAACTATAGTCAGAAATGAACAAACTACACTGAATTCTTCAGATCCCACAGTATTCTATGGACTGGCAAGGAAATTAACATTTATTGAGTGCATGGTACTCATGTCAATTCATCCACACAAAAACACTAGGAGGTAGGTTTCACAGTTATGCCCACTTTATAGATTAGGGATCTGAGGTTAATGAAGGTGAAATGACTTGCCCAAGATCGCACAGCTGTTTGTCAGCAAGCCAGTACATGAACAGAGAGCCACTTGACCCCAAAGCCCATATTCTCTCAAGTACACAAGGCAGCATGTCCAGAGTTTTTCCCTGACTCTATTTCCTGAAGTCCAAGGAGAGGTATCAGGGAGGTCTGGCTAGCAGAACTCAGAAGACTCACATTTCAAACCTGAGTCCAACAGCACACTGATCCCACACAAGTACAAGGAGACTTTGGGGTCCCTCTCTTGCATGAGGGCACTTCATAAACTGCACCTGTTGCTGGGGAAATGAGGGCAGGTTGTGAGTGTTTGGGGTTATTCTCCCCGTTGTTGTCCCTCTGGAGGGCAGGATGATGGATACTTTGTGAAGAGCATTAAGAGCATTTGTTATCCTAGTGAATGATAGAGTATCAGATTTTGACTGGGTACCAGTAAGCCTGGTTCAACTCTAATGATTCTCAGTTTTCCCCATAAGAATGAATTCTGGCTCATTCAGGGATGAGACAAGATAAACTCATCTTCTTTCTCTTCTGTGCTTTCTGGCATTGCTTTAACGATACTGACCTATTTACCAAGAGCTACATAGACAATCATTTTAATGAGGTGTTATTTTTTCTGTACAATAGATAATCTTTGCATTTTTAGTTATTCTTCAGGGCAAATATTTTGTATTAATCTTAGCAATGATGGATAAAAGGTCATGTATAAAATATTTCACATCTAGAAAGTCAACCTTTCACTCTTAAAATTGATGTGTAAAGTTAAGTACGGTTGTAGAGAGCACTTTGGGAAAATGTCACACCAAATTACACAGGTCAATGAGAGAGTTTTGTCTGGAGGGGCAGAAGCAAAAAGAAAGCTATAGATTCTAATGAGGCTCTAAGCTTTCATTTCCATTCATTCATGCCAGTCCCTCATAACTGGCAGTGTGTCATGGAGTTCAGTACCACGGACAGCACCACGGCAAGTCCTGCCTGGCTGAAGGGGAAGCTGGGGACAGAGTGGTAGCTTCTGGAGAATTCTGTCTCTTAGGCTCTTGAGTCCTTGAGAGGAATCTGGCTTGGAGGAATAAGACATGGCCTTGAATTCCCTATCTGCCACGTACTAACATGCGAGCTTCCAAATTCCTTGACTAATCAGAGCTGATTTTCTTCTGAAAATGAGGAAAAGCTAGGAGGATGAAATGATATCATGTATGGAAAATGCTCAGCACATTCCAGGTCCTCTGTTCCTCAGTTTTATGGAAGAATTAGGGCGTTCACAGCCTCAGATGCCTGCAACAACCAATGGGAACATGGCTTCTGGAAGCTTCAGGCACAAGACATGAATAGCTGTTAAGATCTTGCCTTTTGGGGCCTGTTTCTTCCTCTTGTCTTGTCTCCCCAACTTCACATCCAGAATCCCCTCCTATTGGTGGGCAGCCACTAATCCACAAGATGCTCCAACTGACATAAAGCTTTATCCCTCAGGGGGAAAGTGCTGTTTGGGAAACTTTGAGAAACTAGGGACTATTCAAGGTTCAAAAGAGTAAAGTCATAATGGTGGCATTTTAGGTACAGTGCCAAACAGCAAGTGGGACTTTGAATATGATGTGTGGAGGGTGGGATTCTGACATGTATTAAAATGGTACTTCCTGCTTGTGGCTAACACTTTGTTGTGTGGTAGGACTGCGATGAGGAAAAGTATATATCTGGCTTCTTAAAAGCCTTGACCTAGTAACAAGCTATGGGAGAGGTGTTTGGGGAAGGGGGGTGGTCATCATGAGCAACCCACCCATAGCAAGGTGAACTGCACTGTCCTCTTACACATCAAACAGGCTGTCTGGCAACTCAATCTCATGCTTTGTGATCTATCTCACCAAACTTCTTGTCTTGGAGGCAGCTTCAGCTCTTTAATCTCTTTGTAATCAAAATAAATCTCTTAATAAGGATGCATGCAAATCCTCTTTAATTTGTCACAAGTATTAACTGTGGTTTCCCAAGTTTTCAGCATTTTTGTGACACATTTGCAGTCCCAAAAGGGTCCCCTAAACCACATTTCTGTGGTCAGCATCACTTCTAGTTTATATAACTTGTTCTCAGGGCAAAGAGGTCCTCTCCCTCATCTCTCACTTGTTTCAATAAATCTGCTAAAAATGCATGAGATTCAGAGACTTTCCCACACCGTCTGGGCTGCCTTTTCACATTGATTTGGATAGAGCAGAAAGATATAAATATACATGCAGATCCATGCCAAGAAGGCATTCTCTGCGGTCAGGCTAACCATCATTATTTTTAAAATTATTTTTCTCCCTGTTAAAAGAGAAAACATGTGAATTATAGAAATTTTGGAACATTGTAGGAAAAGAAAAAGAAAACCAATCAATCAGTCTTCCACAACCCTAGAAAAATCAGTCAACATTTTGGTCTTATTTCTTCTAGTGGATTTTTTCCCCTACACATAATTTTATTTTGTACATGTTTGCTTTCCTAGTGGAAATATTGTGGGGTATATGCATTTTTACTTCACTCACTCAACATTATAAGATAGAATTTTTATATCTCATCTAAAAATCACTTACAACACTGCAGAATGAGAGGGGTATGCTATTGATTATTTAATCACTCCTCTATTGTTAAACAAATTGTTTTATTTTATTTCTTGTTTTTAGAAATTATCCTACAATTGACAGATTTCCACATAAAGGGTAAATATTGTAAGCATGATGATTTTTAAATATCTGAGTGCTCCATTAATTGTTTTTAATTAGTAGCAACACTTCAGTGAAGGGCCAGTGTGCACATGTCCTTTTCAAGGTGGTACAGGAGAGACATGACAGTATAAGTGCAAGATCATGTCCTACCATTGAGCCCTACTTGAAGAGGTGTGGCAGACACTTGTATCTGGCTGCCCCTCACAGATCTACTCATTTTCCCTACTATTCTATTTCCTATTGAGTTTCCCATTCTATAGATATCAGGAGGACCTCCGTTCTGGGCATGGCCTGTGAACACTGTTGGGTGGGGATGTGATGCTGGGGACCAGTCCTAGGACAGAAGCCAACACCAGCACTTGGATCCTTAGTGATGTCACTGAGCTGTTCTTCAACTCATCCTGGTGCTGTCCTGATCCCAGGCTTCTTATTACTATGAGAAAATATATTTTCTTCCTTGTTTCTTCTAGTCGAGTTGGACTTTTTATTAATTGCAGCTGAAAGCATTCTAACTGACAAAGTAAAGCTAACACCTATCATAATAATGGCTACCATTTATAAAGTTATTTTACAGGCTTTATCTTTAATTGAACAGTAATTCCCCTTGTTGAACAGATGAAGAGACTAAATATCAGAGAATCTATACGACTTGCCTCAAATCACAGAGCTGGGATTTGAACCCATATTTGTGTGAATCTGGAGCCCTGCTGACAGGTAGGTTAGAGAAGTGAAGAGTGTCAGGCACATCGTCCACGAGGATGACGAGGAAGCAGGTAGCTTCCTCAGCTTCTGTGCCCTTTGTTGAAATGTGCATGTGTGGAGCTTACTGCTTCATAAAGTCGTTTTGCATCTATTAATTTATTTTATCCTCCCCCAGATATCTTGTGGAAGAGCAGACAGCTTCAGAAAGGTTTAAGTGCTCTGTCCCAAGCTGGTGTCAGAGGCTGACCTGGAAGCCAAGTTCCCCGACCAGTGGTCCAGACCCCGCTTCACTGCAGCCCCTGCTGGGGAAATCTGCTCAAGGAGAGAGTCCTCTCCCCCTTCCTGGTTTTCTCTTTAGTCCCCACCATTCACTGTTCTTATTTTCTCAAGCACAGCATCTACCCTGTGGCGCTGTTAACAAATACAATACATCAGAGAAAGAATTACAAGTATTTATGGCTGTAATAACTTCCCACCCAAAAAAGGGGCATGGATCAGATCATTAGAGAAAATCAACCCAGCACGAGGTGTGCTTTCTATTTCTCCCTTAGATTTTAATTCAGACAATGTACGTGATTTTCCGGGAGTGAGAAACTTCTGCTTAGAGAAACAGGATTTTGCATGACAGGGCTGCTGGTTTACAAATCGGGGATTTATTTTTTGATTCACTGATTCCATCAGAACGTTGTAACCCAGACAACCCTCTGAGGCTTTCCAGCTGGGACTCAGAGCTTCCAGGAGGATGTGTGAGTCTGAGATGCACCATGCCTTCTCTCACACACTCTGTGTCTTTCACAACCTGCATTTCGGGGAAATCTTTCTGTTAATTTATTTTTAAGGTTCAACAAGAAATGATAACAAGAGAGTTCATTCTAAAGGCTCAGTTCATTGCCATCTGCTCTAGAAAATGTGCTGCCTCCCCCTACCTTCAGGCTGGTTTGAGGCTCCTCCTCTAGACTCCTGCGGTCCCTGGAGATGATCCCCTACTCGGCGTCTATCACTCTGTATCCCATTTGGCTGTTTTCTCATCCATCACCCCCACTAGACTCAGGTACTTTAAGCAGAAAATGTATCTTACTTGGGTCTGCATCCTCAGCCCTCGGCACGGAGCCTGCCATGGGGCTAGGTGCTCAATACATTATTTATTCAATGACTCCTAAACGGCACACAGGAAAATCTCTTTTTTGGTTCACATCTCAGTGTTCACGTGGGGAAGTTGCAGCCAGACTAGTTCAGCCTGGTGCAGACCAGCAATGTATATACTGCAGCCCAGGGAAGCTCCCACCTTCCCCCAACTCTGACGTTCTGTCTCTGTCCCTTCACTGACCAAGTCTTTGTTCTGAGAACTTAGCTATGACCAGGGCTCTGCCCCTGAGCACAGACCCCACCCCAGGGCTTCCCTTCTCCTAGGGGCCTGCAGTCTGGAGAGATGGGGCCACAAAGGGCGGTAGAAGGAGACTCGTGTCTGGCGTGGAGTTAGGCACCAGTTTATCCTCTCTGCTCCAAGTGCCAATCCTGCATTGGACAAAGCTACACAGCCCTGCTTCCCTTGGAGCCTGGATGCCCCGGGAAGCCGGGAGCAGGGGTGGCCCCCTGAGTGCTGGTCTGCATTGGATACCAAAATAACAGAAATGGGGAAAATGAATTTCCCAGAACTCTTTTCAAGGAGAACAATCTGAGCATCTCTGGGGGTTGCATGGTGCTGGGAACCACTGACGTCCCCTGACTGCCTTCTCAGGAGGGTGGCTCTGGTCATTTGAGGGCTCCGGTTTCTCAGGGGGTCTGCACCCCCTCAGCTCCTTCCCGTCACTGCCTTCAGCCTCACTTCTAAATAAATGAGCAGCAACACTTTAAGGACTATCAGCTTGAAGGGGTGCTAAGTTATTAGCTTCTAGAGTCCCCAGTGGTTTCTCTCCAGCCCTGCTGAGGGAGGGTGGCGGTCTGAGCAGGAATCCATACCCGAGGGTGGAGGAAGCAAGCAGGGAAGGAGGTGGTGAAGCACTGGACCACACAGGCCGCTGCTGGGAGTGTGGAGGTCCCAGAGAAGGAGGAGGAGACAGGTTCAGGGCTGCGGGGCACACGCTCACCAACTGGCTGGGCCGGACCCCATCTAGCAGGTGATTACGGAGGAGATTGAGTTCACTGGGCAGGAAGCCTTGAAGGAATTGTCAGAGAGGAGAGAGGCAGGTTGAGGAGGAGTGAGCATGAGTCTGGACTTACTCTGGGTCCAAGGCTCCAGGGGCAGATCTTTTTCTAACCTCGTCCTCAAGGCCCCAAGGCCCCATTCTAGGAACAAGTTGCACTCTGCCCCAAGTACCTGTACAGCTGAGGGAAGCTATTCTTTTCCACAACCGTCTACCACAATCCCTCACCATCAGTCACCTAGGATACTCTTGCCCTCTACCCTTTGTAACCAAGCCCATTGATTTCAGCTCCGTGTCCCCGAGAAGCTCAGGGAGCACACTGAGGTTCTCTCTTCGTGTGGGGCCTTTTGGTGGCCTGTTGCTCCTGGCACCCAATAAAGATGACTTCAGATACTTCTCTCTGTTGCCTCTGCTCACCTCCCATCAAACAAACAAGCAAACAGAAGCAACCCAGGTTCTTAGGGACTGCATTTACTGCTGCTTCTGCCTTCTCTCACTTCTGCCATCTATTCTTGCATTTCTGGAGCTGCTTAAGGCTGGAATTGCATCCCACACGATGGCCTTTTCCTACCCAACATGGTTCAGAGCTCCAGCACTAATAATGAGATGCTCCTGAATCTTGCATAATCCAGAAGATACATAACTTGAGTCCCCCCACATCCAAATGGAAAGGAAGCACAAGCGTTACCTGTCTGGAGGCGAGGCCTGCTCGCTGCTTCCAAGCTCTCAGGGATACTGCTGGCCTGACTTGGTTTGGCCAGGCCCAAGGTGTCCACTCAGTGCCAACAGTGTGCCCTGGAGCATGTGACACCTGCATGTGAAACTCACCAAATCGAGACCGTGTCTTTTATCACCCCGTCATTTTCTCTATCAGCCCTATCACAACCTCTTCCTCTCTCCCGGCTGACTTGCACCATGCAGGGTCCTGGAGCGACCCAAGCCCAAGGGCTGTCGGAGCAGCTGCACTCGGGGAAGACACAACATGTGGTTGCCTGTGGTCACACCCTGGACACACATCAGGCTCTGAGATGACACTTCAGACACTAACGCCTCTCATGGTAGGACAAGGACGTCTGTTTGGGACACTGGAATACAGCATTCAGAGACTGCTGGGCACACACTTGCAATAAAATGCTAAAGGCATAAAGCCGCAATGAAGTGTTTGCAGCCAGAGTGGCCTTTTCTCTGAGGGGAAGTGGCTGAGTTGCCACTTCTCAAAGCATCAGCCCAGTGCACGCTTCAAAAGAGCAAAGCGATTATTATCTGAAAGAGACACAGACAGAAATCCCTCTGAGGGTCTGCACCTTTGCTTATTATTAAAGTGATCTACAGCAACGCCAAGGCACACGCTCCGAACTGCCCCGTGCCAGCTCCTTATTCTTCGTGACAAACCTCTATCGTGGCACTCTGGCGGGAGCTGTTGGCTGCCTTCCCAGCATCCACTCCCTCGCCCCCTTCCTAACTGGAACCTGATTTGTTCTGCAGCCAGCCCATCCCCAGCCCCATGGGGGCAGCCTGATTACTTAAGAAGCAAGTCAGTGCTCGGCGTTTCTCTGGTCACTCAACTGGGAGGGGACTGTGACCATGGCCCAGACAGACTGAGGGTAAGGACACAGGTGCCATGGCTGTGGAACTGATTCTCTCTCACCCTCCTGGGGGTGAGAACGGAGGGACACGCAGAGCCAAGTGCCACTGCTGGCCACCTTGTGACCTCAGGGGACCGCCCTCAGCACAGCACCCCTGATGAGCACAAGAGAGCAGAGGGACAGGAGCTCTGGGTCCCTGATATCGTCACTGAGCTGCTGGATCTGTCCACCCTACCTCTGGGCTTCCTGTCGTGTGAAATGAGACATTTCTTTAATTCTTGACTCAGAATAAGGTGGAATTACTCTTAACCTGGGAAATATCCCAACTGACCTAGGACTATTATTATTTTCATTCTACTGATGAAGAAATTGAGGCTTAAGCGACTAAGTTTCCTAAGGTTATACAGCTACTAAACAACAGAAAATCCGAGGATAATTTGATTCCACAGTCCAAATTTTTTTTCTTTTTTTTGGTGAGGAAGATTGGCCCTGAGCTAACATCCATTGCCAACTTTCCTCTTTTTCCTTGATGAAGATTGTCCCTGAGCCAACATCTGTGCCAGTCTTCCTCTATTTTGTATGTGGGATGCCACCACAGAGTGGCTTGATGAGTGGTGCAGGGGTCCACATCCAGGATCGAAACCCATGAACCCCAGATCACCAAAGTGAAGTGTGAGAACTTAACCACTACACCACCAGGCCAGACCCTCCAAAGTCCAAATTCTTAACTACTCCTACATATACGTTTTTATGTTAATAAGATGTAGAAATTTTACAGTTCACCTTCATTGAAGGAAAGAAAAATATATTAAGTCAATATTGTCCCGCCAGAACTCAGAGCATAGACTGGTTTGCAGGATGGATTGCCTTTAAAAATTATTTTAAAGTTCAAATTTTCCACTTTACTCTTTCTCCAGTTTCCTTCTTAGCTGGGTACAGAGCAGGCATTAGACATGTTTATTAAATGACACACCTAAGGTCCTCCAGTAGGGAATGGTGGCTCTGAGGAGGGCCCTGGATCCCTGGACCCTTTCCTGCATCACAGTAACTCCCTGGAACCCCAGCATGGGGAGACCTTCACCCCAGGGTCTGTTTATTCAACAGTGTGAAGAAAATAATTATCTTCCAGCAGTAGCAAAGTTTTCACAATTAATCACTAACATATAGGTCACAACCTGAGTCCAGAGGGGCCCCTGATAATCTCCTAGGAGTGGTTATGCCAGAGGAGATCTTCAACAAGAGCTCTGCTCTGCCAGGTACCACGAGCAGCTTTGGCAGAAATGCAGCATCCTGACACCATCCTTTGTTGGGCAACCCAGATTCCTGATCTGCCTGCTCCATCTCTGCTGATCCCGACCTTGCCCTCTGCTCTCCCCACAATCTTTGGAATTCATCTCACCACTTGGCCCTCCCAGTGCCTCCTTGCCCCTTCTCCCTGCCACATGGCCTTGGCTGGTCACTGGACCACACGTCTGCCTCCGCCCAAGGTTCACCTGAGCAGCACCATTCCTGGGAGACCGCCCGAGAGACTGACAAAGAGCATGACCTGTGGAGCCAGTCCCCAAGGCCCCCTCACTCACAAGCTGAAAGACTTTGGACAGGTCAACTCATTTCCCCGGTCCTTGCTGTCTTTGTCTAACGATGGGAGTCGTGACAGTCCCTGCCCCATACGGCTAATACACATTGCACCAGGGTCACAGCATACTAAACTGCACAGTTCTAGAGGGTGCTGTCGATGAGGTGCACAGCCTGCACGTCAGCACAAGGGGGTCCTGGCTTACAGCAGCAAGCAATTAATGCATGTTTCGTAGTAGGTGTTACCATTGTTATCATTATGACTATTGTTGACTAAATTCCTGGGGTCTTCCCTGCCGTCCATGGCCTCCCAGCTACCCCCTAGCTGCTGTGTCCCCACGGAAGGGGACAGAGTGGGTAAGAGTCCCTCAGGGCTGTGTTCGGCATGGATCTTATCAGAACTGAGGGGACACAGTCTCTAGGAGCCTTGATTACAAGAGGGACACAACTGCGAGGCTTCCAGGAACTAACCAATCCGCATTAAACGTGAGGGAGGACACGGCTGAATTGTTAACGTGAATGTCAGTATTTCTCATTTCTCTAACAACTGAACACTGCGTCAGATGGCAGTAACGAGCCCTCAGCATGGGGAGGGTGAGTTACAGGCCGAGGTTTCACACACACTGTCTCACTGGAGCTTCAGTGGCCCCGAGGGAAAATCAAGGAGATGGGTTTTCTATTTTGCTTGTGAGGAAAGAGAGCCTGGAGGAGTGGCGACTCTGGCATAGCTGGTCACTGGTGGGTCTGACACCAGAGCAGGGGGCCTGTGGCCACCAGGCTTCAGGCTCCTCCGCGTGGACTGGGGCAAGGACCCTCCAGGGAGGAGGCAGACTCAGCTGGGAGGCCACTAGCTGAGGTCTCTGGCCTCTAAGGCCTCACCCCTTAGCTCCAGTTGCATCAGTAAGCTGTGGCCTCCAGACATCTGAGGCGACTTCTTAGACGTGCTCTCCCAGAGGATTCCCTGAACTTCACCAGCTGCACTTTCTCAGGATGATGCAAAGAGCAACACCCTGGTTGACAGGCACGCCATCTGGTCCACTCAACCCTCCCTGGGTATAATTCATGCAGATCGTTTTGTTTGCTTGTTTGTTTTTTAAGGCTCAGCTTTGTTATAAAGAAGTGACGTTCCCAGAGGATCCACCAATCAGGGAAATCACCAAAACTCTCAAACAAAAATCCCTCTAATAATTCACTTTATTATGACTCCAACCAACCCCAAAAACTTATTTTCTTGATTTCCTCCAATTGTCTCTAAAGTGAGACAATTTTCCCATCAACATGCCGACAGCCTGCCCTGCATTATTCCATGGCACGCTTTATTTGCATTCACAGGGAGTTTAACACTCGGAGTAGTTTGATGAGATTGATGTGAGGTGTCTCTTCAAAAGTTGAGTGGTAGAACAATTTAGCAATGCCTCCACTAACTATGTGAAATGAAATATTAACTTCACAAACGCGGCGACAGATCAGAACAGCATTCGCTCCAAGGCAGTTACGGCTTCGGATCACACATCCCCACCGCCCCTGGGACATGTGTGAGCCCCTCCGTCAATCATGCCCCAACAGGAATTCACTGAGCGCCTGCTTGTGTCCCACATGGCTCTGAGGGACCCAAGACACAGTTCCTGGCCTCAGGGTGCTGACACACTAGCAGAACTAACCATGATTAAAATGGCATGCAATCGAGAGGCAAAATGGGTGACAGACACCAGGAGATGTTGAGAAAAGAAGATAGTGTGGGTTGAAGAAGGGGATCCACAGAAAAGACAGGGAATAATTGCAAGAGTACAAGCACCATTTAACAAGTGCTACTTGAGCCGACACCATGCTGGGCACCTGACATCCATCATTGAATTCAGGCTTGATCACACTCTCTAGGTCTGAGGCTCACCCAAGCTCAACCAGCTGTCATTGCATGGACTTGGTTCTCCTCCAGGTTGGAGACTGGGGTCATGAATCAGGCCAGGTGAGATGCCGTTCTCCGCACTGCCTTCTAGAAGGGGCTTCTTTCCTTCTCCCCACTGCTCACAATGAACAGTAACCATATGCTAATTTATTTGTCCCCAGACCGGGTTGTGAAGATCATGGCTGGGTTTCATTTACTACCATACTCCTGGCACCTCATGCAGAGCCCCACACACACGGGGTACTCAGCAAATGATTACAGAATGAGCGAACGAGTCTCAAGACTTCCAATTCCCCCTGTGCTTTGCTATCTTTGTCTGAGATGGGAGTTGTAACAGTCCCTGCCCCATATGGCTAATGTGCATTGCACCAGGATCACAATATAACGAGCTGCATGACTCTACAGAGTGCAGGCCCAGAGCCCGGGGAAAAGCATGCTCCTCTGCAAGCTCATCCTGACTTTCTCCTTCCTCTGAGCTCCCCTCCTACCTCACCCATTGCCTCAGAGACACAGAAGTCATCTCGGAGGCAGTGGTGAACACTCTCCGCTTTTTATCCTCCCTACCCTCTACTCCAGACCCTGTACCACGCTGAGCCCACAGCACAGGCTCCAGAAACTGATTAGAACAGGTGGGTTGTGACCTTGCTCAAAGACATCAGCTCTGACTTGGGATTTTTGCTCAGACAGAAGTGGCAGCTGGGTCCCCTTGGAAGGCAAGTTGCTAGAGAGAGCCCCCATATTCAGGAAACAACCATTTCCTGGAGCCTCCCCAGGACACTTGAAACTTTTAATTGCCCTTTACTAATTGGAAACCGGTTTGACAGCTAAGGACCTGAACAAGGGAACAATGGAAGGGCTCACGTTTGGCACAGGTGGAAGGCAAAAAAGACAGTCATGAGAGGATAACAGCATCCACATGAACAAATAAACATTTTCATAATTTGCCTACTAATTAAAATAGCAAATACAATCAAATCCAATTAATGTGGATTGGTCTGTGGGGCTTTAAATCAGAGGAGCCTTGTTGATTGCTCTGGAGTCATTAATTAGGCCTGACATGATTTCTTCTAAGCAAATCCTCTTGGCATATACCTTTCCCAATCACAGGATTCAGGATCGGCTGGGAAGTCACAGGTGTTGTCCAGAACTGGACGTCTGCAAGGGCGGTGGCCAAGGGTTTCCACCATTCTACACACGCTTCATTTCCTTAGTTCAGGGAGGGCTTCCGAGCTTCTGCCTCTGGTTGGTGCATGTAGGGGTTCTGGGATCGGGGGCAGGATCCAGGATGTGAGTGAAGGCGCTGCCCCTGGGTCTTCACCCCTTCCCCTCTCAGCTGCGTGTAATTTGGTCCTATGCATCCCATCCTTACCAGGAAGCATCTACAACTTTCAGGCCACTCGAGGAATTCCCTGGCATCGGCTGGGAAGGGATCTAGCTCCCTCCTCTAAAGGACATAAACAGAAACTTAGTCCAACCAAGGGTTCCCTCAGGGACATTCTCGGTGCCTGCTTTGTGCCAGAAGGTGGCGGAGCAGAGCAGAAGCCCTGCCCTGAGAAGCACAGGTGGGCTCCCTTTAGGGAGACAGATATTTACAAAGATAGTGTCTCCAGCGCCCTAGGAGTCAGGCCAGGCACACAACCAAGAAGCCGAAGCCTTGTGTACGGAAAACAGGGAAGGAGGGACTACGGCAAATAGGGGACACAGGCGCCTTCCTGCTCACTCAGAAAGACGGTTTCCTCTCAGGAATATGTGCCCCCTTTCCTAGATGTTCTGGGTTTCCTCAAAGATTAAACACATAGAAATCCAGATTCTTAGGTAAAAACTCATTTTTATTGCTGGTGTTGCTTGTTTGTTTCATTTTGTAAGATTGGCTGATTTAAACAACCGCACTGGAACATGAAAAACTGGGCCACTGCAGGGGACCACCGAGGTAAAGAGAAGAGCGTTCAAGGCTCCCAAGGGTGGTCCTATGGGGTCTTCAGGGAGGGGCCACACGGTGGGGTCTTGGCAACAAGCAGCTCTTATCCAGATTAAGGAGGGAGAAGAGGTAGGAGGCAAAAGAAAGGACACAGGTGAAGTCATGGGTTCAAGGGACGACCTGGTACCTGCCCCATCCCAGGGGTCCTGCCTGTGAACAGTGATCCCAGGAGTGACTCCATGCCAGCAGCCAAGGGAGGCTCCATGCCAGGAAGCCTAGGGGCTCTCAGGTATCAGGAAAGAGTGCTGGGCTTTGAGTGAAACTCAGGAGATTCTGTCTTTGCCCAGCTCGTCCCTGGAAGCTTGGCTTTGAGGATGGCTATTTAATTTTTCAAATGGAAGATGGAGCCAAAAAAAAAAGAGAAACCACCTCATGGGATGGTTGTGGGATTCCATGAGACTGTATGTGGGAAATGTCCAGGGCCTGTCACCTGCTGATGTGTGCCCTACAAGTGACAGTGTTTACTGCTGTCAAAAATCCCAGTGGTCCAGAGCACACCCTTTCCTTGAACCAGATGTTCCGCCCACGCTAGTCCCTCGGCCTTGTGGCCACCTGAGAACTGGGATTTGGCTGGGTCAAAGGGAAAAAGGGCCAGCTCAGAAAGGAGGGCCTGTTCCTGTTCTTCACACTTCAACCTGCCCTCAGTATTCCCACACTGGCAGATGTCACCTTCTCAAAGGCCCAAGAACCAAATGCAGGGAAATCGGGGGGTGCATTTGCTCTAATTTGGAGATCCATGCACTGTGCTTGGTGTCACAAAGCCATTGTGATGTCTAGACTTTTACCAATGACACACTTTCCTTTGTGAATACAGGAATGGCCTCTGTGTAGCTGGCATGGATGCACTCGAAAGCTGTGAAATCCTCCGTCAGTCTCTGAGTCGCCTCCTTCCTGCCGTCATCATGGCCCCTTTGCTACAACTTTATAACCCATTCGTGCTTCTTCCAAAGCACTGAGCGCTCTGCCACCTCCTCTAGGTGCTCTCAGCTCCTCTGCTCTCAGCCTCTCTCAGCCGCAATTTGTCATTAATTCAAAATGACGCTGTGCTCCACTGAACTGCCATCTCTTCTGTGGAGCCTTCCGCGAGGTGCCTCCCCCTGCAGAAAGGATCCCTGCCTTCTGGCCTCCTGTGAGGACACGGGGGCTGCACTGGTGAGTGGAAGGAGCTGTGGACTTTGGAGTAAGGAAGCCCTGCGTCCACCACCACTTTGTCCTGTATCCCCGGCCAACCTCGCTGAGCCTGTTTCCTTATCTGTAAAAAGAACTAACAGTCCCTAATTTTCAGGGTTATTATAAACATTAAGCACCATGAAATGCATGGCTTCTGACATACAGAGGCTTCAATGAAGAGCCGGAAAATAATCTGTCGCACTTGGTTTTCCATCCCTTCGGCTAGAGTAGAGTTTCCGGCTGGGGGTGATGGTGCCTGATCCATCTGCTTTTATACCCCGCACCTGGCACCAGGAATCGCACATTATTTGATTCATCGAATGTAATTGCCTGAACTTTTTTCCCCCAGAGCCCTTGTACAGCTTCTTTAAAATGTTTTCTTTATGTTCACAAAGAAATTAACAAATATACGAATAACACGAAATAGAAATTGCCCAGGATTCGGGTGGAGACCTTTGGAGACAAGCTAACAAATAATCTGATTGCTGAAAATGTCAACCCTGAAAAGGTTTTGCTCTCCATTTTCAAAACAAATGCAAATTCCCATCTTTCTCCCAGGTACCCGTCGTCAGACTCTAAAACCAAGGCGAACCCAACTGTGTTCCTCTGAAAATCCCCAATATTTTCCTTAACCCCAATTAATTATAATTTCATTGTGGTTTTACAGAGTTCCCTTCCCTGCTGATCACAGCTCACCAGCTTACCCTGACTTTCAACAGAGCTAACAACATGACAGAGGAGACATCAGAAGGTGTTTGGCTTCCTGATTATTTTAAAAGAGGGCTTAGAATTTTCTTGCGTGTTCCTAACACAGAGCGATTGCTTCCAACAAGCTCACAGTTCGAATCCTGCAGAGAGTTGTAGACTGAAGGTCAGAACCACGGCTGCCAAACAGTTTGTTTATTTCCCTGGGGGAAAACTACTTGAAAAAATAATAAAGTCAGACTCCTCACTTGCCATGATGATAGAGCAGGTCAAGGGCCCAGCACTGAGGAGAGAATCGCCAAGTGACAGCTCCCCAAACCAGCCTTGCGAGGAAAGTCACACTGCACAGGACTCGCGCATGCCAGAAGATAAGAAATCATTTATTTTTGTGTAACTGGGATCCCGTTTTGTAAAGTAATGCCCACCTAGCAATCTGAAACCAATTACTTGTTAGAAAAACTAGCACAGAGCAAACAGCTATCAGGAGGAGATCTCGGATCCGCATCCTAATGAAACTCTCGGCCTTCTCATTAAAAATAAATGTCTATGTTGCTTCCAACCATTTGGGGAAGACAGCGACAGACTGCGGGGGAGAAAGGGAAGGTGCTGTGAGTCCGGGGAACCACAGAAAGCAGAAGCAGGCTTAATTGGATTACCTCTAATTAGGTGACTCTAATGAGAAGTGAAGAACATTGACGACGCATGTGTGGAGAAGTAACTGGAATAATCTTCATAATTAGAGATGCATATGAAGATAAGGCTTTTCATTCCTGGGGTGGTTTGTCAGTACAGACTTGTGCCTCCATCTTTCCATCCCCAGAGCCCAGGATCCGGGGCTCAGTGCCCAGGTGGAAATCCAGCCCACGCTCACTGGCCGTGTGACTCTGGCAGGTGACTTAACTCTGTCTGTCTTTCCTTATCAGCTGGATGAAAATGATTAAGATAGCACCTACCTCACAGGGTTCTTGTGGGGATTACATGAATTATTACATACACAACTCTTAGGATAGTGCCTAGAACATAGTAGGCATTCATAAACTTAGCCGCAGTTATTAATTCACACACCCATCCACCATCTATTTATTCAGACAGCATTTATTAGGTATGTTCAGTCTTCGTAATTCTGAGTCAGGCAAATCTGATCAGATTAGCCCCGATTCAATGATTTCCCATTACTTTTGAAATGAGAACTCTATGGACTCCCAGCCGCATCTTGCTTACTGCTTCCCTCCTCTCTCTGCTCTGGCAGCACTGGCCTTCCTCCAGGCTCTCTGACCTGCCATGCTCCCTTCTCCACAGGGCCCGGGCACAGGCTATTCCCTCAGCCCCCAGGATGCCCCAGGAGAGCAGAGTCTGCATCTGTTTTTTTGTTCTTGAATCCACAGCACCTAACATAGAGGTTGGTTTGTACGAGGTGCTCAATTAACATTCATGGAACTAATGCATAAATAAATGAACTAAAGATTAAAAATAATAAATAAGACCGCGCTGTGGCATGATCATAACAGGTAACATTTATTTAGTGCTTGCTCTGTGACAGGCACTGTTCTAAGCACTTTTCTTGTGTTATCTCATACTCATTCCCTCTTGAATGGAATGAAATAGAATAGAACGGGGTGGAGGGAAGTTGGAGGGCAGTGTATTGAAACAGGACAGGACAGGGCAGGGCAGGGCAGAACAGGATAGGACAGGAGATGTTAGCTTAAGTCTGTAAGGGAGATCCGTAAACAGACCACTATAATCAGTGAGTTAACACCATGATGGGGGAGAGCAGGGTGCATGGCAGCAGCCCAGAAAAGACGTGCCAACTGTGTTTGCAGACACTGAGGAAGGTTTCCAGAGGCGACCAAGCCCTGAAGTGAGGGCTGAAGGACCAGTAGGGATTGTCTACAGGAAGTGGGTGGGGCCTTTCCAGAAAGCGGACAGAAGCAATAAAAGCATGAAGGTCCATGAGAGCCTGGGAACCGAAGCAGTGTATAAAACCAGGGAGAGATGGCTCGCCAGGAGTGGTGGGAGAGGTGCTGGGAGATGGGAGACAGCCAGACCAGCGTGGGCCTGCGGGCCAGCCTGGGTGGTCACCAAAGGCTTTAGAGCACACAACCGGATGTATGCTTCATAACTATATCTCTGGCTATAGCACTGAGTCTAGACAGGATGAAACCAGGCAGGAGATGGGGAGAAAAGTTGGGAGACTGCTCTAGCAGCTCAGGGAACAGATGTTCAGACCTCAGCTCCTGCAGCAGAAGCCGTAAGGGGAGGAAAGCCAAGTCAGAAGAGGGAGACAGAGATGGAGCAGGTGGAGGAGGAGGATGAAGAGAGAGAACACGGAAGGCTCTAACCCGAACAAGACCAGACCTTCCTGGAGGTGACGCAGGGAGGTCAGGGCAGAGAGCCCCAGAAGGATGACCAGGCTACAAGCAACAACAGCCAGAAGTGTCAGTCCTGCCCAAACTCCGAGGCTTCTGTCTTGGAAGAAGTGGGCATGTGTGTTTGTACATGCATGGTGGGAGGAGGAGGGGGCAGAACCCAGGCCTGAGACAATGAGAGGACAGGGCCAGGTGCCAAAGCAGGATGCAGACATTCAGGCTATTGAGGCCTACAGGACGGGAAAGGAGAGAGGGGCTAAAGAAAGATGTAGTCACTGGGGGATACTTCCTGCTAGGGCATGTGGGGTGACTCTTGTGGCTGCCCACCTCTTCTAGCTGTGACCTGAAACCCTTACCTGAATGCCCTGATCACTGAGGGACCCTAGTATGTCCAACAGGTCTGCTGCAATCCCCAGGTCCTGCGCCCTCTGGCCTGCCTACATTGCCATCAGCTATGCCCTGCTTGAGACAGGACCAGCCCTCCATGATATTGTGACATCTGTGCTAAGACTAGTCTGCAGAGCTTCCCTTCACCCCACTGCACACCCAAAGCCTCTGGGGCACCCGCCTCCTTCCCTTCTCTAGACACCCAGTGTCCAGGGTCTTTTGCACCTTGTCTTGTCTCAGAAAGCCCCAGAGCCAATTGACCAGTGGAGGCCACAGTCCTGATCAGGGCCTGCCAGGACTGCAGAACCTGGTGCTGCCTCTCACCAGCTTCACCTGGGACCACCCTCGTGTGGGAGCAGCAGGTGGACCAGATGTCTTCCCATTACCCATATGTCCTGAGCATCTTGCCGCCTCAGGCCCTTCACAGGTGTGCTCATTGCCCCCCTGCCCCCACCACCTACTCAGCCTTCAGTTTTAGTTTTAGCCTAAATGGGCCTTCCTCAGAGAAGACTTCCCTTGGACCCCTAGTTACATGCCCCCAGTACCCTGAACTTCCACTTTGTCTCACTTGTCAAGATTGTAATTCAAATAATTAGCTGCTTAATCATGTGCTTAGCGTCTGACTCTCCCACCTGGCTATACTTTCTATAAGGACAGGGACCAGGCCAGCCTTGTTCACCACTGTGTCCCTGGCACCTAAAACAGAGCCAAGCACATAGCATGCGCTCAACAAGTATTTGTTGAATAAACATATGAATGAACAACTGATGCAACCATGGTTCAAAGATCACACAGCCAGGGAAATATTGAATCAGGATGCACATCACCTGTTCTGCACAGGCTTTGGATTAATCCAGTTAGGACTTGACTTTTAGTGGCGAGTTTGCCTTCGGATCCACAGTCCGGGGGCTCTCGGGAAGCAGTGGGATGGGGGAGAGTGGGAAGAGATCCAAAATGCCAACGAATGCGGATTTTCTGAGAATACTAGACGGCTTAGTGTAAAACTGGAGTGAGGAGTGTGCTTCTGAAATGTTAAACATCGTTTAATAATTTGGCACTGTACGATGAGGGGCCTCTGTCAACATCAAACACGCAGCGCACCAGTTGGCTGAGAAATGAGCAGGATGGTTTTGAAAAATTCACCAGTTCTCTTGGGGAAGGCCAACTAATCTGATTTTAACGCCTCACACAATGCTTTGGAATTTTCATTTACTTCAAAAACGTGCTTGCTAGAATTAACCGGATAGACTCTCCCAAAGGAGACGCGGGATCCTCCGTGAACACCATGCTATTCATAGCAGGTAGAGCGCCTTCCATGAGGGACTGATGAGGACTGAGAACAATCGGGATCATTTATGGAGAGAGCCTACTACATGTGGGCGCCGTGCAGGTCCTCACCCACGTTTCCTTCCACAGTGTTGGGCAACACTCGGAATCGACGATTCTTACACCTACATTGTGGTTAAGCAACTTGCCTAGGTCCCAACATCTAACATGAGTGGAGCAGGCCTGGGTACCTGAGACCTCCTGGCCCCAAAGCCTGTGCTCATTCTCCAGTCCCATTTTGTCTAACTCCTGGGTTGATGTTGGTCCCGTGAGAGTTCTAGAATTAAAGGCTTTGTAGCCTTCCATTGCTGCCAAGAGCCAACTCTCAGGTGAATGGCCACCCCCGGGTGCACTTTTCCAAAAGGCCCGAGATGGAGTTGATAGGCTCCAAGTTCAGCAAATGCAGGTGGGGCCTATCCTGGGGGGAGGGCAGGTGCTTTATCCATCCTTCACATTCAAGAAGAGCCTCACGTTGAGACTTGCTGTTCGGTCTGCAGACCCTGTCAAAAGGCTACACCGACAGACCCACAGGAAGCCTTCATCGTACAACTGTAATTGGTAAATGTCAACATTTAAATGCATCTGGTGTTGTTCATTGGTTTGGCAATGCTCTGCTTTTTAATACACCAGAAGCCTCAAAAAGTAGAAATGACTGTGACCCCTCTGCTCCCATGAATGGTGGAAAAAGCAGAAAATTCACAAACTAGGGTCTGGCCATTTTAGGGAAGTAGATTTAACAAGATAAAGGAAATGCTGAGGAGGGTGAAAGAGCAAGACACAACGAACCAATTATAAAAACATTCAGTCAACACACATTTAATGGGCACTCACTCCATGCCCTGCTCTGAAACAGGCCTAATCCTAGGGACATGACCAACTGTGCTGCACACTCACTGTTACCTCATACCTTATGCCAATCCTGAGAGGGCCATCTGAGGAGGCTCAGCCTCACCTTTTCTGTTTGTGCAGCTTGGGGAAGCGAGGCATGGACTTGGGGTAGCGAGGCATGGACTTGGGGTAGTCAGCAGCACTGTCTATGCTCCACCAAAGGGGTCAGGGTAAACCAGAGGCCAAGAGTCCCCGGGGTTGGGGGATATGGAGAGCAAGGAGGGCAGAGGAGGGGCAGCCTGGGGTCCTATGGACTAGTCACAATTGACTCATTAGACAGGACTGGAGAGATGTCCCCAGGTTGAAGGATTCTGAGTTACTCAGTGTTTTTCAGGTAGAAAGAAATGAAAAAATAAATGCAAGTCAGAAACCTAATGGGGATGAAACAAATTGCCCCGAGTAAGCAGAAGAGCACTTTGGTGACTGAGACATAAATTCACTGGAAAAGCCAAGTTATGTGGGTGCTGAGACCAGATGCTCAGAGTAGTGACAGGACTGGGGGTCTGGAACACGCAGGGTGAACTGGGGAAATCCTGCTCTTTAGGTACAGCAAGAGTAGTGCAAAGAGGAGGCTGGGACAAAAATGTGCAAGGCAAGGCTTGCTCTCATTACGTTCATTTTCTCTCATCCTCAAGTCCTGCAAATCAGGTGCTACATTTTGTTTCTGTTTGACAGAGGTGGAAACTGAGACTCAGAGTTTCAGAGACATGCCTCAAATCAATAAGCGGTGGAGCCAGAATCACTTGGTGTTGGAGCCAGAATCAGTTGGCTGTGGAGCCAGGATCAGTTGGTGGTAGAGCCTTCATCACTTAGTTCTGGAGTCAGGATAGGTTGGCTGCGGAGCCAGGATCAGTTGGCAGTGGAGCCAGGATTGGTTGGTGGTGGAGCCATCATCAGTTGGCTGTAGAGCCAGGATCAGTTTGATATGGAGCCATAACGAGTAGCTGGTGGAGCGATCATCAGTTGGCTGTGGAGCAAATATCAGTAGGTGGAGGAGCCACCATCAGTTGGCTGTGGATCCAAGATCAGCTGGCTGTGGTGCCAGCATCAGTTGGTGGTGAGCCATCACCATTTGGCTGTAGAATGT
This sequence comes from Equus asinus, assembly GCF_041296235.1. NCBI lineage: Eukaryota > Metazoa > Chordata > Mammalia > Perissodactyla > Equidae > Equus > Equus asinus. Next base: position 86,352,693 of record NC_091810.1, on the reverse strand, counting down.
GGATCAGTTGGCCATGGAGCCAGGATCAGTTGGCCATGCAGCCAAGATCAGTTGGCCGTGGAGCCAAAATCAGTTGGTGGTAGAGCCAAAATCAGTTTCTGTGGAGCCAGGATCTGTTGGTGGTGGAGCCATCATCAGTTGGCTGTGGTGCCAGCATCAGTCGGTAGAGGAGCCATCATCAGTGGCTGTGGAGCTAATATCAGTAGGTGGTGGAGCTACCATCAGTTGGCTGCAGATCCAAGATCGGTTGGCTGTGGTGCTAGCATCCATTGGCTGTGGAGCATGATCGGTTGGTCGTGATGCCATCATCAGTTGGCTGTGGAGCAAAGATCAGTTGGCTGTGAAGCCAGGATAAACAGGCTGAGGAGCCAAGATCAATGGGTGGTGGAGCCATCGTCAGTTGGCTATGGAACCAGGATCAGTTGGCTGTGTGGCCAGGATTAATTGACTGTGGAGCCAGGACCATTTGGTGGTAGAGCCAGGATCAGCTGGTGGTGGAGCCGTGATCAATTGGCTGTGGAGCCATGATCATTTGGTACTGGAGCCAGGGTCAATTGGCCGTGGAGCCAGGATCAGTTGGCTGTGGAGCCAGGATCAGTTGGTGGTGGAGTCAGGATCATTTGGTACTGGACCCAGGATCAGTTGGCTGTGGAGCCAGGATCAGTTGGTGGTGGAGCCAGGATCAGTCGGTGGTGGAGCCAGGATCAGTTGGTAGTGGAGCCAGGATCAGTTGGTGGTGGAGCCAGGATCAGTTGGCAGTGGAGCCAGGATCATTTGGTGGTGGAGCCAGGATCAGTTGGCTGTGGAACCAGGATCAGTGGGCAGTGGAGCTAGGATCAGTTGGCTGTGTAGCCAAGATCAGTTAACTGTAAGGCCTGTGGCTCTTTTTCCTGGACATGCTGCTATCCTCTTAGGAGTGTGATGCTATGAGGATTCATATCTTCAAATGAGAGAGGTCATGGTGAGTCTTTGTAACAAAAGAAATCCATAAGAACGGGAGAGATTCTCCACGGATGTGCCTTGTTGGTTCAGGGATTATTGAGTGTCATGTGTGTGCACAGAACTGTCCTAGGCACTTTGTGTTTGACATGAACACCATGGGAGCCCTGTGGGAATAGAGGTGGTGCACAAAATGCATGTGGTGCATCTACTTGGCAAGAGCAATCTGTAGGAGACTGGACCTTCAAAGATGAATAGCACCTGGATCTGTGTACAAAGGAGGAGAACTTTCTGTAGGGGAGAAGGGCACAGCATGAGCAAGTGTCTGGGGGTGGGGATGTCTACACAGTCCGTTCATAGTCAGAGTAGAGAGACAGATACTTCAAAATACTATTTCCTTGATTGTAAAAGCAACATATGTTCACTGCAAAAATCCCTGGAAAGAGGGAGAAGTATAAAGAAAAAAACTAAAAAGTCCTCCATCACTTTTTGCTGTCTATCCTGCCAGGCTTTGTTTTGTGCACTCAAAAAAAACTAATTCACGATCAGACTGTACATGCAATCCCATGGCTTGCTTTTTTTTATTTAACAAAATATTAGAAGTATTTCGTTCTGCTAAAATATTTTCAAGCCTCTGGGTTTCCATGGCTGCAGGGGGCTCCGTTTAGGGCTTCCCAGGTTCTTCTTGGGCCCATGAGCATGTTGACGTGCTTTGCCTGATGAGGACGTGGCCCTCCGGGATGGAGAGGTGAGTTCACCAAGGCCTCCTTGGGCTCCTCCTGGGGCACTTGTAAGGGGCCCATCCTTGCTGCCTGACCATGCTCCCCTGCTCTCCTCCCGCGGTGGCTGCCCTCGCCAGGGGTGTAGTAAGGCAAGAAAAGGAGAGTCTACTTTCCCTTCGGAGGCAGGAGACTCAAAATGCCCTCACCCCACTACACTTATAAACACAGCAACTAAAGGATTTTAGAAGACATTATCTAGAGATAATGGAGTTTAAAGGAACCTGTTTGGGGTCTCTGAAGTATTAAGAGATGCAATTTCTAACTCAACTCCTTGTTGGAAATGAGCATATCAGGCTATGAATATACAAATAGAGCCCCTTCTGACCCTGTCTTGTGTGGTGACAGCTTGAATCCATTTACAGGATCCTCGGCTCAGAGCGGAGGCTTCCCAGTGATTTGTATGGAAGGGAGGAGCATCGCACACAGTGTGTGTGTGAGAGTGTGTGTGTGTGCGCATGTGGATGTATCCGACAGCTTGCCTAATTCTGTCCTCCGGGGAGAAGAAAACCATCATGCAAACCTTCTGCTCACGTGCCGGGCAGGGCACTACCACCTGATGTAGATGGTTGTTTCAGGTTTACAACGATAGGTAAGGAAAGAAACTATCATCAGCTTCTCCTCCCTGAGGAGACAGAGAGGATGAGCATTTTGCCCAAGGTGACCCACCACCTCAGTAGCGGGGTTGGTGTTGGGACCCAGATCTTCCTGGATCCAATGCCCGCTTTCTCTGCACCCCACACCGCTGCCCTTGCCCCGGTTCCGGGAGGCTGGGTGCCTCCTCCCCATCTCCACCCCACCACAGCCTGCAGAGCCATCCGCAGTGTCCGAACTTCAAACAGGGGCTCCGGGCAGAGACCCGCCGTCCGCAAGGACTCCGTCTGAAACAGAACCCAGCATTTTGGAAGATTATCAGGATGAGGAAAGAAGCATGAAGGGCTTTTAGGTTAGCTACAGTTATCAGGAAATCCAAAGAAATGAACTTTCATGTAGTTACAGTCTGGAGCCATTTAATCTTCCCACTGTCCATCTCTGAGGTACCCACCCAGCTCACACACGTCCTCTTCCAAGTACCACTGTATTGTCCATTTAATCCATACAGTCCCCCTAATGAGGAGGGTTTCTGATCAGAAGTTCAAAGATAGAGAAAAGGAGACTCAGAGAAAGAAATCACTCGCTTAAAATTGTAGAGGGAAAGCGGCACAGTCCCGCTGTGGACTTCATTTTCCCAGGACTTCAGCATCTTAAAGTGCCAAAGCCGCAAGCCCTGCCCCGTGAATGGTGACCCTGTGTAAGTCCCCAGCGGCGTTCCTGCTCGTAGCTGGTGTCCTCACACATCCAGTCAGAGCGGGTCGACACCTCCTAGGACACAGGGGCGGTGCTGCCTCTTTTGGGGCCTCTCAGTGACTGGAGCCAGGTCACAATGGCCGGGGTCAGGCCAGGACACCGAATTGTCCTTTCAGGCTCAAATTTGGTCTGACATTTTTTGCAGACATCTCTAGAAGCCACCACCACCTCCTTTGCTCCAATTAACCTTCAGCTGGACTCATTTTAAATTTTGGAAATAAACGTGTTTTGTAAACCGTAGAGAGCTCTATGCTTGGAGGATGCTATTATTATAATTAAACTTGGGGAAAATCCTGGAAGTATTATTTAGAGATTATCCATCTTTTATAGGTAAAAAACTATCCAAAAAAGCTAAATGACTTGTGAAAGATCACAAAGTTGAGCAGTGGCAGAACTGAAACGAGACCCTGACCTTGCTTTTGGATTCAAATCAGTGAAATACTCACTGAGCACATACTGTGTCCTCAACATCTTGCTAGGCACCTGGGGGAGGAGAAGATCAGGTCCCTGAAGGAGAGAGACTGCATCTTGATCTTCTCTGGTTCCCCAAGCCGAGTGGTACGCTTGGCGCAACATCAGCCCTTAAGAAAGGTCTGCTGAGTGACTTAAATGGCTGAACTCAGAGATGCTTATGCTCTTGCTTCCTCTTGTGAACATGGGGAAACTAAATTGCCTATCTGAGGTCTGAATTCACCCAAGAACGCCTCAGGTGTTCCTGGCATCATTGATCCTGTATTCATCTGCATCCCCGGCAAGATTACATCCTCTTCATGGGCTGTGTGCAGTGCAGGGCTGGACCAAGCCTGGGGACTCCACAGTGGCTGAGGAATCGCAGTCCTGCACCGTCTCCAGGTCTGACAGCCTCTCTAGGGCCGGCACAGCTTTGGCCCACACCAGAATGCCAGGGTCCTCATTTGGAACCCTGACTCCCTGGTTCCACACTGGGCCCACACCACCCTTCCCTACCAGCCACCATTCCCATTCCCAGCCCCCCGCCTGACCTACCATCTGCTCTGTACTCCTGCCTCGCTGCCCCAGCCGGACGGTGGGCCACAGTGAGGGCACTTCTTCTATACCCCAACCATCTCAACATCTAGATGATGGTTTTTCACATGGCAGGTATTCAATAAACTTGTGTTAAACACAGAAAAGACTTTAACCACATGTGTTTGGCTTGTTTTCAGCCAAGGTTTACTGGCCTTTGAGAGTAAATGCTTTGAAGATCACATTTTCAAAGAGCTCCTACGCAAACCCAGAATTAATAAGCATCTAAATTACAAATCTCACCATGTAGAACAAATTGGATTTCTTTTCATTAATAGCAAGGAAGCAGAAAACAAGCCCAATCCCAAGGGAGCCAAATGAACACAGTTATTTACCATTTTCTCTCGCATTCTTTTTTCTTCCATCTATAAACCCATCTTTATTCAATTATGTAGCTCATAAATACGGCCCCTGTATGTCAGCACAGCTAACAAGTGGTCTCCAACGTCAGGGGCCTTCTGACGGCTCACCCAGCCTTGCAAAAGAATCTGGGATTTTTTTTTGAAAAACAACAACAACTAGCAAAACCGAACCAAGCCTTAAATGATCACAATGTTCCAAATATTAAGATGTAGGCCTAGTGGCTATTTAATAAAAAAATGTTAATGTTGTTCTCTATAACAGCATTGAAACCATGTTACTGATGGAAAAAAAGGCCAGTTCACAGAATATTTTTATATATGCCTTCTTACCATTCGCTTTAAAAACAAACCTGAAGCTTTTGCAGAAATCTGAGCACCGTAATAGCAAAGATTCTTCTCCAAAACAATTCCTGCAAGAGTTTGAGGAAATTCCACCCCAGTGCTGGGTTGCTCTTGTACATTTCCCATTTGTCCTGCTGGGCAACAGGTGGGGGTGGGGGGTTGTTGGCCCCCTGCCTACACAGCAGAAGCCTAAAGCCTAGCGGGTTAGCCAATTATACATCAGTGAGCTTACCTCCAAAAGAGAAATACTCAAAGTGCAGTCCAGGGACCCCTGTAAGAAGAGTCCACGAACTCAAAACGATTTTCATGATTTCATAGAGATGTTGTCTTTTTCACTTTATCTCATGAATGTACAGAGAAGTTTTACAAAAGCTGCACAAGGTATAATATTGCAACAGATCGAATGAAAAAACAGAAGTGAGAATTCTGCTGTCTTTTATTAAGCTAGACATTAAAGAGATTTGCCGTGATGTAAGGCAATGACTGGATTTGCTTTGGAAGATATAGTTATTTTTTCAGAAAAGATGTTATTTATGTTAACGTGTAATGAGTTGATGATTGTTGAACTAGTAAGTGAGCATTTCTTAAATATGTCAGTTTTTGTTGTTGTTTTTTTTTTTTTTGAGGAAGATTAGCCCTGAGCTAACATCTGCTGCCAATCCTCCTCTTTTTGCTGAGGAAGACTGGCTCTGAGCTAACATCCGTGCCCATCTTCCTCTACTTTATATGTGGGATGCCTACCACAGCATAGCATGCCAAGCAGTGCCATGTCCGCTTCCGGCATCCGAACCAGCGAATCCCGGGCTACCAAAGTGGAACGTGCGAATTTAACCACCTCACCACCGGGCCATACCCAACCATGTCAGTTTTAATTCTAATAAGGTTAAGTATTGATAGATATAACCTACAAGTCAGGATCTGGGGAACAAATGGCTACCCAGGGGCACAGCCCCTTCCTATAACATGGCTGCTGGGACATGGCCTGTCCCCATTCAGTTGGGACACGTACTACAGTTAGTGAAAACTTGTCCTGGAGTAATTTGGCAGGGCTTCCTGCAGGAGGAAGCACTGGGCACTTGGCTGTTAGAAACCAGTAGTATCAGGCTGAGTGGAGGGGAGCAAGTGGGCACCTCAGCCTGGAGAGTCCAGGTGATGGTGAGGCGCTGAGGCCAAGGAGAGGGGGAAACGTCGGGGCAACCTAGCCTTGGATGCTCACTCTGTGTCTACCACCTGGCATGGCACTATTCCCAGAGTCTCTTTATCTTAAAGGGGAGGCAGATATTTCTGTTCAGCGCAGGCCCAGACCTCAGATCCCCCACCCTAGCTTTTGCTCACACCTGAAGTGCCTTCCTTGCCTCTTCAAACCCCTCCCATTCGGAGCACAGCTCCAGGGCTCTGCTCTCCCCATTCTGCCTGGTTGGGTTCTGCCCTCCTGCCTCTTCACCCCAACAGCGGCTTATTTGCATTCCCTTTGGGTCATGCCTTATAGCCTGGTTTATATCCTGGCTCCTGTGTCTTCATCATCCCCACTCCGAGCCCAACTGCTGCCCCACTGGACAGTGAACTTCTCCGGCCAGTGCACTCCCCTTCGCTGTCCAGTAAAGGCTCTCCGAATGATTAACAGCAGGACTCTCCTTGTGTGATCCTGGACAGCTCCCTCCCTCCCTGGCCTTTATCTTCCCCATCAATGGAACCTGGCCGTTGACCGAGGCCTCCCCAGTGCGAAGCAGGTGGGCTCCCAGCCAGAGCTTCTTAATTGCTCTGTGCTTCCCGCTCCTTCTGCACAGTCTGTTCCCGCACAAACCCTCCGCACCCCGCCATGCACACTACAAGCAGCTGCTCCCTGCTGACCTCTCTTGCAGCCCCTCAGTACTTTTTTTTTAAAGATTGGCACCTGAGCTAATAACTGTTGCCAATCTTCTTCTTTTTTTTTCCTGCTCTTTCTCCCCGAATCCCCCAAGTACATAGTTGTAAATTTTAGTTGTGGGTCCTTCTAGTTGTGGCATGTGGGATGCCCCCTCAACGTGGCCCGATGAGCAGTGCCATGTCCGTGCACAGGATCCGAACCAGCGAAAACCTGCGCTGCCAAAGCGGAGCGAGTGAACTTAACCACTTGGCCACGGGGCCAGCCCCCCTTGGTACTTCTTATCACGGTGTACTGCAGCTATGTGTTCTGTGCTTGTCTCTCTCTCTCTACACAGTGAAGGTTGATAGCCCAGTGTCAATTACAGTTATTGTTATCATTCCTAGTGTTATTAACTTCCATTTAATGGATACTATATTCCAGGCATTGTTTTAAAGACTACAGAGATTATTCCCTTAAATATTTCCAATAGTCCAATGAGCTAATATATGAATGTTACAGAAGAACTATATTGTGCCCATTTTACAGATGAGAAAACTGAGGATCAGAGATATTAAGTAATTTACTTAAAGTCATGAGGCATGGATGTGGCAGGGCCAGGAATCAGGTACAGGCCTGTTTACATCAAAGCTGGAGCTTTAAATGACTGTTCTTTACATCATCCCACCTCTTAGCATGCGGCCCAGCACACAATAGATGCTTAGTATATTGTTGGTATTGAATGAAGGAATGACTATTATGTTGAGCCATCATTGTGGAACTCAAAGCCCTACACATTATCCCATGTGCTCAGAAAGAGATGACCCATGTAGAGTCACACAGCTGCTTTGAGCCTCGGTTTCATCACCAATTCACTAGTCATGATACTGTATGTTGGAGGTCAGCAAACTCTGGCCCCCAGGCCAAACCCAGCCCTATGCCTGTTTTTGTACAGCCTGCAAGCTAAGACTGGTTTCTATATTTTTAAATGTAAAATGTAAAAAGGACTCCAACCTTTCAAGAAAACGGTTGCTCAATTTTGCCCCTTGACCTGCAAAGCCTCAAATATTTACTATCTGGCCCTTTACTGAAAAGGTTGCCATAGTATGACTTCTCAAGTTCATTGTGAAAATCAAGTGAATGTTATTGGAGGAAATCTTCTGGAAAAAAAGACGTAGGAACAAAGGCATCCTTCTGAATAATAACAATTAATATTGGTTATAATTTTGATGCCAGAGGTGGCCATTTTTCCAGGGGTCTTTGCACCTGCTTAAAGCCAGTGGGCGTGAGAGTCCACCACCTCCAGCCCTTGGGCGGCTGTGTGATTACCATGCACGAGTGATTCTCAGGGTTGAGGCAGAGATCACTTCAAGGGCTGAGGCTGCTGACTAAATGCCAAACTGGCCCAAACCCTTGGCAAACAAACAAGTCAAACTGAATCCAAACGTTTCCTAATTAGTCAAAATATTAGTAAGAAGCTAATTACTCAAAGAAAGGCCCAGAGAGTTCCTCACAGAGGACAGGTGGAAGGTCGAAATTTCCCCGGAAGGGAATAGGCACACCCAGGAGATGCTCCTGAAGTCCAGCCCTGTCTGTCCGTCCCTCTGTCTGGCCGGCCGAGGGGGCAGAGCTGCTCCTGCTGGCTCCATCACACTTGTTCCTGTTTTTCTCCTGAACCTCGGGTTCTAAATTTGAAAATTAACTCAAGTTACACCTTTCCTCTCTACCTAACAGGGCGGTTATGAGGAACTAACGGAAAAAAAATGGATGTGACAATATAGCCTTTGCTGTGATTAGAAATAATAAAACACTTCCCTCACGGGAGAGATGGTCAGAGCCAGAAACCATGAAGAAAATATTGGCAGATTTGACCTTATTAATTCAACATTCAACTAGTATTTATTAAGCTCCTATTATATGTCAGGCACAACATAAAAATCCAAAAACTCGTATAGGGAAAACAAACAAATGTCAAATGAATTTTAAAAATGTTTGCATTGCATATGACAGACAGTTGGTATCAATCATTTATAAAGAGCTCTTAAAAATTGGTAAGAAAATGATGAGCATCCCAATTAAAGTATGAAAGGGTATGAATTAGGCAATCCATAAAAAATAGAACAAATGAGTCGTAAACATCTGAAAAGATGCTCAACTTTATCAATAATCAAAGAAATGCAAATTAAATGACAATGGGATGTCATATTCCACTACAGCAATGGAGGCAAGGAGGGAAATGCCTGATGTGGGCAGAGGTGTGAGGGATGGTGAGAACTTCCCAGAGGGTAACTTACGAGTATGTATCCACATCTCAAACCTACATGCCCCATCTCCATTAACTTTCCAACAGGATGGCTTTTAGGCAACTGACCCAGAGATTCTAAAGATTCTAAAGATCATCTTCAAGAACAAATATGCGAGGAGTATGAGGGAACTTCAGAACAGAAGACCCTTCCAGATCCTAAGACTGTTAAAGGTAGGAAGCTGTGGGTTGTAGGTGCAAGAAAAGACAAATGTATCAGGGATTAGCATGGAGCATTCACAAACGAATCCAGGTGAAAGGCTGCACTGGAGATCAGAGCCAGCGGGCAGAGTGACTATTCAACAGAGAAGAGCTGGGGCAGTGGTACAGCTCTTCAGGGAAGAAATAAAGCTAGATCTCTCCATCACTTTTTAAACCAAAATAAATTCCAGATAGATCAAAGATTTATATGCAAATAATACAAGTACATAAATCTTGAACAAAAATGTGGGTAAGTCCTTTTATAATCCTTTCTATAAAGGAAAAAACTATAATAGATGGGATTGAAAGATAAGTTTAAAAACTAGGGGAAATATTTTAACTTATGTGATGGATAAAAGGCTAAAACTTGTAATATACAAACTGATTTCAAAGTCATAAGGAAAAGTTCAATACCTCCCTAAAGAAAACAAATAGGCGGTTTACAGAAGAAATATAAATAGTCAATGAACTTATGAAAATATGATCATATGTTCATCCTTGCTTATAATAAAATCAATATAAGGCAAAACAAGGTATCATTTTTTTCTAGAAAATTGGCAAAATATGTATAAAACTAGAAAAGTTCAGAGAGAAGGGAGGTAAGGAGGGAGAAAATGAATGTTCATTGATTGCAGGGGTTGATACACTCACACATTGTGGGTGGGGATGAAAATGGGTCCCCAGCCTCATGGAGTCCCTGCTTCCCCATTGGCTAAAAATGCAAATGACAATAGCCACCTGCAAGCACTATTCCTATTTTACATACCCGGTACTGCAAAGTGCTCTGTCATTCATAAAGCACGGCCACACACGTGATCTTGTGCGGTTCTCCCAAGAGCTCTGAGGGATAAAGCGTAATTCTCATCCTCACCTGGCAAGTGATGAAACTGAGCCTCAGAGAGGTTAAGTAACTTGCTTAACGTCACTTGACTAAGACAGGTTGGAAAGCGGATTTACATCCAAGTCTTCTGACTCTGCACCCAGCTCAATTCCTTTCTCCGTGTGGTGGCTGTTCTGAGAGGCCTGCAGGCACACTGGGTTAACGGAGATGGGTGTTGCAGCATGCGGGCAGGGGTGGCCATGGGTTTATTCTTCCTCAGAGGTTTGCTGAGGAGACAGAGCCTGGCCAGCATGAGTGAGACGCTCAGGACACAGCTGTGTTCAAGGCAGAGGACGTTCCTGCACGTAGGGGGGGCTCTATTTTAGGGGGTCAGATAGAAAAGAAACAAATATCAATGGCATAGCCAACCGGGTGAGTCAGAGAAGGCCTAACTGAGCAGGAGCTATGTGGGCTAAGATAGTCACAAAGGGGCAGAAGCAGCGGACAGCTGTGGGCAGGACGGAGCAACAGCATCCCAGAGAGGGGGCAGCAAGCGCAGAGACCCAGCCTGTTGGAGGAATGGAGAGAGGCCACAGGGTCTGAGCGTCCTGATTAAGGGGATGAGCCACAAGAGAAGAGCGTGGGAGGCAGGCTCGGACAGCCTGTGGGTGCTTCATAGGCCATGACAGGAGAGGCCGTTTTTTATCTCAGGACGTCGGGAAGTCTTTGAATTGAATTAAACAAAAGAGAAATAGAATCTGGAATTTGCTTTAAGAGACCCTCCAGCTTTGAATGGAGGATGCACTGAGGAGGCGAGAGAGTTGGAGCAGGGGTCCAGCTCGGACCAGATGGGAGGCTCATGAGCTCCTCCACGGGGGAGACAACAGGCCGTGGAGCGGGCAGGGTGCACTGATCCGGGGTACATTCTGAGGCTGCAACTGCTAAGACTTGTCTTGTGGTGCGCACGGGCAGGGAGGAATCAAGGACGACCGTGAGTTGGGTGGCGGCTGGGGCTTGTTTTTTAGATGGAGAGGACTGAGGGACAACAGTTCGAGGTGGGAGAAGAGGGCAGAGCTCTGCTTGTGACATTGGACTCCAGTCTCTGTGAGACAGTGGAGCAGAGATGCCAAGTAGGTTCGGTGGGTCTGGAGGTCCCCAGAGGCCCGGCGTGAAGAGGGTGGCAAAGGTAGAAACAGTCAAGGAGTATTTGGCTACCTGGTGGAAGAAGCGGAAGCAGCAAAGGGACCGAGAAGGAACGTCCAGTGAGACGATGGGCTCACAGAACCCGAGGGAGAAGTGTTGCAAAGAGGAGAGGACAGGCAGTGGGCACTGGTGAACGTGGGAGGTCCTCAGGGACCTCAGAGGAGCAAGGGCCTCCTCCCACTGAAGCCATCAGAAGACTTCTATTTTCACCGTAAACTGTGGGGTGGTGTCATCAGCCAGAGGAGTAGAGGTTAAGGGCGGTTTGAGGACAGAGGAGAAAGTGTGAGTCAGAATACTCACGCCTACACATTGAATTTTCCACACTCCAAAGTGGAGGCTGAGCCAGGACCCTGTGATGCTCCCAGCCAGGGAAGAGTTTTTCCCGCACCATCTGTTGGTAGCAGTATGATGGGGTGTGTTTGGGTCCATTTCCCTCCTTGGACTGTGAACTTCTCGAAGAAGACACGAAGATGCCCCTTTCTTCCTACCTTCTCTTTCTCTTCATTTACATTCTCTGCACCTGCCCCTCAACCCCACCTCAAAGGCCAGCCTCCCAAGGGGCCTGAACTGGTCTTCTGTAGTCCAAGTCAACGAGCTCCTCTCCCATGATGCTCTGCGGCTCTCTGTGCCTCAGAGCTGTATAGCGCTCCCAGGAAGGGGAAGCTCCCTGACGGCAGGACTGTCCTCTTGGTCCCCTCTGAAGCTCCCTGTATCACCATCCCCCAGCACCCCCCCCCCATCCCTGCCCAGGCCAACTGCAGTGCCTGCCTCGTGGGAGAGGCGCAGGAAATGACTGCCCGATGAACTCAATCACATTCTAAACCAGGCTCAAAAAATTCATAAAATGGGAGTTCTGAGACTATTCCAGAATCCATCATTATCTTAAAAATGCAAAAAGATAATGAAAATCTTTTCTGAAGGCTATTAGCAAAATTAGAGCCCTAAAGGGACTTTTGATCTTTATTTCTCCACCTTTTACATAAAGTCTGGTTTTAAAAACCTTAAAAATGTCTGTTCAGCACCTAGAAGACTGGTCAAAGAGGCTTCAGAGACTATTTAACACGCCTCACAAGCCCTGTTACTAACCTGAAAACACAATTTCACAACTTAATATGAAAATTTGTCATCATTTAGCATGTATGAGGATCCTGATAAAATCCTATGTTCTGGGTTTGTAAATCTTGTGCGATGTGTATGAAACTTATATATGAGGCTATTGATAGGGTTCTAGTTTTAGTTCATGAAAAAGTTGGCAGGGATGTGATTTTAGAAAGGCAACAGTTGCTAAACTCTGTCCCCATACAGGTGTATCTTTTAGTGCATCCATTCATTCGTTCGTTCATTCATTCATTCAACAAATGTTAATTAAGTCACCCATGATGTGCCAAGCACTGTCTGTTCAAGAAGGAAAGGAGTAACAGTTTGCTCAAGTGTTTGGCCTTAACTCGGAAGGCAATGAGGAGCCATGGAGGCTCTGAAATAGAACAGAGGCCGGGTTGGGACTGTGCCACAGATGCGACTGTGCTGTGGAATCTGGCTACGGTCTCTGTATGCGCTGTTCCTTCAGCTTAAGTTTTTGGCCAGTTGCAAACATAGATTAACTAATTACCTGAAGAAAGACTCCCATTTCTAAAAATACAACTCAATGGATGTCAACAAACTTTGAAATTGGACTCTGAACCAGGCTGTCTGGTTTTGCATCCTAGTACCTCTGTTTCCTAGCTGTGTGACCTTGCACACACAACTGAACTGCCCTGTGCCTCAGTTTCCCCATCTATTCAGTGGGCATAATAACACGGCTTATCTCATAGAGTCTGGAAGATTAAAGGATTGAATACAGGTGAAGCCCTTGGAGCTGTGCCTGGCACACAGTGAGCGCCCATATTAGCAATACTGGGGCTATATTGTGCTGTGTCCTGTGGACACAAAGGAGAATAAGCATGGTCCCCCTCCTCAGGGAGCAGCCAGGGGAGATCCCAGAGGACTTCAGTGCAGTGCGGTCAGGGCAGTAACGCAGCAGCAGCAGCAGCATGGCCTGGATGAGGAGGAGCAGGGCGAGGGAGGGCGGGGAGGTGGGGAGCCGTCTGGAGAGGCTGCTGGGGATGGGGAGGTGGGTATGAAGGATGGATGGAAAGACTCCAGCTCATTCAGGGGGCTGTGAGAGTGTCATGGCCTGCTCAGAAGCAGCCGGATTTTCCCCACTTATAGATTAATTCATTAGCGTCCAGGCCTGGTTCACAGTTTTTTCATATAAACCCCTTGGAAGGTGCTAATGGGACCTTCCATGGCATGGATGATGACATCACAAGAGATAAGTAGTCAGTGGTGTTGGGGGGAAGCAGGAGACGCTAACTGGAGCAGTGGGAAGAAAGAACATCAAAACAATAGATCAGCATTTCCTCAATCCAACATACAAACCTCAGAAATAAGGTCCTGGACTTGGGAGGCTGAATTCCACCAAAAAACTCAGGAATGGAAGTGTCCCAATCAGCTGCCCTTTTTCTCAGCCGGCACTGAAGACTCCTTCCAGAGCACCCAGGAACCGGTGTTCAATGATCGCAATAGAATCTTTCACGAAAAACCTAGGCATCTGAGAGGATCCTAGGGAGCTGGGGCCACCAACACCTGTCACTGCCCAGGGTCCTGGCCAAGAGGGGAAGGTCAGGAGGGTCAGCTGTTGTCCCCTGATCCTGGCGTATCCAAAGGAGAGACCTTCCCTCCACCCCTTCCTTCCTTCTGCCTTTCTTTCCACCTTCCTTTCTTACTTTCCTCATATTTTCACTTCTATTTTTGTTTATGTGATATGCGTTAAAGATTAAACACTGAAAGATTATAATAGGTATCTATCTGAAATGTAAGTTGCCCACATCATCTTTGGCCCCCTGTCTCCTAGTGTTACCCCTTGTCTACTGAGAAGAGGAAATGAATAGAGGTCAGTTGGTTGGGTTAAAAATTTGAGCTCAAATCACCTTAATAATCATAGGGTAGAGTCTTCTCCCAAGGCAAAATCATTCTGAAAGATGAGAAACTGAGTCGTCTGAGGTTTTGGCAGTGCCATTTGGCTCACCAGTTCTTCCCTCTCTCCCCCTGAGCTCTCAGATGAAGAAGTGAGTTTGAGAGGCGCAGATATAGTATATGGCACACTGATTTGTCTGAGATCAGACAGAGCAGTGTTCAAATTCTGGCTCTGCCCATCACTAACAAGCTGTGTGACCCTGGTTAAGTCACTGAACATCTCTGAACCTCAGTTCAGAATTTATAAAATGGGAATTTAATGCCTACATCACTGGGCTGTTTGAGAGAATTACATGAACTGACATATAAAAAGTATTCTCTTTTCTTTAAAATAATATGTTTTCTCAACTTCCAGATTGTTATGGTTTCTCTTTACATTAACTGGATAAACTTTTTTTAAAATAACTTTAGTGAGATATAATTGGAGTATAAGAAACTGCACACATTTAAAGTGTATGTTTTGATCAGTTTCAATATGTGTAGATACTGTGAAACCCTCACTAAGGTCAAGATAACAAGCATTTTCATCACCCCCCAAAATTTCCACATACCCTTTACAGTCCACCGGCCCTCAGCTCCCATCTCCAGGCAGCCACTGATCTGCTTTCTGCTTTCCAAGATTACTTTTCATTTTCTAGAGTGTTGTAGAAATGGAATCAAACAGAATGTCCTTTTTTTGGCCTAGCTTCTTTCACTCAGCGTGATGATTTTGAGATTCATCCACGTCGTTGGTACATTAGTAATTTACTGCTTCCTATTGCTGAGGAACAGCTCACTAACTGCACTTTTGAAGCTGTTAAGTCACGCCTTAACAAATCATACAACGTCCTGGAAAATCGGGAAGACAGAAAGATCTTACTGCCTCTAGCTCTCAGAAACCCTTGCTCCCTATTATATTCTACTTCGATACATTATGCCTGCTCCTCAGCTGGGCTGTTAAGGCCCTTCATTCTCTCTCCTCAGATTGAGCCAATTCCTCTTTCCAGCCAGGCTGGGACCTCCCTACCACCCACACTTTCCAGGATCTCTCCAGCGTCAGTGCCCAGGCTAACGCTGTTCTATGCAGAGTCTCTTAGCTCCCCGCCTCTACGAAGCCTACCCATCCTGATGGTCCACTGCCCGCCCCACCTCCATCAGGACCTCTGCTGCTGCTCCACTGCCCTTCGGCCCCTCTTCTCGGCACGTATGTCTCACATCTCAGCATGTAGAGCCTGGCAGGCTCCTCCCTCCTGCAGCAAACAGCCTCAACTGCCAGCTCCCTGTCAGGGTCAGAGCTGAGCGTGGGGACAGGGAGAGAGGCGAGACACAGGGCCTGCCCTCGGGGTGCCCACAGTCAAGGCCAGTAGAGAGGCAGACAGGCACACCCCATGCCCACGGGTAGGCAGGAAGTAGGGTGAGAGGGAGATATACTGTGTCTGTCTGTCTGCAACTGGGAGTCGGGATGGGTGTCATCAAGACATTCCTTCCCCTAATTTGCCAGGGACATCACCAGAGCAGGGAGCAAGCTTTACAAATCTCCCGTCTGCCCCCTCCATTCCAAACATATCTATCTGGGCTGAACAGAGGGCACAATCAAGAAATATTTAATTTACTTGTGAAGGAGAAATGGCCCAAAGAGTCTCTCCAGCTCTCCTTGAAATCGTCACACCTAACAAGGAAAGAACCCCACAGCCAGGTATGAATCAGGGCCTGGGCAGAGCTCTGCCCTATGGTTCATTCCACAGGCTGCGGCCACTGTCAGAATCAGGACCTGGACAGAGAGGCGGGCTTCTTCGCCAGGGCTGAAATTCTCGATGCTGCTCAGAGGCTGGGGGTAAGGTCGAGCATCTGGTGCTCCAGGGCCCACCCTGACCCTCGGCTGCTGGCGAAGCAGCTGATCTGAAAGCCCGACTGTAAGAGTTCACACGGATGACCACACCACCCTGATTCTCACGAACACCCTGGGAGGAGGGCAGGACTGTGCCTACGCTTCCCATCTGGCAGGTGAGGGCACTGAGGCACAGGTGGCAAAGTGCCAGGACGCCTCTTGTCCTCCGACTGGGCTGATCACCTGGTCCCCGTTTTTCCGGGACTGTTGTGGTTTTAACACCGAAACTCCCCTGTCCCAGGAACCAGGCACACCGATGGTTAGTTATCTTAGCTCCCACTCACGTGCTCTGGTTCACTTTTACTTTAGCCCAGAAATTCTGGAAATGTGATCACCTGATCACATCGCAGCATGCGCATCTGGAACTGTAGGAGTGGCCATCAGCAATCTGCGTCCCGCAGCCTACCGGGGGCTCCAGGGGGCTCCAGGGCTCACTCAGGTTTGAGAACCACTGCTCTAGAACGCCCGCTGCAGATGGCTTGCTGCGGGAGTGTCCCGTCGGCTCCTGCCTCACTGGCACCCTGAGCTCCCACAAGGCACCTGTGGCTGACCTGATGCAGCAGCCAGGCGTGCCTGCAGGAGCCGCCTCACCCGGCAGGCTGATGGGAAGTGTGGGGTGTGACACCCCTGAGGAAACAGGAGACAGAGCCAGTGGGTAAGCGACACCCTCTCTGCCCCTTGGGCTGACAACTTTAAAGCACAGTCTGTACATAATCAATAATAAAAATGAATTAAAATGAAGTAAATGTAAAAAATCAGTTCCTCAGTCTCACGAGCCACACTTCGGTCGCCCAGCAGTCACATGTGGCTGGTGGATACAACATTGGACAGCAGAGGGAACATCCCCAGCATCACAGAAGGTCCTATGAGACAGCCCTGCTCCACACGGCTCCTCAGAAGGGCCGCAGGGATGACTAACTCAAGAATGTTCCTTTGTATCCACTCTTCCTCCTCTGACGAACTCCATGCAGTCTCCCAGTCTTGCCCCCTGGAGTCACCCAAGCCTTTGCTTCAGGCTCAGCTTTCTTGGAGAAGTGGTGGCAGGTGGAGGTGGCAGGCCAGGACAGGGAGCCACGAGGACAAAGCCTGTCCTGACTCCCAGCCCTGCTGCTGGTCCCCAGCTCTGTCCATCCCCTGGCATCCGGCTGAGCCGGCTGAGCACGCAGGGGGCTCTGCCGCCAGCCCAGCAAACATTGGCTGCTGACAGGGGCAGTCTTTACATTGAGGGATGGAGCCTGAAGATTACGGGAGAACAAAGCCCTGAGCAGATGCCCTTCCAGACAGCGGTTTGCGTGGACTTTGAGGGAGAGTTTGCACTGCTGGAGCTTTTCTCTTGGTGCCCAGCACAGGGTACAATTGGGACGGAGTGGCTCTTGAGCTCGAAAACTCAAAGTGGCAGCACAGGGCCCTGGTTTGAGAACTCGATCCCCACAACCCCCTGCAGTTTGTGAATAATGCGACTTGCTTAGGAAATAAACTCTATCTTACATTTCCTCCAGGACTCCATCAATATTGTATACGTGGGACAGCCCCACAATTGGCTGTTTTACTGGAAGAATGGTTAAGGCGGATGGTGTCTTGAGGTCTTTTCAGTTCAGTTCAGTGTGACCAGCATTCACTGAGTGATTGTGCTGGGCCCGGTGGTGCCTTTTAGCCCAGCAATAAATTAGAAGCCCAATTTATTCTTTCAGTTAAGAAATCTAATAGCATCTAGGTTTTAAAATACATATAATTCTTCATTGTGATAAAAATATACCTGGTCTTTATTTATCATTACTGCAGCTTTGGAGTAAAGGCTTGATTTCAATGATAAATATCTCGCTGATTTCTCTTTAAAAAGAAAAAAGATGATCTTTTGGACGACAATTTTATTTGATCAATAATTGCATCAATTCCTGCCAAAAGCACATACTAGCTGCCCAAGGTGAAATTACCAGCTTCCAATTTTTAATTAGCCTGTATCTCCTTTACAGTCAGAGCTTCTAACAGAATTCGAGCAAAGTAACTCACTGAAGAAAGGCAAGTCATGCGGAAAATGCCAATATCAATTTCCTAAACAAGTCATAACGCAAATGCCACCCACCCAGCTCCCGGCCCTAAGCTTTAAAGGGAAAAGCCATCAAAGAAACTGATTGGGCAGGAAACATTATCAATTAATGAGAGAAGTTAAAAGGAAAAAAGAATGCATTAAATAAATTGGAAAAACAAATTTCAGTAGAGGCCTGTTATTTTCAGTCTGAGGAGGAATGGCTTCTCCGTTTGGACTCATCCATCTTTGCCTGGAACTGAGCAATTCAGAGCAAAGAGGAGACCCTGCTATGGCTGGGAAGGGGATGTGCCCTCAAGCCAGAAGGGAAGAGGTCCAGGGTGCATGTCTAGGGGACTCATGCCTATCTCCTAAACGCTCCTGAGGTCCTTATTCCTCCTCCATAAAACGAAGGTAATGCAATCAGCTCCACTGACCCCACAGGCTCACTGGAGAGGCCCGGCAAGATCCGGGGCTGAAACGGAAGCATTTAATCACCTTAGGGAAAGTGGAAACTGCGTTGGGTGTGGGTGTGGGTGCGTGCACTCATGTGTACACATTCTGGTGCACATATCTGATTATACGGGTGTGCTAGTATCTGGAGTGCTAAAAGTAACCTAAAAGAGTATACAGACTTTGCTGCAGAAAGATGAGTGAATGCATGGGCACGATAAACACCAACATCCAGCTGATGAAATCGGGAAGATTTGGTCAGAGAGGGACCCTTAGGGCTTCACCTGAACTGTTGATGTTTTATTTCTTAAGCTGGGTAGTAGGAAAACAATATTTTGCTGTATTAGTCCTTAGAACCTTCTGTATTAGGAAATCTATCTATTGACCATCTATCTATCGATCGTATATCTAAAGGACAAAGAAATAAACCTCTGCCTGCAATAGGAAAATAGGAGGTCGGAACACCGTGACTCGGGGATTATACCTCATCCCCAGCTCTGCTGAGTATCGCTGTAGATCATTTCTGGGGGAGAAGACAGCTCAGTTTTAGGGGAGAAAGTCATTTTGAAAGTGATCATCACTTTCCCTGTGGAAACAGCAGCTCAGAGACTTTTGCAACCTAATAGTCCATTGTTCAGCTTGGCCTGGATGGGTTGCAAATGGTAAAAGTCAGGATAGTCGAAATTCTAAAGTGAAACACGCAGTGGGCGACAGCACAGCGAGAGAAATGTAAGTCTCTTTTGAACTCAGGCCTAGTCGCAAAACTCAGTTCCTCTGACCATCAGCTCCAGGAACTTTAGCAAATCACCTCAGCACTCCCTAAGTTGGTTTCCTTGGTGTACACAGGACAATAATCCCCCTGCAAGCAGCTAGAGATCACACAGGGAAGGGGAGGGGGGAAAGGAAGAAATCTTTGCATAAAAAAAAAAAGGTCACAGACGAGTTATAAACTTGGGAGCTTTCACAGGAAGCCCCATTTCCAGCTTCTTGAAGGATCAGAAGCTCTGCCTCACCTGGCCTTCATCCCCGTATGCCACAGTAGGTGGCAGCTCCGTGGACACTGCATGCTCTCCGGCCCAGCACAGCCCCTCCAGGCCCACTGCAACCATTGTGCCACCTGCCGGGACCTGCAGCCTTTGAGGGGGAGGCGGCTCTTTGTGATGCTTCGGGGAATATGTGCGAAGCCCTGGCGCAGTACATGCCCACCATCCTTGCCAACTAGGATATGTAGCTTCTCGCTGGAGAGCTCAGTGCCTGAAATGATCCCACTGTTGAGCTTTATTTCTCTGGGACTGGCATGGCCAACTGCCTGCCTCTCTAGGAAGCGTCCCCGTCCCCACGCTCCTGTCCTCTTTGGACCACTTAGCTAATCTGATGCAGCAGCTTCTGCCTCGAGGGCCAGTGGTTGAGGGGGTTGGACCCCCCCCAGGGCTGGGCTTTCACTGGTTTTGCGTCTGCTCCCTGCTTCTTTGGTTTCCAGGCTCTTCTCTCGCTGCCTCTTTGATCGTTTCTTTTCTAATCTCCATCAGAGGGCTCCCCCTAGGATTCTCCACTCCCCAACCCCAATCTCAAGGCTTGCCACTTCTAATCAGCTAGGGGTTGAGGAATCAGACTACCAAGGTTTCTAAATCAAAGACCTTTTTGCCATAAAATCTCAATGAGTGAACTGTGAATGGGGCCTGGGAGCATCTCTCAGAGTAAATCAATTAGGTGACTGGAAGTGCCCCCCCCCCCCCCCACACCATGTTTCTGGATTAAGAGATATGGGCGAAACAGCAGTGCTTACAGACCTCTGAGCCCTGCTCCACCCAAAGGGAGAAGCAACCTAGAGACACTTTCTCAGGCACCAGTTGTCCGAGGCTGATGTGATCACTTGAGCCTCACACTTTTCGTTTGTTTTCTCTTCATTTCCAAAAGTTCCTCAAAGTCCACGAGCTCACTGAGGGCAGGAACATGCTCCTTCGTGGCTCCTCCTGCTGCACCTGCCACATTATTGGCACTAAATAAATATTTGCTAAAATGAAAAGAATTTGTTCACATTATATGGCAGCATTTGAGGCACCCAATGCATTTATTTAAGAATCCACTCAAAAGCATTTATGCAGTTCCTACTCCATGCAAAGCGCTCTCTGAATGAGATTTTAAATATTTAATGATGCTGCCCCACCCCTTGTGAAGCTATGTGCCACACGCACGGACACACGTGGACTCACATTCACCCTTCGACACGAGCCTGGAAAGGAGCCTTAGGAAACTAAAGCACGGCCGCTGTGCTCTCTGTGGTGTCCAGGACAGGTATTGCTAGGCAATCATGTCAGTCATGCGCTCTCTCTTCCTAAGCCTGGATCCTACGTCAAAATTCTTCTTAACCCTCTCCCCCGGGGGGGACTCTACCAACTACTCAGAATTGGCCTGTGAATGAATGAAAGTTATTTACATCCCAGATCAAGCTGAGGGCATCAAAGTCCTCATTTTACAGAGGCTGGGGCTGACCCCAGACATGTCAGGTAACTTGCACCAGTTCTCGAAGTTCCCCCAAAACAGCCCGGCTCTCCCGCCCCAGGCCCAGTGCACCTCACCTCCCAACCCTGGAGTGTCACTGCACAAGAAGTCCACACAGAGCGGCCTGCCCACAGCTCCGTGTTGCAGGGTGGCACACCGGAGGACCCTCCAGGTCTTCACCCAGAACAAGTGAACAGAAACGCAGGTCTCTACTGCGCTGTCTCAGGATCCGACGCATGGCAAGACATCCTGAACATTCTCTCTTTCTCAGCTCCTCACAGGTAAGGCAGCTGCTTTTCAATGACTTTCCTCACTTGTCCAAGTCAAAAATTCCCCCAAACCGGCCCTCCCTGCCTCTCGCCATCTTCTCTCCCTGTGCCTTCCAATGCCCCCTACTCCTCGCCACCAGTCATTTTATGCCTTTTGCAATGCAGATAAATCCAGCTAGAATTTCTTCTCCCCAATTTCCCAGCTTACCCATTACCGTGACTCTGCACAAAAAAGACCCAGGACCTGACATGACCGAGTCAGCATCGCACTTACGGGGCAGGAGAGGGGGCGAGAATGCGGATATTCAAGGGGAAATATTTCTTTCTTTTTGGACACATATTATTAAGTAAGACTCAGGAATCTCAGGATGTAACGGACATTTCTTCTTCCTTGCTAAAACTTCCCTTTACTTAAGAGAGGACGCGGATCCCTTGCTTTGATGCCTGCACAACTCACTGAGCTCCCTTCTCCGGCCCAGGCCCTGTGCTGGGGCTGCAGGCACAGAGGTAACAAAGCAGGGCCCTGGTCCAGGAGCAACAGACTGTAGGGGGGCTGACAAGAGAGTGGAGCAAGCCTGGAGCTGGGGCGACAGCCAGGTGATGGCCCGCTGTGCTCCTGCAAGTCCTGCTCGCCTCTGGACAGACTGAGGGGGCACCGATGGGTGCGGATCCTGCAGGGCAGCGTGAGGAAAGAGGCCTGATCAGCATCTCAGGGGTATTTGGAGGAGCAAAATATGGGACGATTTGCCTGTTTTCCCCTCCTTTGTTCATTTGGCAGCAACTTTTACTGAGCACATACTGTGTACAAGGCGTCTGCTAGGTCCTTGGGACACGAGGACAAACAAGGCAGGCATCTGACCTCGAGAGGCTCATGTCCACTGCAGTTAAGGAGATGTCATCTGCTTTCCTGAATGTTCCCCATTAGGGCCTGAGAAGAGACAGAGCTGCACTGATGCTGTGATCAAGAAGGCGGGTCACTTCACAGACAGTGACTTTGCAAAGCAGACTGGGGGTTCCTGAGAGCACAGCCGTCTGACAGTTCCTTCCTCCTCCATTTATCTCCTTGCTCATCCTCTGCAAGTACATGTTCTGCTGTTGCTTCTCAATGAACCAAGGCCTGTGGCAGCGTCAGCTCATAGGCATAAGCCTGGTCACCCAGCAGTGACGTGACCAGTGTCCAGGGACCCTGAGCTCTGGCACTGAGCCTGCAGCAGCGTGTGGGAGCTCTGTCTGCAGCCCTGGGCTCATCCCTGCCTTCCCCCAGCCAGGGCTCCCCAGTGGGCATCTGAATAGGGATGTCCTGCAGGGGACGAGCTCAGGGCACATAAAATGCCATCAGGATGAACCTCACAGACATAATGTTGAGGGAAAGAAGCCAGATACACGTGTCCCTGCTGCCTGATTCTATTCATATGAAGACCCGCAACAGGCGCAGCTGACCAATGGGGGGAGAAATCAGAGATGCGGTTACCCCGAGGGGGTTGCGGCAGACGCAGGGAGCAGGAGGATTGGAAGGAGCAAGAAGGGGGTCTCTAGGGTGCTGGGAAGCTTCCATACCTTTATCTGTAAAGTAGCTACATGCTGGTGTATATATGTAAAAAACAATATTTCTGTGCCTGTAAGATTAGTGCATTTTACTATGTAAAAATTATACCTCAATTGAAAAAGAAAACACGTTCGGGGGCATTGTTGAGATATTGTAAATGTGCACAGATAAGTTCACTCGAGTCAGCAGACAGTTCCTGGCACCACTCTGAGCCATGCTGTGCACTGGGGCCCGAGGACAGAAAGGAAGAGGCCCAGGGCCCATCCTTGCAGAGTTCACAGTCTGGCCAGGAGACAGCCCTGTGCTGGGAACCCAGAGAGGAGAGAGCTGGAGGAGGTCAGAGACAGCAGCAAGCCAGTCCTGAAGGGTGAGCAGCCATTGGCCTGGGTGGGAAGAAAGGCCTGGATTTGCAGACGAGGGGTGGCCTGAGAGAAACCGTGGGGAGTGGCGGGGGATCGCCAGCAGTCTCATGCACCAGAGCATGAAGGCAAAGAGTGCTGGGCAGGCGGGCAGGAAGAGGCAGTGGCCAGACCTGGGATTAACAGCCGTGAGTACCTGGGGCTGCCCCCACTCACCTCATTATTATTCAGGCCAGGACTATCCAGGAATCTAGAACATGACTTACCATAACCCAATTCAGAGCAGTCAGTCTTGAATACCAAGTAGCTGAAGGAGCTCTGGGAAGGGCCATCTCAGACCACCCTGACCATGCCCGCCACCCCATTTCACAGGCTGCAGACTGGTTGGTGGGGCCAGACCCGGGTTTGCGGCGGGGTGTGCCGCAGACCTGACACTGGCCTGCACACTCGACTGTCTCCCAGCATGGGGAGGGCGAGCCTGGGCTGCTTGTTTCAGATGCAGGTTAATCCTTCCTCTGAAAGCATCGCTGTCATGGCCGACAAGAATTATTACTTGTCTACATGTATTGTTTATTTCCTCCTTCAATAAAGCCTCACGGAACAAGGATATTCCTTCATTTCCATTTCTATTAATTGTAGTGTCTTCAAGGTGAATAATAAGGCCGTGCAATCAATAGTAATGATGGAGCCACTGAACACAAACAATATCTCCTCTGCCATCTCTCCCCCAGCATCCATCTGCTTTATTAAGTGGCAAAGTATACTATTTAAAAAAAAGAAAAGTGTACCGGTAGGGGAAACAAATCTCCAAATAATTATTTTTAAAAAGTAATCGGTGGTATAATTCAATTATGCAGCATGCAATGCAGAAAAATTCTCTTAATTACAACAGAATTGAATAGAACATTCTTCAGCCTTAACCTTGTTATTTTTCAAGGTGAGCTATTACTAACTAAATTCTAAGATGGCTTTCAGTAGCCTCTCTTTGCAGCAGCCATCTGCAGAAGTATTCAGAAGGAATCTGTCTCGGGGTTCACGTACTTGGAGATGGCTGGAGGATAAACAGACAGCTGGAGGGCACATGCGAAAGGCAAGGAGCATGGGCTTTGAGGCTGGGCATACCTCCCTGTGTGCGGAAATAAGGCCAGAGACCTCGGCGGAAATGATGTAACTCCCCAGACCTGCCGCTTACCTCGTCATCCCTACCTGGCATAGCTCCAGGGACAATGAGACGGTTGAACACAGACCTGAGATCACAGGTCCTTGTAGCTGACCCACTGATGCTTCGACCCATGTCCCCCTGGCCCATGTCCCAGTTCACCTGCAACACCATGGGCTGTTCTGTGTATGTTGACAGCTTCTTACCTAAAATGCCTGCATCCTCCTGCTTCTCTGTCGGGGGCTTTCTCCAGGGCCATGACAGCTTGCTCAGTGCTTACGAGGGGCAGCCAGTGCCAATCCCCAGAGGCAACACTCAACCACTGAGGGCCTCGTGTTAACACATTCTCCAACTTCCCCATCCTTTGGTGCACATTCTACATGATACCAGCGACCAATCATCCTGGTCTGCAGGGGCCGAGGGGATTCCCAGGGTGCAGGACTTCCAGTGCTAACACTGGGTCAGTCTGGGCAGACTGGGTCACCCTAACTAAATCTCAAAGGTCCCCAGTGGGAGGGAGCCCAATGCCCACAGCAGTAACCTGAGCATTACTGCATCATTTATGGGCTTTTCTCCCTTCCCTGTCTCCTTTCTCCACTCCTGTACTTGAGCTTCCTGGCGTCACACCCCAAACAGACCACCTGCACCAAGTCCTTGTCTCAGGGGAAACCCAGATGAAGACAGCACTCGGCTACATGGGGTTCCCTTCCCTCCACTCTTGCCCTTTGCTCCACTCCAGACCCTTTCTCCTAACCCGGCCGAGTGTGGGCTTGGGGGGTGAGCAGGGAGGCATGGAAATAACCCACCCCGGAAAGGCCACCTGCTGGAAGGTAAGGAGAGTCTCGGGGCCTTTGTACTGGGCATGCTGAGGGCACACACATCCCATGGCATCCTCAGTTCCTGTGAATGGTTCAGGTGCTGCCAACTGGCCCGCTCTCCAGATCCTATGGCCAGCTTGGGCTATTCCCCACTGTTCCCACGCTCATGGAGCTATGCTGGGTGGGCAGAAGAAAGGTGCATTCTTTGCTCTCTGGCTGGAATAGGAGAGGCAGTTTTCTAGTTTGTATCCAGGTTCTCTGCCCAACCCACGATAGAGCCCAGGCAGCCCGGCCTCTCCTGTCTCTGCTCTCTCATCCCCCAGTGCTGGCCACCACCTCTGTATCTTTGCTCATGTGTTCCCCTGCTTCCATTCTCCCTTGGCCTCTCCAACTTCTACCCTCCAAGACTAAGCGTAAGCCCAGATCATCTAGGAAGCTCTCCTCGAATGGTCACAGCCCACAGAGCCCTCGATCTTTCCACAGTTGTCTGCACCGCTTCGTACGTTCTCACTGTGGCTTGTGCACGGCTCTGCTGCATCCCCAGCTGCAGGTCAAGGGGGTGGAATCTGAGCACAGTGGTGAGAACTGCACGGGGTGCATGGGGAGCTCAGAACCTGCCTGCAAGGTGACAGGCCATCATGGACATGAGTCAGATGGCCTCCTAGTTGGGGCTCCTGAGAAGCAGACCCTGAGATGCAGGTTCTTGTGTAAGTGATTCATTAAGATGTTCCCCCAGGGGGAGACCTGTAAGGAAGTGGGGTTGGACACAGGGAAGGGAGGAAGTCAGGCAAGGATGCGATTTCAGGCAGAGTCTCAAGGAGGATGGCTTCCTTCAGATCCTGCAGGGAGCTCTGCAGTGTAAGGTGCAGCTCAGAGTTGTCCTGACCTAAGGCAAGCGAGGTGGACTTTCATACTTCCCCAGACATCACTGGTTCAGGGCACGCTGGGGAGGGTGCATAGATCCCCAGGCACTTCCCTCTCTCTGTCTGCAGGCACAGAGCTTCCAGAAGTCCATAGGCAGTCCACCAAAGAAGACTCAGGTGCTGGCCACTGAGAGCCAAAGCCAAGGAGTGCCTCCTGCCCCCTCTGGCTTCCTGGGCACAGCCAGCCTCCATGCTCTGCACAAGTTGCTGCCACACAAAAGCAAGTATTTGGAACTTTCCCAGTTCCCAGGTCCTTCTGACCCACCTGCCCTGGCTCAGCCCTCCCTCTGCTTTGCGATCTGTGCCTGTCCTTTGCCCTCTGACCCCCAACAGCTTTGCCTTGCTCCCCAGCTCTGATGAAACCACTTTCTCGCAGGCCCAGACCTCTGACTTGCTTCCCTGAAGATACGTACACACCCCCCACCCCCCACCCTGAAGAGGCTACTTCTGGGAACTCTGGGAACTGTCCACTCTGCATCCCCCGTGAAGACCTGGGGCGTGACACACCTGACGGATCTGCCCTGTCTCAACTCTCCCAACACCCTGAACACGCAGGCCCTCCAGAACACATGGAAATGACTGTTTCTGCCTTTGTGTGCTGCCAGGACTGTGTGAAGACCCTGGCCCACGGTTGGCACTTTTATAAAGTAGGCCCTAATATGGCTGATTCACACAAATGATTACTATCAAAATGTTGAATGGACAGAGTTGGGGTAGCCTCAGTCAGCCTTCAGGGAGCTGTCCCAGCCTCCCTCACGAGCAGGAGGGTCTGCGTCTAAGTTGTCCTCAGTCAGAGCTCCTCTCAGGTGCCCAGCAGAGGCAGTGCCAAGGCCCTCTGTTCCCCGACCTTCCTTATCTCGGAAGCACAACCTCGTGTTCACCTGCACAGCCTTGCCCTGGTGCATGCACCATGGTTCAAGTCCTGGCCCACCCACGAGGGGCCTGGGGCGGGACCACGAGGGCCCTGGGCCCTGAGCCCTGTCTGTTAAGCTTGCTGTCGACACGCAGGTGCTGCCAGGTTAAGCGTGGCAGGCAGGCTCCTTCTGGCTCTCACCCTGGAGACAGGGGGGTGGGGGGTGGGACAGGAGGTGGGGGGTTGGGGGGGTCTGCATGACAAACTCTGCTCAACACGTCACTGAGGATGCCAACAGCCTCATTTC
This sequence comes from Equus asinus, assembly GCF_041296235.1. Classification (NCBI taxonomy): domain Eukaryota; kingdom Metazoa; phylum Chordata; class Mammalia; order Perissodactyla; family Equidae; genus Equus; species Equus asinus. Next base: position 86,325,414 of record NC_091810.1, on the reverse strand, counting down.
CGTGGCGCTGTGAGTTCACCCATCAAACATCCTCCGAGGGTTTGTGAGCTGCTCCAGTCCTGTCTCCTTTTGGAATCAATGCCGACCCCAGAGAACCACGGGTGCTGACACGGTGAGGTGAGGGGGAGGACGCAGTTCCCAGCACTGTGAACTGATCACTGCAAACACCCCCCACAATTCGACAGCCAGGATGGAGCGTTTTGAAGGCTTTTCCAGTGCTGACCCCACCGCCATGAGTCAACAGCGTGGGTGAGGCATCTGGAGGGACTGCTCCAGGGGCCTTCTGCAGAGGCCCCGACTGGGGGTGAGGAAAGGGGACCAAGAGAGAGCAGCCCTTAGGAACCGACTTTGTACCAGAACCTGGGCTCCGACGGTGCAGCGCGCTGAATCCTCACAACAGCTTGTCTAGGGTTTTCCTCTGCACCTTAGTATGTATTATCCCTATTCATATGTGATACTGAAAAAATAAGAATTTTGGAGTCATACTGAGGCCACATATACCTGTGAGGCTTCAGTTTCCTCGGCCACAAATTGTTGTGAGGATTCACTGAACGAACGTGAGTGAAGTATCTCATGGCATCGTGGGTGATGAAGATTTTTAAGAAAAAGAGGTAAGTGAGTGTATTTTCCAACCAGCAGGAATTCAAAGATGGTGATTCTGATGTCAAAGGCAAAGTCATTCTCTAGAAAGTTTGCCCTCAAAATGTGACATCAGTGCTTCCTCTTGGGTGCTCTTTGTCTTTATCCGAATATGTCAGAAAGGACAATGGAGTGAGAGAGAAAAGGAGGACATGGGGTTGGGGTCTGAACCCCCAAAGAACTGGGTCAGTGTGTAAGAGCTATTTCCTTCAAGCTTTTCAAAATTGAGCCAAGACTAAAAGAACATTGCCAATCACAACCTTCCTTAAACATTTCATGATTTTCCCATATAGTAATCAACACAATGAAATGTAAAATACCAAATATTACATTTTAAATAAACATTCTAATTATTATCTTATTGATTGTCTATTGTGTTCTGCACACTGTACACGCCCCTTCCCACACAGGATCTTATTTCTTTTCACATTTATCCCGTGAGGTATTAATTGCTGACCTTATTCATGTCCTATGCACATTGATTAAATTGTCACTCTGTGTCTCATATCAGAGCGGAAGAAAGAGAGGCCAGCAACACTAAGAAACTTTCCCAAGGTCACTTAGCTAGTCCTGAAGGAGAGTGGACCTGGATTTAACTTATTCTAAAACCTCTTGAGTTTTCTTTTCCCACATCACTCCACAGGCTTTTATGAATCTAGGTGTGAGCAAAACAAAAATAGGGAAGGTGGTTCTCTATCCAGCTTCTCCTTTTCCCCCTTCCCCATTCTAGAAGGGTAGAAAGTTAATGGGTTCACTTTGAAAAACAGCCCTGGTAGCACCTTTCAACACTGCTATTATCACAACTAGTAAGAAATGTTAAGTAAGGGGGTTGTTGAATGCAGAGTTGTTTTCTGTTTGTACTTTTATTCTAGAAGCTAAGTGTTCATTGGTTTAAGCAAATGCATTTGGCCTCAGCTGGGAACCACACATATTTGTGCATCTGCATTACACAGGCACACACAATTTGAATTTCACAAGCTTCCCTTCTCAGGAAACTAGTCAGGCCGAGCGAGCAGCTTTATGTGACTAAACAGGCAGACTTTTCAAGAAAATAAACAATTAGCCTGGAGGAGAACCTGCCACTGGCCCTTTCCTGCTTGGACATTAGCTGGCATTCAGGCTTCTGCCCTCCTGGGTGCCCAGGGCCCTGGTGAACAGAGGTGACCTCTGAGAGATCTGGGGATAAACGATCGCAGAATGCAATGACGCTCTAAATCCATTCGATTGGGGGCAATGATGCACCGAGCCATCAGCTGTTTGGTGAGCCAGAGCAAAGTGATTATGCTGCTCCCCAGAAAGGAAATCACCCAGAGACGCTGGTGAAGAATTAGCTGGCATGAGGATGTCAGAGAGTAATTTCTCTTAAATTATTACGTTGTTGCCCGATTATCCAATGGTGCTAACTTCCCTCCATGCTGGGATGAGGGGTCAAATGCAGATGTCTTACTGGGTCTGTTGGAGAGCAGTGATGATGGCGAGGGAGCTGTAAGCCCTCCCTTGGGACTGCTCTGGACCGCAGGTTCCAGAATTCTGTTATCAGCAGCTGGCTAAAGTGAAGCTCCAAACATTCTGTGTGCTGTAATGAAATCATTTGGAAATGCTGAGTGTCCCTATGGCCCTTGCCCTTTCTGGACCAGAGTTTCCAGTCACAGATCCACAGACCCACAAGGTGGACAGAGTGGATCCCTGCACAACACTAACATCCCCTCCCTCCCTCCATTACCCACACAGCCTGGCCTCCCAGGAGAGGATCGCGTTCTTTATCGGCCCAGTGCATGAACTGTTCGGGTGCGGGACACTGGGGTTAATGTCGCATTGACAGGGGGTCACATACGCTCTTCTGTTCTCTGCTTGTGAATTCTGTCCTCACAACCAGACTGCAGGCACATCCCAAACAAGGACTTTGTCACAAAGGTGGCTGACATGGGAAGTGCATGACTGCCATCTTCCGTAAACGGGAAGCAGACGCCCCCAGGCAGAGTGAGGCGTAGCCTGGGCTCCGGAGCCAGGTGCATCCAGGTGAGTCCAGCTCTGGCACAGACTCTTGACCTCTCTGAGTCTCCATCTCTTCACCTGTGTCAGGAGGTGCCAAGTATCGTAGGTGAGTGAACAAGGCAAAGAATGAGTAGAGGCCCCATAGTCAGTCCTCTGGATAAATGAGAGCCATCCAATCCTCACACACGAGGACATGGTGCAGTCCCAGGGTTTGCTCTTTTCTAATTTCCTTGACACATTCATCCGTGAAGATGGGCTTAATATTGTGCACCTCCCATGTCGGCTTTAAGGTTTAAATGTGTATCTGTAAAGATGGGGGCCCAGTAAGGAGCATGTGCTCCAGAAACCATTCTGCATTTCCTACCCCTTGATTTGTCTTTTTTCTTCACCGCTTTGGACCTCATCAAAACCTTACAAAAACCCTCTGAGATATGTACAGTTATTATCACCATTTTACAAATGAGGAACTGGAGACTCAGAGAGGTTAAGTAACTTTCCTGGGATCACACAGCTACTGAGTGGTGGGGCTGGGCTTTGAACCCAGGAGTAAGCTCCCTTTCTTAACACTACTCCAAATTCCTACGGGGCGAGAAGCCTCCTGGGAACACAGGTTGGGAGCTGCATTTCACACTGTCCCAACTTCCTACACTACTGGGTTTGAGCCCCCATTGGTTAAAGAATTGGGCTATGCACACAGAATTTAATTCAACAATAATGAAAGTTTTTCCTTCCAGAAGGGTCCACTGTTTAATTACCTCCATTTCTGTGAATGCACCACAGGCTTGGGCCACTGTGCCCCGCGAGTGTTGATCATCAGATTTCTGTTAATTAATACCGAGTTTAATCTTCTTTGATTACCAACATTGATTGCTGCTGATCTTTCGGCCAGGCCTGCCAGCGGGGATATATCTGAGTTCCAAAACACTCAGGCTCCATCGTGCCAGGAGAGAGGTGAAACGGAACATGAAGCTGGGTTTATGGTCAATTTAATTAATGCAAATGCTCAGCTCGGGTCATTGGGCCCAATAACGCTTTCCAATAAAGCTATTGGGGACAAACACTTCTTGACTGTTTATTTGCTATGTCCTTTAAAAAAAATCAAGAAACTAAACAAGGTAGGACCTAAAGGACACTATTAAGTTCTCAGTGGTGTCCAACTCTACAGGAGACCTGCCTCTCGACTAGAATCCTGAAAAGAATGAAGGTGAGGGTCTCTTGGCAAAGAGAGAGCAAGCTGGTGTATAGGAGGGCTCATGGTGGAAGGTAGATATGAGTGTGAGAGAGAGACGGGCCGGAGCAGGGAGAGGAAGAGAGGGAGAAGGGAGAGAAGGAAAGAGAGAAGAGGTTGTGGAGTAGAAGGTTTACCCACAAGCAGATTTATTAGATTTCTCTAGAGGCCAGCCCTGTGGCCAAGTGGTTAAGTTCGCGTGCTCCGCTTCGGTGGCCCAGGGTTTTATCGGTTTGGATCCTGGGCACGGACATGCACCACTCATCAGGCCAAGCTGAGGCAGTGTCCCACAAAAGATTTCTCTAGTCAATTAATCAAAGACAAATCTCCTTTGAATAATCATATTTAACATCTGTGTAGGGCCTTCCAGGGCCCAGAGCCACCACCACACACATTATCTCATTTGACGGCTGCTCACAACAATCAAGGCAGGCGCATATTATGGTTTCCATCCTGCACATATAGAAAATGAGACTTTGAGAGGTCAAGTGGGTTGCTTAAGGTTACACAACATCAAAGTCAAGACACATGCTGAGTGAACGAATGCATGAACACACGTCCAGTGCCCCTTTCCTGACATGGCCCTGTCATCTGCTGGATGATTCCTTCCTCCTCTGAAGATCCGGAGCCCTCGGTCCCTCCCTGTTGGGTCTTCATTGTGCACTTACTCAACTACCCTTGCTAGACAGTAAGCCACGTGAGGGCAGCCACAGGGACATGCTGACAAGCCTTTTCACCAGCAGATTCAAAGCGTGACATTAAGTATTATTTTCCTCTGCCTCCAATTCACTCCCCATTTTATGCAGTCTGTTTCTTAAAGACAAACAATATGCTTATGTGACAGGAGCTAATGGATGTCAATGTGGGTATAACTTCATTTCACAGAATTGATTAGAGTCCAAGAATAGCTATGCCTTCTATGAATACAGTCTTTCAGGGTGTTCTCCAGAGGCCCTTTCCCACACTGTTCCGTCCCTTCGCCAGGGCTTCTGAGCCACACCATAATTCTCGCGCCTCCAGAGCTCAGTGCAAACGTGAAGCTGGGGTATCCAAAAGATGGTAAAGCCCTTCCTTGTACTCTCAAAGCCTTGCCTGTGTGCTGGCCCGGGGCAGGGCAAACAACCTGGACTTCTGCCTGAAGGAGGCGGTCCGGTGGCTCTAAGCAGCCTGCACCTTGAGAAGGTAGATATGTTCCCATCTGGCAAAGGATGTGGCCACTCACCTTCGGCTTCCTTTGGTAATGGCTATTGCTTGACTCTCTCTGCTTCAGCGAGGTTCTACTTTTCTCCCCGACTTTCACCGTTCCCTCAGCACCAACAGGCCTTCATCCTGCTCTGAAACTCAGAGACGTGCAGCAGACCTAGGGATTCGAACCTATGGACCAAGCTGAGCAGAGGCATTCCACATCACAGAATATTACAGAGGAGAAGCACACAGCTGGTTCTGCTCCAAAATCTCATTTATCTATATTTGCTTCTTAGGCTGTGTTCTCCTCATCCTCCTTCTGAAGGAAGGAGCTGAGGCTTCTCGAGACAGATAGATGATCAGAAGAAACTTGGTGGGTTGTAATGATGGACCCCAGTGTTGTAACAGACAGGAAGATGCATGATCTCCCCCAGCTACACACTCAACTTGATGGCCTGGGAGGAACATGGTCCATCCTCCATCCACCTAGGACTCCCAGGTATAGCTGGTTTCTGAATATTGCAGCTCTAATCCAGGAATGAAAGACACGGGTCTCACTTGTCCCAATTCTCTCCACTTGACTGATGGTGGACATTGCTAATTGATCATGGTATTGTTCCCTACTGAGTCAATTTCAACCTTGGAATTCTTTCCAATACAAGGTTCCAGACAATGACTAACAATCAGAGTTGGCACATGAAATGCCACAGCTCTCTTCCTGCTCTCCATGCAGCTAAAGACAAATCATTGATTAACATCCATGGCCAGGTACAACCACCAGGAGACCTATGAACTGGGTCTCTTCAAACTTACTGTGAAGGATGATCACTTGTTAGACTAATCAGCATCGTCTGTGGTGACCATTAGCACAGCACGAAATTGCCGGAGCTTTAATGCAGAACACAAGCAAGATGGATGAAACGAAAACAGAGCAGTGGAAACCTAGACATATTCTTGTTTATTCAGCCTCTACTCAAGGCAGAACAACCTACTTAAAACAAATGATGAGTTTTAACAACTAGTATGTAAACAATACCAACTGATACATCCTCAAATTGTTCTCCAGCAGCTGAGAGCTGGAATTGCTCTTTAGGCATGCACACACGTGTGGGTGAAGCCTGGCATTTCTTGCACTTAAAGTTGGAAGATCTTCTCTTAGTTTTGCAAGAACACCAAAACTACCTTTGTTACCGGCTCTTAGTTAATATCAGCCCTGGCATCGGTTCCCCTACAGTGAACCCAGCATATACGGGTTAAAACCAAAAGCACACATTCCCAGTTCCCTGGGTCTTTAGTTACACTCACACGTAAGTGCTTGTTCCTTTAACCTCTGACTCCCTGAGCTTTACAACCAAATAGAAGCTACAAATTGTTAGAGTCCAGATGACCTCACCCTGGACTGTCACTAAAGTTGCAGCTAATCACAGGACCTTGAAGTTCTTTTACAGAAAAACTAATGTCCAGAGACTATCAAGAAAGCAAAGCTTCCCAGGCCCAACTCCTGGGCTTCCTGACACCAGAGTCTACCTTCCACCACGGAGATAAACAGCCAAGGACACTCATCTGAGAAATCCTTTGTCTCCTCCACTGGAAGCAGCCTCAGACACAGGCCCACGGGAAAGTGCTGACCAAGAAGGCCACGGCCCCCCTCTCCTACGTAAAACCTCAAATAAAAACCCCTACCCATTTCTTAACAGGGAGCTAGCAATTCTTGAGGCACTAGCCCTTGCTGTGCTCCCTGTGCCTGGCAAAGGGAAGCCTTTCCTTTTCCACTCAGGACTCTGTTCTGGTTATTTGGATTGGCATCAGGATCAGAGACCAAACTTTCGGTAACACTTTCTTATAATACGAACTCAATACTTTTCCAAGTTTGCTATGGTTGTTCTGGATCTCACTGTTGCCGTGGGATTTCCAGTGTTATTTTTCTCTTCCCTCATTCCCTCCACCCTCCCTTCCCCCTCCCCCCATCTTTCCTCCCTTCCTTCCTTCCTTCTTTCCTCTGTCTCTCTCTCTCACTCTCTCTTTCTTTCTTTCCCCACTTACACTTTTATTGGTTTCATTTACCACATCTCTGTATTCCCTCTGGCAATGAGGGAAGTCAAAGGACAATGGGGTGGGTGGTGGGGTGGGAGGGAAACGGGCAAGCCATCACTGGGTGCAGAGAGAGGGACCAGACAGTAGGATAATGGATTAAGACACCCTCAGCAATCCAGCGGCCTGTTTCTGGCCTTAGACTATTGAACGGTGTCAGGGGCAGCACTGAAGGCTTGTTAGGGACACCACAAATCATAGCGGGTCCCCGTGGCTGGCTGAGCGGAAGCAATGCAACACTGATGCCTATACCAGCCGTGCCCCCCTTGCGAGGGGCCCAGGATCCTACAGCCTGATTTCCTCAGTGCGGGAATGCTTCTGAATTTATGAAACTTCAGCTTTCTGAAACGCTGCAGGTCACAGGAGGGAGACTCCGACTGGCAGGTGCCTCCATCTGCCTAATGTTCCTGGGCCTCTAGACCTGAAGAGCGCTTTGATGTGTAATATTCTTGCTGACTTACAACCTTGTTCTTCAGGAGCTCTGTGTGGGAGGAGGAAGAAGGAAGAAAATCTAGCCCTTACCTAAGAAGACGCAAAGCACTGATGGTTTTATTTTTCTTCCAGATAAAACCGATTTTTATTTCCTATTTGCAGTGGGAGAATCGCTTTCGAAGTCAGTGCCGAAGGAAAGTGCATTCAAACTGCACTTCATCACACTCAGCAGGGACAGGCAAGCCAGAGTGATTGCCTTTTTTTTGACAAAAGCTTGTTTTTGTCCAAACAAGGATGGCCTCACGGGGCCTCAGACGGCCGGCACACAGCTGTGGTTTAGAACTCTGACCTCGGGGAGCCCGTGTAACCTCTCCCACCCCCGAGTCTCCAAGCCCTCTCCCCTCTGTCGAGAAGTTGGTAGTTCACGCCTGCTCTCTGCTGCTAGTGTCCGTCGGCCTCGGGCTCCTTCCTGGGCTCCCTCGGCCCCTGAGAGAATCGCCAGCAGGGAGCACCTACAACTTGGAGCCGTCTTTGTTTCCACATCTGTCCCCAACTAGGAAGGGGACAGACCGTGGTTGAGGGCCCGGGTGTCTGCAGCCCCCCTGTTTGGACCCAATTCCTGGCTTTGACATGTACTGAGCGAATTCAGGCAAGTTCTCTGACTTCAGTTACCTCCTCTAAAAAATGACAACAGTAACAGTCCCTGCTCACAGAGTGATCATGGAGATTAAATGGACTGCAATAATGAGTGATGCACTACAACAATGGCCAGCACATACCCAACGCTTTATCGGTATTGGGGGTGTAGGGGTATGGATCAAAGACAATGAGCTCCTTGGGGGCAGGGACCTCTCTAGGCCACTTCTGTACTCTCAGCATCTAGTCTGACGCAGAGAAAGCTCCCAGTAAACGTGTGTGAAGCATGCCTGTCCTCTTAGGCTCCCCCACTGGCCTAGTGCTCAATTAACAGCTGTTGTTCACCAGTTTTTCAGTTGCCCTAAAAAACATTGACCAGTTCTTACTCTCTTCTCTCTCTGTCCCACGCTCCTGGGTCGCTTCCCTAACAGGCGAGAGAGGATCTCTTGCTGGCAGGTCAAGGGAAGGCAATGCAGTGGAGTCAGCCTCACAGGGCTCACCATCAACCAGAGCCACTTCTCGTGGTTTGCAGCAGTGACAGTCTACAAAGTCACTCCAAACACTGAATTCACGAATACTGAATCACTGTCGCTAGACAAAGTGCAGGGGGAGCTTCCTGAGAGCCTCTGGCCATAACATTTCCAACAACTGATGAATATACAACCCTGTCTCACGTGTGTTTCAGTTTAAAGACACCTTACTTAACATATCCTGTTGATTCATTAACAGTGAACTCACGGCCAGCACTATCACTCAAGCCTGCATGAAGCTCATCTAACGCACACAGTTCTACCACAAGGCACAGCACAGCCTCCTTGCGCTTAGGAACGCTAGACAGGATTTCAACGTTCTGCTTAGAGGCCATTTTAAACAGCAAAGTCACCAACAAATAGCACAAAAATGCAAAATACATGGCACTAAATAGACCATGAAAATGACACTTGTTGACAGCATGTGAGCTGAAACAAGAAGGCAGAGTGTTGCCTGGTTCAACCTCAGCAGGAAAGGTGTGCACGGGGCAACTCAATCTTTCGTCACTTTGCACGTACCCACAAATGACCGTGAAGGCACCCTGAGTATTGATATTGGGATTGCAAATGATTTTTAGCAAGTAGGTGAATCCACAAATATGGAATCTGTGAATAATGAGGACTGACTGTATATGATGATGACATATGGAGGAAAATATGTAGTATGGCATTGGCAATGAATGCCGATAGAACCACGCCTTCAAATGTTCCCAGACTATCAGAGCTCAACCTTAAACCTTCTTTCAGGGATCTTTCCTCTTCTTAGAGTTGTCAATGAGAAGTTAATATGAATGTTCTGTTGCTCTCATAAGGAACAGAAAGATGTGTCTTTATCCCTCTCAAAGGCCAGCCTCACCGTATGCTGAGTCTGAGTGCCATTTGCCTTCACTCCAGCTATCAGCTCCTCCTGCTTCCACATTGTCCATTTTTTCATACTCCACTGAATTATTTCTTACTACAAATAAACACTCACATAAACATACTATATATAAACATAGTATATATAAACAGCATGATGCTGCAAAATTTTGACTATAATCTCCATTTTCTAAATCAAGAAACTGAGCTTCAGAGAGGTTAAGAAGCTTACTGAGGTCACACAGCTGATCAGGCAAAACAGGGCAACTCTGAAATCTGTAGTTTTTATAGCATTATACTAATTAGCCTGGCTGTATGATTGACCTTGAGAGAACTGTCAATATCACTGATAACTAGCAGAGCAAGCTCTAAAGATATTCTGACAGCTAAGAGAAGCCATAATAGGGACATGGAGGCTAAGAGACAGTTACCAAAGGGACTGAGCCAATTGCGAGTCAATAGTACGTACAGACCCAAAATTGGTGTGGTTCTCCATCTATTGCCAAGGACACATCTACACGTTGCTTGGTGCCTCCTCCACACATACAGTCACAATGTTATATGCATGTCATGGTTTTCATCAATGAGAAAGCCGAGAGTGTGAACACAAGTTTTGAGGATAAAGATAATACACAGAAGACCCTTCTTAAGTACATCAGACAGCTTCTAGTAATCATATGACAAGTGTCAGAGTAATGGAAATTTCCAACATATTGTTAAGACTCAAAGAGGTCTTGCACCCCATAGAAAACGGTTCAAAGATATTAAGATGGAAGTTTCCACAAAAGGCATTAAAGGAAGAAAAAAAAAAGATGAATAAAGAGGAAGTAATGGAATTTAACCGCAAGTAGAAAATTCATCCTCGCTTCAGGTTTGAAAAGAATGCATATCACAGCGGCAAATGGGAATGACAAACCTCCGGTCAGAAACACGACTTTTCATTCTCATTGTGGCGCATATACAGCTTTCCCAAGGTTTGACTCCAGAGAGCCAGAAGAAGAAAAGAGGAAAAGACAAATGAATTGGAAATGACCTCATCCATTTTCTATGGCCACATGGAGGAAATAATGCCTTCCCAAAGCTGGGCCATGGATTAGCTGTCAAATAAAAAACCTACGTCCTGTATAAACACTTGACCTAAGCACAAAGCATTAAAGTAACTTCAGCCACATATAGCTGTGAGGAAGTCACTGCCCATCGGGAATTAGCAAACTGGTAGATAGAAGTTTCCACAAGGACCTTCTTTTCTTAATCTCAAGGTCTGCTTAAATAACTTTACTAAAGGGAGCTTAACACAATAAACGGAGGCTGAGAAGCTATGAACAGAGACTGTGTAAGAGAGGAAATTAAAAATGCTATTAAGCATCGGGGAAAGTGCTCAGTCAAGTAATTAAAGAATAACAAATTCAAAGATGAGATAATTTTGCAACCAAACTAGAAAAAATATACAATAATATCCAATATTGGCAGAATTTGTGAAAGAGAGGGCACCTGAACGCTGCTAGTGGGAAAGTAAAATGACAAATCTGAAAAGAATACATGTGAAGAACCTTAAAGATGTTTATATCCTTTGACCCAGCAGTTTGTCTATTGGGATTTCATCTGAAAGAAACCATCTGAAATGGAGACTGATATTTCAGCACAAAAGTGATCACTGTAATACTTTTTAAAATATTTATGTTTATATCTGCAAAGGTTTGGAAACCATCTACATGCCCAGCAGCAAGAGAACTGCTAATTAAGTTGTGACACATCTTTATGTCAGAATGGTTTGCAGCCATTTAAAAACACATTATCAAGACCTTTTTAATGACACAGGAATATTTAATATTATACAGAAAAATAATTTTGTACATAGAATGTGATCTTGTAGCAGACACACACACACACCCCTCCTACACACAGAACACTGGAAAGAAATAGGATGGAATTCTAACAATGTTTGCCACTCTAAGCCAGTGAGATTACCAGTGATTAATTTTCTTCTTTATAAACAACTGAGCAATAATGCATTTAAAATACAAGAAGATACTATCATGACACCTATGATCTATAGTAAACCCTTTCCATCATTTCTCCAAGTAACACAAGACCTTTCTCATTGCACAGGCAGACTGTGTTACTGTTGATTATGTCTTGTCTACTGTCTCATGGTTTCTACTTTTTGCCTAAACACTCTCTCTTATTAAATTATTTAAATCTCTTAAGTGATCCCCAGGGACTTTGCCACATGCAGTGTGCACCCAGGGCTATTGATGGAGCATACACTTAATTATTGTAGGGCTTTTCACTAGTTTGAAGCATATTTGCTTTAAAAGTTTGAAACTGCTCCTCCACACCCTCCTCAACCATTCCAGTGAACAGCGAATTCAGTTTCATGAATACACTCATTTATTTTAAAAATATTTATTAAGTGCCCACTGTATGCCTTTCTACACCACACGTTGCTGTCAAAAGCTTCCTGCGCCTTAAGCTGGCCTCCCCAGCAGACCTGGGAGCGTCAATCCAATTCCAGCTTGTAGCACAGAGTCAGGCATCGAGCAGATGCAGGCCTGGTGTGTGCTTGCTGGGAAAGACATCCACTTCTTGAGTCAGGACACAAATTAAAAACAAACAAACAAACTCAGTGCATACAAACATGGTGCTGTGGCTCTGAGGATATTTCTAGTTAATGATATTGATTTGGCTGTCTTTCTGCTGGACTGAATCAAATAGAAGTCTCGAACAATCAGGAACTACTAATTGGGGACAGCCACGTTCAAAAGAGAAGTACTGAAAAGCCTGGGAAACACTCCTCTCCTAGGATGTCAGGTCCAGAACATGTTCCTCTAGGATGTAAAGCATGAACGACAGAGAACAGAAATACCGACCTGAAGCTCATTCTGAAGGATGCCAAGGCAAATGACCACTTTTGTGCTCCGACTCTGGGGCAGGCGTGGTGATGGCACTTTCTCATTTCATCTCGTTCAACCTGCACAACTAACCTGGTGAGGCTGATGTGACCATACCCATTTTACAGAACTCAGAGAGGTGAAGTGTCAGATTTCCATTCATGTGTTGGAGCAGGTTACAATCATTCAAATACCTATTTTCTTCTAGGAATTAGTCCAAATGTGAATTAAAAACACTGCGTTCTTAAGGTTGCTTTTTGGAGCAGTGTAACTCAAATTGAAGTTTAAGGTCCACCTTCATCAAAAGGGGGGTAGGCATCTGCGTTTTGAAAAGGGAGGTCCCAGTGCCCAGGAGAGGAGTAGGGTGAAGAATGGATGAGGGGGCTTTTGGGGATATTTCTGAGGAAAGGTCTCTTGTCTTCAGCTGCCATAGCTATGACTAACTTTGACCTAGAAATAGTCATCTTACACCACCCATGACCCACATATCAGCATAATTTGGGGAAAGGCATTTCCATGGAATGCAATATTTAGGGTTGGCAAAGATCTGACTTGTACACGTGGAAATCAGTTTTCCAGATTCAGGATTTAAGGATCTTAAATGCTTCCTAATGTCCAAATGGCATGGGGTATGTAGATGGAGCCAGTAAGGTCTGTTTTTAAAGCTTTTACTAGAGTCAAAAGAACAGGAGTGAGAACCCTGGTTATGTCTCTAGTTTCTGAGAATCAGTAGGCATGTGGCTAATGAGCACCGAACATTTCTACGCCTCAGTTTTCTCACTATAGACTAGAAGCAATGGTCTCTGCTCTGCCCCATTCACAGAGATGGCATTAGCACCACACAGGGTATATCCGAAGGCACTGCATAAACTTGAAACCATTAAAAAAACTCTACCTTCTTAAACTATTTTAAATCACAGCCTTTGAAACTTTATGAATGGCATGGTCTGCTTTCCATAAAAATGTATAAATGTACATGTCCAAAAATTGTCCCCACAATCATTTCAGATAGTTCACAGACTCCCTGGAGCCACAATGAGTCCTAGACTGAGAACCTCTCTTGTAAGTTATTTATGGGGAACTTGCATAAGGTCCCCTCCAGGGGGCACAAGATGTCCTCACCCCATATATGATGACTTTTCCTTCTTTCTGGAAGCCAAGAAGATTACTAGTAGAACTATTTTCATCTCTTAGATAAGGTTTGCAAGGATCTGTGTCACTTCTCAATTTGTCACATATTTGTAATAAGAGGTGGGAACATGGGAAGTCTGCAAATATCTTGTAAAGAGTCCCTCCTTACTTTATGATTTCTAGAAAAGAATGGGGGGAAACGTGCCCAAATTAGGTAGAGGGTCCACAATTTCTGCCCTGAGGAAATTTTCAAAGGAAGCAGAACAAGGCTCCCTGACCTCTGTGAAAAGTAACCCAACTGCCCCCAACAAAGGCCTGCCCGTGGCTTTGAGCAGAACACTGACAGTCCACCCCGACTTTCAAGCATGGAGCTCTGATTCCAGCGCGTGCTCAATCAAAGAATCCCACAGCTGCCAGAGGGACAAAATGGCGACCGTCACGTCTAGGTGGGGCTCTACCTGAGAGAAAAAAAACGAAGACTGAAACCCTTTGGTAGGTGCCTATTTCCTGGGATCCTGAACTTTCTATCTCCTGGTGATGACAAGACTTCAGCCAAGGGCTGTCCAGAGAAGGGAGCCATCCCTGATTTTGGCAGATCTAGCAACAGCTCCTCCACTTCACGTTTCTGGCTGTCTTCTCTCTCAGCACACACACTCTTCCCTTTGAGGAGAGGCTGGAATGCCAGCCTGTCAGGGGCCCCTGTTCACCGCGCTATTTTGAGTTTTTCAAATGAGTTATACAAGAGCAATTATATAAATTTGATTATGTAACATCATAAACAAATGTAGCTGCTGCCAACACTAATTAGGGACATCAACTCCTTGGATGCCACATGCACAGCGCCCCTGAGCTCAGAGTGGCCAACAACAGGTTTCCTGGAGATGGAAACAGCTCCTGCAGGTACCCTGCGCTCTAATTCCCATGGGCCACCCTCCCAGCCACTGAAGAACATGGCAGTGACCATGGCAGAGCTCAAGCGCTGACGCTGACCAGCCCCCGTCCTACTCCAACATCTTGCCCATGACCAAGATTTGCTGACCCTGTCTTTGTAACTGTAACTTTGTAACCTCAAATCTGTCTTCTGCTCTCCATCCCTCTGCCTTGACCTCGGGGTAGGGCTCCAACTGCCCCTCGCCTAGTGTACCTGGTCTGCCCAGGTGGCCAGATGGATCCTAGGGATCATACCTGCTCATGTATAAACAGACAGTCTTAGGCAGAAATGCACATTCAGCTGACAGTGAGGTAGCTTAGGCTGGGAGTTGGGGAGATCCAGGGATTGGTGTTAACTTCGCATGTTGGCTTTGTCTTCCTGGCATCCGTGGAGACCCCCTGGCCGGCAGATCCAGCCATCACTGGCTTTCATTAAATGGGCTGGGTCAAGGCTGAAGAGAAGCTCACAGGCTTCCTCAGCTGCCCAGGTATGCCCTTCAAGTCTCTGCACCATAGCTGTCCTCAAACTGTCCTCAGACAACACAATCAACTCAGCAAGATATGTCTGTGCACCTCACTTTCTAACTTGCTCGCGCCTTACAGAACTGTGCTCCTTCCCATGATCCTCTACAGATGTGCTTCTCAAACTTTCACACACATCTGAATGATGCAGAGATCTTGTTAAAATGCAGACTTTGACTCAGTAGGTGCCAGAGGGGGGCACCCAGGAGCTTCCCTTGGTGACTTTGCTTTTCCCCTGCCCTCCCAGTCAAGGAGCCAGGTGTCGAAACCAGGCTAGAGTAAAGATGTTGTCTCCAAACCTCACGAAACATTTTTAGCTCTTCCTGCCAAAATTTGAAAGAAGGCAAATTAGCCCTTCAGAGTCTTAGAAAACATTCATTTAATAACTAGGCAAAC
Organism: Equus asinus; assembly: GCF_041296235.1. Taxonomy (NCBI): domain Eukaryota; kingdom Metazoa; phylum Chordata; class Mammalia; order Perissodactyla; family Equidae; genus Equus; species Equus asinus. The sequence goes on along the minus strand of NC_091810.1, from coordinate 86,309,950 downwards.
TACCAAAATATAGAAACAGATGCTGAATAAATTGTACAGGCCAGAGCAAATTGTACTAGAAGAAGATACTTATAACATGATTATTCTTTCTAAAAAGTTTTTACAAATGGCAAACTCAATGGCCTTGCCCCAGAGGAGATGCCAAATCATAGTACTGAGAACGATGGAGTTACCTTTGATAATGTCACTCCTTCCTTCCTTCCTTTCTTCTTTCCTTCCTTCCTTCTTTGCACAGACAGTGCCTGAGTGCCTTCCAGGCTGGCCTCAGAGCAAGCCAGCCAGAGGAGACGTTGTTCCGGCACCCACAGAGGGGACCACGCACTCACGCATCTCCACACACGTGCAGCCTGCTGGAGTCACAGACAACATATGCCTGGCACAAATGTCACAGTGTGGACACATCTGCCACACAGAGAACCAGCCAGTGGGAAAAAGGATCTTCTCGGAATTCAGCTGCTTAACTAATCCTTTATAATTCTATATTGTCATTTCTGGATTTATTAAAGGTCACACAAAAAGCAATACTCTTTTCCACTGAAAAACCAAGCTTTGAATTAAGGTCTGCTTAAAACCACATTTCACGTTAATGAAGACTATATTATTAAAATGGATTTAATTTTAGCGTTTTACTCTCAAGTTTGGAAAATGAGTGATTAAATAAGAGAATGCTTTCCTTTCTTTTCCCTCCCTGGGTGGGTTTCCACACCCATTTGGCCTGATTCTCCCTGGCCAGGGGCCCAGCCAGTTGCAGCTGAGTGCAGCCTGACTCTCCCCATGTGGAGAATGTCTGGCTGCAACGCCAGGGGCTGAGGCACTTGCAGGGGCAGCGCACGATGCCGCTCTAGGGAAAACCATCATGAACAGCAGTACATCAAATGATTATGTAAATTTGACTTCTAAAAAGTAATTGAAATAGATTTTTCTCATTTCTTCTCTATGAAAGCTTCATAAGCATTAGCCCCAGCCTCCCAAAGAGACACAGCCAAATAGTGTGACTCAGCCTTAACCGTCTGACAGGCACATCCTCTCTAGCTTACTCTCAGGTGATCCACCCCGCTCCACCACCAGGGCTGGCCTATTCTTTGGAGGGCCCTGAAGGAGTATGGGCTCCTGGAAGACAGGATCAGCTCTGGCCCACTCAGTATTCCTCGATCCTGGAACAGAGCTGGGCACAGTGATCTCGTGCTGAGTGAACGCAGGACCCCTCAGACATGCCTGCTGCTGGCACTGAACAGTTGGTTGTCAATAATGTCTGTCTTTCTAGTATGTTGTACATCAGTCTTGTTTTGATATATCCCTCCGTAACACAAGTTATTCCAAAGTTTGTAATAGAAAATTAAGCAGGCTTGTCCTGGAAGTGACCTGGATCACTAGTCACTTGACCCAGAAAATCCCACAGAATATTGCAAATTAAGAGGTTCAAATCTTTGTGTCCACTTTAAGAACACCCATGAAACTGCCCAGGCCATCGAGGGTATACATATCCCCAAAGCCACCAAGTATCTGCAACGCCATTTTACAGAAGCAACGTGCGCCATTCCATTGTTAAATGGTAGAGCTGGCAGGTGTGCCCAAGCCAAAAAGAATGCTGCAATTTTGCTACACGTGCTTAAAAACGGAGAGGGTGATGTTGAATTTAAGGGTTTAGATGTAGATTCTCTGTTTGCTGAGCTAATCTAGGCGAAGGAAGCTCCCTAGATGGGCCCCTGCTCTTAGAGAACTCAAGGTCAGGTCAACTAGACATGAGCCCCACTTGCCACATTAAGATGACCCTTCCCAAGGAAGAATAGATTGTTTCTAAGCCACATGAGGAGGTTGCACAGAAGAAAAAGATATTCCAGAATAAATTGAAGAAACAAAAATTTATGGCTCAGGAACAAATTCAGCACAAAATAAATGCAAAGAAGAGTTTTAAAAAAATTAAGCAGGTACCTCTTGGAAGGGGCACTTGCTATTTCTTAAATGTCATGATTCCTGGCTAGCCTCATAGGTCACACTGCTATCTCTCTGGGCTTTGCCTGCCAGCTGCAGTCTATGGGCCAGGATGCATGGCTACGTTGGTGCTGATGCTGCCACCAGTCTGTTGCCTTGCTGGGTGGGGCTCTTTGGTGACTGTCTTAAACTCATGCCTTTCCCAACCCCTGCCTGACATCTCTAACCTCCTGTACTGCCATGTTCTCTTGGCTGGGAGCCAGGAGTTACAGCAGTTTCCGAGAATAGTGGGTGAAATGAAGATAGCTAGAATTTAGCATGTAACGAAGGACAGAAAATAGGCTTTCATGTCGTACCACTCAAGGTACAAATGAGCTCTACCCTTATGAACCCCACTAAGCCTTAATTTTCTCATCTGTAAAATGGAGATAATAATGCCATAGAGTTTGGAAGACAATTAAATTAGATAAAACATGCAAAGTGCCTACACTGTACTTGGAACGTTGTTGGTGCCCAGTATGGAAGCCATTTGCTGTCATCCCTGTAGCCCAGTGCATATCTGCTAGTTAGACCAGAGGCCCTTGGACCATTTCCTCCTGAGAGTTCCAGCCCCCAAAGCACTATGGTGCCAGATAAGCCCTCTGCAGAGCGTTCGCTCAATCCCCAGCCTTGTCAGACTCTGCAGACTCCAGGCTGAGTACGTGGACTGAATGCTTTCACGTGAGCTGTAGGGCAATTACTCCAGATAGAACATCTGACTCTGTCAATTTGGCTCCATCTAGGTTCAGACTCTCAGCTAGAGTTGTCTGAACAGGGAAATAACTTTAGGGGCAGGACAGTCTCTCCTGGGACCCTGTTTGTTAGAGTAACATCTCACAGAGGACTTCACTTAAGCCATGCTGGCTGGCATCTCAGGCCCCGTGTGGCTTGAGGAGTTGTAGGGACGTGGCTAGGAGAAGCGGGGAGTGGATAGAGACTGTGACCGGAGCAAGGACTCAAAGACCCCATGGGAAAACCCTTCCTCCATGACGTGTCTCTCTTTACATAGATACCATGGTGGTTAATTTTATGTGTCACCCTAACTGGCCATGGGGGGCCCAGATTAAAGGTTATTTCGGGATGTCACTGTGAAGGTGTTTCCAGAACCCTCACTGTTGAGCTGGGGCATCTTGTCTCATCTCCTCTGAACCTTAGATCGAGATTTACACCATCGGCTCCTCTGATTCTCAGGCCTTCGGACTTGGACCGAATTAAACAACTGGCTTTTCTGGGTCTCCTCCAGTTTCATGGGACTGCTCAGCCTTCATAATAGCATGAACCAATTCTTCACAATAAATCTGCCTATCCATCTATCTATCTGTCATCAACTCAATCTTTTGTTTCTCTGGAGAACCCAGACTAATACAGATACTGAGCTAAAAAAGAATGCATTCCTAAAGTGCCAGTGCCAGGAGGCCTCCTAGAGATCACTTAATCCATGTCCCTCATTTTAAAATTGGACAAATGGAGGCCCAAGGACGGAAAGTGACTTGTCCAGGGTCACACAGTTAGTGGGAGAACTGAGGTTGAAACCTCACCTCCAAGTCTGTGGAATGTCGTTCCTTCTGTCTCTTGTGTGTAGATAAAATTTTTATAATATGCTAATCTGCAAAGATATTATGGAAGCCCTCAACTGGAGGGATTCTATAAGGTTCTTTTGTTCGTGCACTGATCCTGCATTGGTGTGAGCTGGTGAAACTGCTCTTGCCAGCCCTCAGCCCCTGGGAATCTGTTATCAGCTAACACCTGAATGTCCCTAGTCCATCAGCCCCAGCTTTGTGTCCGCAGCATTTCGTCCAGCCCTCTTTCTGACTGCTGGTGGACGTCTTCCCAGGTACATATGGACGGAAGTGCTCAGGGTGTGCCTCACACGTGCTGGAGAGCAAGCCCACCTAACGCATCACTGCCCAGCCGAGGCCGCTGCCCATAGCATTGGAGGAAGGTCCTTAGCCTTCTCCCCTGCTGTCCAAATATGCTGCTCCCTCCTCCTCCGCTCTTGGGGCTGCTGCCACTCTGCTGACCCAGCTGTCATGGCCTGTAGGAATCAGGGGGAGGTGCCTTGTTCCTGATGGGTGGCACTCCCTCATGTGGCCCCTAAGCAGCATGGCATGAGTCCCCACTTTAAAATGGCCCCTTCAGCTTAACTTATATCCCACTGTTCCATGGGGTTTCAACCTAAGGCTTTGTTCTGCCCAGGGGATGGACATCATTGCCCCTCATCTCTGCTCAGGTACCCGCAGCCAGGTCTTTGAAGTTCCCTTCTCACACACCCACTAATTTATGCCCTCAGATGCCTGGGAGGTAGCAGGTCTGGAACGCGCTGGCGTCCGTCCGGGACCGCCTACTGCTCATACATCCTGTTTGATTAGAAGAGTGATCTCAGTCCTGGCAGCGTGTTAGAATCACCACAGGCAGCTTTGAACGAATCCTGATGCCTGGCCCCCTCCAGGATCTATTAAATCAGAGGCTCCTGCAGGTGTGGCCTGGGACTCGGTATGTATGGAATGCTCTAGAAGGCAGGAAGAGCAGTTCCTGTGGGGTACTAACTGGGCGGGGGCACAGGGGGCCTGCCAGGGGATGGAGCTGCTCTGCCTTAATTTCTTGCCACATCAAGGGGGGCAAAGGTTTTGTCTGGGGAGGGTTTGAGGGGCGAGATGTCTCACAGTCCATGGGTCCATGTGCCCCCACACCCCTCCACACACTGAAAGGCCCGCATTTCCCACTCCGACGATACCTGCTCAGGCAGACAAACAAGCAGCCAAAGCCAAGAGGAGGGGGCACCACAGCGAAGTCAGTAATTCCCGCCACATTTTCTTACTGGAGAGACCCAGGTGATCTGTGTTCTCGTGCCTGTTTTCTAAATGAAAGAACTCTGTTTAACATGCCAGTTGGAAGTTGATTCTTTTTAGGCTTAGGGAAAAAGTGGCTTGACATTAATGTAGTTCTGGGTACCACAAGGCTGCTGGGCTTTCCAAAGGGCACTCCTCATCTGAGGGTGACAAGTCGGGGCATGAACTGTCTCATTTACCTGGAACTAAAGAGTTTCCCGGGATGCAAGACTTTTAGTGCTAAAACTGGGAAAGTTCCAAGAAAATCTAACAAGTTGGTCACCCTACCAAGAATTAGGTCCTAATTGTTAGGCAGCTGAGTTCTCACCACGGCCACAAAGGAGACACAGGGTTAAGAACTGGACCCTCGTGGGACAGATATCACTGATAACCACGCCTAGACCCCAAGGTCTATGTCAAGGCCCCTTCATGATCTTCAGCTCATCTTTCTGAAAACCAACCAAAATCTCAATGGCATTCACCCCTAATTAGAAGAGGAATCTTCGTAAGCCCATCACAAATGTGTTCCCCATTCTACGTTTTGTGGTATCAGTTCCTAACTATGCCCACCAAGAATCTTGATGATGCTTTCATCCATTATTCATAATCCTCACAATAACTAAAAATTGCATATTATTCCCATTTTAATAACCCTAGGATTAGATCTGGAGGCCATCTGAACTCACAGCCCACTCCCTTTTTACTACGTTACGCCGCCTCTCAGAAGCAAGTGAGGATGCCCCAGACATAAGCAGCCCCACAAACAGCTGCTCAAGAGCCCAGAACCCCTCCTGGAACTCCTCCAGACTCACCTTCCTACCTGCCCAGGCATGCCCCTCTCGCTGTCTGCCCAGCCATTCCTGGGACTGAGTTATTAATTTGAGATTTGCCACTTTTATTGAGACTTCAATAAAATAATAATATAACAGCAACAGCAACAACAGTGTTAAGTGCATCTCACTATGCATTTCGCTGTGCATTCTACACCATGTTTCATGAAATCCTCATCCTATGAGGTGGGTGTCACGCCCATTGCACAGTTGAGGAAACTCAGGCTTAGAAAGATGAAATAACTCATCAAAGTGTGCACAGCTACCTAGTGGTACAGCTGGGTTTCAAAGCCACATGTGTCTGGTCCCTTCTCCTGGCTTCCAGGCAGGGACAGGAAGAGGCACCTAGAATGATTCTGAATTCATGGCGGCAAAAGCTTCTCCAGTAGCATCTGCCCACTCAGAACCACAATTGTTCACCAGGAATGTCCTCCGATTGCGGGGGCAGGAAGTGCATTCAATTAACATTTCATGCAGAGTCAAAATTCATGCCTCTCCTGGGAAAAATAATAAAACGTCACCTTAATCATAATTAAAAATGATACTCAGCTTCCATCTGATATGCATCTAAATCTATTTTAGTGTTATTAGTGTGGAAACAGATTCTCCATCAGTGTCGTTCCTGGCTCATAAATAAACTGAAGTAAGAGCAAAATAAATTTTAAGTTCGAAGTATCAACGTAAATGCATTTTTACAAGTTGTCTTATTTACAGTCACAGATTCGCAGTTTATTGATTGCAAGCTTTAAAAAAAAAGCTATGCATATCTGTACTGCATAACAAGAAGAAGACTTTAAGAGAATAGGACTATCAATGATGCACGTGCCCTCGGCAGATGCCACCAGCCACGCAGGTTCAGGGCAGGGCCACGCTCTACGGCAGGCTCCCTCAGTTCTGAGGAGAACTGCAATTCACCAGGAGTTCACAAAGGGTGAGGCCACTGTCCAAAGCCACCATGCATCCCTAACGTCAGGAAATGTCAGGAATCAGAGCAAGACACCGTCCTTGAAGAGCTGCACTGCCTCCGGAGAAGGAAAGAAGCATGCATTGTGACCAAGGACATCCTCAACCCCAACACTTGTCAGTCACTGCATCTTCCTTTTTGGAAGTTACTCGTCCCTGGGACACCACAGTGTGTTTCCACCAAGGTGTAGAAGCCCTTGACCACACTGGACTCTCTCCTTGGATTGCTCTCCCCTCTTCTGGTCGACCTGGTAAGCTCATTGTTATCCTTCCAACTTTAGTCATCATGCAGGGAAAGGATTAAACATTCCTCTTCCTTTGCAACCACCGAGCCTCGTATGCCCATCATTTGTTCCACTTATCCACAGTTGGGTCTCTCCTCCAAGCCTTGAGCTTCTTGGGGCTGCAGCTGAGTTTCCTTCGTTTCTGTATTCACCACGCCTCGCACAGGGCCTGGCTCAGGAGCTGTTATCTGTATGTGTTCCCTGCACTGGATCAGAACTAAGTTGATGGACTATGTTTTATCCCGGAACTGAGTGTATTTGCCTTTCTCACAGGCACACTTTTCATCTAGTTATTCATTCAACAGACATTCCTTGAACACCTACTATGCCCTCAGCCTTGAGGATGAAAAGCCAAGTACAGAACACATGGCCAGCCCTGTGACACGGGGTTGTCAAGTTAGGAGACAAATGACACGCACACCAACAACTAGATCAGCGTTTCCCAATGTGACCTGAGGAACCAAGACCCTCTGTGAGTGAGTGGCGTTGTGGTGAGGCAGCCTGGGGAGCCCCACACAGTCCCACTTCCCAGGGCCGCCCCACACGCCAGCCCGGCTCAGGTCTGAGAAGTCCTGCAGCAAGCCACACCACGGCATTTTTAAACCCTGACATTTCAAAACGTTTGGGGTTATGGGACTTTTTTGTAATATAAAATAAAGTTAACCTTCTGTAGGAGCAAATGTTACAGAGAACAAATTGCAATAAACATCAACCTAGAGCTATAAGCCTCATCAAATGTAAACACAGATAGAAAAGGAAATCTGTTGGGGAAGGCGTTCAACAGGACCAGCCTCTCCTTCAGAGGAGCGAGGCCTTGGTCTCGGGGAAAGGCCATCCTTGTCCTCTTCCTGTGGGTGAGCGTGCATCAGTAACCTTTGATTAAGCAGCTACTGTGTGCCAGGCATGCGCTTAGGGGCTGAGGCCCCACAGATGAACCAGACCCTGGACCAAGTGTAAAGGCTGTGCCTGGTGCTGTGAGCATGTGTGTGAGTGTGATTGTGTGAATATGTGTGTGTTTGTGTATGAGTGTGTGTATGTTTTATGTGAGTTCGTGTGTGTGTGTGCATGTGATGCCTAAGACAGAGACCGTTCCCACAAAGAGTGTAGCTTCCGTCAGACGTGGAGGAAAGGACAGCAAGGAAGGCATTTCCTGAAGGTGTGGGGCAGGGTCCCATGCGACATAAAGTCCTGAACGGCTGTGATGTGAGTTTGGCTTCGCACTGAAGTAATTCCCCTCTTGCTAACTATCACATCACAACACCCACCCATCAGGCAGCCTGCTCTGCACCCACTTCATTCCCGACCACGTTGGTCAGACAGGTATTCCGGGGGGCCACCCCCAGGTGTAGGCAGCACCCAGAAGCCTCTGGCATGCTGCTACGGAATCCTGACGACTCTGCCCCTCTCAGCCACGACTGAGTTCAGAGGCTAGCGCTTCTCCCTAGCACTCAACCCAGACTACGTTCCTTTCCACCCTCCTCCTGGCATTTGACCGACAGATCTAGTTCCTAACAGAGACGAGCTGCAAGAACTGCAGACACAGGCCTGGGCTGCAGCAAGGAGGGCCCAGGTCTGCTCTGAGTTTTACCAGGCCCGGCTGTGTCCCCAGCTCTGACATGGGCTGGCTGTGGAGCCTTGTGCTAAGTCTCTTTTCTCACCTGTGCAGTGCAGGGAGCTAAACCCTGAGCATGTGCTTCTCAGATGTTAACATGCCCATGAATCACCTGGAGGTTACGTTAGGATGCAGACTGACTCAGTAGACCTAGAGACCTGAGATTCTGCGTATCTAGTACACTCCTGGGTGATGTTGATGCTGCTGGTCCATGGACCACACACTGAGGAGCAAGACTCTAAGCGCCTTTCCCTCTGCCGGAGTCTACATCCAAGTTCTCAGCACTCCCTGTGAAGGTCAAGACCATGGAAACCGTGGAGGCTCTGTATATATACAGTGGTGATTGTTACCTGTGTGCCTCAGCCACACGCAGCTCAAATGGGGCACTTTCACTATGTCCTGACAGCCACATGGGGAACAAACAGGTATCCACACAGCGTAGCACTCCTTTGTGGTCATGCACACATATGTACACGTGCCACGTGTCCTCCCACTTCTCCACCCTGTGTTCACCAAAACCTCCGCCATCTGCTAAATCACGGACAGATGAGAGCAACAGCACTCAGGGTGTTTTGGGACATCAACGCCCCTCATGATCCACTTGTGAGAAGCACACCACTAGCTGGTCATTTACCCATCCATGGCTTTCTTTCTAAAGACTGGATTAAAATGCTGAGTCTCACATTAGCCCTTGGATACTGAGCAATCATACCCTAACTTGAGGAGGACGAGAGCACTCTCTGCCCCTGCCCATGACCGGTGTGGGCTTTATTGCATCCAGCTCCCGTGTTGCTGAGCTCATGCTGCACGCCAGCATGACGGGGTGGGCAAAGCTCAGAGACCTGAAAAGCCCTTTGCCCCCAAAACGTGGTTTGGAAAATCAGGGAAGGAGAAAATTACGGTGGGCTGCAGTGGCTTGGCAAGGGTTTTGGAAGAATCAGAGCTTAGCAGTGAATCAGGTAGAAGAGAAAGAAGTGGCTGTGGATAAAAACAAGCATATAAAAAGTACAGATAACCATAGCAGTGCATGAGTACTCCTGTAGGTGAGTCCAAAATGAGGGAGACATGGGTCAGCTCAAGCCCTTCATCCAAGGAAGGGGTGGTGATGTTGCCGTGTTCCTTTGGGAGAGCATCACTTGGGGGCTGAGCACTTTTCCTCCACAGGCTGTTGGGCAGTGAGGACTCCGTCAGGCCCCATTGCCTCTGTGAATGCCAGACACAGCAGCCTGAGAAACGGGAGTCGTGTCCTCTCATAAAGTTCAGAGTCCTGTGGGCTCTGGCTCTTGTAAGTTTCCCCAAGGGAAGGTGATGGCTGATTGTCAAAACCCTCAAGGCCCATAAAAACCCTGTAGTGCCCAGGCAAGTGAGAAGGCACTGTGGCGGAGGCCCGTGTCTCTGTCTTATGCAGGGAAAAGTAAACCTCCCTGGTCTTGGGAGGCCAGAGCACAGAGAACAGACATTTGGGATGAGGCACAGCAGGCTTGCAAAATGGTTCTTTAAGTATAAAAACTCTCAGAAGTTGGCCCATGGAAGACACAGGGCCATCTTTTCCAGTGTTATTTCTCAAATGTGCTTTCTTCATATTTCTGCTCATACGTCTCATAGACAGGGTTCCTGGAAAATACTGAAGATGCATTTACAATCAGCAACGTGGTTTCTATGAGTCTTTCTCAAGGGAATCACTGATTCCTGGAATAGGCCAGGGTTCCCCCACTTTTATGTCTTCATAGTACACTATACAGGTCCTCGGTAACACGTAGGGCAACTGTACTGAATAGCGTGTGTGCTTGTCGAAGGCCTGTCTCCCTCCCTGACAGCAGGACTCCATGCCCCCATTTGTCTTGTTCATTTACATATTTCCAGGTTCCAGCACAATTCATGATACACAATAAGTGCCCAATCAAAATGTGTTTAACGAACGAATGAATCATTGAATGAAATCATAGTCTAACCACTTATGCCAGAAGAGTCTGGGACACTAGGATCAGGACAAGATGCCTAGAAACAGTTGCAGGGCATTAATATCAATATTGGAGCTAAGTGAGGATCAACTCCCTCCTTGGCCTGTTCTTAAATGTTTATTCTAACAAACAGATCTGGATGAGTGGCCTGGACCACAGGCCAGGGTCAGTGGATTCACAGATCATTGAGTCCATTCTCCTTTCCCTCATCCATGACAGATACTAATATTTAAGTCCTCATAGAACATTTACTCAATGACCATGGACACAGCCTTAGAATATCTGCCAACAGAGCATCCCCAGCAGTCACTGCCAATTGATTGGAGATAACAGGAGATATGAAACCTATTTACCATCCTGACCATAGATGAAGAGATGGACAGTCACAATATGACAAAATGGATATGTCACACCATGAGATAGCACTCTTAATATTCCTTTTTTTAAAAAAAAAAATTTACTATCTTGCTAAAAATATTAACAGAACACCTAGAACCTTAACTTGCAAATCATGATTTCTACAGCAGATTTCATGCATTCTCATTTTTCACGTTCTGTTACATTGTCAACAGTTGTAATTCGTCAACTCCTGGAATGTTGGTACATTACAACCACTGTGATTCATACCACTTCTCCCACTCTGCATGACGATGGTCAGCATATCATGTGGGAAGAGGAAGGCTGACTGACGGAGAGGGTGAGTACAGAGGCAGAGGCTCTAGCAGGACCACAGGAAACTCTGGCTTCCTCTTTTACTCCAGCTCCAGAACATCCCTTATCCCCTGGTCATTCTCCATTGCTTCAATCTCGCAAAGCTGGCTCACTTCCTCCCTAGCTCCCTATTCCGCAGCTTTGCTAGGAGCAAGGTCAACAATTATCTACTGTCAGCAAAGGCCCCACCTCTTGGTCCTCAGGATGTGTGTCAGCTCACTGGTAGAATAAGTGAGATTCGTGTGTGTATCATTTTACATCTGTATAAATGTTATCCTATCCGCCTTCTCAGCAAACCTGTCAAGTGAGTATTACTACATCATTATTTCAGATGAAGAAATGAGGCTCAGGCCTGGCCAAGTTCTCACAGCTGGTAAATATTACAGCTCAGTGGGGCTCAAATCTTATCCCTTTGTTTCCAAATCTCATCCTCTTCCCACAATGCCATGTGGTCTCCATGCTTATTTTCTTTGTTGGTGATAACTTGCTCAGTAAGTACTACCATAAAAAGAGCAGAACGTCCAAGTGCAATTAAGGCCGGGGCTGGGGCTTGGAGAAATGCCAAGGCCAGAGGTAAATGCCCAGATGGCATGTCTGTGCCTATTCTCTGGAGTGACATCCTACAACATAGGATTTTCCCTTTTTTCTTTGAAAAATGTTTATATATACATGTTTGTATCTGTATATACATATGTACATACATACATGTATACACACATTATATATAATTTCACCTAAGTTGCATATTTTTTCATATTTTATCATCATTGAAATCGGTATGTATCTTGTAATCAATGAATCAATGCCCTCTCACAATTTCTGGCTAGCCTATAGTCAAGATGTAGTTGTCATTGCAAGTGTGTACACATCAAAATTTGCAGAATGGCTTTTAGCACTTGGAGAAAGTCCTGGATACAATAATGGAGCGCTATCAAGAAATGCTGTATTAGCAATGCTCTACTGGCACAGAGGATGATACTGTATGGAAAAACATGGGCTTGCACACCTCTGAATCACAGCTGATTAGAAATTTGGCCTCTGAAGGTAAAAATAATTGGGGGAGACCTCAACTATTTAATTTTACCTATATTATATTATCATTTTAAAGTATGCATGGGAGTGATAACATTCTTCTGTTTGTTTTCAAAACTCTTGAGGCTGGCCCAGTGGCGTGGTGGTTGAGTTCACACACTCCACTTCAGTGGCCCGGGGTTCATGGGTTTGGATCCCGGGTGCAGACCTGCACACTGCTCATCAAGCCACACTGTGGCGACATCCCGCATAAAACAGAGGAAGATTGGCACAGATGCTAGCTCAACGACAATTTTCCTCAAGCAAAAAGAGGAAGATTGGCAACAGATATTAGCTCAGGGCCAATCTTCCTCCCCTCGAAAAAGAAAAGTCTTAATAAGTTTTAAAATAAAAATTTTGCAAAGTTTTAAGAAAGCACATGTCCCATGTAGCTGGCAACGTTTATCCTTTCTTAGTGGTCATAAAATAACAGTGCATCTTACAACTGATGGCAATTTACCATCAATAAATAGAGCTCACATATGTATTGTGTGTATATTCATATGTGTGTGTGTCTATTCTGCAACCTTAAAGAAAATTGAGTTGCAGGTCTGGACAAATCAAAATGGTGGAGTTATCTCATTTTGCTTTTCATGCCACCAACCACCCTTCCCATTCCTCACAGTCAATTTTGGGGGAGATGGGCAGCAAAATCTGTGGTTATTGAGCCCTTCCTGTAATGCAAATATGGCACAGATTGCTGCGATAGACGATGAGATGCAGAGCACATCTGAGAAATGTACAGAACATTTGTTTCTATGTGTCACTTTGATTTTTCCCCCAAATGAATGTCTTCAATTCAGCTGGATGATCTAACTTCCCTTTCAAATCTACATCCATTGCACTTTACACCATGAATGCTGAACTAAAACTCTGGAATTCAAATTCCTTTTGCCTTAGTCATTCTATTATTTCAATGCACCACGAATTTCTTTGTAGCAGAAACCAAGGCTCTGAGGCATTCTTGAAATAGTCCTTTTAAAGCTGACATTTTTTAATCATCCCTAACTCAAATTAAAATGGTTTTGACATGGGTTCTGAGAAGGCACAGTGCTTCATAGCAGACTCTTCTCATGTATTAAGCAGGATTAGTCAGCCTAATTCTAAAAAGATGTCAAAGGAATATGCTGCAATAGATTTTTTAAAAATTTGGGCCAAATTTGTTTCTATTTTTTCCTTTTAATGTCTTGGAACCTGAAGGGAAAGTTCCACTTCTAAAAATAAAGAGAAAACTCTGATTACCAATTACAAAACAAGATGCAGGAAAAATGGATGAGGTTCAGACATTATTTCTCTTTCCCCATAGAAGGAAAATATATCAAAAGTAGTTGCTTCTGGACAGTATAGGTTTTTTTCCACTCTGTGCAGGAAATGTTCTTAAAATAGAACACAGAACTTCACCTAGCCAAAACCATGCATAATTCAGTGAAGAGAGTGAACCATAATCTCTTTACACTGTTTGGGTAAATGGTTTGTGCTCTGAAAACAGGAATTTTCCAGATAGCAGTCAAAAGTCAGATTATATTTCTCTTCAATACAAGTATCTGTCACAACTGGAGGCTCTGGCAATCTATTCTGTGGCCCCACAGGGTCAGGAGAAACGTCTTCTGTCCTCAGATCTGAGACAGGATGCAAATACGGCATTGGGGTAGATGCTGGGAAAGCATCCACGTTTAGCTTTGAGCACATGGATGAGCAGGATGGCCCTTTGAATCCTGGCTGGATTTGGGCGAAAACACATGCTGATTTCCTTCTTCTGTAATTGGGAAATACTAAACTATCATTTGTAAAGATTTACTTGATTTGCAGAAATACTTTTGAGACAGTAGAGCCTAGAATTTAAGACTATGACTTCAAATGACTGGCTACTCCAATTGTTAACTACGCCAGCTTGGGCAAATAACTCAATCTCTCTGTGCCTCAGTTTCACCATCTATAAAACAAAGATAAAAAGGATATCTAATAGGACTTCCACCTCCCACTATGAGGGAATAACAGAAACCTACTGCCTGAAAAAACCAGAACGCTGGAAAAATGTGTAAAACAATGGTTTTCAGATATTAGACAATAGGCAGCACAGCACTGTGACCTTTGAGAGAAGAGAGACTGAGAGAAGAGAGCCTGATGCCCAGCTTACCGTCTGGCAAGAGTTTCCAGGCTGCAGCACAGGGAGAGCGTCCAGAGAGGGCTCAGCAGTTCCCCTGTGTCACAGAGTCAGATTCTGAGGTTTGAGAAGGACAAGGCGAGAATTTGTGGGGAAAAGTATCAGAGAGGAAGGAGATGCATAGAGAAAAAGAGCTCTGGAGATGTCAGAGGGTTTCCCTCGCAACTCTGACTGAGTACCAATGGGAGCAAGCATGTGAGGGAGCTACCAAGGCTGGGAAAGAGCCGCTGAGAAAGAGCAGGCCGAACATCCCTGAGCTCTGAGTGCTGGGAATTGTCTGTGCTCCCACCATCCAGGGAGGAAAACCCTGATACTCGAGGTGTGGAGTATTGATTGCCTCAAAGAGGGAACATCTTATCGCTAGACTAACAGTGGACCTGGTCTCAGCTAACAATGTTTAAAAGCAAGCCTCGAAAAGTGCAAACTGATTCTGAGTAACTTAACTGCATCCCAGAATGAAGTCCCCAAATATAGAAAGGTGTAAGAAAAAAATCCCACAACTCACCATAAAATTCACAACGGGCAGAATCCAATCAGAATTTACGAGGCAGGCAAAGAAACAAAAAAAGTCTGAGGAGAACAACCAGCTGACGGAAATAGACCCAGAAGAGACACAGATGATAGAATTAGTATCAAGGACATTAAAACAACTATTATAAATATATTTCATATGGTTAAGAAGCAAAAGGAAAGAAAGCATGGGCAGATAAGGAAAGACATAGAAAATCAGATAGAAGATAGATAGATAGATGGATGGATAGATAGATAGACATACTATACACTATACATAGCGACTCAGACCAACAAGTGGGTCCCCAGAGCTGCACAGCACTGGACATATCTTAGGCCTTGATTTATCAGTTGACATTATTCTCACCAAGCATGCATTTAAATGTCTGCCTAACAGACCAATCCACTTCCCCGCCCAGCAGCACTTAAGCTCCCTCTACCACCACCCTTCTGGTTGGGGGTTTACGTGGCTGACCTGAAAGTCTTCAGGGAAAGGAGAGGGTAGAAAGAGCTGGGTGGCACTGTCAGGGCCCCCATCTGGCCCTTGGAGGCCAATCACTGGGAGCAACATTGCTGTCTGGGGCAACATACATTAATCAGCTCATGTGACCGGCTGTGTGCAAAGAGCCATATGCTAAAGTCATGGAGGACAAAATGAGTATATTTTGAACCTCCTGTGTGCAAGAAACATTTATTATATTATAGTTAATCCTTGCAACAACCTTTAAAGATAAATATTATTATTCCTATTTTGTGGTTGAGGAAATTGAGGCTCAGAGAGGCTGAGTGAGTCACACAGCTAAATAAAGGCTGGGGAGACAAGGCTCACATACAGCGCAGTTGTCTCTCCCGGGGCTGTGTGAGCTCAGGAAAGAGGAGAGCATTGTGACTGGTGGCCACAGTCAGAGGCGGCTTCCTGTAGGAAGTGGTGCTGCTGCTGGGCTTTGAGAGACAGGCAGAGAGGAGGGATGAGAGAATGCGAGCTTAGGGGAACAGCATGAATTAAGCAGAAGAGCAGGAGTGATCAGGGCAGCGTGCAGGGCACTGCGAAGACCCCCTCATGGGGACAGAAGGCTGAACGACATCAGAATGGAAGACATCGACAGAACGCCAGTTTTGGTCTTCTCACTGAGATATAGAAGATTTCGTGCAGAGGAGTAGTATGGAGGAAAGAAAGTTTTAGGAATCTGGCTATTGCTAGATAGCTAGGCTATTCCTTTTTAGGAGGGAACTCAGAAATCCAGGAGATCTCCCTGGAATTACTTGCCATGGTTCTAGGACACAACAGAACAAGATCACAAGTGCTGATATTTATTAAACAATTTAAATAAACCAAACACTGTGATGAGAGCTTTCCATGTTCCATCTAGTCTCCACTATCACCTTGCTGTTGGCTGTCACTTTCATTGAGCACATTTTACAGAGACCCAGAGGGTTAAGTAGTCACTTGCTCAAGGCCACACCATTGGTAAGTGGCGAGCCAGATTCAGGTGTAAGCAGTGAGTCTGTATGCTCTACAGCCTTGCAACTCCAAGTGTGGTCCACAGAGCATCAGCATGGGCCTCACCTGGGAGCAGTAATATTTGAATTTGAAGATCTTTTCCCTAATGAATCTGAGACTACTTAGAAAAACATAAAGCACCATCAAAGGGAAAGTATTAGAAATGCCTTTCAGCTGTGGAAATTGGATTGAAGACCGTGACCCTTTCTTGGGTTATGCCTTGCATATTTGAATCTCAGCACAGGGGAGAATGGGCCTGGATGCTCTCGGGCAAAGCTCTAAAGCAGGCATTAGCAAACTTTTTTTGTAAAGGGTCAGGGAGTAAACATTTTAGGCTCTGCAGGCCATATGGTCTCTGTCATGACTACCCAACTCTGCCATTGTAGCACAAAAGCAGCCATAAACAGTACATAAATGAACAAGTGGGACTGAGTTCAAATAAAACTTTATTTATAAAAACAGGTGATGAGCTGAATTTGGCCCTCAGGCTATATAGTATGTCATCCCTATTCTACAGCACCAGATACTACCCTCTGAAAGAGGGACTATGGAAGCGAGGGCAAAGGAAGGAAATGCACTGCAAGCTGAACAGACATTCTCATAGTCACCCGGATGCAGGACATTTCAATGGGGGCAAGAAAGCGTTGGATTTTGGATGTCTATGATGAACGTCACAACCACTAACAGAGTGAAGAAAAGTATCAGACTACTTATGGCAAGGAAGACTTTTTGCCCCTTCATATTAACTCTTGTCAGATAGGCTCTGCAGAGTAGAAGGAAATGTCAACTCATATCCATCAACTCTTTTTGATTCATTCATCTTTACTGAATAACGACCATATGCCAGGCAGTATGAATAAATACAGGATAAGCTATGCAGTGTCCCTGTTCTCAAAAGTTCATAGCCCAGTGGGGGAGGAAGATGTAAACAGACAGCCCAAACCAACGTGGGGCATGCTGGAATGGAGATAGCCATGGGCCACCTCATGAGCTCAGAGGAGGACACCTTCCACAGACCAGGAGAAGGGGATCAGAAGCAGCTTTCTGGAAGAAGGTAAGGCTTGTTGATATTGAAGGCTTGGAGGATGTAGAGTCAACCAAGAGAAGGAGGAGGGGCAGAATGAACAATATACAAAGCCTAGAGGCAGGAGGAAGTAGAGGAAAGTAAAGCAATGTGAACGCAGGAGCAGAGAATTGAGTCTGAGAAGGGACTGGAGGGTAATGGGGTGAGGGGGAATCTGCGGCCAGATTATCAAAGACCTTGGCACCCTCTGAAGAAGGTGGCCCTAGTCTTAGGGTAACGGGGTGCACTGAAGCCTTTTAAACCAGGGAGAAATAATGTCTGGATTTCTCTTCTAGAAATCTAGAGAACTTTTACTAAGGCTTCACTATGAAAAATGGAAGGACTGGGTAGGGGTGTGGAATACAGAGGAAAGGCCAGGAGGAAGCTCTGGCAGTCACCCAGGAAAGAGCTGGTATTCTGAACTAAGGCAGTGACAAGAGTCAAAGAGAAGCGGGTAGTACTAGAAAGAGGAATTCCAGAAGCAGAACTGATCAAGCTTGGTGACTGCTGAAATATCAGTGGTGAGAAAGAGTTAAAGAAGACAACCAAGTTTCTGGCTGAGTAACCGGTGGGTGTTGGTGCCATTCACTGCAATATTCTATACAGGAAGAGGGCCAGGTTTGGAGGAGGGGTAATGAATTCACCTTTTGACTCTGAGTGTCTAAGGAATAGACAAGCGAAGATGTTGACGAGGTGGGTGTATGGGAGTGAAACTTAGGGGAGAGATCTGGGCAGGAGGTAGGAATTTGGAACATCAGCCTGTAGAAATTGTGATCAAAACCACGGCAGGTATGAGATCACACAAACAGAGTGCATGGAGTAAGAGCAGAGGGCTTGGGAGGGATCCCTGGGGAGAGACGGGCAGAGCAGGGAGACCATGATGGGGAAGGGACAGGGATGAGGAAAGGAAGACCAGGAGAGAGTGGCATAACATTCATTGTCAAGGATGGCTTGTGGATTATCTCTTGGAATGCTTCCAACAGCTGTATGGCTAGATCTGATTATTCTTGTCCCACAGATAAGAGGACTGGGGATCAGCGGGGTAAAGCATCTTGACTAGGTTTGCTGTACCAATAAGTTTTGGAGGTAAGATTGAAACATACGTTTGTTTTCTTCTTTGAAGCCTATGTATTTCTATCCCATAAGTGACATCACAGGTTTCAGTAATAAAACGAATGACATTTATTTAGTATGTACTGTGCTCTAGATGCTATAAACATTTTAAATATATTCATTCATCAACTCTCACAATAATTCAATGATATCCAGTACCAATAATCCAGTACCGTTATTATCCTTATTTTTCCAAGGAGGAAATTGAGGCACAAAGAACTTGCCCAAGATCACAAAGCTGGAAAATGGCAGATCTGAGATTTGAACATAGGAAGTCTGGCTCTCAAGTCTGTACTCTTAACCACTATCTACACAACTTGAATTGACCTGAAGCCTTTCGTTCGGCAAAGGCTAGCGGGGTAACTGCCACGTCCCAGGCATCACGTTTGATGTTGCAACTCAAAAATGCACTGAACATTACAGTCCTATCCAAACGGATCTTACAGTCCAGTACCTCATAGAACTCATTCTCAATCTTATCCAGAAAAGACAAACAAGGCAGAGACAACAGAGTTGAGTGGCAGAATGTGGAGGAGACTTGAACTGGGGACCAGGTGAGAGAAATACAGGCCTTTAATGAACACCTCAGTGTAGAGTACTTTTCTAGACCTGAAATGAGCTATAATGGGTAAACCAGTTTAAGGGCACAGTCACTGGATCTTTCAGACTTGCCTTGACCTGAATTTGTCTCCCCTTGTGTTTTCCTGTGGAAAATATTTTTGTGATGGTTAATTCGCTGCTTATGGGAGAGTCTGCTTTTTTTTTTTTTTAAATCACAAAGCTTTTTTTCAATCTCCTGTTTGTGATGGAAATAGACTTAGACAGGTAGAACTTAGAGAGTCGGGATTTATGGACTCACGAAGTTGGATGATGGAAAGGACATTAACAGCTCTGGAACCTGAAGAGGGTGAGATTAGGTCTCCTTCAGGCAGGAAGGACCGTTGGGCGATATGAGGTAGTGGGATCCTCCCCGAAGAAGCTAAGACACTTAATGCTTCTTGATAATGGGCCCCCCATCTCTTGATAACACCTTCCTTTCCAATGCTCACTGTGGTATTCGACTGTTATACAGATGAGAAAGGTCTGAATTAGGAGGAGTCTACAATAGATGTTTCAATGTGGAGAGATAGTTGACTCATAAAAAAATGAGAGAATTATTCTCCCCTTTAAAAGCCAAGTTTGAGATGTCTCAGTGCCTTCAGGAACTGCCAGACTAACCTGCCAATGAAGTCTCCTGAGAGTCTATAAGTCTCTTTGTCCTCGTATTATTACACCTGAGACCTCAGGGAGACCCCGATATCCTGAGGGTCATTTGGGAGGGTTCCCTCTACAGACATCACCTCGGCGTCATCATAGGGTTTACATAATATCCAATGGTGTTTTCTGAAATGACTCTATTTACTGTTTGAGGCATGCTTCAGGGACCAGACTAGCTTTACTGACTGAGGGCATTACAGGTAGGTCTAAAACACCCATGGGTTTGACATATCCCTTTGCATTTAGGCTAGCTGCCTGTTGGACCACACTATCCTGCCATGTAAAACCTTCCTCATGTCACTGATGTCAGGATGTATTGTTCCATACATCAGAAACCAATGCCAAAACTACCTCCTGCCCCTGCTCATGGAGGCCTGACATTCTGTTAGTGCTCCATCCATCCAGTCATCAGGAAACACTGGCTGAGCATCTACTTTATCAAGCCTTACCCTGGGGGCAAAGAGATGAATCTGACACATCCTTCAAGCTGCTCACAGACTATTAGAGAAGACAGATAGGAAAGCAATAATTTCAATATAGTGTGATAGATTCTATAATGGTTTTATATCAAAAACAAAAAATAGATTTGAGCTCCCACTTCACATGTTGTTCAGAGTGACAATCACGAGAGAGGGTATGAATGTGAGAGAAAACTGGCCAGCTGAAGGCTCTATGTCCTCATAGGGCAGAAGGACTTTACATTTCAGAGTGAGAGCTTAATTTCCCTTTGTAAGAGAAGTTCTTCACAAGGAGAAGACTGGAAAGCTGGGTCCAGAGGAGCCTGGAGGAATTTGTGGGGAAGACGAGAGTGGGTACAGTATGAAAAGGCTACCAGAGTGAGCCAGGCAGCTCCCCCATGTCCTCCTTCATTTACTGGGGTACTTCCCTCCTTCTCTGCCTGAACGATTTTGAGCTCTATTAAATAACCATGTGAGGAGCATCAATATGGTTTTTGCTTCATTAAAGAAAGACAATTCAGGATGCTAGGGAGCAAGATGGTGGAATGGACAGCCTCAGACTCTCCTTTTCCCATGGATCCACTGACCCAACAACAATACAGGGACCAATTTCCTTTGTGAGAAAAGCACAAACCAGTTAAGAGGATCTTGCACCCCAGGTTAGTGCAAAATCAGCTGTTATGACTACAAGATGTTTTATGTACGCCCATGATAACTGCAAAGAAAATACCTATAGAAAATACACAAAAGAAAATGACAAAGGAATCAAAGCACGTCCCTACAAAAAAAATCAAAGGAACACAAAGAAAGATTATAAGAGAGCAAGAGAGAGACAAAACTGCTATAAGAAAGACAGAAAACAATGAACAAAATGGCGATAGTATGTCCTTCCTTACCCGTAATTACTTTAAATGTAAATAGTTTAAACTCCCTAATCAAAAGACATAGGTTGACTGAATGGATTAAAAAAATCAAGATCTAACTATATGCTCTCTAAAAGAGGCTCATTTCAGATTTAAGGACTCACATAGACTGAAAGTAAAAGGATGGAAAAAGATATTCCATGTAAATATCCACCAAAAGACAGCAGGGATGGCCACACTTAGATAAAAGACTGAGTCAAAACTGTCACAAGAGGTAAAGAAGGACATTATATAATGATAAAAGGGGCAATTCATCAGGAAGATAAAATAATTATAAACATATATGAACCTAACATCAGAGCACCCAAATATATGAAGCAGAAATTCACAGAATTGAAGGAAAAAATAGCAATACAATAATAGCAGGAGACTTCAATAGTTCACCTTTAAAAATGGATAGAACATACAGGCAGAAGATCAATAAAGAAACAGTGAACTTAAACAACATTACAGACCAAGTATATCTAACAGAAATGTAAGAACATTCCACTCAATAGAAGCAAAATACATATTCTTCTCAAGTGCACACAGACCATTCTCCAGAACAGATCATGTGTTAAATCACAAAAAATGTCTTAACAAATTTAACAAGACTGAAATCATACCAAGTATCTTTTCTGACCACAATGGAATGAAACTAGAAATCAATAAGAGAAGACTGAAAAAATCACAAATACGTGGAAATTAAACAACACACTCTTGAACAACCAGTGGATCAAAGAAGAAATCAAAAGAGGAATTAGAAAATATATTGAGACACTGAAGCCAGACAAAGACACCACAAGAAACGAAAATTACAGGCCAATAGCTCTGACAAAGATCAACGCAAAAATCCTCAACAATATACTAGCAAACTGAATTCAACAGCATAGTAAAAGGATGATCTACCATAACAAAGTGGGATTTATCTCTGGGACGCAACAATGTTTCAACAGATGAAGTAGAATTGTTCTTTCTCTGCTCCATACCGGAGGCCAAGTGGTCAGGTTTGATCTCCAGCACTGCACAGTTGGGTCCTGTCCTGTATCTGTTCTCCTTCAGGTTATTGCTCACGTTTCCAATATGTTTTTTCCAACATCTCACTATAAAAATTTCCAAACATGGAGCAACGTTGAAAGAACTATACACTGAGTATCCATATTCATTTGTACAATACCCATTTGTACAAACGAATCCATCACCTATCTATCCATTTATCTAGTCACCAATCCCCCTTGTTTTTCAATGTGCTTTTTAAATTAAACTTATTTTGAGATAATTATAGATTCACGTGCAGTTGTAATAAATTATTCAGAGAAATCCTGTGTATCTTTTACTCCGTTTTTCCCGGTAACAACATCTTGCCAAACTACAGTACAATATCACAACCAGGATACTGGGATGGATGCAGTCAAGATAGAGAACATTCCATTCCCATTCCCACAAGGACCCATCACATTATCCTTTCACAGCCACACCTGTCATCCTTCTTTTCTCACTCCTCCTTAACCCCTAGAAACCACTAAGCTATTCTCCATTTCAATTATTTTGTATTTCAAAAATGTTTTACAAATGGAATCATGCAGTTGTAGCCTTTTTGAGGTCGGCTTTTTTCACTCAGTATAGTTCTCTGGAGATTGAGCTGGTTGTGTGCATCAACCTTTCATTCCCAATGTGTTTTCAAAGGCATTTTCCCACCTAGGGGAAGTTCTTCAAGAGTTTGTGTCATTATCACCCAGTAAAATCCCCAGCAATGTTACAGAAGGAAACACATTCCTCAGAGTCTTCTTTTTTAAAAACAACCCACTTATGGAGATTTCGACCCTTGGAGTATGGGTCACAAACATTTTGAAGTTTCCAGCATGATTTTTGCATGTGTGAATTTGAGAAGGGAATAAAAATGTCAGTGGCCATATTTATCTTGCATAAAATATTTGAACTTTATGCTGCACTAAAACAATAAATTGTCTCTGTAATAAGACATGGGCAATTAAACAAGCAAGAGAAACAATTCATGCAGCTTGAGTTGAATAGAAGCAGAGCAATTGAAGTAATGGAATCGCACCCCAGGAGCCCGAGGAGGGGGGTGTGCCCTGGAGAGGTGACTGGTTTATGCTTCTTTATATAACGTATAAGGGAAGTGTAATTTAATTTGCAAACAGCAATCTTTAGAAATCAATTAGGAGTTTATTCCAAAGAGGGCAAACACCAGCCAGAGATTTATAGACCTTTCCTCATGAGGCAGGAAGTTAGCACTTAGCACTCAAGCCCTGAGCTCCACATCTCCACAGGAGTGACTCCCAGGGGGAAGGATACCGTGGGGGCACAAGGTGAGGAGCCCTTCTTTGCTGCGGCCTGCAGCAGAGAGCTCTGCAGTGGGGGCGTGGGCCTGTGGCCCGGAGCTGGGAGGCCACTGACCAGGATGCTTCTCTACTGATGCTCCTCTGGGAGCTGATACTGAATCCACACAGAGGCTGGTCAGCCTGGGATAGGCCCTGAGGGCTGGCTGGTGCTTGCTAGTGGACAGAGCTTCCCGCCCTGGAGAGCAGGGCGAGGGAGGCCTCTAGATTTGGGCTGCTTGGTGGAGGTCCAGATCCCCCATCCTACAGGGTACTTCTCACTGCCTGGGGACTTGCGTCTTCAGCCATCTTGAGCTCAGCATTTTCCTTCCTATGCTCCTCAGAACATAAACCCACGGCTGTCAGTCTAAGAAGAATTAGCAAACACAGATTTTGTGGTCTTGTAAGTTTGGGGAATGCTGGCTCAATGAAAGCTAAGCAAGTGTCTTCACTGCAGGATCGCTCCGACCCTTTGCTATGAGGCTGTGCAGGGGGCTCTACAAGACTGTTCCAAGTAGGACTGTACAGTTATAATTACTGATGATAAGACGATGATCAGGATTTTTGTAACTTATCTGACCAGGGGACCGCATTTTCTCAGGAAGCTTCACCCAGACTAACACGCTCTGGGTTACACTGAGAAAGGCTGATGTGCATGGTTCCTGTCTGAGGCCTGTGTGCACATGAACACAATGAACACAAGAAGCTTCCACATGAGAGGGCTTCCCATTGTGTCCCTCTGCAGGACAGTGCCTGGCTCACAGGAAGTGCTCCATGAATGCTGGTTAGATGCCTAAACATGATAACGATTATTTGAGTTCCAGGTACTGTGCTAAACTCCTTTCAGGTATGATTTCATTTAATTCTCAAAACAACCCTGAGAACTAGGTCTCATTCTTGCTCCCTGCTATAGATGAGAACACTGAGGGTTACGATGGTCCAAGGCCACACACGTAGGAGGGGGCAGGCTGGGACTTGACTCTAGATTATATGACCCCACAGCCCACACTGGTAACTGTTTCTCTCCGTTGCTTCCAGGAAGGAATGGATAAGTAAGTAAATGAATCCAAAATCCATCCAGGGACCACTCGCCAGACAGGGGCTAGCCTAAGTGGCCCCATCAAAACACCCTGTTCCTCCAAGCTAACCCAGCTCGGAGACAGCCTTCCAGAGTGCTCAGGGATAACACACATTTCCAGAACCTTCCTGGCCACAGAGGGTCACACACAACCCTATGGGAACTGCATTGTCACCAAAAACAAGATTCACCTGAACTACTTGACTTGATCTTCATTTAGTTACACGTGGTTTTCTTTGAAAGAGTCAACCCTGAACACTGCGGCATTGGAATAAAGCAGCCACAGGAACAGGGGGTAGGGGCAGGAGGTGACAACCTTGGAAGCAATCAAATATCGCTAAGGCTGCCAAAAAAGAAATTAGGAGCCTTTATTTCAGCACAGTAGATGGAGGCCCAGGAGAGAGGACAAGTCAACCTCTCAGTGTTCCTAGTGTGCCTATGAGACACTTCTATCAGCACCGTAGCAGACAGAAAATACCCAACCTGTCTAGGAAACAATGTTGATGAAGGGAAAAGCCAGGTGCAACAGGCATTCTGAGGATCCCTCTTGGAAGACTAGAAGTGCATCTCTCAGAAAGCACTGAATGAGCACCTCAGCACTCAAGGGTCTCTTTCAGCTCCTCCAAAGGCTGACAGCAGGCTCCGAGCCCTATAAGGAGCCGGCCCAGGGGCTGTGAGCTGGCCACTTTGCAGGGGCCCGTCTCAACCAGCACTCGGTCAGGCACGGCCCTACCTTGAGGACACATGGCCACTGCTGGTGTTCAGATGCCTGCGCAGCACAAAGGAATTAAATTACTGTTGTGATTAGTGACTGTGCTGTAAGCACATCCGAATAGCCAACTTTTGCTCTGCCCTGTTGATGATTTCTTCATGCATCTCATGTCTGAGCCAAAGATGGAGACTGATTGCTGCCTCCGGGTAAGATGTCAGCTCTGTCTGTTTGGGTGAATAGAAGTCAACACTACCACAACTCAGCACAGGACAGTGGTTAAGAAGACAGATTTTCAAGCCAGATTGCCTGGGTTTGATTCTTAATTCTGCCACTTACTAAGTTTGTCCGCTTTGGGCAAGTTATTTTATTTCTCTGGGCCTCAGTTTTCCCCTCTCTACAATAGGGATAAAAATGATAGCATCCATCTCTGAATATTATGGCAAGGATCAAAAGAATAGATGTAAGGCATTTAGCTGCAAGATCTGGTATAGCAGCATTAGCTGCCATTATTGCTATTCCATATTTACATTTCCTTATCCAAAATCTTTGAGGCCAGATGGGTTGGGGAATTCAGACTTCTTGGCATTTAGAAAGGTAATATGGTGCATACAATTTACATTATTTAGCACCCCGTGCAGGATTGAGGGCAATACCTCACAATCAAACAGGCTAATATTCCTGTGGCTAAATATAGAAACATTCACATTGTGAGATAAATAAATATTATAAATATCTTTGTATCATTTCCATCAGATTTTTCCACCAAAGGAGTTTTGGCATCAAACTTATGAGGAGACTTTCAGTTTTCAGACCTTTTTTGAATTTCAGGTAAGGGATGGTTGGCCTGTCTCCCTGGGACCCCTGCAGTGTATCGCTGTGTCTGTTCTGGGGTAGCGCCCCCTCTCAGTCCCTTGTCCCAGCTCACTGTGGGGGTTTATTCCAGCAGCAGAGGGTTCCTGCCTGGAGCTTGTCTGTGAGCCTCCAGGGGGCCTCGGGGCCAAGCCTGGGAATGGTGGGTGGTCTACAGTTGTGAGGGCCTCCAGTTGTGAGCACCTGCCCAGTGCCCGGCCAGGTGTGCTTGCTGACTCCCGATACTGTGCGCGCAGTGCCAGGTCCTGCTCCCAGCCAGTGTGGACTAACAGTAGGTCCCCTGGACAGGGATCTTCTTCCAGTCATGTGGGCAGCCCGATGTGGTCATGGGTCGACACAGGGAATGAAGCGAAAGTGGGTCGAGAAGCACCTTCCCTCTCCAGGCTCTGGAGTTGAGACTTGTTGGCAGGTGAGTGAGGGCTGGGTGGAAGTCAAATCTGTCCACTCATTCAGTGAACACTTACTGAGGACCTACTGTGTGTCAGGCCCCATACCAGTGAAAAGTGAAGTCACAATGCTACAGAGCTAACAGTGAAGGAGTGCTTGGAATACAGGCTTCACCCAATGAGCAGGCTGGATTCCTCCTTCCCTCCCTCCTGAGGCCACTGGAGGCTGCTCTCTGACGCTCTTCCCCAAGCCCTGGAGTCCTAGCTCTTAAAGTCTGAGAAATAATCCCAGTGAGAGTCTTCACGCTCCATGAAAGAGCATTTATCCTCAGTCCATGAAAGCGTCCAGCAGGGGTTAGCTCCACAGCAACCCTAGAGGTAGCTGGAATGCAGAGCAGTGGCTCACCTGTCACCACCTGCTCTGCTAAACCACATGAAAAATGCCCCCAAGATGTGGTCATTTGTGCAGCAGAAGCCTGGAGGCACCAAGACCCACCCTGCCCTGGACCACCTCTTAGTGCTCCTGCCCGGGGAGGCCTGAGGTCCTTGG
This sequence comes from Equus asinus, assembly GCF_041296235.1. Taxonomy (NCBI): domain Eukaryota; kingdom Metazoa; phylum Chordata; class Mammalia; order Perissodactyla; family Equidae; genus Equus; species Equus asinus. Next base: position 86,282,816 of record NC_091810.1, on the reverse strand, counting down.
CCCACATGGGTGGTAAACAGAGGCAGGAGGTGGGCTTTTCTGCAGGGGCCTCCTCTGGGCACTGGTGCTTAGCGCCCACCTGGCAATGTGTCCTCCCCTCCCAAGCACAACCCCGTCATTCAAGACATTCTCCAAGTTCTAACCGCTGAGGAGGGAGAAGAAGGCAGGGAAGCCGTGGGAGGCCCTGAAGGCTGCCCTTCTGATCTAATGACCACAAAGACAGCCCTGTTGGAGCCCAGCTCTGCGCTAGACATTCTCATGTGCCATCTGATGCTACTTTTCCATATCACACAGAAGGAAAATGAGAAGCAGGGAGTTGAAGCAATGACTGCGGTGGCCTAGGCTATGGTGTAGATCTATCAAAGATCCAGGCTTTAGACGGAGACAACAGGGGCCCCCTAAAGTCTGGGCCCCTTACTGCTGAACGTACTCTTGAGATCATAGAGACACAAAAGGCTCTTTAATGATAAAATGCTTCCTGAGCTAGAACCACTAACCTGGCTAAAGCCAGGAAAGAATGAGCCGCCCTGAAGATAGAGCACTGCCCACTCGAGAAACAACTGTGGGGAGGGCGCCCCCCAATCTGTCCTGGCCCTGTGAGTGGTCTCCTCTTGGAGTGAAGATGGACACAACAGAATTTCAAAATGAACAAAGTTACTAAAATTGTGAGTTGTCCAACCCTGGCCTTGGATCCACAGGGTCTGGTTATATATATATATATATTTTTTTTTTTTTAATTTTATTTTTTCCTTTTTCTCCCCAAAGCCCTCCGGTACATAGTTGTATACTCTTCGGTGCGGGTCCTTCTAGTTGTGGCATGTGGGACGCTGCCTCAGCGTGGTTTGAAGAGCAGTGCCATGTCCGCGCCCAGGATTCAAACCAACGGAAACACTGGGCCGCTTGCAGCGGAGTGCCGAACTTAACCACCCGGCCCCGGGGCCAGCCCCTGGTTAAATTTTTGTTTTTATAGGAGAACACACACAAGTTGAGCAAACATAAATGCCGGTCTTCCATGTGACTATCTGCCTCGCTGGCCTTCTGGTTTTCACATCAGCCTCGGTGTGCTTAGGTGATGTGGGGAGCCAGCCTCTTGATGTTGGATCAACTCCGGGGCACTGACAAAAATCTAGTTTGGGGGCCTGTGGTGCTGGGGCCCCAATCCTGGCCGCCCTGTGAGTCTCGCAGACCCTGCATACCTGGGTCTCATCACAAGCGCCTTCAGCACAGTTCATCTTCAACCACCTGAAGGAGATGCTGTCACTGGAAGCCCCGGGGTCTGCTGGAATTGGAGTGAGACCCTCAGGGGCCTCCAAGTCCGGCCTGTCCTCCCGCCTCCTGGAATTCCGTGTCTCAAGCATGTGCCCCATATTCTGATGGGGTGTTTAGCTCTCAGCTGGAGACACACTCTGAGGAGCATCCGGGGTGATAACTGAGAACCAAAGTCATAGGGAAAGACTTGAGGACAGCGAGCATGAGTGTAAAGTTATTATCCTCCTGAGTATCCATCAGGTTTCTGGTCTGTAAGAGCCCTCAAATAATGTTATTCATTTTCAGTAATATAAAACATTTTTTTCAGCAACTGATAAAGGCTCAACATTGCAGAGACATGAAGAAGAACAAGGTTTGGCCCATGATTTGTGTTTTGTTTGGTGTACATTTGAGGTCACACTCAGTGTGGGACTGGGCACATGTGTGTCCTAGGCCAGGCTACCTTCTTGCCTGTCCCCTCCTCTTCACCTGCCCTCAACCTGGTCTTCTCACAGTCCTAAACCCCCAGTCCCACAGAGCCAGTGCCTCAGTTTACTTTCTGTCCTTCCTGGCCCCAGTGTCCAAATCTACGAATGCAGAGAATAATACTGAACTCATCAGTGGGTTGTGAGGATCCAAGGACGCGGTGTGGGTGGAAGCGCTGTGTGGGGAGCCCGGGCACGCAGCGGCATCTGTACATCTCACCCTCCTTTCCTTCTCCGGATAGAAGCTGCCCCGTCTCCATCATAAATAAGCTCAAAGTGATATTCAGTCTTCTTCTGTTCTTCCTCTTCTCTGAGTTCATGGGCTTTTGCCTTTGGATTTTCAATTAGATAGAAAGCATCTCGGAAGCAAGTGCCAATTCTGCTCATGGATCTTCAGCCCAGGGCACTGAAGACATTCCTACTGAATTGCACGGAAATGGTTCTGGGGGAATTTGCCTCTGAATGCACCCAGAATCTTCTCCGTGAGTCACAGTGTTAATAGTAACAGACGTGGGAGGGGTTCTCACTCTGCTGCCCAGGCAAGGAGGCCTCGTCCCAAAGCTAAATACGTCCAGACCAATTTAAGGCCAAAAATGGAAAATGTCTGTAAACTAACCATGTGGCTCAGGTGGGAAGATGAGAGGCCAAATTCCACATAGTGGTCCTGATAATGTCCACAATTCTATTTTCCCAGGGAACTCACACTTCGTGCTACCAGTGTTAAAGGCTAGTGACCAAATACATCATAATACTGACATACAGTCGTCCCTCAGTATCCTTGGGGGATGGGTCCAGGACCCCCATGGATACCAAAATCTGCAGATGCTCAAGTGCCTCATGTAAAACAGTGTAGCCTTTGCATATAACCTGTGCGCATCCTCTCGTATACTTTAAGTCATCTCTAGATTACTCGTGCCAGCCCCTGTGGTCTAGTGGTTAAGATGCGGTGTTTTCACTGCCGTGGCCCAGGTCCACTTCCCAGTCAAGAAACCACACTACCTGTCTGTCGGTTGTCATACTGTGTCGGCTGTAGCTGTGATGCTGAAAGCTATGCCACCTGGATTTCAAATACCAGCGGGGTCACCCACGGAGGACGGAGGACATGTTTCAGCGGAGCTTCCAGATGAAGACAGACTAGGAAGAAGGACCCTGCCACTTACTTCTGAAGAAATGTTGGCCATGAAAACCCTGTGAATAGCAGACAGAGTATTGTCTGATAGAGCACCGGAGGGTGAGAGGACGGTGCAAAGACCAGGAAGGGTTCTGCTCTGCTGTGCACAGGGTCACTGTGAGTCTGCTGTGCACAGGGTCACTGTGAGTCAGAATCGACAGGATGACACTAACAACAAGATTACTTGCAATACTGAATACAGTGTAAATACTATGTAAATAGTTACTATACTGTGTTGTTTAGGGACATGAGAAAGGAAAAAAATCTGTACATGTTCAGTACAGATGCAACCATCCTAGGCCTTTTGACCCATGGTTGGTTGAATCTGAGGGATGTGCAGCCCAAGGATACTGAGGGCAGATTGTAGAGTATTATGAGCTATAATGAGATGGCACTGGAAGGTGGGCAACCTCCGCCAGGGCGCGCTGTGGGCAGACAAGCCTGTGGGCCTCTGCGGACCAGGCAACAGGTGATTTGGCACAGTCTGCACCTGTGCTGATGGTTAAAGCTGAGCTGAGGCCCTAGACTATTTTCATCTGGAAGTAATTTTCCTGGCCGCAGAGAAACCATGAGAGGCCGGGGAGCATAGCAGATCAGAGCACAGCATCCAGAACCCTATGCCTGGCTCTGCCTCTTACAGCTGTTGACAACATAACCTAAGCCCTCTTGTCTTCCACTCCCCCACCCATAAATGAGGACAACAGCAGTGCCCACCGCCCCTGGGGTTGGAGCCATGCGGGATGAGTAAATATGGCCAAAGGTCTGGGAACCGTGTGGAGCACAGAGAAAGCCGTAGGTAAGCAGCAGATATGATAGTGATGATGCCATCTTTCAGAGGCGTTCTTGTGTCCCTCTACCTGACATGGCATGTCCCCAGGGAGGTGCTGAGGTCAGCTAGGGAGCTTGGAAGAAGCCAGGCTTCCAAGCAGGTGCCTTCTTGATGACTCACTTTACCAAGTGGATGTGCGGGAGGCCCTGATGCCAGAGCTGAATCCACTGGCGGGTCTGGCAGGGCTGGGCGCTGCCCCTCCATCGAGCCACCACGGGGATCCTTCCCACGGTTTACTAGCCTCTAGGACATGAAGACAGGGCTTGCTCTGAATGAGGAGCAAGCAGCATCCATAAAACATTTAAAAATACATCAAGAGAGAGAACTCTGAAACAAGATCACTCCCAGATAAAAAGCCATCTTGTTTTCTTAAGGAGCTTTGAATTCTCTGAATGAAGGATCTGTGGTCTGCAAGGTTACCTGCGGGAAATCTGGAGCTTTTAAAGCCCTGGGCTTTAATTAAAACTCACTCACGCGCAACTAATGTGGGAGCCCAGAGGTCCAGGATGTGCTCTCCGGGAAGGCGGGCCACAGAAGGTCTTTGATGAGAGAGAAACTCCAAAGTCCTGGGCCCCGCGTGCGAGGCCTCTCTGCCCCCGTTCTGGTTCCTGCTCTTCAGGAGAGGCGGTACACCTCACTCTTCAGAGACAAATGCACCTGGGCACCCGAATGTCCGTCATTCCTGCAACTCATGCATGATGGTTGCTGTACTGCTACCCAAATGAGCCAGAGCATGGTTGGAGTTGATGTGCTACTGGTGTCAAAATAAATTCACAATTGTTAAAATAAAAAAAAGCAGGTCCGTGCACCATCTACAATAATCTTGCGTGTGAACCAAACGCTGCCAGTTGTGGTCTCCTGCTCCCCCCAGGTTGGGTTCCTCTCTGCCGCCTCTGCTCGTGTTGGTCACTGACATGCTTCAGATAGTTGCACCATTCGATCCTGCCGCACCCAACCATGTGTGCGCAGCCTGTTTCTATATCCGCGGCCCCAGGGACTCCCCTCACTCCGCTATTAGAAGCAAACTCAAGTCCTCATTTCCCTCAGCAGATCTCGCCTCAAACACTATCTTTACTCCACCTTTCATGGGGCTTTAATTATTTTATAAAGCTGCCACCCGCCTTGAAAGCTTTCTGGGGAGAAAGTTGCTGTGGGCTAAATTTGGCCCAAAGACTTGCTTGCTTGACCTACTCAACGTTTTTAAAAATGTGAACTAGTTGCTGATGTCTAAAATACAGGAAGTTTGATGCATCAACTCAGATTCTTGAAAATCAGGACAGCTGGCCATATGGGCCAACAGTTGGCCAGGTCCTGCCTTCGTGAGAGCAAGCCCGCTCCAGCTCTCCATGGTCTCAGCGCCCTCTGTCTCATACTCTGCCGTCTCACTTGCTTTCAGGTCCTGCTGTGTCCTGGGGTGGGTCTTTCCAACTCAAGAAGTAAGAATAAACTAAGCGAGCAAAGACTCATGAATGCCTGACTACGCCAAGAGCAACACCCCGCGTCCCTAACAGCTCTGAGACCAAGGGGACGCGGGAGGTTGTATCTTCGCTCACACAGCATGAACATTAATATGGGAAGACAATAGCAATGTCAGTGCCTCTGGAGAGTTCATTCCCAAATACTAGAATCTCTCAGCTAACAGGGGTGGTCATTTTTTTTGACAAGAACTGGGAAATTTCTGCTGATGGGAGCCAAATAATATAAAACATTGTTTTCAAAAATAACTGTTACATTTGCTCATCAACATTTATTTAGTTGTACTTTTTCTTCCTGAGTTCCAGGCCCATAATGTGTTCCTGGAAAAGGACCACAGGTCCTATTCCTGGTCCTCCTTCTGCTGGGGCAGATAGAAAAAGGGTCAGTTCACGTATGCTGAGTCATTAGCGAACGTCTTGAGGAGGAGCTGGCTCATTCCAGGGCCACACGAGGTGCTCATGTGCTTTGAGCTGTAACAGAGCGTGGTGTGGTTCCTTCCTTTCTTTCTGCTGTAGAGAACTTTCAAAATTTAAAGCATAATTTCCAAGCTTCCTCTGCACTTGACATTTCTTAGTTTCATTTTCTAGTCCAACAACAGTGCTCTGGCTTTCTAAGGCAAATATGCTCCTTTATTCTCTAGAAGCAGCTGACTGGGAGAAAACCGAAGGTGAGGGAAGACAATTAGAAGAAAAGTGTCATGTACAGATCCAAGGGCACAACTGTCTCTCAAGACACCAACCATTTTTATTTCTCCCAGATCTTGAAAAAGTGCAGAAAACTACCATAATCATATTGTACAGCAAGGATTATTCTGCCTTTTGCATTTTCCTATTTCCTATTGTGGCCATGTACAAAGTAATTAACAAAACTTCTTTTTATGGTGACTGTTTAATGATAATCAGTTTTTCCTGGATCTCAGAAAACTATGGAGGAGGTGCCACTGTGGGTTGAATAAGGAAGGATTCTAACAAGAAAAGCCAGTTTTCAGGGGAGGTTACCCTCTGTTCCATGGACAGCCATCCTGGGGCAAAGTTGCCTAGTTACCTTGTCAAATTCTTCTTTATAGGAGAACATATCCCTCACCTTGACTTCTAGAAGCAGGAAATGAGAACCCGTGCTTTTTAAAATAACCTTTGCTCTGAGGATGTAAAAATGAGACTGGCGGATGTATAGCCAGACCCAGCTGCTGGGAACCGGAACCAGGAAGTCAGCTGACGTCAGCTCACACATCCCCTCCTTTCAAGATAACTGGGGCAGTTAAGAAATTGTGCCCTGGAGTCAAACTGGTAGGATCCAAATTCTGGATTGACCATTTACTATCAATGTGACCCTGGGCAAGTTACTTTTCTCTGGACCATGGCTCCTTATCTGCAAAATATGCATAATGATACACCTCCTGCGTGGATTTTTATAAGGACTAAATGAGTGAGTACACGCAGAGCCTTTACAATAGAGCCGGGCATACAGTAAATTCTTAAATGTGTCAAAATATCCATGGAGCGTCCTTTTTGTCCACAGCCACGTGGCTTCCCAGGTTTTCTCGCCTGCTCTTGGGTTCATCTCAGGGCACAATCCTCCCACTTCTCTCCCATTGCCATCGAAATTGCCACCTGCATGGAACTTTGAAGTGTACAAAATGCTTTTACACTCCACATGTCACATAACTTCATACCAACCCTGGGTATTGTGCCCCCTCTGCCTGACTGTTCTGGACAACTTGGCATCGTTTTCTCTCCTCGGTGCTTCCCCCTGTATCACAGGCCAGGAGCCCTGGGAACCAGACTTTCTAGAATTCCAGACAGCAGGTGACAGGTGTTCTACCTGGGTGAGAGTAACAGCAGAGAGGCACAGGTGGAGTCGAAGGTCGAGGAGGAGTCTTCTTGCTCCTGAAGCAGCGGCGGGCGGCCACGTGGGCTCTCAGCAGACGGTGGACTGCGCGGGGGCACACCAGCAGCACTGGGCGTCCTCCTGCGAATCAACCCCATTGGTGCTGCAATTCCTGACTCCTGAACGCTAGTGGCAGCTTTCCTTCCGCCCACCCGCCCACCAGCTTCTCCACAGACCTGTGTCCTCTATTCCCTCCAGGACATCCCCTCCTGTTGGAAAGACAGAGAGTGTTTTCCATTTTCCTGACCAAGCCCAGACCTATGCATCTACTTTATATTACATAACACACATCGAGTACACACTACATGTCAAGCACTATTTTAAGCATTTTATACAAATTAACCTGTTTAATCTTACAACAATGCAGTTTGAAAGGCGGCACTATTCTGATTTTTCAAATAAGGAACCTGGGGCACAGAGAGGTTAAGTTCTTGTGCGTGCTATCACCAGGCTCTACCGACCCTCTTAATTATGCAACATTTACTAGATGCCTGGCCTTGTACGAACTGCTTAAGTGAACACTGAGTCTCAGGTTTTCCAAGATGACCCAGGGAGTTAAATGCCACGTAGGGATTTCCATCCGTCCCAGCTCCACATCCAATGTTTCCTTCTCTCAAACTCCTGACACCTCTCGCATGGAGCATCATGGCGATAAGGATGGATAAACTGTGCAGTTAAAGGGTGTCTGGCTAAGAGCAAGTTGGCACCTCATGTTCTGTGTGCTCCTTACATTTCATTCAAGAAACTGTTTTATCCCAGAGAATGAGCCTGTAGTGGTGGGTCCTGAGGCCCAGGGATAGTCTGTTATTGTCATACGAGAGAGGACTGGAGCAAACGGGAGGAGAGAGGGAATGAAGAGAAGGCGGAGGCGCATGGTGCGAGAGGCACGAAGAGAAGAGGAAGGAAAAGGATGAGGCCAGAGCAGGACGAGGGGAGAAGGAGGCAGTAAAGTAACAGACAGCCTTGCTGATCAGCCAACCGACCAGCGCACGTAAGTGCAATGGCGGAAAAGAGAATCATCCGGTCTCCCGTTTCTACCAGGGGATCCAGTCTAAGCGCAGTTACTAAAATATTCATCCCTCTGCCCTAGATTTACATCATAATGCACAACCCATAAGTGTTAGTTATTTTGGTTGCCTGATAAAAATTTGATACATTCTGATTAACGCACATGTAATAAATAGTCTAATTTTATTATGTTGTATAAAGACTTCAAAAATATATGGCGTCTGTGCTTTTCCAAAGTGTAAGAAAACAGATAAGCCTTCAGACAGTCAAAGAAAGATTGCTTTCATTAAACTACGCAGTTATTGAATTTCTCCCCGATGCTGTACTCGCCCTGTTCTCAAAGCTGTCCGCCACATGAGCAATCAATGGGAGTGGGAATTTTCCCTCCATCTCTGGAAGTGATCCTTGAAGATACTATTTAAATAATTAGGAGATTCTTTACTGAAAGCCTGCAAGCAATGAGCATGTGTTAGAAAGAAGTCAGCTGAGCTGGTAAGGGTGGTGCTGAGCCATTTGGAGAGGATGCAAGCTCTGATACTACTCCCTGGGACGTCTTGAAGCTAAAGAATGTCGATCATCCACCCTGTGCTAGGTACTCAAAACCCTGTCAAAGGAGGTGGGCATATGCATCCTTTTTTTTCTTTTATCAATAAGGAGACTGAGGCTTGGATTATCTAAGACCTGTTAGAATGGCTCTTTATTTTAGATTAGAACCATAAACGAAGCTGCCAGGCCAGTTGAACTTTCCAGATCACTGAATCTTGAATGGATTGGCTCAAGGATGGGAATAGCTATGGGCCTTCAACCTCCCATGAGGTCTGTGCGTTTCCTCTGCTCTCACATCCTTCCAGCAGATCTTCTGCTTCGGCCAGCAGCGGCTGTTTCTGTTGCTTGCAACCCAAGTGTGCTGAGCGATAGAGAGCAAGGCTGGGTTTGAGCCCTGACCTTCCTAAGCCAACAGCGACCCTCTGTGAAGGGAAGTGAGGCTCCCCTCCTGCTAGTCCCACCAGGGGGCCCTGCATTTGCATCAAAAGGTCAGACCTCACAACAGGTGAATGTGGGTAGACCAGGCGTCTCCAGGACTGAGCAGAGAGGAGAGGACGCTGGGCACCACCAGCTACTCGCCAGCACAGTGCTCCAGCCCCACATCCTGGGGCATCTCTGGGCCTGCCTGCCCAGGCCTAGGGGGCCAGGTGCTCCTCGCTTTACCCTGATAAGAATCAGCAGGCAGGGCTGGGTCCCTGGCTTCCTTAGGACTGGCTCCCTCCATAACTCACGCCAAGCAAAATGGTCTAGTGGAGGGATTATGCGCCCTGTCCCCTTTGCTCACGCAGGCACTCGGCATCCTCTTGTTGCCCCTCTACCCCTGCCAAGGCCTGCATTCCAGGAGAACAATCCTCACCCAAAGTCATCCCGGTGCCCACTCCCAGTCTGAGCCAAATCTACTCTTTCTACCTCCTCTTTTCTTGGTGCCTGAAGCTATGCAGATAATGGGTGACATTAATAGAAGTACAATGCTTAGGCTGAGGGAGGTGATAATCCCAGAGCCCAGGGCTGGTTAGACTATATCTAGTGGGATGCATTCCTTCCCAAGAGTGATACTGTAATACAGGATTTTCCAAACTGGGTGCATTCAGGAGGCTGCCAGATGTTAACGGGGTCTAGAAACAAAATCGCAAAGGATTTGGCAAAGGATTAAGCCCAATGGTTAGCGGGAGACATGACAGTTCCCATCACACATTCAGAGGGCAAGTGTGGTGATGCGGAGGAGGTACAGTGAGTGATTGAGTTTCCAGAGGACAGAACTAAGAAAGAAGGGTAGGAGTTACAGGAGGGAGATTTTGGCTTAATACAAGAACAAATGTGCTAATTAGGGTTGCCTTCTCTGGTGCTGAGTATTCTGTTCCTTTAAGTATCTAAGCAAGAGTGAGAGACATCTGCACGGGGCTGCTATTGGAAGGACTCCAGGTTCTAGAGAAGATCAAATTATATGATCCCACAGTCCCTCTCTCTCTCTCGAAGATTCCAGGATTACGTTGTACTTAAATGTTGATAGACAATAGGGGAGTAACTAAATAAACTGTTTCATCCCATCCATGTGCCGAAATCTTGACAGCCTCTAAAAAGAATGAATTAGGTGCTAGCCCAGGACCAAATTTACAACATGTTATAAATTAGAAAAAGCAAGCTGCAAATAGATATTTCCATACAATACTATATATTTTCTTTGGAGGATATGTGGGTACGTGAATACAAAACATGCACACACACACACACACACACTAGGAAAATTAACAGTAAACATAGGGGAGGGGCCTGGGGCTGGAAATGGTAGTGAGAGAGGAGTTCAACCTCATTTGCAATGTTTTCTCCTTTTTTTTTCTTTAGAGAAGGAGACTATATTAATGCATTACTTCTGGCATTAAAAATGAAAGGAAAAGTGCTGATGGCTGTGAGGCTATTTCTCCAGATAGGGAATTTGAAGTTTAATCTTGATTGATGGTTGGTTCATTCATTCATCCATAGCCATGAGCAGCCCCTCTGCCCCGACACTGTAAGGGAAGAGAGCATCGTGGAAAGACAGACGGAGTTCTTCCCCTAAGGAGCTTCTGGTAGGGGAGACAGCCATTGCAATAGAGTATGAGGGGGCTAAGTCGGAACACACAGCCCAGGCATCAACGTGGGCTTCCCAGAGCCTGAGGGCTGAGGCCTGGTGGCTCTTCGAGTGCAGGATGAGTGTTTCCAGCCTAAGGGACAATATGTGGCAAGGTCTAGAGTGAAGAGCAGCATGGCCTACTCCAGAACAAGGAGAAGGTTTGCTACCACCGCTGGGGGGTGGGAGGAATGATGCGAGATGAAGCTAAAGATACAGGCAGAATGTGGGTGATAGAGGGACTTACGGGTCACATTAAAGAGTTTAGACTTTGGCTTGCGAGGAGTGAGGAGACATCAAAGAATTATAAGCAGATGAGAGGTTAATGGTGGAATTTCAGGCTAGCTAAAGGAATCTTCTGGGCCAGGTGGCACTGGGTGGTCCTCAGAACACAGCACATAAGCCTTCTACTTTCATACGCCACAGCCTTGATTTCAAAGAGCTACAATGGCATCAACTTGCAATTATCTGTATGCAGATTAATTGCTTTGTGGATTACTTGTGGCAAATGAAAAATGTTAACCCCAAACTGATTTTCCATTCTTGCACAGGACACTGATGGCCGCCTTTCTGTCATCAGTCACCAGCTCCCCTCAGCCTGCAAATTCATTTCAACACTGGACTGAGCCAAACCAAATCCAGAAGGGAAATCTCTGTTAAAAATGATTAGCATAATGCATGAGAAAGCCAAGTGTAAATGAATGCTCATCCAGGGGAGTGCCCACAGAAGCACCCGGCTCAGTCCTCAGGAAGCGGACGTGCACGCAGCTGGTTCACTGCAGCCACGCGGAAGCGGGAGACAGAGACGGGCTTGGTCACTTGGGGCAACTGTGTTAGAATCCTGGCTCCTCACTAGATCCTTGACGTTTGGCAGGTTACTTAACCCTGGGCATCAGTCTCTTCATCTGATACCTAATATGGACAACGCAGGGAAAATCTATGCAGGTTTAGGGTCGAAAGTCAGCAGGCATGCTGAGAATTAAAAGTCAAGTGCAGTCAAGATTGCACTTGAAAAATAAAACAACAAAACCGCAAATCCTCTTTAGCTTGTGAACACCAGGCACTTGGAAGTCCAAAGCTTTCCTTTATAATTTTTTTTCTTTCCCCATATTTTCCCGAATCACTGTAGCTGAAGGTCTAATTGGAAAGGCTGAGAGAGAGAGCTCAATGGCAACTAGGCTGAGGGATGTAGAGATAATGAAGATTTCTCTCCCGCTATCCGCATCTGCTTCCATTCAGGTAAATGAAATGTGCATTATGACTCCACTCCATTGCACCACTGTAACTATTACAACTACCTCTAGTTTTTTATGGTGGGGATTAAAGGGATATATATGAATTACCCAGCACAAATTATGTGGTTGGGGGTTTTCTCCTTCTGTCTATCAGTCATGGATAATTGAGAACGCATTGCTTTTGCCTGCAAACCAGTCACTCCAGAATGAATCTGAAATAGAGCTTGAACTTTAAAAATAGTATAAACTGAATTGTTCAGTTTGTGGAGGAGGAAACTGAGGCAGGGGAGGGGAATGCTCTAGCAAAGGCACACAGCCAGTGCACAGCAGAGCTGGGACGAGGTCCCCACTCCTGGCAGTCAGCCACAGCTCCTTCTGTTCCCCCACATGGACCCGCCACAGGAGCCTGGCTCTGTTTGTCCAGAGGATGAGACCTCCCCCAACCCTATGTCTACAAAACCTTCCTTAAAAATCACCCTCACGTTAACGTAGTAAGAAGATCCTCTGGTTACTGTTGATGGAATACTTCGGGGGAGATGTCATGAATTTGGAGACTCGAGGCTTCCTAGGAAACTGAGGAAATGCTGAGTTACCCTTGGCTTCATGGCTGTCTACGTGTCTGTTATAAGCCCCTCCTTGTCCCCAAATTCCACCTCAAAAGTTGTGAGTAGGTCCATTCTGCAGGTTTCCATAAAGCCGCTCCTCCCTCAGGTCCACTGCATGGACAGGGCCCCCAGATGACCTGGGAGGAATTCCCAGGTGAGTGGCCTCGTGCCTCAGGAAGGGCGTGAAGACTGGTCAGGACACAGTGCGGCTTCACCGCAGTGAATTATCAACCAAAAGAGAAGCAGCTGGATGTTTCCTGGAGCCTCTGTGACCTCAGCTCAGGCTAGCACGTGACTTCCCCAAGGATTACAAGAGCAAAACTGAAAATGGCTCTCAGACTTCAGGAGTTTGCACTGCAAGGGGGTTCGCCTCTTTCCTGCTGGGTGTGTATCATGCGGGTTGACTGGCTCACCGTTGCCAAACACCTGCCTAAAAGTGTGTAACACTTCTAGATGTTTCTTAGCATCCAGATGTACAGCATGCTCCAGCTGCCGCTGCTTCTATCAGGTTGAACACTGCATCCTGGTTCTGATCATTCATGGGACGTGGGAATCGGTGGATTTAGGAAGCATAAGCCAAGGGCTTTAGGGTCAGTCAAACAGACGGTCAGCTCCTGGCACTCCAGTGACATACAAACTAATTCCCTGTGCCCCAATTCCTCATTTGTGAAATGGGAATAATGGCAGCAACTTCCAGAGTCATTACACAGATGCAGTGATGCACGTAAAGGCCCCTGATAAGTGAAGGCGACACAGTAGGTGTGCAATGAAGAGTAGGTTTTCTCAGAGGAGACAGGGAACATTCTGTCTTGTTCACCACTGCATCCCTAGCACTTAGTACACGGCAGGAGCTCAATAAATATGAATAAGGGAGTGAATGAATGAGCACCTGAATGGCCTCCATTTGCAGCCTGCAAGTGCTTAGAAAAGTCCTTGAAATCTATGCTTGTGGTGAGAACTTGATTAATTAAGGCACCAATATGTACATAAAAAGTTAGAACCACTTACAAGTTGAACCACTGAAAAGCCCTCTTCCACCATCACTGAACTAAGAGCTCACTCCCTTTCAACATGCTGGCTTCTGGTCCCTCAACATACGCCACTGTCCTCTCTAGCCTCCAGCCCACGGGAAAGAACAATGTGCAGGGGCCCTGTTACCTTCTCAGCCACCACACACCCAGGTGCTCTGTGTCCTCAGCTGGCGGGAGCTGCATGTGCCGACAGCAACACAGACACTGCTGCACTTCAACGGGGATCCACGGTCTGGCCTAGAAGGGGCCCTGATTAGCAGCAGCTGATGCAGTCCCCTTTGGTACCCCAAGGAAGTACATATGAAGCCACAGCAAGGACCACCACTCCACTCACAAAAGCACCAAAATCTGGCCCTGGCGATTAACCTGCTGCCAGAATTGAGAAGAAAAGGCTATCTTTCACCAATGAAATGGAAATGAAAAAATCCATCAGCGGCGACCAAAGCGATGGGCTGAAAGGAAGCGAGCCAGCTGGCCTGAGAGCAGGAGGGCTTCCAGTCACTCATCCACATGCACCCCGATCCAGAAATGCAGTCAACGGCCACCCCAGTGCGGAGCTGTCTTTCCTCTACTAAACCAATCCTGGTTTGATCAGACAGAAGGCTGTCTCTGAAACATCGCCCCCAACTCTCCACGCTGACTTCTCCTGTCAATAGTGCACACATTGTGACTTTTCACTCTATAGATAGTTGGAGTCCCTAAGTTTCAAAAGTCTGAGAGCAAGAAATGGGTGTGGCACAGATGGAACAGTAGTGACATATTTTTCTTAAATATATGGTCTCATAGGAAGGTGTTGTGTGGGTGACAAAGATATGAAGAAACCTGGGGGCACTTCAAACTGGGAACTGTCATTTTCCATACACTGTATCTTTGCAGAGTGTGAAACAGCGAGAAAGTGGTGGTGGCAGGTATTAATAATCATAAGTAAGCTTAATTGAGTCCTTTCTGCTTGCCAGGCACAGCCACAAGCACTTTATGAGTACTGACCCATTTTATTCTCCTAATTACTCCCTGAGAAGTACAGAGAAGTTACATAGCTCACTAAAAGTCACAGGGTCTTTATATGCAGAGCTGGGTTAAAAGATAGCAAATAATATGAAAACCCAATAGAATTAACTAAAAAAGATGAGTAAAATAAAAGGCTTTGCAACAGAATTTAAAAAAAAGCAGCATGAGAATGAAAACTTGCCTTGGTAGCACAAAAAAGCAAAATGAACACTGGAAAATGGAGTCCGTGATGCAAAAAGTAAAGTGAAAAGATGTCTAAGAAGACACGAAAATATCAAAACAACAAACAACAATAGCAGAACACACAAAACACACAGAGGACAGAGCTTCTGAGCATTGTCTGCATTTGTGGGGAACAGAATCCGTAAACAAGGTTACTGTAAGTTTCCCTTGCCTAAAATAAAACAAAAATGATTAATCATAATTGTAAGATTAATCAACCTCATTGTATTTCAAAAAATGAAAAAAAATCAGTGAAAAGAAACCCTTTCCCAGATACAGCCAGTTAAATTCACTAAGTTAAGGATTAATAATTATTTTGAAGACAGTGAAATATGTTTACTAATAAGAAATTAAGTTAGAACCTCACCTCTGATCTGACATCAAAACAAATTTCAAATAGTTTACAGAGTTCATTTTAAAATGAGCTATCTGTCACCTTAGAAAAGAACTGATTAGTACTATTTGGATTTTGGGATGAAGAATCCTGTTCTTTTTGCTTATGCAAAAACTAATGGGGGAAAAGACCACAAAGAAACCATCGATGGATTCAACTAATGTAGTTTAAAATTTATATCTGAAACAACCTAATCAAAATTTAAAAGCACAAAAGAGTAATATTTCTTGCAAAAAAAACCCATGGCAATGGGTTACTATGAAAAGGAGGAAGTTAGAGATAGACATTTTTGCATTTTAATAGGGAAGCGATAATCACTTCAATTATAAATATATACGAACATGAAACTCACAAAACAAAAAAGACATCTACACCATAACCATTTTGGAAATGTTCATACTCCCCAGTAATCAACAAAATGCAAAATAAAACGTGGCCACTATTCTGCTTATTAAAGTGGCAAAACAGAGAGGAGAGCAGTTCCTTTCTTCGTTGCTGGTATGTCAGTCCCTTCTTGGAAGCCAGTTCTGCCCTGGGTACCAACAATAATAACAGCGTATACAGTTGACCCATGAGTTCATCTCCCGGGAATGTACTTCGTGCAACAGTCAAACAAGAGCATCAGGGGTATGCAGGAGGATCGTCACCGAGCACTAAAACCTCTATCTACCCTGTGCTCTGTTACTTTAAAACCCCCTCAGTGTCAGTCCTCACAGGGTTTTGACCTTCCAGAGGTGTGGAGCATGTTCCCAAGTGTCATCTTATTTAATTTTTGAAACAGCTCCCTAAGGAAGGTGTCATTATCATGATCCCCTCTTAAAGACACTGGAAGACAAAAAGGGTAGGTCACGTGTAGTCTAAGTTAAAGGTCGCAGCAAGTTTTCTCTGATGTCTGAAATCATGCCATTAAGACATGAAAATATAATGATACGATGAAAAGGGTGGATCACTTAGACAAACCCCTTCCTCTACAAATTAAAGAATGGGGTTTTAGAGAGGGGAAGTTTCTCATTGAGGATCACCTGGTGATTCTGGAACACTCTCTTGCACTAACTCATCGTGAGGCACAACATTCCTGGGAGGGAGGACCTCCTCTCAAAGCCCTTCTCTCTGCTGTTTGTTAGCTTCTTAGCTAAAATGCTGGCACCTTAGAGGTTGGAAATGGGACACGTGATGGGTCAGTAGTGATGGAGAAATAGGAGGTTAAGAAAAGTTTGTGAATCTCCCACCCTCCCACCCTCCCCCAGTAGGGTTCTGGGTACATAGTGAGCACCAGGATGGGTAAAGAATTAGGAATTCAGGAGAAAGAGGGAAACAATACCACCAGGGCCGGGGCAGGCTCTCATTCCTCCTGGGACTAGGAATTCCTGGCTCAGGCAGCTGTGTTGTGGATCCCACATCTGCCATTTCAGGCCCACCAGGTGCCTACTGGCCGCTGAGGATTCTCTGGAAGGACCCTGGACAGCTCTTCAAAGAGAAAAGCCCACCAGACCCTCCTAGGGATTCTAACAGGCCAAATACAAAGGTCTCCCGGAAGAGTCCATGGGGAGCTTTGCTGGGAGATTCTAACCCTGGTCTCAGCCCCTCTCCTCGGCTGCGCTGAATCCACTTGGCAGCACGTTTATCAGATACTTCATTATTTAAAATAAGAAGCCCTGTGGAGTTGGTTTGGGGAACTAATTCGGGTCTGGACCACGAGAGACTTGTTTGGCTTTCTTGTGTCAGGTGTCCACGTATTTGATAAGAGCAGATGGGTACCGAGGAAGCCTGGAGCACTTCAAGCTCATTTCCTGCTGGATGGGGCCGCCTTGCCAAATCCCTGCCCTGCCACTCATCCTCGGCCTCTGCCCCCAACCTGGGGGAGGCTGAGCGGAGGGGCCCTGTAGGGCTGCCCCCACGTGAGAAGGGGCCTTCCCTGCAGGCCTCTGCCTCCTGCGGAGCCCAGGTCTCCACTCCGGAGAAGGAGAAGGTGTCCCTGTGGTTCCCACCCGGCCTCTCTCAACTCCCCAACTCCCCCGGACGACGCGCCCTCCTGCCCCCACGAACAGACTAATTTGTAGTTGTTTATAGCTATGGATCTCAGCAGTATTTCCATGGTAATTTGTTACTAATAAAAGCGAATGCTCTGAAGTTTGTGAATGATTTCCCTTTTATTTTTTTTAATAGGAGTGGATTCAAGGTTATATCTATAATAAAAGCCCTGACTCCTGTGCATTCTGGTACATTTTCTTCAGGGACAGAAGATGAAGCTCCCAGCCTCCAGGGGCACTGTGCACGCCCATGGGAGGGTGCTGCCCAGGGGAGCTCTACTGCCCTGTGTGGCCGCCTGGGGCTGACCGTGGGGACCGCTGGTTTGGAGCTTTGTGAGGCATGGCTGTTTGCACTAATCAAGGAGTAAAAGCTCCTTAGGGCAGGAACTTTGCCTATTGTCCTCTGGGCTCCAGCCTCAGAACAGTGCATACACTGGGTGCTCAGTCACCATGAGTGGCAGAAGGCAGTGTTCTGACTGATTAGCTCATTGACCAACTGAGACCTGCGTCGTGAACATGCAGAGAACACATGTGGGGTCAGGATCGAGCAGCAACTACCCCCAATTCTCAGTCTCCTCACCCTTCCTCTGTGGCTTTCCTAACCCTATCTGCTTTCCAACTCAGTTTCATACGTCTCCGATATTCCCACCTTCTGTGTCTCAGGAAGTACTCAGCACTGCCTTTCTCCGAACCTCTGCTTCACTGTTTGGCTAACCTGATCACTGAACATTTAGCACGCGCTCAGGGGTTCCATGAGCATGTTCTGCCTTCTTGTCTACACGGAGCACTCCTCACGGGCAGGCATAATGTCATCTGCCTCTGTGCATATACTCCCCACTTCCAGCAAGAAGGACTCCCTGTGAGCTCCATAAGCATTTGAACTGAGTTGAACCATACATAGGCATATGATTAAAAAATTTTATATTTTATTTGGGCATCAGAGGGACCTAGGTTCAGATCCCAGAAAATCCCTTTGGATGCTGTGTAATCTTGGGCAAGTTACAAAACCTCTCTGACTTTAAATTTCCCCAACTTTAAGATGCAGATAACAATGTCTACCTTGTCGGGGGTGGGACAGAGGGCACACCTTATAAAAAATGCCTTCCCTCTTCTCACACGCCTCCCAATTCCCTCACTCCCCACCACATTTTGAGCCCGTAAGAATGATTAGCAGGTCAATAATGGCATGAGGTCCACCAGTGCATTGTCAGTAGGGATTGCCAGTTCCTTCCCAAAGGCCTCATGGAGCCAGAATGGGGGACAGGCAGGGCTGACCAATCAGAGGCACCGCTGCAGTCTGGCTGCCTGGGGGGGCAGCAACCAGCGCAGTAAGACCCCAGGCAACTGCAAGGCCCTCAAGGTAGCCATGGTGCCCCTCAGAAGGGGTACGGGGGCCATCAGCAGACAACTGGGCATACCTGGAGTAATAGACAGGCTGAACATCACACTGTTATCTTATTTCCAGATCCCTCAGCTCACCCCCAAGTTCTGCCCAGGTTCCATGTTAAGTACAACCAATCAGCCAAGGAATGTGCCTTTTCCCAAATTAACACAAAACCACACACACATGTGCAAATACTCCTACTAGCTAATTCACAGAGAAGCTACTATGCGCCAGACACCAAGTCTTCTACATGTTCTCACTCATTAATACACCCTCAAATCCATAAGGCAGATGTTGGGACTACCTTCACTTCATGGCTGAGGAGAGGGAGGCCCAGAGAGAGTAAGGAACCTGTGCAAGTCGGAGAGAAGGACCCGGATGATAACCCAAGCAGCCCAGTCCCAAATAACAACAGCCACCACTTGTAAACACCTGCCACATCCCATGAGCTATTTTGAGATATTATGATTTCTATATTCCAGAAGGGGAAAATGAAGATTTGCAAAGTTAAGTGACTTACTCAAGATCACACAGGAAGAAAGTGATGGAGCAGGAATTTAAAGTCGAGCCTTTCTAACGTGTCACTCTGCATCCCAAAAGATGCTTTTCCTTTGGAAAAAGGGGAGCAGGAGGAAAGGGGAGATCCGTGGAGATTGGTTGCATGAGCAACTATCTTTGTAGCATAGTCCTAGCTACCTGCTACTAACAAGACCCTGAAGAGACACATTTCTCTCCTATCTTTGTTCCCTCCTCCAGATAAAACACAAGCTTGGAGCTTATATCCTTCTCGTGCTGCAGGTTCCAGGTTAAGTCAAGTCCCTGCAGCCTTTCCCTCCTCCTCCTCCTCTGTCTTGTACATAGCCCTGTTCATTACCATCCTGGAACCTCTCCAAGACAAGCACTGCCAGGAGAAGCCATTGTCTTGTCAGAAAAGTCCACTAAGGCTGTCAGGCTCCCTAACAAATCAATCAGGCACCAGGAGGCCTTTCAAAACGATACCATTTGCTACTCAGGCAGAAACAAATAACCATCCCAGGTGAGTGAGCGGCAGAGGCCCGGCAATGGGCCCAACAGCACCAGGTGGCAGGAAGAGAGCTGACATTTTCCACCAACAAATGGCACAGGGTGTGCTGATTTCTCTCATCTTAAAAAAAACCCCTTCTCTTGGCCCCTTTTCCTCCATCAGCTAGCCCCATCCTTGGTTCTCCTTTACACTCATGCTCCTCAAAAGAGGGTGGGTCCAGCTGACTGTCACCAATTTCTTTCTTCCCATTTTCTATTGAACCAACCCCAATTAGACTTCCATTCACCTTTCCCCTGAAACTGCCCTTTTCAAGGTCACCAACGTCCTCCAGGTTCTACACGCCATGATCCTTTCTCAGCCCTCATCTTCCCTGCCCTACCAGCAGCACTTAATCCCTCTCTATCTTCGTCAGTGCACACTCACTGCTGTAAAACCAACCCTACATCTCAGTGGCTGAAAAGAACAAAGGTTTATCTCCCACTCGTGACACATTCCAGGGTGTGTGTGTTGGGGGGGGTGGTTATTGCTCCACACATTATCAGGGGACCAGATCCTCCCATCTGGAGGTTCCACCCTCCCCTGGGGCCATGGGGTCTTCCATTGCTCTGAGAGACCAGGAGATCCTATTGGCCAGGCTTAGGGGTGGCATACATCATTTCCACCCACGTTTCACTGTCCAGAACTCAGCCCATGGATGCACTAACTTCAAGGGACAGTGGCAAATGAAGTCTAGTTATGTGCCCAGGAAAAACAGGAACTGGTTTGGGGAGCATCTCATCCACACTCCAGCCACACTTTCTTCACTATTTCTAGACACTTTACTCTCTTGGTTTCCTCCTAAAGCAATGGCCATTTCTGCTCAGTCTCCTTTGCTCATCTCAGCTCTTCTCCTGAACAGCTTAATATCCCATGGTTTCAAAGGCTAGCTGTATACCAATAATTCTCGAATTACGCCTCCAGCCAGACCTTTCTGCCAAACCCCAGACTTGGGTATCCAATTGCTTACTTCACATCTCCCTTGGATGCTAGAAGACACAGCAATTGGAACACTCTAAAGTGAATGCCCAGTATCCTTCCCAAACCCACTCGACCCACAGCCTTTCCCACTTCAGGCAATGGCACCTCCATCCTTCCGGTTGTTTGGGCCCCAAACCCTGGAGCCCTCTTAGACTTTGTTGTTTCCCTCACACCTCAGATAGAATGCATCAGGAAATCCTGTTGGTTCTACCTTCAAATCAGACCCACCAAAATATCCCACAACTCCTCACCCCCTGACATACGTAAGCCAGCAGCACTCGCGGCTGGGTTACTGCAGCGGACCCCTCACTGGCCTTCCTGATAACGCCCGGTGCTCCTACAATCTGTTCTCAACACAGTAGCCGGAGAGGTCCTACCAGAATACAAGTCAGATCGTGTCACTCCTCTGCTCAAAACCCTGCAATGGCTCCCACATCACTCAAAGGAAACGCCCAAGTTCTGACCATGGTCCACAAGCCTTGCTCCGTCTCCCCTCCCCACCCACCAGTACCCCCTGACCTCCAGCCTTTCCCTAACCAGTCAGGCAGCTCCCATCTCTGGCCTCTGTATTGCAGGTTCCTCTGTCTGAAACCCCCACCCTGCTGACACATGACACAGCCCCTGTCCCTCAATTCTGTCTTCACAGTAAGGCCTCCCCAAACACTCCGGATCTCCCCTCCCTGCTTGACATTTTAAGGTTTTCTGCTTTTCTTTCTTTACCTGACCTATTATATAATTTACTTATTTGCTATGTCTGTTGCCTAGTGTCTGTGTCTTGCTCTCACCTCTGCTAGGACGGGAGCTGTGCAAGGGCACAGAGCTCTTCTTAGTTCACTGATTTGTATCCTAAGTTTCTAGAGCAGATCTTAGCACACAGTAGGCACTCAATAAATATTTTTGAATAAATAATTAGTATTTTGCACTACCAAAAATTATAGAGTATTCACAGTTCCTCTCGTAGTGGCCAAGATATGCCACTTTGGTTTCCCACGCCTCCCTTACAGCCCTGTCATTCAGAAGTCTGCCTGGCTCCCTACTGAGAACAAACTTCCAGGCCAGCAGTGAATGAGCTCCACATTTTTGTCTCATTGCTCCTTCCTCACTGTGGCTCCCAGGTCCCCCATTCACGAGGCCTAAGTGCCAGGCAAAGGGACTGACAGATGCTACCTTGACATAGCCACATCTTTCTCCCCCCATGTCTCTGCTTCTGGCTGTCTTTCTCCCTTTGAATGCAGTCCCAGGGACCCAGTCATCTTCCAATGGCCATTTCAAGATTTACCTCCCACACCAAAGCCTCCTCTGATGCCCCCAGCTGAACTGAGACCACACCAGTCTTTAAACTCCATAGTGGCCTTATGCATGGCTCTCACGTCAACTTCCTCCATTGAGTAAATGTTTATTATATTCACCTCAAGCAACAAGTATAGGGCTTTTTATTCATTCATCTAGCTTTTCATTTAACAGACTACTTTTGCTCTGTGCTAGGACGGGAGACCTAGAGGCGAATTGGTCCCTTCCCCAACTTCAGGTGCTCACAGCTGGGAGAGGAGAGAGCTCGATGAACGAGCAGTTCCAGCGTCATGTTATCAAGGACCGTAGAGGTACTGAGTGATGCGTCAGCTGGCATAGAAGAAGGGCTGGGGAGGCTCAGCAGAGGAGGTGAGCCGAACTAAAGAAGATGTGGGTCCTGAAAAGCAGAGGCAGGTGGGGGAGGAGAGGCACGCTAGCGTAAAGACCAGGGAGGGACTCAATAACATTTGTTCAATTCAGTTCAATCATTGAGAAATGTTCTGTCTTTGATGCTCTTTCAAATGTTTGATTATATACACACAGGGCCTTAATGAGAGTGAGGAAAAACTCTGATGCCTCAGAACTAGAAACACACTTTTTTTTAACCTAGTAACAGGATCTCACATGTTGAAATAACTCTATTAATGCTTCTAGATGCTTTCACATCCATGATATATTTTGGTTTTCTTCACAACTATCCTGTAGATATACAGAACATTGTGGTAGCACTCCCATATCACAGATTTAGAAATAAACTTGGATATGTCACATGGTGTACTGACCACTGACCAGCAAGTTAACTCTGTTTTAAACACAGGCCCCATCTCATCCCCTCCTAAGACTTCCTTCTACCATCGGAGGGCATCACCTGGAGTCTAAGGATGGAGTGGTTTAGGTTCCATGAATCCCTTGAAAATTATGTGAAATTCTCCAAACATTTTTCAGGGCACTAAGTTCTGTATCTTTCATTAGATCTCACAAGGACTGTGATTTTAAAATGTGCACAAACCGCTGCATCATACCACAGCCAACACTATTTACAAAGAACAAAGAAATCCTGGCTTTTCTGATGACCTTGACCAAGGACAAACTCAGGACTGCTTTATACAGCTCCCCCCAGGGGAAGAAGCATGCAGCTACATGAAGAACGCAGACTTCTCTGGGCTCAGCTGCCTTCGTGCCTGCACCAAAGGTCGCCTTGGGGGTGTCTGGAAACAGCCAGCAGCTGCTCCAATCCTAGCCTAAATAATGCCCTGCAGCCAGAATCTGAACTCTATTTGTACACAGTGTTTGGGTTCAGTGCCGCTAAATTTAAAAGACCTTTGCAATATCTAACACCCACCATCTGATTTGGATTAAATGTCATTAAAGTCTAATTAAGGGATTGCTAGAAGCGAACTCTACTGCAGCCACCTGACGGCCAGGTGCACTCATTTAGTCTGTGCATTCTAGTGGGTCCCAAACTTTGGAGAACATCAGAGCCCCCTGTGGTGCTTGTTAGCCATCTAGCTATCCAGAACTCACCCCTGGACCACTGACTCGACCTCTCAGAGCTACAGGCAAGTGCGGGGACTCTGCGGTGGAAGGAGACCAGGAGAAAAGAAGCTCAGTGTGTCCCAACCATCCCTGGTGATGATAACCACCGGGACAGATCCAAGTTTGATAAGCACCCACTTACCTATTTAGTGGCCTCCGAATCTGGCTCTGCATCAAAATTGTAGAAAGTTTTACAATTCTGATTCCCAGGTCCAGTCTAGACTTACCGAATTGAATTCTCTAGGGACGAAGCCCACAAATGTGTTTTTACACAGCCCCTCAGGTGACTGATGTTCAGGCGAGGACATGGATGATTAGATAAAGGGTTACTCTGATGGAGTGAGCCTGGACAGCCACGAAGCCTTCCTACATGGCCTCCCCAGGACAGCCATAACCGCTTTGCCCATCGCCTTCGGCCAGGGGCCAAGGTGCCAGAACTAGTCAGAACAAGTGGGCAACACCCCGCCTGCTATAGAGAAGAGGAAACTGAGGCTCCAGACAGAAAGACTGCCCAAGACTCCACCACCTGCACGTAGCCGACTGTGATTGTCCACCTTCTGGCCCTGTGGCTTTTGTGGGGACTTGAGACAAAGGGAGGGAGTCAGCATCCAGATGGAAGTCGAGCAGATGATTAATCCCTGCATGCATGGGTTCTGATCAGGCCTTGAGGAATCGGACTGGGAATCAGAATGAGACCCACCTGGGCACTGAGAGAGTGGGACAAATAACCTAAAGGGCCTGGGTCTCAGTTTATTCATCTCTAAAGTGGGGCAGGGAGTCAAAAACTACCAACCTCTGGCTAAATCAGTCCACGTGTTTTTTACAGCCTGCAGTCTAAGAATGGTTTTTAGGTCTTTAAATTGTTACATTTTAAATGGTTACATTAAGTTGTTACCTAGTAGACTTGATGTTCCCACTTGACCTGAAAAGCCTAAAATATTTCCTATTGGATCCTTTAAGGAAAAGTTTGCTGAGCCCTGGTGTAGAGGGTTAAATGAAACCATCTCTGTGCAGTGCCAGGCACATACTGCGGGCTAGTATGCTTACAAGAGCTTTTAGGGTCTGGGGACATCCCTGGCTGGCAGCCAGCAAGAAAGCAGGGACTTCAGTCCTACAGCCACAAGAAGCTGAATTCTGCCAACAACCAGGGAGCCTGGCAGAGGCCCCCAGCTCCAGATGGGAACTCGGCCGACCCCTTGTTTTCAGACCCATGAGACCTGAGCAGAGAACCTGGCCACACTGTGCCCAGTTTCCTGACTCATGGAAACTGCGAGATTATAAATGGGTGTGGTTTTAAGCCGCTAAATTCGTGGCACTTTGTCACGCAGCAAGTGAAAGCGCATACAAGCCTTCAGACCCCAAAATAGCTGACTATTCTCACCGGAAAAACACATCCCAACTCTCCCCTCACACTCCGGAATCTCCCCTCTACTTTTCTCTGCCTCCTCTCTCAGGTGCCCTGCCATCCAGGGAGCCTCACGGGACCATCCCTAGCCCTCAGGGAGTTTTCAGTCCTTGGAAGACAGGGCCCTTTGTAGTGCCCCTGGGTTGTGCACGAATTCATCCATTCCTCGCGGATTCCCTGGGCCAGTGCAGGGGATACTGGGATGACCAAGGCTCCTGCCTCCACAGAGCTCCCAAGCCAGGCGGAGCCGGTATGGTGACGCCTTCAGTGCAGTATAAATAGAGCTACGAGAGGAAATCGTGCTGGGTCTGTTGTGCTCAGCAGTGCGCCCTGAGGCCTTTGCGTGCCTGACACTCTGCTCGGCCCAGATGATGCAGAAGTAATTGACGATGCAGAAGTAATTCAGCCTGCAAAAAGCTCACCCTTGTGACTCACCAAGGCCTGAAGCCTGTGACTCGGGCCCAGCCTCAAAGCATCTAAGGTGACAGCAGTGTCATTTACCTCCAACCCAGCTCTTATATGCCTCCCCATCAAGAGACTGCCGGGTCCTTTAAGGCAGAAACTGAATGATGCCCACACCTACATTCTACCCCATGACTCACAGAGAGTTGGGAATTTAATTTACCAATTTAATTTACCAATTCTCAAATGCCCTCCTCTCTAAAATTCAAGCAAATTCCTACCTGCTTTCCTTCCACTGACCTTCGCACAAGCGTTAGCAATGAATCTTCAATACACTGAAGGTCTGTCCTCCACAATTACAAGACACCGGATGGACTTAAATCCTCATAAAACAAACACAAGTGAAATGGTTGAAAGATTTAAGCTGTTGCCAGATGTGAGGGATAATCTACGTGTATGCAGGTGTGTATATGTATGCGTGTGTATGGTGTGTTGGCAAAGAAATAATTTTTGGCCTTTGGGTAATTTTTTTCCTCTGACCTCCACTGGCCAGCTGGGCGGCTCCGGGAGCACAGAGCCACAGGAAGGCTCATGTGATCTGCCCGCGCCGGGGGCTCCACTGTTCTGGTGACTGCCAGGATCTGGGTGTCCACAGTACAAAAAATTGTTGGTAACACAAACATTTAGTCCCACTGTTGGCTGATCTGCCCTCCCCACAGGCACCAACACACCATGAAATACCCGCCTGGGCCAGCCCAGGGAGACATGATCATTGGCTGGTTCAGAATGGGCAACTTAATTATGGCAAAAAGTCAAAACTTAACAGGACCATCAACTAAGACCCAGATGCAATTATGATACAAAGACATTTTTCCTACTGCAGAAGGCATACAGTATCCAAATGTGTCCTTACTATATAATTAATTGGTGCCTTCTAAAACTCTCCTTACTTTTTTCCTTTTTTTTTTTTTTTTTGAGGAAGATTAGCCCTGAGCTAACATCTGCCACCAATCCTCCTCTTTTTGCTGAGGAAGACTGGCCCTGAGCTAACATCTGTGCCCATCTTCCTCTACTTTATATTTGGGACGCCTGCCACAGCATGGCTTGACAAGCCATGTGTAGGTCTGCACCTGGGATCCGAACAAGTGAACCCCGGGCTGCCGAAGCGGAACATGTGAGCTTAACTGCTGCACCACTGGGCCAGCCCCAAAAACTCTCCTTACTTTTCCTTGAAGCCTCAGTACAATTCACAGGCACTTTCAAGACCACTTCAAGAGCCACAAATGAAATTCTTAAGTTTCCCAGGATCCATAGGGTATTCAAGCTGGAAATACCTTAGACGTAATCTATTATAACAGTCTATCCCCTGATTCACACAGGAGAAAACTGAGGCTCAAAGAGAGGAAGTAGGTTTTCCAAAGTTACGTTCTGAGCCAGATGCCGAATAGAAACTAAAACTGAGGTGTCCTGCCTTCTACACCCGGGTCCCCCAGTCTCAACACTACTAATGCTTTGGATCAGATAACTCTTTGGTATGGGGGCTGGCAGTCATGTGCATTGTAGGATGTTTAGCAGCTTCCTGGTTTCTACCCACTAGATGCCATAGCAATTCCCCAACCCATTAAGAAAACCAAAAAATATCTCTGAACATTGAGTGTCTTTTGGGGGGCAAAATGACCCCAAGGGAGATGGGAACACATGACACCAGTCTACGTGAATTCTGGCTGTAACATTTATCCAGCTGTGTGATCTCAGCCAGTCACTTACCTTTCTGAGCCTGAGTTTCCTTTTCTTTAAGGTAAAAATAGTGTCAACTTGACGAGCTCATGTGATTGGTGAATGTGAGTGAAGTTATGTATGGAAGTGCCTGAGAAAAGTGCCAGGCACACAGTAGGCTGGCAGTGGCTACTATTTTTATTTTTGAGAGATGTGATAGTCTGACACCAGTCTGTCTCCATCAAGCTCTTTCTCCTCTCGGCAATTTGCTATAAATGTTACTGAACAATCATCTCGTATTGGGGACTGCTGCCTTGGCTGCAACAAGCTGAGACCATGGCCTCATCACATTTGGAGGAAAGGGGAGTGCTTGCGAGTCAGGCAGGGCTGTATTTGCTGTGCAGGAAAACAAATGACGTGCTATCTGTTTGTTTTTGTCATGTCTTTAAGCTTCCTTATCTCCAGCTGCAGGATTCTGCAAAGTAAAATTCAATTAGTATTTATCATCCTTTTCCTAGATGAGTAAGTCAACTTCTTTTATTGCTAAAACTCATAAAAAATGTGGAATTGTCAAAGACCTCTGAAGATTTCAAGGTTTTGAGATGAAAAAGGCCTGAGTGTAAGAGGAAAGAAGTAATTTTTTTTCATAACAAAATAACCATGCTGCCACTGTGATCACAGATAATGTTCAGATAGGAACACAAACAGAAAGTTCAATTCTGGGTTTTCAAACTTTGGCTTCACCACGACATCTGTGTGTGCAGTAACCTAACAGTGTACAATACATGCAAGCGGGACAGCTCCAGCTCTTCAGGCTGCTTCTCTGTTTCTGCTCCTCTATGGGTATTTATGTTGGTTGGGATTCCAGGGGACTTGAAGACACATGTGCATCTTCAGATTCAGGACCGGTTATCTCATACCCACTCTGATGACCAAAAAGAGTCAAAGGAATTTGTGCTGGTGACTTCTTGGGTCCGCCCCATCTCCTTTCTTCCCTAGAAATGGCAAGTGGTACTCATTCCATTCCAGCCCCTGGTTTGACTAGATAAGCACATACTGAGACAACTGCCTGGGACCTTCACTCCCATCTCTAGGAGCTGTCCACACAATGATAACTCATGCCCGAATCCTACATCCAGATGTCAGCCCTTCTATTTCCTTGACTTCCCTTGGTGTGAATCTGGATTTTTCACCCATCTTCCCCGACCATGAAGTTTGGGAAAGCTCTACCATCTCTGACCACAGCCAGCTTCCAGAACAGAGTACGCTGATGTAGCTAAAAGGCACCTGTTCTGTCTCTTTCAGCTGTCATTGGATCCAGTGGGGCTGCCCCCAGGCATTCCTCTTGGATAACAAGAAAGATGAGTTTTGATTCCTGAGGAAATCCACTAGGACTAACCATCAGAAAGATGGCCCACCTAGGCAGCTGTTACACCTATTTCAGAAGACCTCTTCTCCCTCACGACTCCATCACTATAGAAGGGTGTGTTCTGTTTGTTCATGTAGGCTCCATGGTGAGAAGCCCTTGTCTGTGTCATTCACCACTGAAGTTCACACACAGTAGACACTCAATAATTTCTTATGCATGACTGAATGAACAAATGTGGGATAGGGCAAATGCCCCTCTTTGGCAGTGTGCAAACCTCCAAGTGTACCAAACCCACAGTTCTTCATCTCTCATTGCCTGGGTAGCTTAAACCAGAGGCCACAAGCTGGCGACCTGGGGCCAAATCCAGCTAGTGTTCTTGTTTAATCTGTAGATTGTCTTTCCACACAGTGCTTTAAAGATAAAACTGAATTATTTACTTTTTAACAAAAATTTGGAAATTTCACCCAAAACTTTAGATTTTGGGCTTCTTTTAGAAAATGACAAGGCCTGGTAGCCTTGGGCTTACATTTATAGATAAAGAAGGTTAGATTTTTACCTATTCTTCCCACTAAGTACAACTAAAGACCCTGGACAAGATACATAAAACAAAAACATGCAAAGACTCTGAAAGTTGGAACGAAGAAGGCAGAATGGTTAGGGTGCATGGGACCTGAGAAATGACATGCTGGTGAGTTCCCTGGGTTTTCTTTTTGCCTCAAATATCCCAAACTTGGAGCTAAAGAAGTCTGCAACTCAGAAACACCAACAAGTACAGCAAAAAACAAAAAAGCCCAAACAAGAGGTTGCTCTCTCTAGCCAAAGGACCAGGAGAGGAGCAGCCTAGCAAGACAGGAAACTTTCAGACACCTGTCACTCTACTCAGATAAACACTATGGCCTCACCCCCACTCACGCCAGAAAAGGCTGAGTAGGAATCCTAGACCTCCACCCTCTTGAGGCTATTATGAGGTACTCCAACATTCTGGCTGAAGAGGTGTCAGAGAAGGTCAATTAGGCAGCTGGGACTTTCACCCCCAGTGGCCAGTAATGTGGCCCCTCCCACGGTGTCAGTGTGAGGCCCCATTTGGAGACTGGACATCCACTCTCATCTGGCAGTAATGAGGAGCCCTCCTCCCTCCCCACTGGGAGAAGAGTCAGGACTTTTGCCATTGCCCAACAGTAATGAGGCCGTGTCCACTGCAGTGTCACTGGAGACCATGTGGGAAGCTGGAACTCCCACTCCTGACCAGAAGTAATGAGGGAGCCCCCCTCAGGTGTCCATGAAAGCCAAGTAACCAGTTTGCAGTAAGGAGGTGGTGCCCGCCAAAGAAAAAGCCAATTAAAACAGAAGGATTAAATAAGATCCAGTCTCAGAGAACAATATAAAATTTTCCAGGTTGTCACAGAAAATCACTCATTATAGCAACAACCAGGAAGATCTCAAACTGAATGAAAACCAGACAATCAATTGATGACGCTGCTGAGACAACAGAGACAAGAGAATTATCTGACAAAGATTTTGAAGCAGTCATGATAAAAATGCTTGACTGGTCAATTATGAACATGCATGAATCAAAATAAAACAGAAGGCCTAAGCAAGGAATTAGAAAACCTCAGCAAAGACATGGAAGATATAAATAGGAACCAAATGAAAATTTCAGAATGCAAAAACACGATAACTTAAACGAAAAGCTCAGTGGATGGACTTATCAGCAGAATGGAGGAAAAAATACGTGCACTAGAAGAGAGAAAAATAGAAATACCCATTCTGAGCAAGAAAGGGAAAACAAAAAACAAAAACAAAAAACACCCAGAGCTTCAGGGACCTGTGGAACTATAACAAAAGATCTAACATTCATGTCATTGGAGTCTTACCAGGAAAGAAAAGAGAAAGCAGTGCTGAAAAAAAACTCAAAGAAATAATGGCTGAAAACTCCCCCTTTTGATGAGAGACACAAACCTATAGATTAAAGAAGTCAAGTGAATATCAAACAGGATAAACTCAAAGAAGTCCACACCAAAGTGACATAATTAAACTTCTGAAAATAAAAGACATAGAAAACAATATTGAAAGCAGCCAGAATGATATCTTACCAATCAGGGGAAAAGCAGTTAGAATAACAGTAGATTTCTAACGAGAAACCAAGGAAGCCAGAGGAAGGGCACAATATTTTTCAAGTGCTGAAGGAAAAGGATTATCAACCCAGAATCCTAAACCCAGCAAAAATATGCTTCAGGAATGAAGGAGAAATCAAGACATTCTCAGATGAAGAAAACCTGAGAATTTGTCATGAGAAGATCTATTCTAAAAGAAGGGCAAAAGGAAGTTTTTCAAAACAGAAAAGAAACTGTAAAAGAAGAAACCTTGCTGGGGCCGGCCCGGTGGCGCAGCGGTTAAGTGCACACATTCCACTTTGGTAGCCCGGGGTTTGCCGGTTCGGATCCCAGGTGCGGACATGGCACCACTTGGCAAAAGCCATGCTGTAGTAGGCATCCCATGTATAAAGTAGAAGAAGATGGGCACAGATGTTAGCTCAGGGCCAGTCTTCCTCAGCAAAAAGAGGAGGATTGGTGGCAGATGTTAGCTCAGGGCTAATCTTCCTCAAAAAAATGAAGAAGAAGGAGAAGAAACCTTGGAATATCAGGAAAAAAGAAAGAACACAATAAGCAAAACTATAGGTAAATACAATAGCCCTTCCTTCTCCTCTTGAATTTTCTAGATAACATGACCCAATATACTGCCTACAAGAAACTTACTTCAAATATAATGATAGAGGCAGACTGAAAGTAAAAAAATGGAAAAAGATATATCCTGCAAACATTAGTCAAAGAAAAGCAGAGTGGCTATATTAATATCAAATAAAGTAAACTTAAGAGCAAAGAAAATTGCTGGAGACAGACCGTGACATTATATAATGATTAAAGTGTCAATCACCAAGAAGACATAGAAATCCTAAATGTGTACGCCCTAGACAACAGAGCTGTAAAATATGTGACGCAAAAAGTGATAGAGCTGAAAGGAAAAATAGACGAGTTCATAATAATAGTTGAAGACTTCAACAGCCCTCTCTTAATTGATAGAACTGGATGGGAGATCAGCTAAGATATAGAAAAACTCAATAATACTATTAACCAACAGGGTCTAATTGATCTTTATAGAATACTTCACCCAATAACAGCAGAATATACATTCTTTTCAAGTGCCCACAGAACATATACTGAGATAGGCTATATACTGGGCCATAAAACCAGCCTTGAAAAATTTAAAAGAGTTGAAATCAGACTTCAGGTGCTCTCTGACTACAATAGAATCAAAACATAAATCAATAACAGAAAGGTAGCAGGAAAATCTCCAAACATTTGGAAACTTACACTTCTAAATAACTCATAGCTCAAAGAAATCTCAATGGAAACAAAACTAATATATTGAGATTAATAAAAATACCACACATCCAAACTTGTAGGACACAGCTAAAGCAGTGCTGAGAGGGAAATTTATAGCATTAAATGTCTGCATTAGAAAAGAGAAACCATCTCAAATCAATAATCTCACCTCCTATCTCAAAAGCTTAGATAAAGAGTAGCAAAAAACCCAACAAGTAGAATGAAGAAAACAATAAAGACAGGCACAAAATTAATGAAATGAAAGTTCAAAGGATGAAAAGACAAGCTACATAACGGGAGAAAATATTTACAAACCAGATATCTGACAAACAATGAGTATTTAGAATATGTCAAGAACTCTCAAAACTCAATAGTAAAAACACAACAATCCAATTAGAAAATTGGACAAAAACCATGGAGAGACAATTCGTGGAAGAGGATATGCACATGTACACATGGGACATAAGCACATGAAAAGATAGTCAACATCATTAGCCATTAGAGAAATGCAAATTAAAACCACAATGAGATAACACTACATACCTATCTGAATGACTATAATAAGAATCAGTGATAACAACAAATGCCTGGGAGGAGGCAGAGAAAGTGGAACACTCATACACTGCTGGTAGGAAAGTAAAATGGCGCCGCCACTCTGGAAAACAGCTTAACAGTTTCTCAAAAAACTAAACATGCAACTCCAATACCATCCAGCAATTGCACTCCCTGACATTTATCCCAGAGAAGACTTATGTTCACACAAAAATGTGTATACATATGTTTATAGCAGCTTTATTCAAAATAGCCCCAAAGTGGAAACAACCCAGATGTCCTTCAGTGGGTGAATGGTTAAACAGACTTGGCACATGTATACCATGGAATACCACTCAGCAATATCAAGGACGGACTACTGATACAGGCAGCCACCTGGATGAATTCCCAGAGAGTGCTGCTGACTGAAAAAAAGCACCAGTTCTAAAAGGTTGCCTACTGCATGATTTCATTTATATTACATACTGGAAATGACAAAATTATTGAAATGGGAACAGATTAGTGGTTGTCAGGAGTTAAGGAGGGAGTGGGTGGGAAGATAGTAGGTGTGGCTATAAAAGGATGACACTTGTGGTGATGGAAATGTTCTGTATCTTGACTATCGATGTCAATATCCTGGTTGCGATATTGTATTATAGCATTCCATGATGTTATTACTGGGGAAACTGGGTTAAGAGCACACAGGATCTGTCTGTAGGTAAAACTGCATGTAAAACTACATTTACTGCAAAACAAAGAACTTAATTTTTAAACATCAACTTAAAAAAAAAGGAATTAGCCAGCACTTAGTAGCAGCTGCTCTTCCCTGGGGTAAGGTAGCCCTGCACTGCCACAGGGAATCTCTCTGGATCCCCACAGTCTCCTCCTCTCCAGATGCCCTGAGCCGGGCCTCTTCCCACACTGGCTCCAATCGAGTGTGTGAGTGGAGATCTGGGAAACACACCAGCGGGGGAGGCTGTGCTCCCAAGTGCACCAGAGTCAGTTCCAGGCCCTGCAGGGTGCAATGTAGGCAGCCTGATGGGACTTCTCTGAATGCCAGTGTCCCCAGCCCTGCCCCCATGCTGCTTAGCAGCAGGCCGTAAGCCACTCAGTGCTTTCAACTCAAACCAGCAACTATTTACTGAGATCCTCTAAGCTGCATTGTGTGCCAGGACGTAAGGATAAACAAGCCCACTCTGGTCTGAGGAGCAGGCAGGTAAACAGATTGCATCAATAGTGCAGCAGAACCCGGGCTGAGCCCAGGAGCAAACACATCAAAAACAGGAAAAGAAGGTGCTTTGTTAGCTAAGCACGTGCTCCAACATCAATCTCATTCATTCATTCCACAGGCTTCAGTTGAACACAGTGCTAGGTGCCAGGGACACAAAATGGATTCAGACAAGCTGCTCAAGACCAGTGAGAAGGCCGACTCATGAGCAGACAGTCACAGCCTCTGTGCCAGTGTGACAATTGCCGTGGCCAAAGAGAGAGCTACAGGAGTTGGGAGCCACAAGGATGCCCGTCA
This sequence comes from Equus asinus, assembly GCF_041296235.1. Classification (NCBI taxonomy): domain Eukaryota; kingdom Metazoa; phylum Chordata; class Mammalia; order Perissodactyla; family Equidae; genus Equus; species Equus asinus. Next base: position 86,248,952 of record NC_091810.1, on the reverse strand, counting down.
GGCGCAGAGTCCGTTTCACATGATGTCAGTGTAGGAGTCCTGGTGGGGTTGAGGTGTGACCCTGGTATGGGGCATGTGGAATTGCATGGCCCTTCTCGCCACGTCCCTGCTTTCTGGCTGCACACACAGGGTTACATTTGGCTCAGGACCCTCCTTGTAAATTAAGTTCAGACATTTAGAGTCATGTCTGACGGACTGGATGTGGGCATGAGAGGAGGGGTGAGTGGCGAGGCCCAGGGGAAACCAAGTAGCAGGCAGGAACACCTGAGCTTGTGAAAGAGGAAAGAAAAACACTACAAATGAGAAAGAAATCTGATGGCAGAGGGCAGAATCAGCGGCAAAGAGTTGAGTGGAAGATTACGTACCAGAGCATAGCCTGGGCCTGTATGTGAACCCACCCTGCTCACTTGAAGCTTGGGAGTACTCATCCATCTCTGGAAAATGAGGGCTTTGTGGTAAAACAGAAAGAACTGTAGCACTAGAAGCCCAAACAACATTTCTGTGGGAACCCCAGAGCAAGAGTGGGCCAGAGGAGGAGAAAGGCCACTTCCTCCAGGGCTGGGAGAAAGGTGATGAAGGGAGGTCAGTGCGGATCAGTGCCCTACCACGTGGGCCGACCCAGGGGCCTGTTAGCATCATGGCGGACCACTGAGGGCAGCATCAGAATAACAAGCATCCAGAGGCAGGCAGTGATGGAGTGCCAAGTGGCAGACGTTGAGATAGAAGACACCCCAAATGGCATGGCCAGCCCGCCACATGTGAGGCTGGTGTGGAACATGGCTGTGAAGTGGAGCGGCATGACAGGTGAGAGGGAACAGCACCGGAGCGATGGCCCCAGGAGCAGCCGAGGTGGGGCGATGGCAGAGGGGTGGGTGCAGTGAATCTAGAGCTGGCATCTCACCCCTTGAGGGACTCTGAGAGAGACACAAGAAAGGGAAAGGGCCTAGGGGTGCTCTTTGTGCAGCGGACTTAGGGATAAAGGGCGTCAAGTGTTGATCCTTGCAATCCACAGCCCGGTGGGACTAGGAGAGGGGCTTTTGCTAATGTGCCCTCACTTTCCAAATTGCTTTTTTTCTAATTTGCCCTTGAAATTTTGCTCTTAGTATCATTAATGTGCAGAAAGAACTCCTGCCACACTTGGATTTACTTTTCCACTAAGAAAAATACAATGTATTGTAAGGCCACGGCCACCCAAGCCAACACTGCAAGGATGTCATTTACCAGGGCACTCGGCTGGAACTTAAATAAATAATAATTTTTAAAGTTTGTAGATCATATTGAACTTAGCTTAATAGGCCCTCTCTCCAAACCTCTGAAAGGATGGCTCATAAAAAAGTAATTAGTTTATATAGACTGTCAAGGTTCATGGGGGACAGCTGGCCTTTGATGCCCCATCTGTGATTACAGGCAGCTACAAGATAATAAAATCAAGCTCTGAACTCACGCCAAGGTATGCAGCGATCTCACGCCGGACACTGTGCCAGGGAGAATGTGCCATAAATGCCACTTGTAATCCTGGTCTCTGATTTGGAATCTCAAGCGAGTCTAAGACATTTAGGACTTGCATTCACAGGCCCCAAATTCCTAGTAAAGTAAAACCATTGACCTTACAAATCCATGTGCATAATTAATAGTGGTGATGGGGTCTGATTCCAGGTCTATTCAATATGGCCACTGTCATAAGCTGCGGACATGGTTTCTGGAGAAGGGATGTGAATTGGTATTAACTTGTCTGAGCTTGGTTATTAAATGGTCCAATTACTGAGAACTGGAGCTTGTTTTCAATCATCATTGATGTCACTGTGATGATCACCAGTTACAGCTTTTTAAGAGGATTTCCTCAATGTGTTCAAATTCCCAGTTCATTCTTCTCTACGCTGCTCCCTTATATGAACTTTCTTGGGCTGTTTTTTCTCTCATAGTTCAAACAATGCCCCATGCCCTCAATGCAGAAAACCATATTAACGGGTGGTTTTCATCTGGCCTCTTTCATTGCCAAAGACAGCGACACACTCAGTCATCTCAGGAGAGAGCAGATATACCAGTGCAGCAATGAGGGTAATTTTATGGAAATCCAAGATCACCGGACGTCAGGACCGCTCGGGAACTGAGGCCACAGTTCCATCTGGGACCGGCTCCACCCCTCAGTGTGCTGACCATTGCTCATAACTGTGATTTGCACGTGTCATGGAAGCTTCATCTGCAACCTCAGCCTCCAACATGGCCCCTCAGCACTCAAACAGGAAGCCGACTGGCCTAGAGGTCTTTTCTATCGAGGTAGCAAGTCACAGGCTGTAACTAGCCCATTCATGGGCCTGACCTGATTTACTGTATGTGGAGCCCTGACTTTGGAGTTCTAGGTTTGACCCATGGTCTTTTGCTGAGGCTGGACAGAGTCAGGGAGGCTGACGTGGTGACAAATGAAGCTGAGTGTCCCCAGGGACTGAAGCCAGGACCCTGACCTCAGCAGCACTGTGCCCACTCCTGCTGAGTCCACTGGCCATGGGATGGAGCAGAACCAAATGATGGTGGAAGAGCACAGCAGTTAACAGGGAAGTGCAGACAACAGCGGACTGGGGAGACACTCCTAGTGAACAGAATCACCCTCAAAATGGGGAGGCCTGGCAACACTTTTCCAGCAGAACGTCAGGATTCCTCCGGGCCAGCCCAGTGAGTGCCGCGTACTTCCGTTCTTCCCTTCTGTGAGTGGGAGCCTGTTGAGCTTTGCCCTCCCCTGCAGGGTGCGTGGGGAAAGATAACTTTCCTTCTAGCTCACAGGTCTCTGGACCTAGAGGAGTGCATCCAGACCTGATGAGGAGGACAAAGTCTTGGGCTGCAAGCCAGATGCCATGACTGGATACAACTTTTAGGAGTCCCAGGATAGGGTGAGTATATTTTGCATGAAGAAGGGATGTGAATAACTGTGGGCTAATGGCACGCTGTGACAGACTGACCACACTGATGACCCTAACTTGCCACCCCTCCGTGCCCTTGGTAGTCTACTCCTACTCTGACTCTGGGCTTGGCCATGTGATTTGTTTAGCCAGTGGGACAGCAACAGACTTGTCCCAAGTAGCTGCTTGCAAAAATGCTTGCACATTTCTGTGCACGTTATGCTTCTCTGCAGTCACCACAGAGACATGCTCACGTGTCTGATGCCTCTGCTAGCCTGCTGGCAGAATACATGGGGGAGACCAGTGTCATCCCAGGTAAGGCTACTCCAGACCAGCCAGCCTACAGCCTACCCAGCTGCTGCCCACAGACACCTGAACGAGCCCAGCTGAGTGCAGCTGAGATGGGCTCAGATGAGCAGACCTGCCCGATCAACACGTGGAGTCACAAGAAAGAATTAATGGCTGCTTTTTGACGCTCCTAAGTTTTGGGGTAGTTGGTGCACAGCAACACCTAACTGAGACATCTGGTTGGACCTACAACTTCACCATGAATACTGTGTTCTGAGTAAATTACATATCTGGGTTTAGCCTCAGTCTCTCCTTCTGTAAAATAGGGATCATGACAATGCTTATTTCAGAGGGCTCTTGCAAAAATTCTATGAGAGAGTGTGTGTAGAAGACCTTGTTCAGTGCTTGGTACATAGTCAGCGATTAATAAGTGTTAGCCAATTTTCAGTGGTGTGTGCGCAGCTTGTTTTCTGTACAAGGATGGACAGCCAAGGTGACAAGCAGGGGCTGAAATCCATCTCTTTCTCCACTTGCTAGTCATATGCCTGGGGGGGAGGGCAGTGTCCATCTGTAGGAAAGGGCACTTGTTTCTAATTCGCACAGTTACTCTAAAGGCTGGTCCTGCTATTACTAATAATTTCACTTTTCATCTTGTTCTAGTATAATACTGCCATTAATTCAGAATCCCAGAAGACCTGAAATTCCTACATTCAAGGGCTTCCCTCAAGCTTTCTCCTATTTTCAACACTCCAGCTTTCTAACCTGGAACTCCACATCCTATTGGGGTGACCAGGACCTTCTCGGTTTTAACACTGAAAGTCCCACGTCCCAGGAAATCCTCAGTCCCAGGCAAACAGCCTCGTGTGTCTCCCTGAATGTCCCTTACTCTTCAGCGTGACTGATGGAGAATGACCCACAAACACACACTAGGTTTCCTTGAAACATTAGTTTGAATTGGAGCAGGACCTTGCCAGAGTCTTCTCATTGAGTTTAAGGTCATAGGTGGATAGCCTCCTACCTCCATGGAGCCTCTCTCCTGCTGTCAGTATTTACCTGGAACCCTCACTCTCTTCTTCCTCCTTGACTGGCCCTAAAGTACAAAGTATGAAAGGGAAAAACTGGAGTGAATGTAGTGTCTATGAAGGGATACCCAAGAAAGGTCCCCAAATATGCCCCAATCTCCTATCAGTCACTCTCAAGGCTGGCAGCTGCCAAGCTGGCAGAACAAAGAGAACCAAGGAACAGAGCCAAACCAATATTTTAATTCCAGAGTGATGGATACATCTGTCTTTCTTTCTCCCAGTCAGGCCCCTCCAGCACCAACAGAGTCAGGACCATGGGGTCCAATGAGCTTTGCTGTTCCTAGGTACTATAAATGGACCCTTTCATTGTCACCCTCCCTAGAGACCACAAGCATCAACTTGACCAGGTCTTCTGGCCTATTTACTGGTGGCTGTGCCCTCATCCCTCCATTTTATTCAGCTTTAAAGCAACTTCTGTATGGCCCTGATGAGTTCTCAAATCACATCTTGCCTGCAATTGGAAACCCTTAGATCGCAGTTACTATGGTGAGCAGGAGAATTTCTCTCGGGGATGGAGGCTGAGGCCTGCGGACATGGGACCAAGGGCTCCGCCACAGGCTGCACGCAGGTGTGGAGCTGGGTCCAGTTCTTACTTCATCTAATCTGAACCCCACCATCTGCTCAAAAATTGGGCAATCACAGATCGTATCAGCAAAAACATTTAACCACACAACCGCAATCTGTCACTGAAAATAGAACATATCTGCTTTTTTCTCACCATCTATGAACTAAACCATAAGCACAAAATCATGACTCCTGTGTTTGTTTAAGAAAGGTATTTCAAACAAACTTGCCCATGGCGGTGTTAGTTTTTCAAAATGGAAAAATATTGTAAACAACCTGAATATACAAAAATAGTGAAATGGTTAAATAAACTATGATATGGCTACATGATGTATAATTATGTATACTCTTAAGAAACATTTTTGAATATATTTTAGTCAGCTTGGGAAATGTCTGTGAAAGTGAAAACACAAAGACTCTGAGCTGTATATACTGTGATCTCAATTAATAAGAACTGTTTATCCTTATATGAATAGAAAAAAGCCTAGTAGGGTCTCAGGAACATGGGTTATTTTTGTTTTATTCTTTATTCTTTTTAGTAATTTTCACATGTACTCGAAAGGATAGACGCTGGTCCACATCCTTCTGCTTCCTGTTTATTCTTGATTCCAAGTCTGTGAGATCCAAGGCAGTAGCCCAGATTATGGATTCCAGAGAGGTCTGAACCCAATTCACTGCAGAGACTGCTATGAATCGACCTCTGGCTCAGGCTAAGTGAACACTCATAGAGCAGGCTGGGACACCAGGAGCACCCTGCCTCTGGCCCTCAGGAAAGACCCCACACAAACCAACTTGGAACACAGAGGCACGTCCACTGTGAGGCTGACAGTGGTGGTCCCCTGCTGCCAGGACCACAGCTCAGAGAGCCAGGGGCAGGACAGACTGAGGATGGCTGGGTCCGGGGAGGTTGGTCCTGAGGCTGCTGGGTGGCGGAGTGAGGCCCAGGTGTGGTTATTGCACGGTGTCCCACGTGGTACTTAGACCCGTCTCATGGTTTTTCCACTGCCATAAACTACCTAACTACTTATTTACTGACATTTTTCTTTATATTTGGGTTTACAAAAAACTCAGATGAATTTATAATAATAAATGAATTTACTTAAAAGGAAAACAACTGAAAAGCCAGCCTAAAATAGAAAGTAACCTAAACAAAATACAACAGAATGTTATTAAAATTCTAGCTCGATGCTGTTGCCTATGGAATGTTATGAGACAAACTTGCTCCTTCTTTGTCGAAAAGAGAGATTAGCAAGTGTTTGAGAGGGGTTGAAGACATCCTGGGGCGTCCCAAACTATGCCGTTCTCCCTAACGTAATCAGAAAGATTGAAAAAGAACTTAGAAGGGAATGACTCACTGCACAGGGGATTCAGGATTCTTGAACGCTGTGAGCAGGGACCATGTAAATCTTCTACTTCTGCTGGACAATTGGCAGAGGGGAAAGAAGGCAGGACTTGGCATCTGAGGGTCTGGAGCTGCATGAAAGGCTGATCCATCCTTAGCAAGTAATCTTGATTAGTTATTTCATTTCTCTAAGTCTCAAGGTCCTCATTTGTAAGACAGAATCACAGTCGCTGACCTACCTGTTCTATAGGGTTGGTGTGAGGCTTGAATGTAACTGTGTGTGCAGCGGCTGGCACACACATGTGCAGGTGGGGGGTGTGTTTATAATAAAAGGGCGCATGCTTTGCAGTAATCTAAAAGTATACCTTGCAATAGATTACTGCACAGAGATAAATTATAGGTAGAATGTAAGGAAATTAATTCCCAACTAACGTTTACAGAGTTCTGCACTACTCTTCCCAAAGGACTTTCCCCTACATTATTTAACCGATTGTCCCCATACTGCCACATAACCACACAATCTAGGCAGCACAGATTGATAGTCCATCAAGTCTCTAGAACAAACTTCAAACTTACTTTTCTCCTTTCCTTAGCATCATTATCACAGATTATAATCACATCATTGTAATCAACCTAAAATGAATAAAACACTTGTGGTTTATTGATAATAATAAGATTACAATTACTCTGATTACTCTCATTGTTACCACAGCTCAGATTATCAGAACTGGGGTATCCTGGACATCTACTGGCTGCCAGAGAGTGCTTTAGGCATTTTGTGTTAGTGTCTGATTTAATCCACATAGTGACCCAGGAGTAGGTACTGCTTTACCCTCATTTTAAATATGAGGAATCTGCCCCTGGGAGGAGTTCAGTAACTCATGTGAGTGCATGCAGCTAGCCAAGGGCAGAGCCTAAATGTAAAACCACGTGGGTTTGCTCAAAGCCTTGACTGTGCACAATCTGCATTCCCTTCTCACCATAAGACAGCATGGATACACAAGCCTTCGGCAAGGGTCCTGCCTCAGGCACCTGTGGGGCCTGGAGCACGGACAAGCACCCCGGGCAGGTCCAAAGACAAGGAGGCAGATGGATGGGCAGATGCTGTGCAGAACAAGGAGGGCAAACGGAGTTAACCATGGAGGCAAGAGCACCTTCTGCTGCAAGCACATAATCGAACCAGCCAAACCACGTCCCAGGAACCTTCTGGGCAGCCTTCAGAGAGTCACCCAGCCTGAGAAGCCAGCCAATTATGCCTGATCATTTTCTGCTGCCCTGGCCTTACGAAAGACAAGTGCAGACTGGCCCAATGTAGATAAATGAGCAGTTCTATTATCTCTGAAAGGCAATCTAATTCCCTTCAAATTTAAAAGTCTCCACAGTTTCCTAACAGGCCTCAGTGGGGCTCATGTAGAAATTAATAAGTTCACAATGTGCCCAGTTTGCTTTCATTATCATTTTTTGCCATGCAGTGGACAGGATTTGCATTACTACTCAAGGATTTTTCTGTCTCTGATTCTCTAAGAAGGTCACGTCCACTGGGCTCAGACACTAGGTTGAGAATAGAGTCGGGTCTAACGGACTTGACTGGGGTCTGAGGGGGGTTTCAGTGACGGAGAGTCGGTGCCTCTACTGATCATGTGGGGCAGGGATCAAAAGACTATATCATAGGAAAAAGGAACTCAGAGCGAGTGGTGAGAAGCACCGGTCTGCTCTGGGATACCGGGAAAGTTGCTTGAACTCTCTGTGCATTAGTTATCTCCTCTAAGAAATGGGCAGAGAGAAGGATCTGGAAAAGGAAACTCAAATTTATTAAACTTCCACTATATGTTGAATCATTGCAACATGCATCATAGACATTCTTTAAGTTTAATCAATACGTTATTGTATGGAGAAGCTTATATTATTTTACAGATGAAGACAGTAAGACTATTGTAAGTTATAGTATTGAATATGAGGTGTTATCACAACTTTTGAGGAAAAAAGTAGAAAAATGACCGGAAGGAAGTATGCTAAAATGTTAACAGAGGCTCTCTGGGGTAAGAAAACATTTTTCATACTTTTTTGTACTTTGCTATTTTTTTCACATTTTCCATAATAAACACTCTAATTAGGAGATATACAATAAAAGCTATTTTACATCCCTGAACTTTGCATTTATATGAAAAATGCAATCATGATTTTCATTTAAATGATATTTTACATAGGAAATTTTTCTTTAAAAAACTTTTTTTAAAGAGGAAATCACAAGAGAAACAAGACAGAGCAAAAATGATATGGATGGAACCGCGTCCGAATAAGCTTAAAGCTCAGCTCATAGGCTAAATTGGAAATAAAGACCTCTGGGAAGGAGTGGGAAACTGACACCCAGTACGACAGCCGTTGATAAGGGGACGAAGAGCTGCAGTTGACTTTTAGAAGTGATGGAGCTGGCAGATAGGAAGTTTTCGATTTTATGAGAATGATAGGGATCCAAAATAAATCTTCAGTATTTTCCTTTTAAGATAAATGTTTTAAAATAAATGCCTGCAGTTGGGATGGATGGCTAGTGCCCGTGTCGTGTCTTAGAGCCGATCATAAATAACACTGAGAAAAACAGCTTTGGCCATTCTAAAAAGCACCTTTATTTTTTACTCTTAGGAGTTTGGAAGATTGTATTTTGATGCATTAAGCTAGACTTTTTTTTTATGCAGCTGCAAGTATAGAAATTATCTTCAGATGGAAATAACTGCTCAGGGCTTGGCTTAGAAGCAACCCTTAGATTCAAGATCTGCCTGAAAACCTGTGGGCACATCCAATGGTCAGAATACAAAATCAAGTTTAATGGCATCTGATGGATTTATGATTTAAGGAAATCCTTTGATGAATCGTCAGGTGAAATTATTAATTGTCCTTCTAGCCCTACAACCAAGGAAGGTAAGTAATCTTTTGTAAATCCAAACTTTCAAATATCAGATTTGCTTTAAGCATTTTTTCCCTCCCTTTTGCTCTGCACATTAGAGAGCTTATAACTTTACTGTAGATCAGCTTATTCAACAACGTCAGTTTCCCAGGTCACTACTGGATGAGAACAGCTTACTCAACAACGTCAGCTTCCCAGGTCACTACTGGATGAGAACAGGTCTACACTGAGGGCAGACATAAGGAATAATCAGACACATCCCTCAGCTTTTAAAGTGTTAGCCTCACTACACTGAAGCGACCCAATGGCATCCATTTACTTCCCATGTAACGTCATTGGTTTTCTCTGTTATGCTTTAAAGAGGAGCCGCACACTTGAATGGAGAGGTGAATGGGAGGTGAAGGACCTCCACAGGGGCTGTGAGCAAAGAGGCACAGGGAAGCCAGGAGCACACGCTCAGTCTGAAGAGGGGAGCCACGACTCAGCTGTGTATTTCCGATATGACTCATCAAGATAAACCAGAATCCTGCATTTTTATGCTACATCTCCCAATTTCTAAATGTTGTCTCTATTTTTTTAAGCACACAATGCATGCCAAACCAAATATTTCCATGATCCGAACATTTTTGCTAGTGTTTGTTTTAAAATTGCATTTCTAGGGGGTTGTGAAGAATTGTTGATTAAGCTCAATACTGTTCAGTTATGTCCAAGAAGGGGATGAGTTGGAATATTCCCAGGCTGGCAAAGAAGCTTTGGGGAAGATAGTTCATCTTTTGTGATTTACACTTCCAAGTGGAATTTGGTTGAGCTGAGACCTCTGAGGATGGCTGGAAGATACATGGAAATGTCCCAAATCTAAACGCTATGGAAGTCACAGGTAGGTGCCCTTGGAAGTTATCATTCTACATAAAATAAAGATAAAACCTTCTTCTGAAAGTCAGAAGTATCTCCCCCATGCTCTGCAAGAACGCTTATGGGTTTATCTTCACATAACGCTGAGTTTCCCCATTTAACCCACCCCCTTGCTCCTTACTTTATAATATTCTGTAATGAAAAAAGGGCCTTCACAGAGCTTATCTCTTAGAAGTGTGAAAGAGCCAATTTTTTCTGCCCAAGTAGCTCATAATGCAGCAGACAAACTGTCAGAAAAAATAGACTTCATCATGGGGAAAACCTCAGCCTGGCACCCATCTATCATAAAGCAATCTTCTAGAAATCTTGAAAACCTTCATTAAATTTCCTGTCTTTCTCCCGACAGTTATAAAATGTTAACAATATTACTCATGATGCAGGCATCTTCAGAAATTCTTTGTTCAATCCCTCCTCCCCTTGCCATCACCCATCCCCTTAACTTTGCCAAAATCGATGGAAACATGAGACACAGCCAGATTCTTCACAACACACCCCTCCTGGGCCTTGGCCTTGCAGGAGGTTAGAGGAGGAAGCAGCAGTAGTCTTGATGACAGTGAGAAGATTCTCCAGCCACAAGCTGCAGGGGGCAAAATGTCACTGCCTCCAGATTCTTCCTCCAAAAGCCACACCCACTTTGAAGCTCAAAGGCATGGCCCCATCCTGCCCTTAGCAAATATTTCCTGGTCCTTTTTCTTCCCTTTTCTCTTACCTATCTACCAAGCTACAATTCTCCACCTGTCCATGCTATGTGGGTAGTGGGGACAGCAGGTCACACACTTTATCATCTTTCTAGAGGGAAGATTCCCCTATGGCCCTTCCTAGCCCAACTTTTCCAACTCCAGGGGCCACATCAGCAATATACCATCTCTCAGAAGAAGAAATAAGGGTCTTGCATTGGAGGCAAAACCAAGGAAAAAAACCATAAGGAGATACAAAATCCACACCAGAAATCAGCAGAGGCATACAGCTTTAAATCACAAGCTGATCTATGAGAGGCACAGGGTGGCGACAATAGCTATAGATCCTGAACCTGGACTTCGTGGAGGTTTCCCAACATGTGTCGAAAGTGAGCCAAGCCCAGCCATGCCAAGCCATCATCTCACCTGCAAAAGGAACTGGTGCATCTTTATCCAGGGCTACAAGTGGTGGGTCCAAAATGACTGTGTCATTGTTCTCAGTTATGACTCCATGATACGAAGTCTCGATCCATGGCTTGTGCTTGTTGACTAGAAAACAATGGAAAAAATAAAACAAAAAGATTGACTTTTAAGATGACCAGTTGAATAACTAACCCATAATAATATTATTAATATTGTACATTTGCCCAATCATAGGCTCTCATCTAACAACCACATGAAGGACACAGAGCGTGTTAGTCTCATTTTATACCCAAGGAAGCTTCAGAGAAGTGAGGTTCAGGGAGAGGTTCAACAATTCACAAGAGGCACACAGAGATTAAGGGCAGCACAGAGATTCACATACAGTTTTTGGCTTTAAGACCATGGATCTTTCGCCTAACCAAAATCCCATTATTTCTACTTCTGGATGCCTGGTGTAGATAGATTTTGTTAAAAATTGATTAAAAGCTTTAATTCTCAAATGCTACTATCTATTAATAGATGTTTCAGAATTAAAGTCCATTATCGATCAACAAACTAGCAGATTATGGCTGTGTGCTGGGATTTCTGACCTTGACCTAATCCAATTCATCATTAGAGCTGTTACTGCATTTTATATGCATAAATATTCAAGTACCAACATATGTGTAAAGATGCAACAGATACTTGAATATTTTCTGATCATTTAAGACTGTGTCTATCTCAATGGTCTAAATGATCTAGCAATTTAAGTTGCTCTTCAATAATTCGACCAGCTGAATGATATATTATCTAATGAAAAATTAATGCACTTAGAATACATATCAAATATGTGTTACTGGTTGAATTGTCTTCTGAAAAAATGATAGGCTGGAGACCTAATCTTCAGTACCTTGGAATGTGGTCTTCACGGAGGTAATCAAGCTAAAACGCCGTCATTGGGGAGGGCCCTAATGCAAAATGACCGGTGGCCTTATCAAAAGGGGAAATTTGGACACAGAGACATGTGCACAGAGGGAGAATGCCATCTGAAGGCTGGAGTTGTGCTGCCAGAAGCCAAGGAACTACGGAAAGCTAAGAGAGACGCCTGGGACAGGTCCCTCCCTTACACTCTCAGAGCAAGCATGAGCCTGCCAACAACTCGATTTTGGACTTCTGGCCTCTAGAACTGTGAGACAATAAATTTCTGTCATGCTAAGCCACACAGTTTGTGGTACTTTGTTAAGGCAGTCCTAACAAACGAATTCTGGATTCTTATAGTCCACAGGTACTAATGAAGGGTGAGGAATTTAAATAAGACTGTGCTAGGATTGATGCAATATTCCTATGTGAGAATTTTCTCTGGTGAATATCCCACTTCTGCCAGTTCCATCTCCTTGATTCGGCTCCGGCCCAGCCGTTTCCTATCTGGATGGCTGCAGTGGCCGCCTGACTGGTCTTCCAATAAGAAGTCCTGTCCCACTCCAATTCCTCCTCCACACTGGCAGCAAGAATAATCTTTCTAAAATATTAGTCTGATCTCCTTGGTTTGCCTTTTGTTTGCCCACATACACTCCAGAAGTCTGGGTGCAGAGTAGGTGCTTTAGAAACAAAATCACAGGTTAGAGGGAGCCCTGGACTCATCAAGGGGTCCTGATGCCAGTCCTCACACCTCCTTCACAGTTTAAAAGGTGTCGCCATGTACGTAATGCTGCCCACAGCAACCTGAGAGGTAGGGCGATCCTCAGAAAAATGATGCAGACACTACTTTCACAAGGTGCGATTTTCCCAAGACGGCCACAGGGCTACTAACTAACAACTGGGGAAGCCAAAAACTCTCTCATACTTCGTGGCATGTAAAAAGCACACACACATGCATGTACGCATTCACATGATAATATATATGTAATATACACTATAATAGATAACACATTATAATGTATCTAAACATATTATATTACATATTTTTCAAGAGCCATGGCAAAGCAAGAGCTTATAGAACTGCGAACAACTCTGTTGTGGTGGCTCCTGTCCCCTTTGCACCCCATCATGCTTCAGAAGGTCAGTTAGGAGTTGCTCCAGAATTGGTAGTAGCCTCAACCCGGGCCACCACTCTGCTCCTTCTCACCCATTCTACAGCAACCGTGAACTGACCAAGAGGTGGTTTAGTGGGGCAAGGACATAGCCTTGCTAGTCTCAGGTCTTGGGCCCTGAGACCCATCTCTGCTGGTTGAGTCATGTGCAGGGCAGAGAGCAGCCCTGCCTACTGCAGCTCTGGAGGGGGCGGCAGGCTCATCCGTGCTCACGTGTTGGCTTCATTATGGACCCCGGAAGAATAACAGCCACCTTGGGCTGTCCACACGCTCCTTTGCTCTTTCATTAGCCATCAACACAAATGCAGTGTAAATAATTCGCAGCTGTTGGGAGAAACAATTAATGCTGTTTTTTCTCTTTAATTGAACCTAGGGGCCCATTCATTAGAAATGTGTACAGAGGATACACCTGGAGCTCACCTCGTGTTTCAAACTCATTGGGCCACTTGGCTCCATGGCAGACAATGGAATCTAAGTCACAGTTTCTGGGTCTCAGGCCTGGCTTAGCCATTTCAGGGCTAGTCCTATGAAAGTCATTGGCCACTCAGAGTTTTAACTCCCTCAACTGTAAAATGGGGAAGATGACACCACTCACAGGGTTGTCATGTCATTCAGATGTCCTAGGCTGGACACACAGCCCCTGACCTTTCATTACTTAGACTCATCACCTTGCTCTCTGGGCAGTGACAGTATTGGCAGGAGAAGTGATTTATAGACCTGAAAGTCGAGGTTTTCCCTCATTAGCGGGGATGGGTTTATTCCCTTCTACCCGCAGGCCTGCCCCCTTTCCTGTCCTCTAGCATTGCCACAGTTAGTTGACAACCTATCACGTATTAGCATTTGACATATTCATTAATCCTCACAACAACCCATTAGATAAGACTTTATATCTCATTTTGCAGGTGAGAAACATGCTCAGAGGGTTTAAATGTTCCCTTTTTGGAAAATAAGAATGTTAACATCCCTAAAATTTCCTCATTTCTCTCCCACTTTCTGACTTCGTTCAGATCTATCTCGACTTTTGCTTTGTCAAGGTTGATAAACATTTGCATTTTGATGTGTAACCAAAATTAAATCTTCTTTGCTTTGTCTGTAGATCAAATCCTCAGAGTTAAACTAATAACTTAAATTTATATTATTTTGACTATGAGGATATGGTTCATGGCTGAGCCAATTATTGTACAAGAGTTATTTTTCTTCTTAGTGGTCCAATAGTCATTCCAAGGACAACAAGCCTTGTATCCAGACCAACTTGACTCTTGATTCTTTCGCTCCATCAAATGGCAGAATTACACTCCATTTTAACTTGCATCATATTTGAAACTAGACTCCTTTGTATATTTTTTGTTTTCTGAACTCAATGATTGTCTTTTTATTTCTATTGAGTTATGAAATGCAGGAATTCTTTCCCAACCCCAACTATATTATAGATTTTCAATCATTCCATCTATTACTCATTCCTTATTTGTAAAATAGAGATACCTACTTCATAGGAATGTTGTGAAAATTGCGTGAGATCATTTAGGCCAGTCTAGTATACCCACGACATGATTAGGCATTCAGATACTCTGAAGTTCCCCCAGCTCCTCTTATGCTTCTGAGTGGCTGAACTGTGGCCTTGCACACTCACAGGTATTTAGCCCGGCTCAATAAACAAATATTTATGGAGTACACAAAATGTGCAAAAATAGGTTTAAGCCTTGGGGATGAAATGGGGGGAGGGAAGTTCCTGAAATAAGCATTTGACAAAATTCAACATCCATTCATAATTAAAACTATCAGCAAATGCGGACTAGAAGAGAACTTCCTCAGTATGATCAAAAATTTTTATAGAAAGTTATAGCCAACATGACACTTAATGGTTAAAGAGTGAATGCTTTCCCCTCAAGAGCAGGAAGAATACAAGGATGTCCACTCTTACTGGTATTGTACTATTCACATTGTACGGAGGTTATTACCTGTGCAATAAGGCAAGAAAAAAATTAGATGGGAAGTTAAAAAGTAAAATTGTCTTTATTCACAGGGAACATGATCATCAATGAAGCAAATCTATGGAAGCTACTAAAATTCTACTAGAACTAATAAGTGAGTTTAGGAAGGTCACAGTATAGAAAGTTGATATATAAATATCAATTATATTTTTATGTACTTTTATATTTTTATGTACTAATACACAATTGGAAATTTAATTTAAAAATACTAATATGATAGCATCAAAAAACATGAAACACTTAGAAATAACTTTCATAAAATATATACAAGATCTGTAGACCAAAAACTAAGACATTGCTGAGAGAATTTGAAGAAGAGGTCTTAACGGAGAGACAGACAGCACTCATGATTTGGTAGGCTCAATATAGTTAAGATGTAAATTTTCCCTTAATTGATCTATAGAATCAATCAAATCAAAATCAAAATAATAGCAGAATTTTGTAATGGATAAACTAATTCTAAAGTATATATGAAAATGAAAAAGACCTGATATAGCCAAAAGAGTTTGGAAAAAGAAGAGAAAAGTTGGAGGACTTATACTACCTGATTTTAAGATTTATTGTAAAGCTAGCTTAATCAAGATAGAGTGGTATTGACATAAAGATAGACATATAGATCAATAGAAAGGATAAAGAGTGCAGAAACAGACACATATACTTAAGGTGAATTAATTTCTGACAAAACTTCCAAGATAATTCAATGGAGGGAAAGGATGGTCTTTTCGTTAAATGCTGCTGGAAAAATTGGATATCCAAATCCACACAAACAAACAAAAAAAAAGAATTTCAATCATACTGCACACCATGCACAGAATATTATCTCTAAATGGATCATGGACCTAAAGGTAGGAGTTAAAATTATAAATGGTTTAAAAGAAAGCATGGAATAAAAACTTAGTGTCCTTCAGTTAGACAAAGATTTATTAGAAGTGACAAAAAGAGCATGAACCAAGGATAAAATTGATACATCAAATTTTATAAAAAATATAAACTTCTATTCTTTGAAAAACACTTTTAAGAAAGTTTGTTTTTTTAAGCCACAGACTGGGAGTACCTATTTGCCAAACAAATCTCATAAAGGACTCGTATCCAAAATATATAAAGAACTCCTGTAACTCAATAATAAGACAAATAATCTGCAAAAAAGGGGCAAAAATTTGAACAGATCTGTCACCAAAATAAATGTATGGACAGCAAATAAGAACATGAAAAGATGCTCAACATTAACAGTCATCAGGGATGCGTAAATTACAGCCACAATGGTGTGTCACCACACCATGACTAGATGGTTAAACTGAGGCCGTCCATGCCAAGTTCTGACGACGTGAAGCAACTGAAACTCTCATACATCGCTGGAAAGGATGTAAAATAACGTAGTCGCTTTGGAAAATACTTTAGCTATTTCTTATAAAATGACTCAGCAATTCCATTCCTAGGATCTACCCAAGAGAAAGGAAAACATAAATTACACAAAAAGCCCTGTATGTAAATATTCATAGGATTTTTACCCAGAACAGTGCCATCAACTAGCGAAAGGATAAACAAATTTTGCAGTATATCCATATGATGGGCACCTACTCAGCAATAAAAAGAAATCAACTACTGATCCATACAACAAAACAGATGATGCTCCAAAGCATTTCACTGGTGAAATGAAGTGAAAGAAGTCAGACACGAAAGACTACAGGCCGCTTGATGCCATTCATGTGACATTCTAGAAAATGTCAAAGTATAAGGATGGACAATGAATCAGTGGTTGCTAAGGTCTGGAGGTGGGATGGAGTTTGCTTGCAAAGGGGCACAAGGGAGCTTTCCAGGATGATGGAATTCTTCTGTCTCTCAGATGTGGTGGTGGTTACACTTCTGCGTGCTTTTGTCAAAAGTTATCAAACCGCACATTTTAAAAGGGTGGATTTTTTACATGTGAATTATACCTCAATGCAATATGGGGCAAAAATAAAGTCCTTATCCTCAAGGGACTCTCAGGCCAGAGAGGGATCCATGATAACCTGGATGGTAAGAGGGAGGGGAGAAGAGGACAGCAGAGTGCTAGGGAAAAAAAGAGAAGCACTAACCCAGCCACGGTAATCCAGAATTACTTCCTGGAGAGAGTAGATTCTAGGTCATGAGCAGTAGGAGTTAAGCAGGGATAAAGGCTGTTGAGAGAGGGTCTCAGGCAGAGGAAGATGAACAGGCAAAGGCCTGATGGTAGAAGCACCTGGTACCCCACGAGGGACATGTGAATAGTCAGGTTTGGCTGGAAAACAAAGTTCAAGGGGCAAGGCAGCCACAGGCTGGACCGATGGATAGCATCTACCTCACCCAGGGCTTACCGGCATGTGCAGAATCATCCAGGAGGACTTCCAAACCCTGGCTTCACGAGACACTAGAGAACCATCCACCTCCTTCCCAGAAAGAAGCAGTAGGTATTGATGCTTGTGGCTTGGCTATGATTTCTTATTAATCTGTCCCCTCCTCTGACAAATGTTTGGCCTTTTTGTCCCAATAGACTGAGGCCAGTCAGCTCATGCTTTGCCTCACTTGGATGTAACTTGAGAAGAACAGACAAGATAACATCCCCGTTTGCCACATGAGCCTTTTCGGGGCTGCGCTCTGTCGTATCGTACCCCCTTAGGACTGCTTCTTGCCTGTCTTGTCTCTTGCCATGTTTCAGTGTCTGGAAAATGCCTATGTATTTTCACTCGTCCAGAAGAAACATCAGTGTGACATTTCTGCTCCATTTACAGAGAAATCAGGTCTTGCCACCCAATGCACCTTCAACTAGAGCACACACGTGTTTTCAGAACTCCTCGGCTCTCTTCTCTTTGCTCCCACCCGTGAAAAAGTGCCTTAATGCTTGATCTGAGCCGTGGGGCCAAGTGGCTGATGATGTACCCTTTGAATCTTTCTACTTTCATCCTAAAGTTGACCCTCTGGCCATTGCTAGCTCCTCAATCCCCAGAACTCCAATACTTCTCCGGGAAAAGTAAACTGTGAATAAAAAACATGCCATACTGATTGCAAAAAGCTCTAGTAAGGTCAACTATACCCTGGCAAATAGAGCTTCTAGTGGTCAGCCTGGTGTTTTGCCTGTCACGCCCAACTTCCCCTTCTGACCTGATCCCCTGGGAGAGCTGCCTAGACCAGGGTGGGCATCTGACCACGGGGAAACTGATGGGTAGAGTAGGCTAGTCCAATTGATTGGATCTTGAAACTTTCATTCAAGGGGCCCAGAAACTACCGTTTATTTGACAATGGGCACTTGAAAGTTCATAAGGAGCTGGAGCTGGTGTTTCATGCAAAGACCACTCCAAGTTTAGGGGGAGCTGAGAAACCATTAAAATCAGAGAAAGCCAATCTGCCAAGAGGCAGCGGAGACAGGAATTGACAAGCAGAGGGCAGAGCAGCAGCTCAAGCAGCTGCAGGAGATACAGAGGCTGGCCCCTACTCCTGTTTTCCAGTCCAGGCCCTGCTCACCCTTCATGGACTCATCAGCCTGCCGCGGGGTGTCTGAGGTTGCCAAGTGAAGCCTCTCAGTAGTTCCTCCCCCGACCACCATTTTTTTTTAACTTGTACTAGTTTGAGTGGGCATCTGTTCCTGCCATAAAATGACTCCTAACTACATAATCATAAGACATTTTTAAAAGCATTTTTACCCCCCGCCTCAGAGTGAGGGTGGGATAGGATCCTGTCCAGGTGAGAGGCAAGCCTGCCGCAAGGCGAATCTCACCCCGCATTTCCCTGCCCAGGACACCTCAGCAGCTCTCCTGTCCACCACAACATTAGGTGGAGCCACCCAAGAGCCCAGCCCCCTCAATTACCCACGCCTTTGCCCTCACGGTGCCGTCTACTCCTGTCCTCACACTTCCTTCTCCTGACTCCTGCCTGTACATCCTTCCAGATGCAGCTCCAGCCCCACCTCCTCCAGGTGTCCTCCTCTGTACCCCCACATCACCCTGTACTGCCTGCTGTCATGCCACAGGTCCATGGCATTGCCATTAGCTATTTCCCCATCCCTCTTTCCCACAGAACTGTGAGCCCTCTTGAGGGAGTGGTAGCATCCTAGTCATGATGTCCACAGGTCCTAACACAGTACCCAGCACACTGATAAATGAGGTGAGCACGCCTTTGCCCTGCTGGCACCTCCAGTGTCTGAAGCAATTAGCAGCGCTTTGATTCCAATGAGCAGAAATTCCTACATCACCAGACAGCAAGAGGTGTGCCTCTGAAATCATAGGGTAACATTTGCCATCACTTAATTAGAGGCAATGTACATCTCTTGCTAGAGGTACCAATTAAAGAGTTTTAAATACAAATCCCATGTGTGTGACTCACACATGCAAAGATTCACAGAAGATGAGGATTACATTTCACTGTTTTAATTGAGTTGAAAAAGCATTTGAGGACAAGATGACTGAGCCATTAATCCTTAACTGCTTGATAGGTGCTTTCAGTGAGGATGGAACATTGCTTGCCTTCCCTTCCTCTCTTCTTTCCTTCTATTCCATCTATCCATCCATTTATCCACCATTCTTATGTTTTTCTTTCCTTCCATCTGTCATTTTCTATCCATAAATACTCAGTTATTTGGAATGCAGGTATTCTCAGTCATTAATTAAATTTCTCCAGCTTGAGGATGAACTATATGCATTATCCCACAGGGTACTGGCATGTGGGCCAGGAGCAAGGCTGGGAAGAATTTTGCCCTGGGAGCTGTGTAATCTTACAAGAGCAAGCTTTTCAGTTGTCTCTACGTGAGCCATCTGGATACAGCCAATTGCCCAAAGCCTGTCCTAAGACAGACCCTGAGGCTGGGTGCAAGGGGTACTGGGCTTAATGTCCTAGTTCTGACACCATGGAACCAACTGGATACCTTAGCCAAATCTTTCAATCTTCCCAGTCCTCCACTCTCCTTCACAAAATGGAGGTAATACCAGGGCTGTTGGGAGGAAGATAAGATGAGACCCTGAGTCAGAGCTGATTCAGTGGTGACTAGCATCTTATACGTCCCCAGGAAAGCCTCTCGGATTCTGAACCTCAACTCCCAAAGGCTGGGATCAGGACCCCTGTGGGACTTAGTGTGCCCAGATCGACGATACCCAAGTCACCCAACAAACCTATTGGTGGGCTGAGGACCAAACAGAGCACTGGGTTTACCTCCCACGAGCCAGGAAGATGAGATTAGATCTGTGAAGCAGATCGGGAGCCATTCAGGAAAAGATCGTTTAGAATAGGAAGTGGGGAGAAAGACTGTGAGGATTTAATGTTCCCATTCAGTTGCTAGAGCCAGCTCATCTTGCCACACAAAATGTCTTACCTACTGAACAACACGATTGGACTGAAGTGTGCACTAGATCATTACATCTATAATTACCCAAGATTGCCGTCACTTCAATATCTCATACTTCACTGCATTTTAAACATCCTTAACCCCTAAAACCAGCCCTTAACTTGCTTTCCAACGTATGCTACTAAACGTAATTGTCTAAAACTCTCTCTGTAATTGCCATTGTTCAACCATAACCACCCCATAGCTAACCAGGAGCTGCCACCATCCTGTCTCTCAGGAGGGTCCACTATGTGCCAGGCTCTCCACTCAGGATCTCATTAAATCCTCACAACCACCCTGCGAGATGGCAGCACCAGCTCCATTTCACGGACAAAATTATAGAGGCTCAGGGAGCTTACGGAAATCACACAAGGTCACAGTCCCTAAAGGAAGAACTGGGATTCCCGCCCCGCTTTGGTCCTTCCTCCCCTTGACCAGAGATCAAGGGAACAGCGCACATTTGTTTCCATCTCCTGTGGGTGGAGCCCTGGATCTTAAGAGGCACAAGGGGACAAAACAGCTGAGAGTGAATCCAGTTGGAGAACAGTCAGGGTTCTCCAGAGAAACAGAACCAAGAGGAGATGGAGAGTAGACATGGAGATAGAGAGAGACATAGAAATAGACACAGAATAGACATAGATACATGTGTGGGTTTATATATATGTATATATAAAGGAATTGGCTCATACGACTGTGGGGCTGTCAAGTCTGAAGTCTGTAGGGGAGGCCTGCAGGCTGGAAGCTCAGGCAGGAGTTGATGCTGCTGTCTTCAGGCAGAATTTCTTCTTTTCTGGGAAAACTCAGTTTTTGCTCTTAAACCCTTCACCTGATTGGCTGAGGCCCACCCACATTATTGAAGGTAACTTCCTTAACTTAAAATCAAGTGATTGTAGATGTTAACCACATCTCCAAGATATCTTTGCAGCAACACCCAGTTTAGTGTTTCATTCAGTAACTAGGTTCTATAACCTAGCCAAATTGACACATAAAACTAACCATCACACATTAAAAAGAATCTGTTTAAATGCTATATTCAAAATGAGTAAGAAGATTTGATGCAACAGTGCAAATTCCGTTTAACCTCATATGGAAACACCATATTTTTGTTTCTTTACTGACAAACTAATAAATAAAACCTATGTGGCTTATGCTATCAACTTTGTTCTAGAGGGCAGCAAATGTGTGATACGTTTTTATTGCAAATTCCATTTCATGCCTTAGATCCCAAGATGTTCAGAAGGACAAATGGCAGTTCTCTGGTTTACAGTATATTCACTGCAAAATGCTCACCTGCTTCTCCATGCTTCAGAAAGAAAGCACTGGCAGGCCAATTGCACTTATTTATGTGGACTGTTACCTGCACTTCTCCAGCTCTGGCTCCTTCCTGGGAAGTCGTGGAATATTAGAGATAGAGGATAGGCAATAAAAAAGGCTCCTCTCCACCACCAGCAAACCAAATCCTCCAGGTGCCCCTCACGATGAGCCTGAGTGTCAGGGTCGTCCATTTGCACTCCAATGGCTGCTTTCCCTCCTGCTCAGCTCAGCTCAGCTCAGCTCAGCTCAGGCACCACTAACTTGGGAAGCATCCTCTGAGCCTCCTCCATCCCGCCGCTCCTAAAGACACACCCAGACTGAACTGGATCTCCCCCCTCATCCTCCCAGCGCGCCCTGCCTGTCTCTAGCACAATGAGGACTACCTGGGGCTGTAAATATCCTTTTGTGTCTTTCCTCTACCAGAATGTGGGGAAAGATGCTGAGTCTTTCACATCTGGACCTCCAACCCTAGCACAACAGTTCTCCAAGTATGGCCCAGGAACTCTTGGGGGTCCCTGAGACCCTCTCAGGGTTCACAAGGTCAAAACCATTTTCATAAAAGTACTAACATAGTATTTGCTTTCTTTGCTCTCGTTCTCTCTGGAGGAGTTTTCCAGAGGCAACATATCATGATACCCAAACACAGTGAACGCAGAAGCAGCTATGAGAAACCAGCTGTTTTCCATTAAGCAGACATTTGCAAACAAATAAAATAATGGCACTCTCCTTGTTATTTTTTTATTTTGGATAATAAAGTTATGTTTAATAAAAAGTATGTCATTTTTGTCAATATGCAATGAGTTTATTATTTTAACTGAATTAACAAATATATATATATTTAAAATTTTATCAGCTTTAATTACTAATATCATAAATAGCAATAGGTATAATCCACAAAAACAAAAGATCTTTGGGGTTGTTGATGATATTTAAGAGTGTTAAAGCATGCTGAGATCAAAAAGTTTGCTATATGACCTCGCAAAGGACTTAAAACATCATACGTACCACTCACGTGGGAAGAAAGAGAGAGAGTGTGAGTGAGGAACAGAAGACAGAGAGAACAAAGAGGGGAGGGAGGGGAAAAAGAGAGATCTAGAGTCGTCAAGGCGAGACTCACACAATCAATTCTTAGATTCAGCTCAGTTGGGCGAAAGTCAGTCAATGCAAAGACAAGATCAGTCCTTTCTCTGGTGCCGGTTGTGAAAGCAAAGCAACCGGGTGACTGACCGGCTTGCACACCAATTGGTGCAATATTGTGTAGGTAACAGAGCCTCTGATTCTTTTGGAAAAGGAAGAGGAGCATCTTCTCTTGCTGCATGAACTTGAGTGCATACTGTCAAGAGAACTGTCTGAAACCATAGTCTTTCTATCTCTTGCAACCTGGTTGGAGAAACTACCATAAAAAAAAACAAACTTCATAAATCATTCCTGCAAAAGGCACCAAAGGTTAAAAGCATCGTGATGAATTTCTGAAATAAATCTGGACTCTGAATTTTCAGAGTGTTTGGGAGGCAACCACTGTGTCTCAAAAGAGAAATCAGGATCTTAGCAATTTTAAAGGGTAACATCACTGTTAAAGGTGTCAATTTCTCCTAGAGGTAAATAGAACAGGTATTTTCCCATTGGGAGAGTCTCTCAATGCTTAAGGCATCCTTCCCAAGGAGATGTGTGAGATCCTCGATCTCACCATACTAAGTGTGGGGCGTGGCATGTGGTAAGCACTCAACAAATGTGTATTAAAAGATCAACGAATGAATAAGCTCTCACTGCTTGTGTCAATTTAGGCAAAGACTCATGTATGGTAATTTCTTCCCAAATATAAATTCTCTGAACCAAGACTTCTGGTTTGGATATACTTACTTCTGAATAACTGTTGATTGATCAAGAGAATTTTGATTTCTACATATACCAACACTACTTCTAAGGATAAATGAACAAGGAACAAACAAGGAAAAGGAAAACAAAGAGGATGGATGGATAGAGTCCACAAAGGAGACTGGCAGAAGGTAAACACTGGCCCAGAACAGTACAGCATGTAATGAGAAGAATTCCATGGAATTCTATGGAATTGAGAAGGTTCTAGCAGGAAAAGTAACTCCTGACTCATGATATCAAATTATCACAGGACATTTGAATGGGGAACAAGACATGCATATTATCTGCAACAAGGCACACAAATGTACTTGCAATTAATGGATTTAGGGTTGGGAGAGTCTAAAAGATCCTTATGAACACAGAATGATAAATGGAATTAATTGTGCAGAGCTCTTTGTACCAAATTTAAGATGAGTATCATGTCATTATTAGAACATTATTTGGTGTGCTGCGTATTAGTGAAAATGGAGATAATTACAAAAACAGTTATATGTTAATCCTCAACATCATTTTCTCATGTCTTTCTTTTTAATGAGGATTGAACTTCTCAACAGTGATGCCTCCTTCTATTGGATATTTTTCCAGAAACTGACTCTACTTCACAAAGGACATGGGCAAGACTTCTGCTGCTACCCAGCTGATATCTGATAGGGTTAAGAGAGCCCTGGTCCTTTCTGATGTTAGTAGGATGTGTTGATCCAGGTCCTCCAAGAAAGAGATACCAAGACAGGATTAAACATGCAGGGATTTTATAGGGGAAAACGCTTGAAGGAAAATAGGGAAAGAGCCAGAAAATGCTAGGAAAGAGATTAGACCTTGATGCAAGCGTAACTCCAGTGCAGGAGAGAGGAAGAGAACGTTGGGTGACAGTGTCTTATACTGTCACACGGTCTACGTGGAACTCTATAAAGCTGATGCCCTTGGGGCATCCTCAAGCCAAAGTCAGCAGTCAGAGGAATCCCAGGTCTCCCGGGAGCGGGTCTGCCTTCATACCCCACACTCAGTCATCGGCTGGGAAGAACCCCTGGAAGGCACAGCCTCAGAGCCAAGATATTTCAGCGCCTGGCAGCTGGGGCCTTCATTACCCTCCCTGTAGTGGGAGGTAGGCGAGATGCTTTCTCATGGCTGCCACACAGGGTGCCTGGTCATGATCTCGGCCCTCTCAAAGTTAACTTTTTTAAAAAAACAAAATGCCAAAAACCATTCATTCATTCAATAAATACTTATTGAGAACCTATGGTATGAAGGCCTGGTTCTAGGCATGAACGATGAAATTGAGAAGAAGCGTATTCCTAGAAACATCTGGGGGTAGGGGAGTGGACACAGAGTAGACTGCAATTGCGACACCTTGGAACAAGTAGGCCAAATCTGTCCTCCTCTCATACCGATGGCAAGTATGGGTAATCAGTTCCACTGAGCCTGGCACGACCTCAGACCCTTTGTCAACACCACGTTTCTGGCCGCCTCTACCAATCCACAAGAGGCAGCATTTAAGATGAAACGCATTTGCCATCCCTGTCCTAGAAGTGGTGGACAATGGGGTGGGGGAGCTATGGAATGCAAGGAATATTATACACCCGACTGAGGTATCTCTGCTGAGAATGCAGGGTAAGAAGATAAGTAAGATTGACCCCAGGAGGGTTGGGAACAAACCTGTTTTAAGGAAAAAAATGAGAGAGAGAGAGAAAGAATGAATAAGAATATAAAATCAGCTTCTTATTCTTATATCTTGGGCCTAAGAAACTTGGAAATGGTTTTTGAGACAGATCATAATCACAGTGCAGCAAACCTGCATGACTCTGTCCTGGAATTCTGGAATCCCTTGACTGTGGGGATCACTGATGACGGGCACTCAGCAAGTGTGTAAAGAACAGGACTGATGAGTGCACAGTGGCCATTTGGCTCTCATCCTCTAGGATTTCCCAATGCACCCAGCACACAGAATCCCTAGGCACGCTCAGGTTGCCCTGCACCCAGCCCCTGGCTTTGTGAGAAAGGGAGGACAAGGACGTTCAGCTTCTGAACGTGAGTTACCTGCTCTTCTCTTAAAGATGAGTCCCTGACCAGGCATAATTTATCATTCCTATTCAGGACCCTCACCTCTGGCTCCACTTGGGAACAGGAGGCAACTTTTCATTTCCTGCTCCTCACCTGGTGGCACTATCTCATAAAATGGCACCCTCACTGCTGCTCAAGCAAAAACCCAGAAGACGTCTTGATTCCTGCCTTTCCCTAACCAATGGTCCCTCCACATCCACACATAATCCATCAGCAGGTTCTGCCATTTCTGCACCAACGTAATAGAATGTGGAACTTCTCTTCCTCCCACCTGCCAACATCCCCTTCCCAACCAATACCATCTCTTGCCTGAAACTCTGCAAGAACTCTCTACTTTCCCTCAATGTTTTCACTCTTACCCATAAATCCCTTCTCCACAGAGCTTCTAGAGTGATGCTTTCAAAGGCTATGGCTATTTCTGCTCAAACCCTCCCACAGCTGCCCATCACACTTAGAATAAAGTTCAAACTTCTTTCCATGGTGTATAAGACCCACTCCCGACCCATCTCCCACCACTTTTCCTCAATGGTGGCTATGCCCCAGCCACACTGGTTTCCTTTTTATTCCTAAAATTTACCGAGCTCAGTCCTACCCTGGGGTATTTGCACGTGCTGTTCCCTCTGCCTGAATGCTTTCCCCTCATCGCATGACTAGCTCCCTCTCATCATTCGGCTCAGATCTCAAAGAACCCCTTCCTGAAGACCTCTTCTGGAATATCTTCTCCCTGCCCCCATCACTCAACCTATCACACCTTTTTTCGTTTCATCACAACAATTGCACCTGAAATTACCTTTGCAATTTCAAATTGACTTTTTTTTAAAGATTTTTTTCCTTTTTCTCCCAAAGCCCCCCAGTACATAGTTGTGCATTTTTTAGTTGCAGGTCCTTCTAGTTGTGGCATGTGGGATGCCGCCTCAGCATGGCCTAATGAGCGGTGCCATGTCCGTGCCCAGGATTCAAACTGGCGAAACCCTGGGCCGCCAAAGCAGAGCATGCGAGCTTAACCACTCCGCCACAGGGCCGGCCCCATCAAATCAACCTTTTTTATTGTCTATCACACTCTCTGGAAGGAAAGCCCTGAGTCCTTATCTGTTTTGCCCATCACTGTTTCTCCAGAGCTTAGACAGTGCCTGGCCCACAGTAGATACCAGTAAATACACGGCGAGTAAGTGGATGAACCAGCACCCATCACAGGTGTCGGTGAGGTCAGAAAAGTGTCTCTCTGACACCAGCTCCTTCTGGAGAGCCCTCTCCCGGCTCAGTTCAGCTTCCTCTGTTCCACCCTCTCCATGGTCCCCACGGCTCCAGGGTGGCTCATGCTCAGACACTCTCCATTTCAAGGCTCTCATTTTTGTCCAAAGAGAATCTGAGAACTCCAAAGGCCTTTTAATCTCAAACGGATGAGACTCTCAAAGAAGGAATTCAGGGGCAAGGTAAGGATTTTGAGAAGGGCCTCTTTGATTCATCTGCGCCTTGATTTCCTCTTAACCCCCTTTGCCCAAATACACAGGCGCCCTCAGCCCTCCTAGCTCTTTCCACGCGCTGGCTGCCTGAACCAGCAGAGACCAGTTAGTGGGGCCCGCCCCAGCCCTGGAGGGGGCAGCCGCGCTCTGCCCCGCTGCGGGGCAGGATGCTGAAGCCCCAAGCTGGAGCTCTCGCCAAATTCCCGCCAAGGTAGGTGGCTCCGGCCCTGAGGAAAGACACAGTCAAAGGCAGAGTATTCCCGTGCTGTCATGTAGGGTGATCTGTTTTTTTTCACTGCCTGGCAGCCCCTTGCATTCCCCGTGCCACTGGGTGCAGCTGCTCCTCCACTCGTAAGTCTTTATAAATAAAGCAGCCTCTGCCTACACAGTCTGAGCGACAGCGCCCAGCAACGGAGCTGTAAGGAGCCCTGCAGAGGACAAGGTGCCAGGACCCCCCCTCTCAACCAAGGAAGTTGAAACCTCATCTCCTCCTCTACTGGAGTTTAGCAAGCCCCACACCGTGCCCTGGCATGCAGTTCCGAAATCTTCACAAACCAAGCTCTCCCGAGACACCACAGAGACCAGGCAGGCACCCAAGCTCCGCGGCCAGCGTGGCTCCAGTCACAGGTAGATCAGGCTTCCTTCGGGAACGCTGGAGATGAATTTAGTGCCTGTGGGGACAGACCTTGACTCCAGGGCCTGTCCCCAGGGTTTGTGTAGAGTAGGCTCTCTTTAAGTGTCTCTTGGATTCACGAAGCATTCCTATCTTGGATATGTAGATTGTCTCCAACTCTGAGCATGGAGTAGGAGACAATGAGATTTCCTACAGCACAAGGGAAAGGAACCGGCTGTAAAGCAGAGCGTTCCCATATGGGGGCTGCTTAACCCTAGGGGTTGAGGGAGGCACTAACTTCTTCCCTCTGAAAGTCACTTTCAAAATGGCTTCCACCCAGGCATAGGGCCAGGCTAATGGACTGTGAACATGTGTCCCTTGTACACAGTGTACTCTACATGTAACAATTTCATTCAACAAGTATTTAAGGAGTAACTATAGTGTGTGGGAGGGGCTGTGCTAGGTATTGAGTAATTACTGAGTAATTACACTAGTACTTATAATTGGGGTAAGTGCTAAGAAAGAGAAGAAGAAGATCCTATGAGAATATATGTCAAGGGCTTGCTGGAAGGACGACCCTTCAAAAGTTGACCAGTGAGCTGAGACCTGACAGCTGAGAAGGATAGAAGAATGTCCCAAGCAGAGAGAAATGCATGGGAAAAGACTCTGAGAAAAAACTATAAAGAGACAATCTAGTGTGTGTGATGAGGGAGACCACAGACGGCTACGGCTTGGAGAAGCTCCTGATGATAGAGGATAATGGCAACAGGATTCAGGACTCTCACTATGTAATTGGTTAGCTCAGATGTAATTTTGTAAGAACTTCAGAGGAAGACGCGGTCAATGACAAATTCATCTCTGCAGGCTTCCAGGAGGTGGGGCTGGACCTCAGCTGGGTCTCGCATGAAGAGGTGGGTTGGCAGGAGGTGAAGGAAGGTCAAAAACCTGGATAGCCACTTACACTCCTCCCTTCTCTCTCATCTGTTAATTCATCTCTTACCATGTCTATATATCATCCCTCACAGAAACACCTCATGTGTGTCTGCTTTCCAACCCCACTGCCTAGGCCAAACCCCTGTCATTACCCTGGGAGTGTTGTGACTACCTCTGACTGTCCCCCTTATCACTCCCTCCACAGCATCCTCCCTACTGTGGGCAGAGTGGCCTCTAAAATGCAGATCAGATTGGATCGCACTGCCTCCCTGCCCCGGTCCTTGCAGTAACTCCCATTACCCTGTATATAAAGATCACACTCCTCAGCCTGGCGCACACTGTTCATTTTGTAATCTCCACTTCCTCTGACTCCCACTTATTGCCAAATCTCCCCCAATACCTTGAGCCACTTCTCATTTCCTGGGGGTGCCCTGCCCTCTTTCCATCCCCGCCATAAGCCCAGAGCTTCTCTCCCACCATTTCCTAGGGTTTTCAGGGGATTCACCACTCTTCCTACGTGACCTTATTCCACGGGTCAAGGACACCCCCAAATCCCTCACTTTGCGCTTCAACCACTCATGCACCTCTTCTGCACATGCTTATAGCCAAACCCTCCTGAAGCGGTTACATTTGTAAACGACTTTTCCAAAAGAAGTTTACTCCTCCATCTGATCTTCTGAGGCCAAGAAGCTAAATGTTGCCCGAGCATTTATTGAACACCTGCTGTGTTTCCAGGCCCATATCAGCTACCAAGAGAGGCACAGGGACAGGCATGGGCCTCGCATTGCAAAAATCACAATCCAATGTCAGTGACATCACCAAAGGAAGGAAGCCCTTTCTAAGAACAGGGTGCAGGTGATGCCACGTGAAACTAGATCAAGGTGGTATGTTTGACTCCACTGCTGCCACTCTTCGGTTGTCGCCATTGGTGTTCCCCACGGGGTGAGCATCTGTATATGTCCCGGGAACTGTATGGGGCTGTTGCAGGTTGGGTCCCTGGGATCAGACTCTAAGACAGAGCTCAGTGTGCAGGATGTTTGGTTGGGGGTGTCCTTGGGATCACAGCTGTGGGAGAGAAGGACAGGAAGGAGGAAGGTCAGAGGAAGAAGGGGAGCTGTGATGCAGGCTCAACGAACCCCAGCGATGCTCCAGAGCTTGACTGGCCCTCTCCCAGGTGGCCGGAGTTGGGCTGAGATGGACGGGCCTTTACACTCTCGCGTTCAGTGGTCCCTGGATGGGGGCCACCCCAGGAAGGGATTTAACTTTGGGCGAAGCGCCTCTCTGAAGCTGAGACAAGGCC
The DNA here is from genome assembly GCF_041296235.1 of Equus asinus. NCBI lineage: Eukaryota > Metazoa > Chordata > Mammalia > Perissodactyla > Equidae > Equus > Equus asinus. The sequence continues at coordinate 86,218,923 of NC_091810.1, read as the reverse complement.
TGAGGGGGTTGACAGCTGAAAGCTCTTTCTGCCAACAGTTCTCCCAGCAGCTGGGGCAACTAGTACTTTATTGAACGGATGTCCAGGCAGCACATGGCAGGGTTCACCGTACAGGTGTTTTCCATGTAGCACTTTGAAAACGCGCAACAACCCAAGATGTAAATATCATCTCCATTTTACAGACAAGAAACTGAGGCATGGAGAAAGTGTCATTTGACCAAAGTTCTATAGTTGGATTTGAACTCAGTTCTGATTTCACAGCTTATGTTTGTGTCACTGTACAACGTTCACTCCTTCCAAGCAAGTGGGTAGGGACTCACACTGTGCCCCCTCACCTCCCACAGGCTGGGTACATGTGGACCACGAGTACCTACTCTTAGTTGAAATGACCAGGAGGACAAAAGCCAGAACCATTGCGTTCGGGTCAGTCCAGGCCGGAGTGGAGTGTACCACAAGCGTAGTCGCCTGTACCTTTGTTGCTGGGGTGGTGTCTTGTCCTAGGCCACATTCAGGGCCCCAGGAGATGGTACCAAGGCTAGGACTCATGGATGAAGCTGCTTAATTTAACAAGTAAAAACGCAGGACACCCAGTTAAATTTGAATTTCAGAGAGACAACAAATGATTATTTTAGTATAAGTATGTTCATGCAATATTTGGGACACGCTTCTACTAAAAAGTCATCGACTCTTTACCTGATATTCAACCTATTGGGTGCCCAGTGTTTTATGTGGCAACCCTACTCACGGGAGAAGTGGAGGCACCCATCCTTATCTATGAGATGATTTCAGTGACAGGACAGCTTCCCCAGACCACACTCTTTCCGAGCCTGTTGTCTGATACCCATTTACCTGCACCCAAAGTTCTTCACTGCACATTTAAAGCTAACACTTAGCGTGCCGGCACCCCTGGGAGAGTGGGCCCATGAGCTACCCACCTTCACCCTTTAGGTGTTACTGAGAGCAGGTTTTGGGGAATACACACAAGACTACACAGATGGGAGGTGGGATGGCCAGAAGCAGACACTACTGAGGGAGTGAAGGGCTCAGGTGAGAAGAAAAGGCTGATGGTATGTGGGGTAGTCTTGTGAGCTTTTTCATTTTTCTGTTGGGCTCCATGGGAAGGAGTTTCTAGTCTTCTAGGAGGATTATGGGCTCTCCTCTCTCTGGCTTGGAGGGTAACACTCCAGCTCCTCTCCAAAAATAAAGCCCTGCCCACGAGCAATGAGCTGTACCCATGGCTTGCTTATGGGCCACCAAGAAGTCTGCTGGCCCAGTGCCACTGCATCTGGAACAGACCCAGCTATCGCAAAACCCCCAGCTTCCCACTCAGTCTCCTCATCCTGTGCTTGGCCTAGAACTTGAAGTTTCTTAGCAGCTCTATGATTAGGAAACGGCGTGTAGACAATCAAAAATGCCATCTCAAGTGACCCGAACTTCTTCCTTTTCTCCCAGCTTTCCAGCTGAGCCATTTCCTTTTATTACCCAGAGATTCATAAAAATGCATAAGTGAAAGCAACAGCTTAAATAGTTTTCTTTTAGGACTTTGGTACTAAATACATTAAATGAATTCCCTCAGCCCTTGGACAAGAAGCCATTAGATATGGACTATTACTTGCATTATCATTACATTAGTGGGTCATTATGAAAAATAAAAGTTCTAATCAGCATGAACATTTATAAAGTGCCATGATGGGGAATATGCCAGGCTGGGCTGTCTCAAATATCCAAACTAACGGCAATGAGTAATGACTTTGAACAAAAAAAGGCTGAACACAAAGAATCACTTTAACAACTACCACTCAAAGTCATTAGCAATTAAAGGCTCTGGGAAAACACGGAGGTCCACTCCCATCTCTCCAGTGAAGTGAGAGTCCTCTGAGCTCTCCTTGGGGTCCTGTGACGACACTCATCGTCTTTACCTTCCTCACCCGCCTCCAGCTGGGAGGAGAAGACCCTCTGTGGTCCTTACAAGGTTCCTGGCAGCTCCAGGGTCCCTCAGAGGTAGCTCAGGGGCCACAGCAGGTGGTATGGAGCAGCTGCAGGAGCAGTGTGGGGAACCCGGCACCCCCTTGAATCCTGTCCTTTCCCGCTTATCCATTTGTTTTTACTGTGATCCTCTTTATGAGTTCCAGAGGTTCTGGAATGTGCACCATTAGCTTCCCCTGACACAGGATGATTTCAGGTGATGAAGCTACCTGCTTATCATGGTGGACCAAATCAGTGGGCAAGGGGCAAACTGTGCAAGCAACTGGGCCAAGGATCCAGCAGAAAAACCGAACTATTCCCAACAGCAAGGACTGCCTCAAGGAGGGGTCTGCATTAGGGGCTGCAGGCAAGGAACCAAGCAGCCATGAGACAGTGAGTCCGTCTTTGAAGGTTTTCCCTCAGCCACTCTGCCTGACTTCCCAGGGAGAGCAGCCCACTCCCCAGGGGACCCAGTGGGTCCTGTACAGACTCTATCTACGTGTATGGAAGTAGTTTTGTTGCACTTCCTTGCTTCCATCTATTAGACCATGGCCTCTGCTGGGAAAGAGGAGTGTCCAAAAGCACCCACTCATCCATCCATCCGTTTGTCGATTCACTCATTCAATCATTAATTAACTCAACAGGTTGAGAGTCAACATGCTCCTTTCATGGTACAAGGTGCTTACCTTGTCTCTGTATATCCAGCACCTGAAACAGAGACTGGCACCGAGTAGGTACTAAGTAAATGTTGACAAATAAATGCACAGGTGACTGAGGACTTGTTTTGAGAACGGGCTGCATTCCCAGGTGGCCCTATTGCTGGAGAGCCGGGAGGAGGTAGTACAGGAGGAAGAAGGGGATGTTGTCATTGCGGTTAAAGTCTCAGATTGTAGACTGACATTATTCCAACAGAACAGCAATGTCTCCCTCATTGTTTCATCCCAGCATGTGAAAACTTTCTTATTTCCAGCACCATTACTCTTTGGGATTAAGATATTTTCTTCTGCATGTTGCTAGTAAAAGGTTGACTAGATTACTTTTGCCACTTTATAGCTGTAACACGATTTCTTTCGAGTTTTCGTTCCCCCAGTTGAACTTCCTGTGAATTACCTGCTTTATTTAGCAAAACCTCCAGGAGCCTCTGTGCAGGAGAAGTGCTCCCATTTGTCTCCACAGCCCTGCCTACTCCACAAAACCCTTTCATTTCACCTCCCCAGGCGCCACTGCGCGCTCTCTTGCTTTGTCTGTGCTATCTAGCCCTCCTGCTTCTCAGCAACATCCTAACAACGCTTTGCTGAGCTCCTGCTACTGCTATCACAGCCTCTTCCTAATAAAAACAACCTGTGTTGCACGCTGCATTTCACTACAGTTCAATTCCTCCTCTCTTATCGCGTGTTCAGCAACTTTGGGGCGTCCCAGCTATTGTATGCTATTATATGCTTAGTTGAACTTACTCAATTCCCCTTGTCTCCAGTTTTGTTCATTTTCATTTCTGTAATGGATTCTGTGCCCCTTTGTATATATTTTCTAACAGGCTTTCTAAACCAGCAGGGACCATGGGGGATTGCACCTCACCAGGGAGAGACAGGTGGGCTCAGGGGTTCTGGGGGAAGTTCTTCCCAGAGTCTGGACTGCAGCTGCGAACACTTTGGCACCCCATGTCCAAGGCCCACCAACCACCTCCCAGAAACTAGGCATCTGTGGAAAAGCATTTTGAAATGACAAGCCGTCACAGAAGCTGCGCAATCTCACTCACGGGCAATGATTTTCATGGGGCAGAATGTTCTAGAAAGCCATCTGTCTCACATGGGTGGGATGTGTCAGAAAGATCACTCTGCTGGCTCCAGGAAAGATATTCTTTGAACCCAAGAAACCCTTCTGTGCTTGGAAGAGGCACTGAAATCTTGCCTGGAACTTATTAAACTGAAGAAGGTTGAACAGAACACGCAGACGAAGCTGGAAGTATATTAAAATTTGCTACCAGGGCCCTGGGGCTGGGGGCTGGTGGCACGGGAAGCCCTGGCTGGGGCTGTCTGAGCAGGAGCCTCTGCTGGTGGAGAGCCAGGCTACATTTCCCACCACACACCAGTGTCTGTTGAGACAGGAGAGAGATTTCTTCTAAGGGGCCCCAGGGGAGCCTATGTACTTATTCCAATGATTCAGCCTTGCTGGAACCATTTGGAGGGCTTTTCTCTGAGAACTGCCTTGAGGAGCCATGATCCTTCCAGCAAATGCTTTGCATGACCTGTATGTGCTGTGCAGAGCACCTGATGCACACCATTTATTTCTCCCAGAAACCATCTGCCTTTAGGAATCATTTTCTGCTTTATACGGATCAAGAGACGTTAAGCTCAGAGACGATGAGGATTTCCCCATGGATCCCTCACTCCTAAGGGCCAGAAAAGGAATTTGAAATCAAGGCTCTCTCACGTCATAGCTTACCCTCTCTCCATCAACCCATGCTTCCTGTCTACAGCTGTCTGGAGTCATTGAATAAACGTTTACTGACGTGACGCCATGTGCCAGTGCTCTGCTAGAAGCCACTTTACAGAGGGTTTAGTAAAGACACATCCTCTGATCTAAAAGAATCACAGTGTGGGGAACAATCCCATAACTCAGCTCGTCCAAGATGCTTGACAGCCAAGGAGCAGACGAGGAGCAGCCAGGGTGCGGGGGCAGGAAACGGTCTTCTTGGGGGAAAATCAGAGGCGTGAACCTCGTTCACAGAAGACATGAATGGAAACGACTCTTCGAAGCTGACAGGAGTTATCAAGCCCCCAAAGAAAGGGAAGTCATTTCAGGCAAAAGAAAAATCACACGTGAAGGCCCAGAGCCGGGAGAAGGTGCAGCCTATTGGGTGAAAACAAAGGGTTTCCTGTGACCCGAATTTCAGGTGCAAGGTAGCGCGGGGCTGGAGATGTAAAGAGGAGCCCAGCGCATGTATAAACCACCTCTTTATCCATTATTATTCAGCCTTAAAAAGGAGGGAAACCCTGCTATTCGCAACACCATGGATGAACATAGAGGACATTACGCTACATGAAAAAAGCCAGTTACAGAAGATCAAACACGGCACGATGCCACTCATATGAGGTCACTAAGTGAGTCAAATTCACAGAAGCAGAGGATAGAGGATAGAACGGTGGCTGCCAGGGGCTGCAGGAGGGGGAAATGGGGAATCATTTTTTGATGGGTAGAAAGTTTCTGTTATGCAAGATAAATGAGTTCCAGAGATTGGGGGTACAAAATAGTACCTATAGTTAATAGTATGGTATTGCGCACTTTCAAGTACATTGAGGATAGATCTCATGTTAAGCATTCCTATCAAAAAAACAAAAACAAAAACCCAAAAGCCCACAAAAGAACACAAGGAAATTTTTGGAGGTGTTGGATACTTTTGGTACCTTGGTTGTGGTGATGGTATCACAGGTATATGCATATGTCCAGACTCATCAGATATATACATTAAATGTGTGCAATTTTCTGTATATCAATTATATCTCAATAAAGCTTAAAAAAAAAAAAGGAGCCCAGCATCACTAACTTTCAGAACAAATAGCACTTTGAGCCTAATCTGGCCAACCTGAGCTGCGCTACTTCAGTATTTTTGGTTTTATAGGCTCTGAAGGTAATCTTTCTTAAAAAAGACATTTTAAGTACTTTCGATGTAACCAGAACAAGCGTGCCATCTCCTGGGGGGACCACTTTAACACCAACCCTCATTTGGAGGCCTGCTCACATTAACGAGACGAATCTGTCTCCTCCCCTCATAATTTTTACCTGTCATCAGAAATACGGAACTGTGAAAACAGCAGTCCTCCAGCAAGTCAGCCGGCAGCCTTTTGACAGGCTTCCGGTCCCCACCTTCAGTGGGACTGAGTTCCATGCCTTTCACTTGAGGAGAGAGGCTCCTGTTAGCATGTCTCTCTCCCAGCCTCAGCCTGAAAAGGATGGTCTTGAAGGCTTCTGGTAATTTTATCTGGCTGGAGCACTGGGGAGCACGCTCAGCTCAGAAAGACATCTATTAAGTTGTCAGTCATGCTATCATTGGCCTTAACGGTGTTTAGGATCTACGAAGCAGAAGCTGACTGACAGCACAGAGGCACTCTGTGAGGGAGAGAGCATGCTAATTAGCACAGCTCCCCACACGTGCCTTCGCTGGCTGGGAAAACTGGAATCATAACACATCCTTCTGCACCCTTCCTTCAAAGATGTCAAGCGAGGAAACAATTGGAAGAATGCTATCAGAACATCCGAAGCTCCCACACGAATGGTTAGGCAGGCTTCCCCACTGGAACCCATCCTGCCTTAGGGGGAATGGGCTCACCCAGCACGCGGAACGGGGTGCAACGCAGACAGAGTGAGCCACAGGGCTGTGGGAGGTCCTCTTCATCCAGGCCCCAGCAAGGCATAGCAAAACTGGTTCTGGGTTTAAACAGAGGTACTGAGAACCACTGCAATGAAAGAGATGGGAAGGGAATCCCACGAAAGAATCGGGTCTACCTGGCAGAAATATCTATATCCATATATGTGATGATTATATGATAACAGCAGCCGTGGTTTCGGGTTGTATTCCGCATGCCAGGTACTGTGTTAGATGCTTTACACACATTATCTCAGTTCATCGCAGCCCAACAGTCCTGCTGTGACCAGGGTATTATCATCCCCACCAGACAGATGAGAAAAGGGGGCCCTGAGAGCTCACTGGTCACAATATTAGCAAAAAGTAGAGGTGCTTTCAAGGCCAGGTTGGTCTGCTACTCCTTGCACTTACAGAGTTTAAAGTTGCCTGCAACACCCCAAAGCCCTTTCAAATGGATCAGCACCTCTGACTTCCCATGAGGTGGATGGGACAGGGGTTATTATTCCCATTTTACAGCTGGGGAAACTGAGGTCCAAAGAGATAATGTGCTTATTCTGTTGTTTTGGTTTCTCCATTGATCAGGGGAGACAAGGTTGGAAACTACTCAGGACAAGACCTCTTCCTGGGGTGAGCACGGCTCTTGATGCAATGGAACTCATGCCAGGGAGTCAAGAAAAGGTCCCTTGTGACATTGCAGCTGGATGGAGCATAGACACGGGTCCCACTAGCTGTGTGTGGAGGTTTGCTGTGTGTGGTGCACTTGCCAAGTCCAAGCAGGCCCACAGGCTGGGAGCTGACTGGCTCGACTTCTGGGACTGTGCGTGCACTCTAGCCTGGTCATCACCCTCAGGAGATCAGTGGGGGCCGGGCCAGGGGGTTCTCTCACTTGTTATTATTGCCATTATTCTCCTAAGACAGGCCAGCTTCCCAGAAACTCAACCAGAGTGACTTCGGGAACACACAGCCACAGCCATGCTTCCTCTAAAACAGCGCCTGTGATGAGCCTGTCACTGTCACTCCTGACTGTGCCCTCCCAGAGGAGCTCCACCGTGGTCCCTGGTACCAGCCAGTCCTGCTGAAGGCAAGCAGGGTCAACCTGGAGAAAGCAAAAGGCAGAGCAGGCCTGCACGAGGCAGAGGGACCTCCAGAATCAGGGGTCTGCCCAGGAGCACAGGGCGGGACTTGGGACACAGTCCAGGTCCAGAGAACAGGCATTAAACCAGAGCAGAGACCCACCTCCTCTCAGGCTCACCCTGTGACAAAAGCCACAGTTGAAGAAGGGGCGGGACCTAGAACACCGTGACCTTCAAGGCCCACTTCACCTCCAAGAGCCTTTCCTGACCTCTGCAGCCCACAGCCCTCCCTGCCCTGGCCGACTCCACAGCAGGTGTCTGCGGAGTGAAGCCGTTGGGTCCCAGGTCACTGGCACTCTCCTATGGCCATTGCTTTGGTGCATACCTGGAGGGGCTCTCTGAGTTTCCTTCCCTGATGCAGACCACCAAAAAGGTCTGCAGTGAGTTAAGGAGGGGTCTCTTGTCTCTTCAGTGGTGCCTGGAATGTGGCTGAGACTATTGTAGGAGCCCAATAACGGCCTGTCAGGAGACGGAGTGGTAGGTGGAGAGGGGCAGATTTGGGAGGTAGGCAGTCCTGAGTTCAAATCCTGACTCTGACCTTTAGCAAGTTACTTAGCCCTCTAGCTGTCTGAAATGGGATGGTCGTGGCTTCTCAAGGAGTTTGGGAGATTGGAGGTAAATAATAACAGGACCCAGGCCGCCTAGACCACGGGTTCTCAAAGTGCGGTCCCTGGACCAGCAGCATCAGCATCACCTGGGAACTTGCCAGAAATGCAGATTCTCGACCCCACCTCAACCCACTGAGTCAAAAGCCCTGGGAGGGGGCACTGCAGTCTGTGTTTTAATAAGGCTTCTGGGTGATCTTGATGCACGTAAAGTTTAAGAAGCTTTGTAGATGCTCAATACACGTTAGTCCATCCCCAGCCAGAGAGGAAGGAATGCGCTTCAGCAGTACTGGCTTTCAGATATGGAGCTGAAGTAAGGAAATGGCCAGTGGCCAGACCAGTCATGACATAACCATGATCATTTGGGACAAGTCATCAGGTGAAGGAGGAGAGCGTGGTTCCACTGACTTAAATATGAGCCAAGAAGACGTCCAATTCAATCTAATCCAATAAGAATTTGAATGGTTGCTATTACACAGAGTAATGAACTCGCCTTTAAAGCAGGCACTCAATACATGCTGATCAGGCCAGAGCCGGTTAAATACGGGCTGCCACTTATATGCCGTTAGATCTGCTTTCTCCAAAAGCAGTGGTTTTCAACCCTGGCGCACATTAAAATCACCTGGGCAGTTTCGAAAAATCCTGATACCCAGACTGCAGCCTCAACCAATCACACCAGCATCTCCAGGAGGGGTGAGACCCAGGCAGGAGCAGCTTTTAAAGCACCCCAGATGATTCCAGTGTGCAGCGCAAGGCTGTGAACCACTGAACCAGGTGGGCCAGCCTGCATGACTGGTGACCTGCAGTCAGGCAGGAAGTAGAGGCCAGCCTCTTGTCTTCTTCATCTGCACCCCTTTGTCCTCCTGGTCCCCTCCCTCAGGTCCCAAGACTCAGCTATTCTCATTGCAGAAGCAGGAAGCCGGCTCAGGAGTCGGAAGTCACTTGGACTGAAGGTCCAAGAAACAAGGGGCAAATGGAGAAAGGAAGGACAAATGTTACAATTTCAATCTTGTAAATGCAAGGACGACACTGCCCTCATGAGATTCTGAGAGGCGTTCAGTAGCCTGCCTGATTGTAGGGTGGTCAGGAACTGAGCTGAGACCTGACCCCTGGCCATGGACCTCTCCCTCACGAGTCCTCTCTACTGTGGCTTGCTCTCCCTCCTTCCGCCCAGAAAGCTGCATCTGCTGAGCACCTACTACGTGGTAGGCACTTGACATCATCTCTGATCCTTAGCACCCACGCTGCCAGAGACGTATGATTATTCACATTCTGCAGAGAGAAAACCCAAATGCACAAAAGTAATTAACTTGCCTAATATCACTAACAGTAGATGATGGAGCTGGAATTGGACCTGGGTCTTTTTTGTTCTAAACACACTGCTCTTTCCATCGTACCACACAGCCTTTCTGGGAGAGAGAACATTAGAAAATGCCAACACGGCCTCTTAAATGGACTTTGATTTGGAGCCATCACAACAAAGTAACTCAGAATCAGAAAAAGGCTCATCTATCACTTCTAATTTTGCACATTCCTCCATCTTTCCTACCTGGCCTGGCTGAGCCAGGAGTAGAGAAGCACCTCAGACAGCCATTCTGGCCTTGGTGAGAGCAGAGGGGAGCCCAGGGATAAGAAATTGCTCAAGGAGAAAGCCATTCAGAACAAGCGTGCATGTGCTTCCAGGGCCCGCCAAGCTCCAGGAGAAGGTGTTGACATGTCTTCCAGTGCCCCGCTTGGTGAATCTGTCCTTCAGATTTGAGTTCAGACTGAGGTTCCCATGTCCACCTGGCTTCACTAAGCCCTGATCCCAGCACTGTCCCCAATCGTGCTGCCTCAGGGCACCTGGAAGTGCACCTACCTCAGGAGTCTCGGACCCAGGAAGGATGCTCCTCCCCAAGGACTGGCCCAGTGGCTGCCTGGGGTCCCCACTTGGCTGGACAAGAGTCAGACAGGTGGACCAACACAGCAAAGGGTCATGGCAAGCAGCTCCGTGGGGGCAGCAAACTTGTTTCCTTTTCTGCCTGTCCCTGTCCCTTAGTGCAAGGTACTTCATCCTCCCTTCAGGCACCTGGGTCTCAGGAGAAATCCACCATCTGCCGTTCTGGGTATTTGCAATATTCACACCCCAGCCCTGCTGTATTACATTAGACTTTTGTCCCCATGGACAGATGTCAGGTCTCAGGAAATTAGGCAAAGGTAAGTAATGTAGGGGAAGGAGAGGCCCCACGTGGGGGCTCCTTACTGAAGAGCCCCTCCCTTGCTGCACCGGCCACTGGATGCTGTGAGTGCACATACGTGTGTTGTATGTTTGTGCTGTGTCCTTTCCTCAGGACTTCTGTTAAGCAAGAAACTTAACAAAACGACCTGTGGTAATAAAGAAGGCAAAAGGACTCGGAACCACACAGACTTGGATTTGAATTCCTACCCTGACATGGCACAGCCCACACAATCAGTCCTTCGGTGGTGATTCCTGTCTGCAGGACAGGAGACAGGGCATCAGAGCCTGCTCGGCTCACCTTGTCGCCTCGTGAGGCTGGGTGAGAATTAAGTGAGGAAAGTCTGAGGGAGTGCTCTGTAAACTGCAAAGCATTATGTAAATATTAGCAGAGTCATAATAACAGCTACTATTATTACTAGGTCTCTTTGTGACTTGCAAGTCGGCTATGCCACACACGTTCAAATCCCATCATTACTGCCCCTAACACACACAGTCCCTGGGCTAGACAGGCTCTGCCATCAGAGCGTATGCTCTAGAAGCAAGACATTCCCAACAGAGGACACTGAGTGGTGAGTGCTAAACTAGAAGGAAGGAAGCACAGGGTGGGCACTGCAGGTTCCAGAGGACAGGCAGCTAACCTAGTCTGTGGTCCCAGAAGGCTTCACAGAGGAGGTGATCCTTCAGCTTTGCTGAGAAGCACATGTAAGAGTGATGCAGGTTGGGAGGCTGGAGATGGTGGGAACTTTCTAAGCAAGCAGAGCAATTGCATGTACGATGAAACAGAGCAAAGAACAAGTAAACTATGTTTGGAACTCCAGTGATCTGATATCTGCCAAAGTCGTCAGCTCCCTGTCTACATGACTTTCTATCACTGGGCTCCTGAGTCCGGCTCAGGAGGAGGATGGACTTCTTGCCCCCAATGACAGAGGTAGCCCTCACCAATAAATAAACTCCCCCTTCAGATTAAACCAACGCATCCCCACTATCTAGCCCAAGTCCTGACACATGGTGGGTTTTCAATAAATATTTGTTGAATAAATAATCTCCAATATAATCTAGAGATTGATTATGATTTAAAAAAAATGCACAGAGTATCAAATAGCCCTACATTTCTACAGCCATTTCTTTTATAAACTGACTTCAGCCATCTCCCAGTGCCCTGCCATATTTTTGCCATCCATTCTCCACAGCCCACTTCTGAGGTTAAACCCAGCTGCCCTGGTTCTCTCCATCCACAACTTCCCTCCCCAAAGCCGACGGGAAGAATAGCCGTCGTTCATCACCCACCTGCCAGGTCTGTGCTCAGGGGCATCCTTAAGTTTTCCCACCCAATTCTCCCAACAACCCCGCAGGGCAGCTGAGAGTCACCACGTTTTATAGACAGGGAAGCTAAAGCTCAGAGAGACCAAGTGATTTTCCCAAACTCACAAAGCTGCTTAATAAATACAGAGGCAAGATTCCAGCTCAAGTCCCTTTGATCCCCAAACCTGTGTTTGTTCCTACATACGTGGTCAAGCTTCCACCTGCGTTAAAGTTGGTGGCATGGCCACAGACCAAATAATAGTAACAGTATCAACAAAAATAACTACTATATATTAAGTGTCACACCTCTCACTCACAAAGCAAGGAACTGTCACCTTATTTAATCCATACAACGATTCCTACGAAACAAATACCACTTTACAGATATAAATAAAATACCCCATTTTACAGATGTGGATCTTGAAGTTCAGGAAGGTTAAGTAACTTTCTCCAAGGTACAGCTGTCGTGCATGTAAGTCTGCCTGCTTCCAAAGCCTGTCCTCGTACCACAACACCACACGATTGCTGACTATAAGTGCAAACGAATCGATGAGGAGACTTGCCTACTGTGCTCCATAGGAATCCAAGATCCTTCTGGGGCTTGAAGACCAAGAGTGATACATATTTTTAATTACTAGAGCGCTGGCATCCATGCACATCAGTTTGGGGAAGCCGGCGCTAATGGGCATAGCCAGCCTCACTCTGTTCCATAAGCTCTGAATGAACTGCTCGTTAAGAATGACAGCGACCCTCACGCTGCCGTCCTGGATGCAAAACCCTCAAATCTTCTTGAGTCCAAGACAAATAATGACTCACTCATCTTAATGCTCCAAGATAGAGAACTAAATCTCCTCCTGCATTCACCAAGGTTCTCAAGGTGAACAGCAGAAATATCACTTAGTTTGGGCTTAGCAGATTTTAGAATTAGGATTTAAGCCAGATTCCTAACATGGAGGATCCCCAGACAGGAAGAGACCCACACAACACAGGCACCCCGCAAAAAAAGGTTGAGACATATATTCCAATTCAGTATGTTTCCATCAGATTAACATCTCCATTTGTCAAAAAGCCAAATGTTAATGTTCCACGTGTGAGCGTGTTGCTCTGCTGTGGTTCTGCGCTCAGCCTATGACAAGGCAGTGCCACCGGCTGACCACATGGCCCTGTGATCTCTGCTCTCATTTCCCCCCTTCGGATCCTTTCCCTTACTGCTCCTAGAAGCACGGGTGCTCATGAAGTTCTCCTGTCCAAACTAGTCTATGTTTAGAGAATGTGCGAACAGAAACACACCAGAAAGGACACAACGGGACAGCCTCATTCTCCATTCAGCTCCAAAGCCTACCGTTGAGGATGGCCATGAGGATTACACTGAGGAGGAGTGTAATGGAGACTCTCCAGAGTTTCCCAAGTGTGTGCCACAACAGAGGGATGGAGAACTACCAGGAACATCAAAAAGTTTCCAGAATCAACAAGTGGGAAACACTGAATGAAGTAAAATTAAACAGGTATCTCTACTACAGATCTCAGAGTTCTCTATATGTAAATCGGCTTTGTATAACTTCAAGAGATGACCATGATACCCAGTATATCCCCAATATAGCTGATTCTTTTAAAAAGCATCACCTTGGACTGTTATTATGTGGAACACCCTCCTAGAAATGTTATGTAAACCTTTCTTGAACCCACTTTTGTTTGCAAAGTGAATACATCCTGGGGCAAAATATTTCATGTGTTTTCCATTTTAAAATGTTCTCATATGCACCTTCCAATCTTCTTTTTACAACCCAGCTTGGGAAATTCTTCTCAAGCCATCATGTAGGGGTTTGCTGCAAGCATTTTGGAGCTTTTGATGACTATGATGCTCCCTGATGGATTAATGGAATGACAGCACATGCGTCTTGGGTGCTAAGTGACGGCTGTTCCTCCCCCCATCCAGCTCCACACCGGCGATCGGCATTGCAAAATTTGTTGCCTGGTGGCCCCTGCGCTGCACCGGGAGAAATGTGTAAGGATGGAGCTCAGGAAGTGTCAAACTATCTTCTCCTAAGCCGATGCCCAAGTCATAACTCCCTCTGCCCAAAGAGGCCTGGTTAAAAACCCAAGCTTTCTCAGCTTGAGCACAGGCCAGGTTTCTATGGAAACATTATTTAAGGGGAATGTCTTAATTTAGCTCCCCAGACCATTGGGATGGCCTCAGGAGCCCTGTGCATGGTTGCTCTTCCCAAGACGCCAGTCGGCTGGGGCGGGGGCTGGGACTGTCCTGACTCATGGAGTAGGGTCACCCTATCTGATATCAGCCGGAGAGCAGAGAGCCATCCAAGTGGGAGACAGACAGACTCGGGATGCAGAAAGCTCTGCAGCTCCAGTGGAAAGACTTCTTCTGTGTCTGGAAGGGAAACAGTCAGCTTGGAGTATAAGCATATAAGCGAGGGAAAAGTAAAGGCGTCTTCAGTACTTACCACAGCGTGACCAGCTGAGGAGACTGAGATTCATGGGCAGTGAAGTTATATCCTGGAGGCCCATAAGTAAGTGATGGAGATAGGGCTCCAAGGCAGGTGAGAGCTTTAATATCAAGCCAGTTCTCAATCCACTCCAACTGCAACCAGCTACCCAAGGGCCATGGTTGAGGGGCTATCCCATCAAAGCTCTGACTTCCCGAGGTCCAAATTGCAGCCAGATGTGCCCTGTTGCCTCCACGGCAGGCTGTGGCTATTGTAGTAAGGACAGATCCTATTATCTCATTTCTAGGGAGAATGCCCCAGGTTTTCTACGCTGCATTGAATGCCCTGTATGGAGTATCTGTATTCCTACCTCCCAAGCTTTTTCAATTCTGAGTGATGTGGTTGGCCTCCCAGCCATGTTATCTGTGCATGCTTTTGAACTGGCAATGAAGGCAGGCTCCTGGCAGCCCCACTTTTGCCATTCTCCAGGAGTCAGCCTTCAGATGTTGTGAAAGGACCCAGGCCTTTCCAAAACATAATCTTGGGGCATGCTTCTACCCCAGTCCCTAGTTATTGATTCCTCAAGTATCAGCTGCCTCCAGGTCTCTCTGGAGACACCTTGGCTATAAAAGCAAGTAGCCTAGGCAGGGATCAGGACCTTGTCTGTGATTCCACTGAGGAATCAGGCCTCTGTGTGGTTTTAAGGTCAGTAGATGGATGCTTGCTCCATTAAGCAAACATTTGAAGAATTTACCCCATCTTCATTTAAAAATCCTTTAAAATGAGGACAAGAATATATCACTTTCCAAAGACAGTGAACACACCTTTCAACACAATATCTTTGATATTGGACATCCCTGGGGTGGACTAAGGGGTAGGTTTGCTCTCTCCCACAGGGACACAGATGTAATTCCAAGGGAGCAATCATTTTGGAGCTGTGGATGTTAGGAGTTGTTCTCGTAAGAACTGTTTTGGATGTCCTTTGCTATTAAGAACGTATTTCAACTTTAAGAAATATAAAAATGTTTAAAAAGAACTCACTTCTCCAGAGTGACTATTTTGTGCTACTCTTTCACAAGTCATTTCATTTCATTTTCATGACACCCTACTGTGCTCGACATTCAGCCAGGAAACTGCATTTCAGACACACTAGATAATTTCTCACACCTAGAAAGTGACAGAGCTGGGACTAGAGATTGGGTCCACCAAAGCCCCGGGTCCAGGCATTTTCTCCTACCCCACACCTTCTCTCCTCTACATTTCATTGCACAGGAGAATTATCTTCTCTTCTTTTCCTGCCTGGGGAGATGAAGTTGGTTTACAAAGTATTTTTAGAAGATTTATGCATTTTAAGTGAAGTTACCTGTATTAGCTTGAAAAAATAAGAAGGAAGGTACACACGGATCCATGTATTATTCACCTTCAAACACAGGAAAAAGAATTAATTATTTAAGTGCCATGGGTAAAAATCATAGAAATCAGAGGACAGCATTTCCCCTTAACATGAGGAGTCTTTTACATTCTCTCCTCCTGTTAAACTTCAACCAACGCGATGAGTTATGTGAGCCCGCCATGCAGAATAGCGATATGTATCATAATTGCAGCTCTCCATGTGAGCTATCCATCAGAAACCTTAATGTAATTGCCAGACTGAATCCTAATTCATCTCTGGGAGAAGCTTATTACTTTGAGGGTGTTGTATCACCTGCTTTTAAATCACACACAAGCATAGCTGCAATGATCTATTTAGTCCTCAATGTTTCCAACATCGCTGCCTGTGTCTACATCAATTCCCCATCTGCCAGCTAGTTCAGACAAGACACTGGTCAATTGTAGGGCAATTTTAGGCCTCTCTCTGTCTAGTGTTCCTACCTCTGTCTCTCTCCTTCCAGTCCAAACTTCTCTACACAAACACCAGAGTGAGCTTCCCAAAACACAAGACTGCCTGGGCCAGGAAAAGCCTTGACTGGCTCCCCATCAGCAGCAGGACACAAGGTCTCTCACCATCCAGCCATAGCCGGGCCATCTCATCCCATCTCACACCTCCACCATCTTCAAGCAGAAGCAGAATTATAGACAGCACTGGGAGTATTAACATCACGCCTGAAATCGCCAAAGGGAGCCAGGCCTGCCCGCTGCCTCTGCGGCCCGCCTGTGGATGTCCTAGATGTGGTCCAGAAACTTGACAATCTCTCTCAGAATAGAGAAGAAAAGGACACAGAGGTACAAATCACAAGAGAGAAAATAACTACAGACAACTGCAATCATCGAACATCCACATAACTTGTATCCCAGAAGAAAAACACAGTGCAGAGTCTACTCTGTAGAAGCCACAACTAAAGATAGAAAAGAAGAGAAATTTGCTGAGTCAAAAAATGATCCAAGAGGCTCATTGCATTAAAGAAAAAAAATCCTTGAAGGAATTCACTCTTAGTAACCTGTGAAAATTTGGATTTGAAAGGACAAAACGTGGTCTAATAAGCACCCAAGCAGGAATTATAAAATGGGTCTGCTGCCACAGGAATAGGGTCAGGATGCCCTGTCTCTCCTTTGGTCACAGATCTATCCAGTGGTGAGGGACAAAGTGGTTGTGACCCAATGGAGGAAGAGCAGCCACGCTGTCCCTCACGCATGAAGGCAGTGGAAAGATTACCTTTGGTCTGTCCAGGCTCAGAAAGCACACCCCTGATGTGCCCTTCCAGGTGGTGACAGTATCACAGTACGCCCGCGGGAATGAACTCAGTCCAATCAAAGGAGAGAGAAGCAACATTAAGAGCCCAGGAAGAGGGAACTATGGTGTAAACGGCCCATCAGTGCCGAAACCATTTAAACAGAGGATCCAAATATTGCTTTAGATTGGGCCACTACATTTCAAATGTCAAAGCTTCTTGAAAATAAAGACACAAAATATAAAACCTGCATCTCCACACAGAAAAGCACAGCCAGCTCCCACTTCCCGCCAACCATCCTGCAGGACCTGCAGGCAAGCATGTCAGCCCCCGGGCCGTGTGCCTCTGCTTCTGTCCCAGTGCTCATCTTGCTGCCACACTTTGCATTTGTTTCACGTTTTCTTTGCCATTAGAAGAACACAAGCCCCTAAGAGCAGGGGCTATTCCACTTGTGTCTTTTCCGGAATGTGGCATATAGTTTCTAACTGTGAATGTTTACTGAAAGAATGAACGAGGAAAATCATGAAGGTTCCTCCATTATACCCCCCAGCAACCCTCCCTAAGGGCATGACCTCTGATTCCCAGCAGGGCTTCCTGGAATGTGCATTTATTATCTACTCTGAGCACTGGTTAAGCTTCCCTCAATATCTCTCTGAGAAAATCACTGGTGTGCTCATTACTTGGGGAGCCGCGTGTAGCCATATCAGGGCGTAATTGCAGAGGGCACCAAACGCTGTAGTTCTCACCACCATTCTGAGTCTGTTACCGCCACGCCCACAAGGCAAATATGGAAACTGAGGCGCACAGGTTGCGTAACATCCAAGTGCACGTGGTAAGGGGTGGACGGGAGCTGCCCGCCTCTCTCGGACCCTAAAGCTCCTGCTCTGCCTCCACTTTCTCGCCCTCGCCCTCATCCGGAAACCCATGGTAGTCACAATCACATTATGACGCAGGAGCTTTATCTCCTGAATGTCAGCAGGCCAAACCCGGCACCAGTCCCTCCAGGCGCCGGGCGCAGGCTGCTCAGCACGCCGCGGCAGGAACGCGCGGTCGCTGTGCGTTAGGCCATCTGGTTTACCAGGAGAACGCGGCGTCCCCGTGATGAATGGGGCCCGGTGGCATTTACACGGGAGGGGCCTGGAGAGCGGCTTCCTCCGCGTGATAAGAGGCTGGGCGATGCATCACCGGCCGCGCGGGCGCGCAGAAGTCGGCAGTGATGGATGGGGCTCCGGAGCAAGGGCGCGGAGCGGCGCCGAGCGTCAGCACACGCGGCCCAGCAGACGTGGCGCCTGATTAGGGGCTCGAGAGCACGAGGCACTCGAGATGCAGTCGCTCATACATGCCTCCGCTGTCAACAGCTGACTGCGCACCTCGTCTGAGCCAGTGCTTGCTAGATGCTGCAGATAGAGAAAGAAGCTACAGTCCTTCCCTACCACCAATAACGAGAGCATCGAGTACTGAGTACCCACTGTGTACACACTGTACCCGCTTCTCTCCTTGAATCCTCACCACTTCCCCACGGGGTAGGTATATTCCTCTTTTAAAGAATGGGAAAACTAAGACCAAGAAGGATTAACCAACCATCCCAAATCATCACAGCTAATTGGGAAAAAAATCTGGGTTTGAACTCAGATCCACAGAAACCAGAGTCCTTATGAATATTTCTTTGCAGAGAGGCAGACAGTGGTAGCTACAGACAAGGAGCACCTAGAATGTGTCAGACATTTGCATGCTTTGTCTATCTTATTCTCCTGACAACCTCATGAGGTAGATCTTATTTTCCCAGCTTTTCAAATGAGGGCACAGAGAGGTTAAGACATTTGACTAAGGCCACACAGCTTGTTAAGGGCTTGGAAACTATATGCTGGTACCACAAATTCTCTCAAGAGCCCCACTAGGCTGCCAAGGGAGTGGCAACGAGAGGTGTTTGCAGATCTACAGAGTGGGTGCCTCTGAGTAAAACCTTCACCAAATGTGACCCTCACACAATGACATAAGTTGAAGGAATCTGGTTTTGATACTGTGCTGTAGTCATATAAGATGTCACCCTGATGGAGCCTGGGGGAGGGGTACACGGACCTCTCTGTGCTATTTTTACAACTTCCTATGAGTCTATAATTAGTTCAAAAGAAAAGTTTAAAAATAAATAAATAAATGGTAGGAATCAATTCAATTTGACAAACACTAAACACCCAAATCGGATCAGCTCTGTGCTGCTGGCAGGGAAACTGAGATGGCCACCACGTTTCCAGGATTATAAGTTTTTAGATATCCTAAGATTCACATCCCCTAAATGCGATGACTTCATGCTGTCCGACGTCCTAACTGTGGGAACACTTACTATCAACTCTTCCGGCTGAGAATTTAATTATGCATCGTGTCTGCGTTTCTGATTATCTCACGTGTTAACCTCAGACAAGCCACTCAGCTCCGTCCCCTCCTCTGACAAGGTCCCTGAGCTGGACATCTTCCATTTGCCCCTCCAGATGGACATTCCGTTCTCGCCAAGCTCTGTAGCCTGGGGCCATGTGGCCCACATCCATGAGCTCCCGTGCCAGCCCAGGGGGTTGGGTTCAGCAGTGAGGACCACTGTGGGAACTGAAGGAAGGGAGGGGAGAGGCTGGGGTATTTACTGCCCCAGCTCCCACCCCTTAGGTCACTGCAACATGACGAAGTCCTTCCACCAAAAGGACAGTCACAGCTCCTGTCTCAAGACCCTCCCTGCCGACCTTTATCTTCAGGCTCCCTAATGAGTCCCCCCACTTCAGGCCTGGGGGCCGTTACCATGCCCTGCCATGTCTAGACTAGGACACCACAATATCTCGTCATTCACATCTTGCTCACACTTTTGTAAATAGTCCCTTTATTAGCCTTTCTTCGAACTACCTAGTTTGAACGTGCCATCTGTTTCCTGCCAGGATGCAGTCTGATGCCATCTTCGAGAGCAGAAACCATATTGAAGGCATTGTCTCATTACCTATGGTATCAACCACAGAGCAGGGTCAGGCCCAGGGGGAGGGGGTCGGCCAACTGGATAGCTCCGCACTTGCCTGAGAGTTGGACTTACGGCAAATTTATTTAAATTGAATTTTTTTTTGCAAATACAATTCTATTTTAATTGGGAGAGCTCAATGTTTCTTAATCTATTTGGGGGACTCGGATCTCTTAGGAAATCTGATGAAAGCTATAGACCTCCAACCTAGAAAAATGTACAAATGCATGTTTTCACAAACGTGAATAAATTTTCAAGCAGTTCAAAAACCACAGGTTAAGAACCCCTGCAATGAATCCATTATTTATTAAAGCAGAGAATCCTATTGTGATGTGAGTACTTGCTTCCTAAGACGTGGCCAATTCTAAATGCACCATTATTATTATTAATATTATATTATTATTATTATTATTTAAATGGAGATGGCACTTGGATTTACAAGTCAGTGTGAGACTGCAGGATCTGGGAGGAAACACAAAAATTCTAGAAGCTTATAAATGACGGCAGAGAAAAATAACAAGAGGAACACTTACACAGGCCCTACCCTGTGCCCAGCACTGCCCGACTGCTTTACAAACAGTAGCTCATCTAATGCTCACAACAACCCATGAAGCCGGTCCTCATCTTATTCCACCCTGGTCTCCTTGAGCCCTTGAGATTAGCCTGGCCCTTTCCCTCCATAATGGTCAGGGAAATCACTTCCTGTAGGAAAAGAGACCCAAGATGGGCCATGATTCCTGACAGCCTTGCCTCCCTCCTTCCACGGCACCTTGTACTTCACACTGTCGTTCCACTGAGCCACCTGTCCTAGAGTCGCCTGCCATCAGAACAATGGTTTTCAACATCTTTCCCACTGTAACATGCTTAACTCAGAATATAGACTGAGAATGTTAATAATAATTAAACCTAGAATGTACTGAGACCCTCCCATGTACGGGACTAGCCCCATCCTAAGAGTTTTATGGGCACAAATCTTCAGCTAATCCTCCTAACAATTCCATCATTAGAAATGTTATCATTCCCACTTTACAGACGAGAAACCAGAGGCTTAGGAAGGTTAAGCACTGTGCCCCAGGTCGAGCGGCTGGTGAGCAGTGGATCTGGGAACTGAACCTCGGCAGGTTGTCCCCAGACTGTTACTACCTTCCGGGGTTAAGATAATGCAGTAGGGCATTCTCATATATCCCAGCCCACTGGCCCTAATGTCACCCCCTTCTCCTCCACTCAAGAATGCATCCTGGTGTGCAAGTGAGTAAGAGTGACATTATAGTGATAACCTTGAACCTGCTCTAAATGTTTTGAAGCCAGTAAATTGCTCATTGCATTATTTTAACCATTGCTAGAAACACAGTCCTTGCACCTCCTGACAGATGCCAGCCCACTTGTGTGTCTGCACACAGTCTCAGGGTCGCACTGTGTTGGGCAGGGTCTAGATATGACCATCTGTGTCCTCAGAATAGCCCAGGCTCTCAGAGAACATTTAAATGAATGCATGCAAGGGTGCATGAATGAATGAAGTTGGAAAGGATGACCCTCAAGTCTTAAAGGCCCAGGTAATTGGAAAAAAAAATGGCAAAAGGATTGGGAGGAGAAGCAAGTGATGGAAAGACCATACCAGCCTGGGCCTCCCCTTACAGCACCCAATATCCCTCCTTGATCTTCAAACTCATCCACTGGGCCCTGTGGACCTCAGAGAATATCGAAAGCAAGCTCACCTCAACCCCTGACTCAGGGCTCAGCTTTGAACAGTTCCTTCACCTTCTTATTCTAATGGAAACCCGGAAGTCCCTCGGCCTCTCATCTAGGCCCTTCTATAGTAGAGGCGAATTTTTCACAGGTGGGCAGATGTCCTCCTGGATCCCCATTGTCTTGAGCAAGCCCACCTCTCCTGAGGTTCAGTTTCTTCATGGGTGCAATGAGGACTCTGGACTTGATGACTTCATGAGCCTTCCAGCCATGACCGTGCTTGTTCGGCGGCTTTGACACGAATGGGTGGATGATCTGGGAGCTTGGCTCAGGTGCTGCAGGTACCACCAGTACCACCGCCACTACGACTGCTACTGCTACTTATAATATGATGAGGATGAGGGCGATGACGTCTGCTCCTGTTTGCTGTACGCCTCCGACTGTGGCCCTGTGCTGAAATGCTCATCTGCTCCCCACAACTGCCCTTGAAGATTACCCTCATTTTACAGAAGAGAGAACTGAGACTCAGAGGAGTTAACAAAATCACCCAAGTTCACACAGCCAAGGATTGGGCAGGCTAGATTTTGAAACAAGATGGACCAGACCCATTTCTTCCCCATCCGCCTTCCTCCAGCCATTCCCACTGTTCTATTCACATTCTTAGCACATTATCACCCTCCTACATACTTATTTATTATGTTTGTTAATTGTCTCTCTCTCCCCCTAGAAGTGAGACTCACAAGGGCAGGGGTCCCTGTTTACTTTGCCCACTGATACCCTACATGTCCTAGAACAGCGCCTGGCATGCAGGAGGTGCTCAGTGGAGATGCACTGCCTGAGTGACCAGTTTCCAAACGAGGCTCCTTCCTCTGTGCTGGGCCCCCATCCGTGAGGTGCATGAACTGACTGGCTCTCCAACCTCCACAACAAGGATGGACAAACAGCCTGATGGCCACACCCAGCTATGGCCTTGTTTTGTACAGCCCACAAGCTGAGTATGGTTTTTACATTTTTAAAAGGTTGTGAAAGAAGAGCAAGAGGAGGAAGAAGAGAAGGAAATGCAGCAGCAGCAGCAGCAACAAGAATGTGACTAAAATATCTGGCCTTTATGGAAGAAGTTTGTGGACCCTTGCTCCAGGAGACCAAGGTGACCAGCGGATGTACTTGTCCCTGCGGCCTCTGGAACAACATGCTCTGCCCACTGCTTTGCTGCCCCTCAGACAGATGCTGTCCCTACGTGACCCTGAGTGGCACACCCTCTCTCTGTGCCATTAATTCCTCATTTTCAGGCCATTAGAGGAGCTCATGTGGTACAGAGCGGAGTGCTCAAGAGGTTTCTCCATGGGAATTTCCTAAGAAGCCATTTCTTGGGAGTAAAGACATTCTTTACTGTCTAATAAAGTAGTTCCACTCTGAATCCAGGAGTCCATGACTCAGCTAACAGGACTCCATTAGCAGTTGCCGCCACTCCTCCCTGCTTAGCTTCTGTTGGGTACCAAATGTTCCTCCCGCATATCCATCCACTGCGTGTGCTAGCTTGGAAGTTAAGAGGGGCCAGCCAGGCTTGCCTCCTCCTAAATGCCAGACCTGCATAGCTAACAGATTCATACTGTTAAGGACGCGTTGACAAGCTCGTGCAGTGGGGAGAGACGTCCTCTGGCTGCACATGCGTGCTGAAAGCTGGTGTGCGCCCATGGAAGCCGGAATGGTAGACAAACCTCAGCGCTTTTCTAAGGGCAGCGTGAGAAACGTCTGGCCTCAGAGCCACAGCAGAAAAAACCGCAGGGAGATGCAATGTGCTTGGTTTCACTCTGCTCCTGGTTGGATCAAAAATATAATTAACGATTCCCCCATTACAGCTGACTTTTACACCCCCTAAAGCTATTACTGGTGGCATCTTCAAACGGCTTGTGCCCTTTCCCACCAATTCAGACGTGGTGAGAGTTCGTTTCCTCCAGAGGGAAGGTAAGAGCAAGCTCGAGCTTCCTGGCCTCACCTGCTCTCGTGTCAGCAGCGCCATCCTCGTCCAGATGCCCTAGATCTTGCTCATCCAGGGGTGATCTGCAGAGCTGGGCGTTGCCCTGCTGGGGACAGTCCCAATGACAAGTGATGTGCTTCCTCCCTCTGAGCCCACTGAAGGGTGTCTGAGCCGAGCTTCGTGCTCTTTCTCCAACCACAGCACCTCCTGCGCAGCAGCCTTCTCATGACACGCAGGTAGGGCTGAGAAGGGCACTGAGGACTCGGTGCTGGTGGATCACTGGCACCTCATGAGACCTTGCTCCGAGACTTGAGGCTCAGATCACCTTGTTCTTAAACTCCACCTGCCCTGTGGCCTCCCTTTGCTCTGAATCCAGCGAGGTTTTCAGCCCAGAGGGAGAAGGGACTTAGTATGTTGTGTCCATACTGTGTGTCAGACACTGTGCAGGATGCATGTGCTGAGATCTCCCCTCTGCCCTCCAGACCCGCTCTCCGCCCTGCTCCCCTCGCTCTGGGCCCCAGGAGGCCAGCCTGCCTCGCTCGCCTCTGGCTTCTCGTTGCGTTTGACCAGCAAGACGTCCAAGGGAGGGAGGAGAGGGAGGTTGGGGTATTTCGGCCCTGGGCTTGCATGTGGCTGCCGTCTCACCATGTCCCCACATGGTCTTCCCTCTGTGTGTCCTAATCTCCTCTTCTTGTAAGGACACCGGGCAGATTGCATTAGGGCCCAGCAACATGACTTCATTTCACCTTAATTTCCTCTTTAATTTCCTCCTCTATCTCCAAGTACAGTCACATTCTGAGGAACTGAGGGTTAGGGCCTCCACAGATGGATTTGGGGAGACACAATTCAGCCCACAAGATGGCCTAAGAAGGAGGCAATTAGCAGCAGGGCACCCCGATAACAAGGTTACCTAGATCAAAGGGACTGAATGCAAGGAATACGGAAGCCGTCTGGAAGCTTCCCGGCCTGACTCTGCCCCGAGCTCTTTGTGCCTTCAGGCATGGCCCTGATTTTCCTGTCTGTAAAATGGGCATAACTACATCTTTCCCTCTTGTCCCAGGGTTGCTCGTTAATCCTATATATCTATGGCTGTGAAAGTTCTCTGCGGAGCTAAAAGCACTGGGCCTATGTGGTTGATGTTAGAATCTCCATTAAAAGGAGAAGGGGCAATGATAAGTGCTATACACAGAAAACGGATCTCTGCTGCCCCTCCCCTCCCCTAACAGGAGAGCCACCTCTTCAATTAGCTCCCTTCCAGGGGAGCCCGCAGTCATGGGGGCTGTCCTGGGTCAAGGATCTGCCTGCCTTGCCTCACGACATCCTCACCGTGATCTTGGTGGATGGTCCTGCCGGGTGTCTTACAGGTGGGGCTTCAGGAGGTTTGGTGGAGCCAGCTGCCTTGTTCCAAGGCCTGTGCCCTTGGCCCTGTGCTGGAGCAAGCTCTGGGTACATGCACTGAGGGCCCTGAGCTGAGTAAGGCACATTCCCACCTTCAAAGAGGTCACAGGCAGCAGGGGCCACCACGATGTAACACACAATACGGGAGAGAAGAAGCCAGCCGAGCAGGGGTCATTCTTCATCATGCTGTGGGCAGAGGGAGTGTGGACACCTGAACAGGGCTTTGAAGGCTGAGGAGGAAGCAGGCTGAGAAAGGCTTTTTGCCCAGGAAGAGCATGGTGCCCTCAGGGCCATCCTAGGAAAACTGTTCCCCTGCCTGGGTGGGATGCTGGAGCAAGAGGAAGAGGGGAAATCAAGAGTACAGGAGAGATGCAGAAGACTGACCAAAAGTAAATGGTACCCAGGGTTCCAAAGGGGCAAAGTGGTAGAGTCTGGAAACTAGAGCTGGAAAATCTGATAAAAACACCGAGTGTACCTTGCCAGTGGGTATTAAACAGGTGGTGTGGGTACTCAGGAGAGAGTTCAGCCACAGTAATATCTGTCTGAGCACACGTGCCAGTTCAAACCCTCTTCTGCCTGGGCAGGAGGTTGGAAGGAGTCGAGGTTTCCCACAGCTGTGGCTGGTGCTCTGGGGACAGTGATGAGTTGAGATGGTGAGGGGACCTGGTGATGAATGGCACCCACTCGCAGCGGGCTGGGACCAGAGTAAGGCAAAGGGAGGTGCTCAGGGGCAGAATTTCAGGAGGTGCCTGCTCCCAGCATGGGTGCCCGTACAGGCTCAGCCTGAGACGGAGCACCTGCTGAATTCTACACCTGGGCACTTCACAGCCCCCACCCTAATCTCGGCCGTGCTCAAAGGGAGGGAGTCAGTCCCTTTTCAGCCCCTGTAAGGAGAAGGCAGCTGCATCTCGACACCTGCTGCACCATCTCCAGCTTGAGCAGGCCTCACGCTTACAGCTTCCCGCAGGCAGCAGCATCTCGCTAGAATTTAATAACATTGCTTTGATTTCACCATATTTACTTTTATAGATTTATAGCAAGTGATATTAGTTTTCCATTCGTGGTCGAAATATAAAGTTTCCTTTTAAAATAAATTTAACTGAGTGAAAAAAGTCAGTTCCTCTGGAGAAAAATATGAAGTCAGTAACAGAGCCGGGACATGCAGACGAGGAGACGTCGTGAACGGGGGATGCGTGAGACTGTGGCGGGAGCCACTAGGTTTCCCCACCTCGGCTGTTCCTCGAATGGAGCAGGTTAGTCTGAGAGGGGCGAGGGATGCGTGTGTCCCCCGCATTAAGCGCCAATGCACCGGACACTTTGTCCACTGAGCCAGAAGCCACTCCTGCCCAGGAGAGTGGATACAGGCTTCTGTTTCTGGCAAAGACACTGGCTTTACGTTTCCCATGGAAACGATACAGGAAGCTCCCTGCTCCCAGGATTTCTCAGCATCACACCGAGCCCACTCCCAGTCACTCCAGCAGGCTCCTCTTCAGAAGATTTCTGATCAAACCTAGGAAGCCACTTTTTATTTCCTGAAGAATGACAGCCCCTGACGAGTGGCTGTTCAGCGAGAACAACAGGATGGGAATAGTTTCTCGGTAAAGACATCCTTGATGTTTCAATGTTTCAACCCATCTCTTGGGGCATGGGACACCTTGGTGACCAATGAGGATATGGCTCTGGTACCTTCACTTGAAAAGCATCCCACACGCAAAGACCCAGGCTGCTCTTCAAGATGCAGAGATCCTAAGTGGACGAGCTGGTTTGGGGAGAAAATCTCATTAAAAGCAGGCAGGGACTTTTTCCGCCTGCCCTTTGTGGACCACCTCCTGCTCACATTTCTCTGCTCAGCTCTGTGCCTGGGGGAGTGAAGAATGAGCTCTCTTTCTGGCCCTGGTGAGCAGAGGAAGGGGTGAGGGTCCAGGAAATATATGGCCTCTCCAAGCAAGGAATAAATCTGCCCAACATTTCATGAGTTTGTACCTTTGAACACTGTAAACGCATGCACAGAGAAAAGCTATGTTTTTTTAAGGAAATGCCATGCACCCTGCTACCGTGTCCTGTAACTGGGAAGGCAAAGACAGAATCACAGAAAGAAAATAAATTGGCTTGGGGCTGAGGAACAAGGTGCAGTTCCCAGATGCACCTCTTACTTGCTCACAGTGGGTGATTTAGAATAAGCCTGGTGACTCCTGGAGCCCCAGTTTCCTCAACTGTAAAATGGGCTGGCGCTTCCTCCCTTCAGACAATAATTGATATAATCATCAGAAAGCATACTGCAAATGAAGAGTGTTAGCTAAACCAGAGGCCTTGTTATAAAGAAGGAAAACAGAGAGTATCCAGGTCCAGGAGGGGGTCCAGAAAAATCAAGGAATAGGACACATCAGGGCAGGAGAGGGGCGGCTGCAGCTACTGTCACTGAGAGGTGTCCAGAGATGGCTCCTGGACAAGCTGACATCAGGCGTCGGGGAGTGTGAACCTTGTTAATGATGGAGAAACTGCAGGCAGAGGGCGCAGGTCGTTGTGCAGCCAGGATGGTGAAACCAATATCAATCCATTTGTTATTCATTCGTTGTTTTGGTTCATCCAACAAATATTTGAGTGACACACCTACTGTGTACCAGGCACAAGGAGTAGAAATGATGGAAGTATTATATCCTGCCTCCAAGATCCTTAGAATCCAGTAGTCCACAAGTCTGGAAGAGGTGTGTGGTGGCCCTTTGAAGGAAGGCACTCATTTGGATGCACAGGTTCTGCTGTGGAAATTGATGGATCTTACTGTGGAAGTTATTGTCCCTTTGTCTAAGACCATCTCTTCATTCTCCCAACACAAATTTATTGAGAAGCTTGGGCTGGAGGATGTAGCTTCAGAGACTAGTCTCATGAAAACCCGTCCCCAAGAGCTTGCAGGCTTGATGGACACAAATAGGAGACAGAGAAAATATAGGATGCTGCCTGATAAGGGTCATGATAGACGCAGGGGGCAGTAGGAGCATCACGAGGTAGACCTAACACAGCCCATGCGTGAGGACAGGTATAGTGGGGAGCTTCCTTAGCAAAGACCAACAGATGCAAAGCTCTAAAGCTTAGAGCTTAGAGCTGTAGATGGGGCGGGGAGCACAGCCACTGAGACGGAACGCCTAGAGCAAGCAGGAGTAAGATGAGAGCTGCCAGGGAGCGGCTGTTTGGAGACTTGTGGGCAGGGGCAAGGGATGGGGGCCTTATCCTAAAGGCCAGCCAGGAGACTGATGGGCTGCAACTGTCGCTGTCTGCTCAGAGGCAGCCGTAAGTTAGTGCAGGCCACCGCAGAGCCACAGAGCACCCCGTGTTCACTGGCTGACCCACCCGGCGGGTGCCTTCCCCACAGATAGAAATAACTTCCCATGTTTCCTGTCATTGACTCATAGGTGATGCGTGCACGCACACACACACACACACACACACACACGCATTTGCTTCATTTACTTCGTTGTTTAAAATTAACCATTTTGCTCAATCTAAGAGTCCTGCATTACCACCAATTAGTTTCATAATTCTGCACAATCTACACATCCAGCTACCCCCTGCCTTGTCGTTCTTCTCTGTCAGATAAGAATGGTCAGCCCAACTCAACCTGGAGGGTTATTACAAAGCTAAATAAGATGTTTCCCAGGAAGCTTTGACAAGTTTAACCCAAGGCTAACGGAGGTAGGCGACTGAAACTCTAAACCCCACAGCTCCATTTCCGGCCTGTGAGACTGGCGCAGAAACAGGGCAGGAAAGGGGCGGAGAGGAATGTGGCTGGTGGCAAGATGAGCACAGGAGAGGGGACAGGCTCTCAGGCTACCACCGCCCTGAGATGGAAACTCAGGCGTGTGCAGCGTGAGAACCCAGCCTTGCCGATGATTCGGAAGCAGCTCCCATCCCGAAACTGGAGGGAAGTCCCCGGAACCCAGAGAACTGCAGGATCTAGGCGGGGTCTGCAGGAACTCTGTGGCTGGACCCCCAGGGTTCAGAGGGTCTCCACAGACCTTTGAGGAGCACAGGTCAGGTGCTGCTGGATATTCTGACTTTGATATCAGTTGAGCCCAGTGGTGAGCTAGTAAACCAGCCCTCCAGAAAACAAAAGCAAAAACCTCAATCTGTAGCATCTGCCGATTTCCATGGTGAAAAAACTCCAACCATGGCCAATTTCAAGCCACTGGTGGCTTAAGAATTGGCTCCAAAAATTCCAGAATATTTAACAATTGGTTCCCAAGAGCTGGCAGCACGGGCTCCAGCAGAACACTGAGGCAGCCATCAGAAGGATGGATTTGGCATCTCAGGGCCTCTCCAGAAAATTACTACAAACAGATTATGAGCTATTTTCTGTAATAAGCATTTGCACTTCACAGTTTGGTTAAATGAAAACCAGCCGCAAAGGGATTTTTACGGCGTGTACTTCTCATGTTCTGTCTCCAAAGGCATGTTTGCAAAGCAGAGAGAAATTTCTAATTTACCTTTCCATGGTGTCAATAAGCAGGATCTGCTAGAGCTCGAAAGGGCAGACTGTCTGCGCTTCCTCCCTCCCCCGGTGTTGCTGAGTCAGACTGCAGTCTGAGCACAGCTTCATCCTGCCTTTGCTGGGAACCCAACACCTGCTGGACTGTACCCATCCATCGGAAGCCAGAGGTGAGAGTGAGTGCAGCCCTCAGACTCAGCCACATTGACAGAGGGCTGAGTAGCTCTTTTCCGTTTACTGAGCTTAGGGAGGAAATCATGGCATCGTGCAGAATACACACTGCGTGGCTGTGCACCTGCACCGCTCACTCACTGAGACTTCTCCCCCTGAAGACGTGCTCCTGTGAATTATAAGCCTCCTTATTACTGCAGGCTTTAAAAATGTATATGTTATGCCTGGAAATTCAAGGGGAAAGTAATTATTTGGAGTATAGTGAAAAACACTCTTAATATTTGCTCCTCCTCCCTGTCGCCTCACTTTGTCTGTGATTTCCAAAACAAAATAAGCTTCAAAAACAATGGTGTTCCTGAACTCTCTTAGAAGACAAGTCATTAGGGACGCTTTCTCTTTTCTTTGCCACCACCTCACAGAAGCAAAAATTCCATCAAGATGGCTCTTTCTCTTCTCCTTAAGCAGGAAATGAAAGCAGATTCTACTTTGAAGGAAGACATTGTTTTCACCAAAATAAAGGATCCCTTCCATTCCTTTCTCTGGGGTTTTGAGCTGAGCCATGCCAGTGACACTTGACATCTTCACTCTTTCACTTTGCACACACTCTTGTATGGTGAGGGGGCACACGGGGGAGAGCCCTGGGGTCAGACCTTGGGTTTGAAACCCAGTTCTGCAGCCCATGAGCTGTGTGGCTTGCACAAGTCACTTGTGCTCACTAACCCTCAGTTTCCTCTCTGTGGAGGAACGTTTCAGGGAAGCTCTTGGGAGTAAATGAGGCAGTGCATGTAATGCCCTTAGCACAGTGGCTGTGATGCGGAGTGGGCACTCCGCATATGATGAGGATGATGCTCTCGAGCTGCTCCCACACATGCACCTTGTCTTTCAACTATACTTTGACTGTTGGAAGGGATAGCGATTTTTCTCCTCTTGTAGGTTCCAGAGACACAGGGAGTCTAGGTGCTAGGCAAGGTCTGATAGGCCAATGTGCTATTGCGTATCAGGAGGTGGGGGCAAGGAAAAAGAGAGCTGGGTCCCAGATAAGGAGAAAGCCCACTAGGAGGGAAGAGGGTATCGCCTCTGTGGAGGTGGGGGCACTTTGCTAAGCTGAGACATCCTAGTTCAGACCTAAGCAGGGACCCAGCTCCTCCATCACATGGCTTCAATTGTTGACCCAAGGTAGACTTGCCTATGGGATCTCCCCAGGTGGCTTGCCCTGGCGACTCGTATTTCCACTGGGAAGATCACCTCTCTGACTTGGCTAACAAAGATGGCGTCTTTCTGAGTCAACTTCCATGAGCTCTTCACCATGGACTGGGGGAACAGGCCACAGACGACGAACAATGAAACACAATCCCAGATGTGGAGGGCAGGACAAGAACAGACACATGGAGCAGGACGGGCTGTGTCTGTGGGGACTACAGGACTACTTCAGACTAACCAATAGGATCACTGCCGCTCCTTGGAACAGTGACGTCAAGAACGAAAGCCCATGAGATGGGAAGCATAGAGTGATACACACTAAGCCTTGGATATGCAGCTTCCTCTCCTGAAAAGAAGTAGAGAATGGAGATGAGGAGCCCAGGACCGCTCTGGGGCACAATCAGAAACTGGATAATGGCTCTGGAATCCAGCCTGCTTTTCTTTCCTGGGAGCGGGAGCCGACTGCAAGTCCCATCCCAGCCTGGGAGCCATGAGGGGAGCAGGGGTAGAAGCCAAAGCCCAGCCCCCTAGAGGCTTACTGCCTGGCCGGGAGGCAGGGCTCTCAAGCGGGCAACTCAGAGTCACCCCAGAGGTTGAGGGGCAGCAGAGAGAACTCAGGACTGAGAGCTAGAAAGCTGAGCCCTTACTCCCTGCCTGACTGAGGTCAACGAATCTTGAGGAACCTCAGCTTTCCCATATCCACAATAGAAATAATGATAATAATGATCCCAGCATTTGCAGCAACATATCTACCCTCCAAGGGAATTATTTTACAACATCCATAATTAGCTTTCTTGTTTTTCTCTAATAATAAAGAATAAAAGCATTTGAAGTAACAGCAAAATGAAAAGTCCTGACCTTAGAATCAATGTGCTATCCTCTCTACGGTAGGGTAGAAATTAATTTCTTAATTCAATAACATGATGCCCTGTGGTGTCTAATGTTTACACTTCCCTCTTTGCTTATTGCCAAATTATTACTGTGCAAATATGCTCTGAAGTTTCTCTTGCAAAGTGGCCCATTCCCCGATCTTTTGAATGTCCTGTATTAACGCTCTCGAAGCAGGCCGCTCTTTAAGGAAGATGCTCATCATCTTAACATCCGTTTGGAATTCAAGAAGTTCATCCTCATTAAAAAGCCCAAAGAAGCACAGATCCATCTAAGTAGTGTACTCCTCAAACTAAAAGGATTGAGAAATTCAAGGTAAAACCTGAATATTAAGGTGAAATTATTCTAGTATTTGCAAATTTTAAGATATGGTGATAGCAACTTGAAATTGGCAACCCTTTAAAATAAATAAGTATTTTAGCAAAACCTGGTATAAAATTGGCATATACACAAGTCAGAATCGTGGGCCTGGGAAGGCTGAGGGTCAGCATGACAACAGAATTGGAGGGATGACCATGATCAAATAGTTGAACTGGGAGGAAACTTGGAGAGCCTTTAACAAATTCTTTTTAATTGTTGCTGCAGAAAACAAGTCCCACAGAGAAGTATGACCTCCCCTAGGTCACTTGGGGGTTGACTGCAAAGCCAGAACTGGAGCACGGCCTCGTGAATAGGTCACATGAAACCCAAGTCCTCATAGTCACTCTTGCTCTAGGCTGATCCCTTATTCTTCCCTCTGTGCCACCTCAAAATTCTTCTGCCTGAAACAGTGGGCCTTTCACCAACCCTGTGAATTCCTCAGTCCCTTAAGAATTCTCCAAGTCCTTCTGAAGAGTTGCACAGGGCCCAGTGCTTACACAGACACCATGGGGACCTCCCTAAACTCACATCGCCTTGAAAAGATCAAGGGGCAGTCTTTTCATAAAAGGCTCATGCTCCACTACCTCCATCGCTGGCTGCTAGAGCCCACAGGAAGGGGACTCTCCCTCTTCTACCCAAGACTGAGCCAGTTACCCCCCCAGTCAGGCGGGAGCACCTCTCCCAGTTAGAGCAAATCAAGGCTCCTAAGGGCACAGGTCCAGCTAAGGCTCCCCCAGCACGAGTGCCAGACCTTCCTGGGGAGCAGTCAGAGATGCTGTCCACACCTGTGCTGAGGTTCCTGGCCCAGCCCGGAGCTGCGGTCCTCCACACTAATAGCTGGATTTCTGGGAGAACAGAATTGCTCTGGTGCCAGTAGTCTCACACTAGGGAAGGGGCAAGAGTGCAGGTGGTGGTCTCCTGTTAGATCTGGGCAAGGAAGAGAAAGGAGTCGTTTCCATAGGTAACATGCTGAGAGCTAAGAAAGGTCCACACGCCTAGAACTAACTCCCTTACTGTGAACCACAGAGCCTGGGATTCCACCACGCACTCCACCTGTCCCAGCCTCTCGTGTTCAAATCTGAGCTCTCCCATTCACAGCTGCCTGGCTTGAGTATGTTACTTGACCCCAGTGAGGCGCACTTTCCCACCTTTGAAATGGGATCATGATACCGCTCATAGGACTGTCCCCAGGATGAGAAGGTATAAACAGAACTCTCCCAAGGTCTGGCACCTAGCAGGGGTGCAACAAATGCTGACCCCTTCCTTTCCCTTTGGTTGAAAGGATCCCCTCTCCGAGCTCATCTTCTAAAGTGAGTATGTCCAAAGTGTTTTCAGCTGCATGCTCCTTGCAAGAAGAGACAGGACACCTAGCTGCAGGGACAGCATTGGTTGGCAGGAGACAGAAGTGCCTGATAAAGGGAGGCTGGAGAGAGGCAGGGAGGGGTGGATTCAGCCCCACTCCCACTGCGGCAGGCTGCCCAGGTTCCACTGGCTCCAGGAATCCCAAAAGAGCTTTCTCCCTAAGGCTTGGGCAGGTATGACGAAGAACTTAATTTCTAAGTAGTTGCACATAATACACTATTAAGTACTGAGATTTAATACTTTAAAAAGCAAGCATATCTTATGCCAAATGCATACCAATTTCCCCATGCAAGCTATGACTGAGTGCTTGAAATGGCCAGTGTCAGCTCCCAGACTTGTTGATATGGTGGTTCTACCTGCATTTGCATAATTACTAGAAGAGTTAACATTAAAATTTCACAAGAAGATCCTGTCTGAAAAATTAATTTCTATATTTCCTGCAAACTGGAGAGGGACACCTATGTCTGGAACACAACAGGCCACTCTTTTGTGAGGGGTCCCTTATCAACCCCTCACTGCTCCAGCGTGGCGGCACATGAGGACAATGGGCTGACTCGGTTTGAGGTCCTGCATTGCTACTGGCTGGCTTGGTTGCTTCCAGGAGCTCCCTTAACTTTTTTGAGTCTCCATTTTGTTAGCTATCAAACTGGAAGAGGGATACCTATGTCCCTGAGTCTTGTGAGAATTAAGATATTGAGTAGAACAGAATCATTTCATTAATCCCCAACAGAATGGGTGAATCCATTCCTCTTGGAGTAACAAGGAGAGCAGCCTTAGAGAGTATTTTGGCTCCTGCACACTTCCTTGGATACATTTCCAGGGTGGAGAGAGGTAAGGAAACAAACCCTGCTCTGCCTGTGGACTTCATTAACTCCACCTGAAGGGGGAGCCACTGGCTAGAGAGACAAGCAAGGAAGTTTCCTTGTGCTGTAGGGTTTAGATGCTGGTGTTCTCAGAATATTGCTGTCACCCTTGGGAGATATCTGATCCACAGTCCCTGCTTAAATGACAGGTGAGTCTGCACTCACACTGGAGGTGGAATGACAGGGATCCTCTCCCCTGAAAACTGGCCCTATAAGACGTTTCCCAGGAGCTGTTCTTGGATGTGCAAGAGCAACAGGGGAGCTGCTCCTGTAGGAATGAGGGCAACTTGGGAAGAGCTCGGGGAAGCCACGTGTCCTTGTATTAGGGGGGAAGGGTGGGAAGAATCCGAGAAGTGGGCGGAGATTCAAAGAGCCCAGAGGACCAGCTACTCTTGAGGATCCAGGGCAGGTTGTGGGCTCCCCAAGCAGATGCCATCGCTAAGGACCACTTCATTGTGCAAGTTTTCTGGGGGCGCTGCAGAAATTCTGACACAGGGGGACCTCTAGTCTCTTCTTTTCTGCCTTTTTCCAGCTGTGCCAGCACTCAGCGAAAGAACTGACACAGACTGTAGTCCTCTTAAAGAGAACCTTTATCATCAAGGTCCCGTCAGCGAGGTTGTGTAAAAAAGAAGTTCTCACATCATTAACTGAACGATCACTTATACAGTGAATTCCCACTCAAACGTGCCCCCTGCTGCTTAACCACAGTGTTAGGGGAAGCGCAAAGGTTGTAACACCATTTTTGTTAAATATAAAATAAAATTAACATGCTTTTATAATTTCTAGTTCTATTTCTCATAACAGTGCTCTAAGAATCTACCATGAAATTTTTCTGTCTTGCTTTTTATGAAGGTTCATTCTGCAAGTGGCCTTTCTTCTGTATAAATTATGGGTAAAGAAGGAGGGCCCTGCACACTGTCCACCATGGAAAGGTGGTTTGGGGAGATGTAACTGACCCTCACACATCTTTGTGGGCCATCCCAGAGAGGACCCTGTCTTCTAGAAAGGACCACTGCCTAGAATTCCAGGCAGAAACTGGTATGTGGTGCTGTGAGGGGTGCTGCCCAGAGGGATGGGGTGGGACATGGATGCTGGGAGAACAGGGGCCCACTCCAGCTCGGGCTGTGTGTCTGGGATGACAGGCAGTGGGTGTCTGGTCTGCAGGGTCCAGGTTGAGGACCTGTGGGAAGAAAACACTTTTTGATTAAATCTGTCCCTTCCTGGGAGAATTCTGGCAGGCTCTGGGGAGGGTTCCTGGAATTGGCTCTCGGAGGGAAGGATATATTAAGAACGATGTGGGTCACCTGGCGGGGGGACCTCTCTCCAGAGCAGAGATAGGCCTGGTTACCTATTACTCAGAGAATCTGTCTGTCTGGAAGGCGAGTTGCTGAGGGTTGGAATGTGTGTAAAAGGAAGTAGAGCAGGTAAGGGATGGAAAGATCAGGTCTGATAATATAAAGCAACCTTGAGTGCCTGCCGTATCCCTGGCTATTTGAAAGGAAGGGCCCCTGCTGATCTTTCCCATGGAAGTGACCACGTTCTGCAGGTGCTCTGCAGGGAAAATCAGGCCCGCCAGCTCGGCCCTTCTTAGACTGAGTGGGGGCAGTTTTGCACCAAAGGAGACTGGACTCAGGCCCCACCATCTCTTAAGTCACTGAGCATGGCCTCTGCTCAAAGGGGGCCCTAGGTGCTGCACCCCAGCAAACCGAACCACAGCAGCCCTCTCTCAGGGGTGGTACAGATGCCAGGGAACAGGGGGAAAGCAGGTGCTGGTCCCAGGACACAAGAGGTATGACCTCAGGTGACTATGAGACCTGTGACATCTTACAGTCTCAAGTAAGCTGGACTCTGGGTGCCCGGGGTCTGATGAAACAGTGACCCACGCTGCCTCCCGTTCCCAGGTGAAAGGCCTGCATCATGGAAGGAGCCTGGCACCGATCAGATGCTCTATAAAGGTTTGTCTGATGAATGACTCTAAGAAATCTACCCGGTGTAGATGCTAGGAGTCGGCGTCAAACCTTTCCCTGTGCTCTGAAGAGGGAAAAGGACTCAAAGCTGAGTAGCTTGGGGGAAACGTACATGTGCTGTCCTTCAACAGGGGACCAGGGGCTTAGGAGAGGAGGAACAGGTTACTGTCCAATTACTGTTTCTACTGAAACTGCAAAGATGTGTGTCGTGTGCTGACCCTTTAA
Source organism: Equus asinus (assembly GCF_041296235.1). Classification (NCBI taxonomy): domain Eukaryota; kingdom Metazoa; phylum Chordata; class Mammalia; order Perissodactyla; family Equidae; genus Equus; species Equus asinus. The sequence continues at coordinate 86,182,657 of NC_091810.1, read as the reverse complement.
ACGTCGGGTTGAGAGTTTAGGGCTGTTTTAGGATATGATGGCTTCATTCCAGGAACTTTGTCTGTACTTGAAGCATGAGCCCTGATGAAGCCTCACGTTCAACCAGCATCTGTCATTAGCTTAGTTATTAACAGGCACATGAATGCACTTTGTCAGTAGCTTTAGTAAAACAGTTAAAGTCAAAGACATCAGAGTATTTAAAGATGATACATTTTAAAAGGAGGAATTCAAAGAAATAAGCCTCTGGGGCCAGCCCCCTGATGGAGTGGTTAAGTTCGTGCGCTCCACTTTGGCAGCCCGGGGTTTCACCGGCTCGGATCCTGGGCGCCGACGTGGCACCGCTCATCAGGCCATGCTGAGGCAGTGTCCCACATAGCACGACCAGAAGGACCCACAACTGAAAAATATACAACTATGTACTGGGGGGCTTTGGGGAGAAGAAGTAGAAAAACAACAAAGAAGATTGGCAACAGATGTCAGGTGCCAATCTTAAAAAATAAAAAGAAATAAGCCTCTCGATAAACTTGGTCGTTATCTCACTATTTCTTAACTGATATTAGTCACTGCTTAACCTGAACCGGGAAATATCTCAAGACTTGAACAGAACACTTCTTTCTAAGCCACCCCAAGTCTTTGCCCTGGAATAAGATTCCTTCCGTGTTACCAAAAGAAGGTCAGATTTTGCCTTTTGTTTCCCGTTTCAGCAACAGTTTCTCTTTTTATCCTATCTGACTTTGGGTTTTTCCTTAATTATGAACAGCTACTCATTCTGAGGTCAATCAATGGGTATTCAGTATGAGCTAGAAGTGTTCGATTTTGCACAGTTGTCAAATATAAGTCAGCCCAAAGAACTCCACCATACTAAGTCAGTGGGCTTGGGGTGGGAAGCAAGAAAAGCAGGGGGCTCCTCTCAGCTGGGTGTTGCTTAGTTGGCAACAAAGAATCTTAGATCTTTTCTGGTATTTGTGCTGGAAACAGTATAGAAGCTTCTGCTGCAGGCAGCTCCCACTTGGAGTAGAACAATGATCTCCCAAGTGTAGGTGGTATACTTCAGAGAGTTTTTTTTTCTCTTGTGCCCTTCACCCGCGGCTCTGTGAAGCAGAGGGCGGGAGGGAGGGACTGTCTGTGGAAGAATCCGGGTCATCCTTTGAAGGGTGCCATTTGACCCTTGGAGTCAGCAGGGAGGCACAATGCGCTTCTGAACCGCATGGTAGTGAATCGCACAAGTTGGCAATATTCTGATTAAAGCTGTACACTTCCTTCCATTCGGCTAAATTTACCAGCCTTTAATGTGAACAAGTATCTCCTCGTTCCCCGATAAGAACAAGGTGAAGATAAAGTTCTAATCAGCTTTCACAGCTCCCTCCACCTCTTCTATCAATCATGCATGGTGCCCTGGAGATCCGAGGACCACAGTTTTCAATTACTGGCAGGTATTGTTCTCTGTTGTTGCAAATGACCCTGCTACTGTGAATCCTTTTTTCATGTGTTTATCTTCTCTCCCCAGCGAGTTCAAAAACTCCTCGAGAGCCCAGCTGGGAGTGAGTACACAGTAGGTACTCTGTAAATGCCTGTCATGTTGAGTGTGATTCTCCAGGACTTCAGCAAGACCACAGAAAACAAGGGAAAATAATATATGCCCCCTTGGGAAATTACTTTGTATTTTATTTTTGACAATGTAGACATGGCTGAGCATACTACCCGGTTTAGACTTAATTTTGTGACTAGGATTCTGAGATCACAGCTAAAACACTTTCTTCAAAAGGACCCTGAAAAATATATGAATGCATAACTCCCTCATCCATGCCACTGATGGAAAGATAAACGTATGATCTCTAAATGATGCCACAAAGAGGTCGTGATGATGGACTTGGAGGCAGCACGGCAGGCGTGGAGGACGAGAGCAAATGTGGACAGAGGCTTCCTGTCTCTCTGAAAGCTCGCTGTGGAGGGTGTGGCTGCCTCTTCTCCACTCACAGTAGGCCGGTTATGCATCATTCACTCAGCTCTGCAGCAAAGAGTGCAAAAGGGAGTGCAAAAGCAATGCAGAAATTAGGAGACCCTGGCTTGGCTAAAGGCTCAGACCAGCATCTTGTCAAAAGGAGATCTCCACGTGTTCTGTTCAGCTGCTCCAACCCCACAGACTAAGCTACAACTGATGCCTGGGCCCTGTGAGCAAGGTCAGGCCCAGGAGAGGTCTGCATTCAATGGACTATTAAATAATAATGCTAGCTCTCCCTTTAATTGAGCAGCTCTTCCCTTCCGGGCAATAAGCAATGTGATTTTCACACTTTATTCAAATGTTCACAACAAAAATAGATATTAATACTCCTATTTGACAGGTGAGGAAACTGAGGGCCAGAGGGATTGAGAAAACTGTTTATCACACAGTAAGTTTTGGACCCAGATATTGGACCCCAACTTGACTCCAGTGCTCTTTCAACTCAACCGGTGGTCATTCTGTAACTCTTCTACCTGTTGATTCTTGGTTTATTGCATGGGCCATTCTGAACACCAGAATTACAGCTCTCTCTCCAAGGCACTTCCATCACCACATGGGTGGAGATGAGGTTTCTCTTCCTCAGCTCTTAATATCAGCATCATTAAGAACATGAAATAACAAAGGAGCCACCTGGGTCATGGGAAGACAATGGTTTCCAGTTGAGTTTTTGTTGTCTACACAAGGAAATTACCTCCTTCTTATAGGAAATCTTGCTAAACAACCCACAGTAAGATTTTTAAAGTTTCTACTTAGAATCGGAGGCAAGAGTCTCTGCAATATGTCTCTCTATCTACCCCCCGCCCTTCTTTCCATGGGCCTGAAGTAGGCTGCTCAGTCCAGAGACCTCTGTATGACATGTGTGGTCTGGCTTGAACTCATGACCCACAAACAAAGCAATGATTGCAGAAGCTGTGAGTTGGCTGAAATGAGGCTTCAGCACAACAGGTTTCTTGGCCTCAAATCATGGCCTATTGGTCCTAGATGGTCCCAGGAAGATCTGGCCAAGCTCGTTGGTATAACTTCTATTTGGGAATGCCAGTTCCATCCACGTCTCAGAGACATGTTCCTAACACAGCCCCTGCCAAAGTGGCGGCAGACCATGTGACTATATTCCTCCTAGTCACAAATGATTGTCCCAAGGGGGAACAGCTGTTTATAGGAAGCCCACTGACTACCCAGCAACCTCTGTATGACATCTGTGGTCTGGCCTGAAATGAGGACCTGGAAAAATAGCCTCTTTCCTCAAGAATTTGAACAAAGAAGTCCTCAAGGAAGATACAAGTGAGCTGCAGACACTAGATATGAAAGACACTGTAGACCCAGAGTGTGGCAGAGGTGGGTGGTGTCCATCAAATACCCACGTGCTCACCTACAAGTCCCTGCCTCCTCGCAATTGGGTTGGAGCTGCATTAGCAAGTTCTGGCCATTGGACAGTGAACAGAACCGAGCAGTGTCACTTCTGGGCCAGTGCAGCTAAAAGCAGTTGTGTCTTTTCTATCATTCTGCCCCCTCTCTTGGCCATATGGTCCAGATGGCATAGCTGTAAGATGGAAGTCTCTGAGCTATCCCCTAGGAGAGAGCACATACACTGGCACTTTGGCACGGCTTAGCAAATACAGTGATGACCGATATTAACGTTAATATTACTACCACTGTTTGGTGACTAACTGATAAAATGGCAACCAAGGTCAGTCTGTGGCCAGCATGAAGCAATGCAGACCACTGGGGGAGACGGGATACAGACACTCACACTCACCTAGTGAGTGCTTACTATGCACTAGGTCCACTGCCTCATTTGATCCTTATAACAATCCTCATGATAGAGTGGATATTAGCTACCCCACTTTAGAAATGAAAAACTGACAGAGTGGTTAAAGGACATGTCATCTATGGTCTCCAGCATCAAGAGTGGAACCCCAGTTTGACCTCAGCTCATCTGCTGCCCTTTTCCTAACAGGTTCCCTGCAAACTTGCCTTTCCCTCTGCCGCGCACAAGGGCCTGCAGTGACACATCCTGACCACAAGGGGCGTCACAAAAGCTACCAGTGAAGACTGGACTGTCTGGGCATCCTCTCTCGGAGCATCAGGGGTACAAGGTCTGAGCAGGAGGGTCATTGTCACCACACATGGGCAGGTGCCCTCAGGAAGCATCACTCCAGGGTTTACAGTGGCCTCAAAACCCGCTACAGCAACCTGGCAGCCAATGAAGCCTGTCACATCTGGTCAGAATGGGAGCCTCACAGCCCACGTCTGCTGTGCATGTGCATAAAATCATCCCCCATCCACAGACAGCACCGTGTGTGCATCCCCCACGCAGCCTGGACCTCAGTGGTATACTGGGCTGTGTGGGAAGCTGCGCAATCAGAAGTACATTTAAGAAAGAAAAGGAAATGAGAGCCTTCAGTGATTGCAAATTTATATTTTCCTATCACAAGGCCATGTTTCAAAGAGAATTTAAGAGGCTCTCATAGTTTCCAGTCCTTCCCTTCTAACTTTAGAGTGTGAAAGTGAATATTGAAAGCAATGTTTTAAGTCATTTTCTTTTGCTTAAAAAAAGAGGTCCACCTTGATCACTGCCTGATGTTAATAAGTGGAGGATGAGGTGCATTGCCTTAGGGACAAGGCAGATGACAATCTGAAGACCTTGGTACAGATAGCCAAGGGGCTTGGGTGGGGAGCCACCTCCACATCACAGAGGGAAGGAGAGAAATAACAGAAGAAGCCTCATGTCAAGTCAAGAAGGGAAATGAGTTCACAGCAAAGGATGAGAAGAGTCATCAGAGTAAATAACGAGGTCTAGGACTTTCCAAAAAAGAGTTCACAAAAGTTGCCTGGTTAAAAAAAAAAAAAGAAATGCAATTTACAAGGATGGTGATATGGGATTTTAGAATGAGTTATTCAGCATGTGTTTCTATGGGAGATGGGAGGAAAAATAATATGCGGAAGCTCCCAGGAGGAAGGAACAGGAGAAAAGCCCAACACTGCCAACCTTAGACAGGTCTCTGTGAGATCTGATTACCAATTGTCAAAGTAATTGAGTAGCAAGAGCAGTAAGCTACTGCCTCGGGGACATCTCCTTACAGGGCAACCCAGAGCCTGGCCAACAGAAACTGACTGACCCAGTCTCCTAAATCCACCTTTGGCTCCCGTGTTCATCTTCCCACTTAACCTGCAGCAGCCATTTTCTTCAGGGTTAGCAAATAGATTTCATCTGCTCTGCCAGCTCTGCTTGGACCTGAAGCATTACACTGACTGGCATTCCACAGCAGAAATGCATCCGCTGAAAACACACAGCTCTCACCCTCCCTTGCAGTAGGGGTGGCCGTGAGACCCGGGTCTTGCCAATGAGATGGAAGCAGCAGTTTGGTGGGTGCAGGAGGTTGAATAGTGGGCCTCAAAGATATGGCCACTTCCAGGACCCTGTGAATGTGACCTTATTTGGAAAAAGGATCTTTGAAGACGTAGAAATGAAACTGTCCTGGATTATTCAGGAGGGCCCTAACTCCAATGATAAGAGTCCTTACAAGAGACACACAAAGGAGAGACACATGGAGAAGAGGAGAAGGCCAGGTGAAGATGGAATCAGAGATTACAGCAATGCAGCCACAAGCCAAGGAATGCCTAGAGCCGCCAGAAGCTGCAAAAGGCAGGAAAGGATTGTCCTCTAGAAGCTTCAGAGGGCCCAGCCCTACGACACCTGGATTTCAGACTTCTAACCTCTGGTCTGTGAGAGAACAAATTTCTATTGTTTGAAGCCCCCAAGTTGACGGTAATTTGCTACAGCAGATAGTTAGCAAACTAACAGAGTGGGATTTCCAGGAGAGCTCCTTAAAAGCTGGCAGCCTTTTCCACCCTTTTGTTCATTAAAAGCTGCCCTAGGAGAGAAAGCAGCTATTGGATGAGACTGTGTGGGCCACTGTGAACCTGCAGATTCTTGTGCCCTCCTCTGGACTGTGGCGTTTGACACACCCCTCACTCGGCTCTCCATCCCAACATGTGACTCTTATCGGCTCAGGTGTCCATGTATGATCTCACCTCTAAGTATGCATTGAACCCATGGTTTAGTCCTGGATTCAGGATCTGGCCTGGAAAGTGTTTGCTCTTCGATTTTTGACGAGGCACTCCAGTGAATGTTACCTCTCCCCGACTGCTCAGAGGGCACTCGAACCCCTAAAGCTTTCACATGATGTCAAATAATGATAATAAAATAATAATAATAATAACAACAATACTTTGAGGAGCACGGAGTCTACAGCTCAGTAATTCAGGGCCACAGAATAAGATGTTTGGAAGCCAGATGGAAGAAGGACAAGAGACTACATGTCTATTATCAAACAGTGAACCCCATTTAGGGAGGATTATGTGTTTTTGAGTATTCAGAGTAATTGCCTCCAAAGCCAGGGGAATGAATAAAATCTTCAGCAAAAAAAAAAAAAAAAAAAATTGACTGCCTTCAAAATAGTAAATATGCAGTGTCTATACATTTCCAAACAAACATATTTTGATTAAGCCATTAATGCCACTTGATAGCTTTCTCCCTCTCCCTCGGTCTTGCCGAAGGATTTAACATCAAGCAATTCAACAGTGACAGCTGGCGAGAAATCAGCTTTGAGATTTCTCATAAAAGTAATGCTGTGTTAGTAGCCAAATACTTGGAAATGTGAAATGTTAAAATTTAATGGTGTGGAAAAGGCTTATTCTAACTTTGCAGATTGTACCATCTTTGTGAAAGTTGGTAGAAAATACCAACTTGGGTTGTGGAAGGCCCAGTGCAGTTGTAAAAACAACAGAAGGAGGTATCCAGCAAGCTGCAGTACTTAATATGGTTGGTTTGTGGAGTTCTTGAAACCTCCGCTTGGCTCTCGTGGTTGCACAGAATAAAGCTCCTCATTGGTCTCTGCGTCTTCGCTCCACACTCTCACCATTACTGGCCTTTCAGCTGAACAGACAAATTTATTCAGCTTATATTATCTTCCCAGGGCTGTTTTCAGGAATATTCTGCCCAATGTCTTATATCACTGCATTCTGCTTAGCATTTAGGAAATTCACTTCTCTGAGAGGAATAGCAGGAAATAAAGTTTCATTGTATTTTAGATGAAGAACAAAAATACAATGGCTCACATCCAATGTAATCAAAGCTGCCCATTTGCATTTTGGGGAAATAATTACATTCTTTATCTCCTGATCTTAAATCACTTCCTGAAAACCCCCAGCACCTGTGACAATGAAAATGTACAAGTACACAAATTACTCACTGGATCCCTTCTGTAGACTTTAATGCTGGCAGCTTCCAGCCTTATAACTGCCCTGGATTGAGGATGGTTGGGAAGAGGGGTATGTGTGGGTTCTCCAGCCCACCCCATCTGTTTCTTTACCAGAATTTGAAAGCACATGTGCAACTATGTATCCATTTGAGTACTTTGTGTGGTTTTACCTAAATGTTTCCTATGAATGTGCCTTACCTCCTCTGCTTGCTTGCATGCTGCTCAAGGGCAGGTAGAGATGGCTGAAAAATACTAGCTGCTATTGTTATTATCCTGACCATGGTTATCCTAGGGAAACAGCAGCTCCTAAGTAAGGCTGGGCAAAGAAGCCCCTAAGCAAAGAAGTGGAAAGTCCAAACCAGACGGCTGGTACCTCCCCAGTTTAAAGGCGGGCTGGAGAGGGGAAGGGCTGCTGGGCTTGGAGACAGGCAAACCCGAGCTCCAGCCCCAGCGCTTCTAGTTTGTAGGCCTGGATAAGTCACTCAAGCCCTGAGGCTTGGCATATTCACATAAAAAGTGAAGGTAATAGTACAGTTGTTATGATATTAGAAAAACATATATAAACTCCCTAGCACATTGTAAGTACTCAAAAAGTGTCCATTCACTTGAAGTGATAATCCTACAATATCATACCCAATATTGGGGCTGGGAGGAGCCAGAGAGCTCAGCCAGTCAATCCCCCATCTTACAGAAGAAGAAACCGAGGCTCAGAGAAAGCGGGTGGAATGGACAAGTTTAACCAGGACTGTCTACTCAGGGTTAATAACAGAGCAAGGGCGAGAACCCCGGTCTCCTGCACCCAGACGAGAGCTCTACCCACCCCTGTCTACTGTCTCTTCCACTTCATGCCTCTCCAAACAGAATATCAAGTCCAAGAGGATGAGAACCCTTCTTATCTTCTTTCCCCCACAGCACAGCTGACTAGACCACAGACTCCTCGTGAGATGAAACAAGACCAACTCTGAACCAAGAGCCCGGCTCCACTGCTTGGCTTCCATCATGGGCCACATCTAACTCTGGGCATTTTCGAAGGAGGATTTCATGGATCTCCACCTGCACTGAAGCACATGGCCAGCTAATGATCCTAGATGATATGGTCCTGGATCACAACCTAGAAGACTTCCCACATCAGACTATCACAAGAAGCAGCCAGGGGAACGGGGGCCAGCCAACAAAAGAGTGGACTACCAGGAAAGTATTCCATTCCGAGACTCTCCCAGCACCCCACCACCAGTGCCACAGTCGGTCATCAGACCCGTACCCCTTCCAGCTATGACATGTATCCTCTGGCACATCCCAAATGCTCTTGAGAGACATAATGTACTATAAGCCATTAATGTCAATTAATCAGAAAGCTTCCACTGGGAAAGCTGGGAAACTTCTAAGCAGAACATGATTTTCATCAGATAGCAGTGGCTTGAGAGGGGAAGGAGCAGGAATTAGACGCAGAATTAGTTATGCCCTGAGCTGTTCGGAGAACTAGGGACAGCATGAAACCACCGGACACCAGAGGGAAAATGAGATTTCAGGAGCAGGAAGGCAGGAGAAAAGACGATGCAGTCTGAGAACTCTGAAACTGGACTTTGAAGACATTTGGTAAAAATCAAATTACTTTCCCTTAGAATCTGGTCTCTGGGAAAGGAGCTTTTGTTTTTCCAAGAAGCTAACTAAATCGCCATCCAGTGTCCTCAAATTTCCTCATCTACCCATTGTGTCTAATCTCCTAGGAGGGCAGCTCGACACAACTGTACAACCATTAGAAAAAAGAGCCCATCGCAGACAAATAAACAGCAACCCACTCACCACAGTGTGGGCGCCAGCTAGTAGCTCCATTGCTTCTGAGTCCTAAAGCTAATTTAGAGTTTAGAGTGGCTGTCGCTGTCCTTAAAAAACACAAAGCACTAAAGAGACAAAGATGTTTGTCACTGGTCAGTAACACGGTCCCAAGCCCCCAGGTGTTCTTATCCAGCCACTCACTCTTCCTCTCCGGTTTTGTCCAGAAATTTTAGTGTAGTGCCACCGTCAGAATCAGGACATGAGGCAAGGGCTCCGTGCACTTTCTGAGAACTTGGGGGTGTTTGTAGCTGAAGTGGAATAATATTAATAATCACGCCAAGGCCTGATGCTGATTATCACATGAGGCAGAAAATGCACTCTCCATTAGCTGACGTTAGCAGGAGTGGAATAGTTGTAAACAGTGCACTGGTTCCTCCAGTTCTCCTCCAGCAACACTGGGCTTCCTTCCTGTGTCAAACGCCCACACACAACGTCCCGGTTAGCAAGAGAGGGGTACCATCTAAGTAATTTTTAATTTTTGATGTTTGGCTTGAGAGCATCAAAGAATATGGTCAATCAATCTGGTGTACCAAATAAGGGACATGGCCACCTGAGAAGACAGTTTTGGAGACTGTCCTCCCCACACTGTAGTAATTCACGGAGAGCTTTCAGACCAAAAGGCAACCTTGCAAGTTAATTTATTCTACCACTCATTAACATTCTCTCCATCATGACTGCTCCTAGCCCCAGATATCCTTAATATATGAGCAGTTATGGTGTGGTGTTGGGAGGGGGACAGAACTAATCAGAAAGGGTTAGAGAAATTTATCTCATAAAATCTTTGTGAATGTTTCTTGTAGGGTTGAAGACACCACCAGCCTCCCATAATGTGGGGCCATCATGCAGTCAATAAAATCTGCTTAAGGTTCTCTAATCAGTCTTGGTCTTAATTTAAGTCACTTCAAGACCTCAAAAGGGCAGTGTAGTCCCACTGGTTCTGGCAACGACTATGTCCTGGCTGCAGCAGGATCACTGATGTGTCAGAACGTCGTCACTCATGCAAAGTTAGTTCGCTGCAAATGAAACCTCCACAAGGAGAAGATTGTGTTCAAGAGACCTCAGAAAACTGCCAAAGAGAGCTTAACGGCAGTATAACTTGGGGGCACAGACATTGGGAGAGGGGGGCTCTTCTCTGCTTTTTTCCAACGTTTGTCTGCCACTGCTGCCGCAGACTGAAGGATATAATATTAACATTGCACAACACTCTAGCCGCTTCATTTAGGCATTTATGATGTTGCATTTTTAAATTAGAAAGAGTTTTGAGCGCCGAACATTTCATTTGCTAATATGTTTTTCCTTTCTTCCCTACAGAGGCTCCTGCACCATTTGAAATAAAAATTCATTTCCTTGAATACATGGAATTGATGCTAATTAAAATGCCTGTGAGAGTTAAAGGAATCAACCAGCCCCAGGAAAATATAAGGTCAATTTTATTTTTCAAAGGGCATGGAGAGAAATTAAAATGCCCTTAATTCAAATCATAGATTTTGTAGAATTTGAAGAGATTTTACAGCTCCTCTAGGAAAGTAAGAGAAAGGGCACGGCTCTGAAGCCAGACAGACGCAGGTTTGGCTTGGCTGTGCCTCTTTCTGAGTCTGTGACCTTAGTCAAGGTCATCTGCCCCCCACCCCACTGGATTAGGAAGATGTGTTAGCCAGGAAGGCCTGGCTGTCAACTCCATGCAGCATGTGCTTCTGCTTTACCCGAGCTTTTGGGGTTGGGAGCTGGTGTGTCACTTAAAAGAAGAAGAATATTAGTGACAGCAAACCAAGTCAAAGCTCTGTTATTGAGAAGAGTGTGAATTTCTCCTATGGAATCGATGGGCTGGTTTCAGAAGGGGCTGCATCCTCAGCCATGAGATCCTCTACTGTGGATCCCCAGGTGACTGTGAATCCCCCAAGTGACTGTGGATCCCCAGGTGACTGTGGATCCCCCAGGTGATCATGGATCTTCTAGGTGATCGTGGACCCCCAAGTGATCGTGGATCCCCCAGGTGACTGTGGATCTTCTAGGTGATCATGGACCCCCAAGTGATCGTGGATCCCCCAGGTGACTGTGGATCCCCCAGGTGATTGTGGATCCCCCAGGTGATCATGGACCCACAAGTGATCGTCGATCCCCCAGGTGACTGTGGATCTCCCAGGTGATTTTGGATCCCCCAGGTGATCATGGATCCCCCAGGTGATCGTGGATCTCCTAGGTGATCATGGACCCCCAAGTGATTGTGGATCCCCCAGGTGACTGTGTATCCCCCAGGTGATTGTGGATCTCCTAGGTGATTATGGATCTCCTAAGTGATTGTGGACCCCCCAAATGACTGTGGATCTCCCAAGTTATTGTGGATTCCCCAGGTGATTGTGGATCCCCCACATTATTCTGGATCCCCCAGGTGACTGCAGATCCCCCAGGGAAGTGAATCCAACACTGTAGTCACTCCCATGGTCCCTTCTTAGATTCTTTCCACATCTGGAGACTATCTGCACTTTTATTTTCTCTTTGTTCTTACTATTTATTTGACTTCTTATAAACTCACTTTACTGAGTTATCCTCGTCTTAAGATGTTATTACTTGCGTCCTAGAAATAACAGGTTTGACATGCTAATGGTATACATTTTAATACAGAGTGAAATAAACACAGAACTGTAAATGAAGCCTGTTTACCCTGTGCCATTCAAAATCACTTTGCCATATGCTTGTGGGGAAACACTTCTCGAGGGGAGGTACAGTGGAAGATCGCTGTGGTTTCTTCCCTCCGCATCTTTAAAATGATCAGACCACTGTCACTCCCCACGCCTGCGGACACTGAGGCTGAGTCCACCCCACGCTCTGCCAACCCGCAGTCCTTGGCCTTGAGGGACATTGAAACAACACCCAGGAATGTGAAATGTGCACAACTCGGAGGGGACCTGAGGGAAGCTGGACTCCAGCACTGAAGGACGAGCGGGAAGCAGGAGGGAAGGGGGCCAGTGGGAGAGAGGTTCAAAGAAGAGACTGAGAGGGGAGTCGAAAGGCAGCAAGCACATCTTCCAACCAAGACAGGTATGCAACATCTCTGGGCCGCCTCCTAGCTGGGTGGCCTGGTGCCACTACTTATAACTTCAACTACCCTTTACTTGACTGTAAGTAGACTCTGGTTCTTACTTAGCCTTAAGTAATAATAATATCTGTGAAATAATGGCTTGGGGAGCAACCACAGTGGGCAATGCCCGTGCCCCGTCAGCTGAGGAAACCTGGGCTGTGCTGCGGGTGAGGGAGTCACGCAGCAGGAAGGGCCTAAGGCCTGTGACCTTTACGCTCCCTCTCTCTCCTCTCTGTCTCTCTCTCTGTCTCTCTCTCTTCCCCCGCTCTCTCTGTACAGCTCTGCAGCTCCCATCTGAACACCGTGGGTATCAAAGGGCTTAGATCCTTAGCCCAGATGGTGTACACACAGCGTGGGGAAGGATAGATGGGTCTGGTGGCTCCAGAAGAGCAAAGCGGCACCCACCCACCCTTCGGTCCTGGTCCTTGGCCCCCTGGCTGGCTTGCTCAGAGAGGAGGACTCCCTGCTACGAAGAGCATCCACTCTCCAGACAGCACCCGACTCGCCTTCCCCGCTGACGGCCGGAGACACAGTGTGCAGGGCAGGGGCGGGCGGAGGCTCTCTCAGGATTATCTTCTCTGGCACGCAGCCCCTTCTCTGAACACAGAGGAAGATAAGCACTGAGCGAGCTCATAGTGGGCAGAGCTTTCTCTGTGAGTGCAGCCCCCAAGGGTTGTAAGTGACTTGTTTGAGGCCATGGAGGCAAGAATCAGGCATAGGTCATCTGACTCCCAGCCACTGCTCTCTGCAAAGTGACTTCATCTCAGTGTCCGGACCCCCCAGCCTGGAGCACACGGCAGTGCCCGTGCACACAGGCCCAGGAGCCCTCCACCCTCAGTGGGCACCCACTCTGCCTCCCAGCTCTGTTACCGCAGGCAAGACCTTCAAACTCACGAAGACTTGATTCCCCATGGGAAAAACAGTAACTTCTCCAGGAGGAGAGGAATAACGTTTGTAAACACCGTGCACCTGCTAAGCGAACACCAGCTTCTTGCCATGAACTGTTCTCTATTCCCGCCTGGGGCTCAGAGCAAAACATGGCATCGGTATCATCCTGATCCTCTTATCAAGCTGCACTTTGCTCCTGGCAGGATTACCCAGCTGGTCCAAAAGTATGTTCCCAGGGGACGATTCTGAGACGATTCCTCAGCCAATTAAACAGCGAGACCACATCCCAGGGCTAAACATTTCCACAAGGCCGGGAGGTTTGAGGGGCACACACCGCAGTCCCAGGAGCCCGGCAGTCTCATCGAGTTGGATTCGGAATCACTCCCACAACCTCCAGGACAGACTCGGAGGGAGCCCCGGATCCAGCCGCAGGCAGGAAGCCCAGGATGCGCTCGCTTTAAAAATCCCACAGGTGATTTTGAGGCACAGCCAGGCTTGAATAATTGCATCCTTGTTTGTTCAACAGACATTTACTGAACATCTACTATGTGCTGGGCAGTACTGGGGCCTGGGAATACCAGAAGATGGGAAATCAGACAAAGCAAATGAAAATCGCGTTATTATGCAGCGAGGCGATAAAGGTGAATGCAGGGGGCTGCTGTTCCCATTCAGAACCGAAACCTAAGACACTATGTAACTTTCAAGCGCATCATCAACAGAATCCCTAATGGGATATTGTTCCTTTTGGGTTTCCTGTCTTTCTTGCCCATGTTATGTCCAGCCTGCCTCTGAGCCTTAACTCCCCCTTCAGAAACTTCACTGCTCTCCCTAGACTAAATTTGCCCTATTCTTCAAGGATCACATTCAGCCTCACCTCCTCCAGGAAGACTTCCCTGGCTGGTCTAGCCCTCTCCTCCCATGAGAATTCACTGTTCCCTAATTACATTCTGTGTGCTAGTATGTGTCTCCAACAGGACTGAAATTCCCAGAGCAAAGGTGATTTCATCTCAGCTCTCCCACACATCACCTGACACCATGCTAGATACCAGTAAGCATTTGACCTGCATGTGTTCATTCTTTGATAATGCCTTTTTTCTCATTGACCCTGAATGGAACAGACTGATCAATATAGAGAAGCTGAAAAGGAAGACCCCCCCCCCCCCCAAATGGAGGAACCTGGAAAACGCAGGGCTTCACTCCTCTTCATGTCTTGGATGTGTAGAGCCTGCTGAACTAGCGCGCTCCTTTCACCACCAGGCACATCAGAAGGGCTGTCCTGGGACCAGTGCCCTCCTGGAGAAGCCAGGGTGGGGCACAGCATTGAGGGCCTGCCCTGAGGGGAACACCTACGTGTTCAATCAGGGTACTCGGAGACCACCTGATCCAAGGTCAAATCTGATATTCTTAGCCAAGAGGGGAAGTCAGAGGTCAACCCCCAAAAAAGCAGAAGGACCAAGCTTGATTCCTGAAGGGCACACAAAGCCATACATGGAAAAACAAGCCCTGAGCAGGAATCCCAACAGGTCTGGGCAAGCGGAACACAAGGTGCAAAGGTGAGCAGAGACCGGGGCTCAGGCAGCTTGTTTAATTGAGTTCAGGCTGTGTCGTCCGTGAGTAGCCTCTAAGCTGACAGATGCCCAGGAGGCTGGGACACAGACTAAAGAGACTGAGAAAATAGGAGAATCAGGCAAGCACCAGTGAAATCCCATTTGTATGTTTTACCTCAGATATCCTTCTGCAAACTGTGAGAATCTCGCCCAGGGAGAGACCCCGGGATGCTGCGTGACACCACATCCACCACGGCGGGTCATGTCAACCGGCAGTGAAGGTCTCCCAGGCAGCTCAGAGACATTGGGGTGGAAGGATGTGGAGTTGGCGGGAGTGAGAGCAGGGACCCAAGTGACAGCTGCCATGGAGAGCTGGCCTCCTTTGCTTTTCTGCAGTTATAATTCTGTGAAGGTCAGCTCAAATGTCAGTGTTGACTTAGTGGACATAAATGTGAAGTGAGGTGAGGGATTGTGGCTCAGCTATATTCTAGATTAAAAATACAAGACTTTCAGAAAAATGTCTCCCCCAACAAGTTATGGCATGTCCAGGTGTCGCATAAAAGCCAACCTTGATATACATATTCTGCACAAGAATAAAGGAGACTCTGGATTATAAACTCTGTCTGGAACTCATTGTCTGGCCATTATCAGAACAAATCCCATTCTCAGATAATGGACATCTGTTAAATCTTCCACTGTTAATAGAAAATGCTGCCTGTGGGACAGAGACTTTTATGACAGCTCCATCTCTTCCGTGATAAAAGTGTTCTAAATCTTATTTTAACCAAGTGATTGTGTTTGCATCTGGTTTTCTTAGGGGGAAAAGAATAATGGGCCACAAAAGAATCCGAGTCAGAGACGTCGCAGCACAATGAAGGGCTGCGGAGAAACCAAACTCTCCTGCCTTCAGCCTTCCGTCCCGCCCACGGAGATCAATGGCTCCAAACTCCTTAAAATCCAGACTGCTGAACCTGGACTAGGAGACCCACAGGGGTAAGGCCCGAGTCTGGCCCCACATTACTGCCACCCCTGCAATTTATACTCTAACCATGCCAATATTTTCAAGTTTCCCAAATGTTCCAGACGTTACCATATCTCCCTGCCTCGCCATATACTGCTTTCTCAAACTCCATCCCATGCTACCAACAACTTGCCTCCCCCAGTCAACCCCAAACTCACCTCCTCTGAGAAGCTTTCAGCGACATTTCTCTCCCATCTCCGGCTGGTTAGGTGTCCCTTTGGGACCTGCAGCACCGAAGGATGCTCTCTCTGTAAGCCTCAAGCTGACTGTGCAGCTGTGTTTACCTCTTTGTTTCTTCTGCTTGACTTTGAAAGTACATTCCCCCAAAACAGGGTCTATCTTATTCACCTCTTTATCCACAACACAACAACCCAGCTCAGGGATGACTGGATGGCTGAAGGGATAGATGGCTGCATGGATGGGGAGAAGGATGGGCTCATCTGAGAGAATGATTCTGGGAGGTAGAAAAAGGGACCATTCCAATGCAGAACACTGAGAAACGGTTGAAAAGGTAGAGGATATTATAAATTTACCTAGAATCTTAAAAAGATAAATTCAACAAGAAGCATGGCCACAATTCATATTTTTAACCTTTAATAGGCTCACTTGCCTGGTCCTTGACCACACCCCTACCTGGACTCTGTCCTAATCTCAACGACCTGTCCCTTGACCTACTGGGAAAACTTAATCCAATATCGGGGTCTTCTTTCTCCCTCATTCCCTGAAACTCAACAAAGGCAAAATGGGCACATCGCAATTCCTGTCTGCTTGGTCTTAAATGACACCGGTTCCTGATCCAGAATTTCACCCCAACTCCCAAATCGTGTCTCAGATGTCAGCTATGATCCTCGTCCCTCCGTTTTTAGAACCTTCATAAGACAAGAGGTTTTCAAACCATCTCTCGTGTGAGCAGTGACCTGGGTTTGAATTCAGGCTCCGCCACTTGCCAGCTGAGCAATCTCAGGCAAGATATTTGAGTTCTCTGAACCTCGGCATTTTATCCATACAGTAGAGATGATCATAGTGAGACCTGAAGAGGCTGTTGTGAGGAGTAAACGAGACTGAATGAGGAGCTCTCAGAACTGTGTGTGATACACAACGACACTTAATACGCCACTAGGACCCATCAAAGGCAGCTGTGGAATAACAGAGAGCAATGCCTGAAGGTGAGGCAACGGCAGAAGTCTTAACTTTCAGGAAACGTGACAGCATGGATTCAAAAATACGTGTCGTAAGACACACAGTGACGCCCAGGAAAATTGTAAAAATCATCTTAAAGAGATGGCTTATAAGCCCTTAGAAAAGAAAGCGGTAATCCTGAGGACTAAAAATGAACTTATTAATGACAAATATACCAGGCTAACCTTAGTCCCTTCACTAGATTGAGGTCAAGGGTATGCATTAATAATTACAATAATGGAAAACATTTACACTGCACCTACTATGTGCCAGGCACCATTCTAAGCTCTTTACACACATTAGGTGATTCTATCTGCAGGAAAGCCCTATAAGGTAGGTGCTATCAATATCTTCAATTTACAGATGAAGATATTGAGGCCTAGAGGGTTAAAGTAATATGCCTAAGACCCCCAACTGCAGGAAGTATCAGAGCTGAGATTTGAATTGAAGTGCAGCTCCAGAGCTTGTGATCTGTGCATTACACACACTACCACTCTGCTATCCCAGCTCACAGCAGACATTACTAATCAATGCCGCACACACTGTCACTGAGCAGAGGTACCACCTCCAGGTAGTACTTCAGAGGGATCACATCTAGTCTGTTGGCATTGTCACCCCAGAGGAGATCTCTTCGCCATTCCTGCCATTGGCATAATATGTCCAAATGTCCTTAAGGTAGTCGGCAAAGTCTAATATTGATATTCTTATGAATTAAGTGGAAAAGAGCCCAGGATAGAGTTGCAGTTGGTTGAACACATATAAAGACATCACACTTCTCACTAATGGGTCAATGCCCATCCGAGGGAATCTCCAGGAGTTACCCCAGAAAATTGGAACTGCTGCTGGTTTCATGTAGCCTGGTTGATGGAGGATTTGCCTGAAGGGCTAAGGCACAGGCTCTGGTGAATACACAACTGTGTCACCCAGGAGGTCATAGTTCAAAACCTCCTCTGAGGCTACAAAGCCTAGGGAGTGTGCAGGGGCCAGGTTTTCAGTCTCTAGACCCAGTTTATTGAGCCTGTATTCACTCAGGCTTGTGTGGGATCCTGGGGCAGAAATGGAGGAAGGGTCACAAGAGGAAGCAGAGCCTTGGCTGGGATGTTGAGAGCCAGGAGTATCAAAGTGACACCTGAGTCTCACCAGATGGAGCCAGCACCTAGCCACAGACCACTAGTTGTGTCAGCTCTCTGGAGAGAGTGAGTTGCCCCCAGAGGACGTGGATTCTCATAAAAGGTGTCCACAGCCCACTAGCCCCTCCCTGCTTCAAGGAGAGGGTGGTCCCAGAAGGGCAGGGCTGTGAGCAGAAGACTTGGAGCAATGTCCCTAGTATGCTGAATATCAGCTTATACCACAGCCCTGCCTACATACACACAATGAGGAAAGCAAGCGGATCTAATGCTGGTCAAAAACACTGTCCCCGGGAGACAGGGAGGCTTTCCAGTTGCTGGCAGGAGAAGGCTCCTGTGCAGACAGATGAACAAAATGCTCCAATCCGCCATTTTTCTTTCAGTGCAACAATGCAACCGCAATGACATCCATCTGTTTGTTGATTTCTTTTCTAAGGCAGAAAATGAGGTGTCCACAGAGACCCCGGATGCATAATGCATAACATTTGCAAACAAAATCAACCCTCAATTAACTGTACCGGCTGAGGGAGGCTGCAAGAATCCAAAGTACCTGACAATCCTCGAAAACTTCCATTTCTCTTTGGGAATGCTGGAGTGGTAAACAGTGGGAGATTCAGACACACACAGAGGAAACAAACTCAAGGATTACACATGCTGTGTATATGTCACACTCACATATACTTACACACAAGCACACACACTCGTACTTACATGCACACACACACAGGCACACAGGTTGGTTGAGGCCTAACTCAAAAAGCAACTGGGCTCCATTTGGAGGGCACTGCATTCCCTGTCAGTGGACGGGGGTGAGCAGCGGTGGGCAATACTTGCTGCAGATGTTGGCAAGGGGATTCAAGTATCTGAGGGGAGGATTGCCTTCAGGCTTCCCTCAAGCCCCTAGAATTTGTGCTTCTGGAATTTTCTCAAGTTCAATAATAGGTTGTATCCTACATCATTGTGTCTTATACCATGGGTATATCAGAGACACCTCAAATATTGTCTCCTTGAACCTGTGAATTGGGTAAAACAGCCATAAAACAGCAGCACATTCTATCACAGTGTCTGCTGGCTTGGTTTCTGACAGATGTTGGCAGACTCTCAGCTACTGTAGGAAATTAGATTTTGTCAGGCAGCTGGAATACATATGAATGCATATTTATCCATATACACCCCCACTCCTCACCTCAGCGAAAGGCCATAGATAGTAAAGAACTTACCAGAACTCACAGCTGGTTAAGGGCTTTGCTGAACAGGAACCCCATCTTCCCATTCCCTGCCTGGTACCCTGGCCACTTCCTTGGGCTAGTAAGAAAGGAGGCTGTGCTTATTTATGTAATATGATCACATCCTCAGTCCCAGCCCCATACACACTTCTCCATCTTTTGGTCACCAGCACGGAGTAGTGATGTTGCAAGCATGCGTTGCTGCCTCTCAGGAGGGCAGGAGGAGGATGCACACGTGCCCCATTTGCCACAAGAAAGGCAAAAGGCAATCCAGATACGCTGACTTATTGGTTTTTGACCTCCTGCTCCTCTGGGGTTGTATACAGCATCACGAAGTCTACAATCCCAGATCAAAAGAACCTGCTACTTCTCTTTGGTAAGAGCCTTCTAAAGGCAATGAAGACTGTCTCCTACTGATCTCTGGTTTATGTGACACATCAAAAATACCATATCAGGAGTCCACCTTTGATAGCTACTGAATGGAGGCAGAGGATCACAGCTTACTATTTGAAAAAAGAAAGAAGGAAAAAGTCCTCAAAAAAGATTACTGAGCTTAGGACACATGGATGCCAATGTTCTCACTCCTGTTTATTTTAGTACCCACAGCTGTATCCTCCTCCAGGTGCCTCTTAGGCAGCGTTTCCACCAGAATTGGGTAGTATTTCTACGCTGAGGGAGGACTCCCGAGCAAGGCTAGACTCAAAGCCAGCAGATGGGAAATCCTAAACTGAAAACACAAATGCACCACACACCGCGCAACACAAGAACTAGGTTCTGCCTCTGGAAATGCAAAGACACTCTGGAACAAGGGATCCGGGGGTGTTAGAAGATTGGAGGGACAAAGTATGGCCATTGGTTGGAGAGGGAAAAAACAGCAGACATCTGGATGTCTTGGAATGGCCAGAATTGCTGACTGGAAAGGCCTGGTTTTATTTTCAATCATTCATCCATCCAAACATCTATTAATTAATTCATCCATTCATTCATCCATCCAGCCATTTATTTGATACAAATTAATCAAATAGCAACACAGTAGACTTGCCACTATGCCAGGTACTGGGCACAGAGTGGGGCACAAGTTACATCACCCTTACCTCATATTGCTTACAATCTTGACAAGCAGACATAAAATATTAAAATCATGGATTGGAAGGATAAATATAGTTAAAATGTCCATACTACCTAAAGCAATCTACAGATTCAACACTATCCCAATCAGAATCCCAATGACATTCTTCACAGAAATAGAACAAAGAACCCTAACATTCATATGGGGCAACAAAAGACCCAAAATCACTAAAGCAATCCTGAGAAAGAAGAACAAAGAAGGAGGCATCACAATCCCTGACTTCAAAACATACTACAAAGCTACAGTAATCCAAACAGCATGGTACTGGTACAAAAACAGTGCACAGATCAATGGAACAGCATTGAAAGCCCAGAAATGAAACCACACATCTATGGACAGCTTATCTTCAACAAAGAAGCTGAGGGCATACAATGGAGAAAAGAAAGTCTTTTCAACAAATGGTGCTGGGAAAACCACATGTAAAAGAATGAAAATTGACCATTATTTTATACCATTCACAAAAATAAACTCAAAATGGATCAAAGACCTAAAGGTAAGACCTGAAACCATAAGGCTTCCAGAAGAAAATATAGGCAGTACACTCTTTGACATCAGTATTAAAAGGATCTTTTCGGACACCATGTCTTCTCAGACAAGGGAAACAATAGAAAGAATAAACAAAGGGACTTCATCAGACTAAAGAGCTTCTTCAAGGCAAAGGAAACAGGATTGAAACAAAAAAACAACCCACCAATTGGGAAATAACATTTGCAAGTCATATATCCAACATAGGGTTAATCTCCATACTATATAAAGAATTCACACAACTCAACAACAAAAAACCAAACAACCCGATCAAAAAATGGGCAGGGGACATGAACAGACATTTCTCCAAAGAAGATATACGGATAGCCAATAGACACATGAAAAGATGCTCATTATCACTGATCATCAGGGAAATGCAAATCAAAACTACACTAAGATATCACCTTACACCCGTTAGAATGGCAAAAATAACTAAAACAAAAAGTAACAAATGTTGGAGAGGTTGTGGAGAAAAAGGAACCCTCACACACTGCTGGTGGGAATGCAAACTGGTGCAGCCACTATGGAAAACAATATGGAGATTTCTCAAAAAATTAAAAATAGAAATACCACATGACCCAGCCATCCCACTACTGGGTATCTATCCAAAGAACTTGAAATCAGCAATTCTAAAAGTCCCATGCACCCCTATGTTCATTGCAGCATTATTCACAATAGCCAAGACGTGGAAGCAACCTAAATGCCCATCAACTGATGACTGGATAAAGAAGATATGGTATATATATATATATATATATATATATATATATATATATATATACAATGGAATACTACTCAGCCATAAAAAAGGATAAAATTGTCCCATTCACAACAACATGGATGGACCTTGAGGGTATTATGTTAAGTGAAATAAGCCAGAGAAAGATGAACTCTGTTTGACTCCACTTATTTTGGAAGTTAAACATGTAGACAAAGAGAACAGATTAGTGGTTACCAGGGGAAAGGGAGGGTGGGGGGTGGGCACAAAAGGGTGAAGTGGTGTACCTACAACATGACTGACAAGCAATAACGTACAACTGAAATTTCACAAGGTTGTAAACTATCATAATCTCAATAAAAAGTTAAAAAATATTCAAATCATCACACAAGCAGATCAGTGAAAACTGTGATAAATGGTATGACAGAAAAGTTCAAGCCACAAATGCTTATAAAAATGACCCCCATATAGTATTCAGCAATCAAAAGGCTTCCATGAGGAAATAATATTTCAGCTAAGACCTACTGGAGGTTGATGTTCCAAAGGAAGGTAAGACGGACCCAGGCAGAGGAAATAGCATGTGCAAAGGCCCTGGGGTAGAGATGAGGATGTTGTGAAGGGCTGCACCTATTAGGACAGTACACAGATTTTCTGCACGCTCCTGGATGCAAGCCCTGTGCTCATTACTGAGACAAACATGGACCACATATAAAAGATCCAGCCTGGATATGAGTTCACTGCAGCCAGGGACCATGCACAATTCCTCCTCGTATCCTCAGCAACTAACACAGCCCCTGGCAAAGGTCAAGTCCCAGAATGAGTAATAAGCAGGAAACTACGGTGGATCATGGGAAGGTTCATGGAATGAACTAAAGATTTGAAGAGGCACAGAAAACAGCAAGGGCACTCCAGAAAGGGGTTGCGGGCAAGAGCAGGACCTGAAGGCACGATGGGGTGTGATGGAGACCAGGAAGCCACTCCTCCGCTTGGAGGGGTGTGTGCAGAAGCACTAAACTGTGGGCAGAGGCATAGAGAAGTAAACAGGAGTCAGATTGCAGAGCATCTTAAGATCCAGGGAGAACCTACCTCACTCTGATGCCAGAAATGAGGCAGAATGGAGACACACCCATTCCAAGAATGCAGCTCCCAGACTCCTCTGCCTGCCACCTGCAGAGCCTGGAAGCAGGGCCCACCCATTTCCCAATAGGTAAACCCCAGTGCAAAAGGCCACGTGCATTGCCATCATTCCCACCGCCCGCCCTCCAGATGCAGCACACAGCCCCCTGAGGGCAAGGAGGAGCAGAGAAGGCGAGAAGAGCCAGCCACAGGGGAGGAACCGAGCGCCCTCAAATGACGTCAGGAGAAAGCGCACAGGGAGGAGCGGGAAGGATTGCACACCTGCATCCCTCTGCTGCCCTGCGGCGCCGAACCACACCACTGGAGATGCCCCTCCCTGGGCCCCCACCGGCCGCGAGTCTGGAGCTGTACTTGGCCCCCACCTGCTGCTCCAGTTGAGGGCTTTCAGCCCTTCCAGCCTCCTAACAGGCTTGTTGTCTCCAAAGACTGGAGAGCAACGCCCTGCCCTACACTCACTCCGGGCCGCTGGAGGGCGGTGAGCGATGGAGTGGATTACAGTTAGTAAAGTGCATCAGTCAGTAGGTAGTTATAACTGCCTTTAATATAAAAAATAATAATAAATAAGTTAAATCCAGAGGGGTTTAGCAACTTGCTGAAGGCCAAACAGCTATTAAGTTGCAGAGCTTGATAATTTAACTCCATGCTCTCTCTGATCTGCAGCGTAGAATGGCGGCTAAACCCAGTGGGTCAAAATGAGCAGAGCTCTACCAGGCAGATCCTGTTGTCCTCCTCTCTGGAGAGTCCAGAAGGTGCTACCAAACGAGGTAGGGGTGGCATGATACTGGGGCACAGCTTGGCAAAGGGGAGGGGAAGGAGCAGAGGGAAGGGGAGGACACGAGTGGGGCTGGGGCGGGGGAGTGGGGGTGAGGAATTTGCCAGTACGACCCGCCAGCGCCTGGGGCTGCAGCACAGACACCCAGCAATTTCCTCTCCGGATTCCCTACTAAATAAAATAAATGTCTCTGCCTCATGTCACAGTTTGCATTTTCAACCTGATTCATGGGGAAAGCATTGGCAGGTAATCTTTATCCGTTTCAAGTGTTTAACTTTTCGCAGAGAATACTAATGACAGACATGGGGAAGGAGAAACATCAACCTTGGCACGAAGAAATTAATCTTTGAAAACAAAAGAACAAAAGAAACTTCCCAGTGCTTTCAATACTTGCATATTCTCTCTCTTTTCTTCATTGTTCGTTTTTAGTCATATCTTGACATCCGTGAGGGATTTTCCCTAAGGGGGCAAAAAAACTCAAACTGACAAATGCCACTATAGCACAAAATTTCCCCCATTGACTGTCTCTTTTCTTGCGGAGGGCCATCACCTTCTCACACATCCTCACCTTTTGTTCCATTCTGTCATCAACAGGAGCATCGTTCTTTCTTTTGGAGCCCATTTTCCACAAAGAAATAGCATGTTTATGACACCCCTAGAATCACTGTGCACCTTAGGGACTCCCTCCCACACACAGCATTCTCACAGTGCCTGAATCAGATTTGTGCTTTGGTAAACCTACTACATGACGGGCACCTTTAGCCCTAGTGTAGAGATGAGGAAAAAGAGGCTCAGAGAATTAGGTGTCCCATAGCGGAGAAGCGGCAGGAGTGGACTGAAATCTCCCCCATTACACCACTGCACACACTCTTGTAGCACACCTTGCACTCATCTTATTCTTGTGGCAAACTGTGGATCTTGCCCAGCCTGTGTCGGCTCACAGAGCTCTAGCCCCTAGGAGAGAACTGACTTGAGGGTGTCTGGAGTGCTGGCTTCACCGATGCAGGATGAGCAGACACAGTCAAGAAGCTCGAGCTGCAGGTGGGGTTGTGGAAGCCTGTGAAGGAAGCACCCGGGACAGAGTGGAAACAACCAGAGGGAAGCTGGGGTCGGGGAAGCTGAGGATCCGAGGAGACCACAGGAGTCGTGAGCTGGGAGAGCATTAGTCTTGAAGAACAAAGACCCAGGGACCAGGGAAAGAAGGCTGAGTTGGGATGAAGATCAGCCCAAACAGCACCCTGAATAGATGAGGCTGAGACCCACTGTTGTGCAAAGGAAAGGGCTGGGAGCTGGACAGCTGGTTGCTATCTTCCAATACTCATTGACCCAATGTTCCCCGGGCACCTACTATGTGCTAGCCATCCCTAGGAGGTCCTGGAGGTCCAGAGATGAAGAGCACACACTTTTTGCAATTTTGGAGTTTGCTCTAGAGATAAAGACTAGAGCGGAGACAAGCACCGTGCAGTGAGTTAAGCGGGGTGATGGCGGAAGACCCAACTGCTGTCAGGGCCTAAGGAGGGGCCCCCACTAGGCCTGGGGGAGGAAGAAGTTTCCAAGAAGGTTTCCCAGGTGCCAATATTGTCTCTCTTCCATACGGCAGCAGGAAGACCATGAGACGGAGTACGAACCCGGGCCTCGCTCCAGCTGTGCAACTTGAGTCTACGTTACATACTTTGTTCTCAGTCTCATCTGGAAGACGTGGATACAATGCC
Source organism: Equus asinus (assembly GCF_041296235.1). Classification (NCBI taxonomy): domain Eukaryota; kingdom Metazoa; phylum Chordata; class Mammalia; order Perissodactyla; family Equidae; genus Equus; species Equus asinus. The sequence goes on along the minus strand of NC_091810.1, from coordinate 86,157,495 downwards.
TCAAACCACTGAATTGAGAAAAGAATGGATCTGAACACATCTGCCACAAAGTAAGTATATTTTAATTCCTCCCTGCCAAATAATCAAAAATAATCAAACTTATATGCCCTGGACCATTTAAAATGCTAAATATGAAAACCAATGTATTCTTCCTCAGAATTTTTTTTTCTAGCTTTATAAAAATAACTATTTGAACCTAGTTTTGGGAAGAATAACCTATGTATATACAGATTCTTATTCCGCCTTTCCATCCACCCTAGTAATCTTTTTTACAGTGTCCACGATGTATGGCCTTTCCACCTCTGCTTGGTATTTCCAGGGCTTACTTTGTTATCTTTTGGAGGGAATTTCTATACCCCTTAGAGCTTTGAGCTCGCTCCTTAAAATTTTGATACTAATGTGATTATTGTTAATCAACAGATTCAAAAAGTTGAACACACCGCACGACAAGAGTTGAACACAACTCTTTCTTGGCCTGTGGCTCAGAGGCCGTTGAACTGTGAGACTACGATGAAATATGAACTGCCAAGATGGTGATGGCATCAGCGAACCACAGCCATGGTTGGACAAGTGCTGTTTCCTACCTGGAGCTGTGTCAAGATGCCTTTACAAACATGCATGATGCTATTTGAGCCTCAGAACCACCCTGGCTGGAGAGATAAACTTATCCTGTTTCACACGTGAAGAAACTGGCCATTGGTGATGCAGCTAATAACAGGCAGAGCCAGGATTCAAAAACAGGTCTTCCCGACATCAAAGATCACACTCTACCCCCAGCATTCCCAGAGCTCCTCCTGCATATACACTTATTTCTCAGTTCTCCTTTTCAAGGATTATGAAAAGTAGCTTTAATCAACCCAACGTGGCTGCTGTGTCTACCAGAAAGTTGAATTTTTTTCCCCAAATTCTCATTCTCTCCATCTTATAAACTAAAAAGAAAAAGTATCCCTTTCATAACCAGTTCAGTAAAAAGCATCCCAGAAATAAAGGACTGCATTTATTACCACGACTCTGCTAATACTATTGATTTTCCCTGCACCATTTCTCTTTTCGTTGCTCTCCTTTTAGGCCAGGAGCAGCAGGAAAGCGTACCATTCGCCCCACAGACAGCACTAATAGATCACCGTGCTGTCACTCTCGCCTCTTTTGTGAGTGAGCATAATAATTCCAGCCGTGGCACAGCTTTTCACCTATCAGTCATCAAGGCCCCCTGTTGAAGACAATATACTCATTACAGGGAGCTCCTCAGGCTGCTGTTGCCTTGCCATCCTGGATTGAAAAGTCATCTGTAATTTTCTAATGCTCCCAGCAGTAGATTGTATCACACTTCGGTTCCACGTTGGCAAAAATACGGGTCAGTTCTGCCCCAACCATCTCCCCTAAACCACAGTGATAGACACCGTGCACCGGGCAGCTTTGGATCCTAATTGCCAATTCTCCCATCAACCAATCAGCCAGAGGAAGCTAGTTCAGCGCCTCTGTGCTTACCACCTGGTTGAGGAGATAAACCAAGCACAGGGGCAAAGTTAAGGACTTGAGCTGATCACAGGAGGGCTGCGGCAAGCATCTCCTAACATTGACCCAAAGGATGACTGGGGGGCGGGGTGATCTCCTCTCTCTTCCCGCCTCCCTCTCCACCCCTGCTACCCCAAATTAAGCTTCTCAGTTGACCCTTTGCAGGGGAATTTCTCCACCAATCTCAGCAACATCTCAGGGTTGATTCATTTCCTACCACTTCCCCTGAGATGTAGCTGCAAGCTTTAATAACAATCAAATCTGAACCGGATTCCAGAAGAGTCTGCATGTAAATGATCCAATAGTTAAATTCCAGCAGAGGAGCAAGTCAGCCATTCCGAACACTGGCAGCTTCAGCCAGGTGGGTAGCTGATTTTGGATGAAAGGACACAGAAGAAAGGGCTTTGTGAGCAGTGGGCAAAGAGGATGCTAGAGTTGAGTATTTCAAACCATAAGGTCTGAGTAGGGTTTTCCCTCCCCTCTAAATGAAGGGGAGGCTGACAAAACCGCTCCCACCACAGGAAGGATGGGATTGGGCAGGAAGGCCTCCATGGCTGCAGGGCAGGCCTCTGCACAGGGCATTAGCAGAGCCCATTCCCGTGGCTCCTACAGAAAACTTCTGCGTGGTACCAACAGAAACAGAAATAACTGGAGCAGCAGAAACACCAACAGAACTCTTAGACTCCAAGGACTTTGCCTTAAGGAAGGAACTTTGAGCAGATGCTGACAGAAAGACTGAGAGCCCCGATGTGTACGAGGCCTCTGTGACAGGAAACTAATCAATCAGCCAGGTATGGCCTGGGACAGATCAGAGGGGAGGGCATCTGGCAAAGAAAGAAGGAAGAGTCAGCAGTTGCAGAGACCAGCTGGGACAGAAAGACCCAGAACAGAACTAGGACCAGAACCCAGCACTGGCTGTGGCTCAGAGAACTTGAGGCTGACAAGGAGGCCCTCTTAGGTGTCATGTGTAGTTGATCAGAATGCATTTTTTGCTTGGGTTTGCTTCTAAATAGTTTTATATGCTTTCCATTTCATTGAGAAATTTTGGCCTTTTCCACTCATCTTAGAGTTAGTTGTCCTTGTCAGTTCAGAAGTGGAAAATGCAATTCAAGCATGAAAGGCTGGGGAGCCAGAGTAGAGCAGAGGGTTACCAGCAGCTCCCAAGCAAAGTCCTGGCTGGGCCGGGTTGGGTGGGCAGAGCATCACCCCATAAGCCAGCTCTGTGCAAGGCAGTGTTTGCAGCTATGAACCCATGAACACAGAAACTGTGGCCTCCATTTTCATGGTGTTCTCACCCTTCAAGGAGTTCTCAGTCAAGCAGGGGAGGCTAAAGAGGGCTATAAAAATACAGACCACAATTCACACTGCATAGGCTAAGTGCCAAATCAATCATGCAAGGCACTCACTGCTGTAGAGCTCAGAGGAGGCACAGTGTGGCCTGGGGGATCAGAGGAGACTTCAGAGAGAAGCTGGGCCTCAAAGAGGGAAAAACCACTGCTGGTGAGAGGGCAGTCACTGACCATGCAGCTCAGCTCCAGGAGAAGAGGATCTTACTCTGCTCTGCTCACGAGGTGTCCCTGGGGCCTAGAAGAGTGCCTGGCACATAGCCGGCATTCAATACACGCTTATGAAATGAATGAACGGAATAATATTTACTGAACTCCTCCTAGGTACCAGGCATTGGAGTTATAAAGATAAATGAGTATCCTTCGTCTCAAGCAGCTTCTAGGCCAGTAGGAGAGACAGAAGAGTAAGCAGATGATTTCAATTGAGAGTGTTAGGTGCTATCATGAGGCTGTGCTCAGAACATGCGTGCATAACCACCAGGCCTGGAACAGTCACCCCGTTTGTCCACTGTGCTGTACACTGGGAACAGAAGACATAGAGACTCTCGACATTCGAACTATGTGAGTGAGAGAATAACGGGCTCCGTTCTAGTGGAATGCTCTTAGGCACTGCAGATCAAAAGCATTATAAAGAAGGGCCTGCCACCTGACCCAACAATTCTCCGAGGGATTTATCCCAGGGTTATAAAGATTAAAGATGCGCATACCAAATCAGCTCTGAGGTTGTTTATTGCAGCACTGTTTATGGTAGAAAGAAAAGCCCAACAATACAATATTGGTTAAATAAATTATGGTATGTTCACACAATGAAATATAATGCAGCCATTAACACACTGTACCAGAATATTTATTGATACAGAAATATGTCTCCAATATATAGTTACTTGAAAATGTAAGATTCCAAAGAAAATGCACACCGTGAGATCCATTTTGTACAAATATATATTTTCCCTCAAGAAAAGTCTGAAAAAATGTGCTTAAGAAAGTTAAAGAGATTATCTATAAATGCTGAAATTATAAGAGGGTTATTCAGGATGAACATACATTGCTTTGGTATTAAGAAAACACTGTTATTTTAATAAAAAATGAACAGTCCTTCTTGCCCCACACACACTCTGAACAAACCCCACAAACTAAACTGGCTACCCTTCAGGGCCATCTTCCCGAGGGACGGCCCTGGGGCTGGGATCACCCCAAGCCTGCCCCAGCCCTTGGCCAGTTCTGAATTCAGTATAAACTCCACTTTTTAAAGTCTTTTAAAGAAGTGACACCTGGCAGGTTAGATCTCTGACCGTCCAAATATCGGAACCATATCCTCTCCATTTCTCCTTAAAGAACGCACCCTCTCTCTACTGCAAGCTCAAATGACCTCATTATAAAATAGAAGGCTCTAGAAACTCCCAAGTTTATTTATTATTTATTGATGATCTCCGGAAAGGACATGTGCAGGAGCAAAGTCTCTCTCTGGATGCTTGAGTAATTTGACAGCAAAGAGATTACCTCCAGGAGGGCAGAGAAAAACACGCCGGGGGACAACACGATAATGAAAACCTGTGTGCCAAATAATGACCAGAGTCCTCATTTTTCTCCTTAACATGTGCTAAGGATGAACCACTCGGATGGGCTTGTTTTATGATGGGATCATAAAGGAGCCGCTTGCAGACAGGTCTGCCTGTGAGGCGGCGCGTGGGAGGCAGGCTCTGACATCCATCGGCGGCTCAAACGACATGTCACTCACTTCCCAAGGCAGACGCTTCCCTGCAAGCTATTTCTGCATTTTTATAACTCAGTTTTTGCTGCTCTGACTAGGGGAGCATTGCTCCTTGCTGTGGGCGGCTGAAATGAAGAGAGCCAGGGACCAGAGCCTGAGTTTGTCAAAAATCACCCAAGCCGGCTGGCAGGAGTCCTTTTATGAGTGAAGATGAGCACAAGGCAGGAAGTGAGCGTGTAAGTGCCGAGCAGGAGAAGTTGGTGCCCGCCGAGCGGTGACGACGTGGACCCCCCATCCCTCCACCACCCCTAACGTTCTCTCTTGTTCACACCCCTGATGACGGTGAAATGGAGACGAGGTGGGGGCAAAGCTGCGCTTTGGAATCAGAAAGAGCTGGGTTGGGCTGGATCACCTTCCTCTCGTAGCCCCAACTCCAACTCACAGGAGTCGTTAACATCAATTCTTCATCTGTGAAGTGCAGAGCCTGATGCTGCCTGAGCAGGGAGAGCGTAGGGAGCTGCAGTAATGAGGAGTAAGCTCGGGCCACAGGGTCAGGAATGATACCCGGGAGGGTGTTTCTGTGCTGACGTAAGAGTATTAGTATTTAAGGAGAAATCAATCATCAAAAGATAAACCCCAAAAATCCCTTTATTTGGAAGTTAAAAAAACACTTCTAAATAACCCATGAATCAAAAAACGAAATCATAATATAAACAGAAAATATTTTTAATTCAATGATATAAAAAATATACACATCCAAGCATGCAGGATTGAGCTGAAGGAGTATTGACAGGAAAATGCACAACCTTAAAGTGAAGAAAGGACAAACATGGATGAGTTGAAACATCCATCTTCCTAAACTGGAAAAAGACGAGTAAAAGGAACCCAAAGAAAGTAATAAAGATTGAAGCAACTCCTAATAAAATAATAAGCGTAATTTAGAGAGGGTCAAGAAAGCCAACAGCAGATTCTTTGAAGAAGCTAATAAAAATGATAAACTTCTCGTGAGGCTGGTAAAAAGGAAGGAAGAAATAACGAGGATCAGGATTACTGGTGGAGGCATTCTGCGGGGCGTGGCTGGGGCTCCCGGAGTTGTGTCTGCTTCAAGATGCTGAAAACGCAGGGGAGACACAAGACATGTGTCCTGACAAAGTATCAGGAAGCGATTTGGGGCAAGTGGGTGTTCCAAGCAGGAGGTACAGAGGAGAGGGAAGCCCTGACTGACTGAAGGCCTGGGAAGCTACTGCACAGGGGTAGGAGTGGAACCCCTGATGGTTCCTATAATCAGAGCTTTTAACGCCAAAGGGACTCGAGTGATCCGGAAGGAAGACTGCATCTTGTAGTGGTCACTAGTGCTCAGGAGTCAAATGGAGCTGAGTTTGCATCCCATCTCTGCAACTAACTAGCTTTGTGACCTTGTGCGGATTGCTTAACTTCTCTGTGTCTATTTCCTCATTTGTAAGATGGGAGTAACCATAGTACCTCCCTCACAAGGTTGTCGTGAATGTTAAAAGAGACTGGTACCTGCTCAGCTGCATGAGAATTACTATGAATATCAGTATTATTTTACCCCTCTGCAGACATAATTTAACGCACTGGTTTGGGCAGGGAGGCAGAAGTGCGCTGCTGCAGACAGGGCGGGACAACCCTCCATCCTCTCAGTGGTCTTTCACAAAGCACCTCTATGTGCCGAGAACAGCTACCTTTCCACCCAGGTTGTCGACGAGCTGCCCAGAGGGAGGGGCACCTTTGGTCAATGCCAGGCCAATGCACACTCCAAAGTGGGCCTCCCGTCCAGCAGCACCACGGGCAGGGGGTGGGCAAGGTGAGGAAATAGTTCTCAGATACCAAAGTGCCAAAGAATCAAGACAAAAATGGATGATACAGCCCTGAGCAGAAGGGGGCGATTTTTCAAAAAGAAACATTTTACCTAAGGAAAATCAGAGGCGAAACGGCAGATGGAAACAAACAACACTGAGTTGCAGCTTTGACCTCAGTTTTTCATGCCAAGAACCCTGGGGCTGGTGCTCCTGGGACCAGAAACGGAAGAGGACAGCCTGGCTGGCCAGCCACCCCAGGCAGCAGGACCAGCGTCTGGGCCTCCTCTCACCAGGGCACAGCCCTATGGGGCCTCTAGAGTTGGTGGGGGGTGAGGAGGGCCTGCTTTCCACAGGGGCAGGGCAGGAGTAGACTGAGTTCAGAGCTCTTCAGGCGAGTTCTGCCAGGTCCAAGGACCATAAATCCCAGAAATGGAAAACAGGAGTGAGAAATAAAACCCTTGACTTCCCGCGAACTGCCAGCCACTCTCTTTGGGCTGTAAATAACCACAGTTAAACCAAGCACCCTTTGCACTTCTTGGCAGGGAAGTGCATGAAAACATCTGATGTAAGGATTTTAAATGCTTAAATCCCCTCCACCAACATCCACTTAACTGCCCAGAGCTGCGTCTTCCAGATCTTTAAAGAGAGCCCTGGTGCCCCTTTCCCCCCACCCCTCCACTGCCCCAACCACTGCCCTAGGGGACCCTGACTGGCGGGGTGTTAGGGGCATCATGAATGAGGAGCAGGGGTCAACTGGGCCTGGCAGAAGGAGGTGGGTGGCCCTGAGCTGAGGGCCCAGCTGCCCACAGTGCCAGCTCTGGCCTCACCACTCGGCAAGCTCCAAATCAGGCAGCTGGTAAGGAAGCGTCTGAGCCCAGATCTGAACCCAAGTTGTCCTGGTTCCAAAGCTGAGGCACGTTTTCAACAGGCACGCCACAAGCCTACCCAGGAAACACAATCTGGGTCCTAACTGTGACCAGGACCGTGGAGTAGGGACTACTTTCTCTCTCCCCAATTCCTCCTCTGTAACTTTCTAACGTCACCATATTACAGTGAGCCTGGGAGTCAGCAGCTCAGACCGTGCTGATTCTGCATTTCATTTTGATGATATCTCATAAGTAAATGAGTCAAAGCCGTGTCTCGGGTCCTCTGGATGACCGTCTTTTAACCAAGAACTGCCCAAAGTCACAGCGTCTAAAATTGTGTTTACCACTAGGGTCACTGCAAATGAACATCAGCGACATCATGGCAGTCTGTGGGGATGAGGATTTCAGAGTAATCTGAAAAGAGAGAAGTGAGGGGGCAAACTGAGTCCTCGGGTAGAAGAGGCAAAACCAGAACCCAGAGGAGGCCCCACAGCGGCCTCTGCCTGGCACCTGCAGCCTGCCTGGCTCATTAGCAACAAGCACAGCAGGAAGTACCCCAGGAAGAACGGTTCTTGTCTCAGCTCCACTGATAATTAGATTAAAGACTATTTAGCACATAATTCAAAGAGCCACGCTGCTAACCTTATCTTCAAATAAACTGGGTAGCTTCCCAGGATTATTGACGACAGCTCATTAAAACTGGCATCTGAAGGTTTTGATTAATCATGAATCCGAATAGCCTGAACTAACAAGCAAAGCCAAATGTATGAATATAGCTTTTAAGCCTATTTATGTAAGGTCCTCCCTTCATTAGTATTATTGAACTGAAAATATAGATTGTATACATAAAATTGAATCCGCGTCTATACAACCCCACTGTTAACACAACATCCACCCTTCAGTTTCAGAAGAATGCACCACGCATCTTATAAACTTAATATTGTTAACTTGAACTTTATTGGTTTTGTATTTGTTTGTATATGATTTATACTTTTTTGACTTATAGAATTATAAGAACTATAGAGCTATGAAGTTCATACTTAGTTCAATAGTTCCACATTTTAGAGAAATATCGTAATGAAAATAATTAAATTCAACAGAAAAGCTTCTGAGAATTTCTTTTTCTCTTAAATGGAATCGATACGTTACTCAGGTTTGAGAAACACTGACACAATGAAACCCTAATGATGGGTTTTTAAGTTGTTTCCTGTTATTTTACTAATACAAACAATGTGCAATTAATCTCCTTTGCCAAGTATCTTTGCGTGTTTGAGTATACCTGCGAGATAACCTTCTAAATAAGGCAACACCAGGTCAGAGTGTAGACGAATTTACAGTGTTCATAAATGCAGTCAAATTACCCTTCGATGAGACTGCAATTACTCTTCCCAAACTATGTATGCAAATGCCTGTTTCCACACACCCTTGACACTTTTTATATCTTTGCCAATCTGCTAATCTGAGAGATAAATTAAGATGTATCAGAGTTGTTTTCATTTACACTTCTATAATCAAGAGAAGAATGAGTATTTTTCCATATGTTTATTTGATATTTTTCATTTCTTTACGGTGTATGGACGAATTGCCTGTTGATGCTCTTTGCTGATTTTCTGTTAGAATGTTTTACTATTTCCTCATTGATTTGTTGGCACTCTTTGCATATAATTTCTGTCTCTTGTGTCAAGGATATTTTCTCTCATTTTTCATGCATCGTTGGCTTTGCTATAGTAAATTTACTGGGTGGGCTTTAGCAATTTTTTTAAAGTAAAATATATCAACTTTCTTTCCATTGTAGCTTTTGTTTCCTTTTAGCCTTTTTATGATCCTATTATTATTAAATATTGTATTCATCTAGAATTTCTTTGGCATAAGGCATGAGGAAAGTATGGAGATCTTTTCCTTTTTCTAGAGATCAGCATAGCTTTTCAAATAGTCCATCTTTTCCTGCTGATTTGAAATGTCATCTTATCATATATTAGATATAAATTCTCCCACTATTAGGCCTATTTCTGCCATCTTCTGTTGCACTGAACAATTTTCTATTCTTGAATTTAAGTGGTGTGTATTTATAAAACATTTTTAAATTTGGTAAGGCTAGTCTGCCCATATCAATCTTTCCTTATATTTTCATGTGTTTAATTTTCTGGGGAGCAGTCTGCAAACTTTTTCTTAAAGAGACAGTAAATATGTTAGGCCTTTTGTGGGCCACACAGTCTCTATAGTAGCCACTCAACTCTGTCTTTGTAGCTGGAAAGCAGCCACAGGCCATATGTAAACAAATGAGTGTGGCCGTGCTCCAACGAAACTTACTTTATAAAAACAGCTGTGAGCTGGATGTAGGCAAACCATCATTTGCCAACTTCTGTTCTGAACGAACCCTACTATCATTTTTGAAACCTAAACAACCAAACCATTTTTGGAGTATTGGTTGGGATTGAATAGAAGTTAATGATCAGTAGTGGGAGAGTTTACATTTTAAAATGCAGACTCTTACTATCCAACACCACATTTTTTCTTTCCACTTATTCACAGCTTCATTTTTGCTTCTCGGTAAGATTCTGAAGTTTTCCTCACAGCTCCTGCACGCTTCTTGTTAAGCTTAGTGTGAGGTATTTTATCGGTTTTTACCTTTGAAATTGTTTGTTCCCACTGACTTCTGTTCAACCCACAAGTTGAATGCAGAGCTTATAAATTGATCTAGAGATTTTGCTGGGATTGATGGAGAAATCCCATGGGACCCAGATACCCTCTGAAATTGCATGCAACACTTGTGAAGCAGTGTATTTTCCTGGGAAGAGAGTCTATACCTTTCACCAGAATCTCAAGATCACCATCCATTCCCCTGCCCCAAACATGAGATCCTTGACTTAAGGTGGGTAAAGCCCAACACTTCGGCATTGAAATGGAGTCCAAATACAGGTGACCAGGAATATACTGCCTGTGGGGCCAGGGAGAGTGAGAACCACCGACCTGCCCTGTCTATCTGAGAGCAGGGGTGGCAGCCAGGTTTATGGAGCACTTTCCCACTATTGTCCATCTTGGCAGTGCTGCTTGAGGGCAAGGCACCCCAGAAAGCCTGTGGCCATCAATCTTGCCCTCACCCACTGTCCTTGACTTTCAGGCTGAGGTACCCTCTCACCACAGACTTTCTACACCAGGCCCAATCTCACATCCTTCCCACAGAGCCTTGCTCTGCCTAACTGCTTACTGAGATCATGAGCTGTCTGTTGCCAACTGCTCCCTAATCCCCTACCAGGGCCCTCTCCTGGCCTTCTGTTGGCCCTGTAGTCCTATCCTCATGGAGAAAGGCAGCATGGCTGGAGGGAGAGCACAGACTACAGGATGCAACAAACTCAAGTTCAAATCTTGTCTTTGCTAACGTATACTATAAGGCAACATGTGAACTTCTCTGACCTCAGCTTTCTTACGGTAAAGGGCAACATGCACACCTCCCTAGCATGGCTACAGGAATTGAAAAAGACAACACCTAAGAGCTGAAAACCACTCTTACAACACAGAGCTTGTTATACATCAATGGGAGGGTCATAACTCACTTCTCATACAGCCAGTTGGCATCAGTCAGGCTCAGCATCTGCCTGTGAAGCCTATGGAGACTCTGTGAACTCTATCCTTCCCCATCAGCGAGGTCTGCTTTCTGTGGGGGTCTCAGCAGTCTATTTTAGAAGAAGTCTGCTGTGGCCCTGCCATTAACCTGATGTCTCAGTGTCATGCTGTACCCAGGATGTCCCCATGGGCATCACTCCCAATGAGAGGGGGGCTTATGTCCTCACATGGCAAAGAGCTGGCATGAACTGAACGTGAATACAGACAATTATGAGATCCAGAATTGGATCTCAGGCAAGATTTAAACTTGAGCATTCCTCTTGGAAGAGGAAGACTCTCTCACTGTCACCTCCTAAGCCTTGATTTCCCTGTCTGCAAGATATGGACGAAAATAAGGGCAGCTAAGCATTACTGGACACCTACTGTGCGGAAGGAGACAATTCCTCCTCCAAACCCTGTGACAGAGATTCTATTATCATCAGAGAGACACACAGTGGTTAAGCCACATGCTTAAAGAGGCAAAAATGAAATATGCACTAGGTAATATGATGTTAGAACCCAGGCTCTTAGTCACTGCCATGTACATGCTGATCCCATGGAGTGCTTTAAATCACATATAACTCATACATTCCCGGCATTGGGTCGGGTCCCCAGCAGATGTTCAATAAATGATAATAGCCCTTTCTTGAGGCAGACATTGGACCCCTCCCCCACCAGGAACTGGCCTCTTACAAACTGGCCATCACATTAGGAATTGGCCATATCTTCAGATACTGGCTACTCCATCAGGAACTAGATACCCCATCAGAAATTGGTCATCCCATGAGGATGATTCAAAAGATGATGCTCCAGCTAATGTGAGCCCAGGAAGCAAGCTGTCACAAGGTAGACTTCAATTCAACAAATACATACTGTTCTTCAATGGAAAGAGAAACGAAAACACATTACTACCAAATGCATCTAAAATCCAAGTACTCAGGGATTCTTAAAGTCCATCTGGATAGGAAGAAGAAGGTAAAGGCATAAAAACTTGAGGTGAACAGTCCATATGGAGCCTCACGGTAGACTACCATGTGCCAGGCACTGTGCCAAGAACCTCCAGGTGTCGGTTTATCTGGAACTTAACTCTGAAAGAGTTCCTTGGATATATTTATAGATGAAGATTCTGAGGCCCAGAGAGGTTAAGTGAATTGTCTAGATTCCTGGGGCTTATAAGAGGTAGGCCTGGCATTCCAAAGCAGGCAGCTCCATGCCCTTTCCACCAAATTTCAGTGCAATGGGTCCCCACAGCAAGAGTGGCATATGCCCAGGACAGACCCTGCCTCCAGCATAACTGCCCCAAGGCTAGCCCTGTTCTGGACTAGAGTTTTTGCCACCCTTTAAACCATCTCCCGAGAAGTATCTGAGTATAAGTGTCTGCCACTGCCACGGGCTTGGGAGTCCTAGAGAAATAGAGCTGTGTTCGTAGTGCCCAGCACAGAGCCTGGAAGAGAACCAAGGGGGTCTCGAACAAACACTGTCAAGACTGTTTTCACGACCTCTGTCAAGATGGCAGAGCCTTCGCACCAACCAGAGAGAAGGTAACCGAACACACATCGCCACTCCTTATCCTTTATAGGAAGGCGGCAGGATGAGGTGAGGAGACTGGTTATTTCAAGAGCTCCATTATCTGAAGCCAATGAGGCAAAGATATCAAAATCAAAACAATGGAAGCAGCCCCATTCTCCCAGGAAAGTGCCCTTCCCCAAATGGCCACTCACAAGGGAGCCCTTGTGATCAGAGGGGGTGACGGTGCCTGCGATCCAAGAATTGACTTGTAAGACACGCTCAAATTTCCACCCAAACACCATTTCTTCGTGATGTGTGGTGGCTGGGAAATCCTTGAACCCTTCTGAGACGCCATGTTTCCCTTTCTAAAATGGGCCTACCTGCCTACCTGCCTGGGCTTTCTGGAGGTTTAAATAAGATCATTTATGTAACTTGCTTGGCACAAAGTGGGTGCTCCTCGGGCCTGAAGTGGCGTCATCAACAGAGGACTGCAGAGACAGGGATGTTATGTGTCTGGAACTGTGGGAAGCAGACGAAGGCACGCATCGCCCCAGCAACAGAGCTGGATAAGTGAACAAGAATTTGAGAGTTGCAGGGAAGAGCAGCAATAACTATTCTAAAAACAAAAATTGAGAGAGATAAGGAAGGCAAAGCTGTTCAGCCCCAACCATGTGATGGCACTGCCCTAGGAGCTTTATACTCAGGGTCTTCAGACCCGAGTAGGCCACAGGGTCCCCAGTGATCTTCAGACCTGACCTCCAAGTAGACCACAGGGTCCCCGGTGGAGGGAGAATGCTGAGGCCCAGTGAGCTTGTGTAGCATCACCACGTCCCTCTCTGAACTAGTGAGACACTGTCCCATTATCCCCTGTTAGCTTGTATAATCCATCATGGAATCACATAGACTGGGGATGCGGTGGGTACAGGGTCAAATCTCTCCTTCCTTAAGATTGATGAAATGCATTCCACGCATCTCTTCCTCTGATTAAAATACATGGATGATAAATTACCAAACTCGTTGACATGGAAATGTGAGGGAGAGGAGTGCTGCTGACAACTGGTCCAGGGTGATAGGCACAGAAGGGGAAAGAACAGTGATGCACAGCCTACCTCCTTGCCATCTTCTGACTCCTAAGCATCTGTGAGTGTCTGTGGGTGAAGGGCAAAGTAGCTAATGCATTAGAAGAGGATCTAGAGGTCTTAGTGGTCACAGATGAATGTAAGCTAATAACCAGCTATACCTTTGGTTTAAAATACTAGGAGCCTAAGTAGAGGGTTTTCCCCCAAAGTGGCAAAGCTGTAAAATGGAAAGAGTCTGTCTTGACAAGCACCACCCTCTCCTGTTTGTGACTATTCCTTTCTGATGGAAACACTGCTGCACAAAAGTTTTAGTGCTTTCAGTGCTAACCACTGTCCTGTCTACACTTTCTTCCAGGAAAGCAGCTCCTAGAAATCAGTCACACTTTTATGTTAATATAAAGCCACTTGTCTTCTTCCACAGGATCCTGTTCTCCCTAGGCCTCTTTTCTTATTATGGAACAAAAGTTTGGTGCCTGCAAACAGAATTTCAGGCGTCAGAGAAAAACCAGGAAGAGAGTCTTGAAAAAATCCCAGGACAGAGGCTGTGGAGTCTTGCTAAAGAAGTAGGAAGTGGGAGACGGCTTCTCCAGCTCACATCTGCTCCTGCAGGCAGACAGGCTGCTGGGGGCCCCGACACAGGCTCCATGGGGACCAGGATGGAACATTTCAGCAAATGTTCTTTCTGGGTTTGTGCCTACCTGGAAAATTGTAGGATGGTGGAGTGAAAAAATCAGAGCCATTGGAATTGAGGTGTAAACTTCATCTCCGCTGCCGTCTAGCTGGAAGACCACTGGCAAGTTATTTAATTTCTTCAGTTACCCACTCTGTTGAATGGGGATAATAATATCTGCATATCAGTGGGTGATGGGAGAGTGAAAGTAAAATGCATGGCAAATCATGAGAACTAGATAACCATTAGTTCCTTTCTCTCTCCACCACGGTTGAGCAGATCACATAAGATTAATCCCTCTATGGGACAGTAAAAGTAGGCAATCGAGATCTAATGTCCCCATGCAGCATTTTGTCGCTTAGTGGTCTGGTGCCCTCACTCTCAAGGCTGTATTTGCCAACATCATCCTTTAAGGAATGAAGCAAAGCCTGATGATGCATTTAATGGGCCCTGGGAACTGAGCCTTTAAAATCCCAGTGTCTTCTGACCTTCTGGTTCCAGACAGACTCTATGAAGAGTATGGGAGGCCCGTTAAGGCTGGATGGTGACCCAGAGAGAAATGTGAATTTGCTTCCCCAGGCATTTCCCTCTGCCCCCAGCCCAGCCCACTGGGCATCCTCTCTCAGCATAACAATTCAAGCCTGTAGGAAGCCCCTGAAGTCTTGAAGTTCTCGACACAATAGCTTTGTAGGAATCAACTTCTTGACCCTGATGAGGGTAGTCCTTAGTCCTTTCCCTCAAGTTATTATTAAAATCGCTTTAGTCCAAGCGCTCAGACTTTCCCAAACCCCTTCCCATTGACAGTCACAAAACTTGGTGGTGAGGGACTATCTCCCTGGATGACCATGAAGATGGAGAAAGGCAGGGACCAGATGACCAGACCTGAGCCTCAAAACGTGAACACTGTGGATTGGTCTCCAGGTCCAATCTAACCTGGCTCACCCGCCCTGACCTCCCCACACCTGCCCTTGACCTTGACCACCTGACTTCATTATGATCTCCCTGTGGCTTCAACGGTGTCCTGTCCATTGTCTTGCCCCATCTACTCACCTGCTCCAGTAAAACTCTGACTACATCTGTTTTGACCCTTCTCCAAAACTCATTTCTTTTTTTTTTTTTGGATAATTCATTAAACATCATTTTAAATTGCTTCTATGGCTGTTAGCCAAGTCAACTTTTTGAGTCAAATCTGATAACATACATTTTTCTCAGATGCCATATATTTCAGAGACTTCCCAACATCTTAGCTCAGAGCTGTATATCTTATCTTCTGTCATTTGATTTAATCTATTCCATATCCATGATTATATTTCCTTTCTTGTCTTTGTATATTTGTGCTATCTCTCTTATTTTCTAGATTATATCTAAGAGAATGTGCATTTTATTGGTATCTTCAAAGAATCAGCCTTTAGATTCACTTATAAATTCTAATGTTTTTCTATTTTATGATACATTAATTTCTATCATATTTACGGCTTATTGCTTCCTAATTTCCTCAGATTTCCTTTTTTTAACTTATGTTGAATGCTTTATTTATTTTCATTCTTTCTCATTGATTATGAAGCATTTAAGGCTATGGATTTGCTTCTAAGTACAGCTTTGGTCACATTCCATAGGTTTTGATATATGGTATTGCTCTATTAATAGCTTGTAATTGTGGTTTTGATTTTCATTTGTACCCGCAAGTCGTTTAAGAAAGTTCTGTTTTTTCTTTCCATGTGATTAGGTTTTATTTTGCTTTGACTTTCATCGTAAGTGCTACAACATGACTCTCCACAGGCAGGGAACACATTCTCACCCTACTTTTTAGAGGAAGAACCTGAAGCATGGAGATAATTAGCAATGAAACCAGAAAAGGAGAAATGAGAATCAAGACCTTTTGCATAAATAGATTCTCCCCAAGATCCTTATTCAGGAAAAGGGAATGTACAATTGTCAGTGGCCTTTTCTAGGGCTGCGGAGGGAAGTAAAGGGTTTTAGCAGCTAGAGGCAAGGCCTGCAACAGGGTGCACAGGCACCCCCTTGGTCATGCTGGGAGGGCGCCTCCCAGAGTGCTCTGCTCTGCTCCTTTTTCACACCCGCTCCCTGGGCAGGGTGTAGGGTGGCAAATGGTTAGTGCTCCAGCTTTCAGACCAGGTCCAGAGCAGCAGGAGCAAAGGCCCTGCAGGGTCTTCGTACATAGGCACTCCAGATACAATAACAGTACCCAGATGTCACGGCTAGACTTGTCCAGACGGGGCCAGTGTCTACACTCCTCCAGGGGTATTACTCCATAATTGTGTTATTTAATCCTATGAAATAGTTACCAGGCCCCTTCACAGGTAAAGGAGCAAGGCTCAGAAAGAATAATGAAGTTAGTGCCCATCAGGGTTGGTGGTGCAGGATGGCACCTCCTACAGAAGAGTGAGAAGGTACCGCAGGCGAGCGTGGCTCTCCTAATGGAGATCAGACAGTGCTATTTCAGAGCCAGCTTCTGGAGGAACTGTGTGAGGACGGACTGTGGCGTTCTGCCAGGGTTTCGAACCTCTGTTTACATATTTAACTTTTAAATGATTTATTTCCAACACTCTTTTCCTACACACTTCTCATTCCCTAAGATGAGGGGTGGCTTGACCCAGGCCTGGGGACTACAGTGCGTATGAAGTTAGGGTGGTACCCAGCATGTGGCAGGTGCTCAGTTAACATGGGGATGGGGAGGTTCCTTTACTCCTTCCTCCCTTTAGCTTGGGGCTCAAGCTGGAAGATAGGGGCCTACCTCCTGCAGAGTCAGACACCAGTAAATTGCCAGGGCTGGAAGAGCCCAGAGAGACCATCCAGTCCAGGGGTTCACTATAGAAGTTCACAGGGTACTAAAACTTGGATAGGAAACCCTTCCATCTTCATCTTCACTAATCTCACAGAACTCTAGGATCTCCTTCATTATGCACATAGGCAGCAGACCACAGTAGTCCTAGCTGTGGACCTAGGACCTGAGACTCTGTGACCAATAGAAATCACAGGTGTTTGCATGGCACATGACAGTCATCACAGACATCTCAAAATACCAGTGACATTCATCACTACTTCAGAATTAGGGTTAAGTATTATACCCATGACTAGATTTTGTCATTCAGTGTGTTAAGAAATAAGTATATATATTCCAATATCACAATTTATAAATCTTTTGATAATAATTTCAATATGTTTCCTTTATAGTCCAATGCATTTTATTTTACTGACTAAAAAAACATTATTCTGAGAAGGGCTCATATGCTTCACCAGACTGCCACAGAGGTCCATGGTACAAAAACACATTTAAGAACTCTGGTCATAGATGAGGAAATAGGCCCAGAGAGGAGAAGTGATCCACCCAAGGTCACACAGCAGAGTTGGGACCAGAACCCAAATCTTCCAATTGCCAGCATAGGATGATCTTACAAAAATGGGGAGACATGGGGGTGCAGGCAGGGAGCATGCAGCTCAGCCATATGATCCCTCCTGGCAGCTGTGGGAGCAGGGGTGTGGATCAGCCGGGGGGCAAGGGAGCATGGAAGGCCGGCCTGCACAGTCTGCCGCCCTGCCTGCTCAGCCAGGGAGGCCCTCAGAGCAGCAATTACAGACATTTACTATTTGTTTTCCTGAAGCCTGCTCACGTGGAACCAAGTAATAGATTAAATGATCCTTCAGTGGCCACATACGAGGGCGGGGGGCTTGATTTGTCTATACAGTTAAAACCCACATCACGTACGTGTGTTTTTTATCATTGTGTTTGAGCAGCTTAGGAAGATCATATAATCCCTGGGTATCGTCCCTCAGAAGGGTGGGAGTGCCTGCCTGCAGAATAGGAAGCCCTCCATTGGAGAAGGGCTTTTCCCTGCTACCTGAGACTTGCCGAGGTCAGTAACTTCGAACCAGAGAGAAGGTGCCTCTCAGAGGAGGATGCTCACGTCTGGGGAGGACTGACATCATTGCATCCAGCATTTTACAAACTGGGAGCCTGGAACTCCCAGCACACACTGGCCATTTTCTCAGCCTTCCCTGAATACCTGACTCTTTTGCTCATGCTGAGCCCTCACTTGGAATTCCTTCTCTCCACTTCACCACCAGCACTATTTAGGAATAATAATAATAATATAATAATAATGGGAATGCAATTTCTACAGCTTGGGGACTGCTGGCAGGCAGGAACTCTCCATCTGTAAAGGAGGCTGCTGCATAAACAGCCATTTTCGATACTGTGTGATCAGTGTTAGGAGAGGCGAGTACACTCTTCTGGGGCCCTTAGCCGAGTCTTGAAGAAGAAGTATAGGGGCAAAAGGAGTTCCGGGCTGAGAGAACAGCATATGCAAAGGCACCATGGCAAGAAACAGCATGGCCCATTCAGGCCTTGGCTGGACTGTCCATCTGCCTGGTGCAGAATGCAACTGTATCACGTCCCAGGAGGCTGCAACATTCTGGATGGGATTTCTTGGAGAGACAGACAGACTTTCTTCTGGTCTTACAGCCTGGCAGGAGTTTTGATAGGAGAGGAAAAGTGGAGAGAGTACCTTGGAAGGGTTCCAGCCCAGAAGAGCGGTGCGGGGGACTTCGTACCTCAGCTGTAGGTGAACACCTGCCCCAGACTTGGAGAAGAGCTGGGCTGGTGGAGGGAGATGTGAGCCAGGTTCCTGTGTGCCGGCCAGAGCTGTGGAATCCCCCAGGGCCAGCTGGAGAGATCCTCTATCTGGAAAGTCAGGAACATCACAGAGGGGATGGGAGAATTGAGTCTCTGCAGGGCTGGGCTGTTTGATAGAGCTTTTCTCCTCATTCCTACATCGTTACAGAGCACAGGCGCTGAATGGATCTGTGGACCTGTGTTAGCAACTGACTGATGCTCCCGAGAAAGGGAACTGTCCGTTCACATGCATTTAGCCGCCTGCCTTTACTTCCTCCCCTTTCAAGGTTCACTCACCACATTGGTTACAGAACAGAATTTGATCCAGGAAAGCTCACTTTGAGAAAAGATCAACGTTACTAATCCCATGTGAAATGAGAAGGTGGGAGTCTTTGGGGAAAAGCCTCGGGGAATCATGATTCTCGGCCCCCAGGCTGAGTGCGGGGGTCTCCGCCTGTTCCCCTCTGCCAGGGCACTGACCCAGGGTCCACTTGTGGTCTCTTCACTCTCGTCTCTCTCTCCAGCCTGGAAATTCATGGCGGGCAGGGACTGTGACTCATCCATTTCCAGATTCCTTCAGCGTGGCACAGACCTGGCCCTAAGAGAGGCTGGGAAATGTCAGATGGATGATAGGAACGGCACAGCCAGCAAACTCAGATCCAGAACTCAGTATTGATGTTTGTGAGGCCCAGGTGTTTCCCTGTGCTGCCCACCACTGGTTAACATAAGTTACTCAGGGCAACCACAGGCCTTGTTACTCCGCTTCCCACATGGGGCAGCCCACTGGGGATGGGCCGAGATGCTGAGGGGCTCACTTAACAGCCAGACACAAAGCATCTCATCTGGGCCGGCCAGTCATCAGGCCCTCCTATGTCAGTCATCCCATCTGGCCCGGCCACTGCGAGGTTCAGGTCACTCAGACAGCAGGGAGCGGCAGAGCTGGGACCCCTGAGGCCGAGGGCTTCCAGAGATCTGGGAAAGCCGAGCCTGCCCTTGCCATTCTGAGTTTATTCGTTAAGAGGATTTTGGGGACTGCATCAAGGCAGTCTCTTGCCAATTCTGCAAATTGGCAGTGGGGTAGCCCTGGTGACAGCCATGGGAGGCTGGCTCCCCTGACCCCTGGCCCCCTTCCTCATGCACCCCCTCCCGAGGGATACCACACCTGACTCTCACTGCCAAGTTCCTTCCCCTATATCTGGAGAGTCAGCTTCTCAGGTCTCCCAACAGTACCTATGTTATCCAATTCGGGGCCAGGCAGTCGGCACAAGTAAGGCATAATAATACAAGAATGAATGATGACAACACTTTATGGAACTCTTCCTTTAAGCCAAGACTCTTGCTGAGTTATTTATAAACATGTTATGTCATCATTCTCCTAACAGCCCACCAAGGGGCCTCATTATCCCCACTTTACAGATGAGGAAACCGAGGCTCAGAGAGATTAAGCAGTTCATCGAAGGCCACAGAGCCAGTCAGCGGCAGGGCCAGGGCATGAAGGCGGCTCCTCCTGAAATCTGTCAGAGACACGTGATCCTGAACCCCATTGCTAAGGAAAACTATTCACATCCTGAATGAGCTCTTTCTACATCACCAAGAGTCCTTAATTGTTGGTGTTTAAAATACTGTCTTTGGACATTTTGTTTTCTTAGTGAAGTAACTGCTTCCACTGCCGTTTGGGAAATCACAGATTGAGGATCCCTGAAAGCAGCAGAGGATGGGGAAGGGGAAGACACAGGGCCAAGAAGCAGGCCCACCTCAGTGGCTTCCAAGCGAGTATCTTGTAAGGTCCCGTTTCTTCATGGCCCAGACCCACTCTCTCACCTGAAGATGGGAGAATCATATTCATCCTGTCATGCTCAGAGGAGGCCACCACAAGGACTGGACAAGATGGTCAGTGTGCAAGGTGAGTGTGCAAGGGCTTGAGACAGGCCTGAGGAGGCAGCCTGGGTGGGATCTTGTGGGCCCCTGGCACCTCCATGGTCCCCATGTAGCTCTCACTGGACCCCTGCTCATGAGCACACCTATCCATTGAGAGCATGCATGGGTCCCAGTTTCCTGCCACGTCACCCTGAGTCATTCACTTAGCACTGAACACACATCTCTGGAGCCCTGCTGGGTTCCACACATAGTTCCAGGCCCCGGGGAGACAGCAGTCATGCAGCAGGGAAGTCCTGCCCTCACGGAGCTGCCAGCCTTCTGCAAATAAGAGCTGACACTCCTAGGGCAGTCCTCACGGCTGTTCCAGGCACTTGGCCTGCCTTTGCTCACTTGATCCTTCCCCACAAAGCTCAGAGGGAGGAGCTAGCATTACAGCTAAGGAAATGGAGGACGGGAAGGTTCAGTAAGTTGCCCCAAGTTGCACAGGCAGGCAGCAGTGGAGTTGTGTTTGAACCAGGCCGTCTGGCCCCAGAGCTCACACCCCACCATGACACTCTGCTGCCGTGTGGCTTCCCCTGCCTTCCCTCTGACATCAAACCCTTTCATCCTTTCCTCCCCAGCTTCTCCAGTCTGCTTTCTGCCATCTCCCCTCCCCCTGGCCCAGGCCCTCCTCCTGTCCTCTGGAAGCACTGCGGCCTCCCTCTAGCTTCTGCCCCTTCCAGCCTCCGCCCAGCTCCCACCAAGCCTCCCGCACCTCCACTCCCTCCTGCACCCCACCCCAGATGAGTCCCAAATAATATCCAGATGTAGAGCCCTGGCTTTCAAGCTCCCCCAAAGTCTGTCCTAGTACCTAGCATTTCTCCCTCTGTTCACCAATGCTCAGTTCACAAAAGCTGTGCTCCAGGCCAGTGGGTCTAAAATTTTAGTGGAATCACTGGCCTTTTTGAGAAGCCAACAAAAGTTATAGATCAGCCCTCCCCAGGAAAGTAAACACGTGCAAGTACTTCCCAAAGTTAGTAAATGCCCTCTGGACTGTCCCAGCTCACAACGTCACCATGAAGACCTCTGTTGTGGACACACAAGTCTTATTACTGTTCCTTAATTCCTTAATTATACTGTGTGTCTTTCCACACCCCTCTCAACATTTGCTCATGTCATGTCTTCCATCCATGATCTTCTTCCATTCTCATTTCCATCTAATGAAATCCTAGAGGCCCACCAAAACCCAGCTCCAATGTTACTAGGCCAGACAAGAGCTTTCCCTCAATGCTTTCACCCATAGCTACCCACACAGGATTTCAGAACTCCCCTGCCTGGAAATTGGGACCACATCTCATTTCCACCTATGCGATTGGACCCATTGAGGGCAAGGATCCTCAGCTGTCTCACAGTCTTTCACCTCATGTAGCATAGAGCTCTGCAGACAGCAGGCATACAGTGCTCAGTTTTTTAAAAAATAGAAGATTCTAGAATGCTAATGAAAGGACTTTTCATCATCTGCGTCCTACTAATAAGGCCTTGCAAAGGGTGGACTTCTGGAAAATTTCGCCAGACATAGCCTAGGAAAATTCTCTCTCGCCTTTGCCATTTGTTAGAACTACAAACTTTCATACCTTCTCGTTACCACAGTTATTAAATTCCTACTTAAATCTCTATTTCATTAGTAATGGTAACCTAGTTTACAGGAATCCATGACTTTGAAATAAGGTCAGATCCTGATAATTAGTTGTGATCCATATTTTGTATCTGATAATTAGCTTATGGCCACAGCGATAATTGGGCCCTACATTTTTGGGAGGTGGCATATTTTAAGAAAGCAAGGTACTCTTCATGTGCTCTGATCTTCTCTCTGCTTTGTTAAGAGGTTGTTAAAGTGAGAACTATAACATAAGATAAAATGAATACATTTGCTCTCGAGGAGGCAATTAAAACAGAATGTAAATATGACTAATGAGGAAACTAACTTTGCTGGAAATATTATGCAGGAAAATCAATTCCTGGGATGTAACATTTCCATGCTAAGGAATTCAGTTTGGTGGTATCAGGGACCAAAGGGATCTAGGAAGAAAAGACATTGCTATTGTCAGGGAAAGCCAAGGAGGGCAGAGAGATGGCATGAAAGGCGCCCATGTCTTTCCAGCTTGATCTGCCCAGCTAGGAACCATCTGCTGTTACAAACGCTCCCAGCAGTGGCTGCTGCACCTGCCCTGCTTTAGCAATTCTTTTCAACATGGCACCCCTAGACAGGCATTAACTCAGGAGTCAGGAACACTGCGTTCAAATCTCAGCTCCACTGGGTCACAGCTGAGTGGCCTGGAATGTTCCATGCCATTGCTCTGGGTCTCGAATTCCTCAACACTAAAATGGGAAGAATGACACCTGCCTCATGGATCACAAGGATTACATGAGCTCCTGCATGTAAAGTGCCCGGGAGGGAGAAGAGCAGGCCAATATGTCCTGGGGAAATTGCTATCGAAGCTGCGGAGTGGGGAGGGCATGAGAAGTCCCTGTGACAGGAGGAGGCTCCGGCATGAGGCAGGGGCTCTGGCAAGGAGGATTCGAGAGTCAGGATCCTGGGCCCTGCCCTGCCCTCCAAGTTCAAGCCAAGTGATGTTGGGCATTGGTGTCATGTTTTCAACACGTCCATAAAATGACAGCATTTCACTGAACAATTTCCAAGGCATTATTCTAGGCACCCAGCACTGTTCAATGCCACAAAATAGTTCACCTTTTTTTCCAAACAGTTTATTACTAACTAGCCTGACTTTCCCCAAATATGATCTTTTCTAGACTTATTTGGGTTTAGGTCCACAGCTGTAGGTGCCGCTAACTACATTGCATTAAACAGTCCAATTTCTTGCCCTAAGGGTCTCCGAGCTTTGCAAACGTCCCCTCTTCTCTCCTTCTCAGTTTCCATCCAGGAGCTGTGCACTATTCCTCCAAGCCATGGCTGTGGGCATGGAGCCAACCCATGTGTTCCATGAGCCAGGCTGAGGATACAGAGCACAGGCCTGTCCTCAGAAAGCCTGGAGTCCAGTGGGGGTGACAGACCGGATACAGACAAGGTCAACCCAGTGGGGCATGGTCTATGATGGAGAGGTGCACCTGGGGCCCTTGAAGGCAGAAAGCGGGTCAGCTAACCCAGAGAGGGGGATGGCAGGAGGGTTAGGGAAGGCTTCCTGGAGGAGGTGATACCTGAGCTGAGTCTTGATCATCCGAACAGTCATTCATCCAACAACTATTGATTGAGCACCTGCTGTGTACCAGGCATTGTACCGGATGCTGAGGCCATAACACTGAATGTTATCATGACGTTTCCTAACTCAGAATCCACATGGCTCACGCTAGTCACTCACTCCAGTGTCCGATCTATAGGCTTCTGCCTCTCTGACATGACTTCCTTAGTGTGGCCCAGCTTCCTCTGTGAACAAGCTATCTTCCTTCCCCAAATGCCCCCTCCATACTAGGCTCCCTCTCCCCACCAAAATTTAGCCCAAAGCCATTGTCACACTCAAGTTTAGCCTCTTCCCAGACCTTCTCTTTATAGGGATGGCAGGTGCCACTGCGCACATCTGCTCCTGATGTCAGGGCCAGCGGGAGGGCCACCCTTGCTACTGGACTCCCACTCATCTTATCTCCCTACTCAGCTCCTTTGAGCTGGGGCCCTGCTTCCTCCTTCTTTACACCTGTTGTGCCAAGGACAACTCCAGACTCTGAGCAGACTGGGAGACGATTAACGAGGCGCTGAAAATGGGATGTTTCCTCCTACTTGTTACCACCTTTCTAAGATCAGCACTCAACCAGAGCACGTTTTGTTTTCTTGTTCAAGAAGATGGAAGAGAAAAGGAACCACCTACTGAGCATCTAATACATGCTATGTATTGTGCTAGATGCATTAGTTTTATCCCTCTTTCAATGTTCTCCACAACCCTAAAGGTGAGCATTTTTATTTCCTTGCTGTTTGTGCGGAAATCAGGGCTAAAGGAAGCTGGCTGACCTGCCTGGGGTCTCACCGCTAGTAGGCGCCACACGGGGACTTGAACACAGCTGTGTGATTCTGAAGTCTAAGCTCCTCTTCCTCCACGAAGCTTTTTCCCAAGAACACGCCCTTTCCCACCGCCGAAACCCTGCCCAGGCGCTGCAATCTGGAAGGACAAACAGAACTTGTTTGCCGTGTGATGGTGGCTCAAAACCCGGTGAAAATGCAGGGCCCCCTCCGGGGAGAGGCAGGCGCCTCCGAACCAGGCTTTAAGCAAACAAGACAGGAGGAAGAAGAAAATGGCTTCCAGACACTGCCATCCATCTCTGGGAAGCCTCAGACAGGATGCAGCCGGCGACGAAGTGGAATGAAATTCTGAGAAAAAAAGATAAAAATGGAGGCTTTACACATCACTGAGCTGCCTTCCTATCTAGAGGGAAAACCCAAGACTAATGAAACAGAAAACCTTCAACAAAATCAAAGCCGATTTTTCTGTCAAGTCCAGAAACAACAATACATAAACCTACAGGCGTTTCCCAGGTGTGTTACAGAAATAGCCATGTTTCTGCGAAGTTGGGTGGAAATCAGATTTGGGGTGAGCTAGTCCCTGCCACCCACCGAGGGTGAGCTGGCTTTGTCACCGGGGATGGAACAGGAGAAGTGCCTCTTGTGACATCGGCTTTAGGTTTTCTTCCCAACGCCCTTCTCCTCCCCATCCCAGTCATGGCCGTCCTTCACAGGGAGTTAACAGCGGTCAACAAACGCTTAATTGCACGGGGAGCTCTCAGTGAATCAACTCTGCTAATAAATTAGTCCATGAAGAAAACACACACACACACATAATGCAGATGATGCAGACTCTTGTGTGGCGGCTCTCCTGCAGACAGACCCACCTGCACCGTCTGTGAGTCAACAGGTGGGGCTTTCGGACACCAGGTAGGGAAGGAACCCTGCAGAGACGGGGGACAGGTGGGTCTGTCATTGGTGTGAGAGGCGGCTACTGAAGTGTGTGGGGTCAGATGATCTCGGTCTGACAGTCACTCCCACCACTCAATGACCACGTGGCCTGGGACTGACGCGTCTTACATTCCTCGCCCGGCCCATGGGCTGCAACCACCTACCCCCTTGTTATCACTGAGTTTCAGCATCCATCACGGAGGGAAAAGCAGGCCTATTTCTTGGGTTAAAATGACAGCTTAAAGTTCTTGGCATAGGGAAGGCTCCTGAAAAATGCCTGGTCTACTTGCTCTGCTCATCCTCCCTCTGCTCATCCTCCCTAAATCTGACCCATTCTTGAAGGCCCAGCTTACCCTCACCTCCTCCAGGAAGGCTTCCCTGACCCTACAGGCCCCTCAAAATCTCTCCCTCCCATGAACTCTCTGGTCCTCTTGGTCGCCACCAGCCCTTGTCCATGGCCACTCACTGCCTAGTCCATGGGAGAGAAATGTCTGGGTGTCCTGGGGATTCCCAGCCAGACTGTAGCTGCCTGAGGACTGCCCAGTGGCACACCGGTGTTGGGCCCAGGCCTCACTCAGAGTACGCACCTAGAAAATATGTGTCCACAGATGAGGCACCCAGTCACCGAAGAGGGCTTTCCAATGACAGAAAGGTTCCTTGCATGCACCAAGTCCCGACTGCATGCCAACCACTTTCGTGATCATCTCATTCCAGCCTCCAAGAACCCTCGGAGATAGATACTCTCGATTCCACTGCAGGATGAAGAAACTGAGGCTCCTGCGGGGAGCTAGATGTTTCCCTCAAGCCTCACAGCTCAGAGGAGCAGGAATGGAGGCAGGACTGTGGTAGGAGGACGGGAAGAAGGAAAGGAGGACGACAGAAGTTGGGGAGACAGAGGCAGAAAATCAAACGGGAAAGACAACTAGACGCCTCTCTGTGGCCTCCCATCGTTGTGGGCCATCAGAGCTGGCCTGTGCACCGACCCTTCCCTCAGGCTCCCCGCCACACTGCGCATGGGGCATCTGGTGCTCTGGGACTTGCTGCACACTCTTGTTTATCTCACCCAATGAAAGCTAGGGAGAGAGTTCCCATGGTGCTGACCTCTGTCCCCGCTCAGCTGACCAGCAAGTTTATCCTCGGAAGTAATCCAGTAACTCCGGAGCACCAGAATTGGAACTAGATTGCTTTCCTCTAATAAAATTGATGGTGTATACAAATTCAATTACATCATCGTGTGCCCCAACGGTGGCTGGAGGGGCCAAGGTCACTTACACACAACCGTCACCAGGGTGCAGAGACCAGGGGCGTGAAATTACCTCCTGCCTGGAGCCCAGAGGATGGCAGGGGTGGGGGCACAGCAGGGGCACAGCGGGGCTGCCAAGTGGGAGGACTGGCCTCTTGGGCAGGGGGCTGCTTGTGTTCAGGCCCCAGGTCCTCCCTGAACCCAGGAGTGACAGGGAACCCAGGTGGATGCACGGGGTCCTGACCGCCAGCCGCATCCATGGGAGGGGCTGTGCTCACCCCTGCAGGCCCACTGTTGTCTGTGCTTTCTTGATGGCAGCCATATCTATCCCTACCACATGGTCTGCTTCTGCCCTGCACATGGGAGGGAGAAGCGAGTATGCCCATAAGCAAGGCATGCTCCTTAATCCTCATTGTATAGATTTCCGGCTGTCAGAGAAAGAAAGTGGGCTCAGAGAGGTTAGGGAATGTGCCCAAGGCCACACAGCCTATGAATTAACAAGCTGTGCTTGGAACCCAGGTTTATTGGGCTCTGGAGCCCATACCAAGCAAAGAATCTTCACACTGACCAGCTGGGCAGGGAAGTTTTCTGGGAGGGAGAAGAGAAGGGCTATACTTCAAAAGAGAAGCTCAAGGATGCCAGTGCTTACCTTAGGGGGTGTTTCCAACCCCACTTAACGCTGGTGGAAGATAAGCTGGCTAGAAACAAACATTTTACACAAATGCTCCCCTTTCCCCTCCCCCCTCCCTCAGGGATTCCTAGGATCTGGTGAGTCCAGTAAACACAGGCCTATGAGAATAAACCTGGGGGTGGGAGGAGCAGACTTGGACACTGCGACAATTTGATGCCAGAGGTACCCGAAGGTAATACTGGCCCCCTGCACAGGCTCAACCAGCCAGCCCTGAAGAGGGGTAAACCGACTTCATTCTCCATCCACTGAGGGGCATTCGACCTCAGGCAAGTCATCTAAACTCTCTGGGCCTCAGTTTCCGCTAAGGCAGTGGTTCTAGAGTGTGGTGCCCAGACCAGCAGCATCAGCACCGCCTGGGAACGTGAGAGGAAGGCAGATTCTCAGGCCCCGGCCCAGACCTCCTGCACCAGCAACTCTGGGGGTGGGGCCCAGCGATGGGTGTTCCACAGCCCTTGACAAATAAAAACGGCAAGTAATAGGACATACTGGAATATATGAGAAAGCCATTTGGTGTAAACCTAATTCGGCCTGACCTTGCCTTTCCAAAAGGGCCTGACCTTGGCTGCTGAGCATGCATTGTATATCTGCTTTAGAGATTCCCTATGGCAAGAGCAAAGGCCCTTGAGATAAAGGTGCAACTTCCCTCCCCCTCCCAACGTTGGCGTCTCCTTAGGCTAGGAACCGATTGCTGCGCTCAACTGTGACCACCCAGCTGAAGACAATAGACTTGCCTCCTGCTATGCCCTCCGAGATAGCAGACCCACAACCTGCTGTGTCCATCAAGCGCTGTGCCAACACGGCAATCTTGTGACTATTGTGGGAGGGACATTTCAATCATATGTGAAACATCCTGTATGGGGGTGTATAACCACTCTGTATACCTCACTTCTTTGGTGCCCTTTCTTCCTTTGGGAAGAAAGGCCCCGGGCCATGGTCCTCAGATTTTAGCTCAGAATAAACTCTCCCAAACTTTCATTTATAGATTGGTTATGGATTATTTTCGACACCCTCCAGTGGATTGTGAGGCAGCGCAGAGCACCCCTGCTTGAAGGCAGTGGCCTGCGCAGGAAAGTGCATATTAGAGCTACCTGCGGAGTTTCTACAACAACCCTGGGACCAGGCCACACTCCAGCCGAAGGATATCCCATCTCTGATGTAAGTGAGGGGGGACACAGGCTTTATACTTTTTGCAAGTTTCCCAAGTGACTCCAGGTGCAGCGGGTTGAGAACCACTTTCTCTGGAGATGATCACACACTCAGACCACAGATGGAGAAACACGAGTGTGCACAAGCGCCCCTCACGCCGCTTGCAGCTGCCGACAGCCCTCTTGCTTCTCCCGCTTCCCTGCCTGTTGGGAAAGCGTGCAGCTGGGGAACGGATGAGCGGTCAGAACTGTTTAGGAAGATGCACAGCAGCCACGCCAAGGATGGATCAAGAACTGACCGAAGGCAGGAAGGGTTTTCAACTTTGATCTTAGCAGGGCTTCATAAAAGTCTGTGATATTTCACACAGGTCTGATTGTTTTCCTTTCATCACAAAAAGTCCTGAAGGTCTGCAAACTTGTGCCGATTGCACAGGGCACAAGATTGAAGGCTCTTCCTGAAAGCCTCTCCCTGGAGCGATGCGTCCTTTCAACCCCATTCTACCAAAGACCTTGAAGCTGCTCACACCTTCCCCCTGGCCTGGGCTTTGAATGGGAGTTGGAGGCCGCGTTTCCTGTTCCCCTGGAGCTGAAGGAGGCCTGGAGGGAGGGCAGGGGACAGAGAGCGGACACGCCGGCCTCAGGTCCCAGCCAGGGAACCCCAGAGGCTGTGTGGAACCCGGCCCAGCTTCCAGTGGCGCCCTCTGTGTGGGCTTCCCTCACGCTGTGTTCCCTTCTCTGGTGTTAATGAACCTTTGCGTCCCTGTTCACCCTGGCTTGGCATTCAAACCCCCAACAATAATAGGAATGGATGACAAGGAAGCAGCCACCCAGCTGCAGACCAGGGCTGGGCCCTTGGAGCATCTCCTCTTATCTGAACCCAAAGCACAGGAGCTGGTGCTGCGCCTCTCGCTCTGCAGACCCATCTCCACCTCTGTCTTCCGTGTCCGGGAGGCTGATGTCTATGGACTGCTTCATCCACGCTGCCCTGCACACTTGTCTGGCTGGGTTTGACCAAAGCGAGGCACCAGGTGAAAACCAAAGGGCCGGGTAAATGAGAGGATGGGGACTCTGGCTCCCTCTCCATTGGTCCCGCGTGGTCCCTGCTTTTCTGCAGAGGGTCACAGCTCCATGGGCAGGCTCTCTTCTATGGCCACAGCTCTCAGCAGGGCCTAGTAACTCCGGGTAACTGCTCCCCCCGCCCCCTTCAGCCTGGGGGTGGTAACAGCTCCCACGTTGTTAGCCCTGGGGGCTTCACTGTCCCTTACTGATGTCCTTTTAAAGCTGTCCACATTTTGGGGCCATGTGAAACTGCTGTGTTTGTAGGTCAAAAATGGCAAAATCATTGGCAATTTCATATGGTTCAGTCTACTAAATAGTCCCTTCCTTAAACTCTTCAGTTAATTCCTCCCAGTGGGCCTCTGTGTCCTGCTTAACCTACACAGCAGGCCTGGTGAGAGGTTGTTAGCATCGTTCACAGGTGAGAAACAGAAACTCAAAGAGCTTCACTGACTCGTCCAAGGTCATCTAGTGTAAGTCTGAGAAAATAATACAGACAGGTGGAGGGTTCACTGGGTTTCAGGCACTGGACTAACAATCACATAGATGAGCTCCTTTAACCCTCTGAACTCTGAGCGAGACTGATATCATCCCCATTCTACCAATGGGGACATCGAGGCCTGGGGACATTTGGAGCAACCTTCCCCTGGTGCCTAACCTGGGAACTCCTTCTGGTCAAACTCAGCCCGCACAAGATGGAAGGCAGCTGGAGGAAGCCATCTCCCAGGGGCACAGGACCGAACAAAGGAGGTGGAGAACAGGCCTAGAGGGACAAGGGCAGAGTAACAAGCTCCTGGGCTCTAGGCTAGGACGAGAGCAGCAAGAGCAGGACCGAGCCTCAGCAGGCTGCTGCCTGCAGACCTTCGTCAAAGCGCAGCTGAACGCCGAGTCCGTGGGCTGCTTGTGCCCTGCTCCCTCCCGCTGCACCCCGCTGCCTTCCACAGGGAATAATGATGCTGCCCCCTCCCACCAGCTGACCCAACAGATTTAGTACAAGGTTAGCACATAAGGCAGCTTTAGGAGGTGATGGAACCACGGTTGAGAGGGAGTAAGCCTGGCCAAGTGCAGTAGCTGGAGTGGGGGCACCTTTCCCGGGGTCATTGGGGCCAACAATGTCTTGAGGCTTTGTGCTGGGGCACAGCCTGCCTCCCCTTCCCGTGGTTCTTTTAAGACCAGCCACTGGGCCCCCAACGTGCTTCTCTCAAAGCAATGAGGTCAACAGGAAGCTTTGGAGCTGGACAGACCATGGCCCAGGTCCAGCACCTTCTAACTCCATCTCTGGACCCCTCGCCTGGCCTCCCTGAGCGTCAGTGTCCTCCCCTGAGGGAGGTCAGAGCCCCCCTCAGAGAGGCCAGAAGATGAAATAAGACAGCAAAGGTAAAACGTGTAGCCCCTAATCAGCATTTAATAAACGGCTGGTTCTGATTCCTCATTCTGGAAATAATATTTCTAATCTGGAGATGATAATTGGTAGTTTAAGAAGGGAGACTAAAATTGTTTATCACACATTGATTTTATGCACCTGGGGCTGGAAAACTTGCCTTGAAAGATGGTTTTCTTGATTTCACTGTTAAATTCTGGGATTTCCTTGGCAACGGCCTTCAGGAAGACAAAGAAGTCAGTCAAAGGCCGGCCAGAGGGCTGAGAGCGGACGGCGATGTATTTATTCCTCTTCAGAGCCGGCCCACTGCAGGGCATGCTGGTCACTGTGTCCTCGGTGGAGAGGCCTCCTGTGCCTCCGTCAGAATTAACTCCCTGCCCCCTTGCTGCCAGGTCCCTTTAATTTTCTCTCTGGTTCAAATCGAGTTCCAGCCAGCACCGCCTGCGTGTGCCTCCCCAAGAGATGGGCCCAGTGTGCAAGGACCAGCACAGGCAGGGGCTCGCTAGTGCAGGCTCGCAAAGGGCAGCTGGTCATGCTAGGAGGGAATGGAGATGGCAAACCAGGTGGGGGCCAGAGACCAGGAGACAGGGTCTGGATGAGCAGGAGCTGTGGGCAGGATGGAGGCTGGTCTTTCTCCCTGGGTGTGGTAGGGCTGGAGGGGAAACTGCAGCAGCTGGAGGGCTGTGGCCCCGGCAGAATTGGACGCAGAGTTTGCTCCCCCTCCAGCCTGCTCTGAGGCCTTTATCACAGGACCATCCCCAGAGTGGGGCTCAGCACGGGCCCATCACTTACGGAGAGAGGCCCAACAGGGCAGAGGGAAGGATGGCGGAGCCTGAGGTCACCCTGTCCAAGTTCACATCCCGCTCTTCTGCTCACAACCTACGTGACCCTAAGCAATCTATTTAATGTCTCTTTGCCTCAGTTTCCTTATTTGTAAAATAAGGAAAATATATATAAAGTATGTGGAACAGTGTTGGCTGGAAAGTGCTACGTCAGGTCAGCTGCCATTACTGTTAGCAGGACATTGGCCAAGTTCAAGGGTCATCCTGTGTGTAGGCAGGACTTGAGGAAAGCTTTCAATCTTACCGCAGCTCACCACTGGGCTGCTGGCACAATGTCTGAAATGCCACTGCAGAGCATTCATTCTTACCTGCATTCATTCATCCAGTCACTTAACTAGGAACCAAGCTGTATTTCTCAAAGTACGCTCCGTGTACAACCGTATACAAGTTGACAATCGGGGTTACACTGGAGAGTGTTGTTTTAATTTTAATAGCCATGTATGTTTTTAATTTCATCTTACCAATATTTAAAGCAAGAAATATCCCCTTTCTATTTAAATAAATAATGACACTATCTCAGATAAATTTACATCTCTTTAGATCATAATCCTGAGCCATATTCCCTCCTCCTCCTTTCTCCTTTTAGTCACCATGGGAACAATATCCTTCTGGTCAATTTTTTATACTTTAATAGCCATGCATTTCTTTATTTCCTTGTATCATTATTTAAGGCAAGTAATAATCCTTTCCCATTTTTAGTGGTGACATAAAGTTTCCTTCTTAATTTACATAAGAAGTCAGTTAGTTAAAAGAAAATATTATGTAAATAAAAAGCACAAGTGGAATATTATATGGCAGTTAGAAAGAATGAACCAGATCTATATATTAACACAGAGAGAGAGTCAAGACGTTACAGCTGAATGAAAGGGATGTTGTAGAGCAATGTACATTTTGTGGCATCATTTATGGAAAACTTACAAGATATCCAAAACATAACTAGTGAATTTTTTCCTGGCTACATGTATATATTTGTAAAGATATGCCAAATTGACTAGAAGGATAGTGTTTCCCATGGCAGGTAAAGAGGGAAGGAAGAGGAGGGAATACGGCTAAGACTGATGATCAAAGGGGACATAAATTAGGAAAAGTTTTAATTCCTTTTTTTAAAAAAGAGAGGAAGTGACTCGAAGGAAATACAACATTAGTAATCTGGATGGAAGCAACATGGATGTTTACTAAATATTCTTGTCTCTTATTTTATAAAAAATAACAGAGGCAGTATGAAGATGTGCAAACTCCCCCAGAAGGGACAGCTGAAGGTGGGCAACACCAAGCCGGGCCAGGTGCCATGTTGCAGGGATGCAGAAGAGAAAGGCAAGTCCCTGCCCTCAGTGTCATATTTGAGTGGCAGACACAGAGAGGAAATTTTCCCAATTCTGTGATAGAGATGAGCCAGGAAAGGTCTCTTCGAGGAGGTGAACCAGTGCTGTGGTTAAGAGTCAGGGCTGGGACCTGTAAATTGATGAACAGATAGATAAAATGTGGCGTATCCATACAACGGAATGTTACTTGGCAATAAAAAAGAATAAACTACTGACACATGCTACAGCACAGATGACCTTAATGACATTGTGCAAAATGAAAGAAGTTGGAAACAAAATGCCATATACTGTATGATTTGATTTCTATGAAATGGCCAGAATAGGCACATCCATAGAGATGGAAAGGAAATTAGTGACTGCTGGGGGCTGGGAGAGAGGGAGGTTGGGGTAGTAGGGAGAAATCACTAATGGGACGGGGGTTTTTTTTGGTTTCAAATGAAAAATGAATCAATGAACTTAACTGTGTATTGACTGCTAATGTGTATAGAGTTTCATGGACTAAAATGTTCTAAAATTGATTGTGCTGATGGTTGCATGACTCTGTGAATATATGCAAAATCATTGAATCATACTCGGGGTGAATTCTATGGCATGTAAACTCCATTTCAATAAAGCTGTTATATATTAAAAATGAAATAAAGACTCAGGGCTGGGGTGTGGATGGAGCAGAAGAGAGGGATCATGATGGAGGGCAGCTCGGCGCCCGCCCCGCCCCAGCAAAGGTGTGCCTCCCTCACTCTGCAGAAACTATTGTTAGGGATGCTGAAGACACAGTGGAGACCCAGGAAGACAAAGTCCCTGTCTCTATGCAGGTTTTGCCTGGTGAGTTGGGAGAAGCAATGACACCAACAGTCTTAAATGACACACATGTGCCTTCAAAACTCCATAGGAACTGGTCAGATCCAGAAGGTGGGGAAACACCTTTCTGGAAGGAGGAACAACGTGTGCAAAAGCTTGGAAGCAAGAGGGACTGGGGTTTTACACAGAGTTTGTGCAGGATGTAAGCACTGAAAGGAGATGAATCTAAGGAGATAGGCAGGAGCATGAAGAGCCATAGGCCCTCATACGATGAAACCTCCACCGAAGCCCAGCTTCTCATCTTTCCACCTGCACCACCTACCCCTCTCCATCACATATAAAACGAAGAATGCATTTCCTCTAGGATGATCTTCTACAGAGATACTAAGATGGAGCTGAGTTCTCTTTTTGGTTCCCGACTTTCTGGATGTGGAGAGACCAGGGCTTGCCTAGAAGCCTCTTCTGCTGACCCCTCTGGTCTTTGAAAAATAAACACCCTGTATATGTGAACCAAATGGCCGCTTGAGCTGGCTGTACGTCACCAAGTGACCCGCTTAGACAGAACTTACCTGGCCTTGGGAAGTGGTTCCAAATAAACTTGCTTTGAGTTTGTTAAAGTAACAATCACATCTTGTATATCTCAAGATGATAAAAATGAGCAGTTACACCTCCCCACTGCTGTCTGGATTTAACGTGATAAATGGAAGACATAATATACCTTATGGAGAGCTCACAGAGGCTCCATGGACAGTATCTCCAGTCTTTATTACGGTGCCTCTTCTCCACTCGGGCCTCCTGAGTTGGGGGGCACTTATTTCCTTCATTTATCACTGCCGTTGGCCACAGGAGGTGGATGTCAAAGCCTCATCCCCCATCATGTAGACATGACTGATTCCCTGCTCGGCCTGCCTAACAGCCAGCTCCAGCACACTCTGCCTTGTAATCATGAAAAATACTCTCTCCCCTTGAACAGGACTGTCACTCGCACTGCATTATCAACAGCCTCCAAGCCAAGACTTTATTCTTTTTCTCTTGCCACTGGGTTCAAACTAAATAAGAAGTAAAGGCACATTTCTAAAGAAGTATTCCATCTTCTTTAATCTCTTCAAATTGCTTGGCTACTCGAACCTTCTTTTCACCAATGGGAAAAGCCACCAGCACTGAATAAAACATTCAGACTCCTGGCGGAATGCAGATAAGGTAGGATCAGGCTGCTTGGTGAGGAATACTAACACGTGCATGTGTGGAGACATTAGTCACTCGCCTTCTTTCCACCTCCCAGGCACAGAAGCAGCACAGGACAATGATACCAGGGATGGAAACCTGCTCCGTATAGAGCACACCTTGTCACAGTTCTGTGAAATAATTTGACTCTATTTAACCTCTGCAAGCATGGTCTGGCTCCTTGAGAAGGTTAAGACTGTTCTTTTGTTTGCACATTAGCACCCCAGGAGTGCTGACTAAAACTTTTGTGAGGTGTTTCTAAGATAAATGGCAAAGAGGAGCTGGAGAGCACATGGATTGAGCGGCGCAGTCCATGTCAGGAAGAAGACTGCCTCAGCTGTGTGCAAGAGGGCGCTGCTGAAGAATCAGACACCAAAGAAGATGAGGAAGACAAGGCCCAGCTACGGAAAATGGCTGACGTGTAACACGTGGGAGAATCAGACCAGGGGAGTTCAACTTAGTGAGCAATGTTATAAACGTTGGAGGCTCACCCAGTACACGCCTGGCTTACAGCAGATGAACAATGAATATTATTATACAAAGTGGTATTTAATTTTGGAGCTGTGATTTCTTAAAACAGCTTAAAATAAGGGAAGGAAAGCTCCAATTTATCGAACTCAAAATAATTAGGCATAGTTCAACATTTTTGATACTTAGAAGTTGTTGTTACTGTTGTCCTTTAATCTAGTTGATATTGTTTAATTCATTTGCTTATACTTTAATAAGTTAAATACTTTATAGTATATCTACGTCTTTACTTTCTATATGTGTACAAACACACACACACACATATAGAGAGAACATACATAAAACAGAACTGTCCCCCAGAGCTTAGAATCTCAGCCCTTGAGTTGTTTTCAGCCCCACAAATTACCTGGTGGCAGTGGAAAGACATCAAAGCATTGTTGTGGAGAGGGAAATCAATAGTGTTCTTAAGACAGGCCCTAAATCTGAATTAGCTATAGGAATGTCATGCATGGCTATCAAATAAATTAAAAACTCCAATTTACTTAGAAATAACTCAGCATGGTTTTTAATATTGTTAGTATTAATAACACAGTATTAACATGCAAAGATGAAAGTACAAATTAGAAACATCCATGTGGCTAGGAATAAAGAATTTGATCAAAAAATCTAACAGTAAACAGTGGTAGAAGCAGAAGAGAAAAGCAATTTGGCAAAATGTACCAAAAGCCATAAAAGGTCTCTACCTCTTGACCCAGAAATCCCATATTTAGGAATTTATCTTAAGGAAATAATCAGAAATAGTCAATGAAGATTCATATTCAAGTATGTTCACCACAGCCATATTTAAAACACACAAAAACTGGAATCAAAACATCCAGGAAGAGAAAATGGATTAAATAAATTGTGGTATATGCAAGAGATGGACGTGTGTCCATTACACAGCCAATGAATGAATGAATAGATGAATGAACGAATGAAGTTCTAAACCAAGAGTAGCCCAGAAACCCTTAAGAGAAGAAGAGCAGTATGTAGGAACTAGCCCCATGAGACATCTGTGGCTCAGACTGTCAGGCTCCATAAAGTGAAGCAAAGACAAACTCATTGGGATATGCCAGTTTGAACTCACGATGTGTTTTCTCTTAAAAATAGGTTAAACCATGTGAAACTGCCAATATTGGATCACCTTAACCAATAACATGACAATTTCATATAGGTTAACCAAATACATCTTCCGTAGCTCTATCTAATGAAAAGACCAGAAACAACGAAAAACCCAGTAGCAATGAGCACCCCTCCTATCTAAAAAACATTTTCCAGTAAAAGGAACAGACTCCTTAGAGAAATGGCTAATTCAAGGTCTAGAAGAGAAGATGAAGAAGACGGGCCTACAATATCTTGCCATGACAGAAAGCAAGGATGTCATCCAAAACTATGGAACTGTGTCTCTGAGGACACAGGTGCCAGCCTGAAGAGGCTTAATTTAAGCATTAATAATAATGTTAACTGAAATGGATTGAAGCACATCAAACACGCTTAAACCCATGTTTTCAGAGAACACAAGCACACGTTAGTTTCCACTGAGTAAAGAACATCAAGGAACCAACTCCTTATTCTGAAATCTGCTGAAGAAATCCGCTAAATAAGGAAGGCAAGCTTATCTAACAGAACTATTTGAGCTAACAAGTGCAGAAGGAATGATGAAATTAGAATATCACATTCTGCAGGTCCCAGTGAAATAATTAATGAGGCAATAATCATCTATGATTACCAACATCACAAAAGGCAATCAGACATTACGTACCATCTGATGGAAACGTGCCATACCACAAATGAGGTCATCTCGCCAAAACTTCAAACCAGAACACTAGCGATCAATTTATAGGAAATACAGAGGAGAGAGGAACATGTTATAAGGACACCACGGGGACGATCTGATTACGGGAAACTCTACAGAGCAAATTAAAAGATAAACTGCAAGAAAGGAAAAGAGTGGGCGTACATGGGGAGGGGGTCTTTTAAGTTAAAAGACACTTAAGAGACATAACAGCCAATGCAATTTATGGACATTATTTGAATCCTGATTCAAATAAATTGCAAAAATCTTTTATAAACTAATTGTGGAAATTTGAACAGGGACTACATGTTTCATGATAAGGAATTACTATTAATTTTTTAGGTGAGATAATTGTCATTATCTCACATATACACACTGTGGGTATGTATTTAATAAAATAAGTGCTTATCTTTTAGAGATCCAGGCTCACATATTTATGGAGAAAATGATATGATGGCTGAGGGTTGCTTGAAAATACCCTCAATGCAGATGAATGAAAAATATCAAACCTGGAGGAAGGGAACATGAAGGGTTATGACAGTGTTGTGTTTCTTGTCACATATGTTGGAAATTTTTCTGGTTCAAAAGTTTTTCAAAAGTTTGAAAGTAATAATTAAGAATGTTAAAACATGTCCTTAAGGTATTCATTTTCAGAAAAAGGATGCTACAAAATTGCATGTTCTTTATGATTCCAATTTAGCATATAAATATAGTTGTACATACAACACAAGAGAAAAGACTAAAATTATGTACTCCAAAATGCAAACTGTAATTATCTCAGGGTGCAGGAATTATGTAAGATTTTTATTTTCTTTATACATTCCTATATTTTGTACTTCTTTATAATTATCACATGCTTTAATCAAAAAAGTCTTATTGCTTTTTACATCTAACAGTGTACAAAACATTCAAGAATTAGAATAAATATACCCCCATCCATAAATAAATATAATCTAAAATGTAGGTCAAAATTAATGACGACATGCTAAATATTGGAAACATTCTCATGAGTGACAGACGTCTTGCATTTTATCTGATGGTCAACCTTCCATGAAAACAGATCTGGCATCCTCACAGATCTGATCAGAATTTGGGGGTGGGCAGAACATTCCACATGATGCTGTGATTTGAACACTGACACTGTGTTCACTTCATGCACAGCCAGGAAAGAAAGTGGAACCTTAAAGCAAAAATCTAAGTCTTCCCAAATGCCTTGAGTTGTGCCCAGACTGGGGGCTTTTGACTATATATCTGTATTAAGAGACAGTGCCCCAGGAGATCAGCACTTCCCACTTACTTCAAATAGAAAGATCAACAAGAAAAGGCATAGATGTATAATGCCATCTGATTCTTCAGGACAAACACTTGACAAGGCCATGGGGTTCTTCTAGGCTTGAGCCAAGCTGTCTCGGAGCTGGTCCTAATTAAAAGCAGCATAAGTCACTCAATGGATTTGGGGCTGGGCTATAAATGTCTTAGATAATGGAATGGAAGCAGTTCTAAAAAGCGAAACAAAACCTAAGTAGCACGTTTATGATGCTAGTGCTTCAGAAGATAAATGCTCAGCCACTCACTCACCAGACGCCATCAACATCTAGTTGGTGTCGAATTCCAGGCCAGGCCCTGGGAAACAAAGACAGCCAAACGAACCATGCCCCTGCCCTCACAGAGCTCACAGTTTACTGGGAGAGATGAGTTTTAATCAAACAAAGATACAAATGTGTAATTATAAGTCGTGCTAAGCACCATGAGGAGAAAGAACAGGGTACTTTGTGAGCATGTGACAGGGGGCCTGGCCCTGTGCTGGTGCTCAGAGCAGGCCTCTTCCAGCTGAGATGAGAAGGACGTAAAAGCAGCACATGTCACCCACTCAACTGGGGAGGTGAGCTGGGGAGAAAAGGCACCAGAGAGAAAAGA
The DNA here is from genome assembly GCF_041296235.1 of Equus asinus. Lineage (NCBI taxonomy): Eukaryota > Metazoa > Chordata > Mammalia > Perissodactyla > Equidae > Equus > Equus asinus. The sequence goes on along the minus strand of NC_091810.1, from coordinate 86,118,008 downwards.
GCTGTCCTGAGGTGGTACTTGCCAGGCATGAAAAGAAAACAACCATGACTGGACCCCAGGTGAGGAGCTCAGGATGAGGCTGGGGAGACAGGCAGAGGACAGATCTTGTGGGGACTTAGGGCCATGTTAAAACTTTCAGTCTTAGGTCAATGAAGTGTTTTAGGCAGACAACTGAGAAAGCAGTAGTAACTGCTAGCATCACCGAGCACTTCCAGGAAGCAGGTACCATCCTGGGTTTACATGGATTCTCTCACTCAATCCGCATGACAGCGCTCTGAGGCAGGTACGTTACTACCCCAGATGGAGCAAGTTCCCACAGCTAGTAAGATTTAGAGCCAGAACACAAATCCAGGATTCAGGCTCTGACTCCAAAGCCTGCCCTCTCGCCACTACGCTCCATTGCCCTCTGTGCTCACATGGCCACCGTGCTGGGAATGGATGGCAGGGGCGGGGTGGGAAGGAACATCATCAAGGATGCTATGACAGTCATCCATTTCCTAGTGCCCTACGTAATTCACGAAAAGCCTATAGCACAATGAAGGAAGACATCCAACTCATGGGCCATTGCTACATAGTGATTCCCTTGACACAGTGCCACTGGGATCTCCAAGCCCTCTTCCAAGTCTTGGGACTGTTCAGAATTCCTAAGGATGCAGAGATTCAGCAAAACTTCCTTAGCTGACATAGACCATGGGGCTGGCATCCTGGCTGGCCGGAATTTAAAACTCCTCAAGGAAAATGTTTATTTCAGAAAAATTCCTATATGTGTGATTAGGCAGAAAAGAATGTCCTTGGTGTGTCAATCATCCCTAAACCAGGTGAGGGTAGGCTCCCAGGAATTCCCATAACGGCCACTAGGGGCATAAGAGGGTCAAGAATGGGACCCCAGAGCCCAGAAGGCATTGACCAGACCGGGATAACAAGGCTTCAGTCCTGACCTCTGCTGTGCACCCACTTTGCACCCTGGGCTTTGCATCAGTAATATGCCTAACAAAACCCTGTGAGGTAGCATTATAACCCCACTTCGTGGATGAGAAATGTGCATTAGGATCTAGGTCTTATTGGACTTAAGAGTCTCTACCCAACACTATCTAATAAGGAAGTTGGAGGAAAAACTTGATTGATATCAACGGGTACCAAACTCCAAAAAATTCCCCCTGCCCTCTCTCTATGCTCCTCACTCTCTTGGATCTCTAGAGGCTGGAATTCCAGCAGAAGGAGATGCTCTGACGAAGGAGAGGAAAGCAGGACAGGCTCCCAAAGCTGCGAGCCCTCTCTGGCCAGGCCCCGCATTTGCAGGCACACTGCCCAGGTGGAGGCCTTATGGCAGGACAAGAATCATTCCCAAGGAAACCCACAGGGTACCTCTGTGCAGAGGAGAAGCACCATTTCAGACTTGGATTCCAATTTGACATTCGAGACTGCGTGACCTCTGGGATTTTTATTTCCTCTTCCTCTGACAGGATGATGACATCCCGGCTCTAGGTTAATGACTGAAATATGAGAATTCCCATTAGATGCTTCCCCATAGCACCACCCTCTCCCACACCGCCGCAGGCACCCTCTATAAAAATCATTTGCTCCTTTCCGCACTGCACAGACTCAGATTTAAGCATTCATTCAGTTGCCTCAGGCTGTCACCAAGCAAATTACTTATTAATTTCTATGCACTGCAGAGCCATCTCTAAACAAATAGACAGTTGACGTGGGATTGTCAGTGTTAACCCCGTGCTCTGGCTTTGTGCTTTCTGTCAGAGCCTAGAAATGTTTCTAATATAGAGTCGTACACATTTGATCACATTTACAAAATGCAAATTTACTCAACACTAATTGAAAACGTTCATCAGTGAAGTATTGAGACTTTGTACCCTTTCAAGCTGTTAAAGGGCTAATGAGGGACATTTTCTTCCATATATTACGACACAACTAATTATTTCAACCTCCTCCTGTCTAAAAAAATAACGGCTCAGTAGATTAATGGGCTGTAACCTTTTGATCTTCAGCCCTTTAAGAATATGAAGAGCGCTATGGATCCTGTCCCCAGTAAAACCCATCATTTTACTCAGATGTGCACACCTGTACACAAAAAAGGTAACTTTGCACAGACATAAAACACAATTTCAGATATTCCCTGGCCCACCTGAGAGTCCAGGAGCCCTGAAGAATAGTCTGCCTCTCTTCTTTTTCAGTCCGCTAATTTGTTGATTAAACTGACGGCTGCCGGTTTCATTAGTGGTATCGATACTGAGTGAAGGAGGCTCACAGAATGATAAGCGGTATTTGTGTTTATTTCTCGGCTCCCAAACTAAATTATCAGGTGTTTTGCATGCACTTTAAAAACGTGCTAATGGCCTCTGGAGGAGACAGATAAATGCACCACAGGAATGAGAAAAAAGATGTCATGCCTGGCGTCCCAGGAAGGCACAGCAGAAGAGGCTGGCTCTTCTCCGAGGCCTAGTGCCTGGCACAAGGCAGGTGTTCAACAACGTTGTGGCTACCATTGTGAAGCTATAGTCTTTGGGCACACAGAAACGGATTCCCGCTTGGTCCCCGATGCAGTTGGGTTGACCCTGCCAGACATGCTTTGTCCCTGTGGGCTACGAAGGGGATCTGAGCAGCATCAGTGTTCTCTTAAGATGTGTCTCAGAGCATATTATAATTTCTACATACTATCTACTAAGGGCCAGGGCTCCTATGTCTTTTTTAATATTGAAACAACCCTCTAAAGGGGTCATGATTCCAATTTTACAAATAAGGAAACCGAGGCTCAGAGCGATGAAGGGGCTCACACTGGCTTACCGGCTGATAATGGGTGCAGCCGGATTCTACTGGGCCCGTCTGACTCCAGTGTCCTGGCTCTGCCCCAAGCGCCAGGCTGCCTCTCCTGTCTCTAAGCACTTTGCACTCTGCTCACATACCATCTCATTTCTCACAACAAGCCCAGCGGGGTATTTTGTTATCCTCGATTGCCATTTTGTAAACGCAGAACTTGAGCGGCAGTGAGACCAAGTGACTTGCCCAAGGTTATGCAGATGGCAAGTGGTGGATGCGGGGCTGGAAGCTGGGTTTCCTGGCTCCCGGGCCCCTACAGACCCTGCACCACACCTGCCACAGACATCCCCGCAGCCCTGTACCAGCTTCAGACCGCCCAGCAATGGTCCTTCCTGGCCCTAGAACCTAGGCTCCGTGGGAGCAAAGACAGAGCAGGGGAATTAGAATAAATTTTAGGCAGACTCATACAAAGGCTACAAGTGAGATATATTTTTAACAAATTAATTTTTTTCGCTATGAATAAATTTATGGGCCTCTTCTCCCCAGCAAGCCTGTTCATTTTGCACAGACGTAATTTTCATGACAGGCCCCATACAATATGTCCGGGGGCAGAATCCTCCTTTTGTCTGGGGTGGGGGTGTGGAAGGAGGTCAAAGGGTTCCTCCCACCTCCCACCTCTACTAGTGCTCATTCTGGGTGCCGAGCAGCATGTCCCAGTATTCCCAGTGCTAGGGAGTGCTAGGACTGGTGAGTGGTTTGGAAATCCTTGTCTAACCTCCCCATTTTACAGAGGAGCCCTGAGGTCCAGGAAGAGGACGACTTGCCCAACGTCACTAGTCAGTTGTGCGGCAGCTGAGGGCACAAATGCTAGAGCAGGACTGGCTGGTTTGAATCCCACCTTTGCCTCTTACTAACCATGTGACTTTGGACAGAATTGTTCAGGCTTAGCACAGAGTCACTCAAAGTCATAGGAGTCTCCCCCAGCACATCTCAAATCACACAAGCTGCCAGCCGCCCGATTTCTTCCCCCAGGCAGCTTTGGACAGCACCACACCATTTAGTTGTAGCAGTGGGGACCCAGCTCTAAGAAACAGCTTCTGAGTCTGTGTCCTCTCCGTCACACCAAGCTCCAACTCATGTATGCTGTTCTTGTTAAGAAATGCCTGGAATAAGGAGACTACAAATATCTCTCAATCTTCAAACCTATACACTTGGATGAAGAGAATTTGGATGCTTCTTCTCCCAAATAGAAAGATAATTATCTGGACCCGTTTAGTGCCTGGAAGTTGGATAGCAAAGCAGCAAGAGTTTGGACAGCAAGAGATACCTGCCCCATCTCAAAACATTTATCCAAACTATCCATCTCCTATGTTCAGACAGTGAGAGTCCAGGTGTAAGGGATGCCTCCCTGGGACCCTTCCAAGCGGCCACCAGGACTTGGGCAGCCAACACCTCAACCAGCCCATGGACATGGCAGCCCTTCCCCCACCCAACTTGAGGGATGTATGTTGCTCCTCATTAACAAAAACCAAGAACGACGAAACAAGGCTCTTCACATCTTCACAGTCCAAGAACGGTTTCCCTCCACGTGTGCCAAGTGTGAAACCCAGTTTGATTTATAGCATAACCGAACAGAAGCAAAACATGAGCCCACACTGGCTTCCTGGGAATGCCAGTCTTCAATTGCAATTACTTGCAGCCCCTTAAAAACATTAGGCACGTCCATTGAGGCTTTTGGCAGAAAGGGGTCCTAGGCTTCTGCCATGGCACTGTCGAGATTTTTCCAAGAGGAATAAAAGCAAGAAGAGGCAGCATGACACATCCTGACACATCCCCCCAACAGAAGGGCCGACCTGAAAAAGGAAGGAAATGCACCCGTCTGTCTGCGGCTCCTCTTCCTCTCAGCCTAATTCATGCTGCAGAGCCGTTATGCTGCTTCTCTGACTTTAATAATGTGTCCCACCAAAGGGAATACAAGGCAGAAGATGCAATTTATCTCCCATTTTGGGTACTTAGTGAAAATGTTGTTGGGTGTGCACTTTTTAATTAACGATTCCAAAGATTGTATTAAGGAATTTTTATTTCAGTTAAATTATCTCCAGTGAGGTCATGGGACCATTTTTCTTGTTAAAAGACTGAAGAGGAGTGTGGAAGAACATTGAGTGTCAGGGTACGTAACCAGCCTTGTGTCCTGCCCACCCTGGGGCTGTTTCCTCAATGGAAGGATGTGCGGACAGTCCTCCACAGTCCCTCTGGCCCCGATGTTCTCTGGGTCTCCCATCTGTCTGGTGAGAGTAAACCTCCCGGACTCATTGGAAGACAGGGAAGATGGAGGCTGCAGGTGTGAACCCCACTCCGCCTTCTGTTTACGGCATAGCTTCCCGATGAAACAGCTCGCCATGTAGCTATTTTTAAGGAGTCAGCGTCAGGGTAAGAAGAAAGAGCAGGGGTTCTGAGGGCAGCCAGCTGGGGGATGCATTCTACATCTCACTAGAGGCATGACATTGGGGAAATTGCCTAACTCTTTAATTCCTTCTCTGTGATGGGTGTAACGTCCATCTCACAGAGGATGATGTGACGTGGGGTATGTGAAGCAGTGAGGATGGTGCTTGGAACTTTGCAAGCCCTGCAGACAGGAAAAGGCAATTTCTCCTCCTGGTCCTGTGGCTGCCCCTTGCTCTGCTGTTTTTGCCAGCACACAGCTCCTGACAATTCTTGGCACTGCCAAGGGCGGTGGTGGACAGCGTGTTTTATCACTGAACAAAAGGCAGAAAATGTGGGGCCAAGGAGAAATGCTAAGAGGACCAGCTGAAGCTGTGACCTCTCAGAAATAGCTTTGGCTTCTCTGAACTCAGCCTTCAGGAACTCTAGGGGACTATATTCTGGCAACCGTAAAAGTCATCGATGTCTCCGACTGGGTCTTTGGAAATCTCAGTGTTACACTAACCAGGTGATGCAGAGGGATCAGCAAATGGGGAGCAGAAATAAGGAGGAATTCTAGAAGGATCAAAGAATAATGATCCCAACACAAGAGATGAAAATACTCCATACTCTAAAGCTTTGAAGGAAATTTAATTTTAAAATTTACAATATTTCAACATCTGCAATATAGCATTTCTCATCTCTGAGTTTTGTATCTGTGTATTTCTCATATACAGAGATTCCCCAAGCCCAAATTCCCTACCAAGTCCTTAATTCATTGAGTCAAATGATTTTAGAAAGACCGCTCTGAAGGCTTGACAATACTTTTATGAGGATGACTTCAAATTTCAAACAATAAAGTTAAAAATCAACATGTGGGGGCCCAGCCCAGTGTTCAGTGGTTAAGTTCGTGCGCTCTGCTTCAGCAGCCCAGGGTTCTCTGGTTTGGATCCTGGGTGTGGACCTAGCACCACTCATCAGCCATGCTGTGGCAGCTTCCCACATAAAATAGAGGCAGATTGGCACAGATGTTAGCTCAGGGCAATCTTCCTCACACACATACAAAAATCAACACATGGGGCACAGGCCTTGCAACACGGGCCAGATACCCCATCAATTGCTCAGCTGTCCTCAGTGTCCTTTACAGACCTAAATTCAACTGTGAATTTAAGAACACATACACACCATGTGTATTCCAGAATTTTAGTCACAAAACTCATTATTTTTGCCATCCTTAAAATGTAAAATGTAGGAAAAAAACAAAGGAGAGAAATCATTTCTCTTCAAAAATCAGTGCATCCTTCCTCGATTTATTCCAGACCACTCCCACTTTCACTCCAGGCAGAGTGAGAGAAAGCTCTAGCAAGCCTGAGAAATTGTTATGGATTCTCGAAATGAGACTGTTCCAGATCCTGTGAGAGTCTGGGGAGGAGGGAGGGAAAGAGAAAAGGGAAACAATGTTAAGACAAGACATCAGCATGAATGGGGACGTGACCCACTGAGCCCATCGCGCAGCCCCAGAGGGAAAGCCTCCGGCTCTGCACAGCCTGCCCCAGGGTGGTCAGCACGCTTTTTAAGTGCAACGCAGAAGCTCCACCATTCACTCTGTAGACGTCCTGCTTCTCTTGACCACAGCCTCTGTGATGGTCAAATTCATGGGTCAACTTGACTGGATCACAGGGTGCCCCGAGAGCTGGCAAAACGTCATTATTTGAGTGTGTCTGCGAGGATGTTTCCAGATGAAATCAGCATGGAATCGGGGTCCTGCCTAAAGAAGTGCGCCCTCCCCAGTGTGGGTGGGCATCATCCGCTCTGTTGAGGGCCTGAACAGAACAAAAAGGCAGAGGAGGGAGGGGTGCATGCCTTCCTGCCCGTCGGCTTGAGCTGGGATACGGAGCTTCTGCTCTCGGAGCTCCTGGTTCTCAGACTCGATTACAGCTTTCCTGGGTCTCCAGCTTGCAAACAGCAGGTTATGCGACTTCTCATCCTCCATAATTACGTGAGCCAATTCCTCAATTCCTCACAACAAATCTTTATATACACCTATTGGTTCGTTTTCTTGGAGAACCCTGACTAACAGTGCCTCCAAGACTCAAAACCCAGTTTGGAACATTCTCATTTTCCCAGACTCTACCCCCTTGGCTAGACCCCCACGCTCCATCTGCTGTCTTCCTAGAGGCAGACGCGGGATCACGCCTCTCTACCTGTTCACATTGCTGGGGCTGCAGTAACAAACCACGATACAACGGGTCGCTTACAACACCAGAGACTTACTCTCTCACAGTCTCAGAGGCCAGAAGGCCAAAAGCAGGGTGTCGTTAGGGCCACACTCCCCCTGAAGGCTCTAAGGAAGGATCCTGCCTAGCCTCTCCCAGCTTCTGGGGGCTCCTGGCATTCCTTGGCTTGAGACTGCCTCAGCCTTCACATGGCCTTCTCCGTGGCCTGTCCTCATCTTGTAAAGACACCAGTCATTGGATTTAAGTCCCACTTTAATCCAGGACAACCTCATCTTAACTAGCTACATCTGCAAAGACCCTATTTCCAAATAAGGCCACCTTCTGAGGTTCTGGATGGACATGATTTGGGAGGGCCACTATTCAACCCACTGCTGAGTCTAAGGAAGAGCTGTTTCTCCCGCCCCTCCACCTGGCCCACTGGGTCAATGTGGCTCTCACGGGGCCCCTAGGCTGAAAACTGCAGGAGAAAGACCACACTTGTTTTTCAAAGTTCTACTGAAATACACAGCTCAAGGGGAAGTGCCCTGCCAGCCCTGAACCCGAGCTGTGATTTCCTCGGCGCTAATTCAGTGAGGTTAGGCTCTTACCCACGGTGGCTGCAGGATGGACCTCCTGTGGTCACCTTTACACCTCCAGCTTGGGAATCTGGGTCCTCAGCCAGGAGGAAAGGTGGTGCCCCAGGCACCATGGGCAGTGTCAACTGAGGCGGCCTCTGAGATGGGGGACCTCTCCTCCCCTCTATGGGTCCTTGCACCCATCTGTAAAATGAGGAGCCATCTCTCGGATCTCAGCTATTCCTGACTGGGAAGAGCGAGCTAATGGAGAAGGGAGGCCCTTGGGGACGGAGAAGGTCTCATAGCCAGACCACCCAGCCCTAGAGTGTCACCCTGCAGTCGGGGGCTGAGGGCCCTGAGTTTCTCAGGAGTAGACTCCGGCCACCCTGCTCCTGTCCCTGTGACCAATCCAACATGAAACAAGTGGCAGTCCCATTCCTCCAGCCCCACAGCATTCTGCGTCCAGGAGAGGACGCAGAGAAAAGATGGCCTTTCATGTGAAGGCAAATTTTTTTTGTCCATTTAGTTTTGTTCTGCTTCCCGAGCCTTGGGACACATTTAGCACATACACACCCCACAGAGAACATAAAGGGCACAGTGATGTATTTGCAAGCACTTTCATATACTATTTATTTTACCTACTGAAATATCATTTCTGTCTGGGAAAGATATTGGGTACGGCCGGCTTTTATGCTCTCGGCACTTTTCCCCCTAACAAAACCCTTCTCTATAAATCTGCAGTCCATGGCCTGACTTCAGAAAACACTTTAATAGTTCCCAACTCCAATATTTTCCATAGCGATATATCCTCATGTCAAGAGTACTGAAGTGCTGAGGCTTGAATTCATACAAGAGAAGTTATCAAAAGCCTGCCAGTGGGGTTAGGAACTTAATCTCCTCCCGCCCCACTGAGGGGATGCAGGGGGTGAGGGGAGATGCTGGAGAGAAGATGGACCCGCAAACGCCTCCCATCACTCCCACCTCTAGGACCGAGCAGGCCTGGGCCCCACCTGGAGGGAGTGGGGAGGGATCGCCTTCACTATTAGCATCAGCAGCCAAGGTCCTGGTCCTCGATCACACATAACTCCATGCGTACTTCCTCCGTTCTCAGGAGTGCCAGCCCTGGGTCCATGCATCATTTCCACGCATGGCCCCATGAGCTGCTTCCATGCCCATCCCATGCCTTTGCTGAAGCAGGAATCAATGCTTTTCTCATCACGATAAAACAAACCCAGTCTCGGGTAGTACACCCAGCAAGACGGACATTACTGAAGATTTTGGAGAGGCTTACATCATATGTCACACTGAAACGTTTTTAAGTCTTCCTTGGACATCTCTTTGGCCATCAGCTACCTCATCTCTCTCTCTCCTCCTCCTCCTGCTTTGTTCGTGAAGAACAATTCAACAGCCTCCTCCTCATATATCAACCCCATCAAGGAGAACATCCGTTGGGAGGCAGTAGGAGATTAGAAATAACCATCTCTAATATTAGCAGTAACAAAACCCTGGTATGGTCACCTGTTTGTTTGTTTGTTTTCCTCTCGGATGGGGAAGCTGAGGCCAGACAGGATGAGCGACTTGCTGAAGTCATTCAACTAGACAAGCAGCAGAGTCAGGAGGTGGAGCTGGAGCCCCAGACCTCCACTCTCCCAAAGCAAACACCTGAAGGAACGTGAATTGCCTTTCTGTACAGCCACCCTTCTTGTGGGTGTATTTTAAGATCAGCACACCCACAGACAAAACTTTGCTGAGCAAATTTCTAACATACTCAAGATAGTAAACGGAAACAAAACTACTTGGGGAACAAAACTGTGATCACTTTCCAAGTCCCTGTTTACAAACAAATAATAGGAGCTGCTGGGAAAGGATGTGGGGAACAGCAAGGTTCCTGACCAGGGAGACCCTGGACAAGTTACCACCCCTCCCTGGGCCTTAATTTCTCACCTGCCAAATGGAAGAAGTTGACTATGGGTCTTCCAGCTCTAAAATTCTAAGTCAAGTTCAATAATTTTCTTTTTTTTTTCTTAAAGATTGGCACCTGAGCTAACATCTGTTGCCAATCTTCTTTTCTTCTTCTTCTTCTTCTTTTCCCCAAAGCCCCCCATTACATAGTTGTATATTCTAGTTGTGAATAATTTTCTAAGTGATCACCAAGGTTCACTCTAAAGGGCCAAATCCCTGGCACTTTACAAAAATAGCAGCAACTGCTATTTATTGAGCAGCAAATATATGCCAGGTGCTAACTATGCAGTATCCCGAGTCTTGAAACAATCCTGCAAGATAAGGGTTACCATCCCCATTGTATAGATGACAAAACTGAGGCTCAGAAAGCCCAAGCGACTGTCTTGAGGCTACAGAGATGCGATTTGAGGCTGTGCATTTCTATGTCCAAAGTGTGTGTCTCCTTCACCCGCAGGACCATGAGACTCAAAACAGATAGTCCTGTCCTGTCCTCAGGCAGAGCCAGCTGTGTGAGCTGAGGGCACACCCTGCTCCAGCCCACAGTCAGAGCCCCAGGGTGTCTACTGGTGGCCAACCCTCCACCGGGGTGGGCTCAAAGCTGCCCAGGGGGCTGCAGAAAACTCATTTATCACCCTTAGTGATCTCCAGGCAAAAGAAAATCTCTCTTCACAGGAAAAAGGACACCCAGCTGAGCCGGGCCCCGCCCACCCGTGGCTCAGTCCAGATCCCTAGTGGAGGGTAAACTCTTGTGTCTGCAGACACAGAGACACGAGAGAAGAAAACAGGTGGGCACCGCAGGCAGGAGCCCTGCGCCACGAGACGCCCATGCCATGGAACACTCCTGCCCCCACACTCACACTGTATAGCATCTTAGTTATAACCAAAAAGCAGCTGGAGTGTAATGAGTGCTCATGCTGCATCAGGAAGTGAGGTGAGGGCTTCACGTACGCCCCTCACTGAATCCTCCCTTCTACAAAGTAGGTACCAGGATTCGCCCCCTTTTTGCAGATGAGGAAACCAAGACCCAGACTGGCCACACCACAGTTAGTGGAGCTGGGGTTCAAGCCCAGACAGCCTGGCTTCAGAGGCTGAGCGCTTAACCTCCTGCTGACTGCCTCCAAACACTCGTGGTCCCCAGGGCCTGCCCTGCCCCGTGAGTTGCGGAGGAGAGTGCACTGAGGCTTGGAGCGGGGCCTGAACCCCAGGTCTGTGCAAGCGGAGGCCACACCCAGGTGCAGAGCTTCCAGCCTGAGCTCCTTTCCCTGGGGACCAGACTCGGGCTGAGAAGCAGCGGGCCTGGGGGGCAGGGGGAGGGGGTGGGTAGCATCCAGGGAAAGTCTCCTGGTAAACAAGTCTGTTGGGAGCTCCTCTGGGACCCCAGCTGCCACGAAGGCGCCCTGGTGCCCCGCTTGAGCACCTCCTGAGGCAGCAGATTCAGCCACAGCACTGAAAGCTACACCAGCGGCTGCCATCCCTGCTCGCTGAAGATACGGCCAGGACACTGGGCACAGGGCAGCTGTCCCCCACAGAGCTGACCTGTGCAGGTCCCTGCAGGACCCTGCTGAGGCAATGGGGGCATTAGGGGCTCCCCCAGATGGGGCAGCAATACCCAGAGCGTCGGGGACACAGAGCAGCCCCACCCTCAGAGGATCATCCAGGCTGCTCTCCTGCATTACAAATGGGGAAACAGGCTCAGAGAAACTGAGGGTGGTCCAGGGCCAAACAGTCATTTTTCTTTAAGACAAGAAAAACAATGCCAAGTTTCTTCTGTTTGAGAGATTTCCACCTGCTCTCTCCACAGTGTCTGCATTTCAGGAAGGAGTCCCAAGCCAAGAAGGTGGAGCCAGGAGCCAGCCCCGTTCTCGGGTGGGAGGGGAGCCACCTCTTTTGAGCCTTGCTCTGGGTCCTCGCTCCCAATTGTCGAGCTTCTCCCCAGGCTTCTCCCCACCTCCTAACTCCCTGCTTTGGCCATAATGGAGGAAGAAGCATCATGAGACTCACAAATAATGAGCCACTGTGCTTCTCCACCATGGTGCATCTTGCGGCGGCACTGAAATCGCCTCTGTGGGGTTTATTTAACTCCTCATCTCTCCCACCACTCAGTTACTCCAGAAAGGCTGGGGTGGCTCTGTCATAGTCCCCCGTGTATCCCCACTGCCCAGCAGAGCTGGCACATAGTAGGCATCCAATAAATACTTTTTGAATAAAAGAGACAACATTTTCACAACCATACCAGAAATTCATCTCCCAAACTAGTGTTTCTTCAAGGGAGACCGCCTCTGAGATCGTGCATTTCTTCCGGTGACGCTTGGTGCGGCCTGGAGTTCCTCTTGGGGACCGATTTCCCAGGCCACGCCTGCCCTCATTTATGCCCCCCGTCACACACCTGGACAGCAGCACCAGCAGCTCCCCAGAAAGTCTCCTGCAGGACAGCCTCTCCTCTTGCTGTCCTGGGCCTGTCCCCTGCCCCTGGGGGTGCGATCTTGAAATTCCGTGTGTCTGCTCACTGACTCGTTGACCTGGGGTGAGTGTGGCATCCAGGAGTCAAGATGGGATGATCAGCAGCCTGGGAGGGAGGGGCCTCCTGGGACACACATCTCCCAGTGAAGGGCAGAGGTCACCACGGAAGGCTGAACATTTTCCTCTCAATTCTGCATCACTGCTTCACTCACCCAGCACCCTTCCCGGATTGGAGGTATTACGGTGGGATCTTGAGGGCACCAATCCCCGGAGGGGCTCACGCAGGGGGAAGGAGGTTCTTGGTTTCATATGTCTGTTCAGAGGGGCCACTTCTGGGCCTGCCTGGAGAGGTCCACGACCCAGCTCCCATGGGGCCAGCCAGCATCACATCAACAATAAAACTGTCTAAAATGCTACAAGTCGCACCAGCATTTGTCTTATTTTACAAAGGGGATCTGGCGCTGTTAGATAACACCGGCCTGCCCCCACCACTTCCCACCTGTTCTCTACACACCACCACCATGTGTCCTTCTGCAATGACGTCACTCCCTGCTTAAGACCCCTCAGCACTCCTGTCACCACCAGGCTGAGCGTCGAGCAGGGCCCTTATTCACTGTTAGCCTCAGCTCCTGACACCCATGTCTCCCAGTGTCCATTCCGGCCTCAGGACGCTGCTTGCCCACGCTGCCATGCCGTCTGGGCTGCCCACATGCAGTCCTCTCCGCAGGGTGACCTCTCCCCTGTTTCTCTGCTCAGCTGGCACCTCTCCTGGGTGGCCTGCCTCTGTCTCCAGGGTGGGGCTCAGCTCTCTTTTCTGCAGATCCTTCCCGCACATTATATATAGACTTGTCCTTGCACCTACCTCATGACGCCATGACTCTCTGCCTGTCCGTCTGTCTGTCCCTCCCTCTAGAGGTGGAGCCTGAGCGCAGTTCATCTCTGACATTATCAGAGGGGCCAGGGCCCAAGGAGAAATTGAACTTCATAAACATTTGGGGCTTCATAAAACATATTAGAGGCCAAAGAGAATCTACAGCGTTTCTTTAGTGGTGCTCCTCAATTTGCCCAGATTTCATCATTTGATGTATTTAAAAATCTTACTTAAAAATGACTGAGCCCTTCTGCTGAGAGGTCATGCATGGGCCATTACATCAGTCCACGGGAAACAACCCAGTGCCCACACGAGCTGATCAGCCTCCTGAGGCCTGCTCCTCCTCTCTTCCTTGGATTTAAGGCGAAGGAGCTGGTACTGCAGGCAGCAGAAGGGGAGCACAGCGGGCTGTGTGGACACAGTCTGAGGCAGACCCAGGCAGCGCACCATCAGTGCAGGAGTGATTCTCGTTCCTCTCACCTGGAAGACAAGCTGGCCTGTGCCCCTTGTCCCCTCACCCCAGCAGGCTGCCCGGCTCCTTTTAGAGTCCTCTAGGAGAATGAGGGGCCATGAGCACAGCGGCTGGGCCTCCAGGGCCGCTGTGCTTCTCCTATCTCCTCCAGAGCCCTCTCGGGCATCCAGGCTGCTCCCCTGTCACACGCTGCTCCCCATTCCCACTGCCTCCTCGTGACCCCACCACCCTGCAGTGGACGCAGAGTTCCCAATAGAATCTTCACTATCAAAACAGCCTGGCATGTGCCACACTCCTTCAGGGACTTCCCTACAGGAGAGCTGTCCCGGGTCCCAGCTCCACCCTCTGCCTGTGGGTGAACCACACTCCACTCTGGTCTCTGCTCATCTCAGCCCAGAGGCGAGGGTGTTGGATGGCATTACCCCACGTTTAACACGCAACGGCTCTAACGTCCACACACTCTAAGCTGAACTAATGTATTAACAATGGAGAACGCTCTCAGGGACGTCTCTCCTCTGGACTTTAACGGGGGTCTTAAATCCCAAAGAACTGCGTCTCCTGTGGGTGGGGTATCAGGTTGGGTGGCATGCGGATGAGTAAACACTTTTGGACCCACGAAGAGAGGAGACTTCATGGTGCCCCTCAAATAATTCCAAAGCGGTCACAGGCACCTCCTTAGGGCTCCTGGAACACAGATTTAAAAGCAGCCCCAACACACAGAGACACTCTCATGCACACACAGCCCACCCAGACCATAACAGAACATCAGGTACACACTCCGTACCCTGACTCTGGCTCTGATTCTGGCAGGAGATCTTCCTAACAGAATGGGGCCCACTGGGGTCTGAACACCAAGTCTAGTGTGGAGCAGGCCCGGCTCCCGGCAAGGCCGCAGGTCAATCACAGCACTGAGTCTGAGCCGACCTGGAACTCCTGAACTGTTTTCAGCCCCTCATTGGCATACATCTGCCGTTAGAATCCACTTTCTCCCCGGGCTCTGTGCTGGAGTTAAGCTCTTCTGGAAGCTTCCAATCCCTTCAGCCCACAGGAGCATTAACGAGCACAAAGGCAGTAACTCAGAGTGCTTAAGAGCACATAACAACATAGTGGCACTTCAGAGGCTGGGGACTGTCTGCGTGGCTAACAACGATGCTGCCCCCGTAGAGAGGGCCCGGGGGACACCACGGCTCCCGGCAGCCTTCAGGGCGTCAGACGGGAGAAGCGTGGAGCCCCACGTCATAAAAGTTATCATCTCGCAGGAGAGTAGTTTTTTTGTCCGATTTCTACCTAAATACAAGGTGCAAACGAGTGCTGGGTGGAGAAGGGAGCGCACAAGCATTTAAGTCATTTATAGTTTACATTTTTACGGCACAGCAGAGATCAGCATCCGTTTTCCATCCGCAATTAGAAGATGGAGCAGTCTGCCAAGGCTCCGTGGGAACTGTGCCTATTAAAGAGGCCAGAGCATGCAGTGATTGATCAACACCAGGATTTATTCACTGGGCTAACAGCAGGCTCTACTTTCGCCATTACCCAGGGTGATACATAACAATTTAGATAACGCACGCACCAGGACAGAGGCATTTATAACCCTGGTGTCGGACTCCTGCCTCGGGAGGAGGAGACGCTCACACCAGAGCGCCCAGAGCCTGTCTGGCCTGGGGTCTGCCATCCCCGGACAGGGCCCACACAGTACCCAAAGGGGAGACGTGGGGCCAGAACCCCTGCCTGCCCACCTCGCAGCACACTGAGTCTGCAGGCAGGTCGCCCCTCACTGTCTCATCTGTCACTGGGGACAATACTGTTGTCACATGGGGTAGAGGGAGGGGTCTCTGAAGCTGTAAAATGAGACACTTGATGGTAGGTTTATAGAGATTCAATTATGCATAAATGCACATACGTACACACACAAGGGTCCTACCTCAGTATGCACACATGCACACACACACACACACACGGAAAACCCCCTCTCCCCTACTCCCTCTAGCGCAAGCAATAAGCTTTCAGTGTGAGGTCTTCTCGGAGTCTTTTTTATTTGTGTTTCTTGGCTGGCACCACATGGTGTTTAACACCTTTGCTGAGTTCTGGTGACAGCTACTGAATGTTCCCTGTCAGCATCATCAACCTGCTCTTTGTGTCTTGGGCCCCCGGGTGACAGACCCAGGCTGGGCGCAGGCTGGACAAGGCGCTCAGATGGCTGTCTGTGAGAATGATGCTCCGGTAGAAACATGGATAAGCCGCTACACAGCCCACGGGGTTTCAACACCCCCTCCCCAAGTTGTGACATCCCCGATCCGTGCTCCCTGGGCCTCTCCCGCAGGACGGCCCAGAGGTTCCTCCAATTCCACATGCTCCAAATAAAGCTCATCACCTTCTCTCACCTGCTGCCATGACCCGACCCTCCTCCCTGCGCACCGTCACCACCCACACGCCCAGGGCGCCCAGGAGCAGAGTCCCCTGAGCCTCTCCCTCATTCCTCAGCTCATGCAGTCGCTCCTGATTCCCGTTTGGTTCCTCCGCCCAAATATCTCTCCACTCTGGCCCTCCTCTCCATACTCACTTCTGCCACCAAATTCATCATTTCTCACCTGGATAAGAACGTGGGTTCCCCTCACCCCGGGGCTCCCCACCCATCATCTGATCCTCCCCAGCATCTTTCCAAAATACAAATCCAATCATGTCCTTCTTCTGCCTTACACTCTTCAGTGACTCCCACCAAAATCAGGCTGGGACTCAACCTGCCTGGCCTGGGAATGTGTCTAACAAACATTTCTTAAAAAGGCCAACAGTGCCATCTGTATTAGTCAGGGTTCTCCAGAGAGACAGAACCAATGGGGGTGTGTGTGCGTGTATATATATATATATATATATATATATACACGCACACACACACACACACACACATAGAGAGAGAGAGAAAAAAATTTTTAAGGAATTGCCTTATGTGATTATGGCAGCTGATAAGTCCAAAATCTGGAGGCTAGGCCAGCAGACTGGAGACCAAGGGAAGAGCTGACATTCCAGGTCAAGTCCAAAGGCCATCTGCTGGCAGAATTCCTTCTTCCTCAGGAGACCTCAGTCTTTTGTTCTATTCAGCCCTTTGACTGATTGGAGGCGGCCCACCCACACTATGGAGGGCAATCTGCTTTACTCAGAGTCCACCAACCTAAATGTTAATCTCATCCAAAAACACCCTCCCAGAAACATTTAGAATAATGTCTGACCAAGTGTCTGGGGGCCATGGCCCAGCCAAGTTGACACATAAACTTAACCATCCCACCGTCTCTTTTCTGTATTGACAGGGTTGGGGCTTTGGGAAGCAAGCAGGACTTACATCCCTCCCCCATGACCCGTGCAGAGGCCCCTGAGTGACTCCACACAGAGGAAACCAGGCCTTCAGAGCTGGGGAGCCCCCTGATCATCTGATAGGAGCCCTCACACAGCAGTGGGAAGAGAGAGGCCTAGAGGGGATTGAGGTCCCACAGACGTACGACAATCCATTAACCCAGAGGGTAAGGTGAGCTGCGCATCAGCTCAGTAAGCATTTAATCGACGATTGACATCAAAGAACGTAAAAGCTGAGGTTCCCATACGATGTGGCACTATCACCCTATCTTTGAGCAGGGCCCAGCACCTCCTGAGATCAGGCCCTGTGCTGTACACCCAGCACAGAGCGTGCACGTGGGGGGCGGGAGCTCCTACAAGGCAGGGACCACGGGGAAGGGATGGGGGTGGCGGGCCCTGTCCTGGGGTTGGGTCTCCACAGTCACACACACTTTCTCCTTGGGTGCTCGCCTTGTCTGGAGTGATGTGGGGCAGACGAATAAAGATTCTGAAGCAGGGGCTGGCCCGGTGGTGCAGTGGTTAAGTGCACACATTCCACTTCGGCAGCCCAGGGTTCGCCAGTTCGGATCCTGGGTGTGGACATGGCACCACGTGGCAAGCCATGCTGTGGTAGGCATCCCAAATATAAAGTAGAGGAAGATGGGCATGGATGTTAGTTCAAGGCCAGTCTTTCTCAGAAAAAAGAGGAGGACTGGCAATAGTTAGCTCAGGGCTAATCTTCCTCGGGAAAAAAAAAAAAAAGATTCTGAAGCAAACAAGCCCCAACGACAACCCCTCCCCAAGTTGGAAGTGCTGCTGTTCACACACAAGCGGGGCTTCTCTGCAGAGGAAGAACATCATACACAGAGGGTAACACCCGCTCAAGGCCACACGGGTGGGAAATAGGGAGTTCAGTCTTGAACCTGAGCCCTCCCACACGCTGACCGCCCTCTTTCTTCTACCATCCCCCTCCCACATTCTAGCCCAGAAAGCCACCAAAGCACAGGGATTCTCTGGAACCCACAGCTCCAGGTACCCAGGGCTCCTTGCTGCCCCATAGACAGGATGCAGCCCTAGAACACGGCACCCCTTGAACATCCTCAGATCAAACGCCTCCAGCTTCTGTACAGCTGCCTGTTAGAGCCACCCCCAGCCCCCTCAGCGGGAGGGACTTCCCTTCTCTGGTAAAGATGGCTATAAATACCATTGCTCCTGGAGTTGCAGTAAACGTGCCCTCAGACCCGAGGCCTCATCTACGGAAGCTGGGTTTTCATCTGGGGGTGAGTTCACTGAATGGAAGGCTGTGTCAGATGAAAAGCATCTTCCAGACTCACATGCGAAGTGACCACAGCCAACCGCTCAGCCGCTACAATGGGATCCAAGGAAAGAAAGACAACTTTTATTTAAAAATGTGGAGAAAGGAGTGCTCTGAAGTTATACTTGGTAATTGTAGATCCATTACTCAGCCTCAAAGGTACAAACCGCTCCACGCCTTCCTTCCTTAAAGAAGAGAAAACACAAAAACAGACTGTACTCTGGAGGGTCTGCAAGGTCACCAGGAGGCGCATCTCCCTCCACAGTCAGAGTCACTTAGGGAAACAATCTCTGGCACAGGCCCCATGCTCATAAATACTCCAGGACGAGGCAAAAAGCCGTTCCCAGGCCCTGGCCGGCTCCCACAGGCACACCTGTCCCTGTCACTTGCAGGTGGAAGCGAAGGCCAGAGTCAGACCCAAGGTCAGCCTTTGCTTGTGCAGGAGGCTCAAACGATGGAGAAAATCACATTGCAGGGCTCCTCCCGCTTTGTTGCCTCTGGAATGCTCCCTCCCTCCCCAATCCTGGAAAGGAGTCCCTTCATGCAGAGGTCCAGGGTCCGAGGGGCACCACTGCCCACCCCTGGGCCTGGGTGGTGCCTCAAGCCTCCATGGGCCTCCACTGTGTGCAAAGCCCCACACGTGTGCCTGGGAGCTGGGGGAGGCGGGCACCGGGGGACGGGGGAATCTTCAGATCCTGAAGCTCTTGGAAGGCCCCAGCTCTCATTCCTCTCCAGGCCCCATGTGCACGCCCTTGTGTAGGGAGCTCGCCGCCTTCACCTGGACAACAGCCCCAGTCCCCCAAACCCCACACATCACCAGCACCCCCCTCTCCCAGACACCCTGCCCTCCTAGGCTGGCCAGGTGCCCGCTCTGCACCTCCTGGCACAGCGCACTCACCTCAGGCACAGCCCTGCAGGTGTCACATGGGGAGCTGAAAGGGAAGATCACCCCAGTGGCATGAGAGGACAAGTGACTGGAAAGAGACAGCGGTGGCTGAGAGCACCTTCTGCCTGGAGTCCTCTCCTGACCAGGGCAGTTGCTGCTATGTCACCACGACAGCCACTGCTTTGGGCAGGTAGGTGTGATCAAGGGGCCCTCAGCCCGCTGTCACAGCCCTGCTTTCTAAGCCACTGACGAATAGGTAATCAGACCCAGCATCTCCAGAACTGCTGATCTTTCCACCCGAACATGTGCCTCCCACCATGTGCTCCAGCTCGGGTGACAGAAATCCCATCCTTCCATTGCTAAGGCCCCAAACTGGAGTCCTCCTTGCCTCTTTCTTCTTTCTTGCCCCTCCTCCAATCTGTCAGGAAATCCTGTTGACTTTACCTGCACTGTATGCCCAGAATTTGGCTTTCTTCCCCCTAACACTTCCATTGCTATGACCCTGTCCAGCGCCATCCTCTCTCTCTCAGGTCACAGCAGCAGCCTCTGCATGGGTCTTGCTGCTTCTCTGCCTCCTCTCAGTTTATCATCATCACAGGGCTGGGGGTAACTCTCCATGGCATTACTGCGTTTGTCCTGGGCTAGCCTTGCCAGGATGTCTACGTACAAAAAGCCTTGGAAGACAGAGATAGCACCTCCCTCCTGGACAGAGGGCAGTTTTTTTCCTGAACAGAATAATAAAGATATTCTCTTACTCCACGGCAAAGCTTGGGCAGGTAGGCCAACAGCCCCTGACATACTGGGGGTGACACAGACCCACTGTGTGCACAGCATCCACCTGGGCTGCTCCAAATCATCCCCTTGGGACTTGGGGAGCAAGGGGAATGGAAGAGAACAAGAAGCTCAAGCTGTGATCACTGCTGTGCTGCGAGTGATAAAATCCTTTATCTCTGACCAGGTGTCTCGTGTCTACCAGCAGCCACGAAACTGTAGCAGGTGAAATTGTGAGCTTAGAAGTGGATCCATCACGGTTCTCAAAGTGCTCATTTAATACTAAGTCAGGTCATGTCCCTCCTCCCTTCAGACCCCTACAATGACCCTCATCTCACTCAGAGGAAAATCCACAGTCCCCACAATGGCCACAAGGCCCTGCATGAGCCCATCCGCCCATCCCCCATCACACCTCAGACCACATGTCCCCTCTCCCCCATCCTTCACTCTCCTCCAGTCCTGGTGGCCTCCTCACTGTCCCTCAGCACAGTCACACTAGGCACATGCCCTACTGCAGAGTTTTATACTTGCTTGGTCCCTTGCTGGGTACTCCCCCCTACACCCACATGGCTCACTCCCTCACCTCCATCACATCTTTGCTCAATGCCACCTTCCCACCGAGACCATGCTGAACCCCCTATTTAACATCACATCCTCCCGGCCATCACAGGCCCTCAACACTACCTACCTACCCCTAGCTCACCACAGCGCCACTGGCTCCCCATCTGTGTTGGTCCCTCCTCAAGCATGGCCTTCTTGGGTCAATTTACAAGTCTCACCACCACCCTCACCCCAGGCAAATTGACCTGGGCACAGCCAGCCCCACCCCCTGACAATGACTGAGAGAGACGAGGGCATCTGAGGTTCTCTTGGCTGTGGGATGGGAAAATGGCACCAGGGGACACAACAGCAGAGAGAAGAAAACAGCTTTCCATTCAGCAAAAGGGCAGAGCACTGGCCTGGTCCTTGAGGCTGGCAGACAGAGCAAGGAGTGACCAGCCCTGGTCAGTGTAAATGTCGCCATTCCCAGGGGAGCTGCAGAAATACTAGGGAGGGAGACATGGCCCAGGGCCGAGCTCCAGCCAGGCTGTGGAAGGAGGCTCAGACCATGGGGTCTGGGTATTCCAGGCACACATGGACCCTGCCCCCACCTCTAGCACAGGCTGCTGACATCTGGAAGAATCAGCTTCTTTTTTCAACTGGTACCTTTTCGACATCATCTTATACTCTTTCCAGTTATGGTTTTAAGTTTGGTGATTATGACAGGCCTGCTCTGCTATTTACATTTCTGATTACTTTTAGAGCTTTGCAATTAAATTTTCTTAAATTAAAACTTTAGACCCAAGCATGAGATTGCCTGTAATGTACCACGGTGTGTTCATATATGCAGTTTTATATATTTGGGTTGCAAAAGCCTCAGAAAGAAAGATATTTCAATATTTGGCTCCCAAATGGCCATGTTTCCATATCACCCACACGATTCCACGCAAGGCTTTCTATTCCCACACTCCCAGCGATGCCCTCCAGATCCTTGTGAGCCACAACAAAGAGGTGGGAGAAGGAACCAGTCCTCTTTTGAAGCCAGAACCCAGCTGATTTCCCAGCCGCTCAGCACCTCCCCTCGGCAGGGACAGGGACCTGAGACACACAGCCTGCAGACTCGGCCCTCAGCCCCAGGCTTCTGGAGGTACAGCCCCTCGACTGCCTTCCCTCACCCAGAATTAGATTCAAGTCCCAACAAAGCTCTCTCTAAACCATTCCCACGTAAACTGACATGGTTTTCCTACTGACTCTGTGCTCACCACACTCCGCCCAGTGGTGCTCTCCTGAAGCAGTTCCCCTCCCACAGAGGCTCCTGGACCCATCCATCCACTTGTCGGGCCCTTCTCCTCTGGCCTCCACCAGGCTGTACAGCCAGCACAGTCCCTGGCCCCTCTCCCTCCTGCTGCCTGGACAGGACTCTGGGGTCACGTTCACCCCACAGTTGGGACAGCCACCTCCATGTCTATCTCCAGCCCGCCCCCAGGCTGCATTTCCAGGGCCAGCTACGTTTCTATTTAGTTGCACCTGGGAATGTCGGGCTCATCGGTTTCCCTCCAAAGTCCTTCCTGCCTGCGGAGCTCCCTCACCGTGTTAATTCAGCCTGCAGCCCCTCAGTCACCCAGGCTTAAGCCCACAGGATCAAGAGAACTTGCTGGGGCTCACCCCATGCACTTTTCCAACCCCCCGACTACTGCAGAGGCTGCAGCAGCTAATGACTCTCCTTCCTTGCAGCTGGCAGTGGTCACGAGACACGGTTCTGTCCGGTGAGGTAGAAAGAGAAGTCTGCTGGGGGGTCTGAGAAAGCTTCTGCCTTCCTGAAAATACGGCCCGATGCAGCTGGCGATGCCTCCTCCTTTCAGCTTCCCTCCCCTTCGTCCCCCAACACTGACGTGTACCTGGAGCTCCTGCCACTGCCCGAGGCCCGGGGGACAGCAAGTACTCAGGCCAAGTCGAATGGAGGAAGAAAGTGCCAGGGACTTCAGTGGCACTGCTGAGTGATCACTCAAGCTCTGGAGAGCCTGCCTGAAGACACCTTGTCCTGAGAGGGAAATTGGTGTTTGTCTTGTGTTTTCTGTCGCTGGCAGTGAAGGCGTCCTTCCTGATACACGAGTTCATTCTGTATTTCTTCTCCCTCCACTCCCGCTGATATCGACCCTGATATCAGTTTCCCCACACTAAACCCAGCATATATGGGGTTAAAACCAAAAAACTCATTCCGTGCTTACTCTCTGGCTTCCTGGCTCCAGAATCCACTACGCTCCATGGAGACAGACACCGTCAAGGACAAGCACCTGGACTATCTCCTCCCCACAAAGAAATACAGACAGGTGGGAAAGCTTCTGACCAGCAAGGTCATGAGCTCCCTCCTCTCTGCAAGTGTCTCAAGGCCAAAGACAGGCTGGTGGGAAAGCTCTGACCAGCAAGGCCATATGCTCCCCCTCCCCTACCTAAAACCCCAAATAAAAACCCTTCCTTTTAGCTTTTTCGGGGAGTCTGGGATTTCAGCGTTAGCTGCCCTCTCTCCTTGCTCAGCGCTGTGCAAAAATAAAGTTCCTACTTTCTTCCACCACCCCCGGTGTCACAGATTGGCTTGCTGCGCAACGGGTGAGCGAACTCACTTCAGGTTCCGTAACACCGCCCCTCGCTCACAGCGGACCTTCTAACCCAATTGCCCCTGCTCTTTTTCTCGTCATTGTTTCAGATGTGCTTTTGAAGCCCCCACTCTGGACACAGCCTGTGCTGTATAATGGAGAGAAAGCGGGTGGCAACCACATGCTTGAGGCGGGAGCACCCAGGCTAGCTTTCACCTTGTGCACCTTACCCAGAGCTGAGTCACGTCTCCTGTCTTCCCTCTGCATTCTTCAAGGTTTCCTCCACACCTCGAGCAAAATCAGAACCTCAGATTTCCTCTGCTGAGTTCCTGCAATGACCCTCACATCTCCCAGAGGCTTCTCCAGCCCCCCTCTCCTGCTAGGTCCATTCTGCACCCCAGAGCTGGGGTCCTCTTCCTCACAGTGCCCACTCCCAAGCCACACCCCCCACCCTGGCCGCCCAACCCTGAGCTCAGCACCTGGATCCCACTCTCCAGATACTCACCCTCGTGCAGCGACTCAGTGAAACTCTGCTGTGAGGGCGGCGGCCACCAGGGAAAGGGGCCTCAGTGGTCCAGAGGTTTAGGAAGGACCAGGGTTACATTCTGGCACATCCTCCAAGGCAAAATGTCTCTACTGGTCCTGTGGGGAGCCATCAGAAGGACCAGGCCAGGGAGACAGTGAGAACTGAGTAAACATACTCTAAATTCTAGGCCCTGGGCCACATGGCATCCACAAATTACCTCATTTTAAAGTGCACAATTGGGATAGTTCTACAGAGAATGGAGTCCAAGGTTCAGAGTGACTCAGAAGTGGGTCTGAAGTCACATAGCAAAAAATGGGCAGATCAGTGGTCTGAGGTTAAGAGAAATGGAGTTGGAGGAGCTGGTGGTCTGCAAGGCAAGGCTGCGGGCAGGCGTGTCCTGCAGCAGAGGCGAGCTCTCTCCCCCTGCACCATCACTGGCTCCTCAGCTCTGCCGAGGCCCCTTCCTAAAGCCAGGCATCCACCAAAACGCCAGCAGAAGATCTGTGACAGACCTGACCCTAACACAACCATGCCACCAATCAGGCGATTACAGAATCCAGAAACGTTCTGCCCTAGAGCACACCTCCAGCTGGCGCCCTCTGTAACCCCTGGAACACACAGTTCGCCCGACTGCACCTGGCGGGTAAAGACAATTTCCGAATCTAGACTAGGAAGAGCTTTTCTTTTTTCAAATTGTCTTATAATTGCCAAAGTGCCTTCACAGCCTTTGTTCCATCGGGCCCTCATAACAATACACCAGCATTACTTTTCTAATTTTCTACGTGAACAGCATCAGAAACAACAACGCAAGGCTCCGAGAGGTCTCGCTGCTGAAGACCTCACAGCAACTTTAGAGTGTGGCGGACGGTGGTCACAAACAATTTTGCCTTCCTCTCTTTCCTTCTGGTTTCCTGTAGGACCCAGGGGCCCCGAAGACCCCCTCCCCTCGAGCATAACAGAAGGTTTAAAAAGGGCCTGTGCCCCTAGTCAGGCCACTCAGAGTGCCCCCTGGGAGGTCTGATGGAATCCTCAGGAAGAAATAAGATCTACACCTGGAGCAACTGAGGGTCATCCCCTCACCAGAGAGAGGAACACCTGCCGGAGGGCGAGGTCGGCTGCCAGGAAAGCCAGTCCTCGAAATGTGCAGGTGAATTCTGGGAGCATCACTGAGTTTACAGATCCAGCCACGCCTGAAGCCAGCCCCAGCTCTGGAATTTTCATGTATGTGAGTCAATATTTTCTCATCCAAGTTACGACAGAAAGTCTCTACACCAACACAAAGAGTAAAACGA
The DNA here is from genome assembly GCF_041296235.1 of Equus asinus. NCBI lineage: Eukaryota > Metazoa > Chordata > Mammalia > Perissodactyla > Equidae > Equus > Equus asinus. Next base: position 86,093,011 of record NC_091810.1, on the reverse strand, counting down.
AGGCCTCCTAACTGGTGGCAGGGCACAGAAGTCTCCTACGGGGTAGAAAAAAAAATCAAAGAAAAGCCTAGACAACCGCAGACAGTTACTCTCACTCACTCAACAGATATTTATGGGCTGAGCACCAGGCTAACGGGTTGGAAAGCCAGTGTGAGCCCAATAGACAGCATCCCTGTCCTCAGTGATCTCAATAGGACAGAGGTACAGACACTGCAGGAGGGCTGGGTGGCAGCAATAAGAATACAAATCTAGTCTGATGGAGAGGAAGGGAAGACTTTCTCAGAGTATCACATTTAAATGGAAAAACTGAAGCACAATCAAATGCAAACTCCATGAAACGAAGTGCGAGCCGGGCTGCAACATGGGAGAAAACCCACTGCGGAGACAGTACCTTCGTCACCAGGGACTCACGAATACTGGGGCATGGGGGGAGAGAGTATAAGTGAATTCTACATCTCCTTTTATAATTGGATATAAATACATATGAAGATCTTTCCAAACTAATCAGACAAGCATCCAAGGAAATATTTACAAGCACCTTTGTTGCAGCAATGTTCATAACAATAGAAACTTATAATAACTGAAACTTAAAAATAATAAAATACGTCAATATTCCTTTACAACTGAAAAACACTTAAAAAGACAATGTAAAGCCACATCTATTGACTAGGAAAGATGTATGCATCTAGCAGAAATAAGCAGGCCTCAAAGAATACTTGTAAAATGATTCCATGTATTGAGTCCAAATTAGGAATTCAACAAATATTTACTGAACAAATGGCAAATAAATATATCTGAACAAATAAACACCAAACAAAATGTTTGAAGTCATTATTTCTGGGTGAAGGGCTTATTGATGATTTTAAATTGTTTTCTCTATCTGCTTATCTGAACAATCTAATTTTTTGTACAACCCACATGAATTACTTGCACAATAAAAAGAAATGCATAAAAAAAATCTTTTGAAAGCAAGCATGATTCACCAAGGTCAGTTTTAAAAATTGAAACTTGTAATTTAGGAAATGGGACAGAAGCTGGCCGGCCCTGTGGCAGAGTGGTTAAAGTCCCACACGTTCTGCCAAAGCAGCCAGGGTTCACGGGTTCACATCCCAGGTGTGGACTTACTCCACTCATCAGCCACACTGTGAAGGTGCCACACATACAAAGTGGAAGAAGACAGGCCCAGATGCGCTCAGGGACAATCTTCCTCAAGCAAAAAAGAGGATGACTGGCAATGGATGTTAGCTCAGAGCCAATCTTCCTCACTAAAAAAAAAACAAAAAGGAAGAACAGAAAACAGTGCGGCTGGATAAATATAATGGACAAGAAAATTTTCTTCCAGCAAACAATGGAGAAAGATAAACCTTTCCTCAATGTCACAGTCAAAATTTGTTTAGCACAAGTCCATTCCATATTTCATATTTATTCAGCTCTCCGTGACACAGCACATTAAATATTAGCAAAGGAAAACATTGATATTGATACAGAAATGAAGTCAACGGGCTTATGCTCGTATGATGCCAAAAAAATCACACAAAAAAAGTCTACGTATGCCAAACATCTAAATATTTGGAAAAATCTGCAAAACAAATGCCATTTGGATCAATTCCTGGGGTGACTGATTCCATCATCCATGTTTCTCCCAGATGTTTTAGCATAATAGAGAATGTAGCATTGTACAACCAGACCAGTGGCGAGGCAGAATCGCAGCCAGCTATGCCGTCGCCATCCCCAGAAGCACATCCTGGGAAAATAACACTACTGACTCTCTGATGTCCTTTTGCAGCCAAATTGTAATCCTCTGATTGTTCATATCATTAGGATAATTCTGTTAACTTTGAAACTCTGGAAGTCCTGATGGAGGCCAAGCATCGGCTGTGATCCTGGCAGATTTAAAGAAAGCAGACAGCAGGTGCTATGGAGAGCTGGCCAAACGGTGGGCTCTGGGCCCTGGAGACCCTCATAAATTGCAAGAACAGCTGCCTGTGTCCCACGTGGGTTCCCAGGCCTCACATAAACAGTGCGGCTCCCACCTTCTAGGGGGTTGCCTCACCCACCAGGCTGCACCTCCTCACCCAGCATAGCTTGGAAGGAGTTCACAGGAGGCTGAGGAGGTCAGGAGAGGCGCACTGCAGGAGCGGGAGGAGGGCTGAGCCTGGGAGCACTGGCCAGAGGGAAAAGGTTGCCAGGGACATGGTCACACCAGCAGCTGCAAAGACCCAGGCTGTAGCTGCTGGGAAAGCTGGACAGCTCTAGTTGCTCCCATGAAGAAGCATGGGACACTCACGGGTTCCACTCAAGGACTTGGGAAAGAAGAGGGGCCATCACCCCACAAAACTCTGTCCCCCAACACTACTCGCACTATTCTGGAATCAGCTGTTCACATGGGGTCACTCTCCACTGGAACATGAGCTCCTGAAGCTGGGCCCATACCCTCCTAGGCTTGGCACCTCTGCAGCCGGCACAGTATGTGACTGGGAGTCCTAACTCAGTAACTACAGGCAGTTAAAGGAGTAAACAGATGAACACACAAAATAACAAAACTGCATCTCACCCAAAGGCTAGGTTTTAAGTCAGCATGTGCTGTGAAAATCATGGCTGGTCAGGCTGGTGGGGCTGTGTGTGTCAGTCCTGGTGGGCAAAGTGTGAGAGAAGATCTATGAGCCTGGCAGCACTATTTGGAGCAGGCTGAGGAAACGTAGCAGAAGCTGGATTAACAGGAAACCCCTTCAATTGCCCAGAAGGTACCGAGAGAACAAGCCAGCATCTTTCCTTCACTACTGGACAACATCGCTGCTTCTTCTTTTGAAAGCCACAGGAAGCGGTTACCTGGCTGACACAGGGTTACCATGGTGCACAGTCTCAAATATGCACACACAGGTGCACAAACACAAGGACACACTCAGCATTGCAAGGTTTTCACAACGTGATGGGTACACAGGAACTGAGGCCAGGCGGAGCCTCCCGCCACCCCCAGTGCGCTCACTCTGGGGCTCACCCACTTGGTGTGGAATGGTGGGTGGAATCTCCAGCACTATTTCAACTGTTCTCTTTCTCTCCTCTTCAGAACTGCTAGTAGCACAAACAAAAGAAGGAGCTAAATTCATATATGATAGGGCTGAACAGCTTTCCTCTAACTGGATTACCATAAGCTCAAAAAGAAGCTGGAATGGGATGAGGGAAGGGAAGGGGCTACCCCATGAGAAGGCAGCCCTGGCAGGCAGCCGATCAGGCGCCACTCACACCATGCTAACCACACCAACCGCAGCTCACCTGCCTCTGCCGCCCGCTGCGTCTGGTTTCCACTCCCCGGCCTGGACTCTGATTCTTCAGTCCCAATTCAGGCCTGCACACTCCTGGACACACCCATGGTTTTCTGAACACTGTGTCCTCAGCAAGCCCAGAGGCTTGGTGAAACTAGCCCTGCAAGGTGGACCATCCCCCACCCAATTCCATCTCATTTTCAGATCCCTAGTGGGCGACAGAGGAAGAGGGACTTCCTGGCGGGTGGAACAGGAGTGAAGGGACAGGAAAAGGCATAGGTGTGTAGTTACACATCACTACCAGTGCCGGGCTGAGCCATACTGGAGCCAAAGAAAAACTCAGCAATGCTGATCTTATATTTACTTAAAATGCTGACATTTCGTTCATCATGGATTTTGCATTAATTTCAATTTTCTAAAAAATTATCTATCTTTATTTCTGAAGTGTTTTTTCTTTTCCTTGGTGCCTCCTTAAGTTTTCCACCTAAGATGAGTGCTCCCTCATTTCATCCTAGTCTCCACTGATAGAGGTATTATTTACTGAGTGTCAATAATACACCAGACAACGCACTTTAAAAGACCATAGATAAGCCTCTAAATAGTCCTATTAAGAGTTAGGTATGTTTGCATTTGACAAACGGGAAAACGGAGGCAGAAAAAGCACCCAGCATAGGAAGTGCCGCACAGCTGGTGAGACGTGGTGGGGACACAAATTCAGGAGGCAGTGACGTGGACCCTGCTTGATGAGAAGACAGCACCTCCTGTGTATTTTATTTCGAGGAGAAATGGCATGGGGAGGCTCCCTAGAGCCAGCCAGAGAGATTCAGGGTAGATCCCATGATGCCTGCAGAGGTTCCAAGAGATCTGGAGACCCATCGCTTCCATGAACTTTTGCGTAAAGACCAAGGAAAGGCTTCCCTGCCAGAGGAGCCCCGTGCTGAAGTAAGCCTGGGAAGTATTTTAAAAACCAGGCTTTGAATTTTTCATCAGATTATTTTAGATTTGTGGGAGGAAGATTATTACGAATTCTGTGGCCAAAAGAATTTTTCTTGCAATTTAAATTTTTCAGAAAGAATGAAACAAAATATCTCACAGGAAAAACGTCTAATTGGATGCAAAGCCATCGGCCAGCCTTCTTCATCTGCTCATGAATACCACACTCTCATTAACACTCAGGGATCCATGGAAACCTCACTGAGAAACCACAAAACCTCAACGTGGATTTAACTAGGAGCTGTTTTTCAAGAATGTGTATGTCATATTGAATATCAATATATCAACTCTGGCTCCTGAACCATAATTTTGCTAATATTAGCAGTAGCATGAATGAACTTAGATATTGTGAACTCCAGACTAGATCAAATATGCAATATTGTTCTGACTAAGCTGCCAACATTAGAGACCGTGAGTTATCACCATTCTGGTGTGTGGGGGTTGGCGCCCCTACAACTCTATTTATCTTTTCATTTCTTTCGTCATTGTTGTTTGCCAGACACCTTGCCAGCTGGTGAGGACGTTGGCCAAAGTCCACAAGTGCGTGGGAACACACATCCCAGGTCAAGATCTACCTCTTCTCCCTCCAAGCTACATTAAGTTTTCTCTCATCAGATTTTCTCCAACACTTATCAGCACCACACCATTTAGCACAAAATTAAACACAGTCCTATCTTGTTAAGAACGGAGAAACTTGTCTCCTCAGGTAGAATGCAGCTGCTCAACAGCACGAATTTTGCTTCAATTACTGTCACAGCCTCAGCTCAGGGATGAGCACATACCAGGCTGTCAGTTAAAAGGTTTACTGGGGTCAACAGAGACACAAAGAAAGGCAAGTGGGGCTCTGTGTGCGAGTCCTGGTGGGCCAAGGGTGAGAAAAGATCAAGGAGCCTGGTGGGACTGCTTTGGGCAGCCTGAGGAAATGTAGCCAGAGGCTGGATCAACACTAAAGACAGGGAGGGAGGCCAAGCCATCATAGGAGTACAGACAGGAAATGCTGTGAACATGGGAACCAATATTCACAACACAAGCTGTGAGGATCTGGAGTGAGGAGGGGGACAAAAACCAGCCCATGCATGTGGTTTAGGACCAAGACCAAGCCTGACATGAGGGGATGGAGGTCAACCTGGTAGCCAAGGAATCATGGCCAAGGAATCTGTCCTCCTCAGAGCTGCCCTGTCCCCAGGGCAATGTCTGTAGTGCCCAGCTCCTTTACCCTTGGGCTCCTGGGCCCCAGCCTCAGCTCCATTTTCCCTAGTTGCGGTGAAATCCAGGGCTACCCAGTGGCTACCATTCTCTCTTCCCTGGCTTTCTCCAATAGTCACAGGAGACAGAGGCTACCTGCTGTAATGGTACTTGTTTATGAATCAAAAACTTTGGTTCCAATCAGCCAATGGAAGAGATATTATATGGCCACTGTGTGGAGAACTGAACAACAGTGGCTGCTCCAGGATGGAGAAGACTTGGTTTTTGATTTCTATATCTTGCTCAGCACCCAATAAACACCATGGAGACTCAGCAAAGAAATCCAGTGAGTCTTTTAAGAACTGGCCAAAGGTCACAACCAAATTAGTACAAAAAGTTCTTCACACTCAATTTTACTTGTATTGGTTGAAGAGGCTAGCAATCTGATCATCCTAACTAGAAATTTGTTTCTTTTTCCAATTCAGACATCTTCCGCAAGTCTTCACTCCCAGATGAAGAGCTTCATTATGCTAGTGAATTACTGGAAGGCCACGAAGACAGGAAACTAGGTCTCTGAGAGGGCCCAAGCATCAGAGAGGGTCCATAAAGAAAGACTTCCACCCTTCCTGCTGCCCCTGTGAGTGGCTTTTAGTGCTGATTACTATACAGGGTTTCCCTGTTGGGATCCAGATGGCCAGAGGTGGATTTACACCGACTTTTCCCACATCCCATCTCATGAATGTCTGCACCCCTCCTGGAGGGCTCTCCAGATGGCACCTGTCATAAATGGAAACCAAGGCCAGATTAGTCATCTGCTTACATTAAGAAAATCACCTTCCAACTGATTGACTCTCTCTCTCTTTGGCTTTACTGTGAATAAACAGGATGACTGCATATTAATGAAGGTACTTGTTTAATTAATTGGTGTAAGAGAAACTGCAGGTCCATCTTGCAATGAGAGAGACTGCCTGACGATGGAAACCTTGAAGAGGCACTGAGCCCTGATTGGTGTGCAGTGTACATTGTGTATGTTTTATTGGACCAAAGTAATCATTTTCTCACCCTACCCACCTAACGGAAAAAAGGAGGAGCCCTCTCCAGCAGAAAATAATATTCAGCCTCTACAGTTTCTTGTATGTAATGACCAGCATACAATAAAAAATTACTGGACGTATGAAAAAGCAAGAAAATTTGACCAATCATCAAGGGAAGAAAGATCACAGAAACAGACTCACAGACTATCCCAATATCTGAGTTAGCAGACAAGGACTTTAAAAGAATTGTTAACATGATGAAAATAGAAGAAAAGATGAACAAAATGGATGAAAACATGGAGAACTGCAACAGAAATTGGAGTGTGTAAGAAAGACTTTTAAAAGGCATTTTAGAACTGAAATAGATCAAGTTAAGAATTCATCAGGCAGATTTAACAGCAAACTGGATACAGAAAGACAAGATTAGTAGATAGCCACCCTAGTGCAGAGAGAAAAAAAATGAGGGAAAAAAGAAAAAAGAGCACAAGAGCATGTGGGAAACAGTCAAACTGTCTAACCTACATGTAGTTAAAGTTGTACTTAGTTGTCTTGACTTCAGACAGACCTAGGTTGAACCCCACCCTCCTCTGAGGTTACTTAGTGGATCACTTACTGGATGAGTTAATGGTATGCTTGCTAAGTGACTCCTGTGAGCTTCAGTTTCTGCATGTACAAAATAGGAACAACTAAGTCGACACCATAGGCTTTTTGAAGTGAGGTAGCATATTTTGAAGTATTATCTACATGCTTCTCCCAACCATCTCTGACCCAGAATCAAGATGCCTATCAATAACCATAGACCCCTGGAATAAAGCCCCCTAATACAGGTCCCCTAGGCTCACAAGCCATTGGTCAGTGTGGATGATGAAAATGTAGGGATGCAGACTCATGGAGTGGCCTATCCTGTCTCCCAGGCCTGGTAAGAGATGGCACAGGATGGGAAACTGGAGAAAGGAAAGACAATATAGGTCAGAGAAAAACCTGGGCTGCTCCACCAGAGTAAACGCCATCCCCTGCCCGGACCCAGAGATCACATGAACAGCTCAGCTCTTAGAGACACTTCACGCTGCCCTTACCCAGTCCTGACCACTGAGATGGGACAACCTACAGACTGTGGCAGGAACAACGCTCATCCGGGCCCTGACACTCTGGTAAGTCTTCCATCTGATCCCCTGTTTCACGGATCCAGACATGGGATAAAATGAGCCGATAATTCTAATAATCAGTAATATTATTCTCAATTGCATTAATTATTGCATTAATTATTGACTATTGTGACTTACTACATATTATTTCAATTATAGCTAATATTTAATGAGTGCATACTATGTGCCAGGCACTGGTCTTTACAATTCACATATATATTAACTCATATCACAACAACCTTCTACAGTAAGTACAAGCTAAGTATCTTCCTCAGTGTAACCCAACTAACCAGGTTCTTCCTCAACCCTTAAGTATGACCCAAGGGATGGGTAACACCCGCTGAGTGCCACCGTATGTGGGGAACCTTTTATATTTGGCTGACTGAATGCAAACAGCAATGTCTGGGGTTCAGTCCCTCATCCACAATGCAGTTATGTTGTTAACCACCGCTACTCCCGCAGCGCTGCCGTGAAGCTTAAAGGAGATGATTATATAAAGTGCCCATCACAGTGATCAGCACGTTGTCAACACTCATTAGACATACTGTCTCTTACCTTTCATTTGTGTGACAACAGAGATCTTAGAAAAAAGGGAAGATCTGGAATTTAAAATGTTCCTTGCATATAATTCACACGGAGAATGAAACTTAGGAACATCTACTTTTCTTGTTGTACTCTGTCATGTAACTTAGGGGAAGTTAAATAAATGACAAAACTGCCTGTCTCTGATTTAGTTGAGGGTTGTCAGCTGGAGCATCTGAGCTCACTGGGATGTATCAGAAGCTATCTTAATAGGTCGCATGCCTGTTGGGCACATCTGAGATCGATTTGAGGCCCCCAGAACAGCTGCCCTCCTCTGACCAAGCAGATAACCTCAGGGGCCCCAAACAAGGTTCAGATTTCTCCTTAAAGAGCTGCACAGGTGGAGGAACAGCCCAGGGCTGAAGGCAGGCGGGTATGGGATGCTGGATTTATTCCCCAGCCCCAGATTCCCTGGGAGTCAGGATCAGAAGACTTCAGGGCACCTCAGGCCATCACCACCGAGACTGCCCGAGCAGCTGATGCCTGGAGACAGCTCCTCTCCAAAGGGCCAGCACAGCTGCCTGTCTGCCCCAGGCAGGCCGGCTACCGAGACAGCTGAACATAATGGGGTCATTGGAGGATTCAGAACAAAAAAATCACAAAGCCCAGGCACAAGAGGAGAGCAGCGTCTGAAGCTCCTGCTCTTCCCATCAGAGGTCATCTCATTTTAAATTTGGCCTCAGGTTTCCATAAACCTATTTAGATCTTGTGTACCCTCTGTGTGTGACTAGAATGTAAGTCAGAAAGTCAGCTGAGGCAATGGGGCTGTCGGCCTCTGAGACCACACTGGGCGCCAGGCCAGGGCAGGCGGCGGGACCCGGTGGGGAAGGCCCCGTGCACTTCCTGAAGCTGAAGGGAGATGGTCCATGTCTCAGCCTGGCCTTGAGTCAGGGACGGTAACCACTATTTACTGAGCCCTGTCTTTCACCAAGCACCAAACACTGAACTGCAGACTTGACAGAACCTTCCCAGAAGCCCTATGTCATAGATACTATTATCCCCAATTTCACTAAAGGAAACCGAGGTTAGCAGATGTGAAGTCCCTGCTCCAGGCCTCCTAGTTGGTGAGGGCAAGGATGCAAAGCCAGGTCTGTCTGATTCCTCAGCTCAGCGAGGCCCATTTCCCTACAGCACGTTCTGTTCTGATTACTGAGGTATCATCCTGGACCAGACACTGCCCCAGACCCTCTACAGACATGATTTCATCTTAATGCTCACAATCTCCCTGGGGACAGGAAAGAAAACTTTTTGACCAGATCAGATACCCATGAATATGTTTTCTAATATAAGGCTGTATAAGCCTCTGATTGGCAAGAAGAAAGAAGGTGGCACTATCCTCGAAGCATGCGGCCTGTAAATCCAGGGTTCTAAGAAAACCATGAACTCCAGTCTCTCCCTCCCAGAGAGATATACCACATTCACGGAAAGGACGTTTTCATAACTAGAGGCATTAATAACTAGATGCTTTAAATTTGATGCAACTCAATTCAAAATAACAAGCCTTTTCAAGAGACCTGACAAACTGATACTAAATGTATACTGAAGAGAAACAGACAAAGCACAGCCATACCACTTCTGCGGAAGATAAGGTGGAGAAACTTCCCTTACCAGATACAAAGACGAAATATAGAGGTATAGTGACTCAGACAGAATGGTGTTGGTATAAGACTAGAAAAAATGACCAATGAACCAGAACAGAGAGCTCAGGAAGAGATCCTCCCATATGTGTAACTTGAACATATGAAGGAGACAGTATGATCGTCACAGGGAAAAGAGGGATAACTCAATCCATGGAGCTGGAAAGCGCGGCTCTCCACGCGTAAAAATTGAAATTGGATCTCCAACTCATCATTCACAAAAATCAACTCTGTGTGCGTGTGGATGCGTGTGTCTCTTTCTGATCCTGGGATAGGAAGAGATTTCTTAAACAAGATTTATAAGGTTCTAGTAACAAAAGAAAAGAGTGATACATTTGACTTCATCAAAATTAAAAACTTTTATTCATCAAAATATGACTCAAAGAAAGATAAAGGACAGCTACGACCCAGAGAAGATACCTGTGGAATAGACGACCAACAATAGTATCAAGAATCTACAAAAATCACCTAAAAAAATAAGAAAAATACATACATCCCAATAGAAAAATTAGCAATACGCACTTTCACAGAAGTGAAAACACTGATAGCCAATGACGTCAGAAGAAACACTCAGCCTTAGTGCCAGTCAGGAAAGTGGAAGATTAAGATTGCGAGACTTCATTATACATTCGTAATTGGAAACAGAAGAAATCTGACCACTCTCAGTGTTCAAGAAAATGTGGTTTAAACATGGATATTTTATACATTGCCAGTAGGAGTATAAAGCGATACAAGTATTTTGAAAGGCAACTGAACAACATCTTGTAAATTTGGACAGTCACCTACCCAAAGGCCCATCCACCGCAGAATGGACAACTAAAGTGTGGCTATCTCACACACTGGAATATTGTACAGATGCTCACAGAACGTCTTAAAGTTGGCTTGGAAAAAACAACCCCAGAAGACAATATCCAGTGAGATATTTTTTTTTATAAAGTTCCATACAAGTAAAACTAAACAATTTGAGGTTTAGGTATCATGTGTGGTTTTAAAAGACAAAAAAATAAGAAAATAATATGCACAACATTCAGAATCATGGTCAGCTCTGTCGGGTAGGGGAGTACAGAGCCAGGATGGAGGAGGAGCCATGGGCAGTTGTGAGTTATTGGTAATATACAATATTATACAATACTCTCACTTTGAGTTGTGAGTTCACAAGTGTTTATTATATTTTTTAATAAATAAAAGAGAGCCAGTGATAACAATGTGCCATGAAAAGAACTATGTTTAACCCAATTCTGTATACCTGAGGCCCAATTTAAAAAATCTGGGATACAGGTGCAATTGAATATTGGCGATTGCCAAAACACTGCCATCTATAAAAAATACCTATCGTCCACACTACTACAGATTGAAAATCTATAGCCAGAAGATTCTCCAGCCCCCTTTATACCTGAACCCAGAGAACAGATAGATACGCAGCCATCTTGACCCTACGACCACTTTTCCTCGTCATGACCATGACAGACATCCATAAGGCCCTGCCAAGACTTCACATTCCTTCCCACACAACTCTCCCCATACTCTCTTGCGAGGAAGGATGTGGAAAAGCGGATGAGTTCTGTACACATCAGGATATCCAGAACTACAGACAATGCAGAGAAGAAGAATTCAAGGGATCACAGGCAAGAGAAAGAAGAAAAGTCAGCTGACGGAGCAGGACGCAAAGTCCATAAAACTGCCATGTGGCTCTCTGGTTGACACAGCCTTGGGCACAAGCCCCTGCCTGCTCGGTACCTGAGATGAAGGGAAAATCAGGATAGACAACAGCACATTTAACTTGACATGTAGGAAATATGTTATGCCATGAGGTGTGGAGGCTGGAAATGGAAACCAATTTCCCAAAGAAATATCTCTGTTCATGGATGACTGGGTCATTTGGGGTCCCTGAGGGGAAATTGGATGTTCGGAGCTCAGGAAAGAAACATCATTCCTCTAATGCATCCCTGGATGCTCGCTGCAAGCAGGACCTTAGCCTGGATAGATAGATGCCAAGGAAGACCCAGGGGCGTGGCTGGCATCCCACCAGCCTTCAACTCTCCAAATGCCCCCAAGGCTTCTCAGAGTCAGAGCCACAGCTGAGAACAGGCACTCAGCAAAAGTCAGAGAGATGAGGATCGAGACACCAGTAATGCATGGTTTTCTTTTGGTTCAAAGCCCAAGTCTTTTGAGCCTGAGCCATGAGTCATTTAGGAAGGACATCAAGATTCTAAGGAAGGAAAGAAGGAGAAGAAATGATAAGGAGGGGACCATCTCTCCCTCATAAAGTCCCTACTGGCAAAAGATACATCTCTTAATTCTTGCGGCACTTTCACTGCCTAGCAGTGTATGGACAGAGTATATTCTCCCTAAATGCTGTTGATTGTCTAGTCAATTTCTCCAATCCAAGAGTCTCAGGTAAGCAACAGGGAACACTCACAGGAAGGATGCACCTGGTAATAGCATCAGACAAGCATTGAATGGAGCAGAGGCTGGGGGAGATGGTGGTTAGGAAGGGGGAGGCAAAAGTGACCAGTCCTCTCAAGGGCACTGCACATTCTGGAAGGTTTGCTTACAGCCCAGGACCTGAACTAGGGCAGAACAGTAGCATTAAGACCTCATAAAAAATCGTCTCCATGTAGAAATAACAGACGGAATGCCAGATGTAGCAGCTCAGAGCACTGGAGTAAGCATGAGATCAGAAACTGGGAGATCCGAAGTAAGACATCATGTCTCAGTCTCCTCATCTGTCAACTGGTATAATACCTACCAAGGGTGGGTAGGGATCAAGTGATACAGATGCGAAAGTATGACTAAAAGTATGAAGTGTTATAGAAACACAAGGAAAGGTCAACGGCAGTTTCTAAGCCAACTCAAAGATGAGGTTGGGCATAGACAAGTGGAAATTTCTTAGAGGCAAATGCCCTTCAGTCCAGAAAAACACAAGGCCCAAACCCAAGACCTGGCCTGGTTCCAGCATCGCATCAAAGTGCTGGGTCTGCCTGAAGACCTCAGCGAGTGAGCCTCGCTCTCCCCTCCCGACCCTGGCAGGTATGAAAGGCAGCTGAGCCTCACCTCTGGGGACTGAGCTAGGTGGAGTCAGCACCCCAGTGGGAGGACGTCCCTACATCCCTGTGAAGACCCGACCACAGGCGTCCCCTGGATTGGGCAACGCAAGTAATGGGGCTGCCCATTCCCATTCCTTGTAGCTCGTGGGGAGCAGCCTCCTGCTGCAGATGCACTGCACGGTCACATGCCTCGTTTCTGCAGCAGCCTGCTGTCTACCCTTCGCTTGCCCCGTGCTTTCCTCGATTTCCCCCGACCCCACCAGGTCAGTATTTTTATCCCCATTTGACAGATGAGGAAACTGAGGTTCAGACTGGCTGAAAATCATAAATTGGTTTGTGGCAAAGTCAGGATTTAAGCCAAGATATGCTTATCCACAAAGCCCACACTTTTGTCCACTGTTTTGGGCACATGTTTTAATAAATTAATGGTCAGGAAGATGCAGGCACAGTGTATGAGTTTCTTTTCAGGGAGTGGGAGAGGTGGGGACATACTCTCTGGGCAAAAGGTCCTCCAGGAGAGGGTGTGTTGGGGGTTAAGGTAAGGTTTTGGTGCCCATTTGCTCCTTATCCACAGACCCAGGATTAGCTGGGGGCTGGCAGCACTCACTCCTCTTCCTGGCAGGTTTCAGGGGAGAAAGCAGTGGTAATGGGAAACCAAGGGCCCCCCCCCAGGGTCCCCCAGTACAGAGGTCTGTGGTGAGGCTGAGTTGAGACACGAAGCTGAGGCCACATGGATCTAGAGTCACAAGGATCTGAATCCTGGAACCAGTGTGTTCTAGAACCTTCTCAGGTAGAAGGAGAAAGAGAGAGAGACCACCAGGCCCAGAAGAAGGGTTTGGCCCAAACTACCCACAAGAGGTATTCTTGGAAAAGGAGGAAAGGAGGAAAGACCAGGCTAGATCTCCCTATGGGAGCATAAAGGAAGAAGAAGACCGGAGTCCCAGCCTTTCCTCAGTGGCTGCCCCCCCCACCACACACACCAGGGGCTGTGGCCCAGTTAGGACCTCAGGCACTGACCAGTCAGCCCTCCTCCCTTATAGGGGAACTGGAAATGGGCTTGGGAAGACGGGCAGGATGGCAAGAAGAGAACGTGAAATTATGAACTCCCTGTTCATTCCCGGAGGATACAAGAGAGGACCCCAAAGGGCACATGAGCACCCTGAGACAGAGCAACGGGGAAGCAGGAGAGGAGAGACAGGGACTGCTCTAGACCACAGGTGGCCTTGAGCCCTGACAGACGCTACTGTGCCTCCAAACTTCTCTCGAGCGGAGCTGGGCTCCTCCAGGGAAGAGGAGGGAGAGAGGAGAGAAACGGCACAGGAGACAAGGGGGTACGGAGGAGAGCAGCCTTCAACTCGCCAGCCCTCCTGCTCCCCCGTTTTCTGTCCCCAGGAGCCCCCTCCTCCTCTCCAGAGCCCCCAGAAACCCCTGTGCCTCTTCTCTCCCCACTTCTCCTTGAGGGCGGACCCCCGTTTCTCTTGGTTGATCTCCCACGGCACCTCATCGACTCCTTGGTACCCAGGAGGGACCCCGTCAATACTTAGTGGGGTAGCAGATAACGGGCAGCAGAGCTCTGATTTGACTAGTGATCCTGGCACACAGTAGGTACTCAGTAAGTTCTTGCTGAGCTGACTCCTTGCTGGCTGGGGCTCTCTATTTTGCCAACAGAGACAAGAGCACAAAAGGCTGGCCCTGCTGCAGGGGAGCTTGGCTCTGGGTGCCCTCTCCTCTGAGCTTTGTACAGGAAGACCCAGAGCCTCCAGTTGAGGCTCCTCGCCCACCATGCCCCTCTCCCAGCATCTCTCACAGGGTCAGAGGAGGGGGCTGCCAAGGAGCAGGATACATTCTTTTAATTCCCAGAAGGTTCTGATATGACCACAGCTCATCCTTTCCCATCTTTAAGAGTCACTGCACCCGCAATCCCCGAATCTTAGTTTCCCAAATGTCCCACCCCACTCATACCTCCACGCCTTTGCAGATTCTCACCTCCTTCCTAAAGTGTTCTCTCCCTGCTTGCCCTTTTGGTAAAAGTCTTGCTCAAGTGCACTTTCTTCCCAGTTGCCAGTGAGTCCCTTGAAGACAGAACATTTGCTGTCCATTCCCATTCTTCTGGTTGCTGGTACCAGAAGAACTGGACCTCTGCCCTCCGTCCACACAAGTGATCCCAACCACAGCCCAAAAAACAGAACAACCAAGCAGGCCTGGCCACGTCTCAGTTCTTAAACTGATGTCTAAGCTATTGTAGAGTAAAGCTCTCTTTTTATTAGATCTGAAACTAGGCCTCAAGTTGTTAGGGTCTACCACATAGAGAGAACCCGGGAGAGTAAAGAAGAAAGCAGAGCTGAGAGATGGAGGAGGCCTATGTCCTAAAAACACTGCCTGAGCACCTGGATTCAGCCATGCCTGAAGTCCACACCTAGACTTTTCATTGTGTGAACCTATATACATATTTGTCTGTCTATTTAATCTGGTTTGAGTGATGTTTTCTATTACTTGCTCCTGAAACAATCTTGGCTCCTATAAACATCACCACCTCCCCAGGGACCTAACAGAGCATGGTACATAGTAGATATTCAATAAATATCAAATTAAATTCAACAACTCTGCAGCAGCTTATTTAAACCCTGGCCTTCAAAGTATAACTTAACATCCTCTTATGCCTTCTTGGGAAAAAGGAAATCTCCCTGTTCTGTTTTGACTTCTCATCTCATTGAGACATCATTTTGGTTGCTCAAGAACTGCCATGGGGAGAAGCGTATTGTCTTCTAACTTTTAGAAGAGCACTTCTAATTAAAGCAATATTAAACAGTAATAACTGTCTTATAGTTTTATGGCAATGCCCACGATCACATAAATAAGCATTTTATATCCAATTAGCATTTTATATTTATTCAATCCTAAAACAATCTAGCATTTTTATTAATCAAATAAAATAGCACTTAATAGATATGGTTGTTTTAGCTTCTGAAATTAGCCGCATATAAAATAGCACTACATCCAATTATGCAATATATTGCCCCAAAAGAGCAATATGTGCTCGCCAGGATTTCCATCAACATGACACTCGTATTTACCTAAACACACTAAAACTAGCATTTTCCAAAATTCCATCATTTGCGTAACACTCTCATGATTTCTGCTGTAGCCACGTGCCACCTGTAGTATTATTTACTTAAAATGTTTCTCTAAATAGACCTATTTTGTTCATTTAAATAATTTTATTTTAAAAAGGAAACTTTATATCAAGAGTTTGATATGCTAGCTGTGCTTTAAGACAATATTAAAGTAATGACATAGCTATTAACATAAGAATGGTTTGTCTTTGTACCCTCATCCTGCGAACTCATCCTGAAAACCAACAATGGCAGTCATGGGACATGTGGGGAAATGTGTGAGCTATACCACTCCAGGGAGAACTCCAGCCACACCCTGTCTGGACCTTCCTGAGCCTCCCTGTGTCACACAGCATCTACCTGTTCAGCTCTACCACAGCCGGGACTGGGGTGGTGTGGGGGTGCTACACCTTGGCCCTCTCTGTAGCAAGCTTTCTCCTCTTTATTAAGCAGTTAGTAATTTATTGATAGACCAGGAATCTGGCGATAAAAAGTTAGAATCATCTCTTACATGGTGGATGACCTCTTTGATCTTGCAGGACAATTGCATTTTAAGGAAAGGGTACATTTCTGAAAATGTCAGAAAATTTAAAACACGTCCGTTTCCAGACCTCTGGATAAATACAGAGTAAGGAGGATGAACTCTAGAAGCACAGGAATCTGTAAGCGTGCTCCCATATTTTACTTTAAAGCTGCCTTTTCTTTTCTTGGCGTTGGTCCTCACATCCCAGGTGGGGCTCGCACCCACATTACCATGCAGCACATCACAGCAGTGGTCTGGCCTCCTCCCTGGTATTTGATCAGGCCCACCTTCTGGACTGAACTTATTGACATTCAGATGCAATTTTCAGGACTAACAATGCTTCTTAATGGACACTTGAATGGCGTTTATACCCCTATAGGGTATTAGAAAGGATTGCAATGATGATAACAGTGAATATTAAAATAACAGCACAATAGCTACCAAAACGACCCGCAGCCTGCCCACGCATGCCAGCAACAGAGCATTGCCAGGAGGTGGACAAGAAGGGGTATTTCTGTTTGCCAGTTCAAGGGTGAGTGCAGTTTATAGTTCAGCCATCTGGCTTGGAAATCATGCAATTTGGAAGAAAAAAAAAATGAGAGGGTCAAATTATTTCCAAATTTGTGCAGAAAGTGACACTTCTAAAACTTTTATATCACAGTTTTCAAATCTGCTAATTTGCTTGCACATGGACTACACTGCTGCTGGCCAGGATCTTTTAGAAGGGAGGGGGTGGGAAAAGTACTTTCTAGAAGGTTTGCCGAGTGTGGGGCGAGGAGGGGAGCTGGCCACTTGCCACCACCCAGATGCAGTAAGACCCACTGCAGAACAGTGGCACACATTGTCCCAACTGATTCTCACATCCCCTTTTGGAGCCAAGGAATCGGAAGGCTCAGGGAGTTTCTGGGATGCACTCACCTGTGCAGGTACCGAGGGTCCTGGTCCCAGGAGAAGACAATCTTTACTTCAGGCATGGGAAAATGAGGGCGACAGAGCAAAGAGAGGCTCAGAGGGAGGGAGGGTGGGAGGGCTCTGTGACAGCCCACATGCAGGGAAGGGGCACAGCCACGCAGAGGGCAGTGGCATTCCCAAAGCGGGGAGCAGAAAACCACACAGGAGTGAAAACCCTCATAAAGGCAAGGGAGAGGAAGAGAGCAGGCTGAGGACAGCGAGCAGAGGAGGACGCAGGGGTCTGTGATGCCTGCAGGAAAGAGGCATCCTGACCCCGCAGTGGTAATGTGGGGCCCTAGGTGGCTGCAAAGGTGCCTGCGAGGCCCGCACACACCTGGGCCAAGAGGGACAAAGGAGAGTGGGGACAGGGGTTGCAACATCAGACCTGAAGCCCCAGAGAGGTCCTGGACCCGACCTGACAATTTTGAAAAGCTTAATAGCTTTTCAAAAGGTATAAGCAGAAAAGAAAAGGCAGTTATACTTTCAGTTTGCTTTAATTGGATTAAAAATACCTGACTCTCCAAAACAGAGAGGAACTATAATCACTAAGGATGCCTTCTCTTCTTTGGCTAGTTATGCCAAGGGGAATCTTTTAAACAGCATCCAGCTAGATAATAGGCACATATGATATACCCTTAAATCAAAGAAGGTGCAGGGACAGAATTGCCGAGGACGATCAGATGTATCTTTCCTTGTCGATCCCCAGCCATCATACCAACCCTGTTTCTCAGACACCTCTGCCATCTTTCAAATACGGCTCAGGAACACCAGCCCACAGCCAGCCCCGTGTGTGCAGTGAATGCTGTTGACAAACCCAGCTCTCTGGCGCTCCATGTTCTGGTGCCAGAGCTGCGTTAATCCCAAGAGACGTACCTCTCCTGATGGACAGCAAGAGCGCACCAACACTGACCTGCCATTAACGGCAGAGCTGAGCGCAATCAAGCAATACAGCAATGCACAACTCCAGAAAGAAAAGGAGGACTGGAGGAACCCACCCAGCACAACAGAGAAAATTTGTTAGGCTCTGAACAGTCTGGGCTGACGGAGAGGGGAAACCGGAGTCTCTACTTCCAGACATAACACGTGAACGTGCTCCACAGAGCGGGGCAGCAGGGCTGCACTGAACACACCCTCTCCCCATAGCATGCTGGACCCCGTGTCAAGCGATGAGGAGCAGGGGCTGGCGCTGCCTGCAGGAGTGCAGACGCCCAGCTCCGTCACTCACAGGGGGCAAGCTGCTGAGTCTCTGAGCCCCATCACACGCCCTCAGAAGACTGGGCTGAGAGTAATGACATCGCACAGTACAACAACCAGTACTGCAAAAGCATGAAATGAAGACATGCAATGAAAAGTAGCTGTTATTATTTATAATTATGGTAATGATTCACAGCAAAACCTTTCCGCACATGGAATAACTTACTTTAAATTTTTCAATACATTTTGGAACTTGCTCTATAAAAATTCCATTCTATTCCTGGAAACACAGACAAATTATGCAAACAGGACTGTGTTTTCTCAGTATCGTAGAAGAAAACATGTCTATCTACCTCCCAGGGTCAGGACGACACGAGAAGAGAGATGGTGAGGAGCCTGGGAAGCTCTGGGGTCCTAAACGGCATCAGGAGTAATCAGTTAATTTCTAGCCACGCTTGGACAACAAGGCTTGAGTTTGCATTGTCCAATGCAGTAGCCACTAGCCATGTGTGGCTATTTAAATTTAAACTAATTAAAATTAGATAAAGTTGAAAAATTCAGTTCCTCAGTCCCGCCAGCTACATTTCAGCGTACGTGCTGCTGGTAGGTGACGTCCTGAGTGGCACGGATACAGAACATCTCATCAGCACAGAAAGTGCCACGGGACAGGGCTGCAGCCTGGATAACACACCCTGGACCTCGCGGCAACCAGGCCCTAAACACAGACCCCAAGGCAATCTCAGAGCAACCAAGACCTGTTACCTTCCTCTCTCCTCGACTTCATCCCTAAGTCACAGAATTTAAATAAGCTATTTTTAGTGACAGCTACAGACCTCTTTGAGAAGCTGATGAAAGCACTGGATTCTCTCTCTAGGAAAAATAATGCAGATGAGAACACAAACACACAATCACACACAATTTTGCCAACAATGTCGGAGTTTCGAGATGTATACACCCACGGATCCACGATTAGGAACCTCAATCTAGAGAACAAACCAGAAGGCCTGTTTATCAAAAGGTTGACTGATAGAAAGCTGAGAGGAATATTTAAGAGGTTTTACGAGGAACAAAGCTCAAAAAGCCCTATTTCTGTTCCACACCACTTTATTTGGGCCATTCCTTTTTATTCCTCACTTAGATGGAAATGGTCAGCTCCTGAGGGGTCTCCTCAGCGTTGGCTCAGTCCCCTGCACTCTGCCGTTGTGAGCCTCATACATCGGACAGCAAGTTTGGAGTTGAGGAAGAGAACAGTGGGCAGCCACTGGACGGTTGTAAGCAGTGATGTGATACCATCTTGTTTGTCTTTACAAACTTGTTGAGTGGAGAACTGTCGGTGGAAAATGAATTGTTGAGAGAGTGTGAAACCAGAAGCAGGAGACCAGGTAACAGCTGATGCAGGTGAAGGTGACAGATAACAGTGACTTGTACTTGGTTGTGGCAGTGGAGACAGAGGGAAGCAGGCAGAGCTGGGACACATTTTGGAGGTAGAGCTGATGACATTGTTGCTGGTTTGGATGGAATGGGTAAAGAAAAGTCTTTTGGTTGTAACAAGTGTATGGTGCAAATATGAAAATGAAAAGGTGTGCCAGAGATTGGGGATGGGGAATATGAGGACAAGAGTTCTGTTTTGACCTTTGAGATCTTCAACTGGGACCCAAGTAGAAATATCAAGCAGAGAACTGGAGACAGAAGGCTGGAGTAAGAGGTGAAGCTTTTGGAAACTTTCATGTTGTGATGGTATTTAAGACATGCCATCACACGACTGGACCAGATGGATCACCAGGGAGCAATGCAGGGAGAGCTGGGAAGAGCACCTTGGACAGCGGCCAAGGAACTGCCAACAGGAAATGGTCGGAGGAGTTGGAAAGAGGAAAGGAGATCAGGAGGGAGCAGTGTAGGAGGGAAGAGGAAAAGAGTCTGGTGCCCAGCAGCCAAGAGAAGGTAGTTTCAGGAAGGAAGAGGTGGTTACCTACATTAAATGCTGCTGTGAGGGCCAATAATAGAAGAATGGAGAAGGGCCCATTGGAGTGGGAGTAGAGAACAGTCTCAATGGCGTGTGACTACAGAAACCAAGCTGGAATGGGATGAAGGGAGAACAGGAGCAGAGAGAGTGACTAGACGCATTTCTTTCTGGTAAATGATGCTTTACTCTCTTGGAGCAGCATCTTTGATGACACTCCTTGTTTGTGAGGGACACTGACCACCTGAAGCCTCCATGACCATGGGTCATCCTAGAGTAAGAACTTGGGCTCTTGGCCGAGACTATAATTGACTAATCCCTCAGTTGCCATGCAATGGATGCCTGCGACCTCTCATCTCCATGGCTTCCTCAAATGCGTTTCCCCACAAGTTCTCTCTTGCTCCCCGCTCCACTCCCATGGCGAGTATCTGCGACCATGCCATTGTTATAAATAACCACTGCTTGGCTCATTAAATAGATGGATCAATTTATGGACTGACTCCAATAAGTTTTACTTTTGGTTCTGAGAGAGAACCCAGAGAGAAAAAAAAGAAATGTAATGAAGGGAGAACATTTGGAAGTTTGAATCAAATTACAAATGATTAAGAAATAACACTGCTTCATATATTTATTTTTAGAAGCCTTAGACTGTTGGATTTTAATTTCATGTTTTTACAAATATGCAAAGTTAATAACATGCTATTGATTGGGTAAGCTCCCATTTAAAATATGAGGTACTTTACACAAAACAAAACAAGAGATAACAGTATCTTCTAAATAATCCAGGAGTTAATTTTTAAAATATATTTTAAAAGTATATATTAAATTATTACATAGTTTAATACTCTAATTTAGTGAAAGAAAAGTGGTATTTTGATTCTCCAAGAAATTTAAATTACATGGGTATTTAAAGATTTAATAAAAATGGGCTCTACAGATAAAATTCTATACTTTCAGAAATCCAATGGATTACAGTCTTAGTAATACAGAATAATTTCTCCTATCCTCTAAGTTCACAACATAATGGCAGGTGGATTCTCACGGCTGTAAGGTTAACACAGGGGCTTATTTCAAGGCCTTGGAATGAGTATGTGAACCGAGTTATGACAGCAAACTAAGGGAAGAGCTCATTGCTCTCGAAGGAGCACTTTCAGGCGTATTTCTCCAGATGAGACCCACAGCTTAAAACTTCTTTTCTAATTAAGATTTTAATGTGATTAGATTATATTAAATCAGATGAAAGCCAACCCTCCCATCTTTTTTTCCAGTCCACTCCTTCTGTAAACAGATTTCCACATGAGTGGCTGCTTATTAAAGGTGAGCAACACATACATAATCAAGTTTCACCGATCATAATATGCAGACAGAATGTGCCAAAACCAACCCCAAATGCTGCCATTAATTTTAGGGGGGAAAAGTGCCAGATTAGAAGCAGACTTCACATAGGAAAGAGCTAATCTCTGAGGTTTTCATTTATTGCTTTTGTTGCTAAAGTATCAATAACTGCTTCAGAGTATTGTACATTTTGGAACCTTGATGCACAGCCATCAAGATATATATTTTTCTTGAACTAATATCTGGAATCTGCCCAATGTCAACATTAGTCAGTTTATCTCAATATTATTCAGTTACTTCTAGCTCCTATTAATTTTTATCAAATCCTCAATAATTTTTTTCTCTTATGCTCTTGTCACATGCACATTTCTTCTTCACAGGATGCAACAAAAGCTGGTTTTAGACTTTAGCCATGATGTAAATACATCACGGGAGGATTCTTAGTAGCAATGCAATAAAACTATGGATGGACCTCTATTCACAATCAGGTTGGCTTCTGAATCCTGCCACCCAGCGTGGAGCCAAATTGGCAAGCATTTGCCCTGGGGCACAGCTTTCTCAGATCTGTGAAAGTTTGTAAGTTGCAGATGTCAAATAAAGAAGCAGCTCTGAGCATTGTCAACACACCATCTAGCATTTCTAACTATCAACAATTATCAGTAGAAATTAAGACCCCACAGAAGCATTTTAACACCAAGGATACTACATTTGCTTAAGAACCCATGAGAACTTTGTAACTAAAAGAAATTTAAGATGTTTTAATATTAATATGATACACTATCATTCACAAGCATAAATATATTACAAATTAATACCAAAAGACTTCTCTAAAGAATAAGTTCATTTGGCCACCTGTAATCTAAAAATAATAATACCTGAAGATACAAAAATTCAACGAGAAACAAACACACGAAGACACAAGAAATGAGTAGTATGTTTTAATTTGCTGATGAACGTTTAATTCAGCTGGGAAAAGCTGCTCACGGCGCATTGGCTTCCCCGGAATAGCAAATAAACTCTTATTGGCTGAATTAGCAAGGTCCTCATTGCTTAGGTCTATTCCTCCTTTCTCTGCCAGTAGAAGGAAGGGAACACGCAAATCATGGCAACTCTCCTACCAGCCATGTGTGAAGGCAGGACAGATATTGACCAGCAAGAGAAGGAGGAGACAGGGCGGGGCAGCCTTGGAAACAGAGAGAACTGCCTTCTCCACCTGGGAGCCCCAGCCTGGAAACCCGCCTTCTCACCTGCTCATCTTGCATCATGAGCCCAAGGGAGACAGTGGCTCTCAGGGCCATGAGGTTGCCCAAAGTCAACGTGGTAAGTGGGAAGAGCAAAGATTCTCTCTGAAAAGGCAACCATCTTGCTTCACAAGGCAGCGAAACAGCTTTATGCAACTAATTGAAATCGACTTAGCAAATGCAGGGACACAGTTTGGAAGTCTGAACTCTTTCTGTTCCTTTGATTTAGTCTGCCTAACCTCTCTTACCATTTAATTCTAATGACAGAAGATTGAGCTGGCAGGAATAGTCATTGACATTTAATTAATGTCTGGTATTCCATTTGCCGAAGAAGAAAGTCCAAGTAATGGACGCTTGGCATAGCCATCTTGAAGCGTAGGCAATGATGAAAGTTACACGGGGGGCCTATACTTTCAAAGGGCATGAATACCCACGTAGATGTGTGCTCTCTTCCATGGGTCACTCCTGCCCGTGCAAAGATGCTTAAACTCTAGGGGTGACATTCCATCTGTATCTCTACTGTCTAGAACAGAGCTAAGAATACAGCAGAGGCTCAAAAATATTTGTTAAATATCACTACGTTTTTACAAAGAGGGCAATCTGGGAGTAGGGACTGCATCACTTCCCATGCACACAGCCAGATCTGCTCAAAAAGTCATTTGAGAGAATGACATTTTCCAAAAAGCTGAGAGAAAAGAGATGATGCCACTGAGACACATCAGTAAACTCAAATATGAGCAGGTGACCCGTAGACAGAGATCACTTTGATGTGGCCAATCAAACACACCCATAAAGCTTTCCTGACTGCAGGGAATTCTCTGCCCCCTCCCCCATAATACCACACACCCTTCATCCCAGCCTTCTAGGTGAGGGTTCTAAGAGGGAACAAAGAAGGCGGTATGCTACCTCCACAATTCCTGCTGGAAGTCAGTATGGGCCACTCCCTGTGCTCACGTAGCTTTCATGGGTGTGAAAAATCTGATGCAGGCACAAGCCCAATGTTTCTATGTACTTCCTGGAAGTGTTCTGCCCACAATGGGTGCACAATTCATTCACTGGGCCATTCAACAAATATCTACCAAGTGCCAACTGTGTGGTGGCACTGTTCTGGGGCTGTGGATATACCAGGGGACCAAAATGATAAATGCTGTCATGGAGATTATAAAGATAAATAGACAAGTATATATATGTATATGTATATATATATATATACATATATATATATATATATAAAATTTGGTGTAGAAATGTCAAATGCTATGAAGAAATATAAAGCAGAAGGGGATAGACAGTGATGTGCAGGGGAAGGGGGTACCCTCTTACCTAAGATAGTCTTGGAAGGCCTTTCTGATGAGCTTACATTTAAGCAGAGGCCTCAATGAAATGAAGGCATGAGGCATATGGATATCTACGGGAAGAGTCTTGCAGGGAACAGAAGTACAAAGGTCCTGAGGCAGGAGCAGTAGTCAAGGAACTACAAGAAGCACCATGGGGCTGAAGCAGAGAAAGCTGGGAACAGAATAATGGGAAATGAAGCCAGGCAGGTGGGCAGATCATGGAGAATCTTGCTAATCACTGTGAGGACTTTAGATTCTACTGCAGGTGCCCCTGGAAGGCATTAGAGTTGTAAGAACTTGCAGGATTTCCTGATGGATGAGATGGGGTGAGAGAAACAGACAAGAGTCAATGATGACTCCAAGATGGCCTGAACAAGTGGGGGCAGAAGTGCTGTTTACTGAAAAGGAGGGTCACTGGGGACTGGAGGGGTGAATTTCAGAGAAGCCGCAGGCTCGGTCTTGGAAATACACACTGGCCGATGATGACGACAACAGTGACGTAGTAGAAAGCAGAGTGAAGAGCTCAATTCTCAAAAATTAAAAATTAGTCCTCAGAGAACCAAGTAAGAAGCCCCATCTGGAGCTCTCTATGGGAACTTGCTTTTCAGCCACTTGCATGATGAGAAAGAAGTGGACTAATGTCATGTTGAGTTCCATGAGGAAGGAAATGTAAATGACAAATGACAAAATTGTCCCACATTCACCGTGGACACCCTCCGTGAACAGGTGACAAATCTCAAGGGCTCTACTGTGCTGGGCAGTGGTCCTTGCTAATGGAGCCCTCCCAGAGGAGGCAGGGAGCCCAGCAGACACTGCTGACCAGCTGGAACCCGGTCATTTATCATGGATCAGAGGCCACTGCTGGACGGGCCTTGGAAGTAAGAGAGTCAAGCGCTCACAGTTGTCACGGCCACAGCCGCCCAAGTGGGTGTCCACATCCTGGGGTGTGAGCATGGGAGCCACCACTATTCTCTATCCATCTATTAATATTCTCCTTTTCTTAAAATTTGTGATTACTTTTTATCAAAGTTGTACATACACACAGTTAAAAGAGTCAAATGTTCTACAGGGCTTGTTACCAAAAAAAAAGCAGTTATCCTCAATCTTCCCTCTGCCCCATTTCCCACTTCCCGGAGGCAACTGCTTTTAACTAATTTAGCCAGTTCTTTCATTATTTACCTCCGTATCTCTAAATAAACATGTTTATGTTGCTACCTCATTTTTCACTTCTAAGCATTATTTATCTACTTTCCACTTTGGAAGATGAGGATTTAGCTCTTGGTCTTTCTTCCCTCCGTACATCTAAACACACATCCACACACAGGCACGTGCACATGTGTACACACACATAAACACATGCATATAAATACACACAGACACTGCGCACATGCATACAGACACATATAGACACACACATACACACATGCATATAAATACACAGACACATGCATACAGACACATATAGACACACACATACACACATGCATATAAATACACAGACACATGCATACAGACACATATAGACACACACATACACACATGCATATAAATACACAGACACTGCGCACATGCATACAGACACATATAGACACACACATACACACATGCATATAAATACACAGACACATGCATACACACACATATAGACACACACATACACACATGCATATAAATACACAGACACATGCATACAGACACATATAGACACACACATACACACATGCATATAAATACACAGACACATGCATACACACACATATAGACACACACATACACACATGCATATAAATACACAGACACATGCATACAGACACATATAGACACATACATACACACATGCATATAAATACACAGACACATGCATACAGACACATATAGACACATACATACACACATGCATATAAATACACAGACACTGCGCACATGCATACAGACACATATAGACACACACATACACACATGCATATAAATACACAGACACATGCATACACACACATATAGACACACACATACACACACGCATATAAATACACAGACACATGCATACACACACATATAGACACACACATACACACATGCATATAAATACACAGACACATGCATACACACACATATAGACACACACATACACACATGCATATAAATACACAGACACATGCATACAGACACATATAGACACATACATACACACATGCATATAAATACACAGACACATGCATACAGACACATATAGACACATACATACACACATGCATATAAATACACAGACACATGCATACACACACATATAGACACACACATACACACACGCATATAAATACACAGACACATGCATACAGACACATATAGACACACACATACACACACGCATATAAATACACAGACACATGCATACAGACACATATAGACACACACATACACACATGCATATAAATACACAGACACATGCATACAGACACATATAGACACACACATACACACATGCATATAAATACACAGACACATGCATACAGACACATATAGACACACACATACACACATGCATATAAATACACAGACACATGCATACACACACATATAGACACACACATACACACATGCATATAAATACACAGACACATGCATACACACACATATAGACACACACATACACACATGCATATAAATACACAGACACATGCATACACACACATATAGACACACACATACACACATGCATATAAATACACAGACACATGCATACACACACATATAGACACACACATACACACATGCATATAAATACACAGACACATGCATACACACACATATAGACACACACATACACACATGCATATAAATACACAGACACATGCATACACACACATATAGACACATACATACACACATGCATATAAATACACAGACACATGCATACAGACACATATAGACACACACATACACACATGCATATAAATACACAGACACATGCATACAGACACATATAGACACACACATACACACATGCATATAAATACACAGACACATGCATACAGACACATATAGACACACACATACACACATGCATATAAATACACAGACACATGCATACAGACACATATAGACACATACATACACACATGCATATAAATACACAGACACATGCATACACACACATATAGACACACACATACACACATGCATATAAATACACAGACACATGCATACACACACAAACATTCGTATACACACATATACATACATATAATACACACAGGCACACACACATGCATAAACACACACACGCACACACACGCACATGCACACACACACCACCCCCAGCCCTGCCAACAGTCAGCTGTGACACTCAGTGTTTACATGACCACGATGACAGAAATGTCATTCATAGCTAAGTCACCCAGATGCCTCTCATCGCTTCTCCTTTTTCATAAAAGAACCTCTATGTTTTCAAAATTTAATAACTATCTTGATTTGTCTTTCTTATTTTCTATGTACTTTCTGGGCAGAAACAACAGAAGTGACTAAGCAGAAACCTGTAAGCTTTAGATTGATATGGTCACTCTCTCTGCCTCTCCCAGCCCCGTGCACTCACACATCCAGGATTTTTTAGTGAGAAAGGAGATATTATCCCAGAAGCAACATTGCAAAAACAGATTGATAACTATCCCACGAGAAAAGGGTTTTATAGCCCAGGGCAGGCGCAGGCACCTGGCAACAGCAGGTGCCGGGTTTTGTTGAACCGCAGCATCTCAAGCTATTGAACAGACGAGCGCAAAGATCCCTCGCTCCTCCCTGCTTCCTAGTTCTATTAAGACGAAACGTCCCTTTTGGTCCTCTCTCAACCTTGCACAAGCCCTTTTTCTGATGTTTGAACACAACACAAGGTCCCCCAGAAGCCGATGCTGCTGTTTGGGGGCCTCCCTCAGTATCAGCCCCCTCCCACTGTCAAAACGAGAAATATCAGTGCCCTCCCATGTTGCCACGTGGCACAGAAACAGGCCAGCAAGGGGAACATTAAGAACATGCTGAGCCGAGAGCATGGAAAGTAACCTCAATTCCAAAGCTATTTTTTTCTCAGCAGGTGAAGAATAAAAAATAATGTGGCTGACCTCTGCCCTGGCCAAGCGTACAGAAACAGTGGCAGATCTGTTCCGTGCCAGGCTGCCCTGCAGTGGCCAGGCTGCCTGGTTGGGGCGTTGCCCCCAGCCTGCAGGCCAGGGACCTGGTAAAAGCAGAAGGAAAGGCAGTCCCTGAAATGCTGCAAAGCGTGTGGATTAGAACAATGCCAGCAGAGGCTGGGCAATCCTGACGCCACAATACCTAATCTAGCAGGTTCCTTGAAAATTCAAGGGTGAGGAAAAGAAGGCACAGGTATGAAAATCCACATAGTTAACACTGCTATGGCTAACACCACCATTTTACTCAAGTCCAATCTTGGATTCTGGAAGGAACAAGAGACGAGAGGGCAGAATAGTGAGACTGAGGGGGACTTGTGGAGGCCAGGGCAGGAGGGGCTCAGCAAGACCGTCCTGGCTCATCGGGTTCTCCCCCCTGGGAGCTGGTATTCACAGTGGCCCTTCCTCCCTCAGTCCCTCTCCCATCCCTACACGCCCCTTCAGTTGGCTTACCTGTGGGGCTCTGAAGCACTGCTCAGCCCTCCGGTGAACTGGTGTAGGCGATGTGGTGTGGATGAGAGATCAGAGAAGGACCCAGGAAGACTTGAGAAAGCAGCAGGAATAACAGTGACTCTGCTTCTCACCTATGAATCAAATGTTAGCCCTGCCAGGCAGGCCCTGGAGGGTCTGAGGTTGTCTTTTCTCCCCTACTGACTCCTAGTTGCAAGTGCCTGCTGGTCCTTCCCAGGCCTGGGGCCCAGGTGGCAACTGGCTAGAGCAGAAAGAGGAGGCAGATGGAGGGGGCGGGTACTTCATTACTGCAGGTCTCCGAAGGAGCAGACTGCACATTTGCCTTCTAGGAACGATGAGTGCCGGGAGGGTTGCAGGTCTCTAAGTAGCTAGCGTGCTCCCAAGTGCGCAGCACCCACCCACCCATACACATGCACTCATACCAATATACACATAGCAGAGCACAAACTCTCCCAGAGTCATCAACCCTCGGCATATTCAGCACCATTCTATTACAGAAGTGGAAGAAGAGGGTTGGAGAGGTGAGATGACTTGTCCATGGCAGGCCGCATGCTGAGCCAGCACCGGGAACCATTGTTCTTTCTTCTGACCCAGCCATCTGCCAGCTGGGAGAATCCATCACAGGGTGGTTGCTTGGCACACTGTGTGGGGGTGGGTAGAAAAGGCTGGGACTTTGGGCTCAGGCAGATTCCCTTTGAGTCCTGGCTCTATCATCACTGGCTGAGTGGCCTGACAAGTTGTTTAAGCCCCCCGAGGCTCAGTTTCCCGCATCTGTATACTGAGGAGAGTAGAACCTACTCCCTGCATTGTTTTAAGGATTCTGTGACATCCCACATGTGCAGCACCTGGCACAGTGCCTGGAACACAGCAGCTGCTCCCTTAAGTGGCAGATGTTAGTAATTCTCACCTTAATATTCAGATTTGTGGCAAATTTAGATGGCTCTGCCCATCCTGGCTGAGCCTGAATCCCTGGGTGGTCCCAGAGAAGGGGATCAGGGTGCGGGCGCTCAGGGCACCATCAGGTGGGGAGGCTCCTGACCTCAGCGTAGCCAGACAGGCTCTTCCCAAAGTTTCCAGGCTGGTCGGCCGGCCCAGACTGTCCTGCAGAAATATTTGATGACGGAGTCTCAGAAAGATTCAGAAATGTCAATGATTTACACACATGGGTCATAGTGATTTGGTTAGTTTTATATTCTTCAGCCTTTTGATTTGAACTCCCTCGTGGAAAGGTCAGCTTCATGCTACCCCTAAGCCTCAGCCTTTGCATCCTAGTACCTACCTCCTAACTGTGTCACAAGAATTACGGGAAGAAAGGTGTCAAAAGCCCTCAGCAAGTGCCTGGCACATCATAAGCGCTCAATGAAGGCTTGCTGTCGGGGCGGCTCTTGTGCTGTGGCTGCTGCTGTACTGACTGCGCCACGATTCCATCTCCCCAGAGGCCCAGGAGAAGGGTCTGCACACAGGATGTTGGGGCCATTCTGATTCACCTGAGGATGCACTCCCTATAGAAAATGTGGTGAGGAAATGGTCCATTCATTCACGCGTTCACTGGACAAGCACTCACGGAGCCCCACTCTGTGTCAGCCTGGCCTGGATGCTGGGACACACGTCTGAGCAAGATGCAGTCCTGATCTTCATGAAATTGTGTTTTAAGAAACTCGCGGCTTTTCACTCCTATCACCACAGGTGTCTAAGAGTCAGACATCACAGGTCCTTTCTTAGAACCAAGATTTCTTGAATCTTACTTTGTAAGGTCTCTATCGGTTCCTTAGTCCTGATTAAGTTGAATGACCTCTACCCATGGTCCTATTTCATATTTGCAATTAATACTGGGAATAACAGTATCATTCACTCATTCATTACACTTAATAAGAACCCACTCCATGCTCTCGGGAGCCAGTGGGCCCATGACAGATGGTCTCTGCCCTGAGAGAGGGCACAGTCAAACACAGGTCCTGCAGCTCCCCTCCCCCTCCCAGCCCTGAGGGACCTCACTGGCTTCCCCTTTGCAGGAGGTGCTGCCCAGCAGCCTCCCCCAGCCCCACCTCCTGCTCCCCTCCTGCTCCAGTTCTTCAGGCTGTGCCTGCCTCAATCCCTACCCCCACCCCCACCCCCACCCCCAGTTAGGGCTCCAGGGAGCTCCAGCTCTCCCAGCTGAGCCCGGGGGCCCAGGGCAAGGTCACCACTCCAGCTTGTCTCCAACCAGCTGAGAGGCATTTCAGGAGACACTTCCTCCCTCAGAGCCTCAGCCTCCTCCTCTGCAGAGTGACCCAGCAACCCGGAGCCTAAAAGAGCTAAAGCCTGAGCTGCGCCTGGCCTGTGCTCGGGGTGGGGGAGCGCCCCCACCTGCTGCTTAGAGCCCCACTCTTGGGCCATAGCACTGGGGCCCAGCTGAACCCGGGCAACCAGCACACCCCCTCCTCTAAGACGAATATCCTAGACCTCTGTACCGGCCAGGCCGGAGAGCTGTCAGCACACCCACACCCTGCAGGCCTGGTCTTCCGGGAATACATTACCAAGCAACGTTAGCCTCATTAGCAGGGAGCCAGCAAATGACTTTATATGTAATTTGGAAAGAGAAGAATATTATTGTACTTTCTTTTCCTATGGCTATTATCCCCACAAGAGCTCATTTCTACCTCCTAACAGGGATTTACCTGGACTGATGAATTGGTTAAAAATTTACTCAGTGCAACATATGCCGTAAAATATTTAGCAAGAGTGTAAATTCAGCCAATGCAGCTCCCTGAGGGACACTGCTGTTCTTCCATGGACACCCCATCTTCCCCTCCCAGGGCTCTGGGGAGATCGCACAGTGACCTCCAGGGGAGCAGGGTCTGAAGCAGGCCTGGCGGATCACTTCCCCCAGAGTAGGACAACTGACAGCATATCTGGGACCACATCTAGACGTGGGCAGGGGTACAGAGAAAGAGTCTGGCAGCTGAAGGTGACTTGGGTGAGTCCAGAGGACCAGAGATTTTAGTCTTTGCCCCATGGCTCTCACCCCATGCTGGTTCTCACAGGACAAGCAGTGTCATCTTGAGGCCCCATAACTGCAGCTTCACCCTGTCATTGCAAGGCTTCCCCAGGTTTATATAGGATTGCTCTCTCTCAGGCTTACAGCACCCTGGGCTCGGGCAGAACCACAAAATCAGCCACTTGGGACAGGAACGACAAAGACTGGATTGTCATGGATAATTCAGCAGCTTCCACCCCAATCCCAGCACCAGACTTCACAAATTTCAAGCTAAACTCTTCCTCCTGGCATAACCACAGGCTCATCCTGTCCCAGAAGCATGCCCGAGGGGACAATATCAGCTTCCTGACAATGCCCCTCTTTCCCAGCCGGGCAGGGTTCAGAATCCCAGTTCCCAGCCTCCCTCTGCCCCACAGCCCAATCTCAGGTGTTGCAGACTAGCTGATGGCCCCTTGTTCCTGAGGACAAGCCTTCAGCCCCCACCTCCCCCAACGCCATGCCTTTAGGTCAGACAGATCCCCTCTTGCAGCCATCCCCTGAGGTGAGCCCTCCCGCCCTCAGTCCTCAGCCACGCTTGGGAGGCCCAGACACCTGACTTGCTTCTCAGCCACATGCCTCCCCTGAAGCCCGTCACCAAGATGTGGCTCTTCAGTGATGAAGGAAACTCAGCAGGCCACGTCCTGCCAGAGCCCACCTCAGGGCTGCAGCCCCCAGATCAAGGGTCCCTGGCTTCAAGGCCTTACCCCAGGTGTCCATACCAAAAGCCCTCAGTGCTCAGCTCACAGTGAACGCCAAATAAGTGTGGGTTCCTTTCCCACCAGCCTGATCAAGAACGCGACGACCCAACATCTCACTCAGATAAAACTCTGCAGGAATCCTGTGTATTTTTCAAGGTAGACCAAAGGTGCAATTAATTTCTAACACTAAAGACAGATGTGCAGACAAAATTCCTACCAGAGGGCCAGTTCTGTTGTTGCTTTCATTCATTCATTCATTCATTCTTTCAATGAACACTGCTGAGAGCTAACTGCGGGCGAAGGCAGGAGAAAGCAATGGTTCTACAATCCTCCCACTCTTTGTCCTGGACTGAGGCAGTGGGGGTGCCTCTAGCATTGTTCCCACCTCCCTCATCGTGCATCCCTTTCACTGTGGGAACTGTCATGGAATTCCGGATGTTATCGATACAGTTTACTGAGTGCTGGCAGTGGGCTGTGCCTTCTGCTAAGGGCTTTCTTAGATGATCTCGTGGAATCCTCACAAGCCTTTGAGTAACTGGAATTACCCTCATTTTACTGAGGAGGAAGCAAGATTCCGAGAAGGCGCCCGGCGGCACAGTTAGCAAGTGATGGAGCTGAACGTACAGCCCGCTGTGGGATCCACAGC
Organism: Equus asinus; assembly: GCF_041296235.1. NCBI lineage: Eukaryota > Metazoa > Chordata > Mammalia > Perissodactyla > Equidae > Equus > Equus asinus. Next base: position 86,059,465 of record NC_091810.1, on the reverse strand, counting down.
CCATGCACTCTCCTCTCCACTAGACTCAAAACTTGCAGAGAATTCAGATCCTCACAGAGATGCTCATAACAACATCATGACTTCCTTCTTCATGCAGCCCCTGCCTGCAGCCTGGGGGAAGGGCAGAGGACTGAAACGCTTTTAGGAGACCTGAAAGAGGGAAAAATGAAGACCTCCCAAACTGTGAAACCTGCATCCTCTAGGACCCCATCCCCAGAGCCCTGTCCCCAGGGTGGAGACAGAGTCTCCTTGACCCTCCTTAGCACCTGTGGTCAGGGACTCAGAGACTATCAGAGGCTGCATTCGGCAGATGGCGACACTGGAGCCCAGTGGGCCTCACTGGCTGATGCCATACACAGGCAAGAGGCAGAGCTGGGGCTGGAGCCTGTCTCCTGTCCTCCCGACTCCACTGCCTGCTGATTGAGGAGGCTCAGTCCTGCCCAGCCCTCTGGAACTGTGGCCTGAGCCTGGTATGCACTCCGCAGCCACATGTGGGCTCAGAATCCATGCACCTACCTGCTAATAAAGGCAGGGCTGCATCCCTGGGTAAGACCAGTTCACCTGGACAGACACCCCTCACCCTATTCAGCAACTCTTCTGGCCTGGGTAACCTCTCCCCTCCCTGCAATCCTGGCTCAGGCCACACTTCCTCCAGGAAGGCTGCACTGCTCTCCATCCTACTCCCCAGTAGACACTGATCTCTCCACGGACAGTGGCTGTGGCTCATTCTTCTGTATATCTCTAGCCCCCAGCCCAGGGCCTGGCACAGAGAAGCACTCAATAAATGACTGTTGAATAAATTTTGTTGAATGCACCAGAAATGATACAATAGCCTCAGGCTCAAATAGATATTTCATTATCTGGTGAAGAATTAAAAGATGCCAGCTCATCTTTAAAATAATTGACTGCTCTTTTATGGGGCCTCTCATTTCTTTCCAGCCCTGCAGAGCACTGAAGCTCTTCAATACCCCTCATCATCAGGGGTACTATTTATTCTATAAGCATTTCATTTCACAGCCCTAAGATCCCAAATCTTCAGTGGTCATTTTTTTCTCTGGCATCAGGATGGACTACTAATTGCTATTCAGTCCTGAGAAGAGCAAATGAACGCCAGGAAAGCCTGATAATTCCAAACCATCATCTTCCCTTTGATTGATTTCCTCAAGGCAAAAATTCTCCATTAAAGGCAGCATTGTCTACTCAAGTTTTGACAAAGACCATCAGCCCTCCATAACATTGTGCAACGCATCTGACACAGGGCAAAGGGCAGGTGTACAATGGGTCTTCTCCTCATTACTTTAGCTTTTCTGGAAGCCGAATCCCACCATAACATTTAATAGCTATTTCTAAACCATGCATCCTCTCCCGGCCACTGACCATCGCGACTTGGTGAAGAGAGGCTGCAATTCCCCTTGGAACAACAGCGTCAGCACCTAGTCAGCTCCTTCCTAGTGGGACTGCAGGAGGCAGCCTCAGGTGGAAATGCATCTGCCACGGCCAACTGCATCTGTGTTCAGGGTGAGCAATGCAAAGAGGTCTGCAGGCCACTTGCAGCAAGCACTGTCACTGAAGTGGTCACCAGAGGTTACTGACAGATCACACGTGTGTCACAAAAGCACAAGCTTTTCTTATGTTTCCTATTTAAGAACTAGGCTTTGAGCACGTCCTCTGTTGGGGATGTTGTGTTTGGAGGCTACAACATTGAATCGTAATTCTAATGACCCACGTTTATTAGCAGCATATGGAGAGCACACCCACCAGATGCTTTACGCATGCCGCCTCAGCCGGTGCCAGGAACTCTGGGTGAGAGGTGTCTTATCCGAGTCAGTTCTAACTACCCACTCTGGCAGGTTAAATCAGTGACTCTCAGATTGTGTTGCTCATCAGAATAAACTGAGGAGCTTTTAAAGATTCTGATGCCCAAGCTATCCCCCAGCCCAAACTACAGCAAAATCTCTAAGACCGGGAAGCAGACATCACGTTTCTTAAGTCCCACAGGTGATTCCAGCAATGGCATAATGACAGACGGAAGTTCCCATGGCTGGTCGCAGGAGAACAGAGTGACTGAAACCCAGATGGGTCTGACTCCAAAGCTGGTGTCTCATCTTTTAAGTCACTCTGTCCATAGGTCCCTGCCTTCAAGTTGTTCACAGACTCCAATAAAGGGAACAAAGCCAGTCTACAGCGTCACAGGGGAGAGTCAATCAATGCCATGAGGTAGGTCCAAAGGCCTATAGGATTAGGGAGGAGAGAGCACTGAATTTGGGGCAAGTGGATGATGGTTTCTTTGGGAAAGTCTCATTTGAAATGGGCCCAGAGGCATAGATCCATAGAGTCGTGGTGGGAGGTGTCTCAGGCGGAGCACGAGGCATGCACAAAGCAGGGAGGCAGGACAGCAGGCAAGGCCCAGGTGAAGACAAGCCCCGAGTTAGGTTGGAGCTTAGAGGATACCAGGGAGTAGGCACAGCGAGGGTAGAAAGACAGGGTGCAAGGAGAAGGTGATGATGGTGGGTTCAGGGAGGAGGTGATGATGCTGGTGCAGGAAGGAGGTGATGACAGTGGGTGCAGGCAGGAGGTGATGATGCTGGTGCAGGAAGGAGGGGATGATGCTGGGTGCAGGGAGGAGGTGATTTATGTGGTTGGTGACAGGAAGCCTCTGAAGATTCTCCAACTGGTAATGATATGACTGTGGATATGCTCTAGGAAGAGGCATCTAGCTGTGGCACAAGGGAGGCTCTCGAGGTCTACCATAGAACAGAAAACAATTGAGGGACCAGATGGATTGAGAGATCAAGTAGGAGGAGGATGCAACCTTCCCGAGAATCAATAACTGACCCAGGGCAAACAGTGAGACCAGGAGTGAGAGCCAGCAGATGGAAGAAGGGACAAGACTTGGCAGTGACTGACAATGTGGGCGGCCTAGCTTTTGTCAGCGCCCTGTCGTCTACTAGTTAGGTGACCTTGGGCAAGTCACTTAACTCTCCATGCCTTAGTATCCAGCTCTGATGAATGGGAATAATAAAACCCTCCCCGCCCATCTCAAAGGCAGGCTGTGAGTCTCAAGTGAGAGAATGCATGCAAACACATGCAGGGGGTAAAGAAGCGTCAGAGACAGAGCCCTCCACAATTTCAGGATGTTAGTAACACTCTGTATGTGCTCTGTGCTTTTCCAAGCTCTTACACTTGAAGGCTATGGTACCAGATGAGAAAAAACGTTAATAATGATGTTTTTTATAGCTCAAAGTTATGAACAAATAAAAAGAGTTTATGTCTTCTGCTGCTGATAGAGAACAGACTTACCAACAGGAATTTGAATTAAAATGTCAATAATTTTTCATTTGAGTTTCTTAAAATAAATTTAATTTCTTTTTACATTTTCCCCTTATTTTATGCAGCAATATATTCTACGTATTGACTTTCTGGAACACTTTGAGATCCAAACTAACGAGAACACAAAGTCATAAAAAAGTTACCTTCTGTCTTCCTCTTAAGAAAAAGAGAAAAGAAAGTAGTTATCGGAGCTCTCAGAAAATGTTGGTCATGAGGATCGTAATGTTTATGCCAAGAGTCCTCAGTCAATTATAATTCTTGAAACTTGAGTAACACATGAAAAGGACCACAAAAGAGAACAGGTCTGAAGACGAATTCTCAATAATCCCCAGGATTCCACTAACTAGTACTCCATAGCTCCAAGGGGCCCAGTCCTTGGCACGGTGGGATTCTACTTAACTCTGGCCCCCAGTTTACTCTATGGCCTCTAGCTAATTATGTGGTCCCAGTGGCCTCCAGTGGGAGTGCTAAACTCTCCAAGGACCTCACATCTTCAGGAAGGCGTACATGCCACCCAAATGGAGAGTCCCATTTGGGTTTCTCAATCTACTCTAAACCAAACAACCGATTATTAAGTAGTTTGATTATGCCAAATATTTAATTATGTTTGCTGCTATACAGATATATATACACACATATATGTGTCATATATATATCATACATATACACATCCTTATTTTATCTTCACAACAAACTAGCACTGTTGCCCGTTTTGCAGAAGCGGAGGTTATATAACTTGCCGAGGGTCACACAGCATGGATTCTGTATTACAAAATACTTCAGCAGCCCCAACACCCTGCATGCACTCCCACTTTCAGAGAAACTGAATGTGAGACTGTGGGGCCTAAGAGGTGTGAATCACCTCATGTGGTTCTCTTCACTCCAACAGAACCAGCAGGACCACTTGGCAAAGTGACCTCCTGACAAATGGGTAGTTTCTGCATGCATGTTCTCATGTGTAAATATTAGTGGAGATGTGTAAAAACACAGAGCCATTTCATCATTTTTAAATAGCTATTTGCAGTAACTTCAAAATATCCAAAACACAGTTGGAATACTTTATTCCTGGCAAACGGGGAGTTCTCATTTTGTAGGAGAAGAATAAATTGCAACCACTTTTAATAACAAAACAGACTTTTCTATCGCAGGAGGGAAGACAGAAAGGCACCATAGTCTTAGGAACAAAATTATACAGAAAAAAAACACATTTAAGATCCCAGGAAATGTATGGGACTTTTTCCTGCAGCCACCTCGAGTCCCATATGCCAAATTCCCTAAGCTTGTTCCTGAAAGACAAACATGGGTGACAGCCATGACCATTCCCTGTTGGTCTTTCCTTGGGAGCCTTGGTGTTACTGAGATGCAACTGGAAGATGATAGTGCCCAGGTCAGGTGAAGGCATAACCAACTGAATTAATCACATCCTAACAGGTATGACTTGAAAAGACGAGGCCAACTTGCATGTTGCTGTTAGACCAGTCATGGAAGAAGGCAGAGGAATGGCAGGAGGCCTCCTAAACACAAGATCCCTCAAAAGTAGCTCTTATTCCACTGTTCTCAAAATCCATCCCATTCGTCTCTCATCCCTCTGGCTTCCAAGTCAGTGCCTGACTTCTTCCCTGATCAGGAGCAGGCGTTCAGGAGCACTGGTGTGGGAGCCAGCCCCACTGCATCAGGCAGACCCTTAACAAGCTGCAGCCTTCCTAAACCCACAACATGTTTACACACGTCTATGCCCTACACATTTTCCTCTCCTGATCTATACTCTGGTGTCCCAAAGGGGACAGCCTAGGAGCCTGGCTGCATGGTGGGGTGCTGACCCCCTGCCTCACTCTTACTAATGACCTTTCTCCTCAATCCTCCAGCCTCTGGGTTGGGATTTGCCACGGAGCACAAACAGACCCCAAAATGATTCAGCCACAGGCATGACTCTGAGCACCTTCCCCTCACTCAGTGAGTCCATCAACAAACATTATGTGCCTGTGAGCATTGCAATGGTTGACTTCAACCATCTCATGCTCAAGTAGGGGAGACAAATTAATAAACAAATCACGAGAATGCAGTGTGGTCCATGCTCCAAGGGATAGGATGGTGCTATGCAAGCTCAGACAGGAGGCTCCAACCCCAGCCAGCAGCATCCTGGGAGGGCTTTCTGAGAAGGTGAGCCCTGGCTTGGTGAGTCTGAAAAGATGCATGGGGATAAACAGGCAGTCCAGGTGGGAGGCAGGGAGGAAACAAAGGGCCGTCCCAGGCAGAGGGAACAGCATCAGCAAGAGCAGGAGATGACAGCCATCATGGTGTGTGTGTGGGAACCACAAACAAGCACAAGGTAAAGGGTGAGGCTGGGCCTAGATGGTAAAGGACCACAGATGCAGGGGAAGCGGCTTTGACTCCATCCTGAGTATGACTGGAGTGACTGAAGGGGTCTTAACAGAGTGGGACAGTGACACCTTGGTTTGAGGACTACCTCTCTGGAGGGCGGGTTGTAGATTGTGGGGAGACAGCAGGAACTGAAGACTGGGCAGAAGGCTGTTGCAGCCCCCCCAGACAGGGTGCTAAGATTGGAATTCAATGTCATCCCTACCCACAGCTAAGACCTACCTGGATGGCAACACTGGCCCCACAGAGCCCAGGTCTTCCTCTGTCATTTGGTCACAGTAAGTCAGAGCCCAGGGCACCCCTTTAACTAGCTGGTCCATTCTCCTGGCCCTGGCCCCAGCTCTTCCAGCACCTTCCTGTCCTCCACCAGCGTGTTGATGAAGTGCCGGCACACTCCAGGGACAAAGAGGAGAATGCCCCCTTAGTGGGTCAGTCATCAAACCACTGTCCAACAGATTGTCAGAGCAAGTAGATCTCGAAAGAGAGAAGTGACAGAGAAGGGCCTGGGTTTTATAGGTGGTGAGTGAATGGGCACACCTCAGAACACTACTGGGGTATACTGGAGCTCCACGAGGATGCAGGAGGATGCGGGGGGCTGCTGGAGAACACAAGCGGCTATGTGAGGGCTCTGGGCTCCTGCAAGAGGGAGGCATGGGTCCCAGAATGGAAGAAAGCCATGCTCTGGTGCCTTACCTGATTCTCAAGAGGACTCGACCAGACCCGAGGTTGGCACCCTGAGAAAGGAATGTGTTTGCCTCCCTGTCTCTTGATACCATATAACAGAGCTGGCCACCTGCCCCATATCTGGATGGACCATTATCACTTACCCACACATCTTCTCCCTCAGTGCTCATCAGAGGAGAGGCCCCAAGACCACCCAGAAGCCCAGCCCCAGGTGCGGAGGACACATTCCCAATCCTCCCCTGGGAGGAGCATGAGAGTAGAGACACATCAGCCTGGTTTCTGCCCAGAGCTGCAGGACCCGCGGTTTGCTCAAACATCCAAACGCCCCCTTCGTGCCCCTGTGTCTCCCCTCCAGGTCACTGCAAAGTTAGTGACAGACAGCGCGTGATGTTCCAAGGCAGAGAGGTCGGTTCAGACAGCTCTGTTGTCAAAGGATCAATCAAAGCCAGTCGCTCACCTGCAGAACCACACCTGCAACCAGACCGGGGCAAGTGATGGAGCCTTTCATTAATTCTTTCAAACAGCCTTCGAATAGAATTGCAGAAAAGCACTTTCTTCGCCAAATGACACCGTGTAAACTTTTTGGGAACTAAAATCAAAAGCACGTGAAATGAAATCACTGAAGAAAACTCCCAAAGCACAAAACATCACCCGTGGCAGCAGTGTCTGAAGCTGCCATCAGGATGGATGGGGGCGCCTGGGAGAAACATCAGATGGTATTTGTCAACTCACTGTTCTGAAGGACAAAGCAGGTCATTCCCCAGCCGAAGAGAAGTGAGCCATCCGCATGGGCCAGAGGCATGTGGCTGGCAGAGGAAATTAATCCTCATGGAAAAAGCAGTTTATAGCACTCACAAAATGCGTTTCTCTTTTGTTTAAATAAAAATGAAGAAAGAGAGAAGAAAAGTCATCACTGAAAAGGTTTGGAGGTGCACAGCCTGCAGGTTCCGGAAAGAAGACACGGACTAGCCTTTCAGGGCATGAGCGCATCTCACTCCCCCTTCAGAAGGCAAACCAGCCCCCGAAATGCACATCTCCCAACTCCACAGCCTCCCCCGCTCCTCCTGGGTGGCCTGGCCCCATACCGGGTGCTGAGGCACAGCAGCTGGTCACCCTGAATGCTTTCTCCCCTCCCCCACTGCTCACACTTCAGATCAAGCTCCAGTGTCGCCTCCACCCGAAGCTTCCTCTGGCTCTCCAGGCTGGATTAGAACATGCGTTTGCACCATATCCCATGTCCACCTTATCTCGTCATGCACCCACTTAGATGCACGCAGCTCTTCACGTGTCATGCATAACTCCTGCCCCGACCTCCAGCAGGGCCAAGGCTGGAAGACACTGTCATGGTTTCTCCACCTAGACAAGACCCTCGAGAGCACTTTCTGCAGGGCTCTCTCCCTGAGACAGGATTCTGTCAGCACCCAACAAACACTGAGGGGAGCTGCGAGAGGACAGTGACATCAGGGCCACAGTTCCCAAACTGTGTGCCGAGGTAGCATGGGGAGCCACAGCAAATTCACAGAGATAGAACTGGATATTCCTGATTTTCAGGGGAATACAGTGACAGCTGTCAGACACCATGCAAATGACTATCTCGCGGTAGTTCAGTCTGCTCATCATCCCTTCCATGAAGCCGTATCTTTGCGGACCTTGGCTTGCAGGATTGCTGTGATAAAAGGAAGGTACTGTGTGAAAAACCAATGTGGAACGAGACCTGAGGATGGCAGTGTCCTGTGTGACTCCCTGGTCTGAGATGTTGTATGGGCCCCCACAGGCACTAAGCTGTTAGAACATAAGGATTTATTAAATTCTGGGCACCAATCTGTTTGATAAGCAGAACTGTTGGGTATTTCCTTGAGCCTAGGGTCACTGTAAAAGAAATTACTGAGACACAAAGGGTGCTGTGAGCCGAGAAATTTGGGGAACCTCTGCCCTAAGGTGAAGTCAAGGTAAGGAGAGGGGGAGCCAGCTCCCAGGGCTGTCCTGGCAGCGTCATCTATGTCTACCTATAATGCCATTCACGCCAATGTCTGCTGAGCTCCTACTGTGTGCCAAGCCCTGGGCCACATACAAGGACCCCACAAGGACGAGGCCCTTCTCCAGCACTGGTCCCAGTGGTGTGCAAGACGCTGCCCAGGAAAAGCTGACAAGCTGTCCTGAGAGATGCACAGACCACAGCTATGGTCCCTCCCCAGTGGCCAGAAAGTGAAGCCAGGAAGCAAACACCTTGTGGATATGACTGCAGTTCCCAAGCAAAGAAATAAACACTAAACTGACAGTCCACGGAATGCAAACAAGACCTTATCAGATACATCAGAAACACATCTCTTTAGGATCAATGTGGGGAGTAACTCTAAGCATCAGACAAAGAAAAGAACGAGGAAAGACTAGCACGGAGACCATACCAATCTCTGCCCATCCTCCTGGCTCCTAAATAACCCTGGAGATGCTGGGGTGCAGGGCCCCAGGGTAGGCCATGTGTGATCTGGGCGTCCTTGGGCTGCCTCGGTGGGCAGAGGGAAGGGTCCCAGCCCACATTCCACCGCATAATGTGCTCCCAGAAAGAAGAGGAGAAGAGGGGGTTCAGGCCCTTTCCGCTACAGCAAGAACACAGGGGTTCGAGTTTGCAGGACCAATGGAGCAAGAGTGGGTGCCTCACTCCACAGAGTTAAAAAAGGATCTCACCCTTCTTCTTGCCATTTCAGGGTTTATCTCAGTCCTTCAAAGAGGGTGTGTACTCTGCCAGCTGGCTCCCCATTAGCTGGGACATTGGGCAGGCTTCCCAAACTCTGAGTCTCAGTTACCTCCTCAGAAAAATGGAGGTGATAATTCTAGCCCACGTTTGTTATGAGCGTTCAATGTTATGGTATATGGAAAGTTCCTGGAACAAGAAATGTGGTTCCCTTCCTCTACTGCCACTCTCTGAACCACACAGTCTAGGATTTTATATTTTATCTTTTATTATTTTCTCACAAGCGGGTCTGCCTATGCTTCAAGGAACCTTCTCTGATTGCCCAAGGGAGGCAGGTTTGACCACTCCCTCCTCTGCCTGCTGATGATGCTTAGTTTTTCCTTCAGTACGTAAATTCACACATTCTTTTGTTCAACAATTATCTACTGAATGTCTCTTCATGCCAAGGGCAGCAAGCAAGAAAGGCCGGTCTATCTTCAGCGAGTCGCCAGTCAGTCCTGCACCACCGTTACTCCCACAGCCCCTCCCCGCTACACCCACTCCCACTCTTGATAGCAGGAAGGCTCTTGTGTAGAGAGGAAAAGGAGGTGATGTGATTGGCAGAGGACTAGGGTACCGCATTACGAAGTCCTGTAAAGAGAAAGAAAGGTGACTCCAAGTAGAACACTCCAACCAAAGACCAGAAGGACCTGAGTCCGTTCTTCTGAGTAAAATGGAGAGGCATCTGGAGCCATCGTGAGCAGATCTAGGGCTAAGACCCAGTGTGGGGAGCAGGGGCTGACGAAGCCCCTGTGTGCACAGTGTCCCCGTTGGTTTCTCTCTGCCGAATACCTAAGAGAGGGGCAGGAAGGGGTCTCTGTCCCCTCCCCACTTCCACTCCTCCCCGATCTCATGATGAGGGAACCAGTGCAGTGTCCAATGAGCCAATTAAAGTAATTTAGTAGTGATAACAATAATTCATCAGTGTTTTACCCTAAGAGGTAATCACGACTGACAAAAGATGCTAGTTCACATACGGCTGCTGTATAACTCACCCACTCCATTCCTAGGTATCTACCCAGGGAAGTTAAAGCATATGTTCACTAAAGACTTGCACAGGAGTGTCCACAACAGCTTTATCTGGAAACCACCCAGATTCCCAGCAGCTCAAGGGATAAACTCACTGTGGTTCATCCACACCGTGGAATACTATTCAGTGATAAAAAGGAATGAACTATTAATATATGCCACCATGGATCTCAAAATAATCACGTCAAGTAAAGAAGCCAGACAAAAAAGAAAAGTACACATTGTATAACGCCATTCATAGAAATTCTGGAAAATGCCAACTAATCTACAGTGACAGAAAGCATTACAATGGCTGTGTGGGGTGAGAGCAAGGTGGGACAGGCAGCGGGAAGAGAGTAGAAAGGGGCACCAGAGAAATTCTCGGGGGAGTGGTTCATTATCTTGGTTGTGATGACAGCTTCCTGGGCATACATCTCTGTCAAAACTTATCAAATCGTACGCTTTAAATATGTGCAGTTTACTGTACATTAATCACGCCTGTTAAGAAAATGATAATAGATGACAGAAAAATAAAGGGATATAAATAGGAATACAAACCGATGGATCCTTCTTGGAAAGTGGTTTGGCAAAACGTACCAGGAACCTTAATATGTCCCTACCATTGCTACTTCTTCTAGAACTGTATCCTAAGGACATAAAGAGAGGTACAAAACCTTCACTGCAGGATTATTTATAATGAAAAAAGTGGAAGCCACTAATACATCTGACAAAATGACCGCTCAAATAAATTATGGTACACTCACATATTGAATTATTATGTAGCCGTTAAAGGCAATGCTCATGAGGAGCTTTTAATAACCTGGAAAAATACTTATGTGATGATGTTAAGTGAAAAAAAGCAAGATATAAATTGTATACACGGTATGAACTAAATTATGTAAAAATATGCATAGAAAAATCTCTGAAATAATCCTTTAGGATTATCTCTGAGTGATGGGGAATACAGGTAATTTTTAATCTTTTAATGCAAATTTTTAAATGTTGTTGCCCTTTTTCATGCATTTCCTTGGTTTTCTACAAGGAGAATATATTTTTTAATTATAAAATAAATAAACAATATTCAAAGAAACCCTCTAGTCTTTCTCGTTCCTTGAAAAGCAGGCCCTGTTATAGGAATGAGAACCAGATTGCATTTCTCTAATCCTTGCATCTGTGAAAATGTAGAAATGTCTGCATGTAAATTGCCGTTCTATGACTTGGATCCACGCTCCTTTCTCTGCTTTTAGACCACCTAGAGAACCAACTGATGAACAATACATATGCTGTCACCCAAGTTTATTCCATACTTTGTTAAAACTCCACTTCTATCCCCATTCTGAGTGGAAGCTCCCTGGAGGCGGAGGTGGGTCTTTTTTTACCTTTATACCCCACCTTGCCATAATACCCAGGAAAGAGCTGAGGACGCAGGGACACACGCACAATGATGACATAAATGAATAATAATACCATATCATGTTCTTGTACAATGTCAGCTTTTCAGAGTCACCTCCTGTTTTAAGCAAAACGTCAACAAAACAAGAGCCCTGGGAAGAGGGTGGTAAGGTTGGTGGGACACTGGTTCCATTTTTTAAAGAGGAAGACGAGACTGAAGCACTACCTTTGGCTGAGAGTGACCCCGAGGATCTTTCCCTGACTCCCCTATATGAGCAACAGACACAAGTACTAGGACTCCACGGTCACTCACGGGCCTGGGAGCTCTGGCCACGTCCTGCTCATCTCTGTATTTCCAGTGCCCAACCCAAGCAGACATTTGGTAAATTCCTGTTATTTCTAGAATAAAGAGTTAGCAAGTAGGCAAAGGGAAGCCATGCATTTGAATCCATTTTTCTCTAATGTAACATATATCCAAGAGAATTTTCAGTTTTTCAAGACCTGTTTAATAATTTCCCGAAGACACGACCCTCTAAACTCTAACTTATTTCACCAGAGTCTTTGCAGCAGCCGAAGAGGACTGACACACTGAGGAGATCGGCCCCCCATCTCAAGAGTCCCCAGCCCCATTCCCAGCTCCCAGATGTAAAGCTGAATCACCTCCTGGCTTCTCTCATGGTCACTATCACATGACCCACCAAGCATATATTCTCAAATGGCTGAACACCTAGAACAGCTAAAGTGATAGAAGGTGCAGAAGGAAAAGAAAGGCAAAACATCAAGAGAGTCAGCAGGTGGGTGGGCACTGGCTCCTTGGTGGCTCAAGCCTAATGCTAGGCCTGGGAGGAGAGCTGGGGTGGAGAGATGACATGGCCATGTCCTCCAGAATCAAGGCCAGGAAGACTCCATCTCTGGTATTCTTCTAAGCAATGGAAACTCCCAGAGCTTTTCAATTAGGGGCTAATATGCTCAGAACTGGTGAAGGATGCATGGAAGGGGGAAGAGATTGAAAATGTAGTGAGGAGACATAAACAGGGGCCTGAATAGGGTGAGACAGAGTAGAGGGGAATAAAAGGATGGATGTAGTGCAGTGGTATGCTGAGCTGGCTCACAACAGCTCACCAGAACTGACTGTGCACATTACTTCCCAAGTCTGTGTTCAGTGATGTCACACTGGTAGCTTGAAATCATAGTCACGATGGGAGAACTTAAAGAAATTCTAACTAAAGAATTTCTAACTAAGAAACTGGCAAATGCTACAAATCAGAGAGGTTTTTTTTTTTTTCCTCCCAAAGAGCTGGTTGTAAACATCTACACACACTACTGGATATAGGGTTTTGGAAACCTGCTGGCTTTTGGGAGGTAAAGTGGAGAGGAGTCCAGGATGAGCCCTGATGTTTCCTGTCTGGATGGATGAGGCTCCAGCCCTCGAGATACTGAACACAGGGAAATGAGCTGGTATGGGCTCAGGGGTGGAGAAGCTGAGGTCAGCCAAAGACAATTTGAGTTTGAGGGATTTGTAAGACAACCCAGAGAATGTGGCTTGAGAATAGTGGGATTCTGTGTCTGAAGCTTGGAGACAGTTCCATGCTGAGACAGGCTGTATTTAAAGCCACGGTTGCAGGCAGGTGGAGTTAAAAAAAAAAAAAAAAAAATGGCTGAGGGATGATCGTGGGACTCTGCAGAAGCCAATGTCTAAGGGAGATGGAGAAGACATGACTGGGCAAAGGAGACTGTGGAAATTCAAGAAGCAACAGGAAAGGAGTGGATGCTCCAGGAAACAAGGAAAGAGGGAGATTCAACAAATGGAGAGAGCCACACTGTCAGAAGCTTCTGAGCCAGGCAGCAAAGGGACCAGTGGTAACCTTAACTAGACCACATACAGTAGAATGTGGGCATTTGGGGAAGAGAAATAATGGCCCCTCGATATCTGTTTAATCTTGTGATGATGTATCATTGGACCAGTCAGGACCTAACCAAGACAGCAATAACTATTCTAGGAACTTCAAAGAGAGGAAATGTAATGCAGATAATCGGTTACCCAAGTGATAGAGAACAGGGACGCTAAACAGCAAATGGCAAAACAGGAGGCCACTACCAACCCAGGGCTAGAGGGACAAACAGAGGAGGCAGGGTTGCCAGAGCTCAGGAGGTGGGCCACATGGCAGAACCTGGAAGCTTGGCAGCCTCCCCTGCAGGAAGGGAGTCAGCAGGGGCAGGAGATGTGTGGCAGGAATGAGAGCTACAGGCAAGGAGAGCTAGCCTCTGACAGTGAGATCACCCGAGGCAGAGAGAGAAAGAGAGAAATACTTTGGCTTCTCCCTTCTCCCCACTCTCCAGCCTTTACCAGGGCCTCCAGTTGGTTGTACCAGCCAGAAGCAACCAGCAAGACAGCTGGGGAATGTAGTTCCCTATCATACAGAGCCAAGAAACAGAAGGACAGCAAACAGGCAAATGAATCACACGGTCATTTATCACATTTCATCAAATCTAGGACACCATCAACTGTGAGACCCATTCTGATTTCAGAGACGTTAACACTGGAAAAAGACAATAGTCGCCGTGGAATTAACGAAATATGGTACACCTGTGGAGACACGCTGGGCTGGCCCAATGCTTCATGGAGTATCTATTTTCTCAGACACGTCGGGTTTCCTTTGCATGAGACCACTGTCTAATCCCAACTCAACAAAGACACACGCTGACCCCTTGGAAGGAGGCTGCCAGGTGCGCTCCTCTGCAGGTTCCTGGTTCATCTGCCTTCCCCAATGCTCATTCTCCCAGCCCACCTGGTACATCATGGCCAGCCACATCTTCAAGTTCATCACGTTCCCTGGACAGAAATCAAATTTATTATTTTATTCATTGATGCCCCACCACGTTCTCCAATGGATTTCAGTCTTTCATACCGAACTGTATGCTGTGCCAAAGGAGAAAAGGCATCACTGAGGCAGAGGAGGGGGAACCACGGAAAGCAGAAAGATAAAGCCAGGACAAATGAGCATACATAACTCACTCCACCCGCTGGACAGGCACTGGAGGTGGGGCACATACACCAGGCGGCCAAGAAGCCCTCCCAAGAGTGGGCCAGCGATATTCTCGGTCCTCACTGACAGTCCCGCACCCCGAGGCTCCTGGGAGACCTCACTATGGGGCAAGCATTCTGGTGGCCATAACCCTGTCCAGGAGCAACAACGCACCCAGACTGCAAAGCAGGCAGGAGCCAGTACTTGCTCTGACAGCCTTCTGAGTGAGAGCCACCCCATGGTCTCCTTGGGAAGGAGAGCAACAGCCTGGGCGCCCTGGCGAAGCCTGTTTCTGTGCGGCCCTGGCTGCGTCTGCAGTCGGATCAATATCAAACACAAGCTCCCCCACGGGTGGGTCGACTGCGGCTTTCTCATAGGCAGTAACTCAGCAGGAAAAAGGAATCAGGAAAACAAGGGGAAGTACCTGCCTTTGATGAGTTTGACACGGGGCTCCTGTGGCGATCCTGAGAATGTGAGCACCCAAGACTCTCCGTGAGCCAGCCCAGGCCCCGGAGCTCAGGGGGGCCCAACATCAGAAAGGGGGTCCCCAAGGATGTTCACTAGACTTAAACAGTGGTGATCATTTTGCAATATATACAAATATCGAATCATTATATTGTTCACTGGAAACTAACATAATGTTATATGTCAATTATACCTCAATAAAAAAATATATTTTCTGATTCATAAAAAAAGAAAAGGGGACCCCATTCTCCCCAGGCCTTCAGATAGAAGCTGATGCAAACAGGCCGGTCTCAGCTCGTGCCCTACACTGCAGAGGCTCTCTGCTGACTTTGGGTCCTAACTGGTAGACGTCATTTCCACTCTCGGGAAACCTGAGAGTCCCACACACTCCAAGGCCACCTCATTGAATCAACATTTATTCACTCCTTTGCCTGCTCCCCGAGTCAAGAGTTAGTTACCAGGCTGGGGAACAGGGATGAAATAAGACATGAGCCTTGCCCCTTCTCAGACCTCACTATCTGGTAGGTAAATCTAGTTACTCAAAAAAAAATAGTAAGGATTGCATGAATTCAACTTGAGGCATGTACAAGTTAGAGTTAGAGTTAGGACACAATTGTGGGAGGAGAAAGGTAGAGAGAGCTTCATAGTACAAGTCCCAGACGAGAAGACTAGATCTCTGTCCACCAGTGGAGATCTGAGACGGAGGCCGTGGGTGGGGAGGAGGTGAGGGCATCCCGGCTCCCACAGGGAGAGGAAGAGGCTGCCTTGAGAGAGAAACCCCTGGTTTCTCCCCTGAGCTCTAAGTGTCAGGTATGGCTGGCACAGCCTGGAGATGAGGCTGGAGAGTTGGGCAGCCCCAGGGCACAGAGGCCTCTTGCTCAGCACATGTATCGCCTTCCCACATCACCTCCACCAGCCCCGGCTCTCCAGCCTCATTCAATGTCCGTGTTGCCCTCATATCCAGAATCATCACTTAATATTTTAATCTGTCACTTGTTAGATCTTCTTGAGGGCAGAGAACTATCTTTCCAATCGACAGCATTCACCATTCACCAGTGCCTTCCATGCTCCAGGTAGCCTGCTAAGCCAGGAAGAGGAGGAGGGGGTGAGGGGTGAAGGACCAAGCAGACCAGCCTTGGTGAAGTCGAGTTTAGGGAGAGCAATATTCCAGCCTGAGTAGCTCCTGAGGCAAAAGGACACTTACCAGCAAAAATAAATTATGCGGTTTTTTAATTAAGATTTTTAGCTTTTCAGAGAATCCTGTTACCAGCGAGTGACAATCAGCATTGTGCTCAGGCTTTTGTCATGTAAATTCCACATTTATCCAGCAGCTTTAACCTGTCAGAGCCATTGGCAATATTCTTTGGAGAGTTTTCTTCCAGTTTGTTTCATGGTTATTGCTTTTAACCTGAAAACAGGAAAAAAAGAGAGCCTGTTCCAAATGGGACATCCCTTTCGTAGACCTTCTGTGTTTCAATTTCAAAACCAATACTGCAACAATAAACTAGAAAAAAATTTCCTTTGGAGACTGGGAGATGATCCACCCAGCCCAGCTGGTGCAGCCAACAAGACAATCATCGTGCCAGGCCCTGAAAAGCGATGGTGGCCTCTCTGCCAAGGCCCAGTGCCATCTTCTGAGGACCCCCATTGTGCACAGGAGGGGAGCAGAAGAGGAGAAGACACACTCTTGCCCTCAGTGAGTACAGAATGGAGTCAGGGAAAACAATTAACACACAATAAATAGAGAACAAAATAGGAAAACGTGTGGCCAAGTGGGAGGCTGCCGACCACAGCAATAGGGAGAGCCTGGGCTCTGAAGTCAGGCATGCCTGGCTTCAAGTCCCAATGCCACTATTTTCAACTTACCCAGCCTCTTCAACTATAAAATGGGGACTTTAGGAGACCCATCTCACAGAGTCCCTGTGAGGATGACCTGAGCTGACGTGTGCACAGTCTCTAGAACAGAGGAAACTATCCATAAGGTCTCACCACCCTGTCACCCTACTTCCCTCCAGCCTTAGGGTCTAACCTTCGACAGAGACCCAACTTTCCTCCAGGGTTCCACCCTGCACGCTGTCCCCCACAAAGGGGGTGCTCCGCGCCTGTTGCCCAGGACATGAGTGTCCGCATCCTTTCTCTCCTGGGGCGTGAGAGAGTAGAGACCACTTTGGCCAAGGCCAAGTCAGGGACAAACAGAATCAAGGAGAAGACGCAAGTCATCATCTAGTGAGGGAAACACCTGAGATGAGAAGAAACCCCTGCTTCTAGATGACGTAGGAGAGGGATCCCACTGGACCCGCAGAGGCCTTGCAGCTTCCACTTTGTGCACTGGAGCCCGGAGGCACCAGGTAAGACGCACGGCTATGCCGAGGTCTTCCTGCACGGAGGAAGCCAAGCCACACGTGATCCATGTGCGGGCTCCAGTCAGGAGGCCCAGCTGAGCCCAGTCCTTGAGTCACCCCACCCAGGCACCAGCCACGTGAGTGAAGAAACCTCCAGACAATCCCAACCAGCACCAGGCACTCAAGGCCACGGACACCATGCGGCAGAGACAAGCAGTCCCCACTACTGCCTGTCTAAATTCCTGAGCCACAGGAACTGCGTGCAAAATAAAACGGTCCCTGCTTTACGTCGCTAAGCTGTGGGGTAGTTTGTTAGACAGCAGTAGATAACCAAGACACTAGCCTCTTGTACGCCAGGCTTTTTACGTCCTTGGGCTTACTTCATCTTTACAGCAGTGTCTCGAGCTAGGTAATATTCCCAACTCAGAGGCGAGGAATCTGACTCTCGGAGAAGTTATGCACCTTTTCCAAGATCCCAGAGCTTCTAAGTGGCATAATCAGGACCCAAACACCAAATCAGGATTCACACATGAGGCACCAGTCAGCCACCCAGAATTAAGAGAACTTTTAAAATAAATCAGATGCGGTACTTAGTGCCTGAAATGGCCTATTTACATATATTCTATACGCCAATAACACTCACCTCTGAAATAAAGTGATTTGGCTGTCAAAAAAATAACAAACACTAAATCCCATCCACTGGAGCAGGCCCACGTGACCAAAGCTAAGCTGACGGACTAATTCACATCGAACTACTCAGCCGACAATGGCTCAATGCAGTAAGTCTCTGGGAGAAAGTGCAGAATTTGTACCAATAAGACTTTTCAGTGCCTTACCTGAACTCACTGAACGACCGCTGTAACCCAGACCGATGGGCACGCTGGGGTGGATACAGGCAGAGACTTTCAGTTCTGCTGGCTGTTCCACATCAGCAAAGGACGCATTGCAGACAGAGGTAACTACTGTGTAAATTCACCTATTGGTGTTCTGGGAAAATGCTGAAAATACACACTTGAGAAATGTGGCTGCGATCAGAGGTGCCAGATGTTCCCCAGACGCGGGGATGATGTGTGCTGCAGGCACTCAGCCTAACTCAGCTCGCTTTACCCAGGGAGGCCGGCAGGTGCCTACCTCAGCCCTGATCTTGGGGAAGGAGCTGCGGCAAGCGTGCCCTCAAGCGCTGGGGCCCAGGGCTGCCCCACCTGCAGAACACCACCCAGTGTGTTGCAGTGAAACCTCCTAACCCCAGGTAGGTGTGCTGCCCGTGAACACTCAAAGTTCAGCGAAGGGAGACACCAGGCAGGGTCAGCAGAGTCCCCCAAATGTCCCCAAAGATCTCACAGCTGCTAGGCAAGTCCGACTGATGTGCAAAGGAATCCCAGGGTTCAGATCCTGGAATGCGAGGTTTACTATAGACAGGGGCACAGCAAGGACGAGCTACAAAATACCTTCTCTTGTGCATCTCTCTCTCAGTTTGGGGTCCCTCAGGAGCCCCTGCCAGAGATAAGGACCCAAGACAAACATAAACAGGTAGTTTATCGGGGAGGTGATCTCAGGAAAGCCCAGTAGGGCAGACTGAGACACAAAGGGTGGAACAAGTCGCCAGTGTGGGCCATGGAGCCTAACCTCCTAGAGCCCTCCAGGGAGGTGTGAAAGGCGGTAAACGTTCTCCTCCCTGAGGCAAGAGGGAGTAGATGCAGTGATCCACCAACTCCTGTCAGTCATTGGTTGAGGACCTGGGGGTGTTACTTCCCTGGGACTTCTGACCCGCCACACACACAGGCAGAGAGGGGTCTAGGCCAGAGAAAGCCAACAGGCAGAGAGGGCTGCTGGAGGTTGAGCCTGAACGCATGAAAATGGCAGGAACAGAGGGAACATGGGCAGGGTATTGACAACATCTTTACAACAACCCTCATGACCACACAAACCCCCTTCCCACACACCCGCTGGTGGCTACTGTCTAGTCTCTATCCAACCTGCACCTGATTGAGCCTGATGACCATGCATGCTGGAGAAGGAGGCAAGGCCTGCTAGAAGGCTCAGCCTAGAGTTCATGGCCCCTCTGGTGAGGAGGCCCCAATGCTATGCCACTGGTAGCAGGTTCCACCTAACTTGACAGCTGTTCCATTCCCCAGCCCAGATGAATGGGGTGGGGAACAGGACCAGCCCTTCCCCACCTGGGCTGCCTATGAGTGGAACAGGGGCCTCCGCAGACCTGGCTTGGTGACCACCCCCTGTTGTAGGGAGGTCTGCTCCTGAGCCTCCTGGCAAAAAAACAAAAACAGTAATCCACAAAACCACTGCCTCCTAGGACTGCCTGAGTGTAACCTCTGACCTCAATCGCTGCCTATGCATGCCATACCAGGGACTTGACACAGTCTGTCTAGGGCATCTTCCTACTTGGAGAGTGCGATGATGCTGGAATGGGAAACAAACAGGTGGAGAAGGTCTGAATTCATCCTGAAATGCCAAAAAGATAACAGAACACCACGCCCTACACACTTGTTTTATCCCCAAATCTTTTGTCAGAAACACTTTGGTCTGGCCGTCAGAGGAATTTCATAGAACCTAAGGCTTTTACCGCCGTGATGTACTTTTCCCAAGTTCAACCATTTCAGGTGAATCAGGATGTTAACTCCCCATGAAGTTGGAAAAGATTCCACTTTCTAAAAAGTCCCCAAGAACACAGTCTGGGAGCAGGGGGCATGGCAGTAAGCTCATGGCAGCTGGCAGAGCGGGTGTGAGGATCTCCTCTCCCACCCACACTCTTCTCCTCCCTCCACACAAGCTGGGTCTGTGCGGGAGTTTGCAAGGAAGCCACTTTTAAATTCACAGCCATCGTCCATTGTAATTGAAAATACGGCGACGCATAAGAGATGATGTTGATTTTAGAATCAGAATGTCAACCAGGTCTTCTCATTTCAGAAATACATACATCCCTTAGCGCCCTGAAGTTACTGTTGGGCTGAAATTTTTATAAACTCAACTCCAAGTCAAATATTACAGAACCACCAAATGTCACTGAACTACTTATTAAGGGGATATACCATTTCCCATCAAATCAAAATATTAAAATGCGTTTTCATCTCAGAGTTACTGAAACTCTCTTTGGAAATTCAGCCTTTCTCTTGGCAATACCTCAAGCTTATGTGAAAGAAAGGAGAAAAAATAACAGACACCCAGGGACTAAAAACAAAACAAAATTAAAACTCTCATCCTTCTAAATTATCAATGAGAACACTAAAGGAAGAATTTTCCATCCAGGAGAACAGTGTTTTATCTCTGCAATATCAGTATTGACCATAATAAATACTCTTGCCAGTCTATCGGAGTTTAATCCATGGGGTTGTAAACACAAAATGATGTTATTTTTGCCCCCGACTGTGCTACGTCAAGCTCCTCTTCCCACTAGGTGGCAACTGCCTTAAAGTTGACCCCACCCAATCCTACACCTTTTCCTTCCCTTTCAGTTACTAAGACTTAATCCAGTTCATTTTCATTTCATTCTCCTATCTGATGCAAAGATCTACTCTCTGCCCTCCCCCACAAAGCAAGGCTTCCCAAAGTCTCATGATGGAGAGGGCCGGCTGTGGTGGGCTCTCTCCCCTCCCCTCCATCCTACTCTTCTGCTTGTGGGGTAGAGATGCAGGAGAGGGGAAAGACCAAAAGATGTCTCCATACTTAAGTAGACAAAGTGGAGGTCCCCTTCCTCTGGTCTAAATGATGTTCTACCACATCATGTGGTTTACGGGCTCAACGTGCTCTTCCAACCCGCCCCACCGGGAAGACCTTATTCTTCATAAGGTCTTCATGTGACATATGACAACCTTGTTCAGTTGTCCATCAGCTGGTGGCACTTTCCTCTTCTCCTCCAAAAGGTCCCCAGAAAGACTGTAGTTCCAGAAGTTGTCTACTCTTTAAGGGAATTTAAGCCTGAAGCACATACAGGACCCATCTTTGGTACCTCTTAGAAGCAGCTCTGTGTGTGTGTGTGTGTGGTAGGTATCCAGGCAGCTCTCAGCCTGAACGTCTTCCAGCACACCACCCAGACCTCCACAGTTCTCTTCCTTATACCAGTGGCACTGGAGTGGGTCCGCTAAATATCTTTTGTGTAGCTTTAACAAACCCCAAGTTTTCCAGGAATACAACCGTCCTATGAATTGAGACCAGAGTGTACTTTGTTTTGTTCAGAACTTTACCAGAAGTATCTCACCATTTCTTAACGTCATATCACCCCAATACTGCCCATGATATTTGAATTGCCAATACAACACACTTGGATCTATTTGCATTTGTAGTTGTGGAATTCACAGCAAGCATCCAATTCACTACTTCCTCTAGTATAGTTCAGCCCAAGCATTACCTATTGTTTTATTATACTTTATTTTCCTTTTAGTTCTTTTATATTTCAGTTAAGGCATTAAATATAAATACAATATATATATATTATTGATTTGTTAAATTATGTATACAAGCAGGTAATAGTATCAGTAAATTTCATTTCAGAATAATAACAAGGGTATTACAAAATATTTCTTGTAAGAAGGGGCCACTGGCTCTGAAGAGATGCAGACCTCTGAAGAGCCGTAGATTCGTGATCCTTTCTGTCTATTTCTTGGTTACGCATCCTGAGCCTTTAATAAAACCCTGTCGGGTCCAAACTCCAGCCTTGATATTTGAAGGGAAATGTTGTTCCCACTTGAGCCGGAGTTACAGGAAGGGGGCAGCTCTACTCTGTCCAGGTCCCCCCCCCCCCCGCCCCCCCCCAGCCCACGCAGGGAGTGGCAGCATTATCTCAGAAGAACACCTGCCCCAAGGAGATGGGGGACTTCAGGTCAGCCTCTGGCTGTTAGCCACCTGCCCACACCCGACTCCACAGCCCACACACTGAGGGAGTGCCCCCCGCAGCTTCCCTTCCCAACAGCGGTCTCAGAAGCTCTGGGTTTTGGTTTGAATGGGAAGGTGGTGTTTCCCGGGGCATAGTGTCAAAGCTTTAATGCTCAGAACTGAACCAGTATATCCTCAGATCCAGAGTAAATGTCTTGACTTTGGAGAAATTCCCATTTGCTCATTTTTTGTGGACTATGTACACAGCCTGGAAATCTCAGCATAGTCAGAAGTGGGCACATCTTCCTGCTTGCTTGCTTCCCTAGCTGTGGTGGCAGAACTCCACAGGCCTCATCATGTGTGGCTGTCCCCTTTTAATTGATGACAAAGCTTTTCTGATTAAAAACCTTATCCTTGCCTCTCCATACACATGCATCTGATATCATAAACTACAAATCGCTTTCAATGACCTGATTGGAAAACAAAGCATGCTTTATATATGTAGGACTTCCACAATCTGGAGTTTACGAGAATGCTGACAGGAGCAAGGAGGGTCCATGGAGCGACACAGGAGAGTGTGCTGGGGAGAGTGTGGGACCCACAGCAGTGGATGGTTACAACTAAATTCTCATCAGTCCAAGTGACAAAAGATGTTCTCCCAAATGTGTGTATTCAATGCTACAGATTAAAGAAGGAGCTCATGACTAAGCTACTTCACTGATGGGAAAGTCAATTTGTATTAATTATCCCAGAAGGATATACACTCTGGAAATGGCCCCAGAATCATCAGCCTCAGAGGTTCAAGCTCTGAACCATCTAGCTTCCCAGTCCCTAACCTGTCCCACACCCAACAGGCCACCCACCCCCAGCCTGGCTCCATCACCCCATCCCTGAAGGTGCCAGCACACGCCAGTGATGGCCAGTGCCCAGTCTGCAATGCTGGCCTTTCCTAACCAAATCCTCCTACTCCACCAGCCCTACTCCAGTGAGCTTGCACTGGGAAGATGGGCACTTGGGACCCAGGGGATAAAGGGGAAAGAAGAATCAAGGAAAATTCCGTCCCAGCCCTGCATCCCCTACGAGGCAATGAGCTGGATTCTAGGGAGCTCCAGCCATCACTCATCCACCAACACTGTGCAGACCCTAAACCTCTGGGGACATGAATGAGGACGTCACAGACCCTGACCTTGAGGAATGCACAGTATAATGATGGGCAGGCAGGTGGGCAATGAGGACACACTCCGAGAAGTGCCATGGTGGAGGTCCATATGGGAGCTGTGTCTGTATGGGGGACAGGGGAAGAAAGAACACCTCCCCAGGGGGTGCCCAAGCATGGATTCCCCAAAGAGGCACCAGCAGTGTAAGGGGAGCTGCCAGGCTGCCAGGCAGGACAAAAGCACAGTGGCAGATGGGGCAGGATGCGCAGAGGCACAAGAAGGCCCGTGAGGCAGACGGGGCTGAAGCGTGAGGAGAAAGTGTAGAGAGAAGATGCGCTCACTCGCTCGCTCAGGCTGTGCTGGTTGCTGGGCTCCATGCACACGAGTTCACATAGCCCAGGAACAGGCAGGTCTTTTGAGATAAGCCAAGGAAAGTGGACTTCATCCTGAAAGTGACAGAGTGACACAGAGGAATTCTGAGCAGGGGGTGAGTGACAGGTGTGTGTTGGAGGATCCACCAAGGGCTGCGGAGAACCAGATTGAAGAGGGATCAGTGCACAAGCCGGTGGGCTGTAGAACCCAAATTACCACGCAATCTCCGAGCAGCAAGGCCCCTGCCTCCCCACCCCTCACCCCTGTCCTGAGCTGGCTGAAGTAGAAAGACAAGAATCAGGGCTATAGTGCCTGTCACAGGAGCAAGGACAAGAGACGAGAACATCCCAGGACACCAAAAAACACACTCAGAACCACAGATGGAGAAGGACCAGTGTTCGACAGACTCCTGAGTCATGTGTGAAGTGCCGGGAGCTGCACAGGGGAAGCCCTGCCCTGCCTTTAACAGACACAGTCGAGCTGGAGAAGCAGCCGAGTCTTCGTGGTTAACTGAGGGGAGACCTGGGCTGCATGCCTGTACCCAGGCGATGCTTCTTTGAATAGATGTGAGCACCATCAGCCTGCACATCTGAGGCTCTTGTACCACAGTGGATGACAATGCCCTCTCATGCCTCTTGGGGTACCTGCTTAGGTGCTCAGGAGGGTTGGCTGGGGATTGGCAGGGCTCAAGCTCTCCAGAAATCAAGGCTTCCTCAATTCTGGAGAGAGAGGATATCAAAGTGCACATCTTTACCCAGAGCCACAAAAGCTACCCACACCAAGCACCAGGTCCTTTCATGCCAGGACCCAAGGCTGAAAAGAGACTCAAGATCCACCAGAGCTAGCAGTCAGCATGGGCAAGAGCCCAGTTTCCTGAGGGTCTGTAGCCAGCCGCTGCCGGCTTTTAGATGACAGAAGGTATGTCTCACAGACCCATGCCTGGAGGGTTCGCACAATTTGGGCACAGGAGCTGATATCACTCTAAGATGGTTTGAGCACCATGACAGAGACCCATCTGCCTCTCACGTCCCCCAGGCCTTCCAGACAGGCTGCCATGCTGGTGAACATGCCACCAGTGTGCGACTGCTCAATCCTATGGTTGAGCAGTGCCCTCTTTCTAAATGCAAACATCATCAAATGAGATCATGCACCACGTCCCATCACCTTACAGGAAACTCTCTGATAAGATGATCTGAGTAGAGCTTTAGGGCACCAGTACCTTCGAGACTCAGGGCAGAGGCAGTGACAGCTCCCAGTTTCCAAATGGGAGCCCATCTGGTTGGAAGTGTGAGCCAGGTGACCAGTTTTGAAGCTGTGGCTGCACAGCAAGCTCTCCGTCTTTAGTAAGATAGGGTGGTTCTGGTCCAATAGAAGGAGCAAAGCTTTCTAAAGATGCTTTTACTCACATTTCCCATTGGTCTGAGAAAATAAATTGTTTAAGACTAGGATGATGATGATTCTCATCGTTATTGGTAGTATTTTAAGTAGTGGCTTCCAGGGAGCAGCCAAACCCTACCTCCAAAAGCTGTCCTTGGTGCCACCAAGGTCTTAAAGAGAGAGATTGGGGGGTGGGGGTAGGGGACAGGAAGAGATATCACAGCACCAGGAAACACTGGGATGAGAAGGTGCTGAAGGTTGATGCAACAATTCTGCCAGCCCTTCCCATCTGCCCCGTGGGCTCTGGGACAAAGCCCACTGGTAGGACACATCTGAAAGCAAAACTCCAGGAAAACTACAGCTGCAAAGATACTTGGCTGGTTTCTGACTTGAATTCCTCTACGTAGGAGGGCTGGAATTTAACTACTGGAAGATTAGGAAGAAGGGGAGGCAGAGGGGTGTTCAAAGAGGAAAAAGATGCAGGTGCGACAAAACATGCTTATTCATGAATCTAATTAAAAGAAGAACAAATCACTAAAAAGTCTTAAATATAATTTTAAAATTAATAATCAAGCAAGATGCAACCAGCTTGATATTTCTGATGATGGTGCAACAGAGCCGAAATAATTGATTTTCCTTTGGGAAAAAAATACCAAAAAGAAAGCTAAGAAGCTAAAATCCAGGTCTTAAATGTGAAATTTGAAGGAAGGGAGAAAAGAAAATTCTTAAAATACCATGAACTGCAAACTCAGTGTTTCCTCTCATCCCCAGCATTTCCTGAGTGATGGCTTGTCTTTTAGTTCTTGGCTCTAAGTCCTGATTCTTAAGCCCTCCCAGACATGGTCTGGAGGGGAGAAGCTGGGGCATATTCGCAGCAAAGAGAAGTGTGCCCAAAAGTGCCGGCAGAGCACAATGAACCGAGATTCTAGGGCTGTGTGGGCTTAAACTGTCTTTGCATGCTACCTCGGAGAAGCAGACTAAGTGGTTTTCTAACTCCAGAGGCAGAGAAAATAATCCCCCACACTTCAACATTGTTCTCCTACTTTCCATTTCACGTCTAATCATTAGTGATTCATTCCTTCAGGTTGACCTGACCCATGGTAAGTCTGTAACTACCAGCTACAGGGCAGGCTGTTATCTGAAACGCACTGCATTTCAAAGGGTTTGTGGACTATAGCGAAAATCTGCCCCTAGGAGAGCGATTGTGAGTTGAGATCTTGAAGGAGCAGAGTTGGAAAAATAAACATTCAGAACCTCAAACCACCAAACACACACTTGCAATCAAGCTAAGCAAATGCTTACAGAGTCTCCTCCTCTGATTGTTCATGAGCTTTTATAATGCAAGACCCCATCCCCATCCTGTCTCATGTGCACATCTCCAGGAGGACGGGGGCAATGAAAGTCCTGCAAATAGGCGTGGACCCCACAGGAGATGGGGCTTGATTGGTGCAAGCTACAGCACAAGACCCAGATCCTCACTCAGGAAACTTTCCTTGAGAACACTTTTAGCAAGATGGAGAGCAAACCCTTCCTCTCTCAGGTCCTCACTCTCCAACTCAGAAGATAAAGGGACAGCAGTCTCTGACCCCAGCTCAGGCAGGCCTGAGGAGAGACCCCAGATGAAGAGGTTAAGCCCCATTCCCATCTCCCTGTCGCTCCTTGTTTCTTCTCCCGTTAGCATCCCAAGGTCTTGTTCACCAGCCCATCCTCAGTGTTCACACGCCCAAGGGAAGAAGCTTAAAGGGGGAGCAGCAGCCAGCCCAGGGGAAGATGACCCTGTGCATGCCCGAGTTGGGCACTAAGGTCTAGCCACTCACACCCGCTTGGAGACGCCCTGTCCACAGCCAAACGCAGAGCTGCTGGGGTACACTTTAATAATAAAGCGGAAGTTTCCTTAGAGCATTTGGCCTGAGTATCAGGCAGAAGCATCTCTGGCTTCAGGTAGGGAGCGATGTGCTAAGTGTTTCCTGGCAGAACGAGAGAGACAGCCTGAAGGTACCTGCGTTCTCAAGCTACAGAAGTCCAGGATAAACTGTCTCGCTGCAGAGGAAGCCATAAATATTGCACCCTAAGGCCAGGACTTCAATATCTTTGAAGGGTTTCATTTCTCCTCCCTTCCAGCTTTGATATATGTACTTACTTAACAAGGGTCTGGGGAGGGTTAATTGAATTAATATATTTAAAGTGCTTTGAGTTTGAAGAGAATACGCAATATAAATGGAAGTGTCACTAAAAAGGTTAATCTAATTTACATCTAACACTTTCAGTTCATGGTGTTAATGAACTATATCCTTTTAGAGAGTGATTAATTTATAGAAATGTGATTATTTTCCCTAATGCTATATATGGGTCAGCTTCCCCTATTACTATACCTAACTTTATAGGAGAATTCAGCATTTTACAAATTAAAATAATAAATCAAATACCCCTGTAATGGTTATATTTCATTAATTACAAGGAGACATGCATTAGATTAACATTTATCTGTTTTAATTAATTTGCTGCAATGCAGTTATCCATGCAAATTGGAAAACGACACATCAACTTGACATGATATTAACAGTTTTGACTGATTCCTCCCTGAAAATTTATGGGTCTGCCACTGCTGCATTCCTTGCGTAACCATGGTGACCACCAGCTGTGTGACATATGCAGGCTGTACATCAAAGAACTAAGAAGGGAGTTAACGCTAAATTCAAACTTCTCCTGAAAATACACTTAACTAAACTGCTATAAAGACAGACAGATGTAGGGTTTTGTTTGGGAGGGGGGTTGAGTCCCAAAGTCTCAAAACAAATTTCTTAAATCTGATCCCCTTATTTTCTTAGGCACTTTATCCTTTCAAAGGGTGTTCAGAGCCCTTCATGTGGATACTCAGAACTTTCTTGGGGAGAGGAGGGAGGGGCCGTGGTGTCCTTTCTGCACACGGAAAAGCAGATCCCCGAGGGCTGAGCGATCCGCCCCAACCCACACTGGTCACTGGATCCAGGTCACCTGACATGGAGACCAGGCCCTTCCTTCATGCTCCACAGCGATTTTCCTGTCAGACTTCTTTGAAGACTGCAGATTTAACTATATAATGCACCAGACGTCATGGAAATGCAAAGCGGCAGAAGTCACAAAAACGATGCGGGTTTTTTTTTTTTTAATCAGCAAAATTTAAGTCAAATTGCAGCCAATTAAGCACTTTTAGAAGCTGTGAGAGTGGCATTGACAGCTTTCCCAGTGAAAGTGCAATGGCATCTGCCGGACCTGACCCCCTCACACATGTTGGCGTGGTCCACGTTCCCCTGAGTCGCCTGCAGACTGAGTTTCCAGCCTTTACAGAGCAAACACTGTCGCTGATCTGGAAGGACAGTTAGGGAACCAGAGGGAAGAGGTCTGAGGAGGGGTTCCCACCAGTGACTGAAGCCGGAGGGGCACTGACCGGGAGAAGTATGTGGACAGAGTCCTGGGGACGTGCAGCGGCGTGGGTGCCATCACCTGCACACAGCCACTCCCTCAACACTCAGCATTCACTCCGGACCTTGGACAGCGCTGGGCGCTGGGCACACACAGGTGACCAGGCGCTTCCTATTCGAGGGGCTCATGGTCTGCCTGGGGAGACAGGAGGGTGACAGCACTTGGATGGGGAAAGTAGAGGTGGTGAAATGTGGAGGAACAAGGAACCCACCCGGGAGCAGCCTTGCAACCCATGCAAAGAAACAACGCGTCCCCCCGGGGGAGCTGTTAGCCGTGGAGGGGGTGCTTGTCAACCTCAGCTGGGCAGAAGAAACAGTGGAGGGCTTAAAACGAAACCTCAGGTGCTAGCCTAGAGCAACTTCACCAGAATCTCTGGGGCTGGGTTCCAGGCATCAGTGTTATTTTAAAACTCTCTCAAGTGGGTCCACTGTGCATCCAGGGCTGAGAATCACTGACACAATGGATAAGAGGGCAGACTCTGAAACTAGACTTCGTGGACTCAAACCCCAGCTCTACTGGCTTGAGTGAACTGGGTAAGTAGCGCGACCTGCCTGGCCTCAGTTTCCTCACCTATAAAATAGGGATAATAAGAGCACACACTGGATTGAGTGGCTGGAGGGCTGAATGAGTATTAATACAGTCACGTGTCGCTTAATGACGGGAATACGTTCTGATAAATGTGTCGTTAGGCCATTGCATCGTTGTGTGAACATCATGCAGTGTACTTACACAAACCTAGATGGTACAGCCTACTGCACATCTGGGCTATATGGTACTAATCTTATGGGACCCCTGTCACATACGTGGTCTGTCACTGACTGAAGCATCATGATTCAGTGCACAGCTGTGCCTATAAAGTACTCAAAACGGTGCCTGACACATAGTAAGCTCTTGAGAGATGGAAATTGCTGGAAAGTTCATGGAGAGGAGAGGAGGCCAGATGAGAAGTGAGGGGAAAAACCATCGATGGGCCTCTTTGTGGGGCTGGAGAGTTTGGATCTCTCTTGAGAAGATATAAGAGGCCAACGGGGGTGAGGCTTCCTGTTCTAAGAAGGCACTAGGCCCCTCTGCATCCTCGCTCCCAAGGAGGCCTGGGTTGCAAGAGTGCAGGCAGAAGTTCTCTGTAGACGCTTCCTGTCCTGGCCTTTACTTTATGAATGTCTGAGCTCCTTGAAGGAGTTCTGGAAGGGATGGGAGAGGTAGAAGGTGGGAGAGGAGCTGGTTTCCTCCAGGATGGGAACTGGTGGCCGGCTCCCTCTCCTAGCCCCGCAGCACCCCCAGGGCAGTTCCAAGGAAATGTGATATGAGAACTGGACTCCAGGTGCTGGAGCCCAGGGGTGGCAAGGATTCCGCCGCCTGTGGAAGTAGAGAGCTGGGGACGTCAAGAAGCCATGCTGTTCAGACAATGGGCATCACAACTGGTAACCTGTAAGGGATGGAAATCTGAAGTCATTCCAAGAGTGTGAACTGTTCTCAAAACCCTGGGACCCTAACAGACCCTGGCATGGATGGCGAAGGACGGAATTTTTTGTAGGCCTGGTGGGACGAGAGTTCATCTACCCATCCTGGCAGCAGTGTGATAGATGATGTGAGGAGAGAATCAAAATTAAAACCTAGTGCTTTCATTCTCAAGAGATGCTGAATAACGCAGTAGTAATGGACATGGAGGGGAGCAGGAAGGTTCTGGATCTTCATGGGTAGAATCGACTGGACATGATGAAGGATAGGGTGTGATGGAGGAGGAGAGATAAGCCTGCTGGACGACTCCTGGGGCTCTGGCTTGGGTGAGCGCACAGATGTTGTACCTTTCACCCAAAGAGAAGCCACAGAGTAAGCACCAGATTCCTGGAGGGAAGATGAGAGGCTGGGTTGGCACACATGGGGCTGGCGTTACCCAGGGAATCCTAGAGGGGACAGACGTTGAGCAAGTCTCTGAGCGGGGCTCAAGATGAGCTAGGAGAAAAACTGGTCAGGGCCAGAGATGGCCCTGGGAGTAATGACATGAGCAGAGGGCACTGAACTAGGGACAAGAGGAGAAGGCATCAGAGATGAGTGCCTGTTCCAAGGACTAGAAACCACTAAGAAGCAGAAGTGGGCTTCAGGTGACATCGTCCAAGGTATCACCTGGCTCCCTGGTGCTGGATTACAACCATCTGCCAGCAGGTGACCCCTCTGTCTGATTCCTGGCTCTGCTGCTGCAAGCCCTGTGGGGTTCATGTACCAATCTGTAAAGTTGGTATTTGAGAAAAAGGCAGCTGACATATATAAAGCACTGCCAGGACATCAGAAGAAAAGGCAGTCTTTCGAGCAGTCAGGGACCTGCTACACCGTCTCTCCCACCCTTCCACAGTCACCTTTCAGCATCCCTTCCTCACCGCCCCAGTGTCCAGCCCTGTGGTACCCTTTATTAATCCTGCCACTTAAAAAAAGGAGTCAGAAGGGGGCCATGTTAACCCAAGTGAACAACCAGCTGGGGAGGTCTTTCTGGTGCAAGAGTCCTCTTCAAGCACATCTCAGACCATGCAATGCAGACAGCTGTCTTCTCCCCTTGAGACCAGGCATAACGGGAGGTGAGCAATGCTTCAAGCTGCCTGGACAAGAAGAGAGGGGTCAGGGTCGCTCCTGATGGAGAAGTCAATCAGAGAGTGAGGCTTCTAGAGAAACCAACTCTTTCAGCAATTTTGTAGTGAAACCAAATGTTCTCGGACAGTGAGGAGATGCCTTCCAGGGTAGCAGGGCCTCTCAGATCTCATTCAGAGCCTTCCTCGAGCAGACCTCACATCACTCTGGGAGGCAAGCCCGTGTGAGGTGGGCAATCCATGTCTACCAAACTGTTCTGCATTCAAATCTCAGTTCCACCATCTCTGAGCCGTGAGACCTTGGGCAAGTTACTTCACTTCTCTGGGCCTCAGTTGCCTCCTCTGTAAAGGTGGAATGTAATTCCACTTGCTTTATAGGGTTGGGGTTAAGCGCAAACCAACTGACACATGCGAAGTGCTTAAAATAGTGCCTGGGACATAATATGCATTCAGTAAACATTCAGTCTTTTATTAGCTTTGTAACCTGTATACAGAAATCTATTTGTCCAGGCCTGAGGTCCCTCCTCACTCCTGCCTGCAGACCAATCATGGGCTTTCTTAGCACCTTGCATCCACCTGTCCTGCCCGCCTCCCATCTGCTTACCCCATGCCTACTCACCCATCAAGACCCCCTCATTGTCTCCATAAATCTTTCCTGACTTCGCCTATCCTTGCCAATTTCTTCCTTTCCTACTAGACTTTTTCAGGCTCTGCTATACACAGTCTATCCTTTTCCCATAAGCTATCAAGTTCTCCAATAGTTCGTGTCATGTGTGATGTTTGCACCAGATGGAGTGTGAGCTCTTTGATATCTGGAACTTGCTTTATATTTCGTTCCCCTCACAGAGAGTAGCAGGAGATTGAGAAGTAGCTACTGGCTAATGAGGCTCACGCACAGGGCCCAGCGCATGTTTGGGTTGGCCTAAAGCTCACCCCAGGTGTCCTCCTCTGACCAGGGCCCCCTCCTGCCTTCTACCTCTTGCCCCACTAAAGCTCACAGCATGATTGTTACGGAGGAATGTCTGTGTTGCCCCTGAAATTCATATGTTGAAACCCTACCCCCAAAGTGATGGTATTGGGAGGTAGGGCCTTTGGGAGGACCTCTCCTTACAACCCGAATCATACCACATTAGGACCAGATGAGGCCATGAGGGTGGAGCTCCATGAATGGGATTAGTGCCCTTATAAGAGTCACGGGACAGCCTGCTTCCTCTCTCTGCATCCACATGTGGAGACACAATGAGAACTCGGCAGTCTACAACCCAGAAGAGAGCTCTCACCAAAACCCCATCCTGCTGGTGCCCTGATCCCCAACTTCCAGCCTTCAGAACTGTAGAAATCAACTTCCGTTGTTTCTAAACCAGCCAGTCTACAGCACTTTTATTATAGCAGCCCCAGCTGATTAACAGGGTGACCTCTGTCCTGTTCTGTGCCTGTGTCCTCAGCTCAGAACTCCTCCCCCAGTTCAGTCCTCCCATGGTCCATCCTCCAACCTACCATTCCCGTGGAAGCATTTCCACAGGAAGCAAAGGGCTAGGTAACAAATAATAAAATGAGAATCTGTTTCAAACTGTCATTTCGTCATCACAGCTTCAGTTACCCCCTTCCACACAAACATGCATCGTCACAGAGGTCGTCACTGTCTTCAACAAAGAAAGGACGCTGCTGAGCTTCCTGGACAGCAGGGCTGGGCGGAAAGCGCCACCTGGGCAGGGGCCTCTCCTTACAGCCCAAATCACATCCCAGAAGCTCCTCCTCCAGAAACGAGAACCCCTCACCTCCAGTGCCGGCACTGGGAGACACGTTTATTTATTTATATAGCACACCTTGCCAAGTCCTTATTCTGAGCTGGGATGAATGAGACAGGGGCCCTGGACTCCAAGTCTTTCACAGACTAGTGAACGAGGCAGACGTTTTCACAATTCAAGCCAAATGTGCATGTGTGTCTGTGCACGTGTGAACATGTATTTATATTTATATATGATACTTCCACACACATGCACATCCAGAGACAGAGACAGAGAGCACCGAGTTTGAGCTGAGAGAAGATGTGAACAAAGCTACTGATTGCCAAGGGGTCAGAAAGAGGGGATTTCACCAAATCTCAGACGCTAGAACCAGTGATGAAGTGATCAGTAATTACAGTCACTGCGTATTAAGCGCCATTTACGTGCCGTGAAGTGGGCTTTCTAAGCACTGTCCTGACAACCACCTTGCAAGGTAGATGCTCGTATCCCCACGGTATAGATAAGCAAACTGAGGCTCAAAGGGATTAACTAATTTGCCCAAGACTATCCAGCTAGGAAGGTAAGGACCAGGACTGGAACCCAGGTTTCTCTGGCTACCAAGACCAAATTTTACTTCATATCAGAGAGAGAAAATGTCTATGTCAAGACACGACAGAATCACAATTGCAAACAAGTGGATTCCCAATGCCAGTCACTACCGACTGCTCTGCTCACACCCCGAGGCCAGGCAGCGGGGGCCCCTGGAGATGCGGGCAGAGCCAGAATGAGATTCCAGCCCTTGGAGCTCACAGGGCAGCGCTGGAGCCAGACAAGGAGCACAGCATGCCAGAGAGAGAGCCACAGTCTTCTGGGGGTGACCAGCCTGGGAACCAGTCTAGGAAGCTTCCCAGCGGAGGCCATGCCCAAGCCTGGCCATGTCTTGAATAACAACAGGAATTAGGCTGAGGAAGACCTTCTGGCCTGAGGACAGTCCAGAAGGTCCAGGACAGGAACGAGCACATCCTGGTCCAGGAACCAAAGGTGACTCAGGATGACGGCAGGTCAGAGTGCCCCCTCTGACGCACTGCTGAGGGCTTTTCGTGGCGTTTCATTTGGGGAAATAACTGTCACACTCCAAGGAGACACGTGCTACCTGGCCAGAGATGATCTAGGACAATTCACCATAAACATTCCATACCAGCTTCACCCCGCAGGAAGTTGTGCACTGTGCAATCTAGAGTACGCAAGGATGCTTTTTGAATCTGCAGGAGGGAGGATGATGCTACTAGCAAGAACACTAGTTTCCCCAGATGAAAAAGCAAGGCCCACTTCCCTCACTTCACCGGCAGGCCCCTTTTAAACAACAGTCCTGGACTCTCCCACGGCTGTGAGCAGGACCACAAGGGCTCCAGGGGACTCAGAGACACCAAGAGCTCAGCTTCCTTGTCGCCGCTAGATCTGCTTTTAAAACCAAAGGGGAAAATATCTGATGATCAGTCAGGAGCCACTGGGCATGAGGACCCTTCTTATGCATATCCTAGTGCCACACCCTCTAACTAGTTGTCTTGGCAAGTCATTTACCCTCTCTCAGGCTTGGTTTCTTCATCTGTGAAATGGGCTAACACCAGCCCTGCAGAAGTTGTAAAAATTAGAGACGGCCCAGGGAAGGGATTAGCACAGCGCCTGTTACCCACTAGGGAGGGGCTCCCACACTGTGCTCCTGACAGTGATACTGTTACTGTTACAACTCGGCTCTGTCTTCTCCCCTCCCTATCACCAAATGCTGTTTTTGCAGGCTCTCTTCCTATCCCCACCTCCCTTGACTGCCCCCATCACATAGTACCACACTTTGGACAAATTCTGTCTGCTGTCATTCTCTTAAAATTTCCACATAAAAATCTCCTCTCTCCAACTAGAGCAAAGCTCGCAAAGAAGGCTAAAGGTGAGATGGGAGAGGGGGTGGTCATCTGATGTCTGCTAAGGCTTCTCCAGAGCACTGGGCAGCCTCTGGGCACACAGGTGGGCACTACCATAACTGAGGGTCTATATGCAAGTATTCTCCTGAACGACCTGTGCCTGGATGCAGACTTGAAGCGGGACCGTTACCAGGTCCTTGAGCCCTGAGACCACTGCTACATCACCAAGTTTAGCACGAACCTTAAGATGTTTGTCTAGATCGCTTTGTCTTCTTTTCCCTGGATAAGACACGTCTTTCTCTGCCCCCAGAGACTTCCTGGGTTCATAATACCTTCCCAGCTTTGTGCATAAAACCTGTGCATGGGATGTGGTCTTTTCAAGGAAGCTAAGAAGTGTTTGTCTTTTTTGAGTAGCCAAGATATAGGAGAGTAAAGAGAAGGGATTATAATAACTGCCTGGCCACTGTTTTACGTCTGAAATTGGAAATATGTTTGCACTGAAAGTACAGTGATTCTGTGAAAACCACAAACAGTGGTCAGGAATTAGTTGCTCGACTCCCCACAGCAAGAAGCAAGGAGCACAAAGGCAGAACACGCTGTGAACCACGGAGGCGACATCTCACAGGAGCCGGAAGCTGGGAGGGCGCGCTTCCAGACGGTGTCCAGAGGGTGCGCTCAACTCCGCCGCTCAGTGGGACACCACACTCCCAATTTTCTTCTACACATGAATACAGAACTAGACGGAAGAAGAAAGCTATTTTTCGTTCAATCTTCTTCACATGCCTTCCTGACTTTTCTCTCTTTCAGTGACAGGAATAACAATGATATGAACCTTAGAAATGGCAAAGTCAGTGGCAGGGTGCAGCCCCTGTGAAGCACACCTTTATCTTAATGTTCTTCAGAGACTGTGTGAGATTTGGAAACGTAACATGCAAGTGCACTGTAATAAGGAAAGTCAGTCCTGTAAATACCAACTAAAGTGTCATTATAAATGTCTCTGTTTTGATCAAACATTACCCATTTGTCTTTTAAAAAAAAAAATGCAGCTAACGGCGCTCTTTGCAGCCCCCCAGTGGTTGCAAGGGGAAAGAAGGAAGAACAGGGCATTCAGACAGTACCTCAGCCTGCGCAGGGCCAATCAACTTTTTTACACGGGAAAGACAAATGGCTTATTTTCACCACGAAATGACTATGTTCTAAGTGGGGACGATGAAAAGTGTTGGTTAAAATGCACATAAGTATTCACATTATAAAACATGAATCACTGAGAGGCTGGATTTTTCTTCTTTTTAATCTTTCTCTCTTCTGCCTGCAAAGCTCTCCATGTGGACCTGAGAACTCGGCAGTGCAGTGTGCAAGGACGCCAGCTCCCCTGCCCAGCGGAGGCGCTCCCCAACCCTCGCTGGCTGCGAGCTCCCCGTTGTAGACATCTGCTTATGAATATACCATTTGCTCTGCTACAAAGTGATGAGAATTCTTCAAAAACATGCCATTTCCCTGTTTAACAAGGTGTCTATATGGGGGAAGGAGGCCAAAGGTTTGGAAGTTCATTGTTTTTCATTCTTGTTTTCACCAAAACAACAGTCTCTCAGAATGATCCCTTCACATCAGGATTCCTTCACCACACTACGTTTGAAACATTTTCGTAATGTTTTTCTTTGTCTTCCAAGAAAAGAAACTGCCTCTCAAGGATACACCAGAGGGGGAAATTGCTGAAAAGAAACAGGATGTCTGCTTATACAATAATTTCAGTCACATCACCAAAAAATTAGAAGATTACGGGATGATCAGAAACTCTCGTATTCTGAAATTGATCACTCTCAAGTTGCGGGAGAGACATTCCGAGGCCCAGAGGAGGGGAACTATGTGCCTCTCATCCTCCAGCCTCCAAGAGCAGTTAGATCTGGTCTACATCCCCTCCCTGAGCCACTGGTAAGCTCGAGTTCAAAGCCAGCTCGCCTCTAACACGGAGTCTCTTCACCTACAGGCGCAAACCCCTGGGTCCTCAGAAGATGGTCAGGCGAGATTCCAGCGACCACGCTCCCCTCTCCGGGTTACCTGGCAGACTTGGCCTCAGCCCTCAACCCAAGCGCACGCCCTCCTCGTCAACAGCACAGAGAATCAACAAGTTCTGTCTAAGCTGGGCGCTCCAGCCCCCATCTACCACTGCCTCCCCTGCGCCCCCAGCCCCGCCCCCAGCCCAGTGATACACCTCCCTCGCCTCTGCCCGCACCTAGGGTCCTACGAGCACGTGACCTTCTGTCTCAGAGGCGCACTCCTGGCGCCCCCACCCCAGCGCTCCCCACCGCGCTCCAGGCAGCAGAGTCCGCGGCTCGCCAGCCTCCAGTCTCCTGACAGCGCCAGGCGTGCGCCGGGATCCGGCTTCCTTCGGGGCGGAAGGAGTGGGGAGGTCACGACCTCCAACCTAACAAGGTGGGCGGGGGAGGGGCACCAGGTTGGGCGCCTGTGCCCGCGGGAGCCGGAGCCGAGTCGGCGAGGTAGGGGGGAGCGCTTCTTCCGGACTCGGCGGCCCACCCAGCGGGCGCGCGTTCCCAGGGGAGCCAGAGCCGCCCTGGGGGAACCTGAGGCGAGCCAGGGGGGGCCTTCCCTGGAGCCTACAAGTTCCCACCCCATCCGCGAGCTGGGAGACAAGCTCTGCTCCCTGCTTTGAAGGCACCGCCGCTTATCCCTCCCTCAGGGCAGAGGCACACAACTGCCACTCCTCTCCTCCCCGCTCTCCTCCTCCCCTCTCCTCTCCTCCCCGCGCCAGCGCCCTGCTAGAGCTGTTCCCGGCCGGAGCCCGCGACTCACCCACTACGCCCCCTCCCCAGCACAGACAGCCCCCAAAGTTGTCCAGACTCCCCAGACCTCGCTCCTCCTCGGTCCCCGGACCCCGCCCAGAGATTGGGCCGGCGTCTGCTGGTGGAACCTCTCAGGTCCAGGGCGCAGGGCGCTCACTTCGGGCATCCTGGGCGCACAGAGGCCGGGGAAGCTGCGGCAAGGAAGGGCGTGCAGATCTAGCGTGAGCCCCGGTCCCCGCCGCTCGCACCCTCACGCCCGCCCTGTCTTCCTCCTCGGAGAGGAAGAAACTTCGCCAGCACCCACCTTTAGCCGCGAGGAGGCGGCGCCGCCGGCTGCCCCCGCCGCCGCCGCTGCCGCTGCCGCTCCCCACGCCCAGCGCCAGCAGGAGCGGCACCCAGCACAGCCTCCCAGGCAGCATCCTCGCCGCCGCCGCCGACCAGCTGCCGCTGCCGCCTGCTGCCCGCGCCGGCTTCGCCTCCGGTGCCCGCCGGGCCGCGCCGCCTCGCCCTGCCCGCTCGGTGCGCGTCGGCGCCGCCGCGCTCGGCCTCGGTGCCCACCCGCCGCCGCGCCGCTCGCCCGCCGGCAGCAGCCGCGCTCACTGGCGCGGACCCCGAGCTGCTCCGGCGCTCACCCCGGGACGGCCCGTGACGTCACGGAGGGAGGGAGGCGGCTCCTGCATATTCATGAGGCGCGGACACCGGCCCCGGCTTCCGCGCTCCCGGCTCCGCGGCCCCGACCCTCAACTTTCCTCCGCCCTCCTCTCGCTCCCGGGCGCTCCTGCTCCAGCAGGACTCGGCTCCCGGAGGACCCTGGGGGGCGGCCGCGGGGAGCCCTCCGGCCCCGCGCCCCCGCTCCGGCTCTCCAAATAACTGCCACAGGGGATGGCGGGCTCCCTCGGAAAGTGGTCTCCCAGGACCTGAGCGTCGTCTACTGGGGCGCAGGGGACCCCGCCCTGCCACGCCCTTGGAGCTGACGTCCCTGAGCAGGCCGGGCGGGCGCTGCTGCAGGTCCTGCCCTTGGCCGGGTCTCTGGACGCTCTGTGCCGCCTGGTCTGGGGAGGGCGCCAGGCACACGCCGGAGCTGAAAAGCGCGAGCGCAGCTCGGAGCTGTCGCGCAGGGTAAATCACCGCGGACCCGGGGGGAGAAGGGCCGGACTCCGCACCATCTTTGAGAGGCAGGGGCAGGCACGGCTCTCAGAGGCCTATGGACGGGATGAGAAAAGGCCAACGTGGGGTGCTGGGCCTACCGAGGCTGCAGTGGGGGCCACAGGTAAACTTCCCTGCAGTATGGTGCCTAGGCAAGAAGTTACCACTTTTATGTTGTCATTCCACGTATCTTAAGACCAGGCCACCTGATTGACTGTCATGCCTTGGGACACCTCATGCCACTGAGTCACTGTCAGTTCCCTGAGTGCCGGGGCCATGCACGTCTCAACGATCCCCCCCAACCCCTAGGCCTGCAAAGTTCATAAAGGTACTCAAAAAACGTTAACTAATGGCCCAGAATAAATCCTTGACCATATTTGCATATATGCGGTGCCAATATCACACACAGTTCAGCGTTCATAAGGAATAGGTAAGGAAGTAAGATAGAGAAATATACAAAGATATTTATTTATTCAATGATTAAATGCATTTACTGAGCACCGAGGCAGGATTTATCACCCGCCACTGGGCACTGGATTAGACAGAGGTCCAAAGACCAAGGAGAGTGGCTGGTGCTCCTCACCA
Source organism: Equus asinus (assembly GCF_041296235.1). NCBI lineage: Eukaryota > Metazoa > Chordata > Mammalia > Perissodactyla > Equidae > Equus > Equus asinus. Next base: position 86,020,159 of record NC_091810.1, on the reverse strand, counting down.
AAGCCTTTGTTCCTGTCTGAGAAGGGAGAGGCAGTAAAAGGCAATTACAATGCTTTGTGTTATGGTCCTGCGCATTCTTTATGCTGCCAGATATGAGCCTATACAAATCAATTAACAAAATGTATATATTGCAACAGTGTCTAAACAGCATCCTATAATTAATAACTGTAGTTTAGGGTACTCAACAAAGCCATAAAATCCATTAACAACCCTCATGCTGCTCAGCCTCTCTGCGCCGCCCTGGCAGCTCACCCAGAGCTGCTGCGGTGGTGAAGGCAAGTCTGTAGCATTACCAGGCACGAGAGCGGCTGGGGGCAGCCGTGAACCGCGGTGGCTGCAGGGAGGCTCTGAGCAGGCGGGCACTGCACGGGCAGGTCCCCTTTAACCCACTCGACCAGCACCTGTGCCGTTATTCTCACTTCACACATGAGCCAAAGGAGGCTCAGGGAAGGTAGGTAACCTCCTTGCCCAAGGTCAAAGAGCTAATCAATGCCCCAGGCCAACTCCAGGAGCTTGCCTTTTTCAGACTTGGTGTGAGGATCCAGAAAGGATGGCGGGGAGAAGGGGAAGCTGACCCAGGCAAAATCGGGGAAACCAGCAAATAGAGGAGAAATGTAAATTTGTCTCATTTTCTTCTGATGATACTCCATCAAATTACATATCTGCCTCCTCTTCATTTTCTCTAACAAGTAGACTTACCTGCGCTGTCCCTTCATGTCATTCTACTGGGTTTCAGGAAGACCAATTGGTTAGTCTTAAAATTTTTTCATGAAATTTCAAATGCAGACCAAATAATGAGAAAGAAGGGAAACTAGAGCAGATTGGGAAGCGTCCCCACTCCATATAGTAGATGGCCAAGAAAAGACACAGCAGAGAAAGACACCAGGGGGCAGACCAGCCATCAAGAGACACAGCAATGCTAGCCTCTATCTCCTCTAGAAATGGGGGTATTAAGGATGCCTATTGTGGAAGATCAAGTGCACTCATGGCCCCCATATGTTCATGCCTCTCTGAATCCGTCCCCTTTGGCTGTGCTCTCCAATTCCAACTCAGAGCTTGGCCACATGACTTGCTTTGGCCAGTGGGACAATAACGTGCATGTTTCCTCATCCTCTCTTGGACTCCTGCCACCACCATGAGAAAAAGCCCAGGGTAACCCACAGGAGGGTGAGAGACCACATGGAGTAGAGCTGAGCTGTCCAGCCAGCCAAGGCCATCCTAGGCTGGTCAGCACCAGTTGACCCACCAGCTGACCACAGACACATGAGCAAGCCCAGCCAAGATTAGCCAAGCCTGGCCCACATCAGAGCTGCCCAGCTGACTCATGAGAAATAATAAATGGTTGTCACATTAAGCCACTATGTTTTGGGGTGGTTGATTAAGGAGCATTACACCTACTTCATAAGGTCGTTACAAGAAGTAAATAAGAAAATGGATGTCAACCCCTCAGTATGTTGCCTAGCACATAGCCAATGTCCAACAAATGTAAAAACATCTCCCTCTTATCCCTCCTTCCCAAGTCTCCGAAATGCAAGTCATAACCCTGGTTTATTTCATTTGGGAAAATGCGCCAACGACCTGGCTTAGAGAGGCTGAAGGTAAGTAAGTTCAGCCTTGGAAATTCTCAGACCACAGGAGCCTCAAATCCATGTCATCCGTGTGGAGCACTGCCCGCCCTCTGCTTCCGCTGGGCCATTGCAGACACAAAAATTGGGCAAAGCAACCCAACAATTAATGCGTCCCCATTCACTCGGTGCCAGGCTTTGCAAGGGGGATTTGACATTCCATACTTCATTTAATCCTTGCAACAACAGATGTTATTTCCCCTGTTTTATTATAACCAGATTACTGGCTCAGAAAGTTTGAGTAACTTATCTACATTCACGTAGTTGTGCAGAATATGAATTCATGTCTGCCTGATTCCAAATCCCATCTTTCTCCCACACATCACGGTTTTGAGAGAGGCATATGGGATAAGTAAGCAACAAAAAAGTTTCAAATCAAAAAAGGAAGCTTTGGGGATTTGATTTTTTTTCATCTTTATCCACCATCACCTCTAAATAATGACCATTTAAAGAACCACTTGTCACCAAAATAGTGATACAAACCTCTGAATTTGTTGAGGCTGCACTCTTTATTCTTGACTCACTATTGGGCATATTCCTTTAAAGACCTTGCTCAAAAACTGGTGAGCAGAGGGGCTGGCCCCGTGGCCGAGTGGTTAAGTTCGCGCGCTCCGCTGCAGGCGGCCCAGTGGTTCGAATCCTGGGCGCGGACATGGCACTGCTCATCAGACCACGCTGAGGCAGCGTCCCACATGCCACAACTAGAGGAACCCACAGCGAAGAATATACAACTATGTACCAGGGGCTTTGGGGAGAAAAAGGAAAAATAAATAAATAAATAAATAAAAGCTGGTGAGCAGGATGCTGGAAGGCCTTGGGTACCTTTAGCTGCAAGCCCAGGGCCCCACCTGGCGAGGCAGTAATGCATCTCAGACAATTTATTTGGGTCAATAGTTTCTAATAAATGAATAGCTCTCCTGTTCCAGAAGACAGACTCTAACAGGAGCAGGCCTGACGTAAACACAGCCATTCCCTCTCATTTGCACCAGGGTCATTAATGCTTTGCCCAATTAAGCACCAAAACACAGCCCCTGAATAATTTAAACTGGATAAGTGAAGAAAATAAATAAATTATACCAGCTTATGGAAACTTATTTTTAAAACGAAAATTAAACTGAGGCTTTCTACATGACCCAAATTTAATTCAACTAAAAGTACTTAACTTTAAAAGAAAGGTTGAAAACCTGCTCCTTGAAGAACTGGAGTCATTTATCTCTCCCCGCCCCCATCTTGGCAGGCAAAGCTGGGTCTTCATGACCCACAAGCGCCTGGACAGGTTACAGAATTTTCCACATCTCTCAGATGTTTTGGTGCTAGTGCCGATGCTGCTGCTGCCAAAGGAGCTTTTTAAAGTTTAGGCATTTCTCTTCAGGAAAAACCAAGACAAGCTTGTTCACGACCAAATCCAGTTCGTGTTCAACACTGTTTAGACATGAGCGTTTGAAGCTTGGCAAGGCAGAGTATGCTGACTAAAAACAAAGACGTCATTGATGAGAGCAAGGAATCATTCCAGAACACTCTCCTATACTTTTTTCTTGGACCTTTATACCCTGTGGTGGCTTTAAAAAAAAAAAGAAAAAAAGCGCCATAGAATTCAGTGACACTTCTCCCATCGAGGAGCGAGATCTACCTCTTCTCTCCTTAACTCTGAACAGGGTTGTGACTACTCCTATCAACAGAATTCAGCAGAGTGATGCACGGTGACTTCCCAGACAGGATCGTGAAGGCGACACATCTTCTGCTTGGTTCATCAGGATGCTCACCTGTGGAGCCTGGAGCCTCCGCATGAAGTTCAACTACCCCGAGGCAGCCATGTTGTGAGGGTCCCAGGCCATGTGGGAAGGACGCACGTAGGTGCACTGACCGCCCCAGCTGAGTCCAACATTTGAGTCACCCCAGAACCTCCAGAGAATTCCATATCCTAACTGCTGGGTCACTTTCAGCTGTTTGGATCGCCCAAGCTGAGGCCTCAGACATATCAACCGAGTCAAGCCATTCCCACCATGCCCCACCCGAATTCCTGACCCACAGAATCCATGTGGGTAATAAAATGGTTTATGCCACTAAGTTTTGGGGTGGTTTATAATGCATGGAGCGTAACTGAAACATACTTATTTTCATTTGTTCCCTACAACAAAGAATGGAAAACAGAAGTATGTTGAGGTAAGACATGTAAATAGTCCCATTTTGTGGCTCAAATATTTAGACTTGTAGAGGTCAAGAAGAGGAACCAGTTCAGCTTAGTGGAAAAATAATGACTTCTAGATCAGACAAACCTGGGTTCCAAACCCAACTCTACCATTTTCTAACTAGATATGACTCAAGAAAGTTACTTACTCTGTTTGAACCTTAGATTCCTCAACTAATGCAACAAGGTTGTTTTTAGGGTTAAAAGAACTGTAAAGAGCTGAGCCCTTTCTCTGCCAAGTGGTAGAGATGCAGTGAATAGAGCCATCAGTACTGATGTGGAAACTCACCCAGGGCCACACAGGTTGTCGGCGGCCATTTACCTGATCCTTAATCCAAGATTTGGTCTTTTCTCTGTAGGCAAAATGTAGACAGATATGGACACACATGGAACCACACCAACACCTTTGCCAGCACTGCCACAGGAAGCACCAGCCCACGTGCCCTGCCAGAGCAGTTCAGATGTGCTGTGAGTACCCCAATCTATCTGCTCTGTCGTTTCGGGGCTTTGTTCCACTAAGGGGTATGAGAAGGAACCTACCACTTGTTGAGCACCTGTTGTGAGCCAGACATGATACACATTACCTCATTTAGTCCTCCAACAACACTAGAGGGTGATTTACTATTCCCTTTGGACACCTGGGGAAAGTAAGGCTCACAGAGATTAAGTTACACTGCGTATTAGTCAGAGTTCTCCAGAGAAACAGAACCAATAGGATACATACATCCTAGAGAGAGAGCACGTGTAGAAATAGATACAGATATACATATTTATCTATCTCTGTGTCTATATCTAGACGGAGAGAGAGAGAAATGATACATATGGAGAGAGAGAGAGAGAACGAAATTTGTTGTAAGGAATTGTCTCATGCATTTTTGGAAGCTGACAAGTCCCAAGATTGGGTCCTGGATGCCCAGGAGAGCCAGTTGGGTAATTCTAGTCCAAGTTCAAAGGCCCAAGAACCAGGAGAACCAATGATACAGTTTCAGTCCAAAGGCTGGCAGCCTTGAGACCTAGGAAGAGCTGATATTTCAGTTCAAGTCCAAAGACAGGAAAAGACAATGTCCCATTTTGAAGGCAGTCAGGAGGAATTCTCTCTTACTCTGGGAGGCTCAGCCTTTTTGTTCTGTTCAGGCCTTCAACTGATTGGATGAGGCCCACCCACATTGGGGAGGGCAATCTGCTTCACTCAGTCTACTGATGCAAATGTTAATCTCACCCAGAAACACCCTCACAGGAGAACCCAGAATAATGTTTGATCAAATGCCTGGGCACCCTATGGCCCAGTCAAGTTGACTCATAAAATCAACCATCACACACTGCTATAAATGAAGGAGCTGGGATTTGAGCTGAAGTCTGTCCACCTTGGAAGTCATGTTTTTCCAGTCTAGGGAGACAATGTGTCCAGCCTCCATCACAGTTGTAGGTGCCTGGTTTGGACAGAGACCAGGTGGGCTGCCCTGAGTCACCCTGACTATAAGCCAGTCTTGGCCTTTCAGCGTGCTTTCACAATTCCCCAGCACCCAGGCCTGTCTCTTTGCTGTCTAAACCACCAATGGCACGTCTTCCCTGGGGATGTTCCTTCCTCCTTTCTTTCCTTTCTGTCTCTAAGAGCCTAACTTGAGTCTTATGCCCCAAGCTGTCCCCTGTCCCTATTGTCTCTTGCCTGGCCTTCATATGCAACCAGCTGCCAACCATCTCTGCCCAGCTCTCTGCCACTGCTCAGATACTCTCCAAGGCTCCTCATAACCTAGTAGAAGGTCAAAGTTCCTTAACCAGGAGTAAAGACCCTCACCAGCAGGGCCGCCACTTCCACTGACACTTCCACTGATTTCCTGTGACTCCCTTACACATAAACTATGCTCCAGGCTGCTGTCTTCACTGTCTGTCAAAAGCCACCATGCCAATCCCACTTCTACACCTTTGTTCACACTACATCTTCATCTGTTAGGGGTTGAATTGCATGCCCCCAAATTCGTATGTTGAAGTCCTAACACCCAGCACCTCAGAATGGGACTGTATTTGGAGACAGGGTCTTTAAGAGGCAAGTGAGTTAAAATGAGGCCATTAGGGAGGACTCTAACCCAATATGACTGGTGTCCTTATAAGAAAAGGAAATTTGGACACACACATGTAACATGTGAAGATGCAGGGAGAAGACAGCCTCTACAAGCCAAGGAGAGAGGCCTCAGTAGAAACCAACCTTGACCCTATCTTGATCTTGGACTTCTAGGCTCTAGAATCGGGAGAAAATGAGTTGCTTGAGCCGTCCAGGCTGTGGTACTTTGTATGGCCTCCCTAGAAAACTAACTCACCCCCCTGCAGTCTCTCCCTCTTCCCCCCCACCTGACTCACTCGGCCTCCAGTGGACGTGTTCTCCCAACTCCCCAGCACTTGTTTGTCTTAAAATCCTCAAGAGGCTCTCCATCACACTTGAAATAAAAGAAAAATGTTTAGTCTAACTCACAAAGCCCCATTTGATCTGCTCCCGCTTGCTTCTCAGACATCTCTCTCCTTGTCCACTGGCCTTTGGTCCTTTGAACGGACCAAGCTCTCCCGCGCCTTAGGGCCGAGCCACTTCCTGAGACTATACTTCTCTGAGACCACCACGTGACACTGAGGTCTCATCTTAAATGTCACCTCTCCAGGGAGGCACCCAGTTTCTCTCTATAATATCGCTCTCTTTTAATTCTCTGTGATCACTCCTTGCTGACATCTTCATATGAATTTACTTGCTCATTTTCTTTTTGTCTTTTCTCAATAGAATATAGACTTTAGGCGAGGAGAGACTTATGTGCCCGGCACATGGGCGTTAGATAGTTATTGAATGAATGGATGGTTTACCTTCTCTGAACAGAGCATATTTTTTCTGCGTCCCTCTTTTTTGACTATTTCACCAAAAATTGTAAACCACCTAAAAGTACACTCTTCTTATAAAAATATAGAACTCATATTTTCAAGTAGCTGGAGCATCTTGCTGGAAAACTCAAAAAATTCATACTGGAGAGGGTGGTGGTAGAGAGTAAGAGAGTATCTTGAGAGGTGGGCAGTGCAGATATGGTGTTCATTTTAAACAGGAGAAAATGGAAGTAGAGAGAGGTTACATCACTGGCTTAAGGTCACACAGCCTGGGCTACATTCTAATTCTCTTGAGTCCTGATCAGAGCACTTTCCTATACCATGTCCAGCTGCATACTGAGGGTTAGTAAGTGTTCAAACACCAGTGCTTAAGATGCCTGGGGCTGACTGGACCAGGAGTCGGGAAATGCCTTCCACACAAAACACCCCAGTGGAGTGGTCCCTGTGAAAGAGAGGAGAAGGGATAAGCATTCATATGCTTTCCCAGTTCAAAGACACAAGCAACCTGTGCCTGCTCTCCCTCTGTCACAGCCTTCCACTCTAACGGTGACAAGCTGACTGCTCGACTGCTCCAAGGAAATCATCTCACCTGAGTAATTTTAAAGTTTTATGTCTTTCAATTTCTCAGTGTTTAAGAAACTTTGTCCAGGTTGGCATGGTTATGTGTAGGGAATCATGTGTCCAGAGGGGACAGGATATATTATTTCACCTTCACACGCTGTTCTACAGCATCTGGGAATGTCAGAAAGCAGTATTGAGTGGATGGCACATGATAAATGGTATGTATTTGCCAGCTGAGGAATTGAAGGACATTAAAAACCCGAGCCTTGCCTGAACGGCGGAGTGTGGAACCATTCTGGCTTTAGTCCACGAGAAACCAAATATTGGAAACTGACTTCATTGTAAAAAATATCAAGCTGTTTTTTGGATTTAGAGTTTGGGGATGAATACTCTTAAATCAGACTACTAAAATCCAAACTAAATACATTTCCCTAAAATTGGTCTAAAGGTTGATTTAATACTGCAGCTGCCTGGAAGAGAGAGGGGGAGAGAGGGCTTTTCAAAGAGGAACCACACAAACAATGATTAAGGATTTTGAGGAGTTATATAATACAATTCATGCACACAAAGATGAAATTTCGCACTTTACAAGCAGAGATTAGGGCTTCTTTTAGACTCTTCATAGGAACTGATGAGATGCCTGCTTCTCCACAGGGCTGGAAACAAGTCTGTAATTAACAAATTCTTTAAGTGGCTGAGCTGTTATTCAGGAGTAAATATGAAATAAGGGCACTTTCAGACCCCGAGTGCTGGTTCACCAACAAGCCCCACAAGAGGAAACGCCAAGAGGAAAGGAGGAACCGTGAACAATAAAAACCATGTGGATAGATCTAAACAAGAGTTAAACGACAAAAATGATAGTTAAAATAATGAGTAATTTGAGCGGCCTATAAACAAACAGCAACAAAACACTGGCAAAAATAACATGGAAACTAGAATGGAGATCAGAATTAAAACACTCTAGCCTCTGTGAACTGTTCAACAGGAGAGCAGAGACATGGATGACTCTTAGACTTGGCTCACCAAGTGTTCTTGTTAAAAACTTAAAGGTACACACTTAAAGATTAGATATGGAACAAATAACTTCCATATTATTAAGGAGAAAAGGGAAATGGAAGAAAAGTTGATCAATACAATAAATCACAGTAAAGGAGTAAAAAATACACATAGAAAAGGCAGATTTATTAGAACAAAATTAATTGATTTGATAAGTCCAAATATACCATTAGTAAATATGAAAGGACTAAGTTTACCTATTAATAATAGAGATTTGAAATTAGATATTTTTAAATGCTGCTATAAGCTGTTTACAAGTGAAAGAGCTAAAATAGAAGTATCCAGAAAAGTTGAAAATTACAGCACATGTATTTACATTTATATGTGTGTAAAAAAGTATTACGAGGGGCTGGCCTGGTGGCACAGCTATTAGGTCTGTGCATTCTGCTTTGGCGGCCTGGGGTTCACATGTTGGGATTCCAGGCACAGACCTACACATTGCTCATCAAGCCATGCTGTGGTGGTGTCCCACATACAAAAAATAGAGGAAAACTGCCACAGACGTTAGCTCAATGACAATCTTCCTCAAGCAAAAAGAGGAAAATTGGCAAGAGATGTTAGCGTGGGGCCAATATTCCTCACCAAAAAAAAAAAGTATTACTAAGAGTAACAAAGGTCATTACATAAAGATGAAATGTTAAATTTGCCAGGAAGATATAATACTTCTAATCTTCCACGTACTTAATAACGTAATCTCAAAATGTATAAAGTAAAAATTTACAGAATTACAAGAAGATTCATGAATTCACAATTAAAATTAAAAATGCTAATGTACTTCATTTTGTAATTTGTAGGTCAGACATAAAATGTAGTCAGAGTAGAGAAAATCTGAACAATACAATGAGGAATTCTGCTGTAATGGACAGATTTAAACTTGGCAATGAACAATTAGAGAATACAATTTAATTTTCAAGCACAAACTGGATGTCTACAAAGCCATTGTCACCAAATGTCAAGTAATCTATATCATGGAGACAATATTTTTTATCACCATTATACTAAAATACAATTAATGAGAAAAAAATGTTTTAAAATGCTCAAGTATTTGGAAATTGAGGGAGAATCTTCTAAATGGTTAATGGATCAAAGGGAAAATAAGAATTAAAAAACATTTAGAACTGAGCAATAGTGAAAATACTACATATTAACACTTATAGAATGAAGCTACATGGTATTTAGAAATAATAGTCTTTAATGCTTATCTTGGAAAAGAAAGAAGTCTGAAGATTTTTAATTTGAGCATCTGATGCAAAAAGTTAGAAAAAGGAAAACAATAGTACTTAGGATTGTGTGGTATTGCTGAAGCAAGAGACAGACAGAGAAATGGAACAGAATAGAGAGCCCAGAAATAAGATTAACACATGTATAAAAATTTAATATATGCTTAGAAGTCAATGGGGGAAAAGATAGACTTCTTCATCAATAGTAATAAAAGAATTCCAGATGGAACAAAGGCTTACCTGAAAAATAAAAAATTATAAAGTTCAGGAGAAATTTAAGAGAATATTTTTATGACAAAAGTAGGGAGGAATTTCTCAAACATAAAACTAAAAGCACAAATCATGAAGAAAAGTATTGATATATTCAGTACATTGAAATTAAGAACTTTTGTTCCTTAAAATACACCACAAATAAAGCCAAATGTGAAACCATGAAGTGAAAATTGATATTTGCAACACTTATGACTAACAAAGGATTGGTACTAGAATACATGAAGAAGTCCTGCAAATCAATAAGAATCAACTAAGCAATTAAGAAACTAGAAGAAATTTTATAAACTGGCAATTCATAGAAAAATAAATCTGAAAGGCAAATAAACACACAAAAAGGTGCTCAATATCACAGGTCATCAGGGAAATAGAAATTAAAAGTCATAAATAGATATTGTTATAAAAGCAATAAAAAAATACTGCTATGGGCTGAATGCTTGTGTTGCCCCAAAATTGGCATGTTGAAACCTACCCCTCAAGGTGACGGCATTAGGAGGTGGGGCCTTTGGGAGTGATTAGGTCGTGAGGACTGGGGTGATAAAGGAGACCACAGAGCATCCTAGCCCCATCCGCCAGGTGAAAATGCAACGAGAAGATGTCAACCCAGAAGGAGCCCCTCGTCCAACCATCCTGATCTCAGACCCACCTCCAGAACTGGAAGAGATCAATTTCTGTTGTTTGCAAGCCACCCAGTTTGTGGTATTTTGTTATACAGCCTGAATGGACTAAAACAGATACCGCTTCACACTTATTAAATTAGAAAAGTTTTAAAAGTCTAATAATGCCATACATCCGTGAGAATAAAGAGCAAGGGGAATAGCAATACGTTGACAGTGGAAATACAATTGGGAGAACTGCTTTACAAAGCGCGTGGCAGAATCTACATAACTAAGTAACACCGTACATCCTACAGTCTGGTCTCATCTCCTAGGGCTGCTGTCATGAAGTACCACAAACTGGGAGCTTAAAACAACAGAACTTTATTCTCTCACAGTCTGCGGGCCAGAAATCTGAAATCAAGCTGTCAGCTGTGCTCGCTCCGAAGCCTTGAGGGGAAGGTCGTTTCTTGCCTCTTCCAGCTCCTGTAGTCCTGAGTGTTCTTGGCTGTGGCAGCGTCGCTCTGAGGTCTGCCTCTGTCCTCACCATCACATGGCCTCTCCCTGTGTCTGTCTTCACTGGGGTGTCTCCTTATAAAGACACCACTGGAGTAAAGCAACAGCACAAGTTCAACATCTGCATCCACACGTACAATTACAAACCAGCAGAAACAACAGATAGCAGAAACAGACACACAGAAACATAGATACTGGAATTTATGAAAGTCTAAATAAGTATGTTTAATATATTTAAAGAAGTAAAAGACAAGCTTGAAAATAGCAAAATAGAAAGGACAGGATACATCATTAGAAATAAAAAACACAATGGACAAATTAATCAACAAACATATGTAGCTGAAGCGAGAAATTTCAAACTGCAAGAAAGATACAAAAAACTACTCAAAATTCAGGCCGGGGGACTATGAGATTAAAAAATATACAAGAAAGGTTAAAATACAGGAAAAATAAAGGGAGTATTCAATATAATTGATAAGACTAGAGAGAAAAAAGGAAGAGACAATATAAACGTAGATAATGTCTGAGAATATTCCAGAATTGTTGAGAGTTACCATGTCTCCTGTACAGCAATTCTAGTAAATTCAAAAATACATAAATATTTATTAAAAATGCACACCAGGATTTTTCACAGAAATAGAACAAAGAATCCTAAAATTCACATGAGGCAACAAAAGACCCCGAATTGCTAAAGCAATTTTGAGAAAAAAGAACAAAGCTGGAGGCATCATAATCCCTGACCTCAAAATATACTGCAAAGCTATCGTAATCAAAACAGCATGGTACTGGTACAAAAACAGGCACACAGAACAATGGAACAGAATTGAAAGCCCAGAAATAACACCACACGTCTATGGACAGCTAATCTTCGACAAAGGAGCTGAGGGCCTACAATGGAGAAAAGAAAGTCTTTTCAACAACTGGTTTTGGGAAAACTGGAAAGCCACATGTAAAAGAATGAAAATAGACCGTTCTTTTACGCCATTCACAAAAATAAACTCAAAATGGATCAAAGACTTAAAGGTAAGAACTGAAATCATAAGACTTCTGGAGGAAAATATAAGCAGTACACTCTTTGACATCAGTCTTAAAAGGATCTTTTCAGACATTGTGTCTTCTCAGACAAGGGAAACAATAGAAAGAATAAACATATGGGACTTCATCAGACTAAAGAGCTTCTACAAGGCAAAGGAAAACAGGATTGAAATAAAAACACAACCCACCAACTGGGAAAAAATATTTGCAAATCATATATCTGACAAAGGGTTTATCCCCATAATATATAAAGAACTTACACAACTCAACAACAAAAAAATCAAACAACCTTATCAAAAAGTGGGCAGCGTCTATGAACAGAAATTTCTCCAAAGAAGATGTACGGATGGCCAATAGGCACATGAAAAGATGCTCATCATTACTGATCATCAGGGAAACGCAAGTCAAAACTACACTGAGATATCACCTTACACCCGTTAGAATGGCAAACATAACCAAAACAAAAAATAACAAATGTTGGAGCGCTTGTGGAGGAAAAGGAACCCTCATACACTGCTGGTGGGAATGCAAACTGGTGCAGCCACTATGGAAAATAGTATGGAGATTCCTCAAAAAATTAAAAAGAGAAATACTGTACGACCGAGCCATCCCAATACTGGGTACCTACCCAAAGAACTTGAAATCAGCAATTGAAAGAGACCCATGTACCCCTATGTCCATTGCAGCATTATTCACAATAGCCAAGACATGGAAGCAACGTAAGTGCCCATCAGTTGAAGAATGGATAAAGAAATGGTATATATATGTACAATGGAATACTACTCAGCATAAAAAAGGATAAAATCATCCCATTCACAACAACATGAATGAACCTTGAAGGTATTGTGTTAAGCAAAATAAACCAGATAGAGAAAGACAATCTCTGTATGACTCCACTCATATGTGGAAGATTAACAAACACGTGGACAAAGAGAACAGATTAGTGGCTACCAGGGGAAAGGAGGGGTGAGGAGTGAGCACAAAGGGTGAAGTGGTGCACCTACAATATGACTGACAAATAATAATGTACAACTGAAGCTTCACAAGGTTGTAAACTATCATAACTTCAATAAAAAATAAAATAGAAAAGAAAAATTTACCCATGATGGATAATGGTTAAAGACTCATAAGGAACCCTGATGTTGAAATACTAGTTAGTGTGGAGCTTACAAATGACAATTCTGCAAATTTGCCTTAGGCCCTCTTCAACATATTTGTGAATTGCATTCATCTAATAAAAAATCTTATTTAGCACACCAAGAAATATCTGGGGGGGGGCCACCCCAGTGGTGCAGCAGTTAAATTTGCATGTTCCACTTGGGTGGCTGGGGTTCACTGGTTTGGATCCCAGGTGTGGACCTACACACCACTTATCAAGCCATGCTGTGGCAGGTGTCCCACGTATAAAGCAGAGGAAGATGGGCATGGATATTAGCTCAGGGCCAATCTTCCTCAGCAAAAAGAGGAGGATTGGCAGCAGATGTTAGCTCAGGGCTAATCTTCCTTAAAAAAGAAAGAAAGAAAGAAAGAAATCTCTGGGGCTTCAGAAAGCAACGCTACAAAGAGAAAATATAGCCAGGGTCTGGAGGAGGGGAGAATGGCAAGTGACTGCTAATGGGTATGGGGTTTCTTTCTGGAGTGATGAAAATATTCTGGAATTAGTCATGATGGTTGCACAACTATATAAATATACTAAAAAACACTGAATTGTACATATTAAAAGGGTGAACTTATGGTACATGAATTATATCTGAATAAAGCTATATTTTAAAAAGTCAAAAAAAAAATTCACACCAGGAGGGCTGGCCCCATGGCCGAGTGGTTAGTTCGAGTGATCTGCTTCAGCAGCCCGGGGTTCGCCAGTTGGAATCCTGGGCATGGATCTACACACCACTCATCAAGCCATGCTGTGGCAGCGTCCTACATAGAAGTAGACTGGCCTAGAACCAGGATATACAACTATGTACTGGGGCTTCATGGAGAAAAAAAATTCCACACCAAAATACGTCAAAGTGAAAGCTGAGAACGCTGCAGACCAAGAGATGTCCAGCAACCAGAGAGGGCACCTACAAACAAAGGGCAAATTGGCGCTGACTTTTCTGTAGCAACAGTGGGACCCAGAACACAAAATGCTGAAAGAAAAACACTGTCAAGCTACGGTTCTATGCACAGCGAAATCATCTCTCAAAAATGAAAAGGAGGGGCTGGCCCCGTGGCCGAGTGGTTAAGTTCGTGCGCTCCACTGCAGGTGGCCCAGTGTTTCATTGGTTCAAATTCTGAGCGCGGACACGGCACTGCTCATCAAACCACGCTGAGGCAGCATCCCACATGCTGCAATTAGAAGGACCTACAACGAAGAATATACAACTATGTACCGGGGGGCTTTGGGGAGAAAAAGGAAAAAATAAAATCTTTAAAAAAAAAAAGAAAATGAAATAAAACCATTTTCAGACAAAAAAAGAGAAAGCTTATCACCAAAATTACTCTCATTATCTGAAATTATAAAGGAATAGGGAAATAATCCCAGATGGAAACTCTGAGGTACAAGAAGAAATGGTGTGGTAGGCAGAATAATGCCCCCAAAGACACCCACATCCTAATCCTTGGATTCGGTGAATATATTCCAAAGGAGAATTAAGGGAGTAGACGGAATTAACATTGTCATTCAGCTGACCTTAAAGGAGGGAGATTATCCAGGATTATCTGAGCTGACCCAGTGAAATCACTGTGGTCCTTAAATGTGGAACAGGGAGGCAGACGAGGAGGTCAGAGAGATGGCAGCATGAGAAGGGCTTGACCCAGCATGTTGACTTTGAAGATGGTGGACAAGAGTCATGAGCCACGGAGCGCGGGCACCTTTTAGAATCCGGACAAAGCAAGAAAATTGATTCTCCCTAGAGCTTCCAGAAAGGAAAACAGCTCTGCCAAGACCTTAGTCTGGGCCTCAGTGAGACCCATTTTGGATTTCTGGACCCTAGAACTCTAAGATAATAAATTTGTGTTGTTTAAGCCACTAAGTTTGTGGCAATCTGTTACTGGAACAATAGGAAACTAATACAAACGGGGAGCAAAGGTGCTGATAAATATCTGTTTAAGTATTAACAAATATCATCGTATAAAATAAAAGAGAGTAATGTCAATTTTGAAGAAAATAGGACAGAATTTAAATATTGGACAATAATAGCTTTTGTGTTGTAAAGAACATATTAATCAGAGTCCTGTCAGGAGAGAGAGACCTCACAGTGACTTGAACACAGAAAATTCAAGACAAAGAATTACTATCAGGGCCTGGAATAATACAGAATTGGCTAGTGACAGCAAAAGAGAATTCTAAAGAATACAGGCATGGCAGGAAAAGAAACAACCACTATCCCTTGGGTAGACAGAGTGCCCAGGAGAGAGTCTGCCCCATGTCCCCAGGACTGATCCAGATGTGGCTAGAAAGGGCCAAGCTTGGCTCACTGGACGGCAGAGAGGTCACTGAGGTTCAGCAGTGGCTGGACCTGCTAGCGTCTGCCCTCTGGGCTGCAATAGAGGCCACAATCAGGCGAACATCAAGTCTCAGAATTTGAGAGGTGCTGAAGGAAGCTGCTGGCTGCGGCTGGAACCGGAAGCCAGAAAGGCCCCTCTCTGTAGGAGTCTGGTGTACTAGCGGATGCAGGTTGGGTCAGCGTGGTTCCAGGCCAGCTGTGTGGGATGAAGGTCAGGTGGAGGAGGTCGCTAGAAACTGTCTTAATTTACGTGTGCTTGCTAAAATAGCAGCGCAACCACTGAAAGAGTAAACATAGAAGATACAATTGCTGGGGCCGCCTGGTGGCGCAGCACTTAAGTGCGCATGTTCTGCTTTGGCAGCCTCGGGGTTCGCCGGTTCGGATCCCAGGTGCAGACATGGCACTGCTTGTCAAACCACGCTATGGCAGGCGTCCCTTGTATAAAGTAGAGGAAGATGGGCAAGGATCTTAGCTCAGGGCCAGTCTTCCTCAGCAAAAAGAGGAGGATTGGTGGCAGATGTTAGCCCAGGGCTAATCTTTCTTAAAAAAAGAAGATATAATTGCCAAACAAGTAGACTGAAAGAAATAAAATTAGTAGAAAAACAACACCAGCAACAACAACTCAATCAATCCAAAGAAGCCAAGAAAAGCGTAAGCGTAGGGGAGAATGGAAACGGAAATAGTGGGATAAATAGAAAGTACACAGCACATGGAGACAAATGCAAATTTTTAAAAATGTAAACGGAATAACTCTTCAGTTAAAAGGCAAAGATTGTCTGACTGGAAAATAAATCCTACTGTATGTTTATTTCAAGAGATGTAATCAAACACATTGTCTAAAACATACGGACTTGCTAAGATGAAATTCAAAGGATGTGTAAAGATATATGAAGCAAATACTAACCGGAAGAAGATGAGTTATATTAACATCCACCAAAATAGACTTTACGATAAAAAGGTTCACTACCTCACTATCAAATGTTCAATTCACAAGGAAGATAAAACAATTCTAAACATCTAGGTTCTTAATAACAGAGCCTTGAAATACATAAAGCAAGGTGTGGAAAGAACTAAAGGAAAAGTAGAAATATTTACCATTCACAGTCGGGAACTTGAACCAGTTTCTTTATGTAACCGACATTATGTAGACAAAAAATAAATAAAAACATAGAGATTCAAATACCAAAATTATTAAGATAAATAAAAAGGATATTAGAGCACATCATATCTAACAATTGGAGAATATATGTTCTAGAACACACAGAAACCTTATATACTGGTCAATATTGCCAGTCTCAATTCTATTCAAAAGATTCGACACACACCATGTTCTCTGTCTGGAATGCAATTAAGTTACAAAACGAAAACAAGACTCTAGGGAGACAAATGGCTTTAACAGTTTGCTTGGAAGCTTAAAGACACAACTAAAACACTCATAAATCAAAGAAGAAAACATACCAGAATTACAAAACTGAACAAAGTATTAAATTGCAAACCTTTTAGGTTTAACTAAAGCAGTAGTAAGAGGGAAGTTGTATGCTTAATGCCCGCATAAGAAAACAAGAATTCCTCACATTTAAATAGCTAAGTATTCAACATGAGAAGTCAATAAAAGAATATTAAAATAACTCTCAAAACAAACAAAATAAAAGGAATAATAAAGATAAAAGGAGAAAATAATGAAATAGAAAGCAAACCATGCAAAGAGGAACAATAAAGCCAAAGTTGGTGCTTTGAAAATATTGAAATAGGCAAAACTGTGAAATAAGAAATCCAGGATAAAAGAGAGGAGACAGACATAAACAATGTTAAGAATAAACAGGAGGACAAAACTACGTGTGCTACAGATGTTAAAAAAATAATAAGAGGATATTATAAATAATTCATGCTGATAAAATTTAAAGCTTTGATGAAATAAATTTCTAAAAAACTGAAAATTGTCTTCAAATGTCAATGTTATGAAAGCTGTTTTTAATAGGTTTGGGAATTATTCTAGTGTGAAGGAAACTAAGGAGAAATGGAAAGTATAACGTGATTATTTTCTGTACACCTAGGTCAATTAAAAAAACTTTTTAACCTATAAATGACACTATTGGAACGTTAGGGGAAATATGAATATAGACCGAATGTTAGATAATGGAGTAATGTCAATGTCAAATTACCTGTGAGCCGTAGTAGAAGAACACTGCATAGTGAAATAGTTAAGGGTGAAGTATTATATCTACAGCTGACTTTTAAATGGCACAGAAAAAAATGAATGTGTGTATATAGTTACGTGTGTGTTTGTGCCAGAAGCAGCGAGGGAGAGAGTTCAAGGAAGCAGAGAAGAACAATGTGGCAAAATGTTAACAATCAGCGAATCTAAGTGAAGGGCATTTGAATTTTCATTGAGGTACTCTTGAAACTTCCAGAAAGTTTGAAAAGTTCAAAATAATTTAAATACAAAGTAACAATATAAACATTATATACAGTACAAATACAGTAAAAACTCAGTTAAGAATCTTAACTCAACAATGTAGGAAGTGATCCAGTAATTTAAATCTTTTCTCATAAAAAATGCTAATATTGCAATCAGCTTTTAAGGAACCAATAATTCCAACCTCACATAAAATTTTCTAAATTATAAAAAAAAGCAAGAATGTCTCCAAATTCATTTTGGGAGTTTACGTAATCTTGATAACCAAATCTAACAAGGACAGTACTGAAAAAAGAAAACTACGAGAAAAACTCACTTGTGAACTTAGATGCAAATACACATCCTCCTCCAGAAAAAGAAAATTATCAAGCTGACTTAACAGAGTATTAAAAATTGGAGCTTATTTGAGAAATGCAAGGTTCATTTAATTTTAGAAAATAGAGTAAGGTAATTCACCATATTAACATATTTAAAGAAATAAATGGAATGCTAACTTAAAAGATGCAGAAAGCTGTTTTTAAAATTTAATATATATTCATGACTTTTTAAAAGTCTCAGAAAACTGAGTAGATGGAATTTCCATATCCTTACAAAATGAATATATGTATATCTATGTACCTGTCTACATGTGAATTATATACAAATCTATATTATATGTTAATATATATATTAATCTTATGTTAAATGTCATATTTAATTGTGAAACTTTGAGAACTGTCCCTTCTGTGACTGATAATAAGGCAAGGATGCTGTTCTTATCTCTTTTGTTCAGTTTTGCATTGAAAGACTTTGTGAATATGATTTTAAAAAAGAGAGAAAAATAGAAGAAGAAGGTATAAAGATTGGAGGAAAAAAGGAAACAAACAATTGTTGTTTGCAGATTATATGACTGAATGTGGAAAACAGAAAAATCTTTAGAAAAATAATTAGAATCAATAAGAGCCTTTAGCAAGTTTATTGGATACAATAATAACGTGCAAAAATCATTTGCCTTTCTATAAACCAGCCATAATAATTAAAAATTTAAAAATACAGGGGCTGGCCAGGTGGCTCAGCAGTTAAGTTTGCATATTCTGCATCAGCAGCCCGGGATTCACCGGTTCGGATCCCAGGTGTGGACATGGCACCGCTCGTTAAGCCATGCTGTGCTAGGTGTCCCACATATAAAGTAGAAGAAAATGGGCACGGATGTTAGCTCAGGGCCAGTCTTCCTCAACAAAAAAAGAAGAGGATTGGTGGCAGATGTTAGCTCAGGGCTAATCTTCCTCAAAACATAGGAAAAAAATTAAAAAATACAAACATCAAAAAATAACTAGGAAGAATTATAACAAAAGAGCTCTACAAAGAATATTATAAAACATTATCAAGAGACATCAAACAGACCTAGATAAATGACTGGAGATATCAAATTATGAGATTGAAAGTATTTTTTATATTAAAGATATCATTTCTCTCCAAAAAATGTCATATCAATTGAATGAAATCCCAATAAGAATCTAAAAAGGGTTATTTATCTGTTTGTTTTGTGGAACTTTATAAACTTTATAAAATGATCTAAAATGTCTTCATAAATACAAAAGGAGAATAAAAATCAAGATGCTCTTGCTGAACAAAGTGGTAGGTTTTACCTTACCTTGTATCAATAATTATTATAATGTCATACCAATTAAGATAGAGCGCTATTTGCTCAGAGACAATCAGATAGCCCAGTGACCTAGAAAAAAGTTTAAAGAAACATACCCATGCATTTAAGGATAAAGAAATATTAGATACCAATGAGGACATAATGCCTCTTCAATAAACTGTCCTGGGACAATTGAATATACATAAGGAAAAACCAGTGAAATTTGATCCCTACCTCACACCAATTCCAAGTGCATTGAAAACCAACATCAAAGGCAAAACTGTAAAGTTTTTAGAAGATAATATGGGAGACTATCTTTGTGACCTTGGGGTAAAGGAGTTTTTTTAAGACGATACATAAGAAATACTAACCTTAAAGGAAAAGATTAATAAAAGTGATCATGTTAAGTTAAAAATTTGTATTCATTTGGTACCATAGAGTGAAAATAGGAGCTGCAGCTGGGGGAAGATATTTGTGATACATCTCACTGACTAAGGCCTAGTATCCCGAATATATGTAGACTCTTACCAATTTACAATGAGAATTATAACCACCAGATTGTCTGAAATTAAAAGTCTGCTCTTATCAAACATTGGTGACAATGTGGAGCAATGGGACCTCTGTTATCCTGCTGGTGGGGTGGAAAATGCTACAACTGTTTGACAACTGATGTGTAGTAAATTGTGAGATAGCCATCCAGTGACCCAAGAGTACTACTTCTAGATCCTCGCCCTAGAGAAACCCTTGCACATGTGGACCAAAAGACGTGTCCAAGAGTGTTTACTGCCACACACCTGTGATAATCTCCACTGGAAAAAGGCCAAGTGTCAATCCACAGTAGGGGGGATAAATAAATTGCGACATCTTCATTCAATGGGATATGATAAAGCAATGAACATGAACAGACTACTGCTACACACTCAAAAAATATAGATAAATCCAAAAACAAGATGTCGAGAAGAGAAGCCAGACACAAATGACTGACCATACACATATAATAGCATTAGTATTACACATATAGTGATCCATATATAGTATTATTCTACTCATATCAAATCTCAAACCTAGGCACAAGGAACTTTTATTTCTTATGGATGGGTTCATATATGGGAACACCAGAAAGCAAAGCACAGACATGATTATGACAAAAGCCAGCATGGCGTACCTTTGGGGCTATAAGCCCCTCAAGGGCAGGAACCAAGAATTTCCATCTTTATCCTCAGTGTCTAGCACAGACCAGACACACAGCTGGCACTCAAGAAACTTTTGTTTTGGGGGCTGACCCCATGGTGTAGTGGTTAAGTTCAGCATGTTGTGCTTCGGCAGCCTGGGTTCACAGGTTTGGCTCCTGGGCGCAGACCTACACCACTCATCAGCCATGCTGTGGTGGGGACTCACATGGAAAGTAGAGGAAGATTGGCACAGATGTTAGTTCAGGGCTAATCTTCCTCAGCCGAAAAAGAAAAAAGAAAAATTTTTATTTTGATTAGATGCTACAGTATCTACAATAGAAGCTATTAAAGTGTAATTGTTAAACACCCTGTAGTCCAACCTTGTCTCCATTCCAGGCCACAGGTTCCAGACAGGACAATCACAAAACATCCCTTGCTGGTTTCAACTCCTTCATGCAGTGTTGGTGAGAGCTCTTGTAGGCAGCACTGTATTTTAGGCAATGCACATAAAAAAGTTGGAAAGACCCACAGATCTTCCCCACAAGGCTCTCATATCATGAAAGGGAGGCAGGCAAGAAAATAGACAAGGACAAGAGTTTATGGCATTAAAGAATTGTCAATGATTAAGTATGTTACATCTCTTGTAAAAATGAATTGTTTTTAATGGGGGTCTTCAATCCTTTAGCCAGGCACCCACCAAAAAAGGTTATATGAGATGGTTTGGCCGATGAGGAGGGGCGGGGGAGAGATTTGCTGGTTTCCCAAATCTTACCGCTTCTGCTTACCCCTATTGCTCGCTGCTTACTGCTTCTGGAAAGTAACATGCCGCTTCCACCCACCCCTCACCCCCTCTCCCACCACCACTTCTGTGTGCATTGGAGAGGCTGGGAAACTTGTGCTGCATTGTGATAGTGAGGGCTGGGGGGCCAGGAACCCTGAGAACGGGAGTGAGGGGCACCAGCCCTGAAAGCAGATGGTCCTCTGACAAAACACTGGACTTGGAAGGAGGACTTGGACTGAAGAAGGACAGCATCGCTGGAAGAGCCTGGAGTTGAGGGGTGTGCATGTGCCGGCCAGAGTGGTGGACAGAGACGGCCCCTGCTAAAGGAGGAGGCCCAGGAGGCCTCCCATAGGAGCCCCAGATAGACAGAGCTGCCAGTTATTGCGTGTGTTTATTTCCATAGTGTCAGCCAGGAGCTTGTAGTAGAGTCTTGGTTAAATATTCCTGCCTGTTGCCAGCTGCTGCCCACAGGGAAATAAGCGAGGAGCTGCAAGTCATTAGAATTTAGAAGGGGACTAGCACTGCCTGAGGCCACTGTGGGGATGGCAGCAGTGACTTGCCAGGAGTCTCCAAGGAGAAGCTGAACTGAGAAGACAGAAGCAGGGTTACCAAGCCCAACCTCCCCCTCCACCCCTGCCCACTGCCCGCGTGACAGGCCTCGCTTAGGTTTTATTCAGCGAGTCCGCAGCTTCTGCTTTGCCTGGGCCACCGACGTTGGGCCGCTGCAGAGTGGCAGAGGGACTCTGTTTCTCACCAGGAGGCTGCATTTCCCCAGGAAGCAGGAGGACGATGGAGTAAGTTGCACAGTGGGTGATCACAAAGCAGGACAGATGCGGCCTGTGAACATCTCTTTTCCAAATATATCTCAAAGAGTATTTGAGACAACTGTCGGCGGCTCCACAGGACACAGGTGTGGAGACCCGGGGTGAGAAGTGTCTAAAAAGCCAGCCTCTCTCCGAGGCCTAATTTGTCGTTCTCAGGTCGGGAAGCAAGTGTGGGCATGTTCCTGAATTAGTCTCTGCCCCGGCGCTTTCCGAGGGAGACACTGCCCGGGGCCAGCGATCCTGCCCTCGTGTTTTCACAGCTGTGCGCTGTGTTGCTATCACCAGTTCATGGAAGAGGGACTTCCAGCATAGACAGGACTCCCCAAAGAACAGAGAGCAAGCCTTGAGGCCCCAAATGAGGTTTTAGAGGCGACAACAAATGACCGACTCAGAGAGGGAGCCTGGGGCCAGGGCGTTTTGTCGCCAAGGCTGGCCCAGAAGAAGGATGCTTCACTTCCAGACTCCAAGATTCCAGACTCCAGGGGCTAATGTCCCAGAATCAGGCTCAACACGTAATCAAGGCTACAAAAAAGGAGACCATCTTTGCCTGCCAGTTTTAATTAAATTATGGGGAAATGATGATTAACTAGAGCCCAAGACAGACAGCTTCTTAAAATACCAAGGAGAGCAGCCACATGCCACTGGGAGGTGTGTAGCTGCCATCACAGCAGAAGCAAAGCCTTATCAGATGTGGCCGCCTGTCTATGGATCCTGGATCTCCTCCTGCCAGGCAGGTTTTCAGTCCAAGAAGGAAGAGAAAGGCATCGAGATTCCAGTCTGGATTACTCCTGCGAGCACTGCCCCTCCAGCTCCCTCTCATCCAACTGCAAAGTGGGATTTAAGAAAACGAATGGTTTTCTAAATCTGGAAATATCCAAAGTGCTCATTGCTTTGAGACTTGTCCTTGCAGTTCTGCTGCAACCCTGGGTTTATTTCCACCTGGCGTATTTGCACAGGCAGGTTGGGATAGGTCAGGGGAAGTGGGGAGCCTCTCCCGGCGGAGTCAAGGAGACGAGAGTGGGATAGAACAGAGAGGGTGCTGAGAAAGCCCATGAGGCAACTCAACTCCATTCATGCTGACCCTCCCCCCGAACTCCATTCATGCTGACCCTCCCCCAGGAGCACGTGCACTCCTGGTGGAGTGGAGATGGCCCCAGCTGGTGAGAAAACCCCAGACCTCACACCTGTCCAAAGACTAAAGAGGAGAGATGAGCTCCAGAGAGGCACGGAATTTTCACTTCTAATAAAAGTGAAATTGGACTGCATGCAGGGAGATGAAAATGGACTCCTGAAAAAGGATGAATCTGATAGTTCTGACCAGTGGAATACGGTCCGCCAGCTCTCAGAGAACAGAGCACATATCCTGTCAAAACTGATAACTCAGAAAAGAGATGGGATTTATGGATGAGATGAGCTCCTGTGGCCTGTACAGAGATCTCCAGATTAAACCGGTTAGCTGCTGGCCACGCTGGAGAAAGTGTCTCGTTTGGCCATCTCCCCCAAGCGCTCGCTGGGAGCTAGTTTGGAATCCACTCTGTGCCTCTGTCCTCAGGCCGTGACGTGCTTGGCAGGCCATCAGATGCTGCCATTTGCTGAGTGCCACATGTCCTGGCCCGGAAGAGGACTCTTTACCAAGCTCTTTGCTAAGCTTTAGGCTCTCCACCCTCCCAACCATGGAGCCCGCCTGGCCTCGTGTCCAGGGCTCTGCCCAGGCCATTTGGCAGCTTGGAAAGAAATGGAAGTACACACATTGGCAATGGAGGTTGCTGGACACTTCCTTCTCCTAACAGAGAGATTGTGGTTGATGCAGGTCGCTCCAAAGGAAGCTAGAGATGGCACATATCAGAAATCTTTCCTCTTATTGGAAGGTTTTTGCTTTTCAAGAGAAATTTAAAATTAAGGAGACTGAATTACAGGTGTCTGTTGTAGGAAGTAGTAAGGTGACCACTGGTTAGGTATCGAAGAGAGAATTGCGTCTCAGCTATCACAGGCTTAGATTTATACACATGAAAACCCCAAGAATTCTGAGCTCCCAGAGAAGCTAATCCCTTTAGCCTTAAAATACTCACCATGCACACATGCACACACACAAGCTATTTTTTTCCAGGGTACACAAGCCTTATAAAAACTGAGATTTGATTCACTGATGTGGAAATAAACACGAGTCAATCCTGCTTCTTAACAGGGTACCACATGTGCAAATGGCTTCTGTAGGAACCATAAGGTAATATGATGATTTGTTCTTGTAGGTTAATCCTCTGGATCTCATGGGGAGTCTACCCTACCTGGAGTCTGGGATGCCGAGCCAGGGGCCATCTTCACAAAACCCTCTTCTGGGAGTGGCTGGAACAGTCCCAGCAGGCCAGGCAGAATCACAGGTCACTGCCTGCAGGACGGTTCTCAACTGAATTCAGCAAGCGTTTGTCAAGCTCCTTGCTGGGGCCCAGGCCTGAGCTAGGCTGAGCCGTACACAGGACAAGACGGAAAGGACCCATGCCTCTCCTGGGATGGACTACCGGCTCCAGCTGGAGAGGAGGATGAGCCAGGCTCCGGAAAGGCTCCCTGACATCCAGCAGTGTTGGGTTGTGGGATGTGTCTGTCTGCAGTGTTTGTTTCCACAGGCGAGGGCAATCCAGTATTCACCCAGGGCTGGAGGCATGTTACCTCAGAGGCCCTCGAGGGAGGGCAGTCAGGCTTGTAGCTGGGGAATAAGTGAGGCGGAGTTAAAAATGCAGTCGGTTACCCGGCCATTGAAGGCCAAGCTGGCAAAGCCCCTGTGCTCCTCTACTCAGCCTCGTTTACTTTCCAGAGGGCAATTGCTCTGGCATGATGATGGCCCCAGGGGATGCCCGCCCTCTTGGTTGTCAGAGTGGGTGATTTCATTTGTAGTAAAGAACTCAAGCTCCAGAGAATATATGTATGGGATTAAATTCTGGCTCTGACACGTAAGCTTCTAAACCGCCATTTCCTCACCTATAAAGGGAGGTGGTAGTAATAATGCCTCCCTGATAGGGACAATAAGAGAGCCAATGAGATCACTGACATCAAGTGGGCACAGGCCTGGTGCAGGAGAAGCTCAGAACATGTTGCCTATCGCTTCGTCTCTTCAACAGGTACGTATTAAGTGGCTACTAAGTCTGGGTCAAGACTTGTGCTCCAGGCCCCACAGGAATAAACCAGCAGAGTCACTGTCCTGTGGGAACACAGACAGGCGTGAAGAGAAGACAACACAGCGCAGGTGGCAATTGCCTGAGAGAGGAAACGAAGAGCCTGTTGGAGCAGAAGGAAGGCCCCCAGCCCAGCCTGGGGCCGGCAGGGCTTCCCAGAGGGTTTGAGTCCTCGTCTGTGGTGAAAGGGGAGGAGAGACTAACTAGATGAAGAGGAAGGGGGGGATCAGAGGACATCTCAGGACGGGGACCCTGCAGGAGCATGAGTAGGGTGGTGGCAAACAGGAAAGGCAGTGTTTGGAGAGAAAAGACGCCTGCTTGGGGCTGCGGGAGCATCTACGTGTGGAGCCTGGCTGTGAGGCTGGGCCGGGCTGGAGCTTTATAGACGACACAAAGTGGCTCAGATGCGCTCCTGAGGCACAGGGAGTCAGGAGAGGTATCTGCATGGTTCTAGAAGTGTCCTGCTGGTGTTGATGACAAGCCCCCACCAGAGAGAGGGGGCCTGTGGAGGCTAATAGAAATCCTTGGCAGTATCCAGGCTGGAGGTTAAGGGGACTGGACTGAGAAGGGTGGTATCTGGAAATACTTAGGAAGTGGAACTGGCAGAACCGAGAGGTGGGCTGCATGTGGACTGTGGAGGGAGAACTCCAGGCCAGGCTTCTAGCTCGGGAAGCTGAGTGGGTGGTGGTGCCAGTGTCTGAAACAGAGCAAGCAGGAAAAGCACAGGTTTGGGGCGGGAGGGTAAGGAGCTGGGGTCTGTGGCGAGTCAGCTTGGGCTGGTTTAAAGGGCCGGAGGTGGGGCAGTGAGGAGGCCTGGTGAGGTGACCATGGTAATGTCGGCTGAGGAGGGGGACCGGCAGACAGAGTGCCCGAGCAGGAGGGC
This sequence comes from Equus asinus, assembly GCF_041296235.1. NCBI lineage: Eukaryota > Metazoa > Chordata > Mammalia > Perissodactyla > Equidae > Equus > Equus asinus. The sequence continues at coordinate 85,993,875 of NC_091810.1, read as the reverse complement.
TGAAGTCTGGCTTCTCAGGGGACTCCTGCAGAGTGCCTCACCCTCGCCGCCCTGCAGAATGCGATGCCTGCAGACCACGAAGGCTTCATGGCTTTTCTACTCCTTGCAGACCATCCTGGTGCCAAGAAAACGACTTCTTCCTCAGTCCTCCCTCCTTCTGCCCCCGCCTCCTCTCTGCTCCTGCAGACTGACCTTTCTAAAAGACTGAAAACCAGGTTACTCCCTTGCTGAATAATCTTCAGTGGCTCCCTATTCCCTTCACAATTCAAGCAAATCTCTTTGGCATAGCAGTTTAATAACTTTCCACTCAAATAGTGTCTACATGGTTTTCAAACAACTATCCGGAAAAAGGAACAAGTGTAGTCAACTCCCTGGACATTTTAGAACAGGCAGAGATGGTCTCAGAATCCTCTGGCATCTTCGGTCCCTCCAGTCTATTGGGCTCAAATATTGCCAAGCACCAGAGTGTCCTAGAGTTTCAGAAGTGGGAAGGCTCTTGGGCACCAGAGAATTCCCTCCCTCACGCAAGGCCTTTGTGCTGTGGCCTCTGCCACGTCTCTCCAACCCCCTCCCTTTTCACAACCCACCGCCATTCCTCAGAGAAATGCACAGGAACTGCAGGCCTCTGGCGCCATCATGTCTTATATCTCTGGATTTCACACTTGCTTTTCCTCTGTCTCTGTTGCCTCCTCATCCCCTTTTTTTCTTCCAGACTAATTACTACTCATTATTTAGGACTCATCTTAAAATTCACCTCCTCCAGAACCTTCCAGAAACCTTCCCTGAGGCCTCCAGTGGGTTAGGTGTCTCTCCTCTGTGGTCTCACACCAGGGCTTTCTTCCCTCCATCCTGTCACGTCCCACGCTGTTGTCCTTGCTGTCTCCTCCTCCAGATGGGGGCTTCCTCAAGGCCCGGGCTGCACCCTGTTCATCTTTATATCACTCCGCTTAGCACCAAGATCCAGCATGAGGCACTCCAGAATCAACAAAGTCATGTCTCTGAAAACCTGTGGCTAGATTTGTTTCCCTGTCACGAGGTTGGTCTGGACGCCAGACCACTGCCCGACCCCTGCTCCTCCAGAGCGCCAGTGAGCCTGCCGCGGCGCGGGCTTCCGAGCAGGAGGACTCCTTGTCACACCGGGGAAGTCACCGTGGGATGGGCCGTTCACTGTGGCGTGACAGGGACAGGATTACAAACCGGAGCAAGTGGCCTTTGGGGAATGGCACTATTTAGTTCTCAGATCTTGACATCTCCATTATTCCAAGAAGCTGGGGTGGAAAATAAACATAAAACAGTTAAGTCGTTCCCCAAAGAAAACAGTTTCATAACTTTCGTTTTAGACAGTGGCCACATGGTTTCTAAACAACTGGATGGAAAAGCAGAAAGTCAGTCCAGTGCTCAGCTGTGTTCGACTGGGCAGGATGGTCTCAGAATCCTCCAGCATCTCCAGCCATTTCATCCTGGTGGGTGACACCCTGGCCCCGTTCAGCCCAATACACCAGAGTCCTTCCTGGCCTTTCAGAACTGGAGAAGAATCCTAGAGACCATATACTCCCACGGCCTCATTTCAAATTTCAACAAAACAAATGCCTGGGCACACTTCTGAGTGTAGGTGTGCTGCTCCCCTAAGATACCAGGATAAGAGAGTATTCTGAGAAGTTCAAGGGCTGAAAAAGGTACAAAACTCCTCCAGGAGTTTCGAGCAAGCGCTTCCTCCCCCCAGGAGCTCAAAGTCCAGTAAGAAACAGATAACTTGCACGGGAGAGCACAGGAAATGCAGGCATTTGGGTGAGCACTGATGGCACGGGGCAGCTAACCAGGACAGGGGCAATCGGCCCCAGCCTCTTGCAGATGGAAATATTGGGACTGAGGCCTCCCGTGTGAGTCAGCCTGGTAAAGAGCGGGGATGGGGGGCACAGAGTCCTCTGCAAAAGAAGCTCATATACAGAAGCCTTGAGGTGAGAGCTCAGGGCGAGTTTTGGAGATGGCAAGTGGGTCAGAAACACTCAATCATGGGTTTGGGGATCGGGTAGGGAGTGGTGAGAGGTGAAGCTGGAGAAGGAAGCCAAGAACATATTCTGAAGTGCCCTGCATGGTGGTCATAAGGCTGAGCAAATCCGACCTTATCCTGAGGTCAGTGGGGAGGAATCGAAGGGGTGTGATGAGAGCAGACTTGCATTTTAAAGTGACCTCTTCACTCTGGCTCAGGGTGGAGAAAGGACTAGGGAACCAACAGGAAGCCACAGCCAGGCAAGGGATGAACTGCAGAAGGGGCAGCAGGAATGGGGAAAAGGGTGGGGATTTGAAAAATACTTAAAAGGCAGACTTGACAGTTCTTGGTTAATGGTCGATGGGGGAGGTTAGGAGTAGGAAGGAGCTGAGGGTGATATCAGGTCCTGACTCGGGTGATGCCACTCGCTGAATGGAGAACACCAAGATGGGCAGCAGTGTGGGGCAGGGACATAGGAAGAGCTGCCATTTACTATATGCCAGGCACCAAGATCAATGCTTTTCATGTTATTACCTCATTTAACCCTTACTACAACATTATAAGCTAGATAATATTATTATGCCTACTATACAAATAAGATACTGAGGCACAGAGATATTAAGCACTTTTTCCCAATATCTCACAACTCATGAGTGGCCGAGCCAAGTTGCAAGTATAGGATTGGGTAGAACTCAGCAATACCGTAAAGTGTGAAATGCTAATTAGACATACAAATGGAGCTGTTGGGTAGGTAGACAGAGTCTAGATTTCAGGAGAGAAGTCCACGCAGGTATCCTGGAGGTCAGGAGAAGAAAGAGTTTTGAGAAAGAGGGAGTGATTGAGAAAGCAAATGCTGCTGAGAGGAACAGGCAGCCTGAGACTAGATTATCAGATTTGGCAACATGGAGCTTATTGCTCTCAGCGAGAATGACTCAGTAAAGTGGTGAGGACAAACGCGATTTGGGGTGGGCTCAGAAAAATGGGAGGTGAGGTAGTGGAGATAGTGAATACATATTCTTTCAAAGAGCTTTGCTATAAAGAAGAGCAAAGAAGAGGAATTTGGGGTCGAGGAAGGTTTTGTTGTTAAGATTACAGCATGCTTGTATATTGATGAGAATGAGTTGACAGAGAAGGCAATTTTGATATTACAGGAAAGAGGGAACAGAAACTACAGGAGAAAAGCTCCTGAGGAAGCCAGTAAGCAGGTGGAATGGTTGGCCCCGGACCGGAGCAAGAGTAACGCATCCATCGTCACAAGAGGAAAGGCAGAACACTTGGATGCAGATGCAGGAAGGTTGAGGGATGTTCTGGTGGGAGATCAAGGCAGTTTTCTTCCTATTTCTTCTATTTTATCAGTGAATGAAGAAGTAAGTTACAAGCTGAGAGTCAGGAGATGCTGGAAATTTGAGAAGAGAGAAGGAGTGTAAAACAGTTGTCTAGATCTGGGGACCCACTTGAGCTCTGCGATAACAACTTTAAAATGAGACCTGATGTTTCTCTCCAGCATGTTCAGCTTCTTAGAAGCAGGGGGATAGAATGAGGAGAAAGGTGGGTTTAACCCACAGGATTCAAGTTTGTCCAGGAAAGTACAGTGAAAGGAAAGAGGAACCAGGGTGTATTTGGGAGTAAATAGTGATGGAACATAAGTTTGAAAATAAGGGGAATCGGGGTGATGGGTAGTGAAAATGTGGCCGGCCTCCATGTGAGAGTCCCAGGGAGTCAGACAATTGCTTGAGTGAAGGCTCTACAGGAAACCGGCTGGAAAGCTCAGTGGTCAGAGTTTGCCTTGCTCTAAGTTAAGACTTTTGGGGATTGCAGCAATGACTAATAAGAAGGTCTGGGATGTGCCCATGGGACAGGGTGACTGAGGTGGAGTAGAGGAGGACATCATTGGGGATGAGGCAGTCAAGCAACTGAGAGGTCAGGAATTTGGGTGCCTCCATCCGTGGACGTGAAGGCACCAAAAGTGACGGCAGGACGAGTGGAGGAGAGAGACACAGTGAGCCCGGTGTAAAAATCTTCGATGACTGATACCTGGAGAAGAGGAAATATGAGCTCAGTGTCAAATAGCACCAAACAGAGCCAGAGGGGGTGCAGTCTGGTGATGTGCAAGTCAAACAGGGTGGCAGCCCATCTAGGAAGAAGGAAGAAATGACTGTCAGGAAACGACAATAAGGAGCGAGGAGGATGTCTACCTCAAGTCTAGGCTCTGAAGGAGAAAAGACAGCCTCCCTGTGGAAGCCATGTCCTCAGGGGAAAATCAGGTGTCAGTGTGAGCAAGAAGGTGGAGGGGTCATTCGGAGAAGAGAGCTATGCCTTCCAGAGGGCACAAGGGACGCGTAGAGGGGGTTGGCCAAGGGCAGTGGGCCACACAGAGCTGGCAGAGCTGTGTGGGTGAGTTAGGAGACCCAGGGACCGAGGTCCACGCTGATGGAAGGCCTGATGAGATCAATCCCGATTGTCCCTGGGGACTGCTGGGTCACAAGTTCTCGTGGGGGTGTACCGAGCTTGAGGAGCTTGCAGGGCACTCAGGACATCAAGAGCCAGTGGGCGGTGGGAGCCACAGGTCTGAGACAGAAAAGAGAGGGCCAAGCTGAAGATGCAGACTTGGGAGCTGGCAGCCTGCAGATGGTTGGTGAAGATGGGAATGCGTAAGACCACCCAAGGGTGGGGATGCCGAGACAAGCACCTAGCACAGGCTTCCCAGCAACACCAACATTAAGAGAGGCAGAGATTAGAAAAGTCACTCAGGAGACAGAAGGAGCATCCAGAGCAGATGGAGGAAAACCCAAAAAGTTTTCCCAAAAGACCCAAAAAGGCCATGGAGACTGAGGGAAGACACCTGCCCATGGCAAATGCTGCAGAGACGTCGGCCAAGATGAGGATGAAAAGCTTCCATTATCTTTAGCAAGTCCCTGGTGCCTCTGTGAGCCATTGCGGTGGCTCTGTGGAGGGGGAAGCTGGGCTGCTATGGGGTGAAGCGTGAGTGGGAAGAGGTGGAGAAATTCCTCCCCATGCTGCCATTTCCAAGCTGTGTTGCCTTGAACAATCTTCTTGACCTCTCTGGACCTCTATTTTTCCACCTGGAAATAGGGGTATTAACACTGATCTTATGGGGTTGTTGTGATTAAGTAAAGTTAGGCAAAACATAGTATGTTTGACAAACCGTAGGTGTGTAATAAATGGTAATTATGGTAAACACAACATGCATTATTGCTGCTGCTTGGCTAGGGTTTGAAAAATAAGAATTGGAGCAAGAATGAGATGTGGGGTTAATAGATATCTTTATTTTTTTAACATGGCATGGATTCACCGGAGCACGTTTAGAGATTGAAAATATAGCTGTAGAAAGTGGAGCAAGCTGTCCCTTGTAGAAATGAACCCACCACCTTGGTTGTATCACCTCCGATCAGAAGGAACAGAGCTGACCTGAACATCCCCACATGTGTCTGGAAAAGCCACTGGGGTTCCCAGAGACCGGGGCTGTTCAGACACCTCGGGAAATGCCATCCACAGCTTCAAAGCCTTCTCACTCCGGCTATCAAGTGCTTTCAGGAACGAAATGTTGATCACACAGCCAGGCTGTGATTTTCTGATTTGTGCAGCAGTCTTCCCCTGGAAAGAGGCCAGACTGTCATGCATTGAATTCCTAACCCAACGCCTCATTTTGTCCAAGGTACTGTCAATCTTGATGAGTTACCAGAAGGGAAAACTTCGATTTCTGTAAAAGGACTATTATAGAGTTTTCCATGACCCCAGGAGACTTGTGCAGCGGGCGTGAGCCATGCGCTGTGGATGTTTGCCCGCCGCATTAAGATGCTGAATAGAGAAAACAGCAAATGCTGATCTTGACTAACTGTCACCCTGTGTCCGGTGGCCCCTCACCTTCTGCAAACTTGATTTCTGAAAGTCTGAATTAGCACCAGAAAAAAAGGAGGAGACTATGTGGCTCTCTAGCAAATAAAGTGCAGAAGGGTTAATTATGCATGTAAGTGTTGCTGGGGTATTTTTGGTCTATAGAAAGGGTCTGTGAGAGAACCATCCAAACTTCAGCCACCTCTCCAGGCCTGCGGCAGGGGAGGGTGGGGTGGGAAGACCACAGAAGCAGCTTAAGATGGGTTCCCAGGAAATAAACTCACCCATAATTTTCAAACTTACCTCAGTTTGCCTCTTCCAGGAAGTCCTCCCTGATATCCTTAGAGAGACTTCTCTGTGTTCCCACAGTCTCCAGTGCTTAAACTCTTGAAGCTCTTACTTATTGGAGGTGTCAGAAGGTCTCTACAGGAGCGAGTGAATGGGCTTCAGCCTGGTGGGCAAGGGCTACTTGAAGCTGTAGTCCCCTATCCTTCCACAAAGGAGTGGGAAGCACCAACTGCCCACGTCGACAACTGTGGGGAAGGGGCCACTGGCAGACTAAGGGAAACCTTAGCAATCGGCTCAGCGCCTGCATATTGTAAGTACTCAGGAAGAGTTTGTTGAAATTTAATTGATGGACTGATTTTATTTGCAGTCTGAATCACCTCTTGCCCCTCTGCTCTTTGAGCCCGCGCCCCTGCGTGTGTATTTCCCTCCTTCCCATGGTCCCCTGCCCACTGCTTGAGAAGTTCTGCAGGAAGAGAGAGCAGGTTGAGTTGGTATCAATCAGAAGAGGCCTTATAAAGAGATGTGAGATTCTCAACTGACCTCCGGAATGAAGTTAAGATTTTTGAGAGCAAAGATGAGGGGAGGACATTGTACGCAGTAAAAAAGCCTGAGCAAAATGGAGAGAGGAAGGACCAGGGAGAGGCCTGATGTGGCTGCAGAATGAGGTAGGAGATAAGGTGGAAAGGAACCTAGGACCGTATTCTGGGGGGTCTTGGATGCCAGCTCCAGGACTTTGAATGTAATTAGGTGGCAGTGGGAGCCACTGAAGGTTCTGGAGGAGAGGATTCTGACAAAACTGTTACTAACGAGACATAGTTGTCCAAGTTTGCATTAACAGGGTCACTTAAGTATCCATTATTTAAATACCAAGCACTTTTAAGAATAATCACTGTTTCTAGAAAAATGCCATTGCCACATGTGGCTCTCTTTCATGGGTAATCTAAATAAGGTCTTTTGGATATATTTTCTGGTAGGAAGCATCCGTTTATTTGACAAATTTGTTGTTAAATCCCTACTGTATATGTCACACTGCACTAGGCACCATTAGGGGACAAAGATGAGTGGATCAGACTCCCGCCCTCCAGGGGCTCAGTGCTCAGAGGAAAGATGAAGCAACTCCAGTATGCTACACACAGTCCAACTGAGGCAGACTCGTGCCATCACAGCGAGCAACAACATAGTGAAATTAGCTAGAATCGGTCAAGGACATAAGCCACGGAAGTGTTCATGATAAGGAGCCAGATGTGACTCCAGGACCCAGGAAAGGGCAGAACAGCTGGGCCTCCCCAAGAGCTGGCACCAGAGCCTGGACGCAGCTCTCACTGCCCTTCTTTCCGTCTCGTCCTTCTCTCTTGGCTGACACTCTCTGCAGCATAGCCCACACGGCCGCCCCACAGGCCTGGGCTCCAGCCACACCCCAAAACACTGTTTGACGTCAATGCCTTCCAGGTCCAAAGTAGAACCCCCAGGACAGAGAGCCCAGGTGGCCTGACTCATGTCGGGTGTCCAGCCTGGTCTAATCAGCTGTGGGGGGATGTGTGGAAACGGGTCATGTGGTGTAACCAGCTCCAGGCGCCCTCCCCTGTGGCAGGGGTGGCACTGTCCAAACAGGAGGCAATCAGGAGGTGGATAGACACCCCAAAATGTAACTCCCTTGCTAGCGGATCACAGGAGCTTAGAGGGCCAGTGGTCTGGGAGTTCGAGGAGAATAAGATGACTCACAACCAAGGAGGGCTTGGAACCTCCCTGCCGTCAGGATCAAGGACTTCCAGATGCGTGGGAGGGCATCCTAAATAAAGGGGAAGCACCCACCGGCAAAGATTCACTGGGAAAGAGAGAATTACACCACATCCAACCGGTGTAGCTTTATCTCTTCATAAAGTACTGAAATATTGTTTGGTTCATATGAAGTCTGCTAATTTTTGCAAGTAAGGTAACATTAAAAGAGGCTGAAACCAGAAAATGACTTTGTAATTTATAGACTTTCACGCCAGGCTCTTCATATCCTTCCCTGGGGGGAAAGGACAAATGTCTGCAGAACAGAGTCGGCCGGGGCAGGCTTCCTGGCTCAAGATGTCCTGCTGGAGCACATTCCTTGGAGATGACCACGCCTGTGCCCCAGCCGGCCGCAGGAAGGGCCCTCGGGCAGCCGGGCCTGAAGGCGTTGGTGGGATGGGAGGGTCAGCACCATTAGGCCCTGTGCTTCCCACGAGCAGTCCCCGCACAGGGAGGAGGAAGCTGGAGTGTCAAACATTGTCTCCACAGGCTACAGTTCCGAAAAACAGAGCGTGTTCTCACAGACCTGAAGACACCATAGAGCCCATGAGGGCTGGGACCTAGAAGAGACCACAGACATCCTCCAGCTCAACCACAGGAACCCGAGCCCTGGTCACATAGCTGGGCCTGGAGGCAGGTCTTCCAGACTCCTCTTCGGGCACTCCTTCCACTCTGCCCACTGCCTCCATGACCCAGGCATGCCAGAGTGGACTTTCTGCGGTGGTATAGGTGCTTGGTGTCAGCTGGGACCAACACCCGCAAGATGGGATGTTAGCTCTGGTCACTGCCATTCAATTTTCACTCACCTTCCCACTTTCCATTTTAGTGAGGGCTTCTTCCTTCGTTCCTTTCCTTCTTTCTGCCTTCCTTGACTCATTCATTCAAGTGTTTGTTGTATTACTACCATGTGTGGTGGTCTAGTGGTTAAGATTCAGCGCTCTCACCACTGTGGCCCAGGTTCATTTCCCAGCCAGAGAACCACACCACCCGTCTGTTGGTTGTCACTCTGTGGCAGCTGTCCGTTATTGTGGTGTTGAAAGCTAGACCACCAGTATTTCAAATAGCAGCAGGGTCACCATGGTGGACAGGTTTCAGCAAAACTTCCAGGCTAAGACAGACTAGGAAGAGAGACCTGGCCACCCACTTCCAAAAACATTGGCCATGCAAACCCTGTGGAGAGCAGCAGAGAGTTGTCTGATAGAGTGCCAGAAGGTGAGGACGGCGCCAAGAGACAGGGCAGGGTTCCGCTCTGCTGTGCACAGGGTCACTAGGAGTCAGAACGAACTCGATGGCACTAAGAACAACAACAAAAAACTATAATGTGTCAGTCACTGCGTGAGGACCAGATGGTCAAGATAGATGGTCCCTCTCTTCATGCAGCTCTTAGGCAATGAGAGCAGAAGGAAACACATGCATGCACACACAGGGTCAATAGACCCGTGAAGGCTAAGACAGCCCAGTGCTGAGAAGGACAGCATCAAAGTGCAAGCTTTAGAAGAGAGGGGCAGCGTCCACCTTAGATGCTCTTCCACCAGTAAGCTGTCCCTCCATCCTCCCTGAGGAGGTGACACTCAAGGTGAGACCTAAATAGGAAGTTGGCCATGGAAAGTGTCATTCCAGGCAGAGCCCAGCACGTGCAAAGGCCTTGAGGTCCGTGTGAGCTTGGTGCGTTGAGGGAAGCCCAGGATGGGGGAGGGCCACGTGAGGTGAGAAGAGAGGCAGGGGCAGGCCTGGGGGCCTGGTAAGCTGTGGTAGGTGCTGGATTTCATGCAAAGTGAAATGGGAAGCTCTGAAAGGGTCTTGAGCAGGGCACATTATCAGACAACTTACATTTCAAGAGCAGCCTTCTGGCACCTGTGTGAAGAATGGGCGGGAGGGAGCAAAAGTGAAAGCAGGAAGACCCGCCTGGAGGCTGGTGATCGAGGGGAGGGACGACAGCAGCCAGACCAGACGGGGACCATGGAGATGGAGAAATGGGACGGATAGAGACACAACCACCAGGATGAAGTGCTGGTTGGCTACAGGGGCTGAGGGAAAGGGAGGAATCAAAGGGCTGAGTGGTATGTTCTGGAAGGAACAGTCCAGAGTTCCAGCTGGGCAGGGTTCGGTTTGTGAGGTCTGAACTGTCTAGGTGCAGTCAGGCTCGCGTACCACTGGAGAGCAGAGGAGAGCTCTGGGCGGAATTACGTGTTTAAGGTCAGGGAGAAACCCCTCGAGTGAGCATCAGTGAAGTGGGGTTTCCTCGGAGCATTCGGAGGAATCTCACCGGATCTGAGGGCGCTCGTTACAGGCAGGCGCCCGAGGAGCTGCAGCCGGCGAGCCCTGCGGACAGACGCCAGGAGCCAGGAGGCTTTCTGACCCTGTGTCTTTGATGGGCTCCTAGGCCGCACTGAGTCTGGGAGTCTAGTCTGTCTGTGTGTCTGTCTCTCTCTGTCTCTGCGTTCCTCTCCGTGTCTGTCTGTATTCGTCTCTGTGTGTCTGTCTCTTTCTTGCTCTGAATGTGTGGCTGTGTGTGTACATGTGCCTGTCCTGTGTCTTGTGTCTCCACAATCCTTTCTTTCCTTTTCTCTCTTCATGTGTTTGGAGTATCTGTGTGCTGCTGTCTGTCTCTGTCCATCTGTCTGTCTCTGCCTCTGTCCCTAACAGTCCATCTGTCTCTCTCTGTCTGGCTGCACTGTCTCTTAAACTGCTTCCTTTGACTTGCTTGTCTTCATCTCTCTCTGCTTCTGTGTGCACGTGACCAAGCCTGGCTGCTCCCATCCCACTTGTACAACATTTTCCAATTCACCAGCCTAACAGAAGTTGACCACCAACTCTGAATTCCAGTTCCAAATTCTTGGGGGAGAGGATCTGATTGGCCCAGCTTCAGCCAGGTGTTAATTTCTGGTTCGATTCAACCAGCCAGGAAGGCGTGAAGCAGGGCAGGGAAGTGTCAGGTCTATAAAAGTGATTGTTTGCTACTGATCAACACAGCACTAAAGCCCTGGCCAATGCAAAAGAAAAAGAGATAAAAGGGCTTTGAAAAAGAGATAAATTGTTCACTATTTGGAAATATTATAAACATCTAATTAGAAACACTAGCAGAATCAAACAGTATAAGAGAGCTTGGTGAAACTGCTGGATTTAAAGGCAATCTCAAAAATCAGTATCATTCCTTTAGATCAGTAATAACCAATTAGCAAATATAATTTTTAAAAAGCTATAATTCACAAAGACAACAAAACCCATAAAATATATAAGAATAAAAAAGACCCATAGGGAGTAAAATTTAAAATTCTAATAAATAAAAATATATGCGTATATGACCTGAGTAAATGGAGACACATTCCAAGGTCATGCATGGAACAACTTAATGTTCTAAGAATATCAATTCTCCCCAAATTTGTCTTAAATTCAAGGCAGTTACAATCCACTTTCCAGATGGAGTTGTAAAAGAACTTTATGCGTGTACTTTATACTTTACATGAAGATGGGAGAGCTGAAAGCATCTCCTCTGAGGTGCTCTGGGCCTTGGAGGGGCAGCTGTCCCTGGGGACAGGCAGGAGGGCTGAGACCCTGCAGTGACCTGAGCCTCCCCAGGTGCAGGTGACCTGCAGCAGCCAGCTGAAAACTGGCACAGGGCAACCAGGCCCAGAGAGGACTCCTGAGACACAAAGACCTGTGGGGATGGAGAGCAGAGTGAATGCCCCACAGCAGAGAGCACTTCCACGGCTCAGGAAGCTGGCAGCGAGCTCTAAAGTATAGAGGAATATCCAGAGCCTTGCGTCCCCACATCCCCACCCCTCCTGAAGGGCAAGTCCTGACTCCACCCTCAAAATATTTGAAGCCCGTGATGAATAGAATCAAATGAAAGGTGCAAGAAAGCCCCAGACTCAGCTCTCCTGGAGGGTCGATGGACTCCGCCCCCCACTTCCCTCCGCTCTAGCAGCCAGAGAGAGGGACCATGCCTTTTCCTGGGGGTAGAATGACTTACCTCAGTCTCTACTGCTCTTTTTCACACCATGTCTGCACTAGAATTGTCAAAATTATAAAACATAAGAGCAATCAAGATAATGGGACACATTGGTCAAGAGAGGAAACTGTCAGAACTCATTTATTTAAACAAACAAAAGCCTCTCAACAAACTAGGAATTGCAGGTGTATTAGTTTTCTGTTGCTGCTGTGACAAATGACCACAAATATAGTGGCTTAAAACAACACAAACATACGTACGTCTTACAGTTCTGGAGGTCAGAGTACAAAACGGGGTCTCACTCGACTAAAATCCAGGCGTTGGCAGAGCTGCATTCCTTTCTGGAGGGTCTAGGGGAGAATTTGTTGACTTGTATTTTCCAGCTTCTGGAGGCCACACACATTCCCTGGCTCATAGTTCTCTTCCACTGTTGTCAAAGCCAGAAATGCTGCATCTCTCTGATCATTTTTCTGCAGTTACATCCCCCATGACTCTCTCCTCCCTCTTTCTTCCTCTTTGAAGGACCCTTGTGATTGCCTTGGGACCATCCAGATAATCCAGAATAATCTGTTATCTTAAGGTCAGATGACTAGCAACTTTAATTCAGTTCAATAAGGTAAGAAAAAAAGGCATAAACATTGTAAAAGAAGAAGAAAAACTGTCTTTATTTTAAAATGACATAAAAAAGAAGAGGAATGAGGAAAAACCTGCTTTGCCAGATAATAAAATCTGCTATAAAGCCATAGTGATAAAGGCAGTCTGGTATTGTCTTACAAACAGATTGTGGACCAATGGAAGGGAACAGAGAGCCAAAACAGACACATTATCATACCTCCCATTTGAAAACATAACACTATAAATCAAAGAAAATATTGTTTAATAACAACGTGGACAAAACTGCAGCACGAGAAAAATAAAGCTGGATCCCTACCTGATATCACTTTATTCCAAATGAATAAAAGATCTGAATGTGTAAAATAAACATCTGAAATGCCCAGAATAAAATGCAGAATATTGTTGTGACATCAAGATAGGAAAGCACTTTCTAAGCAATGCTTCAAAAACCACAAACACAGCAAAAAAAATAGATGAATTTGATCACATCAAAATTAAGTATTTTTTAATTCAAAGAAAGACATTTTGGAAGGTCAATAGATGACAGGATGAAAGAACATATTTGTGGCATTTAGTATCAACAAAGAATTTATTATTTAGAGATACAGGAAACTCCTGTAAATCAAAGGAAAAATAGATAGCAATCCCAAATTAAAAATGTTCAAGGGATATGATCTAGCAATTTGTAGAAAAGGAAACTCAAAGGCTAATAAGCATATGAAGAGATGCTCAAACTCATTAGTAATCAGAGAAATGTTAATTAATTAACAAAGAGCTGTTTCTTTATCCTTATTAGGCTGGTAACATTAGAAAACGGGATAACACCAAGTGCTGGAGGGGATGTAGGCTGTGGAAATTTCCGTGTACTGCTGGTAGAAGTGGTGTTGCATTCTAGAAAGTTCCGGTGAGTAGTTAGTCAGATTAGATATAGAAATATCTATGACTCAGCTTCCCTGCTCCTTGGGCTTATATCTCAAGAAATTCTCACACAGTCCAAGGGGCTGTGAGGATGTTGAGTTGTTTCAGGTTGCAGAGGGTTGGAAGTGCGGCTGGGTAAATCATAGTGGACGCACATCGTGGCGTATGCACTAGTCAGCAGTCAGCAGCAATAGATCAAATACGTCCCTGAAAACAAGGATGGATCTGGAAAACACAGAGCTCAGTAAAATAAGAAAGAGCGTGATATATATGATACAACATATTTAGGCGAATTTAAAATATGTGCACATAGAACAACAATATGCACTTTGCAAAAGGGATACACATTAAACACTTTAGAAGGAATGGTTGACTGAGGGTGAAAAGAAAGGAAGATGGGAGCAGGGAATGGAGAATAAAGAAAATAAAACAGCAGAGGGAACTTTCACAGACCATGATGATCATGGACCACACACTGATGAAGAGGACTAAGTCAACTCTGCAGCCGAGGCTGAAACCCGGCTGCAGAAATTCCTTCTCCGTGGAAGGAGAACTATCCAGAAGGGAGAATGTGGGTTACTGAATGAGTAATGAGGGCCCACAGTGAACCAAGTGATGACAAAGGAAGTGTCTTCATCCTCAAAGTTTTTAGAGGAAGAAATTGAAGTTGAGAGCAGCTAAACAACTTGACCAAGGTCACTGTTTGTAAGAAGCAGTGCCAGAATTCAGACTCAGTGTCAAAATGAGTCATCGCTGGGCTGCTACTGCCCCGGCCCAAGCCAATATGGTCGCTCACTGGACCGCCACCGTACCCTCCTCGCTGGCCTCCCGGCTCCCACCCCACCCCTCCAGTCCACTCCACACGGCAGCCAGAGCAGCCAAGTCAGATCTAAGTCTAAGTCAGGTCATGTCACTTCCCAGCTCAAAACCCTTCAAGGCTGCCCCAGTCCCACATCATTCAGAATGAAATTCAAAACACTTACCTGTCCTACAAGCCCTGGGATGCCCCGGCCCCTGGCTAGCTTTCCAGTCTCATCTCTGATCACTCTCCATCTGGCTCTTTCTGCTCAGCCATACTGACCTCCTTGCTGTTTCTTAAACACTCCCAGGACATCTCAGCCTCAGGGCTTGGCACTAGCCTTTCCCCTCCTTTTCACATGTCTTTATTCATCACTTCACTCAGGTCTCTGCTCCAATGCTACCTGCTAAGAAAGGCCTTCCCTGACCACCTCGTCTCTAATGCACCATCTTCTATCCATCATTTTTAATGCTTGACTCTGCCTTGTTTCTACCACTTATCCCTACCTGACAGCACATTATCTTTATTTTCGTTTGTTGGTTTATTTTTGTCTCCCATGTTAGGATGAAGGCAGGATACTCCTTTGGATCTTGTGCTCTGCACGTCCTGGTCCATGACGAGCCCTCACCCAGTGTATGTGAATGAGCCCAGACCCATGTTCTTTCCACTGTGGCATGACCACGACTCCCTGACAGAACTTGAGGAAGGGAGTATGGGGCAAACAGGAACAACAACAAAGGTCAAAGGTGGCCCTTTACTAGGAAGCAGGTGTGAGGGTCAGAGAGAGGAAATCCCAGAACCTAATGGGGCTGAACAAAGTGAGGGGCAGTAGGAGGAACCAGGCAGCAATGAGATTTTAGAATTTTAGCCTCTCTGATCTTTCTGCTTCCAGAAAAGATGAAAACCAAACTGACTAACCAGTGCTGCCAGCCCCAGATCAGCCAATGCCTGAACCTGTTCTCAGGAGCCTCGGGCTCGTGAGGCTGTCCTACAACTGCCCTACAAAATTCCTTTCCCAAGTCTAATGGCGATCACAATAAGAAATTCATCCTTATTATAGGCATAAATTTCTCTTGCTGCAGTTTAATCCATTTCCGCCAAGAAATGTACTATATAATCAAGAAATAAATAAGGGGGTCAAGTGCCATGGAAATCTAACCTCACTTACACACTCAAATAAGAGATTTTTCCCCAGATTGTAATTATGTCTGTCTTGATAATCCCAGCCAGCTCTCAGAATCTAAGTCTTAGGGCCGAGCTGGGCAATCAGCTTCCATAAAAACAACACTTAGCGTACGACTCTCCTAAGAGACACGGTTGACTGGACCGTTAAGAGGAGAGATTCCTTGGTGGGAGGAGGGAAAAATCTTTTCTCAAACAACTCATTTCCCTTTCTGTTAAAAGCACATCCACTATTCATTTTCTCCCTCACTAAATGATGTTCTTAGGAGCCAGGAAGAACTCTAGTCTGCCTACAAAACCCATTCTGGCCAGCAAAGGGAGACCAGACTCCTCTCCCTCCGGCACCACCTGAAGTGCCATCCTCATGGATTCGTTCCTCTGAGTTAAGCATTGCTCTCTTCAGGCTCTGCATCTGAAATGTCAACAGCTGAAAATGAGATGTCAGTCCCCATGTCTCAGCATAACGGGCATTTGTTACTTTTGCTGCGTGAGTTCAGCCATCCTTCTTCTGGTTAGCTGCATCCCTGCAATGCACACATCCAAATTTTTTTGTAGGAACCATCATCAGCTGTATCAGTTAGTTTTTGCTGTAATAAGGCTGCATAACAAATAATCACTAAACTTCAGTGTTTACAGAAATCAGCATACATAGCTCAGATGTGTGGGATCAGCTGTGGGTTTGTCTTGTCTGGGCTTGCTCATACTCAGCTGTTTGCTCATCTGGGCCGGGCTTTGCTAGGGTGACTGGAGTGATTTGACTCTGTTCCATGTGTCTGGCAGAGGTACAACAGAGTGTGCAAAAACATACAACGTCTCTTACAGCCTATGCTCAGAAATGGCACGATCTCACCAGCTATCAGATAAATGCAAACTTAGACAAATACAAGGTACCTTTTACACTTATCAAACTGGAAAGATACATGTTGAGGCACAGGGTTGGCGAAACAGAATTAGATGCTCCCATACTTGGTGGAGAGAGAACCAACGAGTAAATTTCCTCGTATGGTGATTTGACAAATATGTAATCCCTTTGCTGTGGACACAATATTTCTGGGGGTTTATCCTAAGCAGACAGAGAAGTGTACACAGATGGGTGTACAAGCACATCTAGTGCAACAGGTAAAAATGTGGACAAGCTAAATGGCCAACAAGAAACAAAGTATAGTACTTTCATGCAATGGAATATCATATAATATACACACACACACATATATATGGAATTTTATACCTAAGGTGAGAAATATTCACTCTACAATTAGGTGAGTATCACATGTTGTATGAGTTGACTTTTGTTAAGAAACCACACATATATATGTAGATGTATATTCATTGGGAAAAAGTTTAAGTGAAAATACCAAAGTGTTCATTTCAAATATCTATCTCTGGGTGGGGAATTATGAGACATTTTATTTCTTTTTGCTTGTTTATGTTTTCTCGTTTTTGTACAGTGGACCTGTATCAGTCATTTAATTTCAACTTTACTAAAATGTGTCCAGTTGTTCATTCCACTGAAGATCTCTCTGGCTCATAATTTTTTCAGGAGTATTGCCCACAGTGCACTCTAAGCCCCTGTCCTCTTGGTCCGGCCCTGCTCACCAAGGCTGCATCGTAACCGCAACCCTCCAGTTCCATTCCTGCAGTAGGTTTATAACTTTGTAATCATCTACTTTGGGGCGGGAAACTGCAGAGTGCCAGTGGCCCCTGGTTCCTTAGTGCCACCTGGAGTGTACAGCCTGGTGACAATGCCTCCTCCAGAGCTGGGGTTCCACTCCCAGCTGCAGGAAGCTAACTCGACTCCTTTCTGCAAGAAGCCTAGCGCACTGGGCCAGGAGCGCCTTCCTCTGAAGGACTCCCGGCCCCCAGCTGCTGCTGGCTGCACGCTGGGAAAAGGAGACCTGTGCAGAATGCACCGAGGAGCTCATTACTCAAAGGTGCCCGGTGGCAAACCACTTGCAAAGCGAGCGAGCTGTTTGTAGGGTGAGTAATCACCGTAGCGCTTGAGTTTCACTCACAAGGAATGTTAACAGCACGTTGTAAACATCATTCATGTTAATATTGTTTTTCCTCAATCCTTCATTTTCAGAGGGAAACATTCTTTCATCTGTCCCTGGTCCAAAACTTATATATACTTGAAAAAATGTATCTAGTTCGCAAATAACGTTTTTCAATTTATATTCCAGTGTCTGAATCGGCTTTGACTTGGCCTTAAAGACTTGGCTGACCTTCCTAGACTGCAGGCCGTCAGATTCTCTCAGAAACAAACTAGAAGGAGCTCAGGGCAAAAATAAAATTGGAGGCTTATGTGATCTTCACTGAGGTGTGCCTGGGGGTGCCTGGAAGGGGGCCCCATGGCCCCAAACCTCTCTCCTCCCTCCCTCCTTCTATGTCTGTATGTCTTAACCCATTTGGGCTGATATAACAAAAATACCATAGATAGGGCAGCTCAAACAACACACGTTAACTTCTCACAGTCCTCAAGGCCAGGAAGTCCCAGATCAAGGCAGCAGCATAGTCAGTGTCTGATGAGGGCCCACTTCCTCGTTCAGAGACAACTGTCTTCTCACTGTGTCCTCACTTGGCAGAAGGGGCAAGGGAGCTCTCTGGGGTCTCCTTTATAAAGGCACTAATCCCATTCATGAGGGCTCCACCCTTATGACCTAATCACCTCTCAAAGGCCCCACCTATAAATACCACCACACTGGAGATTAGCTTTCAACATGAATTTAGGGAGACACAGACATTCGGTCTATAGTGTTGTGCCTCTCTGCACGGGCTTCATGGGCCCTAGAACCCTTGACTAATTTTTGTCTTCTTAAGCCATCAGTTTGTGACAACCCTGTATTAACACCTCCCGCTAGGACTGGGA
This sequence comes from Equus asinus, assembly GCF_041296235.1. Classification (NCBI taxonomy): domain Eukaryota; kingdom Metazoa; phylum Chordata; class Mammalia; order Perissodactyla; family Equidae; genus Equus; species Equus asinus. Next base: position 85,975,634 of record NC_091810.1, on the reverse strand, counting down.
ATTGTCCGTTTCTTCTTGTAATCCTGCCTATTTTGGGGCCATGTTGTTAGGAGCGTAGGGTCATAATTATTATATCTTGATGAATTACACCATTTGTCATGCAGTGTCTTAATGCCTTGCACCTTGCAATCTATTTTGTAGAATAGAACAGCTTTCTTTTAGCTACCATTTGCATAATATGCTGTTTTTATCCTTTATTTTTAACGTTTCTGTATTAATTTTGTTTTTCACTCTTATAAGTAGCAAATAAATGGATTTTAAAACTTTGTTTTGATTTTTAGTCAACATAATAGTCCTGTATTTTACAAGGTTGGTTGAATATGTTTATTACATCTGGATTGCTAATACATATTTTTATTGTTTAGCGTGCTTTCCCTGTCAATTTTTTCCCTTTTTCCACTGATTTGATTACATTTTACTTCTCTTAACCAACACCTCCTTTTTACTTTGTTGGTTTGATGGTCACAATATCTGTTTCTAGTGTTTTAGTGGTTGCTCAAAAAATTTTAATATGTATCTTTAATTGTATATATTTTCTGACAAAGTCTAAAGTTTGGGGGTGTGATACCCTTCTTCCTTCCTCTGAACCATGTGGCATCATCTTCAATGTGGGTTCTGTCTAGAATTTCAATTCTAGCTCTGTTGAGGAGGTAGGAGAGAGGAAGGGAACAGGGGTGGAGGGTAAGCTCCTGACACTAGGAATATTGATAAAACTCATTCACTTTTCTTTTATTTTCCACAATTAAAATCACTTTAATGTATCTTTCATGATTTTTTAGAATATATGTTTAGTGTAAAATATTTTCAAACAATACAGAAACGTCTAAGAGGGAAATAAAAATCACCCAAAATGCCTCCTCCCCTGAGATAACTGGATTTGGGTGACCATCCAGTCACGTATCTCTCTATGCAGACAGACAGAGATAGATAGACATATGCATTTTCATATATGCAATTTTCATAAATGGACTTATATATTTGCTTTTTCAATCAAATGACAGCTTTCAATGAACTTTTTTTGAGTTTTGCTCAACTCTCCTCGAATATACACATGTTACAGAACCAATATATTAACAGGTTACCTAAATATCCTGTCCTAGCTTTTCCTAGCTTTATTTAACCATAGATAGATAAATGAGATAGAAAGAGATAGAAAGAGAGAGAGAAAGGAAGGAAGGAAGGAAGGAAGGAAGGAAGGAAGGAAGGAAGGAAGAAAGGAAGGAAAGAAGGAAGAGAAAGAAAGGAAGAAACAAAGAAAGAAAGAAAGACAAGCGACACATGTATAGAATTTCGGTCATCGTTGATTTTGTAAAACCAGGATTATATTGTACTTCTCTGAAGTTTGCTTTTCCCACCTATAATCCATCATGTAAATCCTCTGTAGGCAGCTGCAATACACCTAACTCATTCTTTGTAGGTTTTTATTATGGAGATTTCCACACATACACAAAAGAAGTGAGAAAAGTATAATGAACTCTCATGTAGCCATCACCCAGCTTCAACAGTTATCAATATTTACATTTTGCCTATCTTGTTTCATTAATCTTTCCTGTGGCAGGCAGAATAAGGCCTCCTACCCCACCCCCACCCCAAAGATGTTCACAATCTATCTTCTAGGAATACGTTACCTTACCTGGAAGAGCGACTTTGCAGGTGTGATTAAATTAAGAACATTGAGATTAGGAGATTATCCTGGTTTATCTAGGTGGTCCCAACCTAATCAAGTGAATCCTTAAAATTTGAGAATTGTTTTTGCGTGTATTTGGAGAAGGAGATGTAACTATGAAAGAATGACCAGAGAAAAGCAACCTTGCTGGCTTTGAAGATAGAAAGGGCCACAAACCAGGGTCTCTAGAAGCTGGGAAAGGCAAGGAAATGGATTCTTCTCTAGAACATAGCCCTGCCAACACCTTGATTTTAGCTCCATGAAAACCATGTCAGACTGGTCATCTACATCTTATACATCTAAGATAATAAATGTATGGGGTTTTTTTGCAGTAATTTGTTATGGCAACAATAAAAACCTATTGTCCCTCTCTCCCTCCCTCCCTCCCTTCCTTCTGCCTTCCTTCCTCTCTCTCCCCTCCCTCCCTCCTGTCTTCTTTCTTTCCTTCCTTCCTTTCTTTCTGGTGAGGGCTGCTGTATTTTACAGGAAATTTCAGATATCACATTTTACCCACAAATACTTCACCAAATATTTTTAACAGATGAGCATTTAACAAATAATCACAATATGTATTAAACCTTACAAAATGAATAACTGTTTAACATCATCCAATAATCTGTGTTCATATTTTCTTTATTGTCTAAAAACAATGTCTCTTTTTATCCTTGGTTTGTTTGATCAGGCTTAAAGAAGGTCTTCAAGTTACATTTCATTGATATTTCTCTTAAGTCGCTTTTAATTCATAACAGTTTCTTTTTTTCCCCTTTTAAACAGGCCATTTTTGTGTGTGAAGAACCCTGGTCCTTTGCTCACTAGAATTTACCACACTCTGAATTAAGACGATCACATCCTCAAAGCATTGACTAACGTGTTCCTCTAGCCCCTATTTCCCCGTAAACTGGCAGTTAGATCTAGAGGCTTGCTACAATGTAGATTCAATTCTTGGCTTCCTGTTGCATCACATGAGGTTGTGTGACTGTGAGTGACATTGAGACGGATTGTTGGTTCTGGTGTTGTCAGCCTATCCATCCATTACAAAGTTTCCCCAAAGCCTTCCACCCTGTGATATTAGGAGTCAATTGTCTAAATCTATTATTTCAATAGCATTGTTTGAGTGTCATTAAAATTCATTTACATATACTTGATGCCTTTTAATCTTTTGCAATTTTTTTAATTACTCAAGTTTTCCCAACTTTAGCCAATGGGAGCCCCCATGATTGGCTCCTGGGTTCTTTTGACATGACCCATTAGCCTTAGATAACCTCCTTTTAGTATGAAACACCATTTGGAGACCACAACCCAAGTGATCAGGGTTAACTCACTCCTTTTAAAGCCTGAATGACGTTTCACAATGGGAGTGGCAGACGTTACAGGTGAGCGCACGAGACTTCATTCTCTTCCTGTTCCAGGATGCCTTACTGCATGCTAACCGGCCACACCTCCTGACCCTCAGACCTACAGTTCCTCATCGGACCTCGTTTCTGGCAAACAGGCCCCTGAGAGAGATTTGGAAGCCAAAAGTGTGGAAGACTTTTGCTTTGGCTGCTTCTGTCACCTCAGCTGGAGTCACGGAGGCTGCCACGTCGGAGCGGTACTAGGAATCCCAGTGACTGGTGCCCAGCTTCACGGAGAGCAAGAGTCAGTGCGGGGCAGGTATTTTGCTGCTTTACGTGACTGCTGCAGACTATCCTGGATCCAGCCATGGGGTGTAGCTTTCTGAACGTCTAGCTTTATCAGTCAGCTTTTGCTAGGTTATGCTGCTTTAAAAAAAATCTTAGTGGCTAATGACAAAGAGTGATCGCTCGTTGATGTTGCACATTGGCTGTGGGGTTGATTTGACTCTGCTCCTGTGTCTTCATTATTCTAGGAGCCAGGCTGGTGGAATAGCCCCTATCTAGGACATGCCATTGTTGTGACAGATTGAAAAGAGAGGTGGTGAAACCATGCAAAGGCATTTAAAGCTTTTATTTGGAACTGGCACACATTCCTCCCACAAATCACGTGGCCAAGCTTTATGTTATTGGGGTGGAGAGGAATACTGTTCTTACAAGGAAGGGGAGCAAACAATTGTGAACAATAATGCAATCTACCACTGTTGCTATCTGTTTATGCCAGAGAGTGCAGAACCTTGGTGGGCCACTTCTGTGCTGGTGTTAGGGAAGTCACTCCTGGAAACTCCATCTAGACTCTCCTCCTCCAGCCTCCCGAGGATCATGTCCCTACCTAGATTCACCATATCCATGCACTTTCTCCTCAAATTAACTGTAACACAACTTTGCAACACACTATGGATGCATCACGTTTATTCTATTTGTTCCACATTGATGGGCAATCACTTTGTTTCCAGATTGTATTTTTTTAATTTTGCTACTAAATATAATGCTGCAACAAAATCCTTTAAAACATATACTTGAATGCTATATCTTTATTCCTATGGGATAGATTTCTAGGTGTGGGATTGCAGAGCCCGAGAATATGGATGTTTTTAATTGTAATAGTTATTTCCATATTTCTTTATAAAAAAAACTAAAACAACTATTATTCCAACTTTTTTCTGCATATTTATCAGTGATACGTAATTTAACTCTTTAATATTTTTGCCATCTGATAGGTGAAAAATGTTCTTTCTTAGGTCTTTTAATTTGCATGTTTCTGATCATTAGTGAAGCTAGGCATCTCTTTCTTTTTTTTACAGATTTATACATAATATAAAATTCACACATTGGAACTGGCAATTGAACGATGTTTAGTAAATATGTATGATTTACAAATGTTTTCTCCCTGCTATGACAGGCTGCTGGCCTTCTGCCCCATCCCACCCTGGTAGAAGCACTCTGCAACCAAGTTCAGGGGAGGGAATGAGGACTAAGTCCCAGGGAAGAGCGCCGCACGCTGCCGCTGTTCTTACCTGAAGCTCAGCGGGTTTGACCTCAATAAACACTTCTCAATATGTTGTTCGCCTCTGGTCAATTTCCAGACCTGTGAAATGGTTATTTTGACCATTTTCCCCCCCAGTTTTTTAGTTCTGTGTTTTGAGGAGAGGATTCACTGATTTCTTCACCCCTCCAGGCTGGAAGTTGCTAGGCATCGCTTTTTAGGTTTATGACAGTTTGGAGTGGGGCTTTTTTCTCAGAAACTCCAGCAAGTGCCAAGGTTGTGTTCTATTACCTGGATGGGGATTGGGTCATGTGCCCATCCCTGAACCACTCACCGTGGCCAGGGGAAATGCAAGGCTGTGATAGGCCGAGCCTGAGTGCCACGCCCACTCCAGACTCTAAGGGGGAATGAATTCCCACAGCACCTAGCCTGAGAGTGGAGAGAGCTGGTCCTCCAGAAGTGAATGGGGGTAACATTCCTTGAAAGAGAGCATGATGCTAGGTTGCAAAAACAGTCGATACTCACTACAGGCTCCCTTCAGAGCTGTGCTGCCCTGCATGAAGCCCTACATCATGGGCCAGTGACCAACTCCTGTAGTGTCTATCAGCTTCAGAGAGACCCTGCCTGACCCCTGGGTCTCGCTGAGTTCTTACTGATACCGGATGGACAAAGCCACACGATTCAGGCCCAGAAATCGGCTTCAGATGGGAACAAATTTCAGCGCCCTCTAAGATCTCTTCTAGTCATAAACCTAAGAATCTAGAATTCTAAATTTCTCTTGTTTTACATTTTACTTTTTTGTATGTTTCCTTTTAGTCTCTTGTTCCTTCTTTTCAGCTATGTTCTATTTTAACATTCTTTTATGTTCTTATTCTAAAGACTTCCCTGTTCTGTTTCTGCCCTTCTCTCTTTCTTTTATCAGCATTTATTTATTGAACACTCACATCAGTCAGGCAGTGTGCAAAGCTACAATGTTGCAGAAACAAAGATGTATTAGCTACAATTCCTTCCCTCAAGTTTACAATGTCTTTGCCAGAGAGAACCTATCATTCATGCTGAAGCTTACCACAAAGTAAAACAAGTGCGTGCAACATGAGGGATGCTGACAGTGCAAGCTCTGCATTCTCCCAGGGCTGGCCTTGTGCACAGTTTAGCTGAAAACTGCTGCAAGTCCAAGAAGGCAGCCAAGCTCCAGAATACCTTACTCTTCCCAGGGCTTGAAATTCCTCACTTCACCTCTTCACACTCCCGAAAAATGCCCATAACTCAAAATCTCTAGGATGCTGGATGCCAGACATTTATAACGGAAGATTAATTAGTTCCAAAATGTTGCTTTCATCTTAAGATGGGCAGTATCAACCTAAATGCAAGATGGTGGTTTAGATGTGGTAGGGGATGGTTTCCAGAGTGGGATCTGTATTGAAGGAGGCCTGCAAGGGGATCCCCAGAGGCATCGTGTGCCTGTGCTGCAGGATAAGGTGGATACAGAAGAAGGATGAGGACCCAGATGGGGAGGGGACCTCCAAGAGTTGATCCCATATACTTTACTTCTGTGCCAAGGACCCCTTAGAATTTCATCCATCTACTATCCCTTGTCTCGTTTTCTTCCTCCTTTCTTTTTCCTCTCCCGCTCAACTGCCAGTTGATGGACAGTAATGTATATGTGATTTAGAGCTCAGTGACCTAAAGAAGGCATTTTGACTTTAGTTGAAGTTTTAAAAATTGTGCAATTCATGTGATCAAGTGTTGCTAATGTCACCGGCTGATGAGTAACTGTAAAGAAAAGCAAAATCTCCCATTCCTTCATGGGCTCCTTGCCAACACAGTGAATTATCACAAGGGCAAATCAAGTGCAGAAACACGGCTTTGGGGAGGGGGGAATTTTGAGAGACTGAAAAAAATAAACCCTAGAGAAGGGGGGAATCACACAGGAAGAAGGGGGAAAAACTACCTCACCTTCGAGTGTGAAATTGGTTTACCTTCGTTAAGATGCCAGTCCCATGAAAACTATAAATATAGCATCCTGATTATTTAAGAGAAAAACGCTAATTTTCAAGTTTGTGCTATTTCTAGCAATTCCAATCTGCTATGCGGGAAGTGTGAGAGTGCTGATAATTAAGGAACACTATGTTAGGCACTAACACATCGCCTCTGGATCCCAGCTCACGGTACCTTGTAAATGTGACAAAATCAGATTTGATACTGCTAAAATGTCAGGGGTACACGTTAGCAACCCTCTGATTTCAATACAATTCAGTGATGCTTGACTTTGCACTGCAATTGTTGTGTCAGTGTTCCTTGTCATTAAGTAGATAATGTGAATTCAAGATAACTATCACGAGGAAATATCAAAAAGCCACAAGCTGAAATAATTTACAAATCACTTCTTCCCCTGCTTTTTGTCACTGACCTGCATAAATTGCACAGTCCACAGCCATGAGAATGCCGGGGGTTGACTGAACTCCTCATGACCCTCAGCACTGTGAAGCATCAGAGAACAAACTCATGATTGTCTTACCCCGCACCACCGCCCCCCCCCCCCCGCCTTAACCCCTGTTGATGACCCCCAGCAGTCACTCAAGCCCCAACCTGGCTGTATTTCCAGATTCTTCCTCTTCTCAGGCCAGTCCCACTAGGTCCCATCATGTTCATCTACTTCTCCAACCCCAGGTTCTGTTTCAGATCTTCCCCATCTCTTGAGGCATCTCCTGTCTCCGGGTTTGAGCCCTCTGCCCAGCTGCCTGAGTGAAGTATCCAAAATGCAAATGTGGCTGTGCTCCTGCCCTGCTTAAAAACCCTGTGGTGGCTGCCCTTTACCCCTGGGGTCAAATTCCACATCTGTGGCATGCTTCCACGGTCTGTGGTGGTCTGCCCCATCCATCTTTCTGGCCAGGCAGCTCCCTACCCCCGATACCTGCACCTTGCACTCCATGTCTGAAGCAGGAGCACCGAACTGCGTAGGGTTCCCGTGTACCTCACGCTGCTATGGTTGCGTGCTTTTGTTCACGCCAGCCTCACCCACCACCTTCACCTGGAGAGCAACACTCACCCTTTAAGACTCTGTGCAGGAGGCATCTCCTCCAGAAAACCTTTCCCAAGCCTGCAGAGGAGTAGGTGTGCTTTCTCTGGCTTTTTTCCTCCCTCCCTCTGTCACATCACATTGTTGTTTACCTTGCCTTCCACCCTGATGGCTGGGAGCTCCCTCAGGGCAGGGGATGTATCTCATTCAGCTTCCTGTGCCCGATATGAAACCGCAGACCAGGGATATTGTGGTCATCCTGTGTATTTTCTGGAATTTGAATCTGAGTGTGCATTTAACTAAGTTGTTGATGAAAACTGTACAAATTCAGATTCTGCAGGGGAAAAACCACTTCCTTCAATTCCTGCATTAAAGGAATAATGATTGGATTCAAGCATTTATTCAAATATGCTATCAAATTATAAAATCATGGACTATTTATCCATATATAATATACATTGTTCTAGGTTCTGAAACTTAACATATAAGTGTTGTTCTTTATGTTTTGAGATACAGCTTGCTATTTTCACTCAATGATGCATTTTTTCAGAACCATTAATGTTGATACAGTTAAGCTCTAGCTCATTCATTTACATTGCTATGACATATCCCACTGTATCGATACATGGTGGCTTATATGTTCACGATTGTCATATTTTCTTGCTGGAATATTTGATCAATATGTGGGTTTCCTTTTTTTCCCTAATACTCTCTCTGTTAAATTCAATTTTCTCTTATATTAGAAATGCCACACAGCTTTCTTTCTTTTGATTTGTATTTGTAGGCATTTATTACCCATCTCTTTATTTCCAAATGTTCTCCATGAGTTTGTAAAAGGGATGTTTTTAATAAGCAACAGAAGTTTGATTTTTATTATTTGTAATCAATTGACTGTATCTACTTTTGATAGGTAATTTTATACTTATGAATGCCGATATATTTAGACTTAGTTATTACCAGGTAAGTTTTTATTTACTTGCTTCTTTGTCTGTTTTAATTTCCTTGCTTAACTTTCTTGCCTTCTGTAGAATTAATAAAGTTTTCTTTATTCTTTCCATTTTCCCCTTAGCTGGTTTGAAAGCTATAGACTATTTTGTTTTTACTCTATTTATGTTTACTTTTATTTTTTAAATAAAAAAGATCTATTGAGATATAATTCATATGCAATTCACTCATTCAAAGTAAACAATTCAATGGTTTATAATATATTCATGGAGTTGTGCAACCATCACCCCAATCAATTTTAGAACATTTTGTCACCCTAAAAAGAAACCTCATACCCATTATCAGTCACTCCCCATTTCCCTGGACCCCTCCCTCCCAGCCCTAGATAATTTCACTCTACTTTCTGTCTCTTTGGATTTTCCTAATAAATGGAAACATACAATATATGGTCTTTCGTGACTGGCTTCTTTGACTTAGCATAACGTTTTCATGATTCATTGATGCTATAGCATGTACCAGTACTTCATTCCTTTTGATTGCCAAATAATATTCCATCGTATGGATATTCCACATTTTATTTATCCATTGATCAGTTGAACATTTGGGTTGTTTCCGCTTTTGGGCCATTATGAGTAATGCTGCTGTAAACATTCCGGCACAAGTTACTGTGCACTCATATGCTTTCCTTTCTCAGGTATTCCCAGGAGTGGGATTTCTAGATCACTTGGTAACTCTGTACATCACCTGTTGAGGAACTGCTGGACTGTTTTCCAAAGCGGCCGCACCATTTTACATTCCCACCAGCAGTGTATGAGGGCCCACATTTCTCCACATTCTCACAATACTTATCTGTTTCATTCCAGCCATCCCAGTGGGTATGAGGTGGTTTCTCACTGTGGTTTGACTTGCATTTCCCTGACGCTGTTGAACATTTTTTCAAGTGCTTTTGGCCATTTGTATATCTTCTTTGGATAAATATTCAGATCCTTTGCCCTTTCTAAATTGGGTTATTTGTCACTTTATTATTGAGTTGTAGGAGTTCCTTATATTTTTTAGGTACAAGTTCCTTATCAGATATAAAAGTGGCAAAAATTTTCCCCCTGCCTGTGGGTTGTCTTTTCGTTTTCTTGATGGTGTCCTTTGTAGAACAAAGGTTTTTAGGTTTGGTGATTTTCAATTCAGCTATTTTTTGTTGTTGTTGCTTGTGGTTTTAGCGTCATATAAGAAACTATTGCCTGATCCAAGCTCATGAAGATTTATACCTAAGTTTTCTTCTTTTAAGTTTCAAGATGCATAATCAATTCCAGTATCATTTCCTTCTTTTTTTTCCCTGAATAATCTATTGACCACACTTTAAAGTCTCTACATGTCTCTTAACTATTTTTTTATTTTAATCTTTTTATGCCATGTTCCAAATGAGTTCGAGTTTACTACCTTCCAATTTCTTCAACTTGCAATCTAAAGTTGATTCTATTAATATTTTTATTTTAATATTCCATTTGTTTGTATCTCCAGCATTTCAATTGTTCTTTTTCATATCCACTTGTCCTCTTTCACTTTGCCTATTTATTTTCATAAATTTCTATTTTATTCATGGATGTCATTTCTTTTCTTTGAGGATCCTAAATATACTTTTCTAAAGGTAATTTTCACATTGTCATTTTTATTTCATCTGGAGTGGATTCAACTCACAATTGTCAATCTTTCTTAGCATTAGATTTTTTCTTAAGTTTTGGAATTTTTATTTACAGGCTCACCGTGAGTAGGAAAGTTCATTTTTTTTTAACCTCTGTCTCTGAACTTGACTCCTATCCAGAACCAGGACACATATTGCTTGCTCACAGTCCCTTCCAATGGTGATATTCTGGATATTTCCCTACAGTCTGACAGCACATGTCGGCTGGCCTGGGCCACCCTGTCTCCGCATCATTGCACATCACCTCCAGTGCCAGGCAGCTTTACCCCAGCCTTGCTCCAAGCAGCAGGACTTTATGCATCAAGTTTCTTTTCTTCTAACTGACAAGAAGACTGAGGCTCAGAGATGTTAAGAAGCTAACTCGAGGTCACACAGCTGGAAAGTTGTGAGACTGGGGTTTAAATTAGTCCTCTCTTCCCAGTGTGCCTGGCTGCTCGGAAGGAGGAGGGCAGCAAGTGATCTCCATGTGGCCCCTACAGTCCCAATCAGAGATAACAGCACAGCTACAGGAAGCTGAGGTCTGCTGGAGGGAGCTTTTAACTAAATAGTCCTTTTTTCCAATGAGTCAAGTGCAAACTGGACCCTGCTCCCTGGAGTAGCTCGATGTGTCCAGAGAAGGTTTTCTAGTTCGAGTGACACAAGTTCCAGTTCCCACTCTGCCACTGACTTTCAGGGTCACTTGGACAGATTCTGTCACGTCCCTGAGCCTATGTCCTTAGCTGTGAAGTGAAGACAGGAATGCCCATCTTCACAGGTCATGGCAAGGGTTCTGCAAGCTGATGCATGGGGTAGGGACTCAGCAGTGGTGGTCTCCGCGTCCCTTTCTGTGGACATAGTCTATTTTGCACAGGAGCCTCAGTATTGCTGAGAGCACACATTTCCTCCTCCTGTCTCTGGAATCTGAAGAAAGCACACGCCTGGAAAACCCAAGACACAGAATGTCAGATTTTAACACACCCCTTGCTATGAGATACATTTCCCTACTGATCAGAACCGTGGTGGGGCCGGGGGGAGCAGTAAAGGAAGGCAGGACCAGAGCCCACGAAGGCCCCCATTCTGGTCGTCAGGAGAGAACACTTTCCCTTGACAACCTGGAATAGAATAAAGCCTCTGGGAGGGAATAATTCTGGGTGACAGCTCCATAAGCCGATATACACTATGAAGCCAGTCTCAAGAGAATACAATTGTTTCAAAGAAAATAAGAGTAAATTAGAGACTTGAGATTTTTCCCTGAATAATGCATTTGAGTTCCAATTTTGGACAGTCCTGAACATGAAAAACTCCTTAAAATAAGACTAATGCCTTGGGCTAGGCAAATATTTCTTAGACATGACACCACAAGCACAGTCCATAAAAGAAAAAAGTTAATAAGTTAGAGTTTATCTAGATTAAAAGATTTTGCTGACGTGGTTAAAAGAATAAAAAGACAAGCCAAAGACTGGGAGAAAATATTTGCAAACCATATATCTGATAAAGGACACGTATCTATCATACACAAAGAATTCTCAAAATTCAGGAAGAAGAAAACAACATAATTTTTTAAATGGACAAACGATTTTAACAGGCCCTTCATCAAAGAAGACATATAAATGGCTAAGAAACACATAAAAAAAGAACGCATTGTCATTGAGGAAATGCACAGCAAAAACACAGTGAAATAACACTAGACATCCATTAAACTGGCTAAAAGGAAAAATATGCACTACAGCAGGTGCTGGTGAGGAAGCAGAATTTTTTATACACTGCTGGTGGGAGTATAAAATAGAGAACAACTTTGGAAAACAGTTTGGCAAGTTTCTTAAGAAGTCAAACTTACATTTACCCTGTGACCCAGACATTGTACTCTTAGGTGTTTACCCAAGAAAAAAGAAAGCTTGAGTTCATACAAAGACTTGTCCTTGAATGTTCATAGTAGCTTTATGTGTAACAGCCCCAGACTGGAAGTGACCCAAATGTCCATTAACAGGTGAATGGAGAACAAATTGTGCTACATCCATACCATAGAAATACTACTCAGCAATAAAACAGAATGAACTCTTGATACACCAACATGAGAGAATCTCAAAATGGTTATGCTGAGCAAAAGCCAGACAAAAAAATGAGTACATACTGTACAACTGCATTTAGATAAAACTCTAGTAAACGTGAACTAATGTGTAATGACAGAAAGCAGACCAGCGGTTGCCTGGAGTTGGGTGGGAAGGAGGAGGGGTCACAAAACAGCCTGATGAAACTTTTGGGTTTGATTGTGGCGATGCTTTCACAGGTGTGTGCATACGGCAATATTTATCAAATTTTACACTTTAAAAATATGCAGTTTATTGTACGTCAATTATATCTCAATAAAGCCAGGAAGAGAGGAAGAGAAGGGGGAAGAGGAAGAGGAAGAGGACTAGAAGACCTAAGTTCAGTGATTCTCACCTATTGGTCATTCTCATCAAGACACTGACAAAAGTTTCAAAATATGGGAATGTTTTCTCCAATGTCGAAATTCTTCTTGGACACTCAAGATTACATAGGGTCCTTCAGGTGGTTTTTATAAGTTTAAGGAATTTTTGAAAATTGATGCTTGGAAAGCATTCGTTACCTGGGGCTGTTTCCCATCCTTTGGAGTCTCTGATGGACCAACCCTTCAACTCTTCCCTCCGTCTTTTCCCAGTCCCAGTCATTTTCCTAGCCACCTTGCTGCATGCATAGCAAGTGTGGCATCTCAGCTTCATGATTTTTGTCATTGCAGACACTCCCATCTCCACTCCAACCTGCAACCCTTCAAGCCCTTGGCCCTGCAATGTTGGCCTGCTCCTGCCCTCTAGGCTGCTGGATGCACTCGGCTTTTAGTGGTCTATCCTTTGTCCTCTGGCCCACTACTCCTGGTCACCCATATGGGTCCTTGGTCCTGGCTGTGGTCGTCCAGGATTCAAACACTCACCAGACCCACCTGGTGCCTCTGTGTAGGGGCTGAAGGTAGAACAAGGCAGGGGGTGGTTCAGATTCTCTTCAGCTGGATTGTTTTCTGACCTGCGGATAGTGTCGCAGTTTCCTTCAGCGAAGCGTAGACAGTTGGCTTCCCAGGGTGGCTCAAGGCATCTCAATGGAAGCTTTCCTATCTCCCACCCCAGGTTGGGCTGGGGGCTCCTCCTCTCTTCTAGGATCTCGTGGTTCCCTTTATCATTCCACCTGCTTTGTTTTCCTTGTATTTTCTTGCCTTTCCTCAATTCATATCCATTTCCCAATATGGGAAATTGGAGAACATCGTGTCTTATATGTCTCAGTATCCTCAGCACAAAGCACAGATGCAGGCACACAGGAGAGAGACAGCTAAACAGCTGATTTAACTTAGAGCAGTGAGACCAGCGGGACCCGAGTCGACAAGTCTTGGAGACCATCGGTGTTTGCTTTCCCTTTCATTACAAATGCGGTTCCTCGACTTTCAATTTTTATCAGGGTGATTTGGGAAGAAACACTGACCCTCTTCTCTGATAAACTTTTAAGATTGCCTAAGCTTTGAAGACTTATAAACATGAAAGAAGAATCCATTTATTCTACCCAGCTGAACTCTAACCTACTTTCCAAATATACTACATTTCTCAATCCTATCCAGCAACCAGAAAGCTATGCTACTTACATTTCTTGAAAAGAGAGATGGCCAAGATTTTCATCCCAAATCTCTGGCCAATTTACCTCCCACACGTGCCTGCTACGTCCTCCAAGCAGAAGAGCAGAATGACCACTTCAGGAAAATTCACTTCAGAAAAATGCTGCTTCTCAGCTACTCTCCTGCCTGGGGAGTGGGCTAGAGAGTGGGAATCATCTGGGACCCCTCCTACCCCTCTGGACTGAGGCCTATACCAGAGGCCCAACCAATTGTCCTCTTCCTGTCCCAATTTCCCCCTCTGGTTCCTGCCGGGATAATGACCACTGAGCAGGAGGCATGGTCAGACTGTCTGACCATGAGGTGGACAATAGATGTTGCCTATATTTCCCCGCTTCTGTTGCTGACCCCAACCCCTTTAACCTACCCCCACCTCCCTAGGGGAGACGGTAATAGCCTCTAAGGGCCCTTGCTCCTGCTGGGTCCTTGGCCCCGACCTGAGCTTGTCAGCCCTGGGGATGGAGTGGGGAGGTGAGGCCAACAGAGAAAGCGGGATTACAGTTACATACTGGACAGGTGAATTACAGAGTAGGGTCAAGGAGAAAATCTGAGAAGATGGCAGCCTGAGCCCAAATTTCTGATGCCCTCCGTCAGCAAATTCACTGCAGCAGTAACGCAGCAGGAAAGCAAAAGTGACAATGAAGATGGGAATAGCCCTGATGCCAAATCCTAAAGAGGAGCCAAGGGGACAGGACAGGTGTGGCAGGTGTCAACTTTTGGACTGTGAGACTTGCTTCTGTCACCTGGAGGATGTAAGACCCAGTGACGATGGAGAAGGAGTCCTTGCTGACAATGTCTGGGGTGAAGACATGACCACTCAGCAGTGTGAATAGGCCCAAGACACCGAGCTGTGAGCTCCCCAAGGCACAGAGAGAGCTGCGGCCACGCGCCACTGTCCTCAGCGCCAGGAGAAAACTGCATCCCACATTTCCTCCTCCTCCTTGCCTTCCACCCTCAGGGGCACCACTGTTTGAGAGGCCCTCAGACGGAGCGGAACAGGCGCCAGAGGAAGCCATACGCACTGACAAGGGTGTGGAATGAACGATCATAGGTCAGGAGACGGTAGCACGAAGGGAGACCAAGCGAAGAGCCAGGCCTTCCTAATGAGGGAGCCTTGGTGAGAGAAACAGCAGATAATTAAATAAAAGCTCATAGAAGCTGCATGAAGCTACGCAATTAGAGAATAAAAAAGGAACTTGAGTACATTTTTTAAAAATTCTGAATTGAAAAATTCAGTTGCAGAATTACAAAAAGAATTGATTCAACTGAAAACTGAGTTAATAATCTAAAATATCAAGTAGAGTAACTATCCCACTACACAAGAGCAAAAAATACAAAGAAAAAACATGAAAAGAAGAAGAGACATGAGGGATAGAGCTAGAAGTAAGATGCAAAATGCAGAGTTTCAGAAGGAGATGCACGAACAGAACTAGGAGAAGCAAAAATGTAAAAAGGAGGAAATACTCTGAGTTGAAAAAGATATAAATTTTTAAATTGAAAGGCACATATAGTGTCAGCAGGAATAATGAAACAAAAGATATACACCTGGTAAAATCTAGGGACTGAGGATAAAGAGATTTGCTTGCGGGCTTCCAAACACAGCAAGAAGGTTAGTTTCAAAGGCAAGAAATCAGAGCAGCGTCAGAGTTCTCATCTGCAGCTTTGGTCACCAGAAGATACTGGAACTATATGTATGTAGTTTTTCAAGGAAAGCATTGTGATGCAAGAATCTCACACTATCCAATAAAATATTCAAATGAAAAGAGAAAGACTTTTTCATCTCAAGGAGACTCATGTCGTATGCCACCCAAGTATACTTCTAAGTAAATTACTTAACAGAGTAATCTAATTAAAAAAAAAACAAACAGAACAAAAAATTCAAAGAGTAGGAGTCAGTCAAAAAAATATTTATGGAGTCCCTATTTTGTTCCAGCATAAAGTGGTGAATAAGACAGAGCGTCTGCCCTCTGGAAGCTCCTAATCAGGTACTAAGTGTTGTGAAGAAGATCGAGTGGTGTAATGAGGAGGAGAGAGAAGGAGAAGCTGGAGCTGCGTTGGCAGAGTGGGGATGGCGTTTGAATCGAGAGCTGAGTGTAACGAGGCGACTGTGCATACTTTTAGAAAAAGAGCATTCTGAGCGGAAGAAACAGTCTCTGAGAAGGAAATAAGCTTGGTGTGTTTCGCTCATTCAGAAAGAAAACCATGGTGGTTGGGCATAGGGAACTGGGGCAGGAGGAGGTCATGTGGCAGAGACCGCCATGAACACTGAAATCCAGGTTCTTCCTCTCATTCCAGAGCACTGGGCTAGAGCACGGTTCCCAGCCTCCCTGGAAAGTGGTGTGAACAGAAATGACATTCAATTCTGCCTCATAAACACCACCCATAAGCACTCATCCCTGCTCGTTTTCCCTTTCCAGCTAGTTAGAATGGAAAGGACACCCAGGGAGGCTTTGAAAGAGAGCCACATGTTGAAGATGATGGCAGCCTGTAGCTCTGAACGACTATGTATAGAACAATAACTCTACCAATCTGTTCCCCCACCTTCGTGCTGGTATGTGAGCAAGAAACAAACACCTACACTGTCCGAGCCACGTCTACACTGTCTTGGGTAAACGTTTTATAGCAGTCAGCACGCTCTGACCATCACAGGTAGGCAGGGTGTGTGGGACCATGGTACAGAGTTTGAATTGCTCTCCAAGTGTAATAGGCAGGGCTAGGGGTGTAATGGGTATGGGAGCCTCCGGGTAGAAGTTGAGGAAGGAAGTGACACAATCAGATTCATATTCTAGGATTTAGGGGCAAGGCTTCTGCTCAATCAAGAGGCCATTGCCGTAGTCTTGGAGACAGACCACTGTGACTTGGAGTGGAGCTTCAGGAATTCAGAGGCTATGACGTGATTGAATATGGAGAGATTTTGGATGTGGAGCTGACGTTTTAGATACGGGCTATGTCAGAAAGAGAGGAATAAGGATGATTCATGCGTTCGAGGTAATTTACTGAGATGTGGACAAGTGCAATAGGGAGCAAATTTGAGGAATGGGAAACCCAGATTTGTTTGCTCTGGTTAAATCTGAGCTGTCTATTAGACAACCAAGGGGAGATGGTCAATATATGAATCTGGAGCTTCAAACAGGCAATTAAGGTTGAGGAGAGAACGACGAGAAGCATCAGTGTCTGTCTCTGAAGCCTGTGCCTGGGATCTCTTAGGGGAGAGTGCTGCTAGAGAAGACTGAGGGCAGAGCCCGGGACCCTCCTGCACAGACTTCTGGTTGGTGAGGCTGGCAATGGAGCCTGAGAGGCAGTGCCATCTGAGGGAGGAGAAAAGCCTGTCGAGTGCAGGTTCCCAGGAACTTGGTGGGTTTTTCCCAGCAATGTTCAGCTGCCTGGGTGTAAGCAAGGAAAAAGCAGAGAGTCGGTTTTAAATAGTTCGGGGCTTTTCCAGTCAAGTACTTAAGCAGAAACGCATTAGTTTCCTAGGCCTGCCGTAACTGGCTGGTGGCTTACAACAGCGGAACTTTATTCGCTCACAGTTCTTGAGGCCAGAAGTCTGAAATCAAGGTGTTGGCACGGTTGGATCCTTCCGGAGGCTCTGAGGGAGAGTTCATCCTAGTTTCTCGTGGCTGCAGGCATTCCTTGGCATTCCTTGGCATTCCTTGGCTTGTAGACACATAACTCCAATCTCTGCCTCTATCTTCTGCTCTGAGTGTTTCTGTGTCTCTTTTCTCTTCTCTTGTAAGCACTTGTCATTGGATTTAGAGCCCACCCTAATCCAGAATGATCTCATCTCAAGATCGTTAATCACATTGCAAAGACTCTTTTTTCCAAATAAGGTCACATTTATAGATTCCAAGTGGTGTATCTTTTGCAGGGGCCACTATTAAACTCATTACAAGGACCAAGGGGCAAGTGAGTTAAAAGGATTTGTGAGGGAGACTATAGGGCTGGATCATGGAATCCAAGCTGGATGAGGACAGAAAGGAGGACATGGGAGGGTCATGGAGAGTAAAAAGTGGCGAGATCAGACTGGAGAGAAGCTGAGCAGAAGAACCAGACAAGGGAGCTGGAGAGATGGGGTGCAAGGGAGCCACGACATCACGGTGGCTGAGGGAGTCTAGTTATTGATGATGACAAAGTCTGGGGAATGGACACCTGAGTGAGTGACTGAGGTGACATCTGAGACACTCCACTGGAGGACAGGAGAGCACGAGACTCAGAGAATGTTGGCTGAGTCATCAACAGGGGTGATGAAGCCCCCAGAATGATGACAGGAACGGAGAAGGGGGACAGTGAGTCAGATGGCAGAAGCATCAATGAGTGAGCGGTGGGACAAAGGGGTGGGACAGCAGTCAGGAGGATTGAGCACGTGACAGTGATGGCCAAATCGGATAGATGACTGTGAGGGGATTGCCAGGGGCAGCACAAGGGATTAAAAGATAGAAAAACAGAAAAATAAGTTAGGAACCAAAATTCCAAAGGATTCCAACAAAACCCAGGAGTTGGTGGGAGGGAGATAGAGAGAATGGAGAAGAAAACACATACTAACCGCTTCGTTGTGGTGTGGGGTCTGTGGCTGGGATTAAATTGAATAAAAACTACATTAAAAAGTCTCCTCTTGGGAAATCGGGACATTAAGTATGTTGATAGAGAAATACAGACTTGAATATACTCTTCAAAATATATGTACCCACTAAAAAACAGAAACATCTAGAAAAGCTTCCAAATCACCAGAGGCCAAAATAGTAACTAAAAATAAAAACTCCATCAATGATGTAAAAATTGGTCAGGGAAAAAAGAAGGAACAAATAACACATAATAGTACAGAAAGCACAAAATGAGATAAAATAAAGCCAAATACTTCCTTTATTTCAATTATGGCCGCTGTATTTAATGTCCCTATTAAAAATAATGAGGAAAAAAATCATTAGACAGTCATTAAAAACAATCGCCATGGTGATTATTTCATGGGCGTACAGCTGTGCACTTTAAGCATGTATAGTTCACTATACATCAGTTATCCTCAATAAAATTGTTTTAAAGAAACTACAAGGACTGTAAGATTGGGTGAAAAAGCAAATTCCAATTTTACGCTCTAGGCCTGCACCTAAAAATGACTGAGAGAGGCTGTGAAGGGGCGTGGCAGGTGCCAACAGATAGAAAAGATGGACGGCAATATTGGTATCGTATTAGGTGGATTTTGAAGTCACAAGTCTTGTAAAACAATATAGGTATTTTGCAATGATAAAAGGTGAAATCCGCAAAGATGTTCTAACAGACAAAAGGCTTTAATGTACCAATAATGTAACTCTAAAATATACAAAGCAATGACTTCCAGAAATACAACAGATGGGCAAATCCCCAAGCATATTAAGAAACTCTAACGCACTTCTCTCAGAACTTACAAAATCTAGTGGATAAATAATGAATTAAAACTATAGAGGGCTTGAGCAATTAACAAACTTGGCGTGATACACACACAGACATGGATCTTCATACTCAACAAATAGATAAGGCACACTTTTCAAACACCCTATGAATCTTCATTATATATTAGGACACGAGGAAAATGTCAGCTATTTCTGAAACAAACAGAAATCATACAACAAAACTAGAAAATGTCAAGAAAAACTTAGTCCATATAAAGTAAACAAACAAATAAAAGTCCACTTGGAAATCTTTTTTCTAAATCACCTGTGAATTAAAGAAGAAACCAAAACTGGAATTTTAATTAGGAAAAAATTGAGAAGATTACATATTAAAACCTTATGGGAATTAGCCAATTAGTGATATTTAGTAGAAAATGTGTAGCCTTAATTTTAGGTATTGGGAAACAAGGAAAATTTTAAATAATAAACTAAACATATAATTCAAGAAAATAGGACAAGTTCAGAATAAAATTAAATGAGATAGAAGGAAATAAAAATGAAAACAGAAAACTCTGTTGTCATAAATAATAAAAAGTTTGTTTTTGGGAAAAAGTGTAAAACAATGGAAAGGTTATATCTTTGACAAGGGAAAAGACAATAAATCCATCAGGAATGACAAAAAAGATAAAATGACAAAAAATAAGAAGGTTTTAAAATTTTGACAATGTACTACGACAAACTACTTTGGAAATCTAAAGGTAGTGGATGATTTTCTAAGAAAATAATGTTACCAAAACTGACTCAAAAAGTTGAAAACCTAAAAAGACCCAAAACCAGAAAAAGTTAAGTCTCCAAAGATAATGTCTGTGAAAAAGCACTTGGCACATTGAAAATCCCGTGCAGTGGGAGGGGTGGAGACCGGGTGTCAGTCCTTGCTCTGCCACTCAGGGGTCATGTCACTTTGGTAGGGTTGACAGATTTAGCAAATAAAAATACAGTACATCCAGTTAACTTGGAATTTCAGATAAACAACAATTTTTCAGTGTCAATATCCCCATACTTACACTAAAAATTTATTCATCATTTATCTGAAATTCAAACTTAACTGGACACCTGTATTTTACTGGCAGTCCTAGACCTCAGGCAGATTACTGAACTTTCTTGTACCTGTTCTCTCATCTTTAAAATGGGGATGATGAGGATAATAATAATAACATAAACTTACCCCATAACGATAATGGGAGGACTGAGTCCATGTGGAAAATCTTTAGGGAAACATGGCACCCAGTAAGCACTATGTAAATGGTAGTGATTTTACTGAGAGCTGCTTTTCCTCCTCTCTCTCTCTCCAACAGGCATGTATTGGACACTGACTGAGTGCCTGGCCTAGGCGAGACACTGGGCAGACACACGCATGATAAAATTAAAAGCCACCCCACCCTCCCCCTGCACAACCACATATCGGAGGCGATTCTAGCTATCACGGCGCTAGGTCTTCCTCCCTTGAGCCCCAGGACCGGAGCACCACACAGCTGCGCGTTTCACCCAAGGGCCCACACCCACCCCGAGGGAGGAGACCCCCATCCTGCCCGCTGTTGGGAGCCTTACGTTCATAAATTGGGGCTCTCCCACTTTGGAATCAACAGCCTGTGGCGGTGTTTGGTGACTTTACGTCTTCCGGCCTCTTTAACGCAAACAGGCACCTAGAGACGATGCCGACTCTGTGTAAGGGCCTGGCATGCCACAGGCACCTGAGCTTCTCCTTACGCTGAAACACTGTTGAGACGGTCAAGCCTTGGGTGGTTTCGCCTGCACAGCCCTTTCCCTTGGGTTAACCTTTACGTTTGCTGTTCTCTGAGGAGAAACAGGAGTTAAGACAGAGAGCAGCCTTGCCTGGTCTCCGCTCCCAGGCTTCCTTAGAGAGCTCCCGTCTCCCTGGGTCGTCGCCTTTCACTGGGAGGGAGGCCAGGCCAGCGAAACCGGACGGACGGAGAGCAGGCCTCTGCTCCCAGACCTGGGCCCTTCCCCTCGGGCCGCCTGAGCTCCTCCCGCAGGCCTCTCTGGGCAGCCGCGCAGGGCCACGCCCGGCTCGCCTCCGCCCCCTCCACTTCCAGGGGTCCCACCCCGTGGCATTTCTGCCGGGGCCGAAAGCGCCTCCATGGCCTCGTCTCCCTTTCGGGGGCTGTTCTGATGATGAAGTTCACCTCCCTGGACCCCAGACGTCTTCCTCCTTAGTCCCCGTCTGCTTCCCCGCACAACGACCTCTGCGTCCCCTGCCTTCAGTGATCCAGCCCCGCGCTCCGCAGCCTCCCAGGTAGCTTTTATTTACCCTTTGCAGTGACTGCTAAACACGCAGGGCTCTGCGCTTTGATAGTGGAAGGAAAGGGTCTATTTCTGCTCAAAGGAGAAAAGCAGCATCTTTTGCGTTCCCACCACGTGCCGGACACTAGGCTCAGCCCCTTTCCACGTATTTTTCTCATTTATTTCTCTAATAATGTGGTGAAAGAGATGTCAGTGTCTCCATTTGAGAAATTGAAAAACACGGGTTTAGAGAGTCTAAATATCTTGTCCAAGGTTGTACCCAAGTCAGTGGCAGAGCTGGAATTGAAATTGAAGTCTCTGACTCTAAGTCCAACACCTTTTCCACCATCCCACGCTGAATGCTGCCTGGTGGAGAGTTTGCATTAATGTGTGTGTGTGTGTGTGTGTGTGTGTGAAGATTTTTAGAATGGCACCTAGATCTGGGTTAATTCTGTTCTCTCTCAGCTTCCTGCTCTCCTTTCCTGCTCTCGGTTATGGATTTATGGCTTTTTCATCCTGTCTGTTCAACCCCATGGTCAGCCAGGCCCAGAACAGAGACCAGGAGCTAAGTAAAAGCAGTGTCGCCCACTGCCTCTCCCTGCCATCGTGTAACAGATCCCACAATAAAGTCCCAAATCTCCAGGCAGTGTCTGGCCCTCTCTGAAAGCACAGACCCTTTCTGAGTGGGAAGCAGCCAGACCGGGGCGCACCCTGGGCCTTGCCCTCTGCTCCCTGCACCCATCAGCCCCCAGGATCTCGTCTGCGTGCCCGCCAAACCCGTCTCTCTCCCTTTCATTTTATTTCTCTTCCACTCTTCCCTCCCCGTCTTTCTGTTAGTCGCTAAGACTGTCATAACACAGGACGACAGACTGGGTGGCTTAGGCAACAGAATTTATTTCGTCAAAAATCTAGGGGCCAGAAGTCCCAGATCAAGGTGTCGGCAGGGTTGTTTCTTCTGAGACGTCTCTGCTTGGCGAGTAGATGGCCGCGTTCTCCTAGTGTCTTCACATGCTCTTCCGTCTGTGTAGCTCTATGTCCTAATCTCTTCTTAGAAGTCCTTAAACCAGTTGTATGGGTTAGGGCCCACCCTAATGACTTCATTTTAACTTAATTACCTCTTTAAAGACCGTGTCTCCATTACAGTCACATTCTGAGGTGCTATGGGTTAAGACTTCAACATGCGAATTTTGAAGGGCAAAACCCAACCTGTGACACACACTCTCTCTCTCAAATACGCACACACACAAATGCACACCTTTTGAAAGAAGGGAAATACTAGGTTGAGACTGAGGTTGTCCCTGTGTCACTGGGGATTCCTCAGTGCCTCAGCCACCTGCTCCTTATTAATGAGGTGGAGCGGTGGGTGCTGGCCCAGGGCTGGGGCTGGGAAGGGTTTCCGTGAGTGTAGACCACTTGCAAGGGATCCTGGAGCTTTCAGCCGGGGGTTTGTGGGCCTGGTGCATTCTCACTTGTGGGTGTGAAAAGGCTGAGAACAATGAGGGAGGAGAGTTGGGACCCATGGTTGAGCGGTTTCCATAACTGGATTTTTCAGATTTGTGTTTCCATTTCAACGGTCATCTAAGAACATTAACATAAGTACATCCTGAAACATCAAGATGACCCCCCAGATGCCAGGACTGCCGTGCCATTTCAGTGCCTATGTTTGTGTTCATTTCTACCGTTGTGTTACAGCCAAAGAACGCTATTTTAAGTGCTCAGAGCCAAAGAGAAAAGAACATATTTGAATCTATGCATAAATATAATGTTTATGCAAAGTGAAGGCCAAATAATGTCACGGCACATGGTATAAATTGGAGTCTAAGTTATTTAGTTGCTGGAACAGAGAAAAGAGGAGAATTGAGTCATCACATAGCACAATTAAAAACCTGACATTAGGAGGTAGTCACGTATCTTAACCCATCATTCATTACATTAAATTAACAATAATTTTAATGTTATTGGCCTTGTACTTAATCAATTTTTAAAATTGGTTAACCAAATTTTATAAGTTGGTTTAAATTTGTTAATTTGTTTTGGTTTTTATTTGTATGAGCCTATTAATATGAGAATTTGAATCTAGTTTTGTGTTTATACACATTTAAGAAATATGTTAAGTATAAGTCCAGACTTATACTTCCTTAAGACACAGTAGATTGTATCAGACTGAGTCTCTGACTAACACAAAATGTAAGAGGTAGATTGCAATCCAAAATCAGATGTTTGATGGCATCAGAGAATAACCAAAGTGTCCGAGACTCACTTGGTGAGCCTATGTTCAACGTAGTTTTTTCTCCTTGAGTCATTTATCAATTCCCGGCGTGAGCAGAGACAGAACAGCAACAACAATGACATTGACAGTAGTCCAGCGCTTACGGCAGTCTTGCTGGGCTGGACAGATGAAACTTGGAGTTTAAGCTACAGAGAAACCAGGACTGAGGCCCAAGACCCTGGAGAAAGAAGAACCCCAGAGAGGTAAGCTGATATTCCAGCTGGATCTCCCTTGAGTCATTTTCTGATTTCCAAGCTATGTGTTGGATGAGACACAGAGAAACCAAGGGGAAAGAAGCTGCCACAACAGTAAAAACCTGAGCAGGGAATGCTGTAGACTCTCAGTGCTGGGAGACAAAGCTTGGAGTTTGGGGCCTGCCGTGAGTAAGGCTCCGTAAACACTCAGGGGTTCAGTTGAGTCCCCAGAAAAGTTGTGTCTTAGGAGCAAGGGCAAACCAGAAATAGAAAGACCTCCCCAGAACCAAGATGATCTAACTGTATCCTAGCTGCTGCAAGAAGAGCTCTTATCCCCTTTCTGGCTCCAGCTTGACGAAAGCAATTGTGGTGACATGAAGCTCTTCACCTACAACCTGCTGAGCCTGCGTGTGGGGGTGGGGCCCCATGGTTTCCCCCTGCACCTCCAGGCCACCAAGGTCCATATCAACCCTGAGGACTTCAACCCCGACTCTGTGGCACATATGATCCCCAAGGTGGAATGGGTGGCATTTCTGGAGGTGACCAATACTTTGCATCTGATCAAGCTTCCCAAAGGACCAATACACGGGCATGAGCGTGATGAGAAATTTCTGAGGAAGATGCACATACTGCAGGAGACAGATGTGTTGGAGGGAATCCTGCAACGTCCAGCATATGGACATATGCTCCCCATCAGCCACAGGATCCCCAGCATGCTGATGAGGAAACTGAGACCGAACCACGCCAGGAACCAACTTTTCATTCAGTGACCATGTGTATCTTTGTTTATGGATGTCCTGTTTGCTGTCTCTATCATGACCCAGTGACACACCAAACACACTTTTCCTTGAGCTTGGTATCAATATATATTTTTTTCTCATTAAATGTTCAAAATGAAAAACTAGGAAGAAGAAGAAAACAGTGACAACTTATTCTTCTCTGGAGGAGGCAAAAATCATCTCAAGTCTCTAAAACTTTTTTTTTTTTTTTTTTTGCTGAGGAAGATTCACCCTGAGCTAACACCTGTGCCAGTCTTCCTCTGTTTTGTACGTGGGTCACCATCACAGCATGGCTGTTGACAAGTGGCATAGGTCCACACCCGAGAACTGAACCTGGGCCATCGAAGTGGAGTGCACCGAATTTAACCACTAGGCCATGGGACCAGCCCTCTAAAACTTTTTAAACACAATGTCCAGAATTAAATAAAAATTAACGGTCATGCTAGGAAGCAAGACCAAGTCTGTGAAATCCGAGAGAAAAATAGTCAATATCAGTAGGCCCACAGGCAATCCAGATATTGGAGTCATCAGACGTATACTTTAAAATAACTATAATTACTAGGTTCCAGAAAATATATAAAAATACAGACCGTTTGACCAGAGAATTATAATCTTAAAAAAAAAAAAAAATCAAATGGGAATCCTGTACCACCAACCTCTCAACAGCTTAGTCTAGAAACCCAGGTCTTAGTTCTGACTCCTTCATCTTCCTCAGCCTGATACACTTCTGCTTCACTATCCATTACTCACTGTCACTTCCCTATTTAAGGCCGTCAACACGTCTCACCTACGTCCACACTCCACACCGCAGAATGAATTTCTCTACTGTAAATCTGACCGTTCGTCTTCATAAAATTGCAGTGGCTCTCCTATTGTCGTCAGAATCAACTCCAAGCTCCTTTCTGTGTTCTCCTGGGCCGTGCATGACCTGACCTTGCCCTCCTCTGTGGTGTATATCTTGCTACTTCACCACTCCAAACCCCAGCGAGCGCTTGTCCTTCAACTGGAGTAAATTAATTTCAGTGATTCAAATGCACTGTGCATTCTCCACCTCCTGAAATTGTCACACACCACTTCTCTTTCATGAAACCTTTACTCGTTCTTCGCTTAGCAAATTCCCACTCACCCTTCAGGAACTTTGTCTCCCAAGGGGCTCTCTCTGATCACTCGGGATCTCTTTAGATCCCTCTTCACACATAATATTCCCTCTTTCAGAACATTTATCGTCAGAACAGTAGTTAACTATCTCCCTGCATATCTCCCCCACCAGATTACCAATTCCCTGATGGCAGAGACCATGGTCCCCTGAGACTTTGCACAACAGCTAACATATTATAGGTAAGCCTGAGAATTGGTGGCTGGGAGATGGCCTTGCAACCAGGGCCTTGAGAACAGAAACTCAGCATTTTTAAAAAAAGGATTCAGCCCACCAATGGGCCCACCAGGCCCCAAGTACTGATGCTGAGACTGTATTTGTTTGCCTCCACTCACATGGGGCCCAGGGTGAGGCCAGTCTCCATGGAGGACTGGGAATCACAGCCTAGCCCAGAGCCTCTGGGGCCCGCCCCACTTCACACCAGCTCAGGGAGCGCATAAACGCCGGCGTTCCCTTTCCACAGCCCTGAAGGTCGTGAGTATCAGGAACACACTCCCCAAGGGCCCTTCTTCAAACTGCGGGCAAAGCATACAGCTAGCTGTTATCTGGCTGCAGTTGCTTTCCAAATGATCTATAAAAGTCTACGTTCTTCCTCAAAGTGATCTTTTCTCTTAATGCCTCTGTGGGTAATCAGGTCTGTCCTAGCCACAGGGCTGGGGTGAGGAACGCGTGTATAGAGAAGTCCATTTGGAGTGATGATTCAAACATACAGGGCAGCTAATACCCTTGTGGTGGGGGACAGACTGGAATAGATGAGGTCATTCTCGTCGGTAGCGAATCTTCGATGGTCTTCACGGCCCTGCTCTTACAGCCCTGGCACCCACTGATCCCTGCAGCACAGCCACCTGAACGATGACAGCTTTAGAAACAGCTGAAAAAGTAATAATACTACAAAAAACCACGACCGAAATTTTTATCTGGCCTACCTTTTCATCCTTACAATGAGCATGGTTATCTCCACTTTGGAGGTAAGGAAGATGAAGCTGAACGGCTGAGTAACTTGTCTCAGGCCACACAGCTCGATGCAGCCAGGGTTCCAACTCAGGTGACTGCGATGGATCCACATGTCTGATGATCATTTCCCCCTTACGTGGAAATGACTGAATTGTTCTGAGCACAAGTCACTCCTGTTCTCTGGTGCCGCTCTGTACTCGCAAACAGCATGCCTGGGAGGAAACAAACACAATTTTGAATCCTAAACTTATGAACCTAAACTTAAAAACTTGTAACATCAGAATATGTCCAGGGTCAAAGGGTCAAAGCCATTTTTTTTTTTCCGCTGAGGACGATTTGCCCTGAGCTAACATCTGTGCCAGTCTTCCTCTTGTACGTGGGTCACCACCATGGCATAGCCACTGACGAGTGGTATAGGTCCCCACCTGGGAACCGACCCTGGGCTGCCAAAGTGGAGTGCACCGAACTCAACCACTAGGCCGCAGGGCTGGCCCCTCACAGCCATTTTAACTTTTGGATGCTGTTTGCCAAACAGGAATCTGGCTTTACCCTTTGAAATGTCTCTCTTTTCAAGAGCATCTCTGCTGTCTGGATAACATTTGTGTCGAGTAGACTGCCTCGTGGAGGGAGCACTAAGGCCCCCCGAGACCAGTAAACTGAATGTTTTTGTGCCTGAAATAGCCTTCTGAGGGACACAGGCCCTCTCTTGGTCCTCTGATTACACTTGATGGTGCAAGATAAAGTAAAAAAGAAAGCTTCATAATGATGATGCACTGCTTCCTGCCGCAACCATAAGGAATGAAAAACTCAGTATGGCCTAATTCACGACATAACAACCGGCAACAGCCCAAGTTCATTCCAAGGTAGAGACATCACTAACTTGTGACCCAGCCTGGGGGTCAGGCAGCTGTGAAATAACGTTTCAGTTAAAAAACAAAAAAGAAAAAGAAGGAGAAAAAAACCCCTCCAGAACATATTGCTGATAAAATGTTTACACTCGGTTTAACAAATTTTATAGTAATGATGCTTTAAAAATGTGTTTCTCATGAATGGCTTTGCGATACTGAATGCAAATAAAGAAATAATGAGTTTGGAATTACAAACAGATTACCTCTGCCCGGAGCTGATGGTATCAGCGCCTTACCCGCACTCGCCAAGCCCATAGGCGTGGATTTGCCACGTGACTCCCAGCAGATCCTATAAATTGCATTTTGGCTGTCTCATCAAGTCACGTGGTTACCACTGGAAGGTTCTGTATGACTGTAGGTGCTGTGGCAACAGACGAGCCTCTCCTAACCAAAAACACAACCAAAACGTCCTAGTTGGCCATGTGAGCACCATGGAAACAAGAGAAACTGAGGAGAGCGACACGAGTCCCAGACCAACATCAGAACGTTCGGCCTGGAACAAATCTGAACCGAGAGAGAAACGCCAGTCTTCCATAGAAGCAGCAGAGATGATATTTTAACCCAGAGAAACAGCAAAACTTCTAAGCCTGAAGGGGCTGGATGCTAGAGTGAGCCCCAGGCACACCTCAACAGCCTTTCAGGCAGGCCTGGCAGACGCCTGTGGCTGGGAGGGACTCTGGACACAGAAAGGAAAGAGCTCCGTTTAATTACCCACGATCACTCAGACTCACACACCACATTCCGCGGCGCACGGTCACGTAGCAGGCTCAGGCCTCAGCCGTGGGTAGTGGGGAAGATGAGAGGTCAACGGGGCGGCGTTAGAACGCGCAGAGACTTCTCCCCGGATGCAGAGAACACAGCCCTAGGATGAAGGAAGGATCGGGGCAGTGGGTAGGGTGACCGACACGCCCCAGGTTGCCCAGAATGTCCCCAGCATTAGCACTGAAAGTCCAGGTCCCAGGAGACACTCGCCCGACAAACCCCAGCACCAGGGCGTCAGTTTAGAGAGGAGCACAGCCGCAGCCTCAGTAGCCCTTCCTGAGCTAGACCCAAGGCAGACTCCTGCGGAGCCGCCTCGGAAGAGGAACGCTGAGGACTTGCAGAAACCCAGACCAGGATCTTGGCCCTGACCACCTGGAGGGAAAAAGCGGACTCCCAGGGCAGGCGGCTCTGGAGCGCAGGACTCACAGCCTAGAACAGAGGAGGCTGAAAGAGGCGAGATGAGGCAGGCAGGCTGGTTATCCAAAGTTCCTTACAGGACTTGAAAGTGTGATCAGAACCCACGGCGTCTCTCCTGTAGTTAAGCATAGAGCAAACACAGGAGTCCTTATCTCTCCTCTCTGTGTGTGGGTCTGGCTCGGCCATGTTCCATCCATTTTTTTTGTCCGTCTCATAAAGCCCTTGATTAAAGAACTCTTCTGGATCGTGTCATACGTGCGCAGGCTTGGCCTGACTATTGGAGGAATATTCTGGTTAAAATTCTGCTTTAATCACCTGGTCTACCCCCACCTCCCCATCTCTCTTATGAGAGCCCTGTCGTAAGGAGGCTCCCCCAGTCATGGTGTGTTCCCTGTTACACAAATAGGGTTTCTCAGCCCAGGCAGTGATGGGCTTCAGAGAGAGGCAAAAGTGATTCCTCTAATGGATCCAAGTGTGGATTTACACATCCTTCATTCCTGACAGAGGCCACAATGTAAAAGTACCTTAAAAAAGGCTTTTGAACACCCCCTGCCCCCATCTTGCTGTTATACAAGGAGAGAATATTGTTATTTATCATTATTCTTAGGGATGAGGATGGAGTTTGATCCATTCTTCCTCTCACCTGTCCTGCCCTGTTAGGCTCTGGCCGACAGAGAACATCACACAAGACGCTAGCTAGGAAGGGACCTGTGGATGTTTTACTGCTGAGTCAGAGAGGTACCCACTAACCCCCAAGGCACAGGGGCCCCCTGGATGAGCTGGGCCGAAGAGGACCATTTTCTTCACTGCCTGCTTGTGACTTGAAGACCACAGGCCCTGAGAAGCTGAACAGAGAGAGCAGAGGTCTGGGCTGGGGTTCCAGAGGCAGATGTCACCTACCGCTCCCTTTGGAGTGGACACTTTCAAGTGCGAGTGCCTCTGGTGACTGATTAGGAAAGGGTACGCAGGGTGGCTACGTATGGCTGTGCAGTCTGTGCACTGCACAAAAGCACCCCCTGAGGGGGCAAGTGGGAACTGGAGTGTAGCCCCGGTTCCACTCCAAGCATCGTGCAAAAGCTAAAGGGGCTCGTTTGTCTTTGCACAAATATGTCATCTCCTCACCAAGCCCTGTTCCTGTCAGGACCTGCCTGCCCAATGGGGCATCGTTTTCAAATTCCCACAGAGGCGCCTCATGGGTTAGCTTGCTGTCTGTGAGCGCTACCTTTAACACTCCCACTCCACTTCCTGGTCAGCACGCGGCTTTCCATATGTTAGCGACTCCACTGTCCTTGGGACAACTGAGTGAGCAGACGGCAGGAAGAGAGCCTCTCCTCCATGGAAACAGAAGACAGGTGGGATCAGGGTTCTGGCCGAACTCCATCCAAGTTTTGTCCACTTAACCAATTGGCTAAACAGCCAAGCCTATAGTCAGCCCCAGACACCTGTGCTCTCAGGGGAGCAGGCCAGCGGAGGAGCCGTGCCCTCACAGCTTCCGGCCATGCTGCCCATCACTGCCCAGGCCCTGTGGGGTGGGTGCTTCAGCTGTTAGCCCAGAGCCTCTGAAATGGTCAGAACAGAGTATTAAGTAAAATCATTCCAAGTCCCCACGCACCCTAGGCCAAAAATTCACCCCGATTACATTTCCCATCTCAGATTTCAAGCCACGCTGTCTGATATAGCTCAGCAGAGGAAGCCGTACCACAAACACCACATGAGAGCATAAAAATACTCCAGGGAACACGATACCAACAGCTTAAAAATACCCTGGACTTGAGCTCTGTGGCGCCCCGTCCCTTATTAAATTCTAGGAAAGAAATCAAAGCTCAACACGGGAGTTCCCTTCCTTTTGCAAATTAAAATCTAAAGAAATGAAAGGCCTTCCCTCCCAGATTTGACTTCTCTGGAGTCTCAGCCAGCGGGGCTCCCCAGCTGGAGTCGGCGAGTCTCCTCCAGGAGCAGCTGCTCTCCAGTCGTCTCCCGGAGTGGGGGTGGCTCCTGGAGCAAAACGGAGGTCCGGTCTGAGTTATCCAATCCCAAGTCCCTCGTGTGTCCACTTTTCCAAGAGCAGGAAAGTCAACAGGGTGCCCAGGAGCAGCCCAGCCCCAGCCCCACACCCACCAAATTTAGCCAAGCGACACGTGTCTGCTGCCAGCCATGGGGTGTAGCAGATGCTTGGTGATATCTGGGGGAAAGGAGATGGAGAGAACAAATGCGAGACATAGAAAGAGAATATTCTGGGTTTCAGACTCCCTAGAATTGCCAGTAAGACTGGCATTTGCCGAGGGGCAGCCCCCTGCCTCCAGGTCTTACTTGAGTTTCAGGCTTCTCCGCGTCCAACCTATGTTTATAAAACGTCCTAATTCCTGTTTCTCCTTTGAGCCTCATGTTCCTGGCACCCCAGGGGCTGCCTCCTCCCATCAGTCTCACCTGTCTGTTCCCTCCCGTGAGCAGGAACCTGCCCAAGCCAAGCGTGTGTGGCTCTGCTCTTCTCACACCCACTCCTCTCCGTGACTGTCACCTGCCTCCTGGGTACGCCCTGGCCTGCTCCGCACTGGCTGCTGCTTCTGCCCCCTGCGTGCGCCTTGTGAATCCTGTCGATTAGGGCATTTCCCTTCTCTCTAGTTTTTAAAAAAAATTATTTTATTGCAGTCATATTGGTTTATAACATTGTGTAATTTCAGGTGTACATTATTATATGTCAGTTTCTACAGCGACAGCATTTTGCTCACCCCCAACAGTCTAGTTTTTATTTGTCATACATATGTGTCTCTTTACCCCTTTCACCCTTCTCCTCACCCCCTTCCTGTCTGGTAATCACTAATCTGTTCTCCTTATCTGTGTGTTTGTTTATCTTCCACGTAGGAGTGAAATCATATGGTGTTTGTCTTTCTCCGACTGGCTTGTTTCGCTTAGCATAGTATCCTCAAGGTCCGTCTATGTTGTTGCAAATAGGACGATTTCATCTTTCTTTATGGTAAGTAGTATCCCATTGTATATATAGACCACATCTTCTTTATCCATTCATCACTTGATGGGCACTTGGGTTCCTTCCACATCTTGGCTATTGTGAATAATGCTGCAGTGAATGCAGGGGTGCATAAATCTCTTCCAATTGTTGATTTCGTGTTCTTTGGATAAATACCCAGTAGTGGGGTAGCTGGATCGTATGGTATTTCTATTTTTAATTTTTTGAGGAATCTTTGTACTGTTTTCCATAGTGGCTGCACCAGTTGGCATTCCCACCAGCAGTGTGTGAGGGTTCCGTTTTCTCCACATCCTCTCCAACATTTGCTATTTTTTGTCTTGTTAACTATAGCCATTCTGACAGGTGTAAGGTGATCTCTCATTGTAGTTTTGATTTGCACTTCCCTAATAATTAATGATGTTGAACATCTTTTCATGTGCCTGTTGGCCATCTGTATATCTTCTTTGGAAAAATGTCTGTTCACATCCTCTGCCCATTTTTTGATGGAATTGTTTTTTGTTGTTGAGTTGTATGAGTTCTTTATATATTTTAGAAACTAGCCTCTTGTCAAACATATGATTTGCAAATATTTACCCCAGTTGGTGGGTTGTCTTTTCATTTTGTTCATTGGAAGAATAAACATAGTTAAAATGTCCATATTACCTAAAGCAATCTACAGATTCAATGCAAGAATCCCTAAGACACTCTTTGCAGAAATAGAAGAAAGAATCCTAAAATTTATACAGAACACAAAATATTGTGAATAGCCAAAGCAATATTGAGAAAAAAGAGTGAGGCTGGAGGCATCACAATCCGTGACATCAAAATATACTGCAAAGCGATAGTAGTCAAAACAGCATGATACTGGCAGAAAAACAGACACACAGATCAATGGAACAGAATTGAAAGCCCAGAAATCAAACCACACATCTACGGACAGCTAATCTTCAACAAAGGAGCCAAAAACATACAATGGAGAAAGGAAAGTCTCTTCCATAAATGGTGTTGGGAAAACGGGACAGCCACATGCAAAAGAATGAAAGAAGACCGTTATCTTATACCATACACAGAAGTCAACTCAAAATGGACTAAAGACATGTATGTAAGACCTGAAACCATAAAACTCCTAGAAGAAGTACACTTTTTGAGATTGTCTTAGAAGGATCTTTTCAAACACCATGTCTACTCAGGCAAGGGAAACAGAAGAACAAATAAAGAAATGGGACTACATCAGACTAAAAAGCTTGCGCAAGGCAAAGGAAACCAGGAACAAAACAAAAAGACCACCCTTCTCCCTAGTTTTCGACTCAGCTGCAGGAGGGCCAACAACTGAAGCTGCTGTCGATGCTTCTGGAGAAGACCACCTCTTCGTGCCGTAGGCTCCTTTCCAAATCCTCGCCTCTGCTCATCTTCTGAGGTCTTCTTTCCGCCGCCTCGTTTCCCGCAGCAGCGGGACAGGCCCCTGGCGTCCTCTCTCCCTCTGCAGTTGTCTGCCTCCTTTCAGACTAAGTTGTGAAATTTACGCCTGCCACTTCAGTCTGCCCCTTTCCTTCTCTGCCATGTGTAGGGCTGGAATTGTTTGCTGGATCCTGGTGCTTTTCTGGATTTTCCTATTTCTTTGTTTCAGGCCCAGACCTTTGTGGTCCTAGCCTTCTCCTGAGTTCTCAGGTAAGTCCCCCATAGCAAGAGAGGAAGCCAGGGTTGGGGGAAAAAGTATTCATTACTCAAATGTATCCTATCTTTGTCACTTCCTCTTTGAGAAGAGGAAGGCTGCCAGGATGTACTGTCTCAACAGTCGTTCATCCAACAAATATCTACAGAGGGCCTACTGTGCGCTAGGAACTGTCCCAGATGCTGGGATACAGCAGCAAGCAAGACAAAGCTCCTACCTTCACAGGGCCCATGGTCAGGGGGAGACCCCAACATCTAACCTGGGCTTCACTCAGCTGTGACTTTCCTACATGGCCCCTAGCTTCCCTTCTAACACCAACTGCACATGTTTTCCGGCATATTTGTTCCAAACCGGTGCCAGGCCCGCTTTCCCAATAGTATAAGTGTCTCATCCTGAAAATTGCCCTTCACATGCTGGAGTCCTTCTCCCAGGTCATTCCCATCTCCCCTCTCAAATCTATGCACTTTCTTCAGCCCCCTCGTGCAGCCATCCCAGTCTTCAAGCAGGGACTCCCCAGCTGCTTTCATCACAAACTCTTTCTAGCTAAAGCTTTTAATCCCTTTCTTGGGCAAAAGAGTTGGAATAATTCCATTTGATTTTTTTGGCACCTGAATCCAGGACAATGGCGTAAGCCTTTTATAACCT
This sequence comes from Equus asinus, assembly GCF_041296235.1. Lineage (NCBI taxonomy): Eukaryota > Metazoa > Chordata > Mammalia > Perissodactyla > Equidae > Equus > Equus asinus. The sequence continues at coordinate 85,941,394 of NC_091810.1, read as the reverse complement.
GAATCCTCAAGCCTCTTTGTCCACTTATGGATTAAAATGTTCTGCTTCCCTGAGGATAACCCCACATTTCAGGTCCCTGAATCCACCAGGATGCTCAGACCTTAGGTAAAGACCTAGCTAAAGCCAGTGTGAGAGCATGAGGCAGGAGACGGCTCCAAGAAGCCATGAGCCAGACACGTGGATCCGAGGTTGGCTCACACGTACTTTTCTTGGTCCTGGATATGGCTTAACACAAGACTCAAGATAACACTTGCTGAGACAGGAGAGCCCGTGCCTTCCATCAGTGCCTGGCCCTAACAACTCCCAAATCCAAAGCCCTGCCTCATACCCCAGTTCTCACTTCCCACGTGGAACGTCGATGTTTCTGGTAAGTCAGAGTCCCGTGCATCTTACCAGCTGTGGCTGCAGGTTGAGTTGCTGTATCGCACATCAGCTGTACACCAAGATTTCATGCAGCTCACATCCTATATCAGTCAGGAGAGGCCAGGTTATGTCCTGGTAACAAACGGCCTCAAAACCTCAGTAGCCAAACAACAAATGCTTATCCATGTATGTCATAGGACGTCTGGGGAGGAAAGGGGGTTTTCTCTACATTTTCTTTATTTGGGGACCTTGACTGAGGGAAGGCCCATCTATGTCCTTCTGCAGTCATGAAGTTCTTATTGTCATTATCATCATTATTGTTATCTACACCTGTAGTAGAAAAACGAACTGTACCTGGAGTCAGGAGAGTTTATCTTGGCCCTCACTCTGCCACTTAATAACTATTAATAATACTTAATAACCAAATGCCAGTTACTTTCCCTCTATGGACCTCAGTTTCCTCATCTGTAAAACAAGGGAATGAGGTTACAAATAATCTCTAAGGCCACTTTCATCTCAGGAAGTCCATGTCTCTTCTACCTTGGAAGGAAGGGGAATTGGTGATTATTGAGTGTCTATTCTCACAAGTACTCTGGAAAGCATAATTAGTCTCACATACAGATTGGAAAGCTGAAGTTTAGAGGAGTTAATTCCTTGCTTGAGATCACACACGTGGTAAGTAACAGACGTGAGAGTTGAACCCATGACTGTCATATTGCAAAGGTTTTTCTCTTTTTGTTGTATTTCATTCAACACACAACCTGACTTTACAAAGACAGACAAGGAGGATGGGGAGAAACAAATGCCAGGAGGTGAGCAAAGAGCCATGACTCATGGAGTAGCCATGGGGAGTAAAATTACCCACGGTATTTTTACTTCTTCTCATGACTCAATTTAACTTAGTGACGACAATATTGAGTCCTTACTAAGCTCCAGATCCTAGGTTAGGTCCTGGATGTGTAAAGACTAAATACACCTGAGAAGGCAGGGAGCACACATATCCAGTCGGAAATAGAAACCACTCTCCATATTTCAAGAGGGAGGGATTTAGTACAAGAGATTCACGTCTTATAAACCGCTAGGAGGTCTGCGGAAGCAACGACAAGGGAAAACTGTTGCTGGCTTTCAGGAAATGAGGACGTGAAGGAGCTACCGAAAGCTGCCATCTGCCCATGCATCTCCCTGCCATTCCTGGACGTAAATAATGACTTATCCTTTTCTTCTGACTTCCAAATCTCATGCACAAGCCTCTCATTTGAAGAACTGAAACTGGAATTCTGCTGGCAAGGGAATCTGGGTAATGTAGTTTCCAGACTTCCAGCCTTTGTGATGCAAGGACAAGCTTAGAAAGCCAGGGAGGGTATTGAGGACAGTTGGTGGCACAGCACACCAGTGATGACTAGAAGGGTCAGGAAAAGTCTTCTGCAGGGTGACATCAGCTGAGTCTTGAAATAAGATGGAAAGGGAGGGTCCTGCAGAGGGAGTGGTGTGAGTGAAACAGAGTGACAAAGCCTCTTGAGGAATGTCAAGTTACTGAGTCCAATCAGAGCATCAAGTGGGGAAATGGGGCTAGGTGAGGCCTGAGTGGTAGGCAGATAAGATTCTGGAAGGCACAGCATTGCCATGCTAAGGAGTTTGGACTTTATCTAATCAATTGTGGAAAACCACGGAGGTCTTTTAAGGAAGAAAGTGGCAGAATCAGGTGAGTACGTTTAAAAGATCCCTTTGTCAGTGTCGAAGAAGATTGGTGGAGGAAACAGGGAGACCAATGAGAAGGCTTTGCTGTCATCCATGTGCTAGACTATGGTGGCTTGGCCTTGAGCAGCGACCATGGGGATGAGGACAAGGGGTTGGTTTGGGAGGTAGCACAGAGGTAAGCCTGAGTGATTCACGGGCTGTGGGCATGAATGAGAGAGGAGAGTCGGCCAGGCTTCTGGCTTGGGTGATGGAGGATGGCGAGACCTTTGAGACCATTCCCTGCAGTGGGAGCTTGGCAGAAGGGGCATGTTTAGGGGCTGGGGAGACGGGACTGCTGAGTTTGGTTCTGCACAAGTTGGGTTCAAAGGGCCTGGTGATGGACGGGATGATAACACCAACAAGATGTGGAGTGGCATCCTCCCAGAGGCCAGCCCTCTGCTCAGTGCCAGGAGCACTCAGCTGAGCACGGAAACCCTGTCTTGGAGGGGCTCTGAATCCAATGCACCTGGCATGTCTGTGACCCCAGAGGAGCCTCAACAATGGAAATCTTTGGGGAACATTCCACCATTGCTTGAGGCAGATGTTTTCAGTTCCACAATGTCTGCAAGACCCCTTTCCCTGGAGTCTCCCAAAAGCACACTGGAAATGGGGCTCATTCCCTCTTCCTCCGGGCCCCAAAGGGAGGCCAAAAATGACAGGAGAGAGGAGCAAGCTCTTCTGCTGTTTGATCTTGATGAAATCTCAAACCTCTCTTAGTTCCAGGTTCTTTATCAAACGAGATGATTGGGTTTAAGGCAAGAAAGATTTTTAACTAGGCAGCGGGGGATTTTAAAGATGGGTAAGACAGGGCTGGAGCCTTGGGTAGCTAGTCCGCTCTGAGTGGCTGGGCCGAGGGCTCCTGGGGCTGGATTAGAAGTAAGGTTCTACTGAGACACGGTGTGGGGACAGGGTGACCATGTGCCCCCGTTTGCTTGGGACTTCCCAGGTTTTAGCTCTGAATCTCCCGTATCCTGGGCACCGCTCCATCCCAGACAACCCGGGACAGCTGGTCACCCTATGTGGGAAGGATATGCTTCTCCTCCTCCCCAGCGAGTTCCCCATAAGGATCGAGAAGACATCACAAGACACTCCTGAGCAGTTTCAGCCGCTTCACCTAGACCCACCTGCCAAACACCGTCAACCAGGGGAGTGAGAAGGCACCTAAGCACAGTCTACGCGAAACCTGCCTTCTCGGTGGAAGCCTGTGTGGCCGCCTTACTGACTGTGCACATTGCCCCCAACCCCAGCTCCTCATCTGCTTTCCCTGCTTTATTTTTTAAATTTATTCCATGACATTTTTCAGCTTCTGTCATACTAGGGAATGTGTGTAATTATTGTGTTTATTATTAATTGTCTGTCTCACTCTCCTTGAATGTGAACTCCTGGAGGGCAGGAATCGTTCGTTGTGTTTCATTATCCATGTATCACATTCATCTGGAACATACTAAGCCCTGAATATCCATTTGCAGAATGAATGAATGAGTTAAACATGCTCTCGATCTATAGCGTCTCGGACAGAACATGAACTAATCCTGACTTTTTAAAATTCAAATGAGACTAAGAAGACATTTGCATTATTTCATATTCAAAGCCGACTATTGACACATTTAATCTTGCTAAAGTTGCCAAGGGTGGTGGCTTTCTCCTGCCAGTGGGTTACATAATCTTCCAGGCACACATTCGAAGCAGCAGCTAACCTGTGTGGTGGCAGCTGTGGAGCGGTAATTGCGAGGGGGTGTCTCTGACAGGCCAGAGAAGGCAGGCCATCTGCCACAGAGTCGGGGACAGCCCGGGCCAGGATGCCTGGCCTCCAGCAATGCCTCACCTGCCAATTAGCTCTCCGCACACCAGCTGAGTGTGGGCTCCAGGCTCTGCTGGCCAGAGCTGCAGATGGAACAGAAAGATCCCCAGCGTAGGGACCCATCAGCCCACCCGTGCTGGAGCCGGCAGGGGACTGGGTGGATGTGGGCATCTCCTATGGGAAGTGGGCAGGAAGCTGTTTCCATGTTCCCATTCCACAAGCCTGAGGGGAGGGAATGAAATGTTCGTGGGAGCGGTCAGGCAGGCTGAAATGGTGCTGCCTCGCTTCCTGAGCACTCCATGCCCAGGCTCACCCCCTGCTGTTGGCACACGTTGATCTCAACGTCTGCCATGCTCTTCTCCCCCACGATGGCCTAGCAAACATCTTTTCACCCTTCAGATCTCTGCAGAGATCTCACCTCTCCTGTAGGGTCTTTACTGGCCATCTGCCAATAGAGTTTGTCATTCCTTAATCTGAGATACATCAATAATAATGATAACGACAGCAGCAGCAGCTAAAATGCGTCAAGCACTTACAGTGTACAATAAAGTGCATAATAGCACCTGGCCACAGGTCTGTTGCCATGTGGAAGTCAGCTAATACGTGCGCACACATCCATCCCCATACTCCTCACAGCAGGGCTACTGCACAGGTGCCAACTCTGATTTCCAGGTGAGACCTGGGGCTTCGACAGGTCACCTCACTTGCCATGTCCACATGGCTATGAAGGGGAGAGCTTGGACTTGGCTCTCAGTGGACACAAGCCCAAAGCACATGCGCTAGTCACCGTGCCAGGCCGTGCACGTGGCGCTGTCCTCCTGCCCCCCACTTTCCACCTTCACGTGGTGGCATGGCGTCTTGCCCCTGGATCTCATGCCTCTGGGCCTCAGCTCCCAGTTGGCAGGGGCTGCACCTCCTTGATTCTCCTCTGGTTCCTAGGCCCTAGCAGTGCTTGGCTTGTACTGGGTGCTCCAGGAGTGTTTCCTGAATGGAATAATAATACAGGGAAAGAGCTGGCACCGTGGAGGGTTGACCCCAATTGACCTTATTAATTAGGTTAATTAGGAATATCTGGAAATTGTGATGGGTTTGAATCTGCATCCACCAAATGACCCCGCATTTTCTCAGTTTCCCGGGGTGTTACAAATCTGTCAGAATGGCCCATCCTCCCAAGGAGGAGGGAAGCTGATGGCCACTGCAGCCCGGGCTCCCAAGGATTCTCTGTGCCCTGTGACGCCAGGGCTCTTGCGGAGCAGGAGTCAGATGCTCAACAGCTGCTCCCAGAAGCTGGCATTCGGGTTGTAGATGTACATGAATGCAAGGGCCGCCAAGAGAATATCCCAGAAGGGCCAGACCTGTGTGGGAACCCCACTCAGGGCAGCAGGGAGCCGTAACTGATGAGCTGTGGACCGAAGCCATGAGGAGGATCAGGGCACATGCTGCTGCAGCATGGGCAGAGTCTCTGTTCCTCACGGTTCCTCGACCAAGGCCCTGTCTGCCGGGCACCAAACTGTCCAACTAAGGACAGAAGGATGAGAGGAGACAGGACACAGGCACTAAGAGGTGGCAGCCGACAGTCAGCTGTGTGAACCATCCATCCTTCCCCCTCAGAGACGAGGCATGCCAGAGAATCCTCCTCTCCTTCTGCTACTGAAAACCACACCCAGCTTGGCCCAGCATCAGCATCAGCATCAGCACCACAAGCAGCCTGTATCCCGGGATGCTGGGAAATACCCAAAGCGGCCTGGCGGGAGGAGCCCTCTCACCCGCGTGGCCTGGGCTCCTCGTTCCTCTCCGGCAGCTGAGGTCTAGTGGCCCAGAGGAGCCAGAACATGGGAGTGCAGGGGGCACCTGCTGCTCTCCTTCTCCTGGGACCCCGCCTACTCCCCCTGTAAGAGGGCTGTCCTCAGACATGGCTGGAGATGGAGGCCACCACCTGACAATAATGACTGTGTTAATAATCATCGTCCTGTAGCACCTACCTGTCCCAGGCACTGTTCTAAGTATTTTACACACAATAACTCATTGACAGCTCACAACAACCCCTGAGTATAATGTATAGATGAGGAAACTGAGGTACCGAGAGGCTACATGCCCATGATGTCATCTCAGAGGCCCTAGGAAGGTACTCATTAACCCAAATACCTCTTCCACTAGTAGCTCATTTTACAATTAGTGCTTGCCTTTGCACAACAAAAGTTAAGAGCTCTTTCGCAATGGAATGTCCCCATTAGGGAAAGCCTGGAGTAACGACTACATGGATAAGTCATGAATTGACTCCCTTCCCCACCGTGCAGCAGCTGTGTGACCTTGGGCAAGTTGCTGAACTTCTCTGAGTGTCAATTTCCCTTGATGTAAAATAGAGATAGAACTGAGTTGTCCTGAGGATTAAATGAGACAATCCTTGTAAAGTGCTCATACATGTAAACATTCAGTAAATGTTGGCTGCTGTCGTTATTATTATTATTGGTGTTACCTTATTGAGAATGTATTTCTCTGCTCCTCTTATCCGTGTCCCTAGAAGAAAGCAAGGCCTTGCCTGGGTGGGAGTGAAGACAGTTTTAATGAGAGGTGAGCAGGCAGAAACAATTTTGTAATCTGAGTTTCCATCCCGGAAGGCCTGATGTGAAATGAGGGGATGAGAGAGGGGTCCCATGAGGACAGCAGTCCCACAGAAGAGGCACCGGAGGGAGCGGGATTCCACAGAACACAGTGGGACGGTCCAGACAGAGGAGCTGGCCAGCCTCAGGGAATGTGGTCGTGTCTGGCTTCCAAGGAACGGAGGCTCCTTCAGCAGCCTCTAGGGCTGCCAGCTTTCCGCTCCAAGACGAGCTGCAGACACAGACAGAACTCCCCGCTTCAGCAGCCCTGGGGCCTGGACCCGCAGTCCCAGGCCAGGAACGTTTCTCTGCTCCCACCTCCAGGGCCCAGGGGTATGTTTCTTTCCTTTGGGAGGAGTGTTCCTGAGAGACGATGGGGCCACCAGCAGGAAGGAGGTGGATTTCTCCAGATGGCACTGTCTCTTCTCTTACCCACTGGATCTTATGTAAGGTCCCCATGACACGTTGCCTCCTGGAATAAGGAGCCAGGAAGTGGGGAGAGCCTTCCTGGCACCCTGCTTTCAATAACTGCCTTTATTTTACAGATAAGACAGCTCATGCTCAAAGAAGGTGATGTCTTGTCCCACATCCGCCCTGGACCTTAGCCCCGGGTCTCTCGAAGGCTCTCTTCCCCTCCACATGGCACCTCGCTTCGCCAGACCTTCGATTCTGCGTTACTCGCTTTTGTCAGACACAGAGAACTAAATAAACAAGCGTGTCTCCCTTTTTCCCAGGGAGGCCATGAGCTTTGAGCTAAATTTAGAGCTCGCTCCCTCTTATTCCGATTTCCTGGTGCCGTTTCCTCTTTCTTCTGTTGAGTATTTCCAGCAAGCTCTTAGAAAGCTTCGTCTTCACTGTCCTGATTCATGGATGAGCTGCCTCCCATCCCCTTGGGGAACAGGTTTAGAATAAATAACAATTTTAAAATATTTACATTTAAACTTAGTGTCTCCACAGCCCCCTGATATGGAAAATGTGTGTCTGGGAAGTGAGAAGTTCTGATTAATAGGCTATTCTGATGGATAGAGAGAGGAGCAGAGCCTATTCGCAGAGGGGGCGGGAGGCTGGCACGTGCACGGGGAGATCTGAGGGGTGTGGAGGAGCTTGGGGTGTGTGGGTGATGCCTTCGCACTCCTGGCTGACACCTGACAGACCACAACTAGAGCGTCATTGTCCACTCACCGTTCTCCTTACCTGTTAAACGTGAAATCCCTCAGGAGGTGTGGAGGTGGGAAGGAGGAGTGTCACATACCCGCTGGTTGTGGACAGACCACCTTGGTGTCCTCTGTTAATCAGATCCTTTCCCCGGGGGGCATGGTTTATGGGATGGGGCCACCCTGACTGGGTCGCAGAGGCACTGAGCCTGCACGGTGCCATCTGTTAGTTACCTTGCCTCCCTAATGGCGATGTTGTTAGTTCTCACCTCTTGGCCCTGCTACCCCACCTGCCACCTCCAGTCTGCTCTCACCCCTCCCAGTTTCTGACCCCACTGCCCAGGCTGCTGTTCCTGCCACCATCGAGTTGGTGACGTTTGCCCTTCCCCTTCCCACTTTCCCAATTTTGAGCCCCTCTTTTCCATGCCTCCAGCTTTTCTGACCTCAAAAGGCCTTAGTGCCCACCCTCAAGCTTCCCCAGAAGGGTCCTTGCCCTCCCCAGCTGCTTCCCAGAGCTGCGCCAGGCTCCAGGATTCCCCCTCTTCACACTCCACCCAGCACCATCCTGGGTTTCCATAGTCTCAGGCAGCTGACAGAAAGGAACTGTATGTGACCGTCCAATGCACACTAGGAAGTAGATGGTGACCGACATCCTGCAACGTTACCTGGGGTGGGGTGGAGAAGGAAGTCGAAGCGGCAGGACGGCTCCCCGTTCCCACTGTTATCCCCCATACGCAATGAAATTCTCACATCCCCAGACATCCCTTCCTCGAAAGGGGCATCTCCTTCCACCCAGTTGCTCAGGTCAAAGAGAGGAATCCCCTCCTTCCTCCTTCAAATCACAGCCTCTGTCTCCTCCATCACCCAGCCCCACTCTATCGCCACACTCCCTTACTCCACCCCCTTCCTTCTGTCTGCACAGCCTCCACCCTGGTCCATCCATTCTCTCTCACCATGACGCTCCCATAGCCTCCTAACCATTCTTGTCCCCAGCACAATTAGTTCTCCACACATGAGTGCAAGTGATCTTCTGAAAGTGCCCATTAGAGCACACTGCACCTGTGAGCCAGTCCTTCCCGAGGCTTCCCATCAACCTCAGAGAAAACACATGATGTTTATCCCGCTTCGAGGGCTTGCTTCATCTGGCCCTTCTCCCCTCTGATCCACCCTCACCCCACTTCATCCCAGCCCCACTGGATTCTTTTTCTGTTCTTTTAACTTGCTAAGTTCATCCCCACCTCAGGGCCTTTGCACTTCCCATTTCCCCTGCCTGACCTGTGCCCATGACCAGCTCAATCTTGGCACTGAGTCTCAGTTTAGGTGTCTCTCCTCAGAGGAGTCTTGGATGAACACCACCTTTCCTAGGTCCCTGTCACATCACCCTGGCGTGTTGCCATCAGAGCGCTCATCTCTTCCTAATATTGTCCTGTGTAGTTATTATCTCTCCCCCTACCAGAATGTAAGGTCACATTGTGAGGCCTCTTTCTGTGGTCACTCGTGGATAATGGGTGTAACAGAAAGAAATGGGCTTTGGATCAGACAGACCTGGGCTTGAACCATAGCATATCCTTTACAATCTCAGATGCCCTTTAACCCTGCCAAGCCTGTTTTTCTCTTTAGGAAGGTGAGCGCAGTAAGATCTCATGGGGGCTGCGAGGAAGATGAAATGAACTGAGGTCTGTACAGGGCCTGGTGGGGTACTGGGCTCACACAGACCCTCACCGAGCAGCCATTTCTCTTTCCCCTCCTGCTCCTTTGCAGGGCTTGGGGGCTGTTGCTGGCAAACCCGGTTGTTACTAGAAGGCATGTGCCTGGATGAACTGGAACAGAGAACCAAATCTGGCTGATGGAATTACAGATCCATAGCAGGTTAAACTGTGTCCAAAAACTCATGTCCACCAGGAACCTCAGAACGTGACCTTATTCGGAAACAGGGTCTTTGCAGATGTAGTTAAGGTAAGCATCAAGATGAGACCATCCTGGACTAGGGTGGGCCCTAAATCCAAAGAGAGTGTCCTTGTAATAGACAGAAAAGGACACACAGGGTGCAGAGAAGAAGGTGATGCGAAGACAGAGGCAGAGATCAGAGTGACGCATCTACAGGTCAAGGAGCCCCAAAGGTTGTTGGCAACCACCAGAAACTTGGAGAAGCAAGGAAGGATCCTTCCTGGGGCATCCAGAAGGAACCAATCCTGCTGACACCTAGACTTTGGATTTATGGTTCCTGAACCAGGAGAGAATAAATGTCTGTTGTTTCAAGCCCCCAGTTTGCAGTACTTGTTACGGCTGCCCTGGGAAACTATACGACATCCAAGAGAGCCAAGCACATCTGAGAAGGAAGAGCACATTGACGTTGTGGAAGATTCTACAGCTCCTGGTGTACTGTTACTGTGTGGTCCTACTGGGCCCTGGGGAGACTATCTGGCTTACTCCAGGGCACCCAGCTGTTGGGGCAGGGGTGGGGAGAGGGAGAGTGGCTTTGTTTCATCTTCAGCTCCCAGTTTTGACTCAACAGTGAGGGGGGGAAGTTCATATATTCACTCAACTAACATCCATGGACTGCCTGCCATTTACCAGCCCACATTCCGGGTGTTTCATGAGAGGGGAAGACATCCCTGCTCTCATAGCACCCTCTCTGAAGGCAGTGATGAAGACGTAAACACCTAGCTACAATGGATCAGACAAAAAGACAGGCAGTTAAGGCTGCTTTATGATCAAAGGGGTGAGAAAGACTTCTGGTGCCTGGGGGTGGTACATGGAAGTGACACTGACCATTGGTGGGACCACAGGCCTGCCGCTGCCCCTCTTGGAGCCCCAACAGTACAAGAACTAAGTTGGAGTTAGTGTCTCTGAAGCCCTCCCAGTTTAGATATTCTCTGATTTTCTAAAGTTACTGTACTCTGGGCTGTGGGCCACCTTGAACACCCTAATGGTGCCCATCTCGCTTCCCCAGACTATGCAGCCCTGCACCCTGCCCCCGCTTCCGTATCCCAGATGTGAGAGTGAGCCAGAAAGGGTCACGCAGGACCATCAACACCCAGCTTTGAGGCACTTCTGTTGCCTGGAAACCCAGGCCCAGCTCCCTGTGGCTAATCCCCCACCCCCCACCCCCGGGCTAAGAGCTAGGTAGACTGAGGTCCTGGAACCATGAGAGCAGTAGGCTCCCGGAAAGTCCCTTGCAGCAGACAGCTGGCAGCCCCATCCCCTGTCTGGTACCTTACGGGAGGGAGCGTGGGGCCGGCGGCTGGTCGAGAAGGAGGGGAGGAAGGGACGTTTGGTCCCATGGCTCTAAGTGATCCCTCCACCTGCATCTCTGGAGCAGCCCCTGGGCCGCTTCCACCCCTTCCCCCAACAGACAGGGATGGAGCATCCTCAGACGCCAGGCCCTCTGCCAGGCCATGGGGGTGGTGGGCAGGTGCAGAGGAGGAATTATCATGGACCCAGCCAGTCTCTGCCCCCAAGAGATTACGTGTCAATAGGTGACATTTCCCATCTATTTCCACCGGCGGGGGAGACCTGGAGCAGGTTCCTTCTGGGCCCCCTTTGCCAAGGGGGGATGGGTGCAGAGGAGGAGAGCTTTGCTCTCCAGGTCATTACCACCCCCTTAGGTGTCGAGGCCCTCTCTCCTCTCTGGAGGCTCAGGAGTGCCTTGGCGCATGGAGAGCCGTGTTGGCATGGGGTGGGTAGGATGGAGACTTAGAAAACCCTCAGGGCCCGGGAGGGCGTCACGCCTGCTGGTTCATCAACGTTGACCTGCTGACCAACACTGGGGGTGATGCTCTCTGGCTGCATCTTAAAGGATAACAGACAAGCCTGCTCAGCTGGGGCAACGTCCCCTGTTCCTGCACAAAAGGACTGACAGCTTCCCTGGGTCACTGATGGGCCTGCGCGGACGGGACTCTAGGCACGGGCCCTTCCTGCTGACTTCCGTGCAACATCTCCATCCCTCCTCCCTTCTCCCCGGAATCTTTGTCTAGTCTCAGGGTGTGTGTGTGTGTGTGTGTGCGCACGCGTGTCTGTGTGCATTGGGATGAATAGGGAGAGGAACAAAACTCCATTGAACCACAAAGCTTGCCTTTTTGTCTGGGCCTGAGTTTTAAGTTCCAAAGCCAAGAATTTGACATCTTTGTTCCCTGCTGTACTCTGAGGTCCTCCCTCCCAGGGCAGTGTGATTCCAGTTTAGTTGCCTGGACTGGGGAAAAAGCCTAAGGACATGAGAAAGTCAGGTAAGGATACAGTTGGTCAAAGCGAAGTGTTATTTCAACACATAATCTAATCTGAACTTAATATGCATAATTTACTACACAATGAGGCAAGAGTAATTATTACAGAAACATTTAGTGAGCATATTATCTACTTTATTCCAAGTAATATCTTAGGGTCTTGAGGGAAGGGGGAGATATGGCATAAAGTTAAACAAGACAATTCTACTCTCAGCCAATCTACTAAAGGCAATAAAATACACAGACATGACTACAGTTCAAGATAGGATATAGAGGCCATGAGATGAATTATAGAGTGCTTGTGGGCGAATACAGGTGTGAAAGGAAGAGCAGCTTAAATGTGGTAGGAGGACAACTGATTCCCTACCTAGAAAACCCCAGCTGGTGCACTGAGGAGCCGCCAAGACCAACAGTGAGTTGGGAAGGTGACTGGACACGAGCGCACACAGCCAGGGGCCTCCTCTACGTCAGCAACAGCCAGTTACAAGACGTCAGGGAGGAAATATCCTATTCGTGTCCACAACCAAAACCATAGTAAGTCCGGGAATAAATCTAACAAATGCACAAGAGTGGCTTGAATAAAGCTGTAAAACTTTACCAAAGGACATCAATAAGAATGAAAGAAATGGAGTTACCATCCCATGTTGTCACATAGAAAGACTAACCATGGCAGAGATGACAATACTCCCCAAATCAATTTACTATTCAATATCGTCCAACAAATTTTGTGTGTGGGGGGGAGCTTGACAAATAGATTCCAAGTTTATCCTGGGAAAGAAAAATGTGAAGGAAAAGAGGAAGGAAAAGGAGGACGAGAGGGCGCTGTGTGCCGTGTACTATAACGTACTCGACAGCTAAAGGAATCCAAACAACACGGTATTCTTGCAGGATTAGATAAATAGATTAAACTGGGGAAGATAAAATATTCCAGAAACAGGTCCCATATGTCTGGGAATTCAATATGTGATAAAGGAAGCATTTCACCAGGCGAAAGAATGAACTACCCCAATAAATGACATTGTCCTTGAACCCGTTCTTTGTCTCTTGAGAAAATTGTCACACAAAGTGGGGAGACTCCTGGCTGGGAGTCGGAGACACCTGGATTTGAATCCCAGCCCTACCGATTAAAGCTGGATCGCATTGAACGTGTTTCTTCAGCACTCTGAGATTTCTTTGAAAAATAGGGAAATCAATATCTGTCCGTCTACCTCACAGGATTCTGATGACAAATGAAATATCTGTATATATGACCGAGCTTGTGTTGTAATTCTTAGGACTCTAGGAATGAAGGCCCTGGGGTTACACAAAACAAAGACAAAAACCCCTCACGCATCTAAAGGCTGGAGTGTCACCGTTGGAACATCTTCTCTTGCTTCACTGTCTTGGTCCATGCTATAGTGTAAATTCCCTGAGCGGCAGCTTTTTAAACTGGCGCCAGCCCCTCAATAGAAGAACTGCCCTGAGAGCAGACTTAAACGAGCAAGACGAGCATGAAATAATCAGCAGAGGACAAGCCCAAGGAGAAAAAGGCTGGGAAGACTAAAGACCATCTCTACCACGTGCCTAGGACTGCAGCAGGTCCACTCTTCAGGCTTCATAAAGGACACTGGTCATTGGCTTGTTTGCTCTCACGTCCACCCCCTTCTCTTTTCCTGCTCTATTCTCTATGGCACAGAGCTGCATTTCCCAGCCTCCCTTGCCAACGTGCTCCCAGGTTGATTCAGCTGATGGGAGACGCTAGTGGAAGACTGGAGGGTGGGAAGAATGAAGAAAGCAAAGTATTACCCCTGGTCTTGCATCGCCTCTGGTGGTGTCTCAGCAAGGGAGAACAGCAATGGCTGCTTTTCTCCTATGATCCCAGCTCTGGAGGGACAGACTCTTCCCTTATTTTCCCTCCTCCCACTGCACAGATGCACACCATGCATGCAAGTCCAGCTTGATGGCCTTGGCCTCTCTGCTCTCCTTGCTTTGTTCCTCCAGCACTAACATTAACAGCAGTTTCCTGTTGTTGCTAACCTCTGGGATTCCTCACTGTCCGGTGGTTTTACTTCTCAGCTTTTCCATTATTTGCACAAGCAGTTCCCTGTGTTAAATTCCCATATTTCAAAGATCTAGAGTGGTTTCTGTTTTCCTAACTCATAGGATCTGTCCCAGGGAAAATATTAAATACTTACACTAACATCGATACCAACAGTATCTAAAGTTTATTGAGCATCTACACGTGCCAAGCATTGTGCCAAGGGCTTCAAATTGTCTCCTTTATTCTTCACATCTACTTTAGGAGGTGAGCACATTATCACCCTGATATTGCAGATGACAGAAACTGAGGCTTACATTCAAAGTTGACATCCCGTCTTTCTCAGGAAATAATTCTTGTTGGAGAATGGCTAGCTGATTCTGACAGAGGAGAGACCTAAGTCAACCCACAAAACCCTGTACCCCACATCGCTGTCTTTCATGTTTCAGGCAGCTCGGTGGTGGCATGCACCCTCTTCCAAGCCCCCATGTTGTCAGGCCCATCCTCAGTTACAACCCCCCTGGAACCTCTGTGTGTGGCTGCAGGCACCGTCCGGCCACCACATCAGCTGAAGTAGTGGTTGGCTCTGACTCGTGACCCACCTTGTCCAGTTCTTCTTTAAGTAGAACAGCAGGACCATCACCAGCATATGGTCGTCGGTCCTCTTCTAATGAACTTTGATGAAGAGGATTTGGGCTGACACCTCAGTCATTTCCAACCACACAACCGTTTTTCACCAGCCCAGAGCCTTTACTGAAGATTAGATTGGGTGGACCTTTTCTTTCCTCTTATCTTTGATCATTTTGCAAAAAATAGGAGGTGTTATTCAGACTGCACAGAAAAGCCTGAAAATTGCTGTTCTCCATCCTAATGCTTCTCAAAAACACTATTTTCTCCATCACTCCCCACTCCATCACTCCACCACCACCTATTTTCTTAATATCCTCCCAACGTAACTACTTTGAAAACCCATGAAAGCCAACTTCTGGGAGGTCTTCTGTCTGCCTCAGCTCTCTCCTTCCAATTCAAGGAAGGCAATTACTATTTTCTCATGTATTTCTAGACACATCTCTCCTCTATCTCACATCTTGAGATCAAGAGTTCTTGGACCCAACACACAAAAAGTCATCGGACTCTTCCTAATTTGCATGCCTATCTCCTTCTAGAGAGCTCAGACCTTACCCGCTCAGTGGAACTACTTAATTCACTTCAGTTGCTTAAACATTAAAAATATAGATGGATAGATAGATAGATAGACAGACAGACAGAAAGACAGATAGATGATAGAGTGAGCACATTCATGAGGACCAGTTTCCCCCAGATTCCAACTCTGGGAAAATATAAAGAAACAACAGTAAGTTGGGCAAAACATAACAGAATTTTTGTTTTGTTTTGTTTTCTGAAGGAGGTAGGTCCTCACTGTTTTCTACAATTTGGTTTAATAATAAGAGACTATGCAACAAAAAGTTTACCTTTTGTTCAGAACAGACACCTCCCTTTTCCCCTTACCCTTTGGGTCCTGATGGAAACTAGATGTGGCTCTAGTTTATCATCCAGCTTCTTGTAAACTAGAAGCCACTCATATGTGCTAGTAAGAAGGTGGAGCTGAGGAGAAGACAGCTTTTTCAGCTCCTCCTTTCTTCGGTTCTATTCACTTTTAGAAGCAATTAAGCAGAGCAATTTGAACAGCATAAGCAATTACTTTAAGCTAATAGAACTTGTTATCATGTCAGGGGATCTATTTTGTAAAGGAAGACAGTTGCTGGTGAGAAATCAGAAATGTAGGGCTGTCTCTTCACCATCAGTCAATCAATCCATCTCTGAGTCCAGTTGTAAGCATTGACTCCATGCTGGGCCCTGGGAGGGAGCAGGAATGGCTGACTCAGCCCCTCCACTCTCTGGATTTACCATAAGTTTGGGGAGACATGGTTAGTAAGGGCCACACGTTGATCCTGAAATGTGCTCCCCTTAATGTTGTCACACCTTAGGTATCAGTTGATGCCCTGAGAGCACAAAGATGGGACCCCTAACTGAGCATGGATCAAACAAAGAGAGTTTGCTCAATAAATGTTGGTTAAAGGAGTGAGTAGATGTGCAGCTTATTTGAAAAGAAAACCAGCCCAAAAAACAAAAAACTCTACTGAGGAGCTGGGAAGGTGGCGTGAGTGGGAGGCTAATGGCGGGAGGTGGAATGTGGAGGCCTAAGTGCGGGATGAGTGTAAGGACTAGGGGTGAGGCCAAGTTCCCCAGAAAACCTTCTAAGGATGCCTAGTCCTGGCACCCAAAGTCCCCTCTGTATCGCTTTCCCTGGTGGGCCTCGTTTGTCTACGTCTAGAACCCTCCTTGCTGATTTTTTTAAAGCCCCTGCCTTCTGGAGCAGTGCACTACCCTCAGAATGCAGTGACGGCCACGCGTTACAGCAGCAATAGGTGTCGTCGTGAGCACTCAAGTAGGATGTCCCTTCACTCTCCACGCCCTTTGAGCTCTAGCTGCGGAATGGTGTCACAGGGGCTGCATCCCAGCAAACTCACCCGAAAGCAGCTGTGAGATTTTTCATCAAATCAGTGTTGTTCCTGTTGGGAAGATCCCGCGGTGTTGAACACTGAGAATTCTCAGTAGAATGGGGAACGCTTCAGAGCATCCAGAAGTTTTGCCTCACCAAGCCTGTAAAAGTAATCAGATGTTTATCTAAAGCTTGTCCAAACCACTTTGGTCTGGACACGAGGCTGGAAATCTCCTGAGAAGCCGTCTCCTTCTGAAACTTGCTTTTTCTCTCTTTCTAGGGAGGGTGGAACTAGTGAACAAACAACAATGGAACCTTGAGGACGTGATCTCTCCTGAATAAGCAGGCCGTGAGGAGGTCTCAGGCACGTTGTCCTCCTATTTCCTGCGCTCTGCTCTGGAAGCCCTGGATGCCGTTTCTCTGGCATTTCACTCCTCCCACCAGTTTCTTCCCCAAGTCACTGCTAAACCTTCATCCTTCCCTCTTCCCTGCCACGCACAGCCTAATCCACAAGAGCAGCAGGCAGGTGCATCTGCTGCTGATATGTGGACACCCCAGTCCCTCCCGAGTAGGGGAAGAAAGGGCAGAGTGACCCCTGCACCCAATGTCAAAGCACCAAAAGCATCCAGGGAATTCCTCTTCCTTACCCTATACCTTTCTGGCCCAGGTGGCTTCAGGCAGAATTCTACCAAACACTTTAGGAAAAATAATGTCAATTGCACAAACTCTTCCAGGAAATAGAAGAGGCAGCAACAAAAAGGAACAAACTACTGACACACGCTGCAACATGGATGAATCCGAAGAGTGTGATGCTGAGTGACAGAGGTCAGCGCAGAGGCTCCATACTGCGTGATTCCATTTACATGGCCTCTGGAAAAGGCGAAATTGTAGGAACGGATATAAGATCAGTGGTTTCCAGAGGCTGGGGGTGGAAGAAGGAGACTGGATGCAAATAGGCCGACAGAATGTTTTTGGGGTGATGGAGCTGTTCCGTATGTTGATTGCAGTGGTGGTTATGACCGTACGCATTAGTTGAAATATATTGAGATGTACATTGAAAAGGGTGGATTTTACTGTATTAAGTTATACCCCAATAATATTGACTAAAAAAAAGAAGAAAACCCTGGCTTTCAAAATGTTAGATTTCCATCTATTTAAAACTAGCTTTAAGAAAATACGTTTTCACTTATTATTAAATATATGTGCATGTGCATATATATATATACATATGTGTGTATGTATATATATGTCTACATATATATGTGTGTATATATATCCCAGTCATCTCCCTACCTGCAGACATGAGCAAGGGGTGGGGGAGAATCTTACCCTATATATTGAAGCGTGAGGACCCTGAGTGATAGTCGGCTAATTCTTCTGACATGAGTTCTGGCTGTCACCCCCATTGTCTCTGGGTCCAGGAAATGCCAGCATTAGTCTCACATGTTTCAATTATTCAAACATATTTATTGAGCACCTAAAATATGCCAAACTTTCTTCCATGTTCTGGGGACACAGCAGTGGACAAAACAGACAAAACTCCCTGACCCCATGCATCCTGATACTTAATTCTAACCCCAGGTGACCTTTATACAAGAAATACTGGCTTCACACCAACAGTCACTCTGCTAAAAGAAGAAGTAAAGGGCTCTAGGACATTTCCTTACATTTGAGTTTAAAAGTTTTTCAACATGAGACAGAGAAGGATCCTGAAAGTGTAGAGGAGGAAACCCAGGAGAGAGGACACTCAGAGCAATGGATGAACTAAAGAATAATTGAACAAGCTAAGAGCAGTAGAGGTGAGATGCTTATACGTATACAACCTTCAAAATCCCACGACAGATGTCAGGAGGGATATAGACAAACTTTTTCAGTGCATGAGAAATCAGCACACAGATAAAAGGACTTAAAATAATGTCCATGAGGAATAGATAGAGTTTAGCCCAGAAATGAGGGGTGTGATATCTCTATTTAAGTACTTGAGCGTCCAGTTTAGATAAAGGGGTGAGGCTTGTTCTATGTAGCCCTAGAAAGTAGAATCTACAGGGAGACGTGTTTTGGCTCAAAATGAAGAGGAAGCCTTTCACTATCACGGTAGTTTTAATATGGAAAGGGATACCTCAGTTTGGAGTGAGTTCCCCTCCCCAGAAGTGTTGAAACAGGGTCTGTGAAATTATTTCTTGGGAATGCTGTAGATGAATTCCTGCTTTGCCTTGAGTGGAAGGCTCATTACACATCAACCTATTAGTATTTGTGTGCATCTACCATGTAACAGGCACATGATCCAGGCCCTTGAGGACCTCTGGGTCCAGTGGAGGAGATGCACAGTTACCCAACTGAGTGATCAGTGTAGGGATAAAGGGAGCACAGGGCTGGGGGAGCACAGCCCCTGACTCAGCATAGGGATCAAGGAAAGCTTCCTGCAGGAGGTGACCAGGGCTTACTTTCAAATGATAGAAAGGAAGTAAACAAGCAGTCAAGGGCCAGGAAATATTGGACTAAAATGAATGGTTTTCAGGCTTGCACCATGGACCCATAGGTTATCCATATAGACTCTTGAGGGGCATCCTGGGGGTAGCACTATATGGCCAGAGTTTCAGACACTTCTACTTTAACAAAAGCAAGGAATTTTAGTCTATTGTACGTCTTCAGAACCCACTTAAGATTTTCAGTCAAATATTTTGCATCTAAAAACAAATCAGAAAGCATTAAACCAGTAAACTATATCCCAGAGTCTGGACTTCCTAACCTGTTGTATGCTTCCCAGAGCTGGTGGCTCCACATTGGAAGTGTGGAGGCAGTTGACTAATAGGGAGAGGTCCCATGGAGCCCCATACTCAATGAAGGCCTCCTTGTTTCTGCCATTCAGCCATGTCGATTGGTGCTGGAATAATACAATGAGATGAGGAGCAACTGAGTTAATTTCTTCCTCCAGAGGGAGTCTGCTACTTTGGAAGAGAAATAAGGACCCAACTTACCCAAGGTACTAAGGCATGACGTGGTTTTCTGAGCCCACTCTCATCACTTTGGGAAAAAAGTTTCAGCACCAAGGACAGCACCCGACTCTGGGCCACTCAGCAGGAGACTCTGGCTTCGCCCCTCCCCCTCTCCACCCGTGAGGGCTGAGCCTGGGTCTCTCCAGCTGATGGAAATCCCAATTCTACGTTTAGGTTTCTTTTGGGCCCCATCTTACGAGAAAATCAGACTCTGCTGCGCTTAATCATTTCCCATTTAATGTGAGTGATCTCCTTTGATTCAGAGGTATAATTAGCCTTAACAGCATGCTAAATATAAAGGCACACCACCACCTCCAGGACGTGGCAAGTGAAAAGAGAGCTGAGGAAGGGACCCTAATATTTTCTGTATTCTCCACTAAATGCCAATGAAGTAGCCAATAAACCACAGCTGGGAATGATGGTTTTTTGATAGAGATGGGGGAGTTTTACGGGGAGAATCACCTCACAGGTCATGGTGAAAATTTCCCCCTCAGTGCAAGAGGATGGGAGGGAGAGCGTCAGGAGTGGGTGAGAAATCGGAGTCTAGGCCCGGGCTTCCCAGGACACGGGATGGGTGGTCAGAGGCAGGGATGCTGCACACCTGGTCTGCGTCTCCAGGGCAGCGTGGGCCAGAGGCTCATCTTTGACACTCTTCACTTCCCCATCTCCTGAGGAGACACCGTGAAATGGTGGGATGGGCACTTGGATCCGTCCTCAAACGTTCCTCCGTGTGAGTCCTAGCCACGCCCCTCGCCAGCCACTTTAATTCTCCAAACCAGTTTTTTCATAAGTAAAATGAACATACTATCTCCCTCCCCCACAGGATCATTGGGAGGAATAAACGAGATAACTTGTACGGAAACATCCAGTCCACTGCTAGGTGCGTAGCAGGTATTGGAAATATCACATTCTTCCTGCACACTTGGAAGGAATCGGATCTTTGCAGCGTGAGTTGGTACGGTTTCTAAGTGGCTCATTAATGACTATCCAGAAAGCGTGACCGTCTCCCTCCATCTGCTCGCATGCTGCAGAGGCAGCCGCGTCTGTGCCCAGTCTCAGCCCAGTCTTAGCTAGACTGGCCCTTGGCAACAGCGGCTCCACAAGCTCCAGTGGAGTCAGAAAGAGGTCAGTAAGTTTTGTGCGGGGGTCCAAGACGGCTCTTCCAAATCACCGGTGTCTCAATTACAAAGGAAACGAGCCTGAAAACTGCCTATAGCTCAATCATTAAAGGTGCTTATGCTGAGAACCAAAATCCATAGTTTTTCCCCCTTAACTAGAAAGTGATGGTTAAGCATTTCCTACACCGAGTATTGTGCTTAGTCCATTCTGGAATGATTTGTATTAATTACCCACTGTGCTGAGTATGGCTCCTGCAGGCCTTGGCCTTTGTCTGCTGCCACATTGCTTGTTCTTGGAGACTCAGCTCAGGTGTCCCCTCCTCCAGGGAGCCTTCAGGGCCTCAAGATGGCCTGAGGGCCCCCTCTCTGTGTCCTTCCTTCTTGTCTCCCTCACCCAACAGAGCTCCCTGAGAACAGGGCCTGAGGCTGATGTTGTTGTGGCCCCAGAGTCTGGCACAAGGCCTGAGACAGAATCAGCTGCCAGGAGACTGTTGGATGTGGAACGATATGCCTGCAGTATCCTAGACAAACGTTCCCCAAAGTCTATTCCACGGAATCCTGGTTTCCTGGGTTATCAGTAGATATTGTATGAAAAAGGTTTTTGTGGTCAATTAATTTTGAGAAACCTCAGAGAAGACTACGTTAAAGTTTTCTTGTGACGGAATTCTAAGAGCTACGCAACACGCTGATGTGCCCCATGAATCTCTAAGGGGAAACTAGCAGGCAGAGCCTCCCAAACTTGTTTAAACCTGGACCCTTGGGGGAAGAGGGAGGTTAAGAATGGAAAGGAGGATGTCACAAGACTGGAGCTCCATGGAACACACCTTAGAAAACACTGTCCTAGACTGGCTCACAGGAGGTCGCATGTCGTAAATTTAAGAATCTGAAAAAGGACACAAAGCAATCACAAAGGCACAGGCTTTGTCAAAGGCACGCCGTCCCCAGGAAGGATGGCATCTGGGGGCCTCGAGGGGTGGGCCGTATATCCCAACCACCCCTGCTCTATTGGAACAATGAAACACAGGCCCTTCTGTCACGGGAGCCTGTAATCAGGGAACTAGGTTTCTTCTGCCTGGCAGTTTGGGTTTTCCTTGCACCATCTTCCCTGGAAATGCAAATTGAGAGCAGCTGGCCAGGTTCTGACAGCTGCATGGCCAGCCTCCTTGCCCTACCGCCTCCTTATCAGGAAAATGCTTCCTGAGGTGTTTACAGCCTTCTGAGAAACCTCCTTATCAGAAAATGCACTGCTGTTCAGAGAGGTTGTTTGGGAAGGAAAGCTCAGGCCTGGAAGTGTGGCCACAGTGTCTTTGTCATTGCCTGCTATCTTGTCCATCTTCCTCACTAGAGTCCCCTGTTGGCCTCTCGTCATTTATGGGGCAATTGCATTTGCGTCCTCCAGGCAAAGCCCTCCAGGGAACCTGCTGATGAGCTTAGGTCAGGACCATCTCCCTTGATGGGACAACCCTTCGTTTCTGGTCACCTTATGGCACTTGGCACCCTATAAACAGATCCCACCTGGCTCACGGGCTGATCCCTGGTGCAATCAGCAGCCCCCTGGAGGTGGTGCAACACCGCACTGCTTCTTGCAGCTGGGGGTGGAGCAGAGCGCCGCTCGTTGGAGAAGGACTCTGACCGCACCAATACCAAGAGGAGCATGTCCAGGACAAATCCCCTCTGACAGCGTGGCTAGGTGGATTGATGGGAGTGATGTGGGTAAAGTCACTTTACAAGTCTTCCATGGCCACACAGAATGCGGCATAAACACGATATCCCTCTGTTTGAAGATGCTGTATTGTGTTCACGCACGTAGAGTAGGGCTTGAGTGCGTGGACTTTGGGATGGACTGCCTGGGTTCAATTGCCAGTGCTGACGCCTGCTACGCATACAACCTAAAGCAAGTTACTTAGCCTCTCTGGACCTCAGTCTTCTCATCTGCAAAACGGGGATAACAATTAACCCAATTAAGTTGATTAACCATGTGTAAAGCATTTAGAACAGTGCTGGGCACTTAATCAACTCACTACTGTCACTATGCCCCGGGAGGCATGAGTGGGGAATCTCTGGTGTGTCCCCCACACCCAGGACTCAGCCCACGGGTAGTGGGTGGTTGGCGTTTGGAAACAACTTGAAAAAAACCAAATTCAGAAGGCAAACGTTAATTTGCAGGCACAGAGCCCACACTGGATGAGGACTCTGGGTATAGCAGGCCAGCAGGCTTCTCTCGGGGTAGGGGAGTAATCCACAGCACTCAAGAAATGATGAGCAAATTATCATCCTCAGCCCAGACCTGGCCTGCCGGAGACTTTGCTGCTCGCAGCAGCCAGTAATTCTTGGCTCATCCCAAGCAGTAATATTTTTTTTTTTTAAAGATTTTATTTTTCCTTTTTCTCCCCAAAGCCCCCCAGTACACAGCTGTATATTCTTCGCTGTGGGTCCTTCTAGTTGTGGCATGTAGGACGCTGCCTCAGCGTGGTTTGATGAGCAGTGCCATGTCCGCGCCCAGGATTCGAACCAACGAAACACTGGGCCGCCTGCAGCGGAGCGCACGAACTTAACCACTCGGCCACGGGACCAGCCCCCCAAGCAGTAATATTAACAGAAACAGTGATCACTGTGTCCAGCGGGCTCTACCTCCAAGTATCTTCCCACTGCTTATATCCTTCTCCGCTGACCCCATCCTAGCCCCGTCCTCTGTCCTCTTTCATCTGGGCTGTTGTCACCATCTCCCCTTCATTCACTCTTATTTCCTCCACACTCAGCACCACAGTGACCATTGAGACAAATAAATCAGGTTGCTCCCTGCTGAAATCCTGCCTCATCCCACAAGGCACAGGGGGACCAGGTCCCTGTCCCCTCCCCACACTCTCTAGCCTCTTACTGTGCAGCCCTCATTCATCAGCCCCACACAGCCCTGTACACGCTTTTTCCAGGCCCAGACAGCTCTCCCCACTCGTCACTGGCCTGGGTGTCCCTGGCCTTCTCTGACCGCCCTCCCCAGGGAAATCTGACCCCCATTTCACTCTCCTCTCACGCCTTCTGCTTTTCATTGTCTGCACGTTTCACTTAGTTATCTTATGTTTGTTAATATGATTAGGTGTCTGTTGCACATGCCTTCCGCTACACTCTGAGTTCCGACAAGCACAGATCGTGTCTGTCCTATTTACCGTTGTATCTCCAGTGCTGAGCTCAGCTCAATAAATATTGGTTGAACGAGTAAAATCAAATATGATCTCTGAAATCAGAGGCAGCCTCTGGGGCTCCAGGCATCACAGTGAGAACCACCCCAATGCTCCCCTGAGTGGGCAGAGCTGGTTTGGGGGAAAATCAATTTTTATAGGAGGTTATTGAGCTGATTGGCACATAATGTGACCCAAGAAATCTTCGTGGAGGTTACATACTGGTCGTCCGAGGACCTAGAGAGGTGCACAGGTAGGTTTTCTTTTGCTGCAGTGTTAGTAATTTTATTTTTTAAAAATTTGCTTTAATATCCAGATTTCCAGACAGTCTTGAAAATCTGGATGGTCCACCAACACAAAGGCCATCTTTGCATGTGGTGTAGCCCCCTGGAAGCATTACTTACCTTCTCCAGGTGAGTATGAGCTCCCCACCCCTGCTGTTGTGCTTTGCTCCTCACCTGCCTGCCTGACTCTCATCATCATTGGAGTTTCTGACCCGGGAGCTGTTGTCACCAGAAATGCTGAGACAACACTCACTCTGAGTGAGAGGCACAGAGGCCCTGGAGCAGCCTGCAGTCCCAGTTGGACCCACAACTTCCCTGAGTTCACCCTGGTTGGGATGATCTCTAAATCAAGAGTCAGGAAGCCCCTGGCTTGTAGCTCTTCATGCAGTGGGAGCCCAGGACCCGTTCCTTATTCAGTCAGGCCTCAGTTTCTCCATCTCAGAGGCAAGACTACTTCCTTCTCAAGGCAGTGGAGGAGCCCAGCCCCATCCCACCCCACCACGCCACCCCCTGCTCATCACCTTCAGTTTGCCACTCTGCCCGCAGGCTCTCACCTGTGTCCTCAGCTTGCTGTCACCCAAACCTCAAGCACGGGGACAAGGCATTGGCGGTGGGAGAGCAAGCGGCAGTGTTGCTGTTTCTGGTCAGAGGGCGTCCCGGCCTCCTTACACAGTGGGGTGGAGCAGGCCGCCTTCTCCATCCGTGAGCACAACTGGCCCCTCTCCCTGGTGGGCTCTCTGGTGCTCCCTTAAGCACTCCATGTGCAGCTTGTGAATAGCAGGGAGAACCTAATTAATCCTTCTTGGGTTAACTGGGTAACTCTAATTAGAAGAGCCCCATCCCCTACCAGGTACCCCTCTCCCCACGCATACCCCCACCCCATTCTCCACTCCCCTGTAATAGTGTTATACATCCTTACTGTCACTGTGGTCTCACGAAGGGCGAAGTGTGCTGCCCCAACCCTCGACTCTGGGCTGGGCTGTGTGACTTGCTGTGGTCCATGGGATGTTAGCAGATTCAAGGCCAGCAATGTGCTTGAGTGGTTGGTACTGATTCCTTGTGCTTTTGCCATCCCCATGAGAAAAACATACCCTGGCTGGCCACTGGTGCAAGGGGGAAGAGAGACGTGCGATGCTGACCCAGACCATCTGCAGCCTGGAGCCAAGTCTGGCCAGGCCCGGCCCAGGCTAGATCAGCCAATCCCCCACCCAGCTGACCTACAGTCATAGGAGTGGGAATAAATGTTTATGGTTTTAAGTCACTCAGTGTGGGGTGGCTTGTTATATACAAGAGCTGGCTGATATACATCCCATTACTGGAGTTTTGTGAACTGCTCTGCAACCGGATGCTCCTCTCTTCCCTGCGCGGTCCTTAGCTTGCCCTGGGTGAGCAATAAGTCTTGTAATCAGTTGGCAACAAGGGATGCCCAGGAGCGGTGCTGTGGTCCTGATGCAGGGACAGCAGGCAGTTTCTCTGTGGAAGGCTGTGAAGGGCCACCTGCCCCCTGAGCCCCCCGGCCTTGTAAGCAGCTCTGATTTCATGCCTACATGGCTGCTCTTCACTCCTCTCTTCTTCTTCCCTCATTGCCCTGGGAAAAACCCAGACAGCCAGCCCCTCACACCTCAGCTTACTTGGTTGAGTAGATGTAGAAGAATGGGCTCACATCCCGGCTCCATCATTTATTACAGTGTGACCTTGGGCAAATGTTCAAACTCACAGAGTCTAGTTCATTGTCTTAAAATAGACTAACAATGCTGCCTAACTCTGCCGCTTCCAAGACCTTTGGCAAGTTGCTTATGCTCTTTGTGCCTCAGTTTCTTTATCTATAATAGGACCTGCTTCATAGCTTTATTGTGAGAATTAAATGTTTTAACACACACAAAATTCTTCAGAGAATGTCTGACCAATTACAAGCTCAAACTCCTGTTTCGAGGATTTTTAAAATTAGATAATACACATGAAAGAGCCCAGGACAATGCTGAACACTGGGTAGGCACACAACAGAGGCTGCTGTCTTTCTCTCCCTCCCTGCTTGCTAGTCAACCCTAGACCAGGCTACCGACCCCAAGCAGGCAAGGTCCAGACCATTCATAACCGAGCTCACTTTAATTAAGACCCAATTAAAAGTTATACATTCTGTGGCCAGGGTTTGCCAGTTCTTCTGTCTCCAACTCGGAAGTCTCTCTTGGGCTTCAAAATGTCTTCTAGAAAAATCCTTTTGGATATCCCAGAAGCCCCTCAAAATCCACGTGTTCAAAACAGATTCACCACCTCTACCGCTTCTGCCACCCTCCCTGCTCCTCCCTGGACTCCAGTCTCAGGGGCACTCCCATCCACCCAGATGGCCAGGTAGAGGAAAAGAAACCCCTCTTGACTCCCCCATCCTTCTCATCCCATACTCAATGTCTCCAAGCCTGTCACTTCTTCTTCAATATGAGACATGTCTCGACCCACAGTCCCAGGGGAGAGCCCCTTCAGCTCTGACTCAGATGACTGCAGTCGCCGCCTGGCCAGTGTCCCTGTCTCCTAGTTTGCTCTCTCTATACGACGGCCAGAATAACCTCTGCAAATCATACACAATCCCCTGCTGGCCCACCCCACCAAGAGCTTGACATACTTTGGAGAATTCTGAGCAAAACACTCACATATCTGACTCTTGCTTCAGAAGCATTGCTCTGACTGCTCCATGGAAAAGAGATCAAGAAACAGAACAACTAGGAGTCTATGACGATGGTCCAGGAAAAACTCACGAGGACTTGGACTATGACCGTGGAAGCCAGGATCATGCAGTTACAGACCTCTGGGCTATATTTGAGCTGAAAACATTTGCTGATGAGTTAGATATAGCGTGAAAGGAAGAGGGACAAAGGATGGCTCCTAAGTTTTTGACCTGAGCAACTGGAAGAACAGGGTTGGACCTTACTGAGATCCAGAAGACTGCGGGAAGAACCTTTTTATAGTGAAAATAGAGTTTAGTTGGAGGCATGTTACTTTTGTGATGCTTTTTAAATATTCAAGTAGAGACGTCCAGTGGGCCATTGGGTACATGAATCAGAACTTCAGGGTATAGGTCTTGGTTGGAGATAAGAACTCGATAGTCATTGGCATGTAGTTAAGTCATGGGACTAAACGAGATATCTTAGACTGTGAGTGTAAGTCAAAAAGAAAAGAGGATCAGGAACGAGACCATGGGGCATTGTTAGGGTCAGAAGCCAGCAAAGAGGAATGAGAAGGAAGAGCCCGAGAGCAGGAGGAAATCCAGGAGAGTGTGGTGTCCTGCATACCAAGTGGATAAAGAATCTGAAGAAGGGAGTGATCCACTGTGTCAAGTGCTGCTGATAGGCTGATAGGTTAAGTTCGATGAGAATCAACGAGTAGAGCTGGCGACGTGGAAGGCATTGGTAGCCCGAATGAGAGCAGTTCGGCAGAATGGTGGGAAAGACAGACTGATTGCGGATAGTTCCAGAAAGAACGACAGAGTTGTTATTACAACAAACTACAAAATAGTGGTCAGGCATTTAGGGACCTCAGTAATCATCTCCGCCCATCTTTCCAGGTTCATCTCTCACCCCCTATCCCCACCCTCAGCAAAATGCCTGCGTCTGATCAACAAGAAAGACATGTGCTTCTTCCTAGGTTGTTGGCATCTTTCCTCCTCTGCTGCTGGGCCCTTCCTAAAGTCCTCTCCCTTCACCCCAGTCTTTGTCCTTTGAAATCCAGACACTCTGCCCTCTCAGGAGCCCGTCCTAAACAGGCCTTGCCATATGTGAACCAGTTTGCACGATCCTTGTGTGAAATAGCCAATGTTGTATCAAATAGGTTCTCCAGGAAAACCTGTATGTGTTTCCTGTTATGATTGTAACAAATTACTACATATTTAGTGGATTAAACAATACAAGTTTATTTTCTTACAGTTTGGAAGGTCAGAATTCCTAACATCAAGGTGTCGTCAGGGCTGCGTCCCTTCTGGAGGCTTTAGCGCAGAATCTGTTTCCTTGTTTTTTTCCAGCTTCTAGAGGCTGCCTACTACATTCCTTGGGTTGTGGCCCCTTCCTCCATCTTTAAAGCCGGCAGCATAGCATCTTCCAGTCTCTCTTTCTGCCCCTGTCATCACATCACTTTTTCTAACTCGGATCTTCCTGCCTCCCTCTTATAAGGACCCTTGTGATTGATTACATTGGTTCCACCCAGTAATCAAAATAATCAAAGATAATCAAATAATCAAAGATAGTCTTCCATATCAAGATCCTTAACTTAACCACATCTGCAAAGTCCCTTTGACAAGTCCTCCCGTGCTAAAATATTCACAGGTTCCCAGGACGTGGACACTTTGAGGGACCATTTTTCTGACTACCATATAGCCCCATTTCAAACTATTTTATTCTCAAGAGACATCCATCCCCAATCATTTTTGGTGCAGAAAAATGACTCTTTGTAATCCACGGTCACTTTTCCCTTAGAGCTTTGCCCTGCAGGCATCTCCATGGGTTTGCTCCATCTCCCCCTAGAAACAGCGCTCCTTCCACTCAAACACTTTAGGGGGAGATAGTATCCAACTATAGCTGAGCACTCATTTTCCATTGCTGTGTTTATTCAACATTTACTGACCGCTCTGGGCTGGACCCTGTGACAAACCTGGGACACAGAGATGAATAAGACAGGATCCCTTCCCTTGAGAGGCTTATGGCTTCCTTATCGTTCCTGTCTTGTTTATATCTTTTTCCTGCTATCCAGCCCCTGCCTGGTGCCTGCCACGTGCTCAGTAAAGAGTTTGTTAAGCTGAAGTGGTCTGAGACGTTGCTCTGCAGCGGCATCGTCCTATATATTCTCTCTGCCACTCTCTTCTTGCTCTCATCATTCTTTGTACCACTCATGGTTCAGGGCAAGAAACGCCTCCCACTAGACTGGAGCCCCAGCTAAGGGCGGGGATTCGGGCAATGTGTGAATGCATATGTCTTCTCTGCTCAAAGCCAGGCGTCTGATGTCTGCAGATTGCTCTCCCACATGGAGCTACATGGTGAAATGCCCGGGCCATGGCATTTGTGTGATTCAGATCCATAAATACTTGTTGCATAAAGCATGTGCCTGCCGGATCGTGCAGACACAAGAGGGACTCCGAATGCACTAAAGGAACGTGCTTCTGCGGCTAAAGTCACATTAAACATTTATGCCTGAGAAACTGAAGCATTTTCTCCCACAGAGAAAGAAGTTAGGAGCAAGTTCTAGAATGCTCTGTCATGAGAAAAAACATCAAATAAGTGGCAAAACAGCATCCACAGCCGTGCTTTGGTATGAAGGGCTCCAGAGAAACATTCATTTGTTCAAGAAGTACTGACTAAGGGTCTACTGCGCACCAGGCACTGTGTTGGCACTGGGGAACTGGCAGTGAAGGAGACAGTCCAAATCTCTGCTCTTCCAGAGCTTGCTTTCTGGGGTGGGGGGAGCAGTAAGAGCCGACAGTTACTGGATGCTGACTGTGTGCCAGGCATGGTTCTAAGCGCTTCACCTACGTTAACTTCTCCCTGTCATCTAAGGACTGTCATTTCTTTCCTTGCTTTACAAAGTGGGAAACTGAGCACAGAACAGTCAATTAACATGCCTGAGATCACAAAGCTTCAGGGTGGGCGAGTTGGGATTTGGTCCCAGGCATCCCTGTGCCGTGACTCCTACACTGAGCTGCTTCCTGGCCCCTTCTTCTCATGTTAGAGGTAGGGATTCAGGGGTAGGTCTTAGCCTTCCGTGAGTTAGAGAAGAGAGAGACAAACTCTTTGGCCTCCAGGATTTGGAAATTGGGAGGAAAGAGAGAAAAGTTGAAAATGAGAAGGAAGAGGAATTGGGAGTAGGCCCCCTACTGGCCTCGTCCCATCATTAAAGGTACAGCCCCCATGGACAAAACATTGCCATGGTCCATGGTAAGCAGGCTAAGCAGGAACGGAGATAACCTCTTCTGAGTTTCTTCCATAGGCCAGGAATCCAGTAGACACTTTATATAAGATGTCTTATTTAACCTTTATATCAACTCTTTAGAGTCAATAGAACACGATTCACCAATGGATAAAATCGGGCTAGGCTATTAGATGAAGCAGAATTCAAACCCAGGCGTCCACGTGGAAAGCCTTGTCTAACGCCCTTTCCAAAACCCCATCCGAGCTTTTGGTCTGCACCATCAATATTATTTAAAACACTCAAACTTGTTGACCCAGAAAACCTACATCTAAAAATTTGTTCTTAGAAAGCAGTCAGACAGGAACATGAATGTTTATTGTAGTTTTATTTACCACAGCAAATTTAAAAAGTCGGGGGGAGGGAATAACACAAATATCCAATAACAGGAAACTAATTAAATAAATCGTGAGACTCATTTAATAAAATCATGTATTACTTTTATAAAAGTTACTTTTAAACATGGAGAATTGTTTCAGAGATTTTTGGTAAAAATAATCAAGTTTTGAAATAAATACTAAGGCTGGTATGCATATATTTATATTAGGTAGAACAATATGAAACCGCCATTTTGCAAACCAAAAATAATTGGATGTTGGCGATTTCATGTGGTTCAACCTAATAGGGAAAACATCTGATGGATGAACACCAAAATGCTAATTGTGGCTCTGTTGTTGGTGATTTCAAAGGATTTTCACTGTTATGGTTAAATTTATTCCACAGTGTGCATCCATTGCTCTTGATCAGAAAAACCGGTTAAAATAAATGCAAATAATTAGAAACATTAAAAGATTATCTGACATTTGTTTTTAAGGAGTATGCTTGGTCTCTTGCATGTTATGGTCTGAGGATAGATTTTCTTTTTAAATGATCCACTTCGAGTGGTTAAATTGAGAACTCATGACAAAAAAAATTGAACAGTTGGGGAAATTGATTTGTGAAATGACTTTTTTCCTTTTGGAAACATCTGAGCTCTGAGTTATCAATCAGATTGTGTGCAACTTTTAAGGTAGTGAAATCACTGGACCATCTTCAGACTGCCTGAGACGGATACGGCATCCAATCAAAAGCTAAGCCGTGGCCTGTGAAGCTTTTCTGGGGTCAAGTCGGGGCAGGGGCAGGGTCCCTCCTGGGGGCGGATGTAGAAGAGTTGAAGACCAGTCCTGGTGGATCCAATTCATCTTCTACCCTATGCAGGACTCTGGAGGGGAAGAGCCCTCTCCCGGGCCTTGCTATCTAAGCAGGGGCTCATGGTTTCCTCCAAAGTGTGGCTATGAGAGAGCAATCCCAGCCCTGGACACCATTTACACCCTCTCCCCAAAAGGTCACCAGCCTGTGTGTTTTCTGGTCGTAGAACCTCTGGTGGAGGAAGCAAGTCCCCACCCCTGTGGATGGACAGCCTTTAGCATGACACCGGGTGAGTCTCCCACAAGGCTGCCCCAACCCCAGGCGACCTGCCCCAGAGGGCAGCCGGCTCCCATCAGCAGGGCCCCAGCCAGCCGTAACCAGTGCTGGGGAGAAGGATGGAGCGCTGCAGGCCCAGGCTTCGTGACCTCTGAATGGGCGCCGCTCTCACCCTGGGGTCCATTTGAAGGTTGTTCTTGTCTAACTTAGTTCAGACTTTCGCTGGTGGATAGATACTTAGGTGTTTCAGCCAGCCCATGTGAGAGCTCCACCGGTGGAATAGAAGGTTTCAGTATTGCGTATAACGTTCAGGAGGTGAGATGTTACACCTCAAGTCCAGGCTACCTCATTGTACAGGCCACACTGCACATGGCTTTCACCCATTCTTTTTTTCTTCTGTGTAAATGGACACCCTGAAGTCGCTCAAGGTGAAGGCCCTGTCTGTCATGGATAAGTCAACTTATCAGGGACAACCAGGGCAGCTCACTAAGCTGATGGAAGACCTCAGACTGATCACTCTGGACAAGACACAGCACAGGGAAGGGCCACAGGGAGCAATAGGAGCAAGGAGCCCTGAGAACGGCTCCCAGTCAGCCAAGAAGGTAGGGAAGGACTCCTGGGAAGAGGAGGACCTCAGCTGGGCCTGCACACTACCGTTTGAGAGGAGGTGCTGCAGGATGTCTGGTTCACCATCTCGTTGTCACCAGCTTTTGTCCTGTGCCATTTGTGACTTTCCACAATTTTTAAATAATGAAATCCCTGCTGCTACTCACGCAGGTGCATGCCACACAAAGTCGCCTGTGTGGGAAGCAGCCCAGCCACAGATCACTCTGTGTCCCTGGGAAGACCTGCGCTTGGAATTTTGATTTGGGGATGCATGCTGGGAACCTGTGTTTGCTTTCTGGACCAAGAGCCTGTGAGCAGACGTGCCATCTGTCCCCAGGCCTCTCCTGGTGCTTCATTTCAGCTGCTGGGGAGCGGTCTGCATACTGCTTTGAGGCGCCCCCGGGATACCCAAGGCTCTCACACATGGCCTGTACTTGAAGGCAGTCCATCCCAAACATGGTCCCGAGCTTGGAGAAAATCAAGCCTACCGCTTTCATGTTTTGCAATAGCAGATAAGCACAGGGAAACCTGGTTTCCTTTAGATAAAGCTGGTTCAATTTCTGTCTGAGCATCAGGGAGGTCCCCTGGAATTTCTACCACCAGGAGAGGGGTTTACCCAAGGCCCCTGGAGACAGTGTGGTCAGCTCCGAGAGCTAGCCGTGCTCCCCCAGTGACCCTCCCTCAGAGCCAGTGAAGGAGAGGGTGGAAAAAGGAGAATGAAATGCCAGGTCACAGCCAAGGGTGTGGGGAGGTGGAAAACAGCACGTGTGAGAAACAGGTCAGGAGGAACCACTCAGAACCAAAGCTGGGAACGCTGAGAATGTGACTCGAGACGCCAGATGGTTCAACAAAAATACCTGAAATGCCTAATAAAAAATGTGTCGGTTTCAAAATATACATACACCTGATTTAGGATGTTTATTGACAACATCACCCACTTTTACTTTGTACTGCATCAGCTGGCGTTTACCTGTTCTTTTTTCTCCGATTTTACTTAGAAAATTTTAATCCTAAAGAAAATTAAATAAATAGTGTTAGGAAGGCCCAGGTACCCTTCGTTGTAAGCAGGGTATGTATTTGCCACATCATTTCATCACCTTACCCACTCTCTCTCTCAAGGAGTTTGGCTGAACTACTTAAAGTAAGGTGCAGACATCAGGACTCTTCACCAACAAATGCACGCCTATTAACTTTTTTCTAAAAACTTACATTTTATTACCAAAAGCATATTTTCAAGAAGCACAAACTCACTGATGAAGGCTTCACACTCGATGTGCGAGTCCATAGGTCCCTGGATTATTGTCTGACCACTTCTCACACAGTACAATCTGATAGAGAGCACTGCACCTTCTCAGACATGATGGGATTGTCTGCAGAAAGAGCATGTCCAATGTCAAACCCTCAAGTCTCTAACGGGCAGACGGGATGGGCGTCAGGAAGAGTCGTCTCAGCCCCTCCAATGGGTGCAGGAGCTGGGAGGCCTGTACGGTGGTAGCGCAAGGTCAACCCAGTGTGCAGGGGGTGGGAAGAGGTAGAGGGCAGAGGGCAGAACCCCTGGTAACCCGCTTGTCCCCTCTCTGTGGGCGATGCAAGGATGGTAGGGTGTAGTAAGTAGGTTCGGGGGAACTGGTGCCGCAGCTGATTACAGACCAGAGAGATGGGAAAACTGAGAGAGAGAGGGCTGAACAGCAACGTGACACTGAGGATGCTGAGGTGTCACTAATAATTGTGGCCTCCGCGGCTCCCCGACAGCTCCCTCTGCCCCGGACTGACGGCCAACTGCGCACCCCAGCCTCTAATCGCCACCACATCCCCTGATGTAAATTGTATCACCCTCATTTTGAAGAGGAGACAAAGTTAAGAGAATGCCCCAATTCATGTATTTGTCAGGATGCAACCTGAAAGTATTCTCAAACGAGTTTGTATTGGCTCACACAACTGGAACCCCAGGGGTTGGTGCCTGGCGACACCACAGCTCAAAGCCAGGGTGTTTAATCTCGTGTTCCTCCCCAGCCCGGGGATGAGGACGAGACTGGCTGTGGGGACAGACGGAGGTCAGATGGCCAGTTCCAGGAAGGCCTGTGATGGCTGAGCCTGGGGTCAGGAAAGGAGGAGTGGAGGACCCGGTTGTGCTGGGGCCTCCCGGTCAGACACTCAGGCCACTAATATCCTACTGTAGCCAGAGGACTGGTCACGTTGAGGAGTCTTCTGCTGAGGGGGATGGGCAGCGTCCCCTTGATCAGTGCTCCAGCCACGGGGCAAACTCTGCTGGATGTGACAAGCCTTCTGGAAGCCCAGGGGAAGATTTGAACCCCTCTAGACTCCTGAGTCCAGCTCTGGGTTAGAGAGAAACACCATGGCCAGGACTCCCAACCTGTGTCCTCTCCCACTGTCCGGTGTCCTGCCCACCACTTCCAAAAGTTCCTGACGACTCCGGCAGAGCAGCCACTCCAGCCCAGTCGCCATCACTCGAGGGCTTTGGCCCCAAGCCCTGTGCGGGCAGGCCCATGGGCAGGAGGAGTCCCGTTGCTAGGACTGGAGACTGGCCAAGCCGAACTGACACTCACAGCCCCAGCAGCTCCAGACCCCTTTCTCCAGTCCTGTGGCCCAATACTGACCTCCAGGGCCTTCCTTCTCCCTCGCTTGCCCTGCCCGCTGGCCTAAGCCAGGTATCCCAGGCCACCCTGCACCAGCGACACCGGAGTTGGCTCCCCGGCTGTTCACAGCAAAACAAGGAGGGGTGTGTCCTCCCCGGCAGAGGGGACCCTTGGCCCTCCGACCCCAGGAGCCAAACCAGAGGGGAGTGCCCAGCGAAGGCAGTTCCAGAAAGGGGGCTGACTGCAGGAGAGGGGAGCCCGAGAGCACAGGGCCTCTTGCAAACAGAGCCCTGGGAGCCGCCCCTGCCCCAGCCAGGCTCCTGGCCTGAGCCTGCAGTGCCACCTCTGGGCGGAGCCATGGAGCGAGGGGCCTCATGGGTGGGGCCTCTGGGGTCACCTACCCTCTAAACTCTGCCCTCCTGCCCCCTGCCTGCTCTGACCTCAGGAGATGACCCCTGTGTCAGTTCCTGCGGTAACAAAGTGCCACAGACTGGGTGCTGAAACAGCAGACGTTTATTTTCTCACGTTTCTGGAGGCTGGAAGTCCAAGATCAAGGTGCTGGTGGGTTTGGTTTCTCCTGAGGCTCCGTTTGGTTTGATTTCTTGGAGGTTGGCTTTCTCTTTCCTTGGCTTGCAGACAGCCTCTTATCTGTGCACACACCCCCTGATGTCTCTTCCTCTTATAAGGACACCAGTCCTATGGGATTAGGGTCCCATCCTTGAGACTTCATTTAACCTTAATTACCTCTTTAAAAGCCCTAGCTCCAAGTCCATCATATTGAGGGTTAGGACTTGACATGAATTTTGAGGGGACAGGATTTGGTCCATACAGTTGCATCTGCAGGACTTTCCTGAAGGCCCCATTCCGGTCCTGCCCCCTGCCCTTTGATTCTGCCAGGAGAGAACGCAGGACAGGCTCTGAAGACGCACACCCACTCACTCCCCACTCAGCCACTCGAGGGCGAGGGCGGGAGAAGCAGCAGCCAGACTCTCTGAGCATCCTCTCTTGGGGGGCATTTTTGCTCAGAGTCCGGGGCTTCCTGAAGCCAGGTTTTTGTTTCTCTCCTCCATCTAATTAAGCAGTGAGGCAGAAGGGTGCTTTCTCAAGTTTAATGACTGTTCTTAGCACCATCCAGCAAATGACTTCTTAAATTGAGGACCAGAAAGCACTCAATTTTCTGGATATTTACTGTCACAGCTACAGCAACACAGCTGCCACTGAGCATGTGATTCCCAAGGCTCATGCTGAGACGGGAGGCGACACCAGCCTCCCAGCGCTGAGACCTCCAAAGGATGATAACGACTGCCTGGTGGTCTCGGGGCCAGCCAAACCGCGGCCATTCACTGGCCTTCTTGCCTGCATTTCAGGGGCACCTGATCCACCAGGCACTGCCAGCACGGCTGCCTGCTAGGAGAGGCGGGAGAAAGGCATCTGATCTGGGCGCAGAGCCCACGCTCACCTCCTCCCAGTAAAACAGCCAGCCTGATACACTGCCCCAGCTCCGTCCCTGTCCTGAGAAAGAGGAAAATGCTTCCTTGCAGGAGAAATCAGAGGGTGGTGCCTTGGAGACAGGACATCAGTGTTTCTTCTTAGCAGGAATGCTCTGGGCGGAGAAGAAAGGCTGAGTTCAGAGCTGGACTGTGTGCCTGCGTGGAGACTCATGTCTTCTTTCTGGTTTTCTGGATTCCTGGTGGGAAAAACAGGGAGAGGTCTCATGGCATCTCTGCTGCTGGAGTGACAAGCCAGTGTCACCTCCTCTAGGTTGCTTTGAACTCTCCCCTCCCTCTTCTATGTGGCACAGAGCAAAAGAATTTCCTCCAGCAATTGAGAAAGATCTGAAACCCCTGAATGCCATGGCTGTAATCACAGCTCTGAGAGGAAGGGCCATCCACAGGGTGTTCGGAGAGCCCTAACAGGTGGTATTTCAGCCTCGAGCTGGCTGGAGCCACCTCCTGCCCAGCAGGCTCTGAAGAGTGGAGAGGAGATGACATCCCACATCCCAGGAAAAGAACCCCAGGGCCAGACTGGGCTTGCACCAACAGCAAAGACCAGTGAGCCTGCCCTCATCCCAGCATCCTTTCCCCGAAGTCATTTGTCT
The DNA here is from genome assembly GCF_041296235.1 of Equus asinus. Lineage (NCBI taxonomy): Eukaryota > Metazoa > Chordata > Mammalia > Perissodactyla > Equidae > Equus > Equus asinus. Next base: position 85,904,774 of record NC_091810.1, on the reverse strand, counting down.
GCTCAGAATTCTCCTATAGCTTCTCTAGCGTGGCTGTCAAGGCCGTAGGAGACGTGACACCTGCTTAGGTCTTCTCTAGGTACCAAGTTTTCCTCCACCGAAGTCCTTACCAACCAGCCCTGCAGGCCTGTGGGCCTTGCCACAAGCGGCTCCCTTTGCCTAGAAGCTCTTCCCCACCCCCTGGTCCCCTGTCCACAGGCAAACTCTTGCTTTGGGAACCCACTGTTTCAGGAACCCACTGGGAGCCCTTGAAGATAAGCACTGTGTCTTATGTGTCTTGTCCCCGACACGGTGCCTAACCCTGTGCCAGCTGGTGCTCGCCGAATAATCGTTTGTTAAATGAGTGCATATCAACGAATTCGTTTTCTATCGCTGCATTAACAAATTACTACCACTCGGGCAGCTTAAAACAACACACATTTGTTATCTCACAGTTCCCGTGGCTCAGGAGTCTGGACACAGCTTCAAAGGGTCCTCTGCTCAGGGTCTCAGGAGGCTGTAATCAAGGCATCAGCCAGGCCGCGTTCCTGCCTGGAGCTGGGGTCCTCTACCAACTCATGAGGTTGTGCAGAATTCAGTTCCTGTGGGTGTGGGACTGAGGGCCACAGCTCCTGGAGGCCGCTCGCATGCCCCTGCCATGGGAGGCAGCTGATGGCAGAACAGCTCCACTTCCCAACCAGCAGGAGGGCCTCTGTCTCTGGGCGGCTAAGAGGGAGACTCACATCACTGTGCCCAGGGGAGATACAGTCCATCACGTCTGCTAGACAATGTAACCCAGTCAGAGCAGGACTTCCACGCACCTTTGCCAGATTCTACCAGTTAGAAGCAAGTCACAGATTCCACCTGCACAGGGGAGGGCATCATACAAGGGCGTGACTCACCAGGGTCACCTTAGGGTGCTCCGCCACAGTCAACAACAGTAAATGACAAATAACTTTAAAAGGTTAACATTTATTGAGCTCCTCCTCTGTGCCAGGCACGGCTGTGAGCCCTTTCTAAGCATTAACCTAAGAATGAGTGACGTAAGGAACTCAATGAATGAATGAAGTACAGAGAGAGCTGGATATCCTGCCTGGATACCATGATCTGAGAGAGAAGAACAATGGAGAGAGTGAAAAAGCAAAGACCCTGCCCCCCAAAAAAACCCACTCCACACCCCCCACTAGGTCGTTCAGTGACTCAGCTCCGACTCAGCTCACCACCCGCCTTTGTACGTGTTCTAGAACCCAGCTCCTGCCCTGTGACCAAGCTGCGTGCCGTCACCCAGGTCTCCTCTACCTGACACAGACCCTCTAGACCCCAAGTGCCAGCCTGTCTGTGAGCAGAAGTATGCTACCTAACCAGGCCCCACCACCGTTTCTCCATGCTTGTGGACACTAGAGACCAGCCCCTCCTCGGCCCTGCGTCCCCCTGCCCCTGGTTCGTTCCCTCTCCCTCCTTCTCTCTGCTTGATCAGCTTTGGCCAGTCCTTGACTCCTGCTGGCACCCAGCGATCAGCCTCCAGTCCAGTGGTGCTCTCCCCCCATCCCCCTCCCTCCGCCATCCTCTACCCCCATGACCATCGTGGACCCCTTGGCTCCAACCTCTACTGCCTGCCCATGACTTATGCACCTGTCTCTCCACCCCCACCTCCCCCCAGAGCTTCAGGCCCACAGTTCCAGCCGCCACCTGGGACATCCTGCAGGCTTCTGCGCTCCAGGTGGTGAAATGGAATTCTTCAGCTTTTCCCCAAACCCGCTCCTTCTATATCTGCTTCCCCATCACCAAGCGCAGAACGCTGGCTCGGCTCTCGCTCTCACAGCTCCCTCCCCACATGGCTGATTCTACCTGTGTGACATTTCTCAATCCTTCTCCCCGTCTCTGCCCCACATTGCCCTCACAATCTGTTCCAGTCTACTCCTGAGTGGCACATCTTCCCACCTCACTGCGCCCCCCCCCCCAGAACTCTGCCCTCCAGCTACGCTGAGCCATTTTCAATTTCCTGAAGGAAGAATTTTTCTCTCCCTTTCAGGACTTTACCCCCCACAGTCCCTCCACTTGGTAAGTCCCCATCCGTGCACTCTTCTTTGACTGGCTAACTCCTATTTGTCTTTCAGGAACCCATCTAGATGCCACTTCATCCAGGAAGCCTTCTGGGACTTCTCCAGGCAGATTGGGCTGCCCTCCCAAACCCCTGTGCTATCTCTACCAGAGACAGAGATATCATCACATGAGGCCAGAATCTCCAGAGTCCTCATCACATAGTGCCGGTGTCATCTGTTCCCTCATCTGGTCTGTGAATTCCTCGAAGGCAGGGGCTCTGTCCCCCAGGCCCAGCCAGGGACTGGCTTATAGTGAACAGTGACAAATGTGGCCTGGCAATGGTAACAAATGAATCACCTGCACCTGCCTGCACCACCAGCTGTCATGTGTCTATTTTGCCTGCATACCCACCCCCGTCAGATTTGTTTTAAGACTGTGCCCTCCTATTTCTGGACCAGGACCTGAGGCCGTGACCCGTGCTTGCTTCAGTCCATTTCAAAGATATTGATTTCACTGTGCTCCAAGGGTGTTGGGCACGGGGAGTTTTCCACAGGAGGCTGAATAGACAAAGCTCTTCTTCCCCACCCTCCTCCAGACACACACTCCTATGTTTTACCCGAAATGTCGGCTCTCCTTTTCCAGCTGCCTAATCCCTATCATCCTCCAAGACTCAGGCAAGATGTCACCTCTGCCAGGAAGTCTTTCTTGATCCCCAAGCTGGACTGGGCTCCCCGACTGTGCTCACACAGCCCCCGCGTATTTCAATCCTGTTCACTCTGGTCTCCCCCACTGGATGGGAGCTGTTCCAGGATCAGACAAGATTATGCACAAACCTGGAGTGCCAGCCGAAGCAGCCTGGTCTCGTGGAGGAGTGGGACCCCATTGTAAGAGCAGGAGCCATGGGGTAGTGAAATGAAAGAGAAATAGATCTCCATTCTGGCTGCTTTTAACAGCTCACTTGAATGGCCAAAAGGAAGATTCACTTGATGAACTCTGGGCCTCAAGATGCTTAAAAGACAAACATTTTTGAAACAGAGAAGCTACACTTTCTACCCTGGATTTGGGAAAATCAAAGCCTTTCTTTCATGTCAGTTTAAAAGATTTATGAGGCCTGCTCCTTGCTGTGTCTCTGGGTAGTTGTTTCCTATGAAAGCATTAATGAGAGGTAAAGAAACCTCATAGTGGCGTGGTAAGTGTGTGGCACCAGAGCCCTGTCTCATCGTGACCCTCGCCGGGGCGGGAGCTGATTCCTGAGGCCATCACCCACAAAATCGACTCCATCAAAGCTTTTGCATGGGCCTTTGTGAGCAGCACGTTGCTATAAATAAGCCCCGAGCTCGCAGTCAGGGGAGACCCGGACATGGGCCTTTGGTGTGTTTGCAGCCCCAGATGTGTCACGATCCATTTTGGATACAAGAGTCAGGAACCCAACTCAAACTGGCTGAAGTACAAAAAGGACTTTATGGGCTCACAAAGCTGCAGAGTCCAGGGCTGCGTCTGCCCGCAGATGCAACCAGACTCAGAAGCTCAGCCGAGGCCGGCAAGACCAGGCTCGCCCATGCTCAGCTCTGCCTTCCTCCAGCTGTGTCAGTTTCACTCGGACTCCCTGCATGAGTGCACCCCAAGGACCTCAGTCTTCCACCCTATAGTTCAGCGACCCTGGAGGAAGAGGGGCCCCACGCCCAAGGGTTTCATGCCAATCCCCACACTAACTCTGATTGACCAGTTTGGGGTCAGGTAATAACCCCCAAAGCAGGAAGGTAGAGTGAGTTCAAGCCCACCACGTGGCATGAGAGTCTAGTTCTGCAAAGCAATGGCGGCAATGCAACCTTATAAAAGGGCATGGGAACTCGGCCAGCAAAAGCATCGGAGGTCCACCGCTGGGCGAATCACTGCGCCTCTTGGCACTTGGTTTCCTCACCTATAACAACAGGCAACTGGCCTCTCTGGGCAGTCTTTAAAACACCCAAAGAATGATATAAGCTGAAAGTTGAAACAGATTGTTTTTAAAGTTTTAATGACTCAGACCTGGTGTTTCATCTGGGTGTGCTTAGATTTCAGCGAGGAGGTAGAGAAAGGTGGCAGGAAGGATGACCATGGCCCCCAGGCCCCCGACAGAGCCAAACCCGGCCTGAATGGTGAATTCTAGAGCCAAATGGTGTGTGGCTCCTTCCTGCCTGCTGCTGCCCTTCCCGTGGGCTCTGCCCCGACTCGCTGCCTCCGGGCTGAGAGCACTGGTTCTCACAGGGGCTGATTTTGCCTCCACCCAAGACGTTCGCCAATGTCTGGAGACATTTTTGATTGTCATGATATGCAAGGGAGGGGAGGGGCTGCTACTGGCATTTAGTAAGCAGAGGCAAAATATCTAGATATTTAGATGCTGCTAAATATCCTACAGTGCATAGAACGACCTCCCACGATAAAGAGTGATCTGGCCCAGCATGTCAGTGGTGCTGAGGCTGAGAATCCCGGGACTGGAGCCCCTGCTGTGTTCACCTGGCCTTCACTCTTTAGAAGACTGAATCAGTGCATTGTCGTCCACGGAATTACCGTCAAGGCCAGTCACTGGGGCTGCAGTGTGGAGAATGGTTTGAAGATCCAGCAAGAGAGGAGGGGCAGGGAGACCAGGTAGGAGGCAGTTGCCATAGTCCAGGTGGGAGCAGGGCCGGCGTCACAGGTGAACGACCTGTGCAGTCACACAGGGCTCCGTGCTTAGAAAGTACTGTGCTTGGTTAGATGCTTTGCTGTCAGTGTCTTACAAGTCTCAGTAATTGTTGAAGAAGGGGCCCTGCATTTTCATCTTGCCCGGGGTCCTGAAAATTATGCAGCCAGTCCTGGATGAGAGATAATGGGGTCTGAAGCCGGGCAGTGACCATGAGAACAGAAGGGCCACCCTTCTCCCTGGGAAAGCATTGCCCATTTGTCCAGCTCCCCAAAGTCCTGGGCACTGGCTGAGAACAGGGGCTGGGAACTGACTGTTGTAGGTCTAGGTACAAAACAAGGTCTGTGGAGTGAAGGGGTCCAGAGGCCAAAGAAATGCACAGCCTTCCTCAAGCCAGGCTGGAACAATGCTCCCAACCAAGAAGGATGGGTCTTGTCCACTTGGCATGCTTTGGGAGAGAGAGAAGGAGCCTGTGAAGCACCTGTAAGCAATGAGAAGGCATTTTGGGGTTAACACGAAGAAATAAGAGCCCACTTCTCCCCGAGAGGCTGAATGCTAGGCTGTAGCACCAAAGCTTCTCCCTGAAGACAGGCTGGAGGCCAGGGTTTGGAGGACAGGGGAGGGTGTCAGTAATCTCAGGATTTCCATGGGAGGCCACCAGGTAGTCATCATGAATACAAACTCCAGAGTCAAGGGCACCTGAGTGCCCATTCACTCTGTTGCTATAGCTCTGTGACTCTGAGTGGTTTACTTAACCTCTCTGAGCACGCATTTCTATCAGATGGAAAACCAATAGCACCAGCAGCATGATGGGATATTGTACCTGTAAATCCTCAGCAGAGTGCCTGACCTGGAGCAATTGCTTAACCTCCCTAAGCCTTAGTCCGCTCAGCCATGAGGTAGGGATGTAGCATGGCCCCCATGTCACTGTGTTGCCACGAGGATTAGAGCAGACGATTCTCAGGGTGAGTAGCCGGTGTGCGTGTTTTGTTGTTCTCACCATTACTTGGGCTCTGAAACTCAGAACCACATGCCCTGAGTCTGCTGTCCATGATGAAGCTGATCCTGTGGGAGAATCTCACCTCCAGCCCAGGCCCCGAAGGAAGCTGTGCCCCTCCTTCTGTGCCTCGTATAAGGAAACATGTGGTTTCCTCAGTATCTCCCTTGGTGATACCCAAAGGAACCCTCGGTCCACATTTATAGCCCTCTTGCCAGAGCAGTCTGCACTCCGACTCTGCAGTCTTTGGGAGTTTGGGTGTGTGTGCGCGTGCATGTGCACATCCTTGTGTTAGAGACAGGTTTCTGTAAATGACCAAGAGACAATCACAGATGCCCTGGAAGCTTCTGTCCCCGGCAGATGACCACCAAGGAAGCGTGTGCTCTCTCTTCCTTTCCCACGACCAGAGTGACCAGCGGGATTACAACCATTCCTTTTCTTTTGGGCATGGACCATCTTGAATGTGTTTATGAGCCTTTGTGCTAAATAGTGTCAAATAACACACTGCCCGCTGGCAGCTCAGTCCTTATTTAACTGAGAAGGAGCTTTTCAAGGTTCTCACCTGGGAAATAGGTGAAGCTATGAACTGCTGGCAGGAAGGAGACGGAGACGGAGATAGAGATGGAGCAGCAGCCTCGGAGTCCTCCGCCCCAGTGCCTCCAGCGCTGTTGACGCCCAGCCTCAGAGGAGGCTTGGGAGACCAACTGGTGACAGTCTCATTGACAATGACTTCACCGCAGTCATCGGTTTTGAGAACCTATGCCACATCAAAGGTGCCTTCATTCCATGTGATCCTTGCTTGTGACAGTGCCGTGTGGAGGTGGACAGCCCAGGTTAGAGCTGCTGCTCTGCCTTGACCACCTGGGGGAGCTGAGGCAGGTCACTTCAGCCCTGAAGGCTTGGTTTCCTGGCCCACAGAACAGGGATGACGGCGCCTCCCTCCCTCCCGAGGTTTGCTGGACGCCGGCTCTCATGGTTTGTGGGAGCTGGTTGTGCACCTCTCGTCCAAACTCTGGGTTCAGATGTCAAGTTGTCAGGTTGAAATTAACCATGGTGAAAATATTTACACCACAGAAATTGGCAAACTATGAATTAAGGCTTGCTCTTTCTAGAGAGCCAGTTGTTAAACATTTACCAGCACACCACTGCCTACGTCATATGCCAGAGACTTAGGGAAATGATCCTTTATAGCTCTTCGCACAGTGCCTGGCACATAAAAGTGCTCAGAAGTTAATAACTATAATTATGATACACATTTTTGTGTAACAAAACTGATGCTCAGAGCAGTTGCATAGCCTGCTCTTGGCCACAGAACTGATACATGGTAGAGACTGTCCATTTCTCTCTCAAACCCCTGCTTTTCCCACTGCTCTGCACAGCCTCTCAGATAGAGGCACACTGAAGTGGCAGAGAGAAGAGGAAACCATGTTGACCTACTTGGTGACTGTTGGATGGAGAGGCAGGGGTGGGAGCGGGAAGAGAAGATTTGAGCAGATCTGGAAGCATGATGGGGCTCAGAGAGGCCAAGAAATCAGGCCAGGCTGGGAGCGAAGTGAGCAGAGGCACCCAGATGGGAGTCATGTGGCCTGTGGGCAGAGTGAGGGGGCCATGGTGTCTGCCTCCTTCCTGCAGCAAGGACTCCACCCAAGCCAAACTCGGACCCCCTTACAGTTGTCTCAAGGTTGCAAAGCTTGGGGTCTGCAGCTGTCTCCGTGTGGGTTTGCACGGCCCTCCACTTTGCAATGCTGTCTCCCTAAAGGCCACTGCAAGGTCTCATCCTTCTCGGAGCTCTCAGGCTAACAGCTCCAATCTTCCAAACCGCTCCTCTGTGTCCTGTGTCGCACCATTCAGTTACAACATGTTTAGAATTAAATAAAATATTACCCAATTATATTTAATGGTAAGTAGTGAAGTTTTTCTTAAATAAAGTAATCATTGTCATTAGTCACAGTCGTACAGTTATGGAGCATCATTGTCATACTGTTTTAATTCCCCCTGTGAGGCTGGTATCATCGTGCCCATTTGACAGATGAGGAAAATTGAGGCTCAGACAGATTCAGTGACTTGACCAAGGAACCTGAGCTGGCAGGTGCCTGTGGCAGCACTCACACCCAGGTCTGTCTGACTCGAGCTCCTGTTCTTCTCACCATGTCACCCACACTCTTTCTGTGGGCTGTTTTTCCACACATTCAGCTTCCCAGCACCAGCCTCTGCTGCTGCTTTCCCCCAGGAAACCTGCACAGTCAGATGCACGTTCTGATCAAGTGTGGCTCAAACAAACAGCTGCTCTTGGAAGGCGCGCCAGGGCCTGCAGAGCCACCCCAGCACGAGACTCTGACAGGAGTGCACGTTCCCGGCTCTCTGCGCACACATCGGGGGTGATTTAGTCTCAGGGAACCTGGGAGTCGTGCTTTCCCAAACACGGCCAGCTCCAAGCAGCGGCCCCATGATTGGGAGCAAAGGCTGCTGAGACATATGGGGAGAGGCACGCGAGGAAGGCAGCGTGGCCAGGGGAGGCGTCCCAGGCTTGCTTCCGCGGTCATTCCGGATAAACGATCAGAGGCGAGGGTGAGAGGACCAGCAGATGCCCACGGGCGCCTCCTGTCTCCAGGCAACTGGGCCCAATGAAAACCCCACGTGTCTGAAATTGGTAGGTGGGTCCTCATCCGGAGGGACCTTGAGCAAGGTGTTTATCCACAGGTCTCTGCTCCCCAGCTGTCAAGTGGGAAGACAGAGAACCACAGGATCTGCCTCATGCAGCAGCACTGGTCATTTTACACAAGGCCTCTCTCACCTCCCAGCTCTTCAAGAAGCATCTTCTGATTACTCCAGGCCAACGTTCTTACCCGTCTCTGAAGGGTTAAGGAATTTGCTCACATATTCTGGTTACAAACATAATATACGATTATTGTAGAAAATTTGGAAAATACATAAAAGACAAAAAACTTAAAATTACTCATAATCCCGTGATTCAAAAATATGTATTTTTAAAATTTGACCGTCCATTATGTTATATATTTAAATGGTTAAGATAATTTTCGACAAATAGTTTCGCATTTTTCATTTAATGCTATAACAAAAGAATTTCATGTCATTAAAACCATCTTTGTAAGCATCATTTTTACAGTCTGTAAAGTATCCCATCAGATGCGATCTATTTAATCCTTCTCCTATTGTTGAACATTTAGAAGGCTTCCAATATTTTGATATTATAAACTGTATTGCATGAACATCTTTGTTTGTAAAGCTTTTTCTAAATCTCCACTTCTGATCATTCCCCTAGACAGATTTCTAGAAATGAAACCATCTGGGCAAAAGGTGGCAACATTTTGAAGGCTCTTGTGGCACGCAGAAATGTCACAGCGATGCTCATTCCCACCGGCAGTGTGGGACAGGGCCAACCTCCCACAGCCTTTCCACCATTTAATTATTTTCCTTTTCAAAAGTCTTGCTATTCTGATGCAGAGAAAATGGATTTTCATTGCTACTTCATTCAGATTTTTTTAAATTACTTGTTAGGTATTCTGTTCACTGTCTCAATGGGTTTAATTCTGTTTTGCAAATTTATTTGTTTATTTTCCATTGCATAAACCTGTGTCTCATATCTAATCTCCCAAGAGACAAAGCCTGAACCCACAATGGCAAACTGAACCAAAATTCCTTCTCTGGCCCTGGTTTAAATGTTTTAATATGTCCCCATCACTTTCCTGCCTTGGGCTGTCTGTCTGAGGGCTGTGTCTGGCTTCTCCTTTGCTGACTCGCCATCTTGAAAGACCTCCAGGACAGCATTTCACAGCGGGGTTTGGCAGCCAGGACAGAGTGTTGTGATAGCTTACGAGTCTTCCTCCTCCACTAGACAGTGAGTTTCTTGAGGGACTTTCTATATCCTTGGCCTGAAATAGGAATGTCCAACCCCAAACTCCAGCCAGAAGCACCACTTAGAGGTGTATATCCTTCCTCCACTTCCCAGTTGCTCCTGCCAGTATGTGAGATGGGGAGACTGGCAGGAAGGGCTGGGCATGGCACAGCTCAAGCCATCCTCTGGGGCTGTCTCTGGCGGGGCTGCCTCCCCTCCAGATGCTGTCCTTCTCCACGTCCCAGAGGACAAGGTAATGTCATGGGGGCAGGCTTCTCCCCTGTGGCTGGCACCGACATCAGCACAGTTCAGGGGACACGAGGAGCAGGAAGCTGCAAAACGACCTCTCTCTGCCATCCAACCTCACCATGCACAATGCTCGTGTTTAGGTCCCTCCCTAACTCCTGTACAACATACATCTCCGCGGCCCGGAAGTCATCAAGACAAGGAAAGAGAACTCTCTGCACCCCAGATTCTGCAACACCCACAAAGGTGGTTTTCTGCAGAGAAACGCTGCACCCATGGTCTCTCTACACTTTTCCAAAACTAGATGAGAGTACTCTGGAATTAACAAGTAATTTCTAAAGTTCATGAAATTGACTTTTCCTCTTCGACCATTATTTACCAAACCTGTTTCTAGATTCCGTGGGTTATGATTGGGGAACACATGTGAAAATCATTCTATGATCAATTTCCATTAGAGAAACATTGTCAAACAAAGTAAACAGATTTGTTACCTACAGGACTGCTCAGAGCCTTTAACACACTAATATATGTTGTGACCCTTCAAGAGGAGGTTAAGGAATGTGTTTCTCAAACATCTTTGACTTCTAAACCCTTTATCTGGGGACATCTTATGGACTAGGGGTCTAGAGAACCTGCCTTGGACACCCTGCAATACACAGCCTCAGATATCCCTCTGCCGGATGCTGACGATATTTCCCAGGAGAGGGGGCTTCTTGTCAGAAGGGAGGCTCTGCCCATCTCTCCTGGACCAGTCCCCTCTCTCTATCCCAGTCCCAGCATACGGTGTAGTACCAAGTCTGCCTCGATGGTAGAAGGAAGAAGTAGGCAAACTTCTATAAAGAGCTGGATTGTAAATATTTTAGGTTTTGCAGCCATATGGTATCTGTTGCAACTACTCTGCTCTGCAGATGTAGCATGAAAGCAGCCATAGACCATATGTAAATAAATGGGCATGGCTGTGTTCCAATAAAACTTTATTTACAAAAACAGGCGGTGGGCCACATTTTCCCACCCTTGGTGTGGGGCATCTCAGATCAGGGAGAAGCGCCTCCAGGTATTGAGTGTGAAGAAGTAAGCTGCAGAGGGCAAAGTCACGAGAACCCTGCAGAGAGTAACCCACTCTCAGGTGAGGAAGCTCCCCCACCAACCAGTTCAACCCACGGGGAAATGCCATGTGCCATCCCAGCTTTGGGGCTCTGAGGGCACAGCCATGCCCAATATCCAACACTGCCAGTGTGTGATCCTAGAGAGTCTCTAAAGCTCAAAGGCCCCAAGGGAAGCCACATGAGGCCTGTGTAAAACCCCTGGTATTCCTGAAGAAGTGCATTTATTTAGGTGAACGGAGGGTCAGTGGCCTCGTCTGACCCGAGATGCTTAATTGGCGAGCAGCTGCTGCAGACCTCGGGGCAGGAGAGTGGGGCCGAAGGTCTGCCCACGTTCCATCGTGGTGTTCTTCTCCTGGGCCAACTGTTGGGGAATGCACCGGGAATCTGAGGACTGTCTGCAATGCAAACCCCAGAGGCTGGGCCGCGTGGGCTGAACAGACTTCAGAGATACAAAAACAAGCCGTTCTCTGTAAGCTGGGGCCTCATCCTCCACCCCATGATGGAAGGAACCTTGTAGTCTTGTCCTCTAGAACCAAGGGCTTTGTCAGCAGTATTAGGAGTCAGACGGGGAGGGGTGTGGCTGCAGACAAAACCAGCTTCGAAAGTTTGACCCAGAAATACAGCACTGGCTGTCTACCGAGAACCTGCCATACATCAGCCATCTTCCACACCTCAGCACAGATTCTTACCGCAGGGTGGATATTCCCCCATCTCACAGCAGAAAACTGAGGCTCAGAAGAGGCTCGTGAGTTATCAACATTTACACAGAGCTAGTAGGGACAGAGCTGGGGTCTGGACCCAGATCCATCCGACCCCATTGGTTTCCCACATACCCCAAGTTGCCAGTCTTCTCTCCTTCTCTAGCTCTCTCCATCTTCTAAACCCTGCCTGCTCCTGGGCCCATGGTCCTGAGTTCGGTTGGCTCCACACCTCTGTCTATTCCTACCTGTACCTTCGAAGCCCTGCACAGCCACGGAAAGGCTGGTGCTGGTAGTTGGATTGATAGGATGTGAGGTTTTCCCAGGATCTGAAGTTTCCATGTACAGACCTCACATTAGACCATGATGAGTGTGGTTGGGACCAAAGCCCCAGAGCCATCAGGGTGGCCTTTACCTCGTGGTAGGGCTGACACACGTGACAGCCTCATCATAATGGGGCTTGCTGTGCCAGGCTCAGTGCTGAGACACGCGTACATATCACATTTCATCTTCCCAACCACCTGCTGAGTTAGGCACTATTATCATGCCCATTTTTACAGATGAGGAAACTGAGGCTCAAAGAGATTGCCCCTAATAACATATCTGATAATGCAACCCCTCCAGCATGACTCCCATGCCCTCACCACTACGCCATGCTCCAGACTTCTAGCCTGTAACTTCAACCCAGTCTGGCTTCAGATCCTTCAGATAAGGGGACACAAAGGACCCTGCTCCCCCAGAAATCAGCCATTGTTCCTGCATGGCTGGAGCACTGTCCGCCATCCCTCACAAATATTCACTGAGTACCTGTGGGTGCCAAGCCCTCGGCCAGGTTCAGGGCACATCAGGACAAGTCAGACATCTGGTACACACCTTCTAGCTCACATGTGGATGTTCGGCTTGTGGGCACCAAGGCCTTTAGACATGACCTCTTCGGAATTTCAAAGGTTGAAACATGCCCAACCCTTAAGCCTCACCTAGAGACAGGCAGGAACGTTCATTCTAAGGCAAGGTGTGGGATCCAGCCCCATGAGCTCCCCCTCACCACATCATAGCATAAGATGGCGTGGGCAGGTCTGTGGTTATTCTGGGAAGATGGTGATTGGGAGAGAAGCAGCAAGTTCAGCTCATAATAACTTGTGAAATGCTCCGTCTCTCTATGCCACGTTTGGACAAGGGCTTGCTTGACACCTGCTGCATATCCAATGCTCAGTGCTGAAAAATGTTCCCAAGCTGCTTCTTGTTTAGCAACATTTTGTTCTCATTTTAAGCTGCCCTAGACCAACACCACCCAGGAGGTACTTGTCCTGGCCTCATCCAAGTCATTTTACTCTTGGGAGGCGTCTAAAACACTGTCCTTCCTCATGTCCCTCCGTGGGTTTGGACCACCTGGTCTAAGCAAGCTTGATTCTTCAAGAACCAGAAATGAAGCCTCATGGTTAAGACTGAAATGGAGAAACAGGGGAAGCCGCGCCTCCCTCCCCAGGGAGAGGTGAGGACAGGCAGCTGGGGAGAGGAGACTTGGCAGGGCTGAGGGAACTCTGGTGGACGTAGGTGTGTGAGCACCTCCCACCCTCCAGGATGAGCACCGTGAGAAGCTGGCTGCTGAGGCTGCGGGAAGATAAATCCGTGGCAGCCAAGCAGTGTGAGAGTGGGCGGGCAGTCAGGCGTCAGACTAGCCTCAGATGGCTCGGCCAAGGCTAGCCTTCTGGGAGGGGAGAGGAGGCCACTGCCTTTAGGGTTGGGGTTGGGGTGCAATGGGACCCCCTCTTACCAAACACCTATCTCTCTAGCCTGCCTCAGAGCCCAAAACTGCCCTTACATGACCCTCGGGGCTAGGGTTCCCCCAGGGTCCTTATTCAGACATCGTGGAGCACACAGATCAGTCATTATTTATTCTGGGAAACCAGTGATGCCTCACATTGACTGCACAGTAAAAACACCTAGGGAAATTTTTTAAATCCAGGACTCAGACCACACCAGGCCAATTACACCAGAATCCCTGGGACAGGGACTCAGGCATGAGCATTTTACGTCCCCAAGTATTTCCAATGTGCAGTCAGGTCAGAACACCTACACCTGGTGGGGATTAGCTTCTCAGGTAAGCCCAGTCAGAGATTGAGGGGATGCACACAGGGATGGAGGAGCCGGCAAGGTGCCGGGGGCCTCACTGATGGAGTCAACTCATCCTCATCCTCATCCCACAACAGAGACAATGGGTTTTATCATCCTCAGGTCTGCAGTGAGAGGTCCGGAGCTCGGGGAAGTGGAGCCGCAGAGCGGGAGCCAACACCAGAGGAACCCAGGGCCTTCGTCCTTCTCAAGATTCCGCCCTGCTGCCATGGATGGCTGACAAGGAACAACAAGTAGTTAGGGACTCCTGGGGACACTGTAGCCTCCTGTTATCGGGTGTGCACAGGCTGTGCCTCCGAGGGGCTCTGGTCAGGCTGGGTGTGGCACGTCTGCAACCTAATGAACCGAGAGAGCGGCAGCTTGCTTTCTGCCTCAGAAAAGCCATGATTTTCCTGGACCCTCCTCTCTGTGCACATTGTGCATTTGTTTTAGGCAGCTCTGACCACCAAGACCAGCTTTTACACGGGCAGAGTAGGTGACCTCCTAAACACTGTAATCCGAGAGGCACCAGAAAGACAGCTGAATGCCCTCCACAACCCCCTCCCCGCTGGCTGAAATCCCACCATTGGAGCGCCGTGCCCCACAGGTTAGACCACTGGCTCCCAAGCTTTGCTGCACATTAGCATCACTCGGGCAGTTCCCACGAGTGATTCCCACGCTCAGGTCATGCTTCATATCAATTAAACCAGAATGTCTGGAGGCGGGAGTCAGGCATTGGTCGTTTTTAAAGGTCCCCAGGTGGTTCCAGCATGTGGCAAAGTGTGAGAGCCACCGGGTCAGGCATTGCTTTGAGCAAGGCCCTCCTATGGTGAAGAGGGCAGGGGACCCTTCACTGCCTCACTCTGCCACTCCCGCCCCCCACCGGTGCCCCAGCGTGGTCCAGCTGGTCAATTCTTTTCTCTCCTGCCCAGGAAGGCTGTGGCTGCTCACAACAGTTTTCTCCTTCACACGGAGCTGAGGCCAGCTCTAAACATGTTCACTGGCCTGACACATGTCTCTTTCCCCCCTCTTTTCTGGAGTGGTGGTTTTCAAACTTGAGCAAACACCAGAAGCACCGGCAGGACTTGTTAAACACAGATTGCTGGGCCCCGCCCCCCGGGCTTCAGATTCCGTGGGTCTGGGCTGGGGCCTGGGGATCTGCATTTCCTACAAGATCCCAAGTAATGCTGATGCTGCTGGTAGAGGGACCGCACACTGAGAGCACTGGTCAGGAGAAGGGGAGGGGCCAGGGTTAACAGGACAGTAGTCGGCAGAGCCTGACAGAGGAGATCCCCAGGGTGCTCAGAGGAATGCAAAATGATTCTTAATAAAAAGAAACCTCATATCTCAGCTTCTTCAAAGCCCATGAGGAGAGGCTGAAAAGAGAGGCACTGAGTGAGCGACGGCCGGCCGGGGAAGGTCTGACTTGGCCATGGTCACGGATCTGCACGATGTGACATGACACAGGGAGGGGCCTGCCGGGAGTGAGGGTCTGAATTTTAGACCCTTTCCATCCAGTGTGAAGCTGGTCTTCCAGGGTGGGGACCTGCGTGAAGCAAGCCGTTCTTGAACTTCCTCTCTGAAGGCAGAGCCCCCTGTACCATCAGCTTCGTTTTCCGTCACTTGGAGAGGCAGCAATGAAATAGTGCTCAGAAAAATTACATTCCCGGCAATTTCAGAGCGTGCCTGGCTGATGAAGCATGCACATAATTGCTGCTTCATAAAACTTTGATAAATGAGATGCAAAATATACAGCTACTTCCTCTGAACAATGTAGGGGGCCTTATTCCAGGGGTCATTTTAGGTGATGAAAAACACAACTAATGAGTTTGATTAAAGGATTCATTAATGGGAGAAAATGTTTAGAAACCAAAAACAAGCATCTTTTCCTGGGAGTGTCAAACAAGTCAGCTTGAACCCTAACTGGCCAAGGTTTCAGGGCAGTTGGTTTCCGGGCTGTGCTCAGCCGCCTGTGATCTCCCTGGATGATCTTGGGCAAGTCCCAGACCCTCTTTCTGCCTCCCTTTCCCAGCGGTGGAGCAGAGAGTATAAAACTTCCCCTTGATTCTCAGACATCGGTTCTGGGGCTAGAGTTTGCTGCAAAAACCCGACCCTTAGGTTTGAGCCATGGAGGGCCTGCTGCCCAGTAGGACACTCAGGACTTAGTGACAATTGGTGACTTCCCATCCACATGTCTCATTTCTGGACACAGTAGAGAGGGCCTCATTGAGAAAACAGAATAGCTGCCATCTTAAATAGCCGTTCCAAACTTCCACAATGATGAAGAATGACGTAACCTGGGTGGGAGTGTGCGCACGTGTTTATGAGTGTGTGTTTTATGAGTGTTTGTGCATGAATGTGCATGAGTATGTGAGAGCATGGGTGGAAATGGGTGCATGTGTGTGAATGTGCATTTCTCTATATCCATGTATTAGTAGGTATGTGAGTGTGCATGCATGAGTTTGCAAATGTGTCTGCACGTGTGCGTGTGTGAGTGTGTGCAGGTAAAGTAGTGCATGTATATGTGTGCACACGAGAGTGTGTGTCATGTGTGTGCCCGTGTGCATACGAGTGCACATGAGAATGCGTGTGCAGCACCTGCATGTGTGTACCATTTTTGAGGCATCCTGCCTTTGCCTCCTGTGGGCTTTACACAGTCTCCTTGGCACTCTTCTCCCAGCAACCCCAGAGGCAGTTTAATACCCAGGCTGGAGGTGTGTGTGGAGCAATTTGCAAAAGCATTTAAAAGCAAATTGTTTTAAGCAAAAGACTACAGCATTATAATAGCAGCACTGTGTCTACCCCATTGATATTTTATTGAAATAAGAGTAGGTTCTGCAGAGGACAAGGCAAACTGTGGCCCAGAACTGAAGACCCTGTCAGCTGTGAGAAAACAGGGCCGAGCTTCTATTTAGAAAAGGGCCAATTATTTCCCTGCCACAAACAGCTACATTATTAATGCTTAACCAATAAAAGCTTTCACTTAAAAAAATGACCAAGTGTTTTATGAAGAACTGAATATATTTGACCTGAGTTCATTCAAGATTTAACCATGAGAAATAAGCAGATCCTGTCAGAGGATGAACTGAGGGCACACGACTGAAGGCGCCCAGTGTCTTCCTTACATCTGAACAAGTGTTTGCAGACACTGGCCGGTCCTCACCACCTGCCTGGGTTTCAACGTAGCCTTAAGGAGAAATCAGCATCTAGGACCAAGCATGGACAGGTCATATAGGAATGTTCCAGAAAGATGAGGAAAGATGCCCAGGGGCTCAGAGGAGGAAGGGAAACTCCCTCAATTCCAGTTTCCAACATGTTGTCTGGATGTAGCAGATGCACAAAAAACGGTTTTATAAATTAAGTGACCACATGAATGGATGAATGAATCAATCAAATAATGGGAAGGAAGCAAAACAATGAGCCCCTTCCTGGTTTACAGAACAACCTTTCATTAAGATGAATCCTGCCAAATGATGCTTTTTACCCTGAAGCCTGCATGATCCCCAAAAATGAGAGATTTTCCAGAAGAAATTCTAATAGCAAAATAATGATTTTCAGACACCAGTGTCTTTGCCAGCCAACGGAATCAACCAACTGCTATGGAGAAGCCTGATGTGAATGTAGCGGTGCTTATTGTTACAGTGACTGTTCTGATCGTTGTAAAGATGTTTAAAACTTTGAAACTTTGCTTCAACTAATTTTTACAGAGTAACCAATGCTATCCTGGAGGCTCAGCAGTCACAATACCCACCAGAAAGACCAGACCCAGTCCTTACTGCAGAGCTCCACGGGTCCTTACTCAGAGCCGGGTAACTCTTAGTTAGCACACAATCCTTGTGAGCAGGGAGAGCTGCCCTCTCTGCACTCCAGCTGACTCCACGCTTCACGGTAGAAGGTGGATTGCTAGAGACGGGCAAGGTGATCCTGACAGGAAATGATATCACATATAACAAAAGAGGGAGAATAAGCCATACGCTACTGTGGAGAAATCTCTAGAATATAGTAAGTGCAAAAGGCGAGGTAGAGAAATTGTATAGTATGCTATCAATTATCTGCAAAAAAGGAATATTTACAAACATAGAAAACATATTTGCTTCTATTAAAAGTAAATCAGAGCTAGGTTTCTTTAAATATACACTGCTTTATAGATTTAATTTTGGAACCACGTAAATATTTCGCATAAGTCTAAAACAAGATTAAATTTTAGAAAAGTAATCTCTTAAAATCAGAAGCAAAATGGAATAAATGAACCTAACTCTGTACTCAGTTGGTAGCACAGCCACACGGGGAAGGATTATTCCATGCGATTTGGAAACACAGCAATTTGACTCTACATCCGTTCCTGGTGGAATAATTCCTTAAGCCGATGTTTCATGTTCAGGTCATAATGTTCATGGTGATATTTGTATTGCTATTCTTAGACTGTTGTGTGTATGTTGTGCAATAAAGCAAATGAGTAATTATCTGGTGACATTGAGAAATGATATTTTCAGGATGGGAGAAAAAGCATATCGACATAAAATCAATGAGGTTAAGTAAAATCCTATAGTCGTAAACCTGAAGTGGTAGCAGCAGTACTAACCTACAGTATATTTTATCTTAAATATATATACATACACATACCTTTTTTTCCTATCTCTGTCCGCTGGAAAGTCCTAGAAATAAGAATTAAACCAGCAGCACTGAGCACCTTCATGCCCATTTCCCAGTAAAAGAAACCAAGAGTCCTTGGAGAAATGTTCGATTAAAGGTCTGGGTCAGGAATTGCACAAGCGGAGTCTAGGACGCCTCGTCATGCTTGAGCGAGGAAACCATCAAAGCCTTCTGGGGTCGCGTCAGAAGGGAGCAGGAGCAAACTCGAAGGGGCTCCCGCTGGCCAAGGGGAGGCAACTTGAACTTCAGTAATGATAATAACTGGAATAAATTAAAAGACAGGAAATAGGTTTAAATCCGTGCATTCATAAAAATAAAAAATAAGCTCTTTAGTCCTCATTTGAAGGCACAAATGAACCAACTAATTATCTTAAAAACTGGTGAAGAGGGGGAAACAATCAAGCATTTATTTATCTTGCTTTTCCCAAATGAACGATCCCTCAGGGCAACTGCAGAGTTGATGGAGAGAAGCGTCTATTTATAGATCTTTCCAGCTGATAAACAAAGACGGCATCATAGAATTAGTGTATCAACATTTTGCCACCACCAGTGAATTAACAGATCTAGGCAACGAGCATCTGTCTGCCACCATCGCAGAGAGCGAACGCCAGACATTGCATGTCTCCTGATGGCAGTACACAGCACCGCCGACGAAGCGGTCACGTATTCTGAACCTGAATATAATCAAGCCTCTAGATCTAACTTCCAATTTAAAGAAATACAGGCAACAGAGGAACTTGTTAAAGTATGCCACATGAACACAAGCAGCAAAATCCAAAGTGCCATCAATTTTCCAGGATGCAGGACCCAGACCAGCCTCTCCAACAAATAAACTGCAAGGGAAAAAAATATAGGAGAACCTATAGATTAAAAGAGGCTTAAGAGTTATATCAACCTGTCACAATGTATAGGCCTTATTTATATCACCATTCAAACATACTATTAAAAAAAGGTGTGAAGCCTTTAGAAATATTTGAGCACAGATTGGTCGTTTGATGGAATTAAGGAATTACTGCTAATTTTTTCAATGTGATAATGGTATGTGGCTATGATTTTTTAGAGTTTTTATCTTATAGAGGCATAACCTGAAATATTTAGCAATGAAATGCTACAATAGCTGGAATTCATTCTAAAATAACTTGTGGAGGGGTGGGAAGGAAGTGAGCAGAGAGCACAGAGGAAAAACGACCAGCTATGAATTGGTAAGTATTGGAGCAGGATGATGCATAAACGGAGTTCATTATACTATATTCTCTACTTTTGTATATGTTTGAAATTTTCCATAATGAAAAATAAAAGAAAAAACCATAGCTGACAGCCTCATAGTGAAAAGAAGCAAAAAGATAAATAAAACAACAGAAAATCAAGATGCAGTAGCAGTGTCTCAGAAGGCAGAGGCATGGACTAGATCGTAAAAAGAGCCTTCTCAATAACAGGATGAACCACACAACCCACATAAGTTCCACCTATCTGAAAAGTTTTGTTTGGGGAAGACTTTAGCACCATAAATGGTGCTTCACCAAATTTTTATTTATTATACAATTGCCATATATGTAGCACTCCCTAGGTCTTCTTTACATACTCTCTAATTTTGTGTTCCCAACACCTCTGGAAGATGTCATCATGACACTTATTTTACAGATGAGAACGTTGAGTCTTAGAGATGTTACCTGACTTATCCAAGGCCACACAGCTAGTTGGTGCTGGAGTTGGGACCACAGACTGTCTCTCCCACTTCCGTTGCGGAGAAGCTGGGCTTGTAGCTATTCACATTGGCTCCTCTTTGGGAAGGACACCAGTGGCCTTTGATGGACACACCAGGTCTCTCCCTTGGAGAAGTGACACCACTCTCTCCAAAATAGCACATCCTGCCCAAAGTGAGCCAACCTCCCACCATCCATTGACTCTCACGCTCCCGGGTCACCCACTCCTTCATTCAGCATGCCATCGCCGTCCAACTTATTCTAATCACATTAGTAATGTTGAAGGATGTTTTCATTAGTGTGTTAGGCTTCATTGTGCTCCCAAGACAGAAATATTTAGTTGCAGGTGGCAGCTTTCAGCTCCTAAGGGGTCTTGTTGTGGCTCAACACACTTCATGCAGTGCCATGGGGCCTCATGTCTGCAGTGGCAGGTGGGAGATGCCCCCACGTGGACCAAGTGAGCATCACTCCTTTGGCCTTCACTCCCTAGAAAAGAAGGTCCCCCTTAGTTTAGTGGACATTGGAGATGGAGAATTTGCACTAAAAGCAGCCAAACTGACTCAGCTCCTTGAAGCACAGGACAAAGCAAAGCCATTAACTGAGAAGGTTTGCCACGCTGTGTCACCCTACATGCCCAGTGACGTGACACAGAGGTGCCATCAGGCTAGGAGCTTGGGTGCTTGTGTGGCACTCTGAGTCAGTCCCTTCATCCTCTAGACTTCACAGTCCCCATCTCAAAGACGAGGGTGAAAATCCCCACCAAACCTAAAGTTTGGGGAGTGGAGAAAGCCAGCCATGTGGGTGTCCTGGGATCGTTGATGTTACTACAACACTGTGACAGGAACCGACTGCCGGAGCAAGGACCCCAGGAACAACAGCCTGCATTCAGTAAGTGCTGGCCACGTGCTGGTTATGGGCTTTCCCACGGTTCATCCTCACAGAGAGCCTGGAAGCATTATGATCCCCACTTACAGATGAGGACACTGAGACACACAGACGGGAAGCAAATTGGCCAGTTACCTGGCAGGTGGCCAAGCAAGGGCCAGACCCCAAAGCCACGCCCTTAACTGCTTGCTCCACTGCCTTTGTGTCTTTGAATCTTAGAACAGGGTAACACACGCTAAATACCCCATCGATATTTAGCATATAAACTGAATAAACAAACGAAAGAAAGAATGAATGGTTAGTAGCAGCCTGGCCCCAGATAGAACGATGTTCACACTGGTGGTGAGGTGACTGAACTCACGTCCTATGTATGGTTGTGTTGGAGATACCTAGAGTTTGTAAACAACAATTTTCTGCTTATAATGGCAATAATACATGTTTGTAGTAGAAAATTAGGGAAGTGCAGAGAAGTACTCGAGTCAAGGGTTCGGTAGAGTTCCAGTGGCCCCCACAATAATGATAACAAAAAGCATGTCTATAGCACTTAACGTGTTACAGATATTACTCTAAACACTTCCCCTATTGACTCATTTAACAGCAGAAGAAAGAGACATTATCATGGTAAATTTCAAGATTTACAGCATCTTAAATTCAGCCCAATGACCTTAAACTCTTCTCTCTTCCCTTCCCCTGCCACTCACAAGAAAAAAATGTTTTTTTAGTTACTGTGTGCGCAATGACTTATTAAGCCCCTGTTTTTACCTAAAGAGCACTAGGTAAGGCTCTTGATAAACGGGATCCCTTGCACCCACATGCTCTTACTGCATCACTAAGGACATGGCATGGGCCCACTCACCAGTAGTTATCACTTTAGACCAGCAGCATCTGGGAACCTGCTAGAAATGCAAATTCTCCAGCCCCATCTCAGACCTACTGAATCAGAAATGTGAGGGTGAGACCCAGAAGTTGTGGTTCGACCAGCCCTCCAGGCGACGTGATGCACACTGAATTTGGGAACCTCTGCTTTAAGAGCCTGGTCCCGGCATTAAAGCGTTGATGACGGTCACCCCTGCTGTCAGACTTCAGTGAGGGGAAGATGCCACCGTGGGCTGGAGCAGTCAGGGAAGCCACCCTGGAGGAGGTGATCCTTACCTGGAGCTCAAAGGGGCCCTCTTTAGAAGCAGGAGAAATGCAGAGGGAGGGACTGCTGGGCTTCAGGATTTGGACAAGAGATGAGCGCCTCATCTTGCTGCATCTGGGGCAGCACAGCCAGAACATGAAGAATTCACTCACTCCCTCACCTTCAGATTTCAGCCCTGTCACCACCAGTCGATAGCTGTCAATGGCAATTACTGTGAAGAGGCAGGGAAATGCTGACTGGGCAGAAAGGGAGTGAGCGGTGTGGACAGCGAGGATCACAGAGGTAGTGGGAGGTGAGGCCTGGAGCCCACGGGCGGGACCTCATTGATCGTTCCGTCCTGGGGGTCACACTCCATGTCCTCTGTTACCACCAGGCTGCTGAGTCTGCACCCCAGGACCCCAAAGACGTCACACAAGGACCAGAGCACAAGAGTCAGGAGATCCATCAGTTCGCGGGAGCATGTCGGTGGCGGGTCTGTCCTATGGACAGCCTTGCCTGGGGGTGGGGACAGTGGTCACAGAACATGCTCACGCTGGTCCTGCTGGTCCTCGGACTGTTTTTCCTCAGGTTCATTCCTTGCTCTTCCCCCACTCTGCTCTGTAGGACAGAGGGGCCGAGCCCTGGAGGCTGAGTTTCCCAGGCTCCCAGATGAGCTGTCTTCTGGCTGCCCAGCCAGGGAGGAAGGCAGGAGGAAGCGAGAGGCCCGGGTGTGCAGCCCCTGCTCTCTCTGCTTCAGGTGGCACCTCCAGCCATGACGCAGGATCTCTGTGGTTCCAGCACCCACGGGGCAGCCCCCATCATAGGCTGGCGAGATTCTTCCCTTTGTCCTCCGCCCCCACCTCACCAAAGCCTGCAGCTGCTGCCGCTAAAGCTAGTGCCGTATTCACTTTGCTCCACCGAACTGCGTGGTGTGGGCTCACTTCCCCTGCCGGACTGTCTGATCCGATGCCCACCCACCCTGCCGCCTCTGCCAGCCCATCCTCCTGCAACCCCCCAGGAGTGTTCACAGCCTTTCCAAGGCTCTCAGTTCTCACTCGATGACGCCCAGGCTCCTTGGCAGGCCCCAGACCTCTCTCCAGCTGCGTTTCCTCCTGCTCTCCTCTGGCCAAAGAGAAAAGCTTGCCCATCGTAGCTGTATCTTAGGCCCTAGGCCTCGCCCTTCCGGGTGAGGTCAGTCCTAACTCATCTCACAGCCTCCAGCCTGCCACCTCTCCCATCTGGTGGTCCTCCTGTAATTATCGCATTAGCTGCCTGCCCCTCCCGCAAACCCAGCAAAGCTCTCCTGCCCTCAGGGCCGAGTGCACTCCTCAGCATGGCCAACACACCCTCCTGGATGTGGCTGGGCCTGCGGCCAGTGCCCCAGGTGGGTTGTCGACTGGACCTTCTCCTCCTTCTGACCAGATCCCCCCCCCCACCGTCCCCCATCACACTCAGTGGTGGTCACTTAGGTGGCAAACGTCTAATAAACAGAATCTGATTCTTCAGGAATTCATCACCCTGACCAAATAAGTCCCCGGACTCTGGCGATGCTTCAGTTCCGACTTGCTGCCGGCTTTTAAGAACACAGGAGAGAGACTGCTGCAGACCAGGCTTGAATCCCAGCTCCACCGCTCACCAGCCCTCTTGCTTCTCCAAGCTTCCACTTCCTCTCCTGCCATACACGGGTGCCTCCTGGAAGGACAGCAAATTCACCAGGAAGGGCACTCCCCACCTGCTGGCAGCGCCTGGAAGCACTGCGTATGCATTTTTATTGACCAAGACAAGCTCCCGCCTGGCTCCCTTGGCGGTGGGGGAGTTCGGGCACGTCCCTCCCATAGGAACACGGTCCTTACCAGGCCCTCTGCTAGGTGGGCTAGGGTCTCAGCTGCTCTCTGTCAGACACCCTGATTGAAACCTTCCTGCTTTCCTCTTCCCCAAATAGCGTGAAGACATTCAGCCCCCTGCCCAGCCCCCTGCTCCTCAATAGTCGTACACTCTGCAGATTTGAGCATGAAGAGTGAAAAATGTGGTCCTGATGGAGCATTCAGGCATTCTAGAAGCATCTGTGCTTTGGGAAAATTCCCCTGAGGCCCTCTGAGGTCTGGTGCCCTTGCTCCATCTCCCCAAGGTCACTGAGCCCCGAGGGTGGAAGATCCCAGAGCGCGGAGTAGAAGCTCACTGGTTTCCATGAACGGAGTGGTGTGGACGTGAAGAGGCATCGGGGACCCATCCTCGGGGATTCGGAAGTTTCTCTGCAGCGGAAACCCCAGTCCAGAGTAACAGATATTTAGGTGTGGCTGTGCGATACCAGGGACTGCAGGAGCTGAGACTGGGGGTTTGAGAACGACATCTTTCCAACTCTGTATCCTCCAGTCCTCACATAGTGTCTGTGCTCAGCAAAGGCTGGGGAATCAAAAGGAAAAGAAAGGAAAAGAGGAAGCAGAGTTCCTTGTGTGTGCCAGGATCTGGGATACAGAGACGGACAGGAAGTGGTCCCTGCTCCTACAGGACCTGAAGCGTCCTTGTCACTCAGAGCCCTTGAGATGGTCTGTCTGCCGCATCACCACTCAGCTGAGTGTGGACACTCCCATCGATTCTTCTCTGATCGGGTCCATGAGTGAACCTCCGAAGTCAGGAGGCCACCTAAGCAAGAGACCCAAGGGACTATGGCCTCAGCCAAGTGAGAGGCCTTGACAGGAGGGGCTGGTGCACCCCCAGATGGAAGGGAAGGGACTCACACAGCAGACGCAGTGACAGCTGCATCCCAAATGGCTTCTTGGTGAGGTGAGCCCAGAGCAGGGCCTTGGAGGATAGGGTGGGCTTGTCTGAATGGGGAGGAAGGAGCCAGGGCCGTGAGCAAATGGGCAGGCAGGAATACACACGGACACCTCAGGGACACAGAGCTGGGAGGCTACGTGACCCACAAGACTTCAAGTGGAGGGTCCACATAGTGATGGATTAGCAGTGCAGGCCCTCTGTTAGCAAACGGATGGCGCTGGTGCCCGTGGCTATCTGCCGCACACGTTCATGCGCATAGCTTCCTCGACTCTCCCAGTGGCCCTCTCAGACACCACTTGGCCGGCCCTGGTCCATGGCTTCTCATATTCTCGTGAGCCATTTCACATCCTCTCATTTTCTTTAAGTTCCTGCCACCTCCTCACGCCCCTTGATCTCAGCACGTGACCTGGGGCCCTGCTTCACACAGAAACGGAGACTCTTTAGGAAGCTTCTCTCCTGGCCTCTCAGGCTGGGGTAGATGCCCACTGCTGGCCGCCATCAAGCCCTGGGCATGAAGGCCTGTTTGGGGGGGCTGCCTTTCCTGCTAGACTGGGGGTTCCTTCAGGGCCTGTCTTATCTATCCCGCATTCCCTGGGCCCAGCACATAGTCTGGAGCGGAGTAAGTGCTTAGGAAATATTTGCTGAAAGAATGAGTGACTCCTACTTGCTTGTGGGGTGGCCTATCTCCATTCATAGTTAAGGGAAATCAGGTCAGACAGATTCATTGAACCGCCGGGGGTTATCCTTCCAGTGAGCGGCACGACTCACCCCTAAATCCAGCACCACTGGTCACAGGGTCGGCACTCTCCAGACCAAAGACTCCAGAGAAAGGAGCCCACGAATGCCCCCAAGATGGGTAGCCATCCGGCCCAGAGGCTGCTGTGTGCACCAGCGCCCAAGGCGGCACACACAGCAGAGATAGAGGCCACCGTAATGGCAGTTGCTGTAAAGTTGATGCGTCTGCTCATTTCTGATCCGCACGCCTGGTCCCTGCCAGTCATCCTCAGACGGCACTGGATGAAGCGGCTTCTGGAGAAGCTGCGTGGGTGGAGCGTGGCCACCATATGGCTCCTGTGCCTTCTTGTTTATGCATGTTGATATTTCCCACGCCGTTTGCTGAGCCCATAGCTTCTGTTTGTTCTGAAGTTAATGTAATTGGTGAACTGGGCTTGACTCCTCTCTCTGTGCCAGCTCTTGACTCCCTTCTAATTGAAGGGCTCCATTAGAAGCTTTTCCTGGTATATGTATCAAAGCTGGGATACCATTTGCCCTCCCAGGGACGTGCCCACTGACTGCCCCTACCGCCCAGAGAGGCGGGCACGACGAGTCAACAGCAGCGGAGAGGACAAGATGCCGGCTTCCTCTCGCTTCAGCTCCCTACAACTACACTTGCCAGGACACAGGGTCCCCGAAGGGGTGTTCTTAGGGGCCTTTCAGCACACGCAGGCAGCAGTGCCTCATGTGATTCTGCCACTCCTTTGCTTAAAACCCCTCAAAGACCCCCCTGTCCTGCAGGGCCCTTTAGGAGCAGCCACCGTCCACCCAGCCCTACCCTCACCTCTACACCCAGCCCCAGCCACCTGAAGCACTGTCACCTGTGCTGTTGCTGCTCCCCATGACTGGAACGCCTTTCCTGCTCTGCCCAGCCCCTGAGTTGTTGCAGGAGCTACCACATAAAGAGAACTGGTAGCATATTGCTGCAAAGTACGGTTTATTGTACCCATTCTACAGATGAAGAAACCGAGGTTTAGACAAGTTGAGCAACTTGTCCATGGTCACACAGCTAGGCAGTAGCAGAGCTGGGATTCTGACCTGAGATCTCTTTCACCACAAACTCAATGATCTTAAAACTTTAGCACTTCAGTGCAGGACTCTCATCTCTCAGGATTCAGTTCCTGCTTCGCTTCTTCTCCGAGGTCTCTCCTGACCCCTATTTTCCTTGCCAGAAGCTTCTCTTCCCCCTCCCGCAGCCCCTCCAGGCAGACTCCGAGCAGAGTGCCTGAACTGGTGCCTAGCACTTGGTCTCTCTCTCCCCGCTGGCCTGGGAGCTCCACAGGCAGGGAGGGCTCACAGCCTGGCGGCAGCCCTGGCCCTTATAAAAAGCATGGACACACCTGTGGGTGGCCGCCACATTATTTTTAAATGAGCTCATTAATGGGTGGCAAAGACAGCCAAAGCCTTAGAACATGCAAAGCATGGCAGGAACTAAAACCCGTTCTCCCCAGAGTGACACACCCCTTTCTCATCATCACAATACCCAACATGCTTTTTGACTTTCCAGGCTTTCTCCTCAAAAGGCTACCACTTGCCCTAGGACAGTTTTCCTGCACAACAGCGGTGCTAACCTCATATGACATATGGCACCCCCAGCAGAGGCTGGCTGATGGGTGCTTTGGGGACACGGCTAAACCATGTGTCCCACCCTCTCTTGAAGTTAGGTGTGGCCATGGGACACGTGACCGAGATGTGCACCCTCCCAGGCTGCAAATACCCTACTTAAATGCTGACTCTGTGGAGAGACTTGTAGAGAAAATAGAGTCCGGGTAGAGTCGCCGCCCCTCTCATCGACGCTTACCCGAGTGAGCACCGCCCTTCTTGTGAGAGGAGGGGCCCTTCTCTGTCGGGCCCCACACAGCTGCTCCACCTGGAAGCCAGACTCCCTGGACTTTCTTCCACGTGCATCCTCCACGTGCATCCTCCTTGTCTCCACTCGTTATCCTTCTCAACACATCACAGGAAAACAGCTTTCTAATGACGCTCTTTCTCACCCTTCCTCTACTCACAGGGAAACGCGAGAGAAACTGTGGAATAGTGCCAGGTGGGATGAGACCACCGAGGCCAGGAAAACCCTGGTGAGTGGGTGCATCTGGTCCAAGGAAGGGCTTTCCCATTTCTCTGGATGTGGTTTGCAGACAGTGAATCCCCCAGTAAAATCTGTCGTTCTGACAGAAGGAAGGAGGGAGGGTGGCAGACATGGGGGCTGCTCCCCGTCCTCACGCGCTCCCTGTTGGAGCCGTCACCATCCTGTGTCCTACCCTCTCCCACAGTAGCACAAGCTCCTGGAGGGAGGGCTTTTTCTTACTATCTCCACGTCCCCGGTTCTTAAACCTCCTAACTGTTCAGCAAAAGTTTGTTGACTGACTCAATGAATGAATGTGTGAATGAGAAAATGGGCTAAGGTGAGGAGCTCTCATTACATTCTATCCCAGGCGGTCCCCTGGCAGGGACTTTCCTCTGCTTTATTTACCTTTATGTCACTATATCAAAAGGAAAGGCAGACCACGATGAGTTATCTGATCAAGATGAGTCCATATGAGGCATCTGCCACCTTCCTGTGTGCATCTCAGATAGACCAAGCAGGTCAAATGCCAAGCACAACCTACTGCATGCCGGTGCCATGCTGGGGACACAGGGAAGATGCCACACTTGCTGCTGGCACACTGTGGGGGAAGGGAGAGGGCCCACTGCTCTGGGGCAGGACAGCCCGCTGTGGGCTGGGTAGGGGCTGCCACATAAACTGGGGGCCCAGGGCAACACGCAATAAACGGCCCTGGCCAGGGGTGAAGAACCCATCTCTTCTTCCCACAGAGCCACACCCTCAACTCACAGCAGACAGGCTGCCCCCAGAGGACTGCAACCTCCACCCAGGGCGTGGATCAGCACCTGCTTCGAAGGTGAGAGAGAGGCTCTTGCAAGTCTCTACTAAGTGTGCTGGCTCTGTCAGCCCCAAGTGAGAGAGCTTCCACTTTGCACCCCTAAGATGCTGGGGCGCCACCCGATCCACGCCTCCCTGTGGCCGCACCCCGGCCAGTCTGGGGGAGAGCCTCGCAGCACAGCATGGGCCTCCTCCAAGCAGTGCAGCCTGGTCACCACCCTGAGCAGGCCAGGGGTGGCAGGGGGAGGCCAGGCGGGGCCCGGGACACCAGGAATAGGGGAGCAGGCAGCTGGGAACTCATCTCAGGGAGGCAGAGAGGCAGCAGGAGGTGGGACCACATATGAGAGTCACCCCTGGGTGGATGCTCCATTGTCCCATGCGGCTTCACTTACAAAACACAAATTCTAAGATAGATCATTACGAAGTTCAAGACGGCAACCACAGAGCGTTAGACCCCAGTGTGGGACCCTTCTAAACGCAGGGCTCTACTTGAAAGAACTGGTTGTTCACCCACAAAGCTGGTCCTGGGCTGGATGGAGGGTCACTAACCATAGGATTTGTAGAGGGTCAAGGAAAGAAGAGCAGGGCAAAGCGGGGTTATCAGAGTAAATACCAGAGGAGGTGAAACCCGGACAGACACGACAGGCAGAGAGGAGGGGAGGGGCTATTACAGCCCACCGTGCACCGGGTGCAGGAGAGGACGAACCAGCCTTTGCTCAATACTGTAGTTCTCAAAGTGTGGTCCCCAGACCAGCAGCATCAGCATCACCTGGGAACTGATTAGAAACGGACACTCTCAGGTCTCCTCTAGACCCCTGAATCAGATACTCTAGAGGGGCCCAGCCACCTGTGTTACAGTGAGCCCTCCAGGGGATGCTAGTCCACACCCAAGTGGGAGAAGCTCTGGTCTAGACCCCGGAGTGCTTGTAGACCATTGACATTCACTGTGATCCCAGAGGCAGGACCCTAACCTCAGAGGCAGCACAGAGCAGTGGTTCAGAGCAGAGGCTCTGGAGCCAGGCTGCTTGGGGTTGAGCCCCACCTCTGCCACTTGCCTGGCTGTGTGACCTTGGGCCACTCAGGTAACCTCTCTGTGCCTCCACCCTTGTCTATAGGATGATAAGATCCCACTTCATAAGGTTGTTCTGATGATCAAATGATTTAAGACTCGTGAAGTGCTTGAAAGAGTGCCTAGCACATAGAGCGTGCTGTGGAAGTGTTTGTTAACCAAAATAAATAAAATAGTGGTGGGAATTACCATTGATTGGACACGTGCTCTACACTTGGCACTGGGCTCTGCTTGCAGTGAGGATTTCACTAGATTCTCACATGGGTGTTGCTGCTCTTCTTATCTCCTGTTCAGGGAGGAAGCTTGGGGAATGAGGCCCCAGGGCACAGGAATGGAATTCTCGGTCCACAGCCTACTAGCCCAGTCATAGGGGCCTCACTTTTGTCCTCTCTGGAGTGGAAATTAAAATATCTGCCTAATTGGTTGTGATGAGGATTAAATTAAGTTCTGAAAGGACTCTGGCACATGGTGGGCCCTCCCTCAGCAGGTGCAGGCTCTGCTGCAGGAAGATATATCGCGTGGGGGCCCTTCACTCCCAGCTGCCAAGGTGTTTGCAGGATGAGGGTTCTCTGCCGTAATCTCGCACACAGCTGCCAGAGAGCCCTGACCTGCCGTGTGCCTCTCCCAGCCCCACCTTGGACAGAGAGCTCCCTCCCGCCACTCCCAAACCTTCCCTTTGAAGCAGCCAGGGATGGCGGCCCCCGCCTTCCCTCTGTCCTGGCCATTTCTGCTGGTTTTCTCCTGGAAGATGGTATACGAATATTCCAAAAACACTGGTATTTAGATGCCCTACAATTTAAAGATCTATTTAAAATTAAGCATGCTGAATAAAAGTCCTTTAGAGTGTTCTAAACCCCCATAAAATACTGTTGCCGACACCTCGGTAAGCGGGTTATTTGCAGCTTCATAAACAGGGTGAGTTGTGAGTGTCTCAGCCGTGCTTAGCGGTACCTCGGTTCCTCCTCATAAATGTGGATGAGGCCCTCGGAACGCTGGGTTTACGAGCCTAGCAGAAGGCACCCAGCCCAGCTGGGATGGGGGTCCAGCAAAGAATTATGTCCTGAGGCACAGGTAATCTCCGAGTCGAAGGGAAAAGCTAACTGAGACAGGGTATGGGGAAACCAGCACATAAATCACAAGGTCTGGAATGCGCTCCCTCCTCCATCCCCGCCTCTGTGCTTGTCTGGGGTGGAGAGCCTGGACCGTCTGCAGGCTCCCTCACACACCTTCCTGTGGGTGTGAGGGGTCGAGTCCTGCCACTCCAGTGGCTCTTGGGCCAATGCTGCTCAGGGGGCCTTTGGGCTGTCTCCATAAAGCCTTTTCTCTTGCTTTCTTGGTTAAAAGAAAGTTAAATTCAGAAAGAGAACTACACACACACAATGTGCCAGTGTCATTTCCTTGGTGTTTATATTGTACCACAGTGACATAAGATGCAACCATTGGGGGAAACTGAGTGAAGGGGACATGCAACCTCTCTGTACC
This sequence comes from Equus asinus, assembly GCF_041296235.1. Lineage (NCBI taxonomy): Eukaryota > Metazoa > Chordata > Mammalia > Perissodactyla > Equidae > Equus > Equus asinus. Next base: position 85,873,730 of record NC_091810.1, on the reverse strand, counting down.
GTCTTTGCAACTCCCTGTGGATCTATAATTATTTCAAAATAAAAAGTTAAAAAGATCGAAGGGAGTCATCAGGTTTTGAAGAGTACATTCTAGGCTGCTTGGCAAATGGCACATGATGTGCTGGGGCTGTCACCACTTGCCATAAGAAACTTTTCAGAAAGGGTTTGGGTGACTGTTTTTTTGTAAATTGATCCTTTTAGTTTAAACTCAGAAAGGAAATTTGATTCGCTAGACATTTGTTTAAATGTCTACTAAGTATCCTGCTCTGGGCTAGGCTGTTATTTCTTCCTTAAAGGAACTTATTAATTATAATTACAATAAACACCGATACTATATTACAGAGGGTACCATGTTTTTTACTGTACTGAGGCCTATAAATCTTCACACTGGCTAGTCCCTTGGTCAGCACTTAACAAAATTTTCATTGATTGGTTGGCTGATTCCATCCTGCTTTTCCTGTGTAAGTCTTGATTATTTTCAATTCAATAAATGATTCAACAAATGGCTATTGAGCACTTATTATATAAGGTCTGGAACTCAACAAATGCCGACTCAAACCGATTCTGTGCTCAGTGCAGCAGGACTCAAACAAGTAGCTCTCATTGTGGCCAGACTGTGCTAATCCTGATAACGTGGTCACAGGGCACTCGTGTACGTTGTTCATTGTGACGACTCTGTGAGGCAGGTAGGATCGTGGTGATGATCATCATTGTCATCTCCACTTCACAGATAAAGTAGAGAGGTGAAATTGCTCACCCGAGGTCACACAGCTAGTGCGTGGTAGTGTCAGGATTCAGCCCAGCAGTGTGGTTGCAGAGCTCCAGTTTTTGACCCTACACTACACTGCCTGTTTCTAAAAGACAGAACCAAAAAGTATACAAAGTGCTGTAGGATCACCTAGGCAGGAGCAGTTCACTCTGAGTACAAGGATGAGAGAAGTTTCCCAGAGGAGGTGCCATCAGAGCTGAGTTCTGAAGGGCAGGGGTCCAGTCATCAGAGCAGAAGGAGAGCGAACCACCTGAATGGATGGAGCAGTTACTCTGCTGTCCTCCTTGGCTTTATACTAAGCACTGTTTCCTTTATCCTTGCATGGTGACGCCTGTATTTCAAAGCCCTTGGAACTCAGGTCTCCTGGGACCAGATACGTCCACCATTAGTGCAGCCTGGCCCTTGCTTCGTAAACTCTCCAGGAGAACTCACTTTCATCACCTGAAAGTGCAGGGCTGTCTTCTAGAGCTCGCAGAGTCCCCTGCCCTGGTTCTCTGGGTTGCAGTGGTTTTTGGTGCCCAAACATGGCAAGGATACCTTTAAGTGCTCAGATAAGAATTTATGTTATGCAGATAGCATGCAATCTGCTTTCTTAATCCATTCTTAAGTGCATAGTACAATATCGTTCACTATAGGCACGTTGTTGTACGGAAGATCTCTAGACCTTCTTGCATGACTGAAATTCAGGTGAGAATTTGAAGACATGGACTATAGCTGCAAGCGGGTTGGGCGCTGTCCAAGGTGCTAAAATACTAATACCAGAGCAAAAGTTTCTCTGGTTAGTCATCAGAAAATGCTAGAACAGAAAGAGAAACTTAGCCACTATTTTATTCAGCTATCTTACCAGTGCTTAAAGGGAGATAGAAATCAAGGGGATAAAGACAGAAAGTGAAAGATTTTCCTTAAATAAAATAAACTAGAAAAAACATACACAAGACCACTTTGGAAACTGCAGTGTTAGCAAGGCGGGTTGTTTTCCAAAGAAGACACTGTGGGCCTAGTCTAATGAGCACTAGACTGGGAGTCCACTGAACCCTAGTTCAAATCTTAGTTCTGCTCCTTAGACAGTAAAACCTGCCATTCCAACCTCTCAAAGATCAAAAATAAAAATGAGATAGTGCTTGAGAAAGCACTTTTGTTTCATGGAAGCATTAACACATAAGATATTGTTATTGCTAGTAAAGTAATAAATAGTGCAGCAAGCATTGCTGGTTAGACAGATTTATTCCTACCAAATAAAAATCTCTTAGGGTTCTGATTCTCTCACAAACACTATAAGTAAAGCTCTAAGTCCCCTTTTTATGGAATCAGCCAAGCCTGTTAATAAAAATAAGGCCAGCTCCCTTTTGAAGAGCACTTATCCCTGACATATCCTGCATGATAAGACAGGACATTTAACACTGACCTAATTACAGGACAGGAAATTCACCTTATCTGGGATAGATAATAAGGTGTCCGTACACACAGAGAGGTCTCCAGTCAGACCCTGTTAATCTGAACGACAGGCTCAGAAATGCTGGGTGGGAGGTTATGTTAGCCAACCCTAAGCTAAGAACACAGATCATATCACATCCAAGAGAGTCAAAACATTGTTTATTCATTCAACTAACACTGTGGAGTCCCTGTGTTCCATAGTGTCTGCCATCTAGTAACATGTTGGACAGGGTGGCAGGAGTGTGGTTATGAAGCATCTTGAACTTTCAACTCAGGACTTTTAAATACCATAAAATTTGCCTGAAAAGTTTAAATAGAAGAATAGACAGATCAGTCCTGGATTTTGGAAAGATAGTGGGGCTCCCAATCAGTTACAGGCTGGTATCTCAGCAAGAGAAGTGAATTCTAAACCAACAGTGAAGAGAGATGGAGAGGAAGGTGCAGGTTCCAGAAGTAATTTGATGAGAAACTGTACTGGATTTGTGTCTGGTAGGATAGGAGAAGGAAAAGAAATTCAAGAATGTTACCTAGATTCCTAGATTGGCATCTTGAATTGACTTGGGTGCCATTCACCAGGCTACAGAATACAGAAAGAGAAGGAGCAGGCTTGGGGAGATGGGTGGTGAGGAGGATGAATTTTGTTTGTCATACGGTAAGGTCGGAGGTCCTGGGGGCAGGAGCTGTCCTGGTAGAGACAGGTGTGGGATGCAGGCAGAATTCTTGGTTGGTCTGAGAGGTGTCAGCAAGTGGTTGGCAGTTAAAGTCATGGAGTGGGAGCTTGGCCAGGCAGCAGGTAGACAGTGAAGAGGTCACAGATCCAAGGCCAGAACCTTGGGGATTCTGGGCCACACATCTCATGGGAGACCAAGAAGAACCAACCAAAGAAGGGGAGGAAACTCAGGAGAGAGTGGTGTCAAGTGACGCCCTGCAGAACCAGAATCCCCAGGTAGGAGTTCAGTCCAATTAGCCCAGAATGAGCAACGCCAGCTCTTCCAGTTGATGTTCTGAAGTTCCAAAGGAAATAAACAATATAATGTTTGTTGAGTACCAGCCCTTTCCTAAAAGTCTGCTGGGGAACCAGAGAATTATAAGACGCAACTCCTACCCTCAAAGCACTTCAATCTATCCATAAAAATTTGATTATTACAAAAAAGGAGGGTATGGACCCCGAGAGCCGTGAGGAGTCAGAGAGGGGCAGGGGATATGGCAGTACTTAGGAAGGCTTTGTGGAGAGGGGACTTGACACTTTCAAGGTAGCAAAGTGCTGGAAGGTAGACTGGGGGCCCACAAAACAGAAATAAAGGCCAGAATGAAAAGGAATGAGGATCCTGTGGGAAGCACCTTGCCTGGAATGCACGCTGCGTCCTTACCTACACTGCCTCGCAGCCATACTAAACGACATGCAATTCCTCTGAAATGCAAGCTCTGTCATTCCTCTGGGCCTTTGCATATGCCTGTCCACTACCTGGGCTGCCTTACACCCTGTCTCTGATGCACATGCTTGCCCCAGACTGATCAACAGACTGTGAACTCCTTGAGGGCAGAAACTGTATCTTACCTATCTAGCTCCAAACTTAATGCTGTTCAATTCACAATATCCCATTTGTTAAATAAATAAATGAATGCTAAGAAGCAGCAGAAAATGAGCTGGAAGAGGCAGGGAAGATGCTCTGAGAAGCAATGTGCCTTTTAACTGATTCACCAGGTGTTTGAGTTTATAAATTTACTTTATGTTATTCCAATGTGAGATGAACTGACAGATCAATAGATTTTATAGTGGCAGCGTGTGGCCTGAATTAGATTTGGGGAGAAGCAAACATCATCTCCAGATTTAGAAAGTTTTTTTTAGCCTATCAACTTTTTAACCACAGAATGGATTTTAATCCAAAGCAGGCTGCGTAATCACTTCTGAAATATTGTAACGTATCAGTAACAGATACCCCGGAGCCTGGAAGCCTAGCTTTATGGAAAGATAAATGTTTCTCTCTTTGACTTCTTAATATTCAGAGAGTTACTGGCTTGGGAGAATTGTAGTTGACCAGTTGTCACTTCCTACTGTGCTGGGCTGTGCCTACCCTGCTCCCCAGTCCCATTCCAAGAGCGCTGATGGGGAATACTTCTGGGAGGCACCAGGCCCAGAGGTTTTTCTCCCCATCTCCTGTCTGGAACCACTTCTCTCTCCCCAACTCATCCAGCCTCACTGTGGTGAAGAATGCAGGCTCTGCAGCCAGACTGCTTGGGTTCCAACCCTGTTGGCTACACTTTCTAAGGGATCCTGGGGAAGTCACTTAACTTTTCTGAGACTCAGTTTCCTCACATTTAAAGTGGGGATTATAATACACCTACCTCATAGGACAAAGGTTCTCAACTGGGAGCGATTTGGCCCCCAGGGGATATCTGACAGTGTCTGGAGGCATTTTTGATTGTCACCAGTTGGTGGGGAGTGCTCTTGGCCTCTGGTAGATAAAGGCCAGGGATGCTGCTCAACATCCTACAAGGCACAGGACAGGCCCCACAACAAAGAATTATCCAGCCCAATCTGTCAACAGCGCTGAGGCTGGAAACCCTGCTCACAGGGTTATTCTAAAGCATTCAACAAATGTTGGCTCCTCCCCACCTCATCACCAAAATCCCATCATTCTCCTTGGTGTCTAGCTCCTTGTTCAAAATCCTTCCTTCATCTGGTCTTCCTTCCATCACCACCACAAATATCCTGACAAAAGCACACATCTTTTCACAGCTGAGACCATCTTCCTGTCCTCTAATTTGCCTTCCTTGGCTCCCACCTTGAACCAAAGCTCCCTCGTGAGGCTGAACTGCTCAAGGTCAGGACTCGGCAATTTCCTGTGTCTTCAACACCAATCTCAAGGCTTCACTCACGGTGAGTGCCGAGTGAATGTCTGGTGGACCAGATTGAGATCCACGCCTTGCTGAACGGCCAGGTCATCTGTTCTGATACTCTGCCAGGCACTAACCCTCAAAAGATCACTCAAAGATAAAATGCTAACATCTTAGCCATCTCCCCCAAAGTCCCAGCCTCCACTTGTAACTGCATTTCCCACCACCCTACGTGGACTCTTCTTTAAAGCCAAACTGTCATGTTCACTGTCTACAAAGCACCTCTATTCTTGTTTCTGCGCATTTGCTCAGTCAGTGTCCCCTACCTTGGTACCTTTTCTCTGCCCTTCACATGATCAAACTCTATCCAGCCTTAAAATCAAAACCCAACCCCACCTCCTCCCAAAAAGTTTTCCTGATGACCGCAATCATCAGCCACTATCTCTCCACCTCTTACAACTTGAGCTCTTCCTCTGGACAGGGTCACCCTAGGCAGGCTGCTTACCTGAGACTCACTGTCCTCACCTGTGAACCGGGCATTACTGGAGTCTTTCGTGGAGCCCAAAATCCATAACCTTTCCCAACCCATTAAAACTGTTGAGAAATAAGTTAAAGTTTGAGAAATAACTCTGAAGTCTATATTCATAGATGTTGTTAATATTATTTGAGTACATCTAGCTTTTTCTTGATTTTTTCTCATTTAAATTGTCAAATCTTTCCTCATAAGGTAACAAGGAGTGCTCTTTTTAATCTAATTATTTGGGGAAGGGACGATCAGGAAAAACCAAATGGTTATTAACATCCCAGCCTCTCGCCTCTCTGTGCTCCTCAGCCTCAGGCGCTCAGCGTGGAAGGTTGACCATATGTTCCAGTAAGCTTTGCCCTCAGAAGCTTTTAGCTTCCATTAATAAATGTAATTGAGAGCAATGAAACATTTGGATCTCACTTTAATAAGTCAACAAAATGTAAATGAAGACTGTGGTTGGCAGGAGCCTTTTGTCCTGGAAAAGGAAGCTTCTCTTCCCTTGCAGCCTGCTATTTAGGGAGGGCCCCCAGGATGAAGGACGGGAGCTGCTGGGCCTGGGTATGGACAGCCACCTGCATGTGAGGTTTGAGGGGCACAGAGAAACTCCCACACCCCGTGGGTCTCTGCCAGTCATCCAATGCGGTACCTGAAATCCCGCTAGTAGTGGCTCAATTCATTCCTACCCACAACTGGCTTCTCCCTCAGGATTCACTCCTCACCCCACCTTTGAGACTAATCCTGTTCCTGGTTTGGGAGAATTTGAGAAGGTTGAGTGGGGAATAGAAAAAGCACCGGAACTTTTGCATTCTTCTGAGAGCCCATTAAAGTTATCTCCTTTACATGGTAATAATTCAACAATTAAATAGTACTCACTCACTCAGAAACCCCAGCCTCAAACTGTCACAGCTGAAATGTAATGGATGAAGGTGGAAAAGAAGCTCCTGTCCGCGGATCTTCCTATCTAACCTGGGAGACAGGGGCAAAGCCATCAGAGAGAAGCGAAGGAATAGCCAGGGGCCAGGGGGGCTGGCAGCTCCCACAGCAAGGCTTTGCAATCCCAGGCCGAGGGGAGTGGTTCTTTTGCCCACACATTTGGCAAGCACAGAATGCCAGGCCTGCAGATCGGGACCATGAGTATTTCACTTCTCTGAGATCTGATGGCTCCTAGATTCTCTGAGGTTGACCCACTGGTAACGCTGTATGGAAGGCAGGTTGGCAATATTTACGGAACTTCAGATATGCATGCCCTTTGACCCAGCAATCCCACTTCTAGATATTTATTGTGCAGATACACCTGCATGTGTGCAAGGCGGCATACATGCAAGAATATTTGTGCCAGCATTGTTTGTAATAGGAAATAAGTGGAAACAACCTCAATGTCCATCAAAAGAAGAATGGTTAAATTGTAGTGCAGCTGTGAAAGAGAGGTCATTGCGTTTACCAAAATGAAAAGCTATCCAACATGCTTCACTGAGTGAAGGAAGCATGATGCTGGACAGTGGCAGGGGGGATATTATTCTGAATATCTGTCTGTATACAAAGGCACAGTCTCTAGAAGGACATGCAAGGAGCTGGGAACGGTGGTTGGTGGTCCACTCTGGGAGGAGAACTGGGTGGAACAGGAAGTGGAAAGATGACTTGCCCTTTCTTTGTATTTCTTATCTGTACTCTTTGAATTTGTGCCAAATGCATATTTTCAAAGAAGAAGTAACTTTATAAAAGAAAAGAAAAGCCAAGATTTTGTAGCTGGACAAGGGCATGAATTGCAGCCCTTCCACCTACTAGCTGCTGTGTACCTGAGGTGTGCTGTCTAATCTCGCCGAGCCTCAGTTTCCCCAGTTTCTAAGCAGGGATAATGTTATCCACCACATCATTATTATTGTGAGGACTGGAGGAGACAGTGGCCTATGCTAGGGTCTCAGTAAGTGGTACCCACAGCCACCAGCATCCCGTCATCAACATCACAGTAAGCGAAGAACAGCAAGTGTCAGCACAAAGACCGGATCAATGCCTGAATCAGAAGATGGTCTTGCTCTCTCCTTGGCCATAGATTGATCCCTAACACTGAACCTCGCTGGCCAGGAAGTCCATCCTGTTATCTTAGGTGTCACCTTTCCCATGAGGGGTTGAGCCTGTCCCACCTGGTTCTGTTCAAATTCGTCCTGGAAAACATGCCGACCGGAATGGCCTCCTTCTTGAGAGGCCCCTTGTCCCTCAGGGCTCTGGTCGTGACCGTGGGGGAAGCTGCCCCTGTGCCTCCACGGCTGTCTATGCGGGGCTGAGCGTGGGACTCGCACCGCTAGGAGCAGGGGAGCAGACCGCTCTTCACTGAGGCTGCAGCGCTCTGTGGGGACCCAAGTGGGACCAGGCGCCTTTGACCAGCTGAGGAGCATAAAGCCACTTAAAACTTCAAGGAGGGGTCCTTTGTTATTTGTTTGGGGTCAAAATCAGAGAGAAGCAGATGGAAGTCAGAATTGCTAATGCTCCGTCTGAGGCCTTGGAGGCTGTTGGCTTCCACTCCAAGCTCCCTCTGCTGTTCTTTGGGAAATGCATCTACTTGGCTGGTATCTGTGCTCCAGACTGAACTGGCCTCAGGGAGGGTGTTTTGTGCTAGAAAGCCAGCTTTCACAGTGTCCTCCTCCTTCTGCATCTCCTCCCTGGAGTCCCCCGGGGTGACCGTCAGGGATTTCCTGATCAGTCTCGTGGCAGGAGAGCCAGGAGGCCGCGGGAAGCAGTAGGCGCAGTTTTGAGCCAGAGTGACAACTTCAGCATCTCCCCACCCACGCACGCATGCACACACGCACATACACACAGGAGTTTTCTGATGACTCTAGTTCCCCAGGGAGAGACTGGGAATTTTCACCCGTGGAGTAGTTTTCCCAAAGAACATAGAAAATCACCCCAAATACCACTGTCTTTCAAGCCCTAAATTACACAGACTTGAAGGGTGGAGAAGAGGAGGTGTGTCTATTTCCATCTCTGGGCGCCCCCACCCCATGGAATTTGGTCCCTCAGGAATTCTCAGGACTGTTTTTATCCGGAGAAAGCTGGGAGATTTGTGAACTTTGCCCATCTGAACTTAGGCCTCTGCTTTTGGTCTAACCTAGGGCTTCAGAATTCCCTTCTGTGTCATTAAAACCACTTGAGGTGTAATTATAGCTCCTCTGCCCACCGACCCCTGGGAGTGGGGTCTCGGGAGGCGAGCAACGGAATGCACTCTTTTTAGACTCTTCAGCTCTTGCCCAAGAAACGCTATTTAAAGCCCTGTCAAGCTGCCCAATTGCTGCAATCTTGTCAGAAATAAGTCTGCCTTTTTATTTTTATTTTTCCAATTCCAAGACATGTTTTGATTTAGGTAAAACTCAGCTCTCAAGTCCTCAACGAATGTTTGAATTGACAAAGAAAATAGGAGCATCAATGCAGAGTGCAGAGTCTGCCTCTGCTCGGGTTTCTGTCCCAGCTGACAGCTGGCAGTCACAACACCTCTGGCATTGGAGAACGGATCTGCTCAGAGCCACAGGACCTGGCAGGACAAAGGGTAAACATCACAATAGCCTGGACCCTGAGGCTATTGATTTGGAAACATCTGGCTGATTGTTTAAAGTATTATCCAAATTATCATCACTATTATTTGCCGAAAGCAGCTGGGCTTCGTGTTGTACGCACTTGGACCCACAGGATGGATGAGAATCACGTGTGTGCCACATTCCCGGGGCCACGCATGATTTCCTTCCTGACTCAGCTCCATACCAGCTTCTCCAGCTTGAGGTAGTGTCTTGCCATGCAAGGGAGTGAGCATAATGCTATCATGGAGATAGCAAGAAATCTGCTCTCATCTGCTCAAAAATGAATCTGTCACAAATAACGATTTTTAGAGACAAACTGTATTGACTATTGGGCAGCTGGGAACCCAATGGCTGAGTTCCCCCAGAGCTCCTTCACACACATCATCCACCTGATCTGCGCATCAGCTCGAGGTTAGTCCTGCTCAGCCCTGTCCCATTCAACGTGCTGACAGTGGCTAGAAGGAGAGCACAGTGGGCTTGACACATGGGGTGGATGCTCTGTGCCTCAGGTGCAGGACAGGAACCAGCAAGAGGCGACAGAGGAGGACCCTTGGGCAGAAGAGCCGCCTGAGGAAGGAACTGCTGTCTGGGAGGTGGGCATGGCCAAGACGGGGATTGAGCAGGAAGATGGAAACTGCTTGACAAGGGCTGCCATCAGACAGTAGAGACCAACATCCGTTCACACAGTGTATCTAGCTAGTCAATAGTTGCCATGCCCGGGAGAAAGAAGGTTGAGTGGCTAAAGAAGTTTTGGAAATGCTTGATCAAAATTAAATGGGTTTCTTTTCATCAAGACTTCTAAGAGTCTTTAAGGTGCGAATGATGAGGGTTATAGTTTGTGGTACTTACACAGCCTGTTAGATCTCAGATTCCCTTTCCCATTTCCCAGAGCATCTCAAAGTGTCAACAAGCTGCACCATTCTTTTGTCAACTGGGTCAAGTTGGAAGCTGTTTTCCAGAATGTCCTTCTCTCTACGGTTCCAAGTTCAAGTTGACTAAGAGCAGAACTGGCGTGAAATTTGGAAGTGGAAGCAAGCAATAACAATTTCTCCTGAATGTTTCTGAAGTCAGAGGAGGTGGCAGACACAGTGGTGTCTGATGAGTTCCAACTTGTTCTCCACCACTCTTCTTCCCAATTTCTAGCCCTAATCACCAACAGTGGCCCCAGGCTCACCCCTAGATTCTTGGTTACCTCAGAGATGTTGCGGCTAGAGATGCAACAGCTTCCCATAAACCTCTCCGTGAGTTCCCTCTTCACATTTCCACTGCAGCAGCTGGAACTGCCTGGTTCTCACATTCTCCCTGCAAGTCTCAACTTTCCCCTGCACATCAGGGCTTTGGGAGGATGGACGATAGTGAATTTTTATAATGCTCCAACTTCTTCCAGACTGTGTTAGTTTGCTCAGGCTGCTGTAACAAAGTACCATAGGCTGGGTGACTTAAACAACAGAAATTTATCTTCTCATGATTCTGGAGACTGGAAGTCTGAGATCAACATGTGAGCAGGGTTGTTTCTTCTGAGATCTCTCTCCCTGGCTTGTAGATGGCCATCTTCTCTCTGAGTCTTCACACGGTCTTCCCCCATGTGTGTCTGTGTCCTAATCTCCTCTTATTTTCAGGACATCAGTCAGATTGGATTAGGGCGCACCCTACCTAGGGACCTCATTTAATCTTAATTACCTCTTTAAGGACCCTATCTCTAAATACAGTCCTATATTCTCAGGTACTGAGGGGGTTAGGACTTCAACATTTGAATGTAAAGGGGATATATGTCAGCCCATAATGGACCTTCGCTTCCCAGCTCCTCCCACAATTGTGCAAAGTCTAATTCTTGTAATAAATCTCTTATTCCATGACATGGATAAGTGGCTCCACTTCCCTAAGTCCTGATATGGAAATTGGTAGCAGAAATGAGATGCTGCTGTAAAAGAAAAGGAAAACCAGAGGCATTGGATTTGGGAGCAGATGGCAGCCAGTGACTGAAGAAGCGGCAGGGTCAGAGGTGCCCCAAACTTCCACCTGCATCTGGCCTGCAGAGAGGCAGCAGAGGTCTCTGGCTGCTGGTCGGCTGGAGTCCTTCAGCATCAAGGATTCTGCAGATTACCCTAGACCAAGACTTTTAAACACTCCCTGCCAGCCCAGCCACAACTCACTGTGCTGATGGCTAAACCCAGAATCTGAAGAGGCAGCCCATGATAAGGATGTCCAGCCTGGTCCTGCCACCAAGCAGAACACCTCACAGGAGCCTCCAACCCCGAGGAAACAGCCATCTTCTCCAGATGACCAGACACACACGAAGCAATTACATACCCACCTAAGACAATCCATAATTAACTGTCTATGTGTATACCACAGATAATTCATGTCCCTCCTCTCCCCTACATTATGCTCCAGCCAAACCAAACCACTTACACTTTCCTGAAATGTCAGGCTATTTCACGCCTCGGGGCCTTTGTTCAACTGCTCCCTCCCATCTGGAAGCCCAGCCAGCGTAGCTGCCTAGCAAACATCTATTCGTCTTTCAAGCATCACCTTTTCTATGAAGCTTTTTCTTTTGGTACCAGGCAGCTATCATTTATTAAGTACTTGCCACATACCAGGAAATGTGCAAGGCACTTCATTTGATCTTCTTGATAGCTCTATGAAATAGATACTCTTAGTCTCCCATTTAACAGGTGATAAAACTAAGTTTCAGAGAAATTAAATTATTTTCCCAAGGTCACCCAGCTTGTAGGTGGTATAGTTGGGCTTCAAATTCAGACCGTTGTGATCCAAGTCTGGCTCCACGCATTCTCACAAAGGCAGTATAGACTGTTTCTCTGAAGGCAGAGTTGAGTCAGAGACTGAGGCCATCCCGGGGTCCTTATCAGCATCCTGATGTGTATTATAATAGTCTGGAGATCAGCAAGCCCATCTGAGAGCAATCCTTTCTAAGCATGCCTCCCATCAGTGTCCAGATCTCCCCTTAACTGCCTGGACAGGACCCAGAAATGCTGATCCGCATCAGGAGGGGCACTCTCTGCCAAGGGGCAGCTCCTGCCATGTATATATGGGAACTTTATAGATGGTCTAGGTGGTACCAGAGACAATGGGAGAAGGAAAGATTGTTTAGTCGGTGATGTTGGAAAACTAGCTTCAGAGGGAGACAAAGAAAGCTACATAGTCACTTTATGCCAATAAATTCCTGATGGAATAAACACCTAAGCATGGAAAGTAAAACTACAAACCTCACAGAAGAAAATAGAGTTGAATAACTATAATCAAATACCTCAAAGCACAAGCCATATGGCTTAACAACCAAAAATGGGTAGATATCACAACTTGGTCATCACGGATTTTAACAACGAGCACCACAGACAAAACTAACAGAACGATGACAGACTGGAAGAAGATATTGCAATATCTAATACCAATAATGGATGAATATCTACTCTAGACTCCACCAGGAACTCCAAGTAATCAAGAAAAAAGACAGGAAACCCAATTCTTTTTTAAAGGGGCAAGGATGTGACTAGGCAATTCACAGAAAATGAATAATGAGGTGATGCTCTTGCTCCCTAGTAATCAAAGATATGCAGATTAAATCATGAATGAGACAGTCCTTTGCAGCCATCGGAGTAACAGAACTTAGAAAAGTGGGTAATTCATAGTTCAGATGAGGACAGGAGGAGATGGGAACACGCCTGCTGCTTGCTGGGAGTTTTAAGTTTGTACAGCTGTTTTAGAAAGCTGCTTAACAGAATTTAGTGAAATTATGGGTATTTATGTCCCATGATCTTGCAATTCCACTCCCATTTATACAACTCAGAAATTTTCCGCAGATCTAATAAGGGAACCAGTATGAGGATGTTTAGCCACAGCGTTATTATTTCTAATAGAAGGAAGTTAAACTTGGGGGTCCATCACTGGAGGGGTAATTAAGCAAAACGTGCTGGAGAATACAATCCCAGGCAGCAGTGAGGAGCTGCGGATGCGTGCACACAAACCAACACGGATACATCTAAAAAGCATGGATGTAAATGGGGACAGTCAGAACCAGAATGGGGTTTATGGCACAAGACTTTTTAAATAAATTAAAAGCCAAGCATGCATAAATCAACTCCAGATATTTTACAAGGAGACGTGCATATTTAACTTTTTCAGAAAACTTGTTAGGGTAAGAGATTATGGGGGGTTGGGGACACCGGGTGTGGAGATCAGAGATGTGGGAGAAAATAAGCAGCTAAGGAGAAAATGAACAAGCAGACCTGGAGAGGGGCCCTACGGAGGTGGTGCCAGTGAGGGATGGACCGAAGGGCATGAGGAGGTCCACCTGGCAGGTGGGCGAGGCTCCAACAGAGGAGGAGAGGAGGAAGAACCCGGGGTGGGGGCAGGGGCAGCAGAGGAGCAGGAGAACCAGCACCAGCGATGGTTCCGGAGTGAACTGCCCGGCTTCAAATCCTACCTCTGCCATTTAGTAGACTTGACCTTGAGCGAGTTACTTCCCTGGACCCTGCCTCAGTCTCTTCAGCTGTAGAATGGAAGTGCTCTCACTACATACGTCAAAGGACCATGGAACGAACAGTTAGATGGCACCGGGCACAGCACCCGATAAGTAGCAGGGGCTCTGTGAACATTAGCCGTTGATTGTTCCTAATCAATTCTGTGTTCAGTAGCAAAACCATGTACTTTAAAGGCCTAAAGTGATGCGACAATGAGGACACACGTGGGGTCTTTTAATCAGCCATTGCATGGATCTTTTCATCCCACCAGCAGGATATTAGCTCCACCCTGGACATTGTCACAACTATCTTCTCCCTAAAACCCACAATGGCGTCCACTGCTACCTCTTTTGTATTGGACGAGACCTTGGAAATGCCGCCTGGAGCTGGACAGGAGAGTGTGAGGAGGGAGTGGCTCCGGAGTCCCAGACCTACCTGGTTTTGTGTCCTGCATCTGCACTCACCGTGTTCCTTAGTCTCTGTGTCTTACTGTCTTCATCCATCAGTATAGATAAAAATAGCATCCTCAGAAAGTTATTGTGGGTGTTAAATGTGATCTTGTGCAGAAAGCATAGCAAGTGCATTGTAAATAATAGTTACTATTACTAGTGCCTGGGTGGCAGTCACTCTAGGGCTGAGGGGAGAAAGGGGACATTCGGATTTGGTGAGAACACCCTAGCAAAGATGAAAAGATGAGGGAATAGTGTGTGTGAAATCGACAAAGAGCCCTCAGTTTTGAGTCTAAGTTACCAGCTAGGGGTGAGTAGCCGGCTTCCAGTGCTAAAAGACCCCGGGGCTTAAAGGAGGGGTCTGTTAGCAGGACTGAGCCCTGGGAATCAGCACCTGCTTCGTAAATGAGCATGCCGGAAAGCAGACACTGTCAGACCAGGAAAATGATTTCATTATTCTTATAAATGATTATTCTACTTCCCTTGGGAACTCAAGAGGAGCTTATAAGAGAGAAACTCAACTTCCCAGTGATGGGGCTGTTTTCAAATCAGAGTTGGCATTTGCATCAATTTTGCTGAGGGTGAGCAATTCTTTTTTCCCACTCAGCATGATGGAGTGGGATAAAAGAGTTTGGTTCCTTGCACGAGAAGAAAACACGTCCAAAACTGCAGCCTTGGGGAAAAGATGAAGGGTTGTTGGCTCAGCCAACGTAATGAGAAAGATGACTGTGAGGAGATACACTGTGCAGGGCTGATGGCGACCAAGAGGGCACAGCCAACCGGTGACTTTGGAGAGAGTGCTGGCCTTCTCTCCAAGGCAGCACGGGGAGGGAGGAAAGGCTGGGTGGGCCATTGTGGTAAGTGTTCCCAAACACGCAGTGGAGTTGGCACCTGCTTCACAACGTGGCGAGTTTCCATCAGGGTTTGCTTTTTTTTTTTTTTTAAAGATTTTATTTTTTCCTTTTTCTCCCCAAAGCCCCCGGGTACATAGTTGTGTATTCTTCGTTGTGGGTTCTTCTAGTTGTGGCATGTGGGACGCTGCCTCAGTGTGGTCTGATGAGCAGTGCCATGTCCGTGCCCAGGATTCGAACCAACGAAACACTGGGCCGCCTGCAGCGGAGCGCGCGAACTTAACCACTCGGCTACCGGGCCAGCCCCCATCAGGGTTTGCTTTTAATTGATTTAGGGTTTGTCCTGATTTTGCTGATTTCGCCTCTTGCCTCTGCCCCCTCTAAACCTCCCCTCAGAGACGTCAGAAACCTTCCCAGGGCTCTTGTCTGCAGGCGATGGTCCACGGCTTAGACTCCTCCAGTGTTCCCCGTGCCCTCAGCGGCAGTTTAAATTTCCCAAACTGTCCCTGCCTGCAGCCTCCTTGCCCGAGAGTGGCTCTACTTTTGCTGGATTTCGTTCCTCCCTGGCATTCAAGGCCCTCCACCATCTTGCCTTTCTGACCTGGGCTCCCCGTGGACCCTCTGCTCCCTCCAGACCCTCCGCAGACCCCCATTCATTCCCCCTGCCACACTTTCGTTCATACGGCTGCCCACCCCGAGATGCCCTCTCCACTCTTTCCACTTCCCATCCACAACTCCATTCAGCCACGTTCACTGGGCTGGGGGCCCAGGGCGCAGAGACAAAGGCAGAGCTTCTGCCCTCACAGAGCTGGTGAAGGGTAGAGATGAGGATGAGAGCCCGGGACACAAAGACTGGGGACAGCGTGGTCGGCAAAATAGTAAGAGAGAGCACATGGCACAGTGCGGGTAGGAATGGGGAAATGGTCAGAGGAGGCCCAGGATGCCCCCTTTCAAGTACCAAAGTTGGCTGCGTCCACTGCCTCCAGGAAGCCTCTCCTGACCCTGCCAGCGTGACCTCCTCAAGCATGCATCTGAGCATCTGAGAGGCAGGCAGTGCAGGAGTAAGAACCCACAGTCTGCAGCCTGGCCGCCTGAGTTTTGAATCCCAGCTCTTTCGTACACTAGCTGTGTGACCTTACTCAACCTCTCCGAGCCGCAAATTCCTTATCTGTAAAATGGAGATAAATAATAGTACAGACCTACCAGCGTGATTATAAGGATTAAATGATATAAATACGTAAAACACTACTTAAAACAGGGTCTGGCACAGTGTCAGTGCTACAGAAGTGTTTGCCATTGTTGTCTGGGGCCTTCGTCGTACACGGCCTCTGGGTCTTCAGCATGCCATAGCTGCCCCATAAACCCTGCTGGAAGGTGGCACTCAACAAGAGGTTGACTTTCCTCTATATCAATACATACACATTACCGTAACACTCTGCCTTTATCTCCATAACGACAATTCTGCTGTGGATCACAGTGTACCTCGTTGCTCACATGCTCTCCGTTGACTCGCAAAGAGTGCTAATAACATTGCATTTTGATTGGCACTTTTAAAAAGAATAAAGAAAGAATCTTCTGTCTTGAGTATCCAAGAATAGACTCCTCAGCAAGTCTTCCAGCTTCGGGCCTCGGCCAGAATTGGAGGAGGAAGTGATCATTTGTTGTCTTTCTTTATAGGCTGCATTTCTGGCATCACTTCGATGCTAAATTGGACTTTTTAAAAATAGTCTTAACAAGCATTTTGACAGACTCTTTTACTGATACTAGAGAATGTAGCCACGGAGAGTCAGCATGTGTGAAATCTGACCTGCTCCAGCCAAGTGGCTGCTGACTGCAGCCCCCTCCTGGGGAGGTACCTAGTGGCAGCAGGGACACGGGCTCAAGAGGACCATTTGGGAATATGGCACTGGCTTGACGCTACAGCCCTAGATGCCTCCCTCCTGCAGCTGACACTTAATTGCAGGAGCATAAGGTGGGATTAGCTGAATGAGAGGCTGTTCCTTCTCCGATGCCCACTGCTCTGTTGGGAACAGTGACTGAGACCCTTTGGGGACACTCCTAGGACAATTCTTTTTTGGAGCCCTGTCTCTCCAGGATCAAGTCCAAGTCAAACCTAAATGTCAGTGAATATTGGCTGAGTGCCTTTGTACATAAGTGGTGGGCTTAGCAGGGAGGAGGGGCTTGTGCAAAGACGGAAGAGTCCGGCCCCTGTCACTGAAGCGCAGCATCACGGTGAGGAAGGAGCTAGGTCTTCAGAGGACATGCACCTGGGCTCTGGAGCTCTGGTAAGTGTCTTAAACTCTGGTTCCCCATCTGTAAAGTGGGGATGATAATCATTGCCTCATGGGGATATGGTAAGGAATTGCAGTACTTCATACTGAAAACATGGGCATGACTGCTATTATGATGCTATCTCTGGGAGATAAGACCCTGAAGAGGCAGGATACACACAAAGACCACTCCAGGCGGTGGGAAGGTGCTCCATTCTGGGGAGAAAGACAGGGACCTGCAGCCAGCCAGCATCCCAAAGTGGATTCTGCCATGACATCCACCGAAGTGGCTCCAAGGATAGCTGACTGATGCCCAACTTTATCCCTGCAATACCCCAACCCTCGTCGAATCCCTCATCAGATGTTGCTGCCAATTCCAGACCTTCTGCCCTGCCTGTCTGTAGCACTGGAACTGAGGCTTTCTCATTGTCCTCTTCCCCCTGCCCCACCACCTTCTCCCCCTCCTCCTCCCCCTGCCTCCCCGCCCGCACCCCCCCCCCCCCCCCCCCCCGTCTGCTCTGATCACAACACTCTTTTTCTTCTTTGGGCCAGAGGGAAAGTGAAAACTCAAGTTGAGACCAAGGAGTAGAAGGGAAAGGAGCCCCTCCTCAACATTCTCGACTCAAGTAAACGTGGCCACCAGCAGAGCTAGAGCCTGAGGCCTCGATCTGGGTGTGCCCTCATTTGGAAGTGCACTGCCAAAGAAGACAGAGCCCACCCCAAATTAGCACACGTAGGAAAATGATAGCCCACGGAGGGAAAGCGACTGAAAGCCTTGAAAGCTTGTGGCAGAGCTAATATTCCAGACTGCAATCAGGATCTTTGCCCAGACTCAGTCACATGGTGTCCAGGCTACAAAGCATCTCTGAGACTTGACCTCCAGTCCCTTCTCTCACAGGTGGGCAGCCGAGTCTCAGAACCCCAGCCACAGGCCAGGTGTCAGCTGAGCAGGAATTAAAATGCAGGTGCCTCCATTCCTCGCTGCCCTCTTCTCCCTCCTGACCTGCCTGCCTATCAGCTTTAGAAGGACTGGAACTGGAGAGGTATGAACAACTCCCACCTAAACACACAAACATTCTGTCCCTCTGTTTTTTGCTCAAGCATTCGTGCACACACACACACACACACAGGCACCACCACCGCCTTATCACCACCTGTTGATAATGACAGGTGTGAAGGATTGTTTCTCTATTCCCTCCTTGCATTTTAAGAGACATTCATCAATTTCTCACTATTCGCCAATCAATCAACAAGCAAACTTCCTGGTGCTCAGCACTGTTTACTCCAGTGGGAGGATTAAGACAGAAGGTACCAAATTTACCTTCAAAGAACTCACAATCCAGGTGGGAGAGATTGGCCTAACACCTAACACGAGCCCCAGAAGCATGGATGAACCCTGGTTGGGGAGAAGGCCCTGTGTGAATTCAGTGGCAAGGGAGGCTGTGGGGTCATGACAGGCTGCAGAGACATGTCCTGTTCAGATTTTTTAATGACAGCTCTATTGAGATGTAATTCATATACCATGCAATCCACCTACTGAAAGTGTACAATTCAATGGTTTTTAGCATATGCACAGAGTTGTGCAAACATCACCACCATCAATTTTACAACATTGTCATTACTCTAGAAAGAAACCCTGTACCCACTAGAAGCCGCTGGCTAGTCCCCCTCCTCCAGTCCCAGGCAACCACTAATCTATTTTCAGTCTCTATAAACTTGTCTGCTTTGGACATTTCATATAAATGAAATTATACAATGTGTGGTCTTTGGTGTCGTCTTTCACTTAGCATAAAATTTCACTTAGCATAATGTTCCATGTTGTACCATCTGTCAATACTTCACCCCTTTTTATGGGCAAATAATATTCCGTTGTAGGTACACAGCACATTTTGCTTATCCATTGCATCCACTGATGAACATCTGGCTTGCTTCTACTCTTTGGCTGTTAAGAATAATGTTTCTGCGGACATGTGAGTACAAGTTTTTGTATGGACGTGTTTCCATCAGCCTTGGGTACAGACCTAGAAGTGGAACTGCTGGATCATATGGTAACTCTGTGTAACAATTTGAGGAACTGCCAGACAGTTTCCAAAGACAGTTTCCAATATTTTGTATTCTTACCAGCAGCACGTCAGGGTCCCGACTTCTGCACATCCTTGCCAACACTTATTATCTGCCTTTTTGATTAAAGCCATCCTAGCTGGTGTGAAATGGTATCTTGCTGTGGTCTTGATTTGCATTTTCCTAATGGCTAATTACGTCGAGCATCTTTTCATGTGCGTAATGCCGTTTGTATATCTTCTTTGGGAAACTGCCTATTCAGATTCTTTGCCCATTTTTAAGTTAGGGTTTTTGCCTGCTTGGATTTTAACCCTTTCTCTATTAAAAAGATTTGACTTTCAATTATGTTGGGATTAGTAAATATTTGAATCCAGTCAAATCCTGAAATACTCATTTAAAAATATTTTTGACTCCCATGCCCCAAATTGTATCATATTTTCCACATTATTCCAAAATTAAGACGGAAAAAAACAGATCATCAGACAGCCAGAGGGACAGACATGAACTGTTAGGAAGACAAGTTTAAGCTGCTGTGCTGCAAACCAGAGGTTTTGAATGCCCATTTCTCACGGGACACGTGATGGGGGTCAGTGCTGGGCATCTGTCTTACAGCCATGCAAGCAGAGTGGCACCAGCTTGGGAGCGAGGAGAAGTGGCACCCACCTACTTGGCCTAGAGGCAATGAATTTGGAAAAGACTCATACCCGGAGGGGAGCTTCTGTGCCCCCAGTCCTCCCCCCACCTGGCTATTCCCTCACCCCTCAGCCAGCCTGAAGGAAGTCAGTTATGTTCACAAGGGCAGCGGCTTCTCACAGATTGTAAGAGGCATCCTCGGAGCGTCTACCACATGCTAGCTTCTGGAACGGGCACTGAAGTATTCAGCAAATCATTTCCTAACCTTGATCAGAGTCTGGTGAGGAAACAGGCAGTTTCTTTCCCATGTGATCCACACTTTTATAGAGGGTCTCACATGAGGTTTGGGGGCACAGTGGAAGGGCTTGGCTCAACCTGGATATCCTGGAAGGCTTCCTGGAGGAGGGACCCCAGGCTCGCTCTTAACGTAATAGAAGTCATCCAGGCATCCCTGGCTCAGGACACAGCAAGTACACACCCCAGGAGGAGGGAAAACTGCAGTGATGGCAAGTTCAAGTTCATTTGATCAATAATGCTCATAGTAAGGGAACGTCTGGACTCTGGATTTATTTTTCTTCCTTTGTTTGTAAATTTAATAAACCTTGGGAAAAGAAAAAGGACAAAACTCCTAACTACAAGAAATTCCCTGATTATAGACAGTTTCTTGGCCTTCTCTGAATTCCATCCCACCCAGCTCCAGATTTAAACAGTTGTCTTTACGTTCACAGACAGACTGCAGCTTTCTCAGAAGCAGGGGCAAGTTAGCAAGGACAAGACAGTGACCCCCCAGAGGTCAGAACTGCATCTTTCCTCTCTGTGTGTGAATCCACAACTCAGAGAGCAGAGGCTGGTGCATGGAAAGGGTCCTCTCAGCACCGGAAAGTGGAGGGCAGTCTCAAGGCTGAGCTGAACTGGGCAAGCCTGTGTCCCGGGTCACAGACTCTTTCAGGGCAGGGCCAGTTGTTGTTCATTTGGGGGTCCCTCCAATACTCACTTTGGGGTCCTTCTAGCACAGAGACTTGCACAGTGCCCTGTACACATTTGGTGTTCAGTGCATGGCTATTGAATGTGGCTGAACATTCTGAATAATCAAATACAACCGGACCATTTTGACAGAATGACAGCCTTCTTCTTAGACGGCTTTGGGGGGCTGGAAGGGGGACACGAGTGCTCCAGCAAAGGCTCGTGTCAACAAAATTTGCAGCCATCTGATGCCTCCTTTCTGCCCGCTACCCTGAGCTCTGCCAACTGGAACAGGGCATCTAAGGTTCCAATTGAGCTTTTCCCTGAAACAAGAGCTCCTCAGGGGAACTCGCCAACAGCTGTGATGGCTGCTAGAGCTCAAGGGTCTTGTCCTTGTGTCAAGGAGCCCCGCACAACTGAACCTTGGGCTCAGGGGCAGGTGAAAGAAGAGGGAGAGATTTTTTTAACATATCAGCACTAGGGCTCTTGGCTAAGCAAGCACAAAGCTTTATGAGAAAATTCACCTTAAAACTTTTCAAATGGAAGAGGAAGGACTTCGTGCACCAAGCCATGCACAGAGATAGGCGAGCATCAATGCGCACAAATTGGTTTGGTCCCAAAAGCACTAAATAAAGCCAAGTAGAAATGGTTTAATTCAAGTGACATCCTCAGTTGGGTTTTAGCAGTGTGTTCATTGTTTTTCTTTTTTAAAATGTATATAAATAATATACATACATGATATTAAGCAATGAATAATGCCATAAAGCTTACAACGACAGTATGTCCTGACTTCAGAGGTGGCTCTACCATGAAGCAATGAATGCTTAATCTTCAAAGCCCCTCATTTTGACAAACCTCTGCTGAATCTTTGTTCCTAATTTTGTATTTCTAATTCTTTTGCTTAGAGGGCCCCCAAATTTTGTTAAGTTTTGGGCACCGCAAACCTGAATCTGCCCCTGTCTGACCTCCTTACCATCCTTCAGACTCCAGTCCTGCTCCCCAGTGCAAAAAAAAATCCAGCTTTTCTGTGTGTTTTCCCTGATATGTATCTTCATCTTGCTAAGTAAGACACTTATAAAGCCAGTCCGCGGTCTGTTTTAGGCAACATCCATCAACTTCTGTTGTAAAAGCTGAGGTCCGAGCCCTCTCTCACTCCCACCCTCGCCTGCCCTCCCACGATCTTTCCTCCCCAGCACCCCAATAGAATCACAATTTCCAGATGAATTACTATAGTATGTACATTTCTAGAACCACATACATATTGTTCATGACTGAAACAAACAGGGTATTATAATTACATATGTTTTCTTGTACACATTTTCATTTTCCCTCAAGTTGAAATTGCTTTACCTTTGCATTTGCGTGTTTTCTGAGCATCAATCACTAATTCACGCTAAACATTGACCCAGCTGTAAAACAATTCTCGTTATAAATATATGAGATCATCTCTACATTCCACTTTTTTTTCTGGTAACATCTCTCCTGGATCCCTTCATCCTCTGGCTCCAGTCCGAAAAGTTGTTCTCTAGAGCTGTCCCACAGATGTCGCCCAGGACATTCCTCGTCATCAGCTTGCAAATCCCCTTCACTCTCTCTGTTGGCTCCTCTGTCTCCTAGATCCCACAGTTTTTATTTTGTTTCATTTGACTCCTCCATTTTTATGCAGCACAGCCTTCTAAAAAACGTGCATGAGATGCCATTGTTTTATACTTGATAGTTTGGCCATGCAGAGAATTCTAGACCAGAAAACACTTCCCCTAAGGATTTTGAGGGATTGCTCCTTATCTGCCAGCATCCTGGGTTGCTTTTAAGAAGTCTGATGCCATTTTGATTCTCACTTATTTTTATGTGATCCATTCTCTTTCCCTCTCTCTCTTCTCCCTCCCTCCCTCTCTCTTTCTCTGAAAGGTTTTAGGATCTTATCTTCATCTCTGGTACTCTGGCCTTGGTGTGGGTCATTTTTCAGCCACTGTGCTGGGCTTGTGACACCCTTTCTATCTGAAACTCAAGTCCTTCTGCCTGGGAAATATATTTTTATTATGTCTTTAATAATTTCCTCCCACCAATCTTTTCTGTTCTCCCTTTCTGGAACTCCTATTAATTAGATTTAGACCTTGTACATCGAGTCCATAATCTTCTCTTTCTTTCTAATATTTTTTGGTCCTATTTTTACTTTTTTGTTCTCTGTTCTGGAACACTTTTCCTGACTTCTGCATGGGGGTTACAAGCGAGGCAGTCAGCTTTCTTATGGGAGCTGAGCAAAGGAAAGGTGCTGGCTCTCCCCAATCAATTATGGACATTGACTTGATTCCTCTGTTTTCAATGCTGTCCCAGGAGCCCCCTCCACTTTGTGTTGAACGTCCTGAGTTCAGGCCTCCCTGGTAGAGGTTCTTCAGAGCAATCTCCCATAGCCAGCCAAAGAAGAGGAGGCCTGGGGGTCTACCTGCTCCCAACACAGACTTGTATTCTATCTAGCCATCTCTACTCTCACTCTTGCGTTCCCAGCTACCTGGGCCTTCCCATCTTCCAACCTTCTGAGTGTGAATCAATCAGGTCCTCATAGGCATCCCGCTGCAGACACATGCGTTTCAGCTGGCTCCACCACCTGCGTCCCATCTTCCCACATTCGTTGATCTCTTTTAACCCACTGTCATCTTTGCTCCTAATCTCTTTGTCTTGGCAGATTTACACCATTTTTATTCCTTTTTTCTGCCATTTTATTAGTATCTCAAGAGGGAGCAGGGATAAATGCATGTGTGCAAACACAGTCTCTACTTTTATTTTTTCTTTTTTTCAAAAATTGCAATTTTATACTGTTTCATACCAAACAGAGTTGTGATTTGTATTTCATAATTTAAGAAGCCAAGTTTCCTACTTTTGACAGTTTTAAAACTTCTGGGAATTTTACGAAAAGATGCATTCACCCCCCCCCCCCAAACTCTGTATGCTCCACTTAAGATCCAGTCATCAAGCATTCAGTGGGAATTAACTGAATTATTGCTACGTCATTAAAGTAGATACTAAGGTTCCTATAAGATCTAGCGTGGTGGCAGTGAGCACAGAAGAAGAGGTTCCAGACAGATGGGGAAGAAAGATACCCTGGGGCAGCTTGGACAGGAGGTCCAAGGAGAAAGAAAGGAGAGGGAGGGTCCAAAAGGGACATGAGGGTTCCATCCATCTGTTGTCACCCTAATTTCACTGTGCCATTGGACCACTAGGCGGGTCAGCCACACCTGTTAGGCACAGGTGAGGCAGAGTCCTGCTGAGCCTGGCTTCTCCAACTGGACACTGTAGGGAGGAAGCTTTGCTCCTCAGGAAGATGTTGAAGGAATGAAGTGAGATGATAAATCTGAAAGCTCTTGGAAAATGACAGGGCTGCATAAGTGCACAGTGTCATTACCAGATCTAGTGCAGCTCAGACAAGTCCAGTTTTAACTCACTGTAACATTATTGGGCAAGTACGTCACAATAATCTATTGAGGAGATAGAAACATCCCTTGCACAGGACAAATGTCTAGAGTTCCTGGGAAGAAATGCAGCATTCATTAAGGAAATTAAGGCCCAGGGCGTCCAAGGGTGACTCAGGAAGAGATCTGCTCCATTCCTCTCTTCCTCTGCCATGGAGATCTTAGAGAACATATGTCAAAATGGCGGCATCCCAAATGGAGGAAGTCTGGGGCCCTGAGTCACCAGGTGGAGGCTAGCCCTTGCTGACCCACAGCAGACTTTATCTAAGTGAGAAACAAGCTCTCGTTGTGCCAAGGCACTAAGATTTAGGGATATATTTGTTACCAAAGTATAGCCTAGAACTAAGAAGCTTGAACTAGGAATGGCTGCTGCCCCCACACTCGTGTCTGGGGTGAGAGAAGAGAGGCCTACTCAGAAACAAAGGCCCTTCCTTCGTGCCTGGAGGCAGAGCTGAGCCCAGAAACAGGCCCCAGGGTTAGGCTTCATTAAACATTCTGGGGCAAGCAAACAAGAAGTGGCAGGACTGGAAACAATTCACCTCATGAGCCATTACTTCTCAACTTCCGTATGGAGTCTGCCACAGGGGGCCTTCTTCTGTCTCCTGGTCTCCCTCCATGTGGCAGTCCCACAGTGCCATCTCTCAGGCCCACTATGGATCCCACCCTTGTGGAGGCACGCTCCCAACTAACCTGCTTCAGGGGATGCACATTAGCCATGATCTCCCTGACTGCAGACACCCTGCCCTGCTCAGAGGCATGGGTCTCCCCTTCACGTGGGATCTCCTTTCAGAACTTCCTTGCAGAACCGCACGGTCATCCAGCCTTCAGTCATTTCTGCCACAGGAACAGGTGCAGGAAGGGTGGCCTCTTCTCACCAATCTTTGAAGTTAATGTTGAAACACAAGCACACCTCAGTTGCAACTAAAATCATAATCTTTGAGAACCAGAAGCCCCTTAGACATCAAATATTTCAATAGCTTTTAACCTTTTTTGGGTCTTGTGACCCTGTGAGGATCCAGTGAAATCAGAAAAACACAAACACATATACTAGTAACAAAATATTGAGTGTGGATTTTTTCCAGTGGATTCAGGATTGTCAGCAAAGCCCCACACTGGGGGAACAGAGTTACCATGGATCCTACATGCGAAAGTGAGCCCAAAACAATTAGAGACAGACAACCCCATTCCACCCCAGGGCCTGGGGGAAATGGCAGAACCAAACCTGCTACCTCCAGCCACAGGACACCCTGGCCTTTACCAGTCTATCTAATATGGGCAAGGAGGACTGTCCTAAGGAGACTAGAGGTCGGTGGAGAAGAGGATCACACTTCCTTGCCAAAGACAGGAACCTGGGGCTTCAAGAGATGGAGTCATGGAAATTGAAGAGCCTGCAGGAGGGGAGAGCTGGTACTGGATACCCATCAGCGGCTTCGTAGGGTGTAGTACTCACAGGCCCCCCCAGTGTTGACGCTGGATGGAGTAGAGGTTGGTGATGAAGTTTTCGGAAATCCTGACATGCGTTCTCTACAGTTTGGAGTGTATGTCTAGTTGGAGGCTTCAGCCTACTTTTCTGCTGGAAATTTATGAAGGTGGCAGGCTGTCTGTAGCAGCCCACACCAGCAGAGTAAGTAAGGATCGTGGTGTAGACAGCCCACCACCACCTCTACCACATGTGACCTGTGGCTGGTGCAGGAGAGGACTCCTCCTCCTCATGACTCCAAGAGGAGCACTGAGGTTAGAGGAGCACACAGAAGCTATGGGCAGGCCCAGTAACCAGTGGCACAAGTGAGACCATGATCCATGGCCCACCCAGAAACGAGTGTTAGAAACATGGACTAAGGATGACATAAAGGAAATATTGCTTTTCCCTTTGTGGAGGAGTCCTCAGCTAGGGGGAAGCTGAACACTGCCCCCAAATCCCATGTACACATTGATGTGGGGACCACCATAGCGGCCTCTAGCCAGAGTCAGTACTGCACCAAATCTCAGTGAGGCCAGCAGCACCCTGACCAGTCATCAGGGGTGAGGGGAGACTGCTGCTCCCTCTTTTTCTCCTCCTTGCCCTCAGCTCTGGACCCTGGGTAGCTTATATATAATGGAAACGTATTTCTCATGGTTCTGGAGGCCAGCAGTCTGGGATCACGGTGCCGGCATGGTCTGTGAGGGCTCTGTTCTGGGTTGCAGACTTCTCATTGTATCCTCATGGACACACTGGATGGAAGAGGTGAGGGATCTCTGAGGGGCCTATTTTATAAGGGACTAATTCCATTCATGAGGGCTCCACCCTCATGGATTCAGCACCTCCCAAAGGCCCCATCTCCTAATATCACCACCTTTGGGGGTTAGGATTTCAGCATACGACTTTTGGGGGGACACAAACATTCAGACCACAGTACACGGTAAAGTCTTCCCTGGGAGAGGGAACTAAACGGAGTTCCAGATGGAAACTTTAAACTGGACTCAACTTCTAATAACTGAGAGTGACAGAAAAATGATGGAATCTGCCCAGGATGTTGCTAAGAATAGAAAAGAAAGAGTCAAAATACCCAGTGGAAGGCAATGATTAGAGAAAGGTGAAATCATGTCATGTTTCTACCCTAAGTTAAGACTATTCAATAAACCATACTTGCATCCAAAATTTGGTATCTGATTTCAATTTTAAATCACCCCACTAATTTTATAGAGTAAAACCAGACAGGGAAGTGGTTTGTTTGAAGACACATAGCTCGTAGCAGGACCTAGAGCAATGGCATCCTCTGACTCCTGACAGTGCTAAAGGAAGCACCTGTGCGTGACCTTGTCCTTAATCGTCCGGCTCTACTACAAGGGCAGTGCTCTGAATCCAAACCACTGAACAGCCACTCGCACCCAGGACAGCCCACGGCAGTGTGGAAGAGAGCTTAGACTGAAGAGAAGAATGCCTCGTAGAGGGTGGTTTCCATCCATTTGAGAATTTGAGACCAAGGATACAGGGTAGGCAGGCAAGCTGTACAATGCTCTACTTTGCTTGAAGTCCTATGCATTTCAGAACATGCACATCCATATTCACCCATAAATTGAATAAAGGCCAAAACAAACCCAAAATATAAAGATTGTTGGATGGCGTACCACTTTGACCAATCTACCCCATTTGTCCCCTCCAGAACTGCTGACTGTTGAGTTTCAAGAGTTGACTGGCACATGGTTTAATTCAAGAGAGAAAAGGAAGAAAATGTGGATACAAAACAGAAATCTCACAGTCCTCTCTAAGGAAAGATGTGTGTTTCCAAGTTTACCTTAAATACCATTGAACTGTTTCATTTTTCAAAAACGACAAGCCAGCCTTCCCTTCCTGATAGAAATTGTGCAAACACGGCACATCTTCGGCATGCCTTGCTAACCACAGATTCCATTATGTGTTTAATAATTGACTGTTCAATAGAGCATTGATGCATTTTTGTCTGGAACTAATTCACCTTTGTCTGTGCCTCAGCACGAATGTTCCGTGAATCGCAGATGGGATCGTGGAAGAGCTTCAGGTGCTGCTGCCCAACACAGAGCCGCATCCTGGGGATTATTCATGTCAGGCCCTGTGCTCAGAAATGTTCTCGCATGCTAAAGCCACCTGAAAATGTGATTTATAAAAGCAGAGGAGAGTGGGGCTACATCCTTTCCCTTCTAATGAGAACTAACAAATCACAGTCTGCGGGCTGCTGAAACCAGTGAAGAAATTGTCGGCTGCAAAATTAACAAAAATGAACGCCCTTACAGCCCGTTAAGGCCAGGGAGCTACCCAGTTGGAAATCGGGCTGAGATGTGTTGGCTGGGGGAGCAGGTATTAGCAAATGCATATGTCTTGACTTCTCTGTAGTGGAAGGAAAATCCCTGCTCCCTCCTAAAGAATTGCCACCCTGCCTTCATTGGTTTGGATTTATGAATTTGAGCAGCACCATAAACAGCACAAATGGTGCATACTCTTGCAATGAGCTGAGCACCCTGTCCTGCAGGGTGCTCTCCTGGGAAGGACCAGCTCTCTGCCTGGGCACAGACACTGAGCGGGGTGGACGTGACATGAATGCCACTGATGTAAAAAGGGGAGGGGAAGAACTTATTCCAAACCGTCCTTACCCACTGCAATTATCTTGGCTTTTTTTGTAGCAGAAGCAGAGCACTGGCCCTCCAGCAGGAGAAGGCCCAGTTGCCTCTGCCCAGCCATGAAAGAGTATTCTAGAATGAGGGAAATGGGGATACAGGGGAATTATCACTTTGAGTGCTTTGTAGAAGCTGGGCATATGATTTGCTAGCTAGCATACTGTTTAATAAAATTATCCATTTATTTAAAAATTCCAGTCACAGCATTGGATGTCAAGACTGCCTTCTTGTTGCTTGATTTTGTCAATGGCGTTTCCATTGCTTGGGGGTATGAGATCTATTTTTTTATTTTAGTGATTGTCCTAAAGTAATGGATGACTAAATTCACTTATTCCGTTAAGGGGCTCTTCTGTTCGATGCAGGGGATCTGCCATCCTCATTGCTCTGACTTTTTCCACTTCGTTGACTTGAATGCAGGCATGCAAATGAGCATGGGCCCAGGGGCCAGGCACTGAGGCTGCCTGTGTTTCTTGGGACAGCCAAAGCTGGTGACTTAAGCCACAGTTATCATCAAATCTGAGCCTGCGAAAGATTGAAAAAGTTTGGCCTGCTGATCAATTTTTTTTTCAGTAATCAGCCAAGTTGTTAAAATACCCTCAAATCCATTGCCCAGGCCTCAAAACCTCTTGAACGACCAGGATCCCCAGCTACTGTTTTCCCTTTATCATCCTTTTTCAGAAGAGTCAAGCTGGAAAATGAGCACTCCATATTTTCAGCTATAATAATACCTTAAACTTACATAGCACTTACTAAAGTGCAGGCTCTGTTGTAAATGTTAATACCTATTAATTTATTAATCACAGCAATCATATAATGCAATTATCACAAAATTACAGATATGGAAGCTGAGGCACAGAGAGATTAACAATTTGCTCAAGGCCACACAGCCAGTGGTGTAACCGAGCTCGGAACACAGGCTGTCTGGCGCCATAGCCTATGTACTAGATCACCACGTTAACCACCTCACATGGGACAGAAGTGCAACCTGTGATTGTATAATCAATGACTAAAGGCTTTTGATCTTTTCGCCATGAGTTCTTTCAGTCTCTAGTATGTGCACAGCACGGCGATAATCCTTAAGGAAACAATGAAATATAAACATAAAGCACAGTCCTTCTCTCCCACAATCCAAACAGAATGGAAAGGGGAGTATCGTGCAGGGGTGCAGAGAGTGGGCTGGGAGGAGGGGGATGGACCGCCATCCGTGCCTCTTGGCAGCTGTGTGAACTCGGCAGTTTAACTTACCTCTCAGAGCCTGTTTGCCCACACGCAAAATGGAGCTGGTAAGACTGCCTCCTGGCATGCCACCACCTTGCGAGAGGGTGGTGCTCACACAGGTGAACTGTCACTATAGGGAACTGTCACTTTGGGGAAGTGGTGGGAGTGGGATGATGGAGGGCCAAGGTTTGGGGCGGGAACCGTGTTCCGAGGTAGCTTTGGTCTGGAGTTTTTACTTCTAGATTACACAAAGTCCTGATGCAAGTGTGGTCTGGAAACCCTGCTGTAAAAAGTGGGAAGGAGGCCAGGAGAGTTCAGGGCAGGCTTCCTGAGAGGAAGCTGGAAGGTTGGAAGAACGAGAGTAAAGATGGATTTTAGAACATCAGAGCCATGGCTGTAAGATGTGACCTCTGATGGCTCCGGGAACCTCCCATCCCACCACCTATCTGTCCCAGGCCTCAGTGGTGTGACAAGATGGCACCCTACCACCCAGAGCATGGAAAGGGGCCCTTCTGAGAAGATGGAGCAAACACCCACGCACTTGGCCAAGCCTGCCTTCTTCTCTGGGTGCAGAAGGGAGCAGGACATTGGAGGGCAATGGGAAGACCTCCTTCCCAGGATAACCCCCCTGGACCCCATGACTTGGGGCCTCTTATAGCACTGAGTGGGGCAGGCATCCCTGGGGAGAAACAGAAAATGAGGAGAAGCAGATAGTTCATGCATTCATCCAACCAACACCTACCGAGCTCTGTGCCAGGTCCTGCCAGGTGCTGTAGTGTGCCGTGCATGTCCTTTCAAAGATCTTTTATTCTAGTGAGAGGATATAAATAAAGCCCATGTAGATTCATCCAGCCTGTGAACATCCATTGCCTCTAAGGCAAGAGCCTCAACCATGTGGCACACACACCAGATTGGCTGATGACTGGTACTGCCTCCAGGCTGCAGCGACAGAGGGCTCCTCTGCAACCTCACATCCCAACAGAGAGGCCAGAACCTGGAGCCCTTGGGGGACATGAGTTCTAAGGTTCCAGCTAGTGTGTTTCAAAGGCTCAGCAATTGACAAGTCTCCCAGGGAGGATAGGGTGTCTGGCCAGACACTGGCCCACCTGGTTTCCTGTCCCACATTCTCTCCAATTCCCACATGTGGAGAAAAGAATGAGGTACTATTTGTTGATTGTCCAAATGGAACAGGCACTGGCTTAGAGATTTACCCCTATGAGGCAGGTGTTGGAATTCCCATTTATATAGATGAGGAACTGGCCCACAGCTATACAGCTGCTAAATGGCAGAATTAGGATTTGAGGCCATCAGACACACAACGGATCCGTCTGACTCATTCTTTTCACCACAGCCTGGCTTATAGGATGCCAGTCGGGCCCCAGATTGCCTCTCTGACCTCAACATTTCCGTCCTTGCTCTCCCTGTCCTGCCACTCCTTTCTCCACTCGTGCTGAATTATTTGTATCTCCCAGGTGTCACTTGACCATTGTCTAGGCTCTTCTTAGTCCCACTTGTGTCTGTCCAACACTCATCAAGGCTCAGCTCAGATGCCATTTCTTCTGGAAGACTTTTCTGGACATCCTCCCCTCCCCCACCCCCACCACCAAGGCTGAGCTTCACTTTGGGCCCCCACGGCACTTGGGCACTTACCTCTATCACGGCTGAGCAATGAGTGTCATTGTCCATTACTTCTTTGTACTCTTTGAGGCCAGAGCTGGGTCAGATTCATTTTCTGGCTCAGAGCCTAGGCTACAACCTGGCTCAACTGGGACTCAAGAATTATTTATGGGAGGGACGGAAGGAAGAATAGAAGAAAGGAAGGAAAGAAGAAAGGAAGAGAGGAATCCTGGCCCCCACAGGTCTGTCATACCTCCCTTCCAGCCCTACCTGGTCTGACCTCCCACCACCACCTGACTTTCAGATCTGACAAAGACACTGATTTCTCTACCCCCAGATCAGGGCGCAGATTCCCAGCCTGGGGCAGTAAATTGACACTGCCGTCAATTTTTAGTCTTCCCGAAGGGCACGGTGTGTTGACTGATAATCCGCACTAAATTTTTAATCATAGATCAGCTGCTCCCCCTCCCGCTGCCGCTGAGGTCTCAGCGCTGCCCATGCTGAGGGACCAGGGACTCTGTTTGACTAGGATCCGCAGTGAAACTAATCAGGAGGGAGATCCTTGTTTAAGCCTCTGCACTGGCTGCTGAGCCTCATGCAAACATTTTCATACAGTAACTGTCCCCTCAGTTCTGGGGTCAGTTCAGAGCTGAGAGCATTAAGAGGCATAGGGATGGTTCTCTCATACGGGCTTATAAGGGCCATCATTACAAGGAGGGACATGGAAGTTGGTGAAACAAAGCTTGTCATAAGGGCCAGTGCGGATCTAGACTTCCCAAGTTATAAAGCCTTTCATGGCTGTGGCCTCAATGAATCTTCACAACAACATAGGAAGAGATATCAGGAAAGCTGTTGTTTCGCTGGATGCTTACAAGATGCCGGGCGCTGCACACACTTGTTTTACAAACTCTCTCATTTATGTCCACAGCCTCTATGAGATAGGTTCAGTTAGGGTTCTTATTTTATAGATGGAGCCCAGGGATGTTAAGTTCCTTGCCTAAAATCAGACAGCTGGGAGATGGGGAGCCCTGGAGCTTGAATTTAGGTCTGACAACAAAGGCCACGCACTGGACCACTTTAACGAGCAACATGCCCATTCTGCAGCTGAGAAATGAGTGCACAGTGGAACCAGGCCAGGATCTGAGCAAAGGAGCAGCGAAATGAGCGTAGGCTCTGGAGTCACATAGAATGGGAGATGAGTCTTGGCTCTGCCACTTACGAGATGTGTGGCCTTGGGCACGCTGCTGAGGCTCTGTCTCCTCCAGTGTAAAACAGGGAGATAGCACCTGTCTGGCACAATTACTTGCTGCAAAACTCCTCAAGTGCTGCTTTGAGAAAATCAAAAGATTCTCACTTTGGCCATCTCCTAGACTCCTGGAGTCATAAGTCTTCCGAAGCCAATGAGTCTTTGTCGGCTCAGGCTCTCTCTCTGTGTTAAATGCTCATTCATTCAACAGCCACAGGGTAAAAGGAAAATTACTATGGTTGAGCCCTGACCGTGATTGAGGTGCTACACTAGGCATTTCCACATGCTCACAAGAGGCCTGCAAGGCAGGGCTTTTTAGGCATTTTACAGATGAGGAAACTGAGGCACAGAGAGGCAAGGTGATGGTCTCAAGGTCTGCTGCGGGGCAGAGCCCAGGTGGTCTGGCCCTACCACCCTTGCTGCCTCATCCTGCCTGTGATTTGCCACAGCTGTCAGTTACCTCCCAGGAACCGGCCTCCCCCTGATCGGTGCACCTGACCCTTCATGAAGAAACAAGACCGAGTCTCACCCGGAGAGGGTCAGCTGCGTTTTAGACAGCACAGCTCTACTAGGTAAGAAGTTAATTATTTGGCCTTTTATTTTTTACTTTTCAAAATAAAATACATTCATCATGTGGGTAAGAGCTTTTTCCTCCTGTTTACAAATGATATTATTTAGCCTTCTTTGTATCAAAGGGAATTTACTTAGGAGAAAAAAAGAAAGAGGAAAAAGAGAGAAAAAGAAAGGAAAAATTACATTGAATAGAAGACCTGGGGGACATAATTACAGAAATACTAGAGGTTCTGCATTAGCTGGAAAATTGCAGCCATTTCATTGTGGGAGTAAAGCTATTTTCTTTTATTTTAAAGTGGATCCTTCACCTTCCAAAAGGCTAATTATGGTGCTGCCTACATGTTGTGCTCATAGGCTCCAATTTCGTCTTTTCATTAACCACAATGGCAAATAACAACATTGTGTCTGCACCCTGGAAGCATCTTCAGGATGGCTCCCGTCACAGGTGG
Source organism: Equus asinus (assembly GCF_041296235.1). Taxonomy (NCBI): domain Eukaryota; kingdom Metazoa; phylum Chordata; class Mammalia; order Perissodactyla; family Equidae; genus Equus; species Equus asinus. Next base: position 85,840,189 of record NC_091810.1, on the reverse strand, counting down.
GAGGGACACAGCAATCACTCATCTCATGACTCAGGCCATGTTTTCCATAATTGAGCTCACCAAGGACCTTGTCAGGGGCCCCTCCTCTAGCTCAGCCAGGAGGAATTCATCAAACAAAGCTGTGGGCAGCAGGGGCTGGGAGGAGGGCCAGGGAGGGTGAGCCCAGGGAGGGCCACACAATGGCTGTTAAAAAGTCAATGCCCTAAAATGTTTGTGGAGAGTTTTTAATGATGTGGGAGCACGCTCAGAGAAAACGGCAGGATATGCAACATGTGGACAGTATGATTTCAACTATGTTACACATACATCTCAATATCAAGCTGTCATGATATTTAACTATATTTGATATTTAATACATATCAATTAAGTGATTTTTTAAAATATCCAAATATAACTGAAACCTCAATCTCACAGAAATGCAGGAATCCAAAGCCTCCTTGGAGCTTTCAAGGGTCCCCTGAGAAAGGGGATTTCATTCTTCTAGGGGTCGTCCCTCACCTCTTATTGAAAACCCTCCTCTTGGCTCAGGTATCAATCCCTTGAGAGATGTCAGCACAGCTCCACTGGGCCCTGCTCCTCTCCTCAAAGCCACCTAAGGGTTTATTCCTCTCCAGACAAGGACCCCTCTCCTGCATCCCCCAGGGCACCAGCAACTCCAGGCTGCATCGTGAAACAGACTTTTATCCCGAAGGTTTGAGGATAGTAAGGAGGTGCTGCAGCAAAGGGCAGGAAAATGCTGAGAGCTAGAAATTGGGCTTCAGTCTCTGAGGTTCACTGGATGTGAACCAAGCAAAATCAGCCTGGCTTCTTGTCACTGAAGAGGCCGGCTGATGCTAGTGTCACTGGGTTCATGCTCTGCCTCTGTGCGTGTGCACACACCTGCTCCTTCTCTGGCTCCTATTTGGTGTCCCTCTCTGTGTCTTTCTCCGTCTCTGCTCTCCATTCCATCCATCTTCGTCTTTCTCTCTCTCTGGGTCCTCCTCACTTTCTCCCTGTATGTGTCTCTGTGTCAGATAACCTCCTAGGCCTCCCACTGTGTTCACGTCCTTTTTTTTTTTCCAGTTTCCAGAGCCCCCAAAACGGAACCTCCTTTCCTCTCCGCTTTCAACAAAGGACCTGAAAACTTCTGTTTGACTAGTATGCAGGGAATTCAGAAAACTTTTCTTTCAATGTTTTTCACCCAGACTAGCCAAGGAGAGCAAGGAAGGGGAGCTCATGCGCCCATTAAGGTGTCTTCCCAAATAGATGCCTTCCTTGTCCTTCCACCCAAATGCAGAAACAGCTGCAGCTTTACAAATAGCATGCTTTCATCTTTTGAAGAAAATATGCCAAAGTTTTAACACTGGCTGTCTTTGGGTGGCAAGAAATGCTTTAGTGTTATTTATTTCTTCCTACTTTTCTGAATTTTCCAAATTGTCCGAGGCAAGCATGAACTACTTTATCATGATAAAGTCTCCAATGTATTACGCACCTGCCAGCTATCTGATTTAATCTTCACAATAGCCTTAATAAGTAGATATTAATAAGCCCATTTGGGAGCTCAAAAAGGTTAGGCAATTTATTCAAGGTTGCAGTAGTGGAGGTGGAAATCAGACAGACCTTAGGTCCTCAGCCACTCAATCATGAGCTTATAGAGACCCATCTTTTACTCCACCAGCAGGCGCGGCACCTTTTGCACACCTGAAAGCTGGTTAGATCATCTGAGCTGCCTCGCCAGACCCCTCACTGTAAATGCAGGGGGTTCTATACACCATGATTCACAGTGTTAGCCTCCCCCAGGGCGAGGGGAGGATTCTGCTTTGCCACCCCACTGACTTCAGGCCTGTGACCTGTCAGAGGACCGTCCATCCTGAGCCTGTTGAACTCGGAAGTGGCATATGACTTACTTGGGTTAATAAAACACGGATGGAAAAACATGTCACTTCTGTACAAAAGCAGTAAGAGCCAGCTTCTTGGTCTCCATGGCTCTTTCCCCTCTGCCACAAGGCCGCGTCCCCGAGGTCAATGTGTCAACATGGAGTAGAGCAGAGCATAGTTGACCCACAATGGACAGGAGGCCTGAGCAAGAACTAGATCTTCGTTTTTGTAAGCCACTGAGATGGGGAGGTTGTTTGTCACCACAGCGTAACTTAGCCTGAGCTGACTGACTCAATATATGCAAAGCTGCAAATGCATAGGCAGGTACTAATACATTCCCTACTTGCTCCTCTTGGAAGGGAACCATAGCGGGAGTCTCGACTACAGCATTAGTGTGAAGTTCCGTTTGTCCTTTCTGAAAATGATCTCCTCTAGAGTGTATTTCTGCAGCCCAGTCTCCTGATGGGGCAGGCTGTCAGAATCAGTCCCAATTATAGGCTCTGGGACTACCCAAGGAGAGGCAAGCCAATTAGCACACGGCTGTGAGTCAGTAGAGAACCGAGTGGAAGGGAGCGCTCAGCTTGCTCCTCCCCTTGGGGGGCACTGAGCTCTGACCAACTGTGGCCACCAATGGAGGCTCGAGGCTCAGGTGCCATCTGGGCAAAGCGGGAAGCAATAAAGGCTGATGGAAGGGAGGCTCGGGGTAACGCAGTCGATTACCCGCTGTGGTCTGAGATCCAGAGAGCCGCACAGCCTTCACAGACAATCTGCACCTTTAGCAAAGCTGCCTTGGAGGGAAGAACAGGGTTTAACCACAAAGCTGAAGGCTCAGAGTAGAAAGAATAGCTGTCATCACTGGGAAATAGGCAGGAGAGGAAGCAGGCATTTCTGCCACTGGATGAAGCAGTCAAGTGATTTGGCAAAGAACCCCTGGGGGTGGACACTATTGTCTCTTCCCTAAGTGACTCAACTGCTAGTTCTGTTGCTCAAGTATCTTTATTCAATTTGTTCATTTCTCCCGCCATTGCGTCCTTCTTGTGTTCTTTCCTCCGGGCCATCGTTCTTTCCTTCACTCAGCCCGCACTTCATTCATTCCTTCACTCTTTCAGCCACTGAGCCGTCTGAGCACAGCACTGTTCCAGACACTCGTGGCCTGAGCAGCACACAGAGGAGGTGTGGGCAAGGGGACAGGGCAAGGCCCAGCTAGGGAGGGAAGGACACAGAGCCAAGATTCACCGCTGAGCTTTTCCTGCTGGGGAACGAGACCTCAATGGTGAGGTCTTCAGTTCGAGCTATTCATTTAGGGTCTGGGATATAGACAAACCTCTCCCTCACTGCACATACAGCCCAAACCCCTAACCCCTCATTTTGCCAGAAACGCAGATCGTCTTGCTTTCCTCGGGGGAGGAGCACCGTATCCCGACAGGGTCTGGCTGCTAGCTTCTTCAGCATCTGCCCCAGGTTTTAAACCAAGGTCAAGCTATTCTCATGGCAGACCCCAGCTAATGACTACCCCAAGCGGGGGCCCAGGGACCTGACCATTTCTGCTCATCCCAGGACTCATCTAGTGGGCAACCTGAGCTCCGCAGCTCCAAGCTGGAGAGACGTCAGGTCTGCATCACGGTCTGACGGCTGCCTGGTCCCACCCTGCCTCTGCCCCTTCTCTCCCCCATAAACCTCGTGCACCTTTAACTCCATCTCAGGGTCTGCTTCGTGGAGAACCAAATGGGCACAGATGGGCAGGAGGAAGAGTGGGAGGGAGGAGACAACGAGAGGCTGCTCTCCCACCAGGAGCTCTGCGGTCTGACACCGAGCAGTGTTTCTTCCAGCTCCTTCTCAGAGGACGGATCAAAGCTCAGGACTGACTGCTGTAAGGTGTCACATCACCTCTTTCTAAAGCTCTTGCCTGATGCAGGACAGCACCATTTCGGGGACACTAGGTGAGGGGGGTAGGCCAGGACGTAGCCCTGTGGCCCAAGGGACCAGCTGGGCAGGCTGGACCTGTGAGTGTTAGAGTTGACAGTGAAAGGGCCATTGAGCGCTCCAGACCCTGAGGGACCGCTGGAGGTCAGGGCCTTGCTGAGGCGGTAAAGTGGAAAGAGCAATATGGTTCAACTGCAAGGACACAAATCAGGGACAGCTACATGGAGGAGGAGGTGATAGTCGATCGGATCCTTGAAGAGTGAGCTCCTTAAGGATGCAGGTACAGATCAGGGCCCATGGCCTGTTCTGTACATGTGTGTTTAAAGGTCTGAGCACAGCCCAAGGTAACTCTCAGGCCTCTTTGGGGACCGGCAACAGAAACGGACTCCGGCTAATGTCAAAGAAAAGACTTGCAGAAAAGCCACAGGGAAATGAAGAATCAGGCAGCAGGCAGACAGAAACCTGGCAGCTCTGGGGCCCCGTGTGGCAGGAGCTCTTACAATGGAAGAATGCCGTGGTTTTTAGTGTCTTACTTTTTCTGCTCACGATTCAGTCTCTAGGGAGAGGCAGTGTCCTCCATTAGCTCGAGTGTGGTCTGATGCCTTGACTAACAGGCCCAGCAAGACAGTATGCACACTGCAAGAGGGAGGGGGAGAGCCAGGGGAATGCAAGGCCACAGAGCCAAGGGGGAGACGCGTCTACGACAGCAGTGGCCAATGCTATCAAAGGCAGCACACAGGTCGAGGAAATGAGGACAGAGATTGACCCACAGGAGTTAGCAACAGCAGAGAGGTCTCAGCGCGGAGGCAGGGACAGAAGGCAGATGCTCTGGGTTGAGGACAAAGTGGAGAGAGAAGGTGTGGACCGACCACTGCTTTGAGAAATTTGGATAAGAAGAGAAGGCAAGAGGTTGATTTGTGAGAGAGGTCACTGCGTAAAGGGAGAATTATTTTTAGGATGGGACAGACTTGAACCGCTTTATAAGCTAAGAAGGAGCAGGGAAGAGGCAAAGGTGATTGCAGACAAGAATGGAGGGACAGTCAGCCCAGGGGTAGGCGGCTGGAGCGCGGGCCTGGACAGAAGGCCTGGCCTTTGAACTCTGTCTTCGCCATTGTAGTCTGTTCCTTACTGCTCAGAATGTATTATACATCACAGGTTCTCGCTGTCTTGCTTGAGTATTATTTTAACCTCAACTCAGCTGTCAGTTCCTTGAAGGCAGTGATCACGTCTTTGTAAGTGGAACATGAATGGTGCTGCACAGGGAATCAAGAGGCCAGAATTCTAGGACAAATTTGTATCATCAGACTGTGCTACACTGTGTGCTACTGATATCCAACTACACCGACCTGGCCAAATAGGTTTTTAATTTTTTTATAAAATAAGAAGTTTGCAGGTAGACAGTTCAGAGCTGCTACAGCAGCGCCATGGTGTATTTAGCATATCAGACTCCTAATTATTCATTCAGCCATCCGTAGCAAGTGACTTTGGAGTTTGTGCTTGTCACCTCACAGACTCAAAATGGCTGCTTGGCCTCCAGGCTCATATCCACATCCCAGGAAAGAAGAAGGAAAAAGGAGAGGAATGGGGAGCTCCTGTGTTTGGAAAGCAGATCTTTCTAGTCATCCCAAGCAAACTCCTGTTGTCTTCTCATGGCCATCTCTAGCTGCACAGGAGTCAACCACTCTAAACTAAATTAGGGTTTCACTGTCTCCTGGCTTCCCTGCGTCCCTGACTTCATCCTAACAGCATCTTTGGGGGCTTCCTTTGGGGATCTGCTTCTCTCCACTAAGAGCCTTAGCAGGAGAGTAACTTCAAGTGCTTTCCCCTCAACATCCAAAGTCAGAGGGGTTTGCCCACACCTTCCCCCGGATGGACAGCCAGCCAGGGGAGCGGGTCCTAACCTTGGCCAATAGAGAGTCTCTCCCAGGACTTTGACTCATCGAGGAATGAAAGAAGGGCAGAAGAAGTGGCTGGAATTTAACCGCCTATCTCTGCAGTGGCGTCCTGACCAGACCGTTTCCACTAAGAGACGTTTTCTAGGGTTTTCATTTTCAGCTTCTCAGAACCACTGTCTTCTCATCCATTTCTAAGCCTGGATCTCCAAGCTTCCTGTAAGCTCTGAAGGCCCACTCCTACCAACAGACTCCCTCCTACTCAGATAGCAGAGACTCTTTCTGTTGTTTATAGCAAACAAAAGGCCTGACCGATGCTCCAGCCCCATCTCTGACCAGCTGTACGCGATCTTGAGAAAACCATCGAACCTCTGGTTAGAAAAGTGATAGGTTATTCCTGAAGTGCTTTCCATCATGAACACTGTACTGTGACTTCCTTCCGAAGGCTGTCTTTGTCCCAAGTGGGCCCAGGCGGACATCAAAGCCTGGATTAGAGTTTTAGCAACAGGGGTAGAATATAAAAGCTCCCTGAGGAATGATTACTGACAGCTTTGGGGTGCTGCTACAGAAAATTTCTTAGACAATTAAGACTAGGTAGACGGTCACCAAACCCCACTCCACTGCTGGTGGCACCAGAGTGCGATGTTTTCATTAGCAAACAGGTGCTACTTAGTGTCATCCTGTCATAATTTCAAGGGTCCACTTATCCATTCTATGATTTCACTGCTCTTGATTCTAGGACTGCTTAACTGCACCACTGGAAAACCAGTTTTTAGGGCGTCTTTGTTTTCCACTTTAAGGTCTCTTTTGCAGTAGACATGCATCTGCCTTATAAAACTTTAGCATATGGGGCAGAGGCCTCTGTAAATTCATAGTCCGTACCTTCAAGGAAAAATTACATTGTTAGAACAGCAAAGTGGCCCCAGTTTGGCCTTATGTTCTAGCAAAAGCTCATTGCTTAGCTGCATTTAATAATCCATGAAACATTTCTATTAACTTTAGTGTGTGAATGGTGCGGCTGCAGAATGGGTAAAAAAAAAAATGTGAGAAGCAGGAATAAAAAATATGCAGAAAATGAAAATAAGTGAGATCTTAAATATTTGATCAAGGCTTCTATTTCCAGGTAAGAATTTACCATCTTGGGCCCTCAAATGCCAACAGAAGACACAGAACACCATTCTGAATTATTAAAATGACTAAGGGAAACTTTTTTCTTCTTACTACTTTTAAATGAGTGTGTAGCCTTTCAAGCTAACCTTTGCTTAAATATTTAACACAGACATTGAGTCAAATATAAAAAAGCAGAAGTTCTCAATCTAATAGTCACCTGTACATATGAATCAGATTATACAATGCATCTCGACTTTTTTATTTTATTTTTTCTCACCCTTCTCCAACAATTCTTCCCAATTTGAGAGGAATCCAATTTAGATTAGCTGAAAGTCTGCATTCTAGAACACTTTTGAACTGAACATTTACCGATTTCATGGAGGCCTCCTTCAAAGGCCGTATAAGAAAGACTTGGCGTTGGCATTATCTGCTCATTGCTTGTGAGAAAACACCCACTTTCTGAGCTACTTGGAGTGACTGGAAAGTTTGTCCTCTTTGGTCATTTTAAAAGTCCGCCAGTCTCCTTTTTTATATTTTATTTTTACTCAGCCAAAGCTTGCCCTTTCTCAGAGAAAACTCAGAAGTCAAAGTTATGGGCTCATCCAAATGCAGAGGCCGACCCAGCCTGCAGCCTCATCGCCATCTGGCCAAGAGTGAGTTTTCCAGAATGTCCTCAGGACACAACTCTAGGCCTGAGACATGACTCTCAGCCGTCTGCACATTGATTACTACCCAAAGTGCTCCTTCTGAAACTTCGTCAGAGCACTGTGAGGTGAAAGAAGGAAGCGGCAGGTATTATAGCTTGATCTCATTCAGTGAGCACATTTTTATGCCTAGAAATATCTGTAAAATGTAGCTGGCTTAACAACGCATCCTTGGGCTGCCCTTCCTTCTTCGTATTCCTTCTCCACGCTTCTGCTGGCGTTCCCTGTAGCTCCCAAATAAACTACTTGCACTTGAACCCTTGTGTCGGGATCTGCTTCTGAGGGACCCAAACTGAGACATCCTCTAAGCAAAATCCTCCGCCTTTCTGGAGTGGCATTACCTGGCCACACGCCTTGAGCCATAATGGCAGATGGGATTCAGGAGAAGTAAAACTTACCAATAAGACAGAGACCCAAGTATATTATCCCCATTAAACCCATGACCCAGTAGCCCTTTGTGCCCTCAAGCAAAAGACGTTACTCTCATCTAGATTTGTCTCTCCAGAATGGATTTCTCAACTACCGCCCCTCCCAATGCAGATTAGGTGGTGTGGCTATCATGTGAAGTTCTTACCTCCCACCACTAGGAGCCACTATTTCGTGCCCAGAAAGCCAGGCTTCCACCTAGACCAAGCCCTAGTCTTCACCACCCCAGGGAAAGAAGCACCCTTGGATGGGGAAGCCATTGCTGGGTCCTGCTCTTGCTCTCTGTGTCCAGGGTCAGGGCCCTGGATCCTTATGACAGCCCTTGATTTTAATCCCACCTGTGGTACCAACATGCTACACACAGATTCTTAGAAGTCCCTAACCTTTCTCATGAGCCTCCCACCCTGCTGGGAGACAAACTGAGTTATCAATAAGAGAACATTCAAAGATAATTATCCTTGAAAATTTTCTTTCATCTCAGGGTGGGAATGGCCTTTGTACGTATGATACAAAATCTCGAAGCAATAAAAAGAAAAGAGTAGTAAATTTGACCAAGATCTAAAATTTCTGAGTTGTTAAAAAAGTAAACAAAGTTTAAAAAAACGAAAACAAAGAAAATAATGATTCTTGTCTACACGGATATTGAACCACTTAATCCTCCCCAAAACCCAACGTGGTGGAGGTTGTTACTTCCAATTTCAGAGAAGGAAACTGAGGCTTGAACTGGAAAAGTGACTTTGCCCCAGGTCACCTTGTGGAGCCACATTTCACACCCTAAGTCTGACTTAGTCCCAAGTCCCTGATCCTCAGGAGCTGGACGAGGGGAGGCGAAGGTGAATGAGCAGAAGGCAAGGGAGGCAGAGCAGAGGAAGGAGACGGCTGACCCCCCTGAGCGGAGAAGGGGTGCCAGGGAAGCTGTGAACACTGTTTCTTCGGTCTGAGTAGGGAGGAGTGGACCAAACCCTTCACCTGGCACTTACTGGGTGCTAGCTGTGTGCCCCCTGTGCTGATACAAGAGGGACAAGTACGGGCCCTCCTAAAAGTGGAGACAGTGGGCCCATCCAGCCAACCTCATGGGAGCATTGTAAGGATCTGGTGACCAGGCAGGCGCCCAGGCGAGCTTTACAAAACACTCTCCATACTAAGGTGAGAACTTGTTAGGGATGCTAGGAAAACCTGGGAATTAAGTGTGCAGCAATCACACAACAAAACCTTGACATCATCCTTGACGTCTCTCTTTTTTGCACACTCCAAATCACTCCATTAGGAAATCCCGTTGGCAGAAGCTGACAAATCTTGACCTTCACCCCAACCCCCTGGGAGGGCTGGCAGTTATAGAGGGTTCTGCGTGGGCAGAGAAAGCCAGGCCACACTGGGGGAGCAAATTCAGGAAGTAAATTACCTAAGGAGATCTCAGGGCCCCAGGATTTTGTTGTGATCGCTTTTCTCATTCCAAATAAATGTCCACTTGCAAGCCTTAATCCTGTAGGGCTTTCTAAAACATCCCTCCTCCCCCCACCTCCCAAAAATTGTACAAGCTGCAGGTCCCAGAAAACCTTGCTCCACTCCTAGCTTGAGGTCTCAGAGCTCACCAGGGCAGGACTTGAGGACAGAAGTGTAAATTCGTCAAAAGGGAGGCAGGGGTGCAGTAAGAGAGTAAATCTTCATCTAACGTGGCAGAAAGTCAATAAATAGAGAAATCGCTATGTAAGCTTATTTTTTTCACGACAAGTGGGTGACCACCAGAAGAACTAACGGAGGAACTGATCTAAAGGGCCGTGCGTGGGGAACAAGGGAGAGGGAACTGTTGCCTTCACTATAAGAACATCTAGATAATTCCAGCTTGTAAAAAGTGCTCAGGCATTACTTTGATATATTTTTTAATTCAGTCTTTAAAAAAGAAAGTAAAATTAAATTACAATAAAAATAAGACAGAATACAAAACAGAAAAATAACGCACTCACAACACAGAGGCGCGAGTGGGTGGGAGCAGGGGTGGGGCGAGTGGGCGGGATTGGAGCGAAGGGGCGGGGCTGGGGCCCCCAGTCTCCTGAGATGCCGCCCCCACTGAGGGGCGGGGCGCAGAGCTCAGTTTCCCCCTGACTCCGCCCACAGCGGGATGGGGGTGGCGCAGGGTCAAGTTCGCCTTAGACCCGCCCCCCAGCGCGGGGGCGGGGCAGGCTCGTCCGGGTTGTCCCACCGTGAAGGGCGCCGCGCGCAGAGACCTCGCTCTGTCCCCGCCGGGTCCTTGGGGACAGGGCGGCGCGCCGGCGGAGAGCCTGGCCTCGGCGCGCCCGATCCCCGACCCCCTGCAGTTCCCCGAGGCTCGCTGAGTGCCTCTGCGGAGCCCCGCGACGCGCAGGTAAGCGCAGCCAGGGCCGGGCCTGCTCAGCCCGCCTTTGCCCTCGCGGCGCCCGCCGAGACCTGGGCGCCCGCTCCGGGCGAGAGGTGGCAGCGGGGTGCGGAGCCCGGGAGCCCATCCGGGGTCAGATGGACCCCAGGACGCCTCCTTTCCACCACCGCGCGCCGCCGGTTCTCACCGCAGCGTTGCCCACCTAACCCAGTACCTCGATGGCTGACCAGAGCCCGGCGGACGTGAGTTCAGATTGCACCTTCAGCACTCGTGCACGCCACCGGGACAAATAAGTAGCCAACAGATATTTATGTGCCACCGAGTGCCCGCCACTGGGCCAAGTGCGGGGGCTAGAGTGGTGGCAAATGAACGTGGTGCCCGCCCCCCGTGGAGCTCACTGTCTAATGGGAGAGACCCACAGCGAACAGATAATCCGCACACACGAGTGTATACGTTAAAACCGTGGTGAGCCTGTGGAGGTAGAAAGTGCAGGGGGTGCTGGGAGAGCGCCTGAGCGGTGGTCCCATCCCCAAAGGATGCTCCAGCTCAGCTGCAGGATGACCAGGGAGTCCAGGGTGGAGAACAACAGAACTAACACGTTTGTTGGGAGAGAATGTGGCTTGTTTGAGGAAGGAAGGTCAGTGGGGCCAGCCTGCAGAGAGCTGGGGAAGAGCAAGTTCCTTAATTTCCTCCTGGGTAAAATGGGGCTGTTGCTACCCATGGAGGTGGAGACGTGAAGGTAAATGTCTCCGCAGGTGTTCCAGGTGTGCAGTGAGTGAAGCAGAGGTGAGGGCGTGTGTGAAGGGAGCAGGATGTTGGTGTGGACCGCACACAGGGTGCCTGCCCCGGAGCAGACTCACTTCCCCTCTCCTTGAGTCCTGTTTCCTTGTCTGAGGAGAATCTCCCAAACACCTTTTTCTCTAACATGGTGACTGGTGTAGTCATTCGTTCTTGAAGCATTTACCTGCTGCCCACTTCACCCTGGCTCAGAGGATTCAGAGGAAATCAGAACAGGCCTCCTGGAGCTCATGTGGGGTGGGCCAGGTGAAGTAGAGTGACGGTTCCAGCCTGGGGGTCTCCGTGCTCTGGGAGCCCAGAGGAGGGGGTCTGACCCTCTGGCCCTGCTGGGGAGAACCCCTCTGCTTCTGGCCAGGTGCTCATCTCCCAGAAAGCTCACCTGTGACTGCCAGCTCCTTGAGCCCCCAGAACAGGAGGCCCACAGTCCTTGACTGAGCATCAGTTACTTCCTCACTTACATTGGTGACATCACCCCCAAAACTGGCCAGAAAACTCCCCAGAGGCAGCAACCCTGCTGGTCCCTCGCTGAGGACCCCTCCGATCTTGAAACCCCAGGGATTTAGGGGAAGGCTTTGGGCTTCCAGAAACATCTGTCAACTGCTTGGTATATTTTATTGGCTTGAATGATCCCAATTCCTTCTTTGGCTTGGTTTACACTGTTGGTATAGGCTCAGGATTTGCTCCATGAAAACAGGCTTGGGGCCCAGAGAGTGGGGGGACACAGCTGAGAGAGGAGTCTGGCACTGTTTGTGGGTAGTGATCAAGAAACAGAGGACAGATGTTAACAGAAGGGAGCTGGAGGGAGAGGAAGCAAGGGCAGTCTTTGTGCAGCCACTCTGTTTCCCTCGCAGCCCGTGGCAGTGCCAGGCACGGAGAGAAGGGGAGTGCCCGGCGAGGCAGTCATAGACCTGGGTTCAGATTCTTATTTGTTACTTCCCAGCTCTGTGACTGGCCCTGGGCAGGTCACTTATTGTCTGACTGTGCAAGCTTAACACAGTGCTTGGCATAGAGTTGACCCTGAAAAAATATTAGCTCCCTCCCTATTCCCCTAAATGAACTAAAATAGGAATAATAAGAGCGCCTGCCTCCCAGGGCTGTCATGGGGATTCAATGAGTTAATGTACCTGAAATGCAGAGAGCAGTGCCTGACACGTATGAAGTTACTACTGCTGCTGCTGCTATTGTCCTTATTCCTTATTCTGGGCAAAAACTGGTGAAACAAGGCAGGCAGAGGCTGGGAGGCAGGGCTGAGGGGTGGCTCTGCGGGCCTGTGCAGGGTGATTAGCGGGGGAGTTGGGTTATCTGCTGCAGTGGTTTTACTGGAAAGCATCAGCCCGGGCAGGAGAAGGGGGTGTTCTGTGTGATAAAGGGCATCCTGCACAGCCAGCCTGTCCGCAGCCTGAAGACTCAGGCCAAAGAAAACACAGCAAAAGCATGGGGGAAACTAGGGTTGACGAAGACCTAAAATTGCCTTGTTTGGTTGTCTCTAACCCACACCTGGGTGTGGATCCCCTGTAAGGGGCCACCCCTGCCCCGGTCTGTCCGCCACCCTCATGTGAGTATGAGACTGGTCTAGGAGCTGTGGAATCCAATTAGGAATCCTACCCAGCAGAGGACTGGGCCCAGAATGAATGAATGGATGAGCATAAACCCGCAAGGCAAACTTCCCTGTGTTTGTGTCGGTTCAGAGAAAGGAGCAGGAAGAGAGGGAAAGATAACTAATGTCTTTAAACACTTGCCAAGGGCCAAGCATTTCTCGGTGTGTTGCAGCTTGGTGGTGAACCCTGCAGCTTTGGAGTCAGATGAAATTGCCTCTGTGACCTCACGTGCATCACAGAAGCCCTCTAAAGCTCAGCTTTTGCAACTGTAAAATGGGAGTCATTGTACCTACAGGTGCAATACCCACAGGGCTGTTTGAGCATTAGGAATGCTCACATATAAGTAAATGAAGTGCCGTCCTCACTGCGCAGCACATGGTGTGTTAAGTGCTCAGTCAATAATAGCTGCTGTTACTATTATTATCTTTGTAACCCTCCCAGTGATCTCCACTGTGGTGAGGAAACAGAAGGCCCCAGACGCAGACGGCTGGTGTTGATTGTGCACTCAGTCCCATCTGGAAGCAAGGGCTCTCTGCAGACACTAAGCGGATAGCTTGTGTGAAACGAAGTCAACTTTATGTGCATCTCATTCAATACTTAAAGCACTTGACTATGTGAAATCTTAAAAGAAAATAAATTGCACAACTATAATTTATGTGCCTTTCAAGTTCAGGTATTTATCATCTAGATAAATCTTCCACTTTGGGCTGTCGAAGCTCTTAAATAAAGTAGTTTGCCCTGACCAGTGTCTGTCTTGGCTCGTTTATCATGGTTCCCTGGTAAAGACAGACAGATCCCATTTTGCAGGGCAGGCCTCAGGACGCAGTTCGTGCCCCGCTGTTTTAGCCGTGCAGTTCTGCATGGTGGTGGTGAACAAACCACAGTGGGCTCCTGATTCCCTTATCCTTGTCTCTCTCACATACACATAGACCCAGAGAGCCAATCTAGGAACTAGGAATAGAAAGGCGTTCTGTTGCTGGTGTGAATCTGGAGAGATCTAAGGTTCTCAGTGATGGGTTTTTGGGAAAAAGTGCCTTGGATGAGGTGGCAGCGTCTTCTGGAAGTCAGAGTGGTCGGCTCTTTCCACCCAGGAGTGCCATCGCTGGGCCCGGCGTCCTGCCCAGTGAAGGTCTGATCTGCATCTCCCTGCTGCCCTGCTGTCCCTGCCTTTGGCCAGAGCAGCCCCTAAAGCTGGGATCCCTGGAGCAGCTGCAGGGCACAGCCTATTGCACGAAAGCCTTTCTGAATTGACCCTGCTTCCCCATAGTCCCTGTGGGCACCTCTGCCGGGCACGCCTTTCTCCAGCTGCCCTGGAATTGCCTCCTGTGCTGGGCTGTGAGCACTTCCACAGCTGTTGGATCAGGTGTTCCTGGTACCCAGCACCGTGCTGGCTGATCATCCTCCCTTCCTCCCTTCTGTGAATTCTTCAGGCAGTGTCCCAGGGATCAGCATCCTGAGCCAAAATGGCACAGTCTCGACCCTCATGTGGCCCACAGACATCATGAGACTGGTTATTAATAAGGACAGAATTGAGCACATAAACACACACGCAGTGTCGTATTATAAACTGGATTAACTGCCATGAAGAAGAAGCCTAGCGCATCACAAGAATGTGTAAAGGTGGGACAGATAGAGAAATATAGCCAGTATCAATATAGATAGAGTGGGCCCATAAATGTGGGTTGGAGGCTAATGCTCATTTATTTATATACCTTTGAAGACCGTTGGATGGTATTTTTCTATAAATTCTGGTAGACAATGTTTTATACTGGCAAGATAATCTTATAAGAATGTGTACTTTTAAAAGTAATTGTGATTTGGCTTCAAAATGGGAGGATAATGCAAATGCTCCAGTTTATTTAACCCAGTGGAGCTGACAGCCCCTCCTTGGATGTTGTCTCATTGGGTGCGCTGGTTCTCAGCATCATCCATCTCGCCCTGGGTGTCGGCAGCTCACCTGAGGGTAGGTCTGGCCTGGTGGGCATTGGGGCCCTCTCCCTTCTAAGTGACCCTGTCTGAGAGCCTAGTTGTTTTCTCCTCCTTTGGTACCCCGGGCCACCAGGCTGAGGTTCCAGGGTAGATTTTTATCACATTGTAGCTGGTGACCTACCATTCAAGAGGAAAGAAGAGCCGAGCTGACTGCTCTTGTCCGGAGGGCGGGACCACCTGTGTGCATGCAGCTGAGGCAGGGTGAGCTGGCGGCATCCTTCCCCTGCAGAGCCGTGCGCTCCCGCCTGAGGAACACCACACCTGCCTTCGAGCCCATTTAGTTCCACTGAGAACAAGGAGAAAACAGCACTAAAAGGCCTGTTTTTAATAAGACATGATCTAAACAGCCCCAGGAAACATTCTCTCTCCATGACTGAATATTATTAGAGACTTATTTTATTTGTTTGGCCAGAGCTGAAGACAAAGTACATCTTCGATCCCACCAGTCTCAGATGTAGACATTATTACAAGAGATGAGCTGCCACCTTCCCCAAAGCAAAGAGGGAAACTACCGTCTCCTTGCAGAAATCAAGAAGGCCTCCGCGCCACTCTTCAGGGAGTGGGTTTGACTGCTGTATTCTCAGGGTGCGGCTCTAATAGGATTGTAACTGTGTGACTCTGAGCCACGAGAAAAGAAGTGGCTCTGGAAATCTCTCTTCCCTAAGGCTGACACGGTGACAGTATTTACGCCTCTTGGAAGTGCATGTTAAGTGCTGGGTATTTATGAAAAGGTTCTGAGGTGTAAATGCGTCCATCAGTCAACCTGGAACTTTTTAGAGCTCCTAAGATGGTTTTAAATTAGAGCCACTCTTCCTTCCTGCCTTCTCTCTTCCATCAACACCCCCCACCCTTTGCTTGCTTCCTCTTATAAAAATGAACTGTCAAGGCAGGACACAGGCTTGGTAGGAGTGTTGGAACCGACTTGCAGAAGCAGAGTTAACATGTTAAAGGCCGATGCGTGAGGGTTTAGTGCCTTGATTCTCTCCTTCCCACCTAATCACAGTGTTTAGAAGAGAGGGGAGGGTGGGACAGGCTGACCGACATGTTCAGCCTAATTGCTTCCTAACCACAGCCGTCACAGCTCTGCTGTCAGCCAGCTTGCTCGTTGAAAAGGCTTTGCAGTTGGCGGGGAAGAGAGTAATGAAAACAAGTAATGCAAACACATCTGATTTGGGGCTCAGTAGGTGGCATATAGCCAGCTGCTCTAGCGGTTAAGATTGGGCACTCTCACCGCTGTGGCCCACATTCGTTCCCTGGTCAGGGAACCACACTGCCCATCTGTCGGTTGTCATACTGTGGTGGCTGCATGTTGCTGTGTTGCAGAAAGCTATGCCATTCACCCACGGTAGACAGGTTTTAGCAGAGCTTCCAGACTCAACAGGCTAGGAAGAAGGACCTGGCCACCCACTTCTGAAAAAATTGGCCATGAAGACCCTGTGCATAGCAGCCAAGCATTGTTGGATAGAGCGTCAGAAGGTGAGAGGGTGGCGCAGAAAGACCGGGCAGGGTTCCCTGTGCTTTGTACAGGGTCACTAGGAGTCAGAAACGACTCCACGGGGCATAGCAATGACGACAACAACAACAAAGTGTTATATGGGAGAGAAGCCAGGTAAAGAGCAGGCTTTAGAAGGCTAGACGTTTCTCTGTGGGCAGGTGATCATCAGGACAGAATGCCTGTTCCATGAATTCCTGGGTAGGAGTCTAACTTGGGTTATTATTGGCTTTCAAATGTTCATTTTAAAGATCAGAAATAAATGTTTTTTGCACGAACCCTATACTTAGTATCAGAGATTGCTTTGCTTTCTAATTCTCCCATCTGGCCTTCTTTGTAACTTCTTTGATGCCGTTGGTCAATCTTGTCTTAATGTTTTTTGTGGAAAAAGGATGCCAGTGTCTGTTACCCACTTTGCATTTTTTGAGCCACAAAGGACTGCAGATGATGGAAGTAGGAGGGCTGCCTGTCTCAGGTGTCACTGAAATGTTGCTCCTCTTTGGCTTCTTCTGGGATTCTGTCTTAAAATAATTTGAAAAGTGGAAAATGCCACTGTGTAAAGATGCATCATTATTTATAATGGCGAAAACTTAGATGTGACCTGAATAAACAGTATGGGAGGATAGTCAAAGTACAGAACAGCAGGTTGATGGAATATTAAGCAATATTTAAAAATATGCAGATTAGTGACGGGGGAAGCCTTTACATGCTCAGTGAACAGAACGCCATCATGTTAAAGACGTGATCAGGAAAACAGTCTGCAAGGGAAGCCTCAAAGGGATGGAATTCTGTCTGAACAGTGGAAGTGTGGATAACCTTTCTTCATATTTCGAAGTTTCTATGTTGTTTTATTACTCCTATAACTTTTTTTTAAATCCTGAAATGAGCCAAGTTAAGTAGTGATCTTTAATGCTGTTTGCGGTTTTAAGAGCACTACGTCTGTGGTCTTATCCTTATTGAATCTCTCAATCAACAATTTCTAAAGCCAGGCTTGGCTCCCTGCCTCCATGTCTCTGGTCGAGGGACTTGCTCTGGGTCCAATGGCTGAATGGCCCAAAGATGTGCTCACTCTGGCCCTGCAGACTCAGATTTCCCGGGTTTTTAAGGTGAAGATGCCCCTCCCCGCCGTGCAGCCTCATATCCCTCTGCCAGCCTGTCTCGTCCTGGCTCCCCCCCTGGTCCCCAGTGGTGAGGTGGGGAGGGGGGATTTAGGCTTGCAACTTTTGATGGCCTCCTTGGTGAAGTTTCAGCAACCTCTGCCCCCAGCACACACACACACACACACACACTCTCACACATCCTAGGTCAGCAGTTTCCTGGGGCAGCCCTGCATCACTCTGGCCTCTCCTGCTCAGGGCTTGGTACTCTAGTACCTCAAGGACTGGATTTTATATTCTTAACGTCGGCTCTCCTTGTGTTGGCCCTATGCCCTTGTATCTTCTGCTGCCTAGTGCTGGCAAGGGCCTAGTGTGTGGCCAGTGGTTTGTCCTAAAGCAGCAGTTCTTGAACTCATTCAGTTGGCCTTACATTGGGAAATGGTGACACGTGTCTACTTGAGACAAGCATTCGAGTCTGTGTGGTTCCTTTGGGAGGAGATCCCAGGAAGCGCTAGCAAGAAGTAGAGACATGAGCCAGAGAAGCACACCATCAAGCAGGTCCCCAGTGTGGACCGCTGCAGTTAAACCTGCTGGGGATCTCCGGCAGCAAGCGTAGAAGACCCAGCCCAAAATTAGCCTCTCTTGGGGCTTGGGGGCTGGGTGCGTACACACCATTGCTGTCCGTCGTTGGTTGAGCATTGCTCCTCAGAGGGAGTTCATTCTTGGGTGCTTCTGGCCGCTTCCAGTCACCAGGCGAAGGACCAGGGCAAAGGGATGCAGATGCGGATGCGCAGAAGTCAAGCCGGCTTCTCTGGAACAGTGAGGCCTGAGAGCTCAGGGCAGAGCCCTGACCGCGTCTGCTGTGGCATTCTTCCCCGAACACGGTGAATGTTATCAGTGCGTGAAACTGAAAATAACTGAGCCCTTAATTCTGTGCTGAATCAGAGACCCGTTTATACTAAATTGAGGACTGCATTAAGTAGTAGCCAACCCCAAAAGTTTAAGAAAAGTCATGGGAAGAAAACTTTAAATCAGAAAAATATTGCCATATTTTTTTCCCTGTTAACTGGGATAGACCACCAATATTTGATTTCCAGGGCACAATGCTAGTGTCCTGCAGCCAGGCAGCATGAGACCCAGCACTTTAAAAGAGGGCCAGAGAGTGTAATCAGATTTTTCTTTATAGTGGCAGTGTTCCCCCTCTGTTGTAGCTTTATTTTTCCTGTTATTTCTCAACGACGTGAAGATGAGCTTAAAAGAAAAATTCACTGGGAGAAAACATTGACCCTCGTTTGTATCAACCCACGATTATATGCCACATTTTAATATTAATGCTGGATTCACCATACTGACATTGATACCAGGGGATGGGAGAGAATTTCTGTAGTAATGGCTTAGGCACTGTGATAAATGTTTTGTAGTCATTGCCTTTATATAGAAACACTCCATCTCCAATTAAAGATTTAGGGAGCTCTTCATCAAAGTATCTATTAACGATTGAGGTGAACAGTATGGTTGTGCTGACATTTCAACTTCATTCACTCTGTAGTTTTGTGGGTCCCAATCCATTTTGTATGCTTGTTGTCTTCTGTGCAGGGAGGAGGAGTAACAGTAGAAGTTTGGGGCCATGTGGCATTCTGGAAACAATAAAACACGGAGATGTTTTATTATTATTAAGTCTATTGGAATATTTGTCACTACAAATGAAGGCCTGACTCCAAGGGATGATTTGAAATTGCTCGTGTAACAAGCGCCATAGGATTTAGTGGCTAAAGTTTATATGCTCTGAGTTATGGGCGTTTTAGGATTTGCATGGAAAGGATTTGAGGTCCCAGTGTTTTTGAGAAATGAGGCCATTTCCCTTTAAGCGATGGTTCGGCGTGTGTTCTGAGATGGAGAATCCTTGGTATCCATGCCCTGTTCCTGTGTCCTGTGCACATGGCAGATGTCCCTCCCTGATTCCCGAGCCTGCATCCTCCTCTCCAGAGTGCTCCCTGTAGCCATGACCGGTCAGCAGGATTGGTCACTAGATGAGGCCTCTGGACTCCCCAGGTTGTTGCATACCTTTCCACTTGGCCTTGCCGGTGCTGTGAATGGTCCACCAAGGAATCTTTCAATCTCTCTCAAAAAAAAGATGAATTCAAGAGGCGGTTGGTTAGATCGCCTCGTGCTTCTTTAGTCACCTAAAGTAGTTATTCGGTCTGGCAATGTTCATCTCCCTTCCTTTTTTCCTTCTGTCAAGTGCATTTTGATTTTTTCTTTTCTTCCTTTTTTCCTCTAATGTTGCTCAGAAGATAAAGCAGGGAGCCCCAAATTACTTGCTATTTGGTCTCATAAAGTTTGGTTGAAGTAATTTGTATTAATGGGAATGCACTGAGATGTTAAGGTTTTCTGCCTGCCACTTTGGGAAGACTGCTCTGCTGTGGTCACCAGTGACCCTCGCCAGATCTCCCGGGCTTTCCCTCTCCGCGTCTCCTGTGCAACATCTGAGGCCTCTGACCACGCCCACCTCTGACCCCTTCTTTCTTGGATTTTCCTCCCTCCGCCTGAGTGTTTCCTCTTTGATTCTCTACCTGCTGCCTTTCCCCTGCTGGCGTTCTCAGTGGGGCATCCCAGGGCACTTGCCTTAGCCCCCTCTTGTCTGCACACTGCCCGTGGCTGATTTCATCCACACCCCTGGTTATTAACTACCACCTTTACATAGACGCCTCCCGCATCATTGCCTCCATCACATCCCCTCTCTGGAGCCCAGACCTTTGTAGCCAGCAGCCTGCTGAGTGGTGCCTCTTGTGGTTCCCCTAGGCATCCAGAGTCTGATGTTCATTTGTTCTAGACTTTTCCTACTTTCACAGGGCAACCAAATGCTCGCCCCTCTCGGGTGGTTTCTGCTGCCTCCCTGGGTTATGGGCAAACTGTTTCAAGCATCTCAGAAAGCTTCCATGTTGGAAAATCAAGCCTAAGACAAAGGCACAAACAAGAACGTCTCAGAATGTAGGGCTTAAAAGAAAACAGTCAATTAGTTGTTCTCTGTCACAGTCCCCAGGGGTTGGTGGGCTCAATGAGGCAGATCCTGCTCTGGGGCTCTCATTCAGTGGCAGTCAGATAGCGACTGGGGCTCGAGCCACCTCTGAGGCCCCCTCACTCAGGGTCTGGAGGCTGGGGCCTGCACCAGGCTGGTGGCTGGAACACCTCGCGTGTGGCCTGGCTTCCTCACAGCCTGGCAGCTGGGGTCTAAGAGCAGGTCTCCCAGGAGGGCTGGGGGCAGCTGCACCGCCTCTCGTGACCCTCCCCCCACCCCGGAAGTCTCACAGCATAGCTTTTCCCATATTCCCTGGCCCGCCCAGCTCCAGGGGGATGGAACATACACCTCCCTCTCTGTGGAGGCATGTCAGGGTCACCTCATGGCTATGTTGGAAAATACATTAAGCTACAGCCCCAAACGTGTCTAACTGTGCCTTTGAGAACTACCTTAAATGCCACAGAAGCTTCACATTTTGTTTTAAATTTTTTTTTCTGAATAGGTAACATATTTGCATGATTGGAAAGTTAAGAAAACATATAAATGTAGATGATGAAAATGTTCTTTCTCATCCCATATCCCATACCCCCACCTCCCCATAGACAACCACTGTTATGTTTCTTTATATTCTTTCAGAGTGTATAGGTATTTTTGTATTTCACCCTTTGTATACAAAACACAGTATTCTATCCTCGCTGTTCTGCACTTTGCTCTTTTTTTTCCGCTTGATGATGTATCTGGGAGAGATTTCCTTATCGGTACGTAGAGGGTTCTCGCCCTCCTGCCTCCCTTCCTCTCTCTCACTCTCCTGTCCATCTATCTCTCTGATGCTCAGTATTCAATTGTGCGGCGCTGCCTCGTTCACTTCATCGGTTCCCTGTGGATGGGCACCGGGCTGCTTGCGTTTGCTGTTCTCACAGACACTGCTGCAGGGAATCACAGACAGCTGCCCTCTTTCCTGTGGGAGATAGACTAGGAAGCCTTCCCCGAGAGCTCGGGCCACTTATGTGCATCCTCCTCCGCTAGGGCCCCATCTCATCCCATAGTGACTTACCGTGCCTCCTCTCCCGGGACCGTGGGCTCCCACGGGTCATGGACGGTGGCCATTGTAGCTCATTGCCACTCTGCCTAGCACCGGGAGCTGTGTCCACACCATACAGAGGAGGCCTGTGCTGAGGAGCGGGCAAGAAGGAAGGGCAGGAGGAGGTGACGGAGTACAGGTTTCTGGGTGGCCTGTGTTCCACCGCCTCTAATTTCACTTGCAGCCGTATCTCTGAGTGGCAGTTACCACTTCATGCCTGTGTGGTTCCTCCCTCAGTCTGTCGCTGAAACTGGAATCGGGTCCCATCCTGTTCTGCCTGCTTCATGGGTGTACCCCAGGAGGCTCAGACCCAAAGCCCAGATTTTGTGCAGTCTCCCTGGTCAGCTCAGGACCACTCTCTGACAGCTTGTCCTATCCAAAAATCGCACCAGCAGGGGTCGTTGGGGAAAGCTGTCGGGGGTGGTCATCATGTAGTGATGATATCATCAATGAGTTGCTGTCCTGATAAAAATCCAGCAAAATTGAATTCTTCCCATGTTGAGGAAGTATCCTTAAATCCTATAATTTTACTGTTTCTGTTAGGAAATGTATTCCTTAAGGAATATAGATTGTTTTTGTTAAATTAAGGAGGCCAAACTATAACCTTAAAAAATGACAGTTGTGCTTGTTGCTTTAAAGAAGGCTTTCTGGGGTGGGTGGATGTTCAGAATTCTTTCTGTTGTAAGGAATAGAAACTTGACTCAAACCAGGTTAAGCAAAACTACGATTGTGGCTATTATAATAGAAAAGTTTCAGGGTATCAGGTACAGCTAGATCTAGGTGCTCAGATGATGGCACCAGGAATCTCTATCTTTAAGCAATTTCTACCACTTTGTTGGCTTCATTTTCTAAGGTTGGGACAATGGAAGTTTATAGCTCCTGATTTCGGAAGAAGACACTCTTTTGTCCAGTGTCCTTATTGAAAAGGAGCTCTGACTTGTCCTGTAGGGACATGTGTCTACTCCTGGACCAATTGCTTTTTCCAGGAAGTTAAAGTTTTCTGGCCCTCTTGATTGACAGACTTTCCAGCACCATAAGGAGTGGTGGCAGAGCAGTTTTCGAAACAAAGAGATGACACATGGGGCTGCCCACTGCAGATGGTGATCCAGAATTTGAATTTCAGTCTGTACCCAAACTGGAGGTGGTAAGCCTAGGAGTTAAGAGAAGGTTCTTTGAGCTAATGTCTCTGCTTTTGTGTATGTTTGAAATTTTCTGTAATAAAAAGTGCTTTTTTAAAAAGTGCATTAGAAAAAAGAAAAGAAGAGGAGCTTTTTTCTGCCTTGGTTTGGGAACTCTCAACAAATGAGCCCGCACATCCCTGTATGTTTACCGTCTGATCTTCTCACTGTTTTTCTTTTCTTTATATAAAGAAACCTTAATCTTTACTCTCCTCTAAGCTGGGAATTGGGAGGAAAACACATAATAGTTGACATCAGATTTCTGTGCTGTGCTGGGAGGGCCTGGGGGTAAGGCAATCAGGTGCCCTTAAGTACGTGTCTCCACGGTTCCCAGGACAAAAGGCTTGGAAAATTCCAGCCAGGAGGGAGAAGGCTGTCCATGCCATGACCGGGTCTGCATCTCTCCCTCTCATGGTCCATACTTGAGTCTCAGTGTGGACAGATGGGTGAGGGTTTCATGGGGCCCTGGACTTTCCCACATACATTGTTAGGGGAATGCCCAGATCCTCAGAGGGTCACAGACTGGCTGCTAGAAGAAATCTTAGCAGTTAGACAGCCTTTTCATTTTATAGGTAAGGAATCAGGCCAGAGGGGTGAAGTGACTTGCCCAAGATCACACAGAGTAGTAGCAAGAGCAGAGCTAGATGTGAGTGCCCATAATCTGACTTCTGAGTCTAGTGCCACTTAATAGCTGTGTGACCTTGAGTAAGCCCCATTACCTCTCTGAGTTTCAGTCTCCTCACCTGTTGTGGTGGACAGAATAATGGCCCCCAAAATGTCCATGTCCCAATCCCTGAAACCTGTGAATATGTTCAGTTACGTGGCATGGGGGAATTAAGGTTGCAGATGATCAGCTGACTTTAGAATGATCTTGGATCATCCAGATGGGCCTGATGTAATCACAAGGGTCCTTATAAGAGGAAGAGGAAGGCAGGGGAGTCAGCGGGAGTGATGCAGGGTGAGAAAGGTCAGGCGGCCAGCGCTGGCTTGGAAGATGGAGGGGCCATGAGCCCAGGGCTGTGGCAGTCTCTGGAAGGTGGAAAAGGCAAGAAATGGATTCTCTACTGGATCCTCCAGAAAGGAACGCAGCCCTGTAGACGCTTTGATTTTAGCCGAATTAGACCCCTTTTGGACTTCTGACCTCCAAAACTGTAAGATAATAAAATGTATGTTGTTTTAAGCCACTAAGGAAAAGGGGATAATCATGCCTTTTTCAAAAGATTGGAGTGTGGCAGTCAGGAAGATAATGTCTGACAGTTACCCAGCACAGCTCCTAGAATGTTAGTAGATGCTTAATAAACAGTGATGTTGCTGGCAGACAGTGATGATGGTGGTAAAAGACTGGAGCGTGGAGTCAGGAAGATAATGTCGGACAGTTACCCGGCAAAGCTCCTAGAACGTTAGTAGATGTTGATGGCGGACAGTGGTGATGGTGGTAGGCAGTGGTGATCATTAACAGAGTAAAGGGAGAGAAGCTGATGTCTTCATCAGCAGGTGTCTATGAAGAGCCAAGGTTGGTGCCTCTGAGGTGAGGTTCAGGCCTAGTAGGAGGCCAGTAGGAAGCACGAGATGGCCAAGATGGGTGGCCCAGGCCCCCTGCAGGAACCTTCCTCCTCCAGTTCCTCAGCCTGCCACCTAGCAACACCATCCTACACAGAGGAAGCAGGAGCAAGGGCCGGGCTGACCCGCCGATCTCTTCCATCAGGCGGAGCCCTGCGGCTGGATTCAGGCCTCTCTGCCTGGCCCTCACTCACCCTAATGCCTTTGGCTGCCCCTATGGCCTTAAAGATTGTTGCTGCCACCCCAAGTGTCAGCAGCTAAACTGCGGTGGGCTTGTTACGGCCCAGGCAGTGTGCTGGGTGCTCTGTGACAGCCTGTGTCACTGTCATTCAATCTTCATGGCAGCCCGCTGAGGCAGGCCTTTTTTCCCATATCACAGTGGAGAAACAGAGGCTCCAAGAGGTGAGCCAACTTGCTCTAGGTCAGACAGCTTGTCACTGGCAAGGCTGGGACTACAAGCTGGGTTCCTCTGACTCCAGATCCAGCCTCCTGGACAAAACTGGTCACTGAGTGAGGCAAGAGAGATGACCCCTCATAGGCTGACTGGAAGGGGCTTGGGAGCAAGGTCCCCCAACTCTCCGAAAGGAGGCCCCCACTCAAGGGAATTCCTCCCCCCTCTGGGAATGATGGCACCCCAGGTGGGACAGGGGGGGACTTATTTGCTTCCTGAGGGCCTGGTGGGGCACTCACATCTGCTCTCTCTCAGGGTCACTGCAGTTGCATCAGCATTTTATCTCCTGAAAAGACATACACTGATGTTTGGACTGGTATCAAACGATATTGAGGAATTTTTGTTAATTACTGTTAATTTTGTCAGGTGTGATCATAGTATTGTGGAGACGTAAGAAAGTGCCCTATTTTAGGAAGTGTCCTTTATTTTTGAAGTCTTTAGAGGTGAAATGTCCTGGTGTTCAGTGTGCTTTAATATACCTCAGGGGAAAAAGGTGAAGTAAACGTGGAAACGTGTCGATCGTTTGGAGACCTCTGTGTGGCTGTTCATTATACTCTTCGCTCTGCTTTTCTGTGTGTTGTAATTTCTTATAATGAAAAGTTTCCATTAAAAAGCACTTTGCCGAGCCCTTAGGATGCACTCAGTCTCGGGCTGAGGTGGAACCCGCCCGGTGCTCTGGAGCAGAGGTGGAGGGCGTGACGAGCCCAGGGCAGCAATGGGAGGGGCGGCCTGAGAGGAGGTCCCGTTTGGCCTGGATTCTGGCTCTCCAGTCTTACAGCTGCTTTTCTTGAGCTGTTTATAGTCAGTCCCAGTCAAGGAACTGAGAGGCAGCTGGCCGAGCCCTTCGTGACGCCTGATCACAGATCCCGGCAGCGTGCGGCTGTCCTTCCGCGGCTGGGCTCACTCTCCTTCGTGGCAGCAGCCTTCCTTTGCTGTGTCGTCATATGCATAAAGGGCTGTGGTGTTTTGTCAAACATTTTCCTGTGGTACACACTGCAGTAGGGCCCCCTTATCTGTGGGGGATACATTCTAAGACCCCCGTGGATGCCTGAAACCGTGGATAGTACTGAACCCTGTATGTATCGTGTTTTTTCCTGTGATAAAGTTTCCTTAAGAGATTAGCAACAACAACTACTAATAAAATAGAGCAATTATAACAACATGCTGTAAGAAAAGTTACTGTAGATCTTAGCAACCTCAGCATACAATTATTTTTCTTTCCCTATTAAGTCGAGAACTTTCACCTTTTCACTTAAAAGGAAGCACTTTATGGCTTCTCTTTGGCATATCTGAATTACCAGCATCACTACTCATGCACTTTGGGGCCATCATTAAGTCAAATAAGGGTGACTTGAACACAAGCACTGTGATACCGCAGCTGTCATCTGATAACCGAGAGGACTACTGAGTGACTAAGGGGCGGGTAGTGTATACAGTGTGGATACGCTGGACAGAGGGAAGATTCAAGTCCCAGGCGAGAGGGAGCGAGATGGCATGAGATTTCATCCTGCTACTCAGAAAGGGCGTGCAGTTTAAAACTTATGAATTGTTTATTTCCGGAATTTTCCATTTAATATTTTCGGCCTGCAGTTGACCGCGGGTAACTGAAATCACGGGAAGCGAAACCGTGCATAAGGGGGGACTGCTGTACTTAGGAATTCCATTTGTCACTGCAGATTCCCCAGCACATTTTTGTTGGCAAATTCTGTAATCTTTTGGGTTTTGCATGAAAGTTTATTTTTCAAACATAACATTGGAAGAAGATAATCAGATTCCCTAATCTCCTATTAGCCTCCTCTTTCTTTGCATTTTTCCTTATCAAAACAGCCAGCCGGTGCAGAGGGGCAGCCCTCACAATGTTTGTTCTTACCTTATCTTCTCAGTATTGTCAAGGACTTTGCCAAATCTGGAGACCTGTGCTGAGCATCTCTTAATATAGTCATTGCTGTTGACCGAGAGGCCAGACTTGGCCAACTTCTGGTTTAGCTCTCTAAAGATGGTGTTATCCTTTAACTAAAACTCTCTTGCTTTCCTATAAGCCTTTGGACATAGGAACGCATAATAGGTGACCTCTGAGTGGTAATTTCATAACTTCTTGGTGAAATGAATTGTATCAGATCAATATATCTGTAGACTCATCACATTTTTTAAGCTGCAGGGGACTTTTAGATGAATCTGGTACAGCTCTGTTAGTGGAGGAAACATTCATTTTAACTGCATAGTCAATTCTCAATTAACAAGGGTAATGGAGTGGAAGGAGGTCAGTGATAATCAAAAATCATGGTGAAAATAAAATTACAGTCAACATTGGATTTTCTGGCGGCTGATTAACTGGTGTGTGGATTAATTGAGGTTAAGACACAGTGGACCCTAGGATGTCATTGCTTTGGTAATTGGTCAGCAGCTGCTCACCAGCTGGGCTCCACCCACCCTCTCTGTTCTAGGGAGGAGAAGGGCTTCCTGGGGTCTGGATCAGGCAGAGCTGGCTGACGTTGGCTGGATTGGTACCATGATCTAGACCTCCGTCTGGGGAGCTAGGTAGAGGCAGCTTTTAGGGCTTGTCACATCACCCCTTGAGTGGTGGTTCTCAAAGCTGAGCTGTGTCAGAACCACCTGACCCAGATTGCTGGCCCTGGCCTAAATTTCTGGTTCAGTAGGTCTGGAGTGGGGCCTGAGAATTTGCATGTCTAACAAGTGCCCAAGTACTGTTGATACCGCACTTTGAGAACCACAGCCTTCTAAACCATTCTTTTCATCCTGGCTGCACAGAACCTCCTGGGGAGCATTTAAAACCTACTGATGCCTAGATACACCTCAACCAATTACCTGAGAGGCTCTGGGGGAGGAACCCAGGCATGGGTGGCTTTTAAAGCTCCCAGGTGATTTTAACGTGTCTCCAGGATTGACGACCACTGCTCTAGGTGCACGTCAGTCATCTGCATATGTCTCATGATTTTCTCCATATCTTTACCTCCCTGTATATTTGCTTAATATTTTTCTTTAAATAAAGTTTTTTTAAATTTAAACATATTTATTTAAAAAGCAAACTATGTATTCCCTTTATATAGAAAAACTAGTTTCACAGGCCAGAAATGGGATGTAACTGTAAAAACAAACATTAAAGTTTTTGCCTAGAATCATCTTGCCTTCCATCACACTTTGGGGGTGGGGCGGGGGTCTTTACTCTAGAGTGGTGCTTTTCGATCTTTTTTCCCAAAGGCGTTGGAATATGCTGTTTCTGTTCTTCATACCCTCTCATGAGTCGGGCAGAGCTGTGTATCTCTGAGCAGGCCTCATCTTCCCCTCAGAAGAGAAACAGGTTGGGATGCAAGTGAAAGTGACTTCATTACAGAATAACCTCAAGTAGGTGATAATCTCCCCTTTAAAAAAAGGAATTCATCCGTAGGAGAACAGATAACCTGGGGTATAGCCAAGAATGGAGTACTACTCGGCAATGAAAAAGAGCACGCTGCAGCCATAGGCACCACCTGGATGACCTTCACAGACATCATGCTGAGTGGCAGGCCGACACAGAGGACTATACACTGTCTGACTCCAGTGACGTCTGAAGTTCTAAACAGGCAAAACTGGTCCAAGGTGGAAAAATTTCCAACAGTGGTTGCCTGGGGGAAGGGGGACAGGGAGACTGAGTGGGGGACACAAGGGGACTTTCTGGAGTGATGGGATGTTCTGTATCTTGAGAGGGATTGGAGTCACATGGGTGCAGCATTTGTTAAGGTTCCTCAAATGGTGTCCTCAAGATTTGTGCATTTCCTTGTATGCTCAGAAAGGAAAAGAGAATGCTAAACAAACACTGACTCTAGTTACTGGCACGCGTGGTGAAGTGTTCAGGGGACATGCACTGCCATCCGCAGCTTACTTTGAAAGGCATCAACAAAATAAGCTGGACTAATGAATGGGTCGGGGGATAGATACATGACAAAACAAGCCTAATGAGATGGTAACAGTAGAATCTAGGTGGGGGACATCCAGGTGTTCACTTGCAAACATGCAGGTGTTCTTTAAGCTTTGCTCTGCTTGAAAGCCTTTCATGTAAGATTGGGGAAGAATGAACATGGACGTTCCAAACAACAGCCGCTGCCTCACCTACGTGCCCGAGCTCTCAGCGTTTGCCACCCCGTGGGTCCAGCCAGCGACACTGCTGCCGTCAGATGGGCGGAGGCTGGGAGAAGTGAGCCGGAGTGGGAGGCGGGGTGCTTCAGAGAGGCTGCTGCGCTGGGAGGGAGACTGCGGTGTTGTGTGCTGGCCCTGCTGCCCAGAAGGCCAAGGACGTTGCCTTCCTTCACCTGTGCGGTATCCTGGAGCTTCCCTGGGAGGGTCGCCTTGGCAGTGAGCCCTGGGGGAGCTGTATGGAAGCTTCTTTGGATGCGACTTGCAAATACCACCTGTGCCCTGCCCCTGACAGGCAGGTGTAAGTGGGTGAGGAAGAGAGGGGGCTTCCCAGGCTCCTCCACCCAGCAGAACTCCAGAATTGGGCCACCCCATGCCCCACTGGGTATCCTGAGCCCAGGGATGTGCTGGGGGAAAAGTGGGGGTGCTGGGGTGTGAGCTTGCCATCATGGGGATTGGGCAGGTGCAGCGGGCAGGAGTGGCCTTCTCAGGTCTGGTAGTGGGCTCTCTCTGGTGCCCCACAGCAGTGACCAGGGACCTGAGGCACCTCTCTGGACTTCAGGGTCCTCCCTGCCCTCAGCACTCCCCCATGATACACCGCAGCACACCCATGACACACCTTCACAGACAGCCCCACAATGTCCCCTCACTGTACCCCCATGACACAGTCTACTGCTCCCCACACAACACACCTCTACCCGCCATGATGCATCCCACAGCACAACCCCACAACATACTCCATATCACGCCCCCATGTCCCACTCTCACAGCAAACCCCCCACAGTACACCCTCATGGCTCAGCCCCTCAATACATACCCCCACATACACAGCCCACAGCATCCCTGCCATGAAACATCCACCCCACAACATGGTTTATACCATACACAGTGCAGCATAGCCCCTCTCACCCGTCCCCACCCCTCCCATCCACAGCACACCTCCCTGTGAGACACCCTATAGACCCATCCTCCATCAAACCCCTCCATCGCAGACTCCGCACCATAGAAGCCCCTACAACGCGTACTCCCATGTGACGTCCCCTATCACACACACCCCCCCCACACCCCAGCACACTCCCTACTGTGCGCACGTGCATACACACCCCCCCATGACATGACTCATGCACCCCTGCTGAACTTTGAGTGGAGGCTGAACTTTGAGTGGAGGCCCCTTGCCTTTGCTGTTGAGGAATGAGTCCCTGCACGTTAACCTGCTCTTTCCTTACTCGGGCAAGAATCTTGAGATACACGGGAAGGAAAACAATTTGCTCCTGAGGGAAGAATTTATGATTGATGTCTAAAGGATGGCTAATATGCTGACTACATCTCTTGTTTCCTACAAAAATGAATGAGCCCATCTTAGATCAGAGAGCCTGGGGCTGGGCTGGAGGGGCGGTTGGGGTTGTCTGTGCCCGGTTGGTGTCCAGGCCTTCAAGGCAGCGGGGAGTGAAAGGCCCGGCCTTCGTGATCAGACAGGAGCTTGTCCTCTGTGTTTCCTGGTGCCACATCTCTGGATGAGCCCAAGCTTCCATGTCCCCTCAGAAATGAGATGATAATACTTCTCTGCACAGTGCTTGCAAAGATAAAACAAAAGACAGTGAAGTTACAGGCACAGTATCGGTGCTGCCAAAACATGAGTTAGTAGACCTAAAAAGTGCCTGCTCTCTAGTGCACTAAATACCTTTTAGCTGTTGTCATTGTTGCTATTATTATTGATTGATGATGATTGTGATTTATTATCATTCATGAGGGTTTAAAATGTGAAAAGAGAGCAATATTTGGAACTTCCACAGCTACAATGATAGGATTTTTTGCTTTGACCACAAATGGCATTTTGAATGTTTAAGTAGCTGCTTGTTTCTGACCCACCCACTGGAGAGAGTGCCTTGAGAGCAGGGACTGTGTCCTCTGCACCCTGGTCCCCAGGACTGAGCACCATCACATATGGAAGCTGTTAGGAATTTACAAATTTTTGTTTTTGTTTTTGAGGAAGATTAGCCCTGCGCTAACTGCTGCCAATCCTCCTCTTTTTACTGAGGAACACTGGCCCTGAGCTAACATCCGTGTCCATCTTCCTCTACTTTATATGTGGGACGCCTACCACAGCATGGCTTTTGCCAGGTGGTGCCATGTCCACACCCCGGATCTGAACAGGCGAACCCCAGGCCGCTGAAGCGGAACGCGCACACTTAACCACTGCGCCACTGGGCCGGCCCCAGCTGTTAGGAATTTAGGTGGTCCGGACGTGGTTTCTTGATGAGCAAGTCCTCGCAACAAGAAAACTATTTAGTTTGTCCTAACTGCACTTTGGAAACATATCGTCAACAGCACCTTCAAACCACAAAGCCGAGGTTCTCATTTACGTGCCACTCTGTCCATTAATGTTACATGCCAATTAAATGAGACTTTCAGCTGCCAATAGGTCTGCAACTTTGCATGCCAGCATCCTCTTCACTTCAGTTAGTGACCTGAATTCATTGCCTCCCATCCATTCCTAAGGCTCTTCCTCCCCTGCATCCCAGCCAGTCCCCACGAGGACAGAAAGGCCGCCAGACATGGCACCGAGCCAGGTCTTGAGGAGAGAAGTTCCCCATGCAAGGTAGCCAGCCTGGATCCTTGTGGAATTCTAATTGTAATATGACCAAACGTTTCAGTTGCTTGGATGCATCTGAATTAGTGACTTTCCCATCTTTTAACATTCCTACTGGAAGCAGAAACAGCAGGCCTTAGTGCCCAAGAGCATAAGGTACCTGCCTGGCACCGGAAGCAGCCAGTTTTCAAGGAGCTGTTCTTGAGAGCAACCCCAGGAGCAGTTCTGCCTCCAGTGGAGCCCCTCCCTGCCCCGCTTTGCTGCGATCTGGGCTGAGTTGTAGGTAAACTGATCACAGTGAGCAAATGCACCATCCAGAGGCCGGGCCTCACATGGCCCACGAGCCTGCATGTCATTTTTCAAACTCTTGCTATTATATTGCCATTGGCAAAAGATGCAGCAGTGCTTAATTCTTCCCTCCCTCTGTGGCTCGGGCACTTTAGTCATTTGAAAGTGCTTCTTTTCCTTCATCTAGAGAAGTAAAAATAATTACAATAGAAAATGGGTAATTTGCAGCTACAATGCCAGGCTGATAATCAAAAACTTGTAAAGGGAAACATGAGCATATGTTTATCACTTCTTGAAATTAGAACGCAATTGAGAGAGGCTGTGGCCTCAGAGAGAGGGCGTTAGGGAAGGCAAGGCAGGCTGCCTGCGAATGAGGCTTTTAAGTTGCTGTTGCCTCAGGAGCAGCAAATAGAGGAAGGTGTCCCTGTGTGCTGTCAGCTGCTCAGGGGACCCTCAGGTAGTCACTCATGGATTGATCACTCACCTGTGTAACACCTTGCAAGGACTCACCAGCCACCAATACAGGATCAGGTTTGACCTTGTCAATATAGAACGCAAGGCCTTTGGCAACCTGGACCTGGGAACCTCATTACCCTCTGCCCCTACAACCTTGGTTACTCTGTGACTCTTGCAGCCCTGATGTGCCCCATGGCCTCCCACATTCCCAGGCTTTGCAAACATTGTTTCCTCTTCCCAACTCATTTACCTGCCTAACTCCTGTTCATCCTTCAAAACCCCAAACACCTGTAACTTCATCCTGGAACACTTCCATACCCCCTTTGCAATCCTCCTTCAGCCTGGCTAGACTGGGGGTCCCCCTCTGTGCATGCAGGCTCCCTCTGTTTCCATATATGCCAGCTCTTACCATCCTGGTTGGGGAACATCAGTTATCTGGCTATGCCCCGCCAGCACAGACAGGTGAGCCCTCTAGGCAGGAATGTGGCATTCCCTTCTGTCTCCCTGGTTCCTGGTACCTTGCCTGCTTCTGATGTTTGCTGAATGACAGGATTACTAATGGCAGTCAAGGAGTTTGGAATGATTTTAACGTTTGTGTTGGGAAAAGCACAGTTATCACGTACAGTCGTTGATAAAATCAATCCCACGACCAGCCGGGTTATTTGGATCCTCTGTGTCCATGTAGATTTTTGTGATGAACTAAGTAAGAGGGGCCAAGAAGGGGGCTTGCCCAGTTTTCAAGTCAAAAGTAGAATTGGCCTGAGAGACATCCTGGTTTTGCTTGCCTTAGATTCTGCATGCCTCGGTCCCATAATCAGGACAGCAACGTCTTTACTGTGTTGCATCTTATCTTTGTGATATTATTGGAAGTGTTGAAAGGCACACAACTTCTTTGAGCATGAAAAGGAGGTCAGTCTTGCTAGGGAATTGTTTGTGAGCCCAGGAAGCAGGCTCATCTCCATTTATGCCTTTGCTCTGTAACCCAGCATCCAGTTGGTCCACCTGCCGGACATCTGCCCACTGCTGGGCTTCTCCTCGCCGCCCTTATTCTGAGTCGGGTCCGGCTCTCGGGTGGGGGGTTCAGCATTACATTTAAATCAGCCCCCTGGTCTGCAGTTGACTTTATTTTCATCTGTGTGTTAACTTGCTGAAGGCTCGCTCTTTAGGTGATCGGGTCCCTCTCGTGCCCCAGCCATGGGAGAGAAAGGGGAATGATAGGTGTGAGTCTTGCCCTATGACTCTCACCCATTAGACAGTGAGCCAAGCGGGGATGTTTCAGAGCCGTCCTTAGCCTGGAGCTGTGCCAGCACGGGACTGTGTGTGCTGAGGGCTCTGCCAGCTCTGGGGACCCAGGGACAAGAGAGGAAAGGAGTCCAAGCTGGAGGTGGGAGGCAAAGTGCTGGTCACAAGGCCCCATGTGCCTCTGACAGATCTCCTAGCCTGTCCCCAGATTCCTGAGCTGGGACCCATGAGGCTGCA
Source organism: Equus asinus (assembly GCF_041296235.1). Taxonomy (NCBI): domain Eukaryota; kingdom Metazoa; phylum Chordata; class Mammalia; order Perissodactyla; family Equidae; genus Equus; species Equus asinus. The sequence goes on along the minus strand of NC_091810.1, from coordinate 85,806,717 downwards.
CTAGACAGTGTCTCTGCTCCCTGGCATCTGGCTCTGAAATGCCTCATGCCCTGGGTCTGAGTTAGAACACGTCACCATGTGGGACTCGGGCAGGGAGTGAGTCCCAGTAGGGAGGGGAGGATGTCTCGGCAGCCTGGGTTTGCTGGATGATCTGGAGTGGGGGTTGAGCTGGTCTGAGGCGAGGCTCATCTCTCCATTCAGCAGTTTCCTCAGCCTAGGTCAGGGTCCAGGCCTGTGCTGGACACAGAGACCAAGAAGGCAGCGAGCTTCAGCCCCTCCATCTGGAGCTCAGAATCCAGTGGGGAGGCGGGTGATGCATATGCACGCCCTCCCTTCCCCCGCCGGGCCTGGGCTGTGGCCCCTGCCCGCGTTCTCCTGCCCCACCTCGTGCCTGCTACCTGGACCAGGCAGTTGTGTTTGTTTCTAGACAGTTTGGTGCCAGCTGTACTTGCTAATAAGTGACGTAACTATTAAATATTACAGAAACTGATGGATTATGAGTATAAAAGGTTTTTTTGAGGGATGATTTGAATGCCTTGAAAAGACTCAAAGCAGGGGCCAGCCCGTAGCCAAGTGGTTAAGTTCTCGCGCTCTGCTTCGGTGGCCCAGGGTTTCGCCGGTTTGGATCTTGGGCACGGATATGACACTGCTCATCAAGCCATGCTGAGGCGGCATCCCACATGCCACAACTAGAAGGACCCACAACTAAAATACACAACTATGTACTGGGGGGCTTTGGGGAGAAAAAGGAAAAGTAAAATCTGAAAAAAAAAGACTCAAAATGGTGAGAGTGGCTGCCCTCCCCACCCGCCACCCCCTGAGGTGTTGGTGAAGAACTAGACTATGAAAGATAAGAGATAAGTGGTGGTGGAGATTGGTCGTGGTGGAGGCAGGAGAATTGGAAAGTCAAGACAGACTCTGCCCTCGTGTGCTGCTTGTGCATTTTTCAGTACCCTCTCCACCAAAAAGAAACTGGACAGGAACTGTCGCCGATGGATGGGGTTTGTGAAAGCTCCAGTCCCTGCTCCAAAATCAAGGCCTTGGCCCTGCATCAAATCACTTGTATGGGTTTAATTTAAAGCTGAAGTTCATGCTGACATTTTTTGAATGATTCTCTGCTTTGACCATTTGTTCTGCTTTACCAGCCAGCCAAGCCTGGGGCAGAGGGCTTCTCTGGTGGCTGGGTGCCCAGTGACCACTGGGCTGGGGCTGAGCACTGACTGCTAGGAGCTGAGAAGTATAGACCAGCAAAAGCCACATCACGGGCCACCTCTCCACCTTGTCAACAAGCTTGGGTTCCAGCCTGAGGACAGGGGAGCAGGGGAGGGACAGCTCAGATGTGTATTCAGGAGAGGCTGGACGGGAGAGGGGGGAGCAGGACAGGCCATGCGGCAGCCCCATAGACGCAAGGAAGACCAGAGCTGGGCATTATAGAGGGGATGGAGGGGAAGGGAGATCAGACAAAGATCTAGGAAGTGGAGTGTACAGGATTCGGTGATGGATGAATTAGAGGAGGGTGGTGGGAGGAAAAGAAAGGGGCCCAGAATTGCTTGCACACGACTACTGGGTGATGGCACCGTTCCTTGATGGAAAACTGGAGAAGGTGGTATGGAGACACTGAGGGGATAGGGACTTTCCAGGTGGACAGAAGAGCTCCCAGGAAAAGAAGGAAGCAGCTGGCTCCTGGCTAGATGCCTCCCTCGTTTATTCAGCAAGCATTTATTAAGCACCTTCTGTGTACCAGGTTGAAGGCAGGAATGCTAAGAACAAGCCTGTTGGTCTCAGACACAGAGGAAGAAGGGCCAACCTGGGAGGTGCTTCGGTGCTGGGAGGGCAGTGAGGCATCGGGTTTTCACCCCGAGGTGCCATCGACAGGGTTGATAATGGGGGATGAGGAGCCACTCTCATGGAGAAGCAGTGTGTCATGGCAGGTCGATTTCCAGGAGGTGGTAAATGGGGGTGCCAGCATGTTAGGCCCTGGACAGAGGCCAGAAACCCAGCAAAGAGGTGGGTGGAGGGAGAGGTCAGGCCAAAAGCAGCCCCCACACAGGGGTGTGGCCATAGAAGGAGAAAGGGTTGGGGGTCTCAGATGCAGCCTTTTCTTAGTGCACACAGGATTCTGATTTAGGAAAATGGTAACTGAGGAACTGCTCATAAGTGATCTGTTTGATGGCTCAGAAAATAAAGGTTTCAACTCAAATAAGCAGTTATAGTTTTTTATTGTTTTTTTAATTAAACAGATTTTTTTTAATTATGAGGTTTTTAACAATATCGTTTACCTCTTGCATTATTCCATGACACACTGAGAGGTGTGAGGTTTTTTTGCACCAGAATTTTTTTGAAAACCGTCTCTGTGTCTCATTTTATTTGCAGAATGACCTCTTAGGAACCTTCAATTCAAGCGTAAGTATTTTTGTAAAATGGAGTAGACATAGAAAATGACAGAATAACACCAATAAGGTGACATTTATGAATCAACAGTTCCTTAAACTGGAGCATCTGGTGTTTTTTCTCCCTGTATCCATCCGTTCCTTTAACATTCTACCTCCATGGTTTCAATAAAATAGGAGTAAGATGCTTATCGTGAAAGCCATGTTTACTTTGAATTTTTTTACTCTTGAGTGATCGTGCATCTTGCTTGTTAAACGCATCAGCCCTGGTTTTTCTTTTCTGTATTTGCGTCTGGACTTCTAGAGTTAAGGTGAAGCTGTCTGCTCCCTGAGAAGCAGAGCTGTGCTGGGTTCCACAGTGACTCCCCGCCTCTCTAGACCGAGGGGAGGGGTGGCCATTGATTGCATCTCGATCCCTCTCCCAGGGAAAGAGGCTGCGGGGCATCTCTTCACTTTTGCTTTCAAAATGAAAGTGAATTTAACTCGGTTTTGAGAATTTTTCAGTTCCACTTAAACATTGTGGTGTTGGGGACCTAGGAATCCAGGCCGTAAAGTGCCCTCATGCGTCTGCTCACAGCCCAGGCAGGACTGAGAGGTGCTGTTGTCACCTAGTTTACACCCAGGTCTTAGGGACAGCTTTAGAGCCAGCATGTGGGGTCAAATCCCAGCTCGCCCCTCCTTGCCCTGTAACCTTGAACAAATTAGTTCACTTTTCCGAGCCCCAGTTTCCATATCTGCAAAGGAGGCATAAGAGCATCTAATGGATATAATATGTGTCCAGCAACTAGCAACGGGCCCCATAAGTCGTTAGCAGTGATATTACCCTACTCAGACACTAACTCTATAGCTTTCCTTGGCTCGTGCCCTCAGAGCCATTTAGCCTTACTCTGGGTCCCCTTGCGTTTTGTGGGTACCCACACTTCGTCAGATCACGGCTGTTGGCTTGCATGGTTCTTCCCAAGCCACAGGCTGCCTCTGAGCTGAGCTGGTGCTGAATCTCCTTTGGGACCCCACACCTGGGCTGGGTGCTGGCTGGCTCAGGGCAGACCCAGGGGGTGGGAGTCTTCCCCAGGCACGATGTTGTCCTCCCAGCGTCATGCCCAGCCTGAGCTTTCGGGGCTCTACATGAGGACCTCAGGTTTTCCCTTTGAGGCCTGAAGCTGGGTGGAAGATGAGGGCTGGACAAAGATCCAGGAGCAGGCCCCAGATAGAGCATTCTCTGAGGAGCAGAGGACCTGGATCCCCAGACCCTCAGCAGATGGGCGATTCCTGAACACCTTGGGGAGGAAGGGGGGAGCATTTAGAGAAACACTGGCTTTGGAACGCAGAGAAGTGGCTGGAACAGCAGTGCTGAGTCATGGCCATGAGGAACTTTGACAGGCCACTAGGGGGACGGTGGGAGTGGGCGTGGAATAAAGCGAGACTGTGTAGCCCAGGACCCTGAGGCCAGGCCTCTGGCGTGTGCTCTTTCCTCAGACCTGCCAGCTTCCAACACGGACAGCCTTCCCTGTGCCACAGGCTGGGGCCACCTCAACTCCCACAGCTTCCTTTGCCATGCACCCTTGATTCCCAGGAGCCAGGAATCTCGTCGTTGCTGGTGGAGAGGCATTCAAACTGTTGGCGCTGGGGCGGTGTTATCGTCTTCAGATGAAGTGCCACTGGTTATCAGCTCCCCTCTTAGTATCACGGATGTTAGGCAGGCTTCTTCCTCTCGGAATAACCTCTGGCTTTCGAATTATTTGGCTTGAATATATGTGGAGTCATTGGTGGAATTTTTAATCTATTTTGGTTTTTTATTTTTTTCCCCTTCAGAATACTTAGAAATGTACTTTCTCAAGCTAAGGCCAATACAAAAACTGCTTTGCAAAAAATGGGACTTTATACAAAACTTAGAGATGAAAATCATAGAGTGGGAGCCCTTATATAGTCTGTAACTCAGAAGTCTTCGTGTTACGGATGTTTTATGCTCTGCAGGTCTCTCTGTAGTACCATTTCTGTCAACGTTCTTCATACAGCCAGGCCCAAGCGAGTCTCCTGCATTCTTACAAATTCTTACACAAATCATAGTTAAGGTTTCTTGACATCTCTGTACTCTTATTTCCAAAATGTTTTCCTTTACAGTAGAAATGTTCGTGTTGGATTAAATTAGAAGATGACTTTAAATAATCACTTCTGAGGTCTCGTGGTAGGTAGATTTTGGTTTTTCTGTAGAAGACCATGTGGTGGTTTTTGACGGTTATTTCTTGGATCCTGCTGTTGAGAGGAATCGGATATTCCTTCTTGTTAGTGAAGTTATGAGATCTTCCCTGAGGGTAGAAACAGGATAGATGCTTCTCCCGTGGAATGAAGTCAGTGACTTCTGCCTCAAGGAAGGGAAATGGAGTAGAGAATCGCTCGAGGTCCTTGCCAACCTCATATTTCTCTCAATTTATTACCTGCCCCAAATGGATCTTCTGCATCCCCTGCTTTTGTCCCAGGGTGCTGGGCTCATTAGGCCTAATGATGAGGCTTATATGTCATGATGCATTCCTTGGATGAAACTTAAAAATCTCCATAAGCAAAGAGCTTGGTTTATAAGGCAGAGCCGCAGTGTGACGGGAGCCTCACAGCCCAGCTCTGATGCTAGCTCTGTTATTATTACCTTCCTGCGTGACCTGGAATAAGCAACTTCACCTCTCTGGTCCTCAGTTTCCTCGACTATAAAATGGGGAGTTTGGACCAGATGTTGACATTCTGCAAATGGAAGCACAAAACCAACAGAGTTCAATATTTTGATGAAGTATAAGCCTTTGATGAAGATGCAACAGTCCCTCTGCTGAAGGAAAAATCCAGCTCCCAGTCTTTGTTTTGGGGACAGTTTCTTTAAAATACAGGAGATGAAAGTCTTTCCTGAAGTTTGTAATATGGAATCATAAAATGTCATGACTTTTGAAGATTTGCAGCAAATCTTGGAGAAACATATTTTGAAAAATAAAACTTCATATTATGTGGGGGAGAAAAAAGATCAATTCCTTTCATTCCACAAAAAGGCAGTTATCTCACTAAGGACCATCCCTTAAGAAGTGCTTGTGGAGACCTGTCGCCTTCAAAGCTCACGTGGCGTGTGTCTGAGGTGGAAGTGACCCATGCGCCTGCTTGTTTCCAAAAGGGACTTGTGCTGTCATTTCTTGTGTTCAGAAATCTCAGCTTTGCTCTGGGTCCTGAGACCCACTCCCAGGCCTGTCCTCACACTTCAAGTTGAACGGGGTGAGGTCCGCACATATTTCCCCTAGCTGTGTTAACACCTTTTTGGTGCACAGTTGATCAGCCCAATGGTACGTTAATCGAAAGCAGCGTTTCCAGTGGACGAGGAACCAGGACTCTATGATCCGCAAGCTCTGCCCTTGTACGTGGGGGAGCATAGTTGGGGTGTCCTTTGGGAGGCCAGGAGGGCCCTTTTCTAAGGCATAAGGCCTCCTGTCCACGGAGGGCTGCGCCCAAGAGCCAGCACTGGAGCTGTCTGCTCACCCGCTGAGAAAACCACCCTTCCAGGGGGCAGAACAACCTTTAGAAACATCCTCATGCAGAATTTCTCGGGAGAAAGTGTTCAAAAGACAGACCCCCCCCGCCTTGGCTTTGGTGGAAACCACTGAATTGGTGAATAGTGACTTGGCCCCCACTCCTGTGGATGAGACAGAATACACACGTGCTGGGACTTTGGTCTAGTGACTGTGCCTTTGTTTCTTTTTTTAAGTAAAAACATGGCAGCCCCACTAGGGAGCCTGGCATAAAAGCCGGGGTTTTTGCCTCCAGCCCTGCCACGTGAGCTGGCTTACGGGCAACCTCGAGAAGCCCCAGCCAGTCTCCATAGACGCCCTGCTGCACAGGCCTTCGCCAAGTACATGGTCACTGAGGGTCTCCACTCTTTACTAGACGAGGGTCTCGGGGTGTATCGTTATTGCATGTTCATCTTTTCTTTCTTAAAACTACGAGAAGGGTACATGCTTAGGGGAAAAGCACATTTGTATACAGTAAGAAGTCCAAGTCTGTCCCCTCCTCCTGCTGTCCCCTCAGCAGCCTTGCCCTTTCCTCAGAAGTCGTGACTTCCTGTTTGATGTGTACACAGCCAATGGATGTAGACACAGAAAGACGTGTGTATATTATAATTTCTGCATATTACAACAACATAGCTTTGTTTAACCAAATGAAATAACACTAATACTGTCTGCAACTTGCTTTTTTAATCCAACGTTTATTCCTTAATAACCTCCCATGTCAGTATATGTAGAAACATGTTACTTTTTAATAGCTACATGGTAGTATATGGGATTTAACCATTTCTCTGTTGGTAGACATTTGGGTCTCTGGTTTTTCACTATTACACACAAACCTTCAGAGAACAGCCTTGCAATGTTCGCTTGCAGGCATTTGGCCATGTTTATTGATAATTACACTGCATTTGTTTAAAGATGTGCTCCCCTGGCACACACAGGCCTACGCAGCCCTCTCTGAGCTATGAGGGGAACTCATGGGAGATTTCTTAAATCCTTGGTCCCCTCTTCCCTCTTAGCTATTCAGATGTTTGATTTAAGAACTAGACATGTTTTCTTTGTGTGCTCAGCCCCCTGCTTCAGGAGGGGACATTGCTCAGAGCTGTCCCCAAGGACCTGGGAGTGTGGCTGCTGCTTTTCTTAACCTGTGCTTTGTGGCCCTGACTGGCCTGCGTTCAATGCTCTCATGTCCCACTGGCCGGAGGCAGGAAGTTGAGTTCTGCCAAGTGTCATCCAAAGAACCACAGAGTGTTTGGGATGGTTTTTGGACAAACTGGAACCCTCCCTTCCCGCACCTCTTTGGGTGTGTTCATTTTCTAGGGCTCTGTAACAGGTTACCACAAACTTGGTGGTTTCGAACAATAGAAATTTACTCTCTCACAGTTCTGGAGGCCAAAAGTCTGAAATTAGTATCATTGGGCCAAAATTAGGGTATCAGGAGGGCCACATTCCCTTCGGAGGCCCTGGAGGGGATCTGTTCCCTGCCTCTTCCAGCTTCTGGGAGCTGCTGGCAGCCCTTGGCTTGTGGCTGCCTCACTCCAACCTTCAAGGCCAGCATTTCCAAATTTCTCTCTGCTCCATCTTCACATGGGCTGTCTGCATGTGTCAAATCTCCCCTTCCCTCCCTCTCGTAAGGACTCATGTGATGGCATCTAGGGCCCTCGGACAATCCAGGATAATCTCATCTCAAGATCCTTAACTTAGTGACATCTGCAAAGACCCTTTCTCCAAATAAGGTCACATCTACAGGTTCCAGGGACTACGACCCCATCTCTTTGGTGACATTATTCAGGCCCCCACAATGGGATTTTCCAACCTCTCTCCCAAAATACTTTAACTTACTCCTGAGGCACGCTTGATATTTCCTTTGAACTCTTTGGAAGAATGTATTTTCATTCATAAGGAAGGCAGAAATTGATGTTATTTCACTCTGTGCATTGAAAAATGAGCTGGAAAGTCCGGGTCAGACAGAAAATCTCTGGCTGAGGAGCTCCTTAAACTGGAGACGACGTGGCAGGAACCGCACGTACAAGTGCTGCGCGTTAGGTGACAGCCGCACCCGTCTTCCCCTGGTTGTCGGGAGAGATTTCACTGTATGATGGTTTGCATGCCCTGGCCGGAAGCAAGTCCAGAAGCCTGATCTGCCTTCCCTCCTGCAGGTCAAACCATATCCAAACCATGACATTCGGCTTTTAAATCTGTCCAGAAGATGTGCATACACACGTTCTGCTGTTAAAAACAAGGGAGAGGGTGGCAGTGTTAGGGGCTAAGGCCAAGAGACACGCAGACCTCTCAGGTGCTTGGGATGTTAAGATGCGAGGGTGAGGTCCGCGTGCACCCGTTTACCTGACCGAGAGCGCTGCGCCTCAGCCCCTCCGCCCTCCCTGCGAAAGGCCTGTTACAGTGTTGGACGTGGCCCTGCCATTGCCGTGTGAATGCTAACGTGTTTCACTTCCATTCCCCAGTTTCACAGCAGACCTGCGTGCTCATAAATTAAACTGCATCGCTCAGCATTATCGTGTGCATCCTAGGATTTCGTCCAAAATGGCCCAAACGACGGGCCATTTCAGCAGAACTCCCTTTGGCCCCTGCCGGTTAACATGTGACAGCGGCTTTGGGACAGCGAGGGGAGAGTGCAGAGCGGCAGGTAGAGAGCAGGCTTCCCTGCGCGGAGCCCTCCCGTGGAGCGGCCCAGGGGAAGGAGCAGGCGAGATGCTGCTGCCTCATTTCGGGCGGAAGGTGGGCGGAGGGGGCCCGGACCCGGCGCAAACAGAGGGCGTGATGCATCCGCCTGTCTGACTCTCAGGAAGAATCTCGAATGTGAATGGCTAGAGTTTAAAAAATAACACATCAATTGAAAAAAGTGAAATAAAGAAGGCCCTGAAGATGGCAGGTTTGGGGCACTGTCTGAGCGGCGAGGGGAGTTAGAAAGCGCGCCAAAAGGCCCCCGCCCAGCCAGGTTGCCGCGGGGAAGGGAAATCCAGGGAGGCTTCGCTTCCCGGTGGAATAGGCTAAACGCTGTCACTTTTGTCATCCAAATATTGCGCGCACAGGGTTTTTAAAAAATTCAACTAATTCAGAAGGGCTTTTACTAAAAAGTTTCAGCTCCATCTCTACTCCCCTGCCTACCTCCCAAAGGTATACTGTTTAGCCTTTTAAAATTATTTTAGGGGTTAAATGCACAATTCTAAATTGTATCCTGATAGACAGCCATTGAGGCCCGTTATGAAAGACCGATTTCACTCATTCATACTCCGCACCCTACCCTTCCTCCTTCCTCTCCTTTTCATGGTTCTGTTATTTTTTATTCTTTTATTGGTTACCTTTTTACTTTAGATAATAGACTTCTATCTCTTGAGTCACAGATGGTGAATTGCTTACTTAATATCCATTCCTCCCTTCTTCTTTACAAACAAACTCAGTTTGTTGAAAGCAGCAATGCGCCATCTAAAAAAACTACACTTCTCAGTTTTCATTGTGATAGGGAGAGTCATGTCACTGTGTTCTGGCCAGTGAGATGTAAGCAGAAGTTGCTGTGTAGGACTTCAGGAAAGCTCTTTATAAGGAGGCTGATTCAGCAGGTAGGCCTCTATTGCCTTTCTCCCCTCTTCCTCCTTCTTACTTGGAACACAGATATGATAGCTGGAGCTGCAGCAGCCATCATGTGACCATGAGACAGTCTTGAGGGTCGATGAAAGGTATGTTCTAAGAATGACAGAGAAATCTAGAGGGGTCCTGGGATATTGATGATATCAAAGCTGCTGTACTGTCCCTGAACTGCCTACCTTCCACTTCATTTTATGGGAGAGAATTTTATGTCCTATCTTGTTTAAAGCACTATTTCCCCATATCTATTACTCACAACCAAATCTGTTTCTTGTTCCTAAACTGTGGTATCTTGACTCTCCATGAAGTAAGAGGAAAATATTGGTGCTTCTCCCCTTCTTTCCATCATTCTTTCCCCCAACCACTGCCTCTCTGGTAGCTGTATTCTTACGTTGCCAAGGGTGTTCGTGTTAACCTTCTGTTCTGTATTCACAATTAAGCCTTCTGAGCCTTTCACTAGACTGACTGTAAAAGTTGACCATTAAATAGCATTTAAATCATTTTACCCATGTAAATGTTCACTGCAGGGTCAAGTAGCCCTGGACCACCCAAAGGGAAACTTCTAATATCAGGGTCAAATGAGCTTGCTTTTATCATATTCCATCAAGGGCTTAAAATTGTCACATTTTAATATACATTATTTTTGGACCGTGTTATATAGTTTTTGTTTTACTTGGATTTTTTGTTTTTTTGGTTATACTTGAGAGAGAAATGCTTCACTGTAATCTCAGTTTACCCAACCTCTCCAACATTTACCTTTTCTCTCAGAGGCCCAGCTTTTCTTCTTCTGCCCCAGGCCGTTGCTCTGCAGCCAGTGCATTCTCATCCTGGCTCCACCAGCCTCCTGGGTCAGATCCATGGTCTTCTACTTCAGTGGGTTTTCTTCCTGGTTTTGCTGGAACACACCCTCAAAGAACTTGTTAAGAAACAGTACTTGAGGGGCCAGCCCTGTGGCCTAGTGGTTAAGGTCAGAACACTCCACTTCAGCAGCCAGGGTTCACTTCCCAGGCACAGACCTACACCACTCGTTGGAGGCCATGCTGTAGCAGCAACCCCCGTACACAATGGAGGAAGCCTGACATGGATGTTTAGCAGGGCGAATCTTCCTCAGCAAAAAAAGAGTATCTGAGAGGTAAACTTTGAGCCCATTCATATCTAAAAATGTATGTATTCCATCCCGGTACTTAACTGAGAGCCTAGCCAGTAGAGAATTCCAGATTCAGTCATCTTCTCTCAGAAGCCTGCAGGCGTTGCTGGTTATCTTTTGCATCTAATGTTGCAAATGACAGGTCAGACGCCAGTCTGATTTTCATTCATTTGTCTGTGAACTTTCTTCTTCTTAGTCCTTAGAAATCTTTAGCACCTTTTCTTTATTATTGGTGTTCTGATATTTCAGATCAAGTGTATTATCAATTAGGTTGATTTTGGTTGCAAGCAACAGGACATCAACTCACACTTGCTTAATATTAAAAAGAGGAGTTACTGGCTCAAGAAATTGAAATGACCAGGTGGGACTGACTTCAGGAGCAGGTCAGTCAGGGCTCTGGCTCCGTTTCTCTGTGATTCTCTTGGTTTAGGCAGCTGGGTAGGTCTCAAAACAATCCTGATAGAACAGAAAACAAGGAATCCAGGCAGAGGTTGATGACCCATGCAGCACAGTGGGAGCCTGGCATCAGAGAAGGCTCACCAAAGGAGCCCTCTTATTTTAAAATGTTAATTCTGGTAAAATACTTACAACATAAAATTCACCATCTTAACTTCTTTTCACTATGCAATTCAGTAGTGTTAAGTACATTCACACAGTTACACAACCATCTCCAAAATTCTTTCATCTTGCAAAACGGAAACTATACCCACTGCAAACTCCCCATGCCCCCTCCCCCCAGCCCCTGGCAACCACACTTCTACTTTGGTCTCTATGATTTGACTGCTCTAGGAAGCTCATACAAGTGGAAATAGGCAGTATTTGTCTTTTTCTGATTGGCTTATTTCACTTAACATAATGTCCTCAGGGTCCATGTTGTAGCGTGTGTCAGCACGTGGCCCTTCCTTTGAGGGCCAAATAATAGTCTACTGTATGTATATACCACATTTTGCTTATCTGCTCACCCCTTGAGGGCGATTGGTTACTTCCACATTTTAGCTGTTGTGAGTCATGCTGCTATGAACATGAGTGAACCAATATCTCTTTGAGACTTTGCCTTCAATACTTTCAGGTATATACTCAGAAGTGAAATTGCCAGATCATATGGAAATTCTATTGTTAATTTTTAGAGGAATTGCCTTACTGTTTTCCACGATGGCTGTGCCATTTCCTATTCTCACCAACAATGCACAAGGGTTCCAATTGCTCCACATCCTCTCCAACACTTATTTCTGTATTTTTGATAGTAGCCATCCTAATGGGTGTGAGGTAGAATCTCATAGTTTGGATTTGCCTTTCCCTAGTGATGTTGTGCATCTTTTCATGTGTTTCTGGGCCATTTGTATATCTTCTTTGGAGAAGCGTCCATGCAAGTCCTCTGCCTGTTTTTTAATCAAGTTGTTTTGTTGTTGATTAAGGAGACCTTCCCTGTTGACCTAATACGTGCTGAGTGCCAGGGTTTCTGAGAAACAGAGTCTCATGGACAGAAATGGGTAGAGAGGGCGTTCCAGGCGGCGGGATCAGCAGGAGCAGAGGCACAGAGACGACGTGCGGCTGTGTTCAGGCTTCCTCTAGTCACCGGGCTGTGTTGGGCCATAGGCACAGATAGGCAAGCAACCAGCACCGAAGCAGGAGAGGCGCAGCTGTGCCCACCCGGGGAGAGCAGGACCGAGGAGGGTATCCTCCGGGGGGCCGTCCCCCCGACACAGCTCTGCCCTCTTAGAGGTCCCTGCAGTGCCGTGGGGACAGTGACAGCAGTTGAGGGGGCTCTGTTCACAGTCTCAGGAGGCAGCCTCCCCTGAGATTAGGTCGTGAGGTCACAGTGTCAACCAAAAATCGTGTTTTCAAAATAGTCCCTGGAAAACTCCCAGTGCAGTGCCACGTTGGGGCTCAGCATGCCTGCCCTGGCCAGGGCCAGCCCAGCGGGATTTCCTAGGGCGCAGGCGCAGTCTCTCTCCAGCTGCAGCCCAGATGAAGATGCTGCCTCGCCGTTGGGGACCACCTTCTGCAGAAAGTGCCTGTCTTCACACACCGGAACCACACTTGGCCCACAGAAGTGCACACACGTGAGGGCGACGGAAGCACCGAGGCCCCCTGAGGTCTATCTGTGTGGATGCTTCGGGCCTCAAGTAACCGAATCCCTGGCCAGCAGCAGCCGCAGCGATAAAGACATTTTAGCAGCTCTGGTAACGAAGTCCAGAGAAAGGCAGTACCCAGGCTAATGCAGCGACTTAATGAGACTGTCCCTGGGTTGCCCTTCATCTCGGGTCCTCCCTTCGTGGTGACAGGAGAGCTGTGCAGCCCCAGGCGTCACATCCCTACCCCACAGCGTCCAGGGCACGGAGGGCAGAAGCAGGGCCGCTTCCTCGCCGCTCTGTCACGGGGCAGGAAAACTTTTCCCAGAGGCCTCCAGGCGCTTCCTCTCACATCTCATTGGCCAGGGCCGGGTCACGTGCCCGCACCTGGCCAATCACGGCAAAGGGGGTGGCCCGCCCTTGCGGGCGGGAGCTGTGGTTCCTGTCAGGATCTGCGCCCTCGTCCCTGAAGCTGAGCGAAATCGGGATTCATTAGCAAGGAGGAAGAGGCATCCCTGTGCCGCAGGAAGGACCAGCAGGTTCTCTGCCACGTCACACGCCCTCTGGAACGTCTGCTCGTGGAGGACAGTGAGCTTAAATCGTCTCATTTTGGCTACGTTTTGTTTTGCACTGAAATTCCTATTTTATTGATGTAGTGAGACCGGCCCTTGCGGGAGATTTCACAGAGCTAGAGGCCTGTGGGATGAAGCCCCGCTGTCTTAATTTTGGAGCTGATACTCCAGATGCCCGAGTCTGACCTTACCCCGGCCTCGGGCGTGGGACGCTCTCTCTAGTTCCTCCGGCCTGACTGCCCTCCAGCTCTGCCCCTTGACCCGGAGTCCCGGCTCTGCCTGGTCCCTGGGGAGACCCTCCCCGCCTCAGCCTCTGGGCAGCCTCTCTGCTCCAGCTGCCGGGAGCCCCGTGCTGTGGCACGCACCCTCGTAGATCACCGTGGGTCACTACGGCCAAAGTGTGCCAGATAAATACATTAGTTCTCCAGAAATCAGAGAAGGAAGTTCACCTCTTTTCTGATTTTTTAATTCATTCATGGGGGAGAAGGTCAACAGTTGGTCCTGAGTTTGTAGGAGGGAGCCTGGTGCAGGTCAGCTGGGGTGTTGTGTTTGACCTGCTGGTAGACATGTTGGGCTTCTTAGACTGCCCCAGCCCAGGCTCCGGTGGGCTGGAACATTGGCTTCATTACATCCCTGATCCTGTACTGTGCAGGGCTGAGTGCCCTCAGACAAATAGTGGCTTCATTTGGCCTCCTCGTGCAGGAACAGGTGAATCTGTCACAGACAGGGGTGTCTTTACACAGGGTTAGCACACGTGAATCCTATTCCCTGACTCTGCCGTGGAAGCGTCCTCCTTCTCTTAAAGCTGTGTAGGAGGTGTAGTCTGATGTGTCTCTTCAGTCCATCTTCACAGCACCTCCATGCGTGAGTGTTGGGTTATCCTCATTTTATAGAGGACTGAAGGGCTTGTTCAAGGGCACAGAGCTTGAAAATGCCAAGCTTTTTCTCTTCGAGGTCCCCCAAATGCAAGCATTGGCAAGCTTGGTTGAAGGCCAGAAGAAGTGGCCCTTGCCCTTCACTGTTTTCGTGCACAGATCCTTGTGTGCATGAGAAATGTGAGCCTATGCATGGGCTTTGGTGGGGACATGGACAGGCCATGTTCTGCCAGTCCTGCTAGTGGGTTCTGAAGCAGAAGCTGAGGGAAGAAACAAAAAAGTTTATCTTTTTAAGAATCTTTGGGACTGCCCTTCTTTCTATAACTGCCCACCATTTGGGCCTAATTTCCGGCCAACTCAAAAGCGATTATGTATAACATTAAATATATCTTGGATGAACTTGGTTAAAATTTTTAATTAATCATAGCCCCAAACCTGGCTCAGGTCTGTTCTGGCTTCATAGATCACTGCTCGCATTTGCAGTTATCTGCTCATGACCGTGGCAGGCCTGCTTGTAGCTCGATAAAGAAGGGAAGATGGGTTGCTTGGCTTATAATTGTGGAGTAAGTTATATTACATGAGATGTAATGGAAAGGATTGCTGTGGACTTGGTGATATGCTCAGTGAAATTGTCGAGAGAACACCTATCCTTGAGCAGCAAGTCTCTTGCCTGCATCTCCCCTGCTGTGGTTCACTGGGCCTCACTGGTCTGTTCTGCCTTCATGGAGAGCCTGGCCAGCTTCCCACCTTTCCAGCTATTTCAGGATCTCCCTGTCATCTTCCAGTTGCCTTGAGGAACTTGATAGCGGTGGCAGCTTGTTTTCTTTTTTAGTGAATGAATGAACAAGCAAGCTAAAACAAAGTTGCCTTCTTTGTTAGAATTTTTATATTTGATTTTAGGGCTGGTCCTCAAATTCAGTGCAAGGGGACTTTAGGATAGAACAGAAAGCAGCTGGACGGAGGAGACACCAGGAGAGGGTTGGAAGGTAAATGAGGCTGGTGAAACAGGTTATGACCAGATTATAAGGGGCCATGGATGCCACCCTAAGGAGTTTCAGCATTATCCCGAATGCAATTGTGTGGCAGGAGATCAAGCAGAGAATTGGATGTTCATGTTAAAAGATCCCTTGGGCAGCTGACTGGAGGACAGTCCGCTCAGAGGAGGTGAGACTGGAGACCAGACAGGTAAGAGTGCATTCAGGTCCAATTGAGAAATAATGAGCCCTAATCCAAGGCAATGACTGTGGAATTTGAGAGAGAAAGATGGATAATAAAGATATTGCAGAGGTGGAACTGACAGTCTGTCAAGGCGAGGGAGAGGGAAGCCCATATGGCTGCCACTTTTACGGTTTGAGCACTGGAAGGGCTGTGGTGCTATCCCCTGCCAAGATTATGAACAGTTCTGCATTTTGCTGCCCTACAGGGAAGCTCCCAGGGCTGTAGAGGAGGTGAGACTGCTTTCCCAACACTAACTGTGGCTACTTGCCCACTGCTGGACTGGAGCAGGGCCCTGGGCATGCACCCTGGATTAGGCATGGGCAGAGGCGGGGAGAGAGAGGACAGAGAAATCCAATGATACATCTGAGGTGGGAATCAGGAATCAGGATCCTGGATGGGGCCCCACCAAGGCAGCAGACACAATTTATGGGGTGAGAGCAGAGTTCCCCCAACATGGAATGGGCACGTAACAGGAACATGAAATAAACCTTTGTTGTTTTAAGCTACTAAGATGGGGGCGGGGGGGGGGGGTCTGTTAAGGCATCTCACCTGCACTCTCCCGACTGCTACACTCAAGGTCAGTAGTTAGGAAGTGCTAGCTGTCTTTGAATCCATGTCTGTCTGGCTTGTTATCAAGCCAGTACCAGGTGGCTATTTGTGGACTTGTAGAGGCCCATAAGCAAGGTCAGGACCAGAGCTGTAAATTTGAATGTCATCAACACGAAGGTGGTAGGGACTGGAGAGAAAGGCATAAGGATTTAGTCTGTGGCCTTTGGGGTGAGGCTTCTTTCTCTCCTGAGGGTTTATGGTCGGCTCCACGTGGCCTGCTGCTAAGTAGGACATCACTGCTGCCTGCCAGGCCTGGTGGTTCAGGGACGCTGGCTTGAGCTTGTTGACAGCTGCACACTCATAATGTTGCTAAAAACTTCATCAACTCTGAAGCCTGGAAATAGCCCAAGCGATTTGAGGTTTTGCTCACTTGTAAATGTTTGAGTATTGTGTCCACAATTGCAAATTGAGTAACTCAATTTTGAGGCACAGCTGTTATTTGGAAAAGACCCATCTAGGAACACAAACTCCTTGCAAAATGATTGTGCTTCATTTTTGTCAAGTATCACACAAGCCATTAAACTGCCAAGCCATATGGCAAATGCCCACTTGAAGCAGAGTGCGACAGTGCACCATAATGAATCTGTTTTTGGGGCAAGGAGATAGGGCCGAGCCTGGTTTTTGTGATCTACAGAAAAGCAGATTCGCTGCACCACATTTCAGCCTTCTAGAGTCCTGAGTAAGGAATTTTCTTCCCATGAAAAATTCATATAAAAAATTAAGTTATGGTAGATTTTTTTCTTAGGTGTATTTTCCCTTTCAACCAATATCCATTTGAGTTTCTGCATATAAAATAGGTTTAACTGGAGCAATAGAAACTTCTAAAAGTTTTCACACTTTTCATCCCTTTATATCCTAATTCAATAAACATTCATTAGGTGTCAGTATATCAGTTAGAATTAGATTTAGCTACATATTACAGAAAAGTAGAAAACAATGAAAGATTATGTCTCCCTCAGGTAAAAGAAACCTGGAGGTCAGCAGTCCAGGGCTGGTGTAACAGCTTCAGGGTCATCAGGGTCTTGCTTTCTCTTGGCTTCTTCACTGTCAAACCTGGAGTTGATCCTTGTCCTCAGGGTCCAGTATAGCTGCCATACTCCAGCCATCACATTCTAGACAGCAGGAGTGGAGAAGAGGAGAAAGGTGTGCCTTTCCCTTTTAAAGAGAGTTCCTGGAAGTGTCACCTAACACTTCTATTCATAGATCACTGGCCAGACCTTGGTCACATGGCCTCACTCTGCTGCAAAAGACTGAGGTATGTGGCAATACACCCAGCTAAAGACAGAGATTCTGTTACTAAAGAGGAAGGCAGAATGGATATTGAGAGGTTGCCAGCAAAATCTGCCCTACCTGAGGACCTGGATGTTTGTTCTTCCTGCTAGATTGTAACCTCCTTGAGGACAGGGGCCAGGTTTTATTTATCCCTGTACCTCCAAGGCACTAGCACAATGGTTGGTAGGTTGTGATGTTAATTATCTGCTGCTTTGTGCGCCTCACAGCAGACCCAGGTGCTGCTCCTCACCTTCGCCCCCTCTTCTGCCTTCTTTGTTCCAAGGTGGCAAGTCAGCTGTGATTTGGGGCATATTTATTCTTCATCATCAGAAGTATTTCTACCAGAATGGCATTAAACTCCCTGTTTCTCTGTTTCTCAGTATTGACTCTTAGTTCTAGGAACAAGTGTTGCTTAGAGCCAGGTTGTTATGGTTGGAGCTGGATGGAAGTCTATGGCAGTGGTGTGTGGGAGTGGCCTCTCTCTTGAGCATTCTTCTTCAGAAACATCTCCCAGGCCAAGCTAGTCAGAGCAAGCTGCCTAAGAGGCAGGAGGATGCTGATGTTCTCCTAAGGGCTGCCAGGTTTTGATCATGGATGACTCCAAAACGGTGGGGCCTTTTTCAAACAAGATAAATAAGCATATGGAAGTAAATGTGGTCATGGTGAATTCTGTTTCAAACGTAATGAAAGGAAAGAGACAAGAGCTAATGCTTCTGGGAGAACCCCCTATAGGCCAGGTACTGTGCTAGGTGGGTGAGTTCCAGTAACTCTCATGACAGCCCTAGGAGGATGTGACTTATCTCCATTTCCGTGTGGCCCACTGAGGCTGGGGAGAATTTGGTTAGACTCTTCACCAGAATGCAAGCACACACTCTTCCCTTCCAGGCGCGTTGAATCAGCATCGATGTGTATAAAGTTTTTAGGACAGTGACTCAGTAAGCCAGAAGAATTGAAATTAGCCCCCAGTCCTGAGTGTGGGCTTACAAGAGACCTCGTCCCATTCCTTGTGCTCCTTCACGTCTTTTGAAAGTTCTCAGAACCGAAGAGCCAGGCTGCCTGCTTTCCTGGGCATCTGACAGTTAGGACGAGAGCTTAATTGGCGTGTTTGTTTCCTCCAAGGAGTGGCTGGCAGAGGGTCCTCATACCGACAAAGAAGGCTCACTTTGCTTTTGTTCCTAGCAGCACTGTGTGCCCATAGCAATAGCGGGTGAAGCCAACAAAGCTGAAAAGGGAAAGTGCCCAGAGTTCGCAGGAACGTTGATTGCCCTGGAGAAGTTGACGCCCTCACACAGATGGAAATGATTTCCCCGGGTCCTGAAAAATGTGCTCGTCAATCCCACAAATACAAACTGCATCTCTTGTTTTCTTTAAGATGAGGAGTCCGGTCAAGAGGTCTGTGTAATGGAAGATGTTTGTAGAATCCATTTCCATTCTGCCTGAAGCCATCTGCTTTATGTCTATAATAAACAGGGATGTTTTCAGCCATTTTCCCAGGCCAGCCCGTTAGAGGCGCTCACCACAGGGGAAGGTAAATTGCCTGCCTCCTGGGCGATGAGCGTTAGCACATTACATCTGCAGGGACGGCACTTAACCTTCTCGTTTGCCTCTCCGTTCTGTGTCTCTGCCACGGCCTGTGACAAATGGGCCGAGGGGTGCATGCTTAGTTAGGATTTACTACCTGTGGGGCATTGGCCAGCATCCCATTACCTGGGGATTGAATGGTGAAAGGCTGGCAGCCGGAAAGGCCATCCTCTGGAAAGCTAGGGACCACCCAACCCTCACCAGGCAGAGGATTCTTGGAGTGGCCATCCTGGGGCTTCCTGATGCAAAGAGAATTTGAGAGCTCTTTCCTAAACAGAAATATGAGTAAGTCACCCCCCTGTTTAAAATCCTCAGAGGTTCCTCATTGACAGTAGGATAAAATCTAGACCCCTTGGGGGCCTGTGTGATCCTTACACCCTCTGCAGCCTCGTTGTAGTCTACCCATATGTCAGCTCATACCCACACACGGCCACATTAACGTGCATAGTTCATCACCCACGTTAGGTGGGGTTTCTGGACCTTTGCAATTCTGGCTGCTGTATCCAGCACACCCTTCAACATCCTCACAGGCTCAGTTCCTGCACCTTCCCGCCCCAGCTTGAAGGTCGCTTCAGAGAACTGGCCCCTAAATAGGGGAGTGTATGAGTTTCTACAGCTGCTGTAACAAATTGCTACAAATTATTGGCTTAAAACAGCACCATTTTATTTTTTCACAGTAGTGGAGGTCTGAAGTCTGAAATCAAGCTGTCGGTGGAGCTGCAGTCCTTCTGCAGGCTCTAGCGGAGAGTCTTGTTTCTTGCTGATTCCTGCTTCTAGAGGCTGCTTGCGCTGTGGGGGTCACAGCCCCTTCCTCCATCTTCAAAGCCAGCAGCATCAGATCCTCTCTCCTTTCTGATCGCTGCTTTGGTCCTCATGTCTTTCTTTATCTATCTGACCCTCCTGCCTCCCTCTTATTAGGACCCTCGTGATAAAGTTGCACCCAGCTGAATAATTCAGGATATTTCAAGTTCCTTAATTTAATCACATCTGCATAGTCCCTTTGCCTGTTAAAGCGGTAGCTGGGGACCTGTAATCCTCTAGGGCAGAGGGATGACCTTGGTCAGTGTGCAGGAGGCCAGCATGTCCTTGTGGATGAGATCACAGCACTGAAGGTGGCACAGCAGGGCAGGAATGCCTGGTTTGATTTCAGTCTGAGCTGGGTGGAGTGGAGTCTTGGGGAGGGGTCTTAAGTGCCTCTAGGAAGCTGTAAGGGTCAGTTTATATCTCTGACAGAACCAAAGAGAGGAGGTAGCCGTCTGAAAAGGATGGTGCTTGTTGAGGACAGTCACTGGTTCTCTCATTCATTCCACATCCATTTCCTGAGTGTCTGTGCTAGGCACAAGGCAGGAGGTGAGGGGACCAGATGAATAAGAAGCCACAATATGGGAGTTCATCTTCTCCTTGGGGAAGAGCGACATGGAAACAAAGCCGTGGCAGCTCTGTGGTTGCTGAAAGAAGAAAGTGATAAAGTGTTTAACAGGGACAATTAGCACGGTTGGTGAGGGTGGCACTGAGCAAAGACTCCAAGGAGAACACTTTGCAGGCGTGGGTGAGGAGGGCGTCCAGGTGGTCGGAACAGCATTTGCAGAAGCAAGGAGAAGGGAGCAGTGCGTTGTATCTGAGCAGCCGGATGAAATTCTGTCTGGATGACTGTCAAGTGGGAGGTGGTCAGCTGGAGGGGGCAGGGCCAGAGGTGGAAACTGTTTGCCTTGTCTCCAGTTTGGTGATAAATTCCAAGAAGGCTGGATGCTGTCTTCTCAACTTATTAAATCCTTCTGCAGCAATTATCACTCACTCTGTGGACCTCCATTTAATGAGTATTGATGAAAAGCCTTTCCCAGTAGCAAAAGTTTCCCACACTTGCTATGTCTTGCTGGATATTATTAGATGACGGGGCACATGAGTCACTTTCATGGCATGCATGTGGCCTTCTGTCTGATGAGACTGACAGTCAAATGGAAGCCTGGTTTTTTCTCCTGGTGGACCCCTGGAGAGAGCCTATTTCAGCCCTCTCCTTGTTTCTCTGGGTTTAGTTGAAGTGAGTGAGAGTATACAGTGATGGAGACGCACTGACCTCATCCCTGAGCCTGAAATGTGTGATCACTGCCTCCTCCCACCGAGCCGTGGCTCGGACAGGGTGGTGCACTATGTGGACAGTGGCCCTGGGTGCCCACGGCAAGGAAAGAAAGGAAACACAGACACTTACTCAATCTCATTTATTCTTCTTCCCAACACCACACTTCCCTGCCTTTGATGCCACCATTCAAATGAATGTTCAAATTTACAGTTTCTGGGAACTTTTGGAAAAATGGAGCAAAACCCCAGGTTACCTGAGATGCTGTAGTTACGTGTTTTAAAGGCTCTAAAAAACTGTACTTTCTCAAAATGAAATAGAACTTTGAAAGGCTTCATAATAGTTGTGAAAAACAACCCACCTCTTCATTTACATACTTCACAAGGCTGCTCTTGCGAATAGCTCAGCGCACTCTGCAATAATATCTCATCAAATCTTCCACCTCCCTGGGAGAAGCGAGCAGCAGTGGCTGGCAGCCTGCCTTCTCACACGGTAGGGTGTGCCTGCCACCTCAGGAAGCTCAGAGAAGCCACAGCCCCTAGGTCCAGAGGCTTTCATCTTCACACTGTTGCCCAGCATACATCCAGAATGACTTCTCTACGTTCGGAGGTGCATGAGACCCTCCGACTGCTGGGACTCTGCTCCGCTCTCCAGCCACCCAGAGCCGTTTTCAGTCTTCACCGAGCCCTCCTCTGGGCCAGGCTCTGTGCTTGGGGCTGAGATCCAGAGATGAAGAAAACAGCACTCCTGCTGTTAAGGGGCTTACTGTCTGATGGGTAGGAAAGACACAAGAGCAGGTTTTTCCAATAGAATGTGATATGTGATTGATTACAGGTAGGTCAGAGATCAGCTAACCCAAGCTAGGTGTCAGAGAAGCCATCTTGGCAGCCTTCTACACTGTCAGCTCCTGGACGGTTGTGTCCTCAACTATGTGGCAGACACTATGGATTAGCTAGTCCCAACTCCCTTTCCCTTGCTGCTTCCCCCTGGAGAGGCTGCAAAGCTAAATACTTGCTTTTCCAGCCTCCCTGTTAGCGCAAGTGGCCATGTGACCTAGTTCTGGCCAATGAGACAGAAGCAAAATCAGTGGGGGGCGGTTTCTGAAAAAGCTTTTATTTTCTTGAGTAAGAGGGATGCCAGTCTAGTATAGTGCCTTTCTCTTTCGTGGCTTGATTGTAATCACGATGGCTTTAGCTACAGCAGCAATCTTGTGACCATGAGGGAAAAGCTGAGAGACTTGTAGGTCATTGTTGAGCCAGTGATCCAGTGCCAGCAGCTGCCTATTTCTAGACTTTTTGTAATGTGAGAAACAAATAAACTCCATTTGTTTAACCCACTGAGGTTAGGCTTCTGAGACTTGCAGTCAAATGCATCCCTAATTGATACAGGCACCTAGCAGGCAGTCAAGATATAGTGATTGACATCATAAATAATGTGATCACCTGAGTTGAGTCGTAACAGATTGGAGTGTCCTGGGGGTATTCCAGTTGGAAGAAACCAAAATAGCATGTACAAAATCTTAAAGCAGGAATCCATGAGGAGCTCACAAAGAAACCACTGACAAGTAGTTCATTGTTGCTAGAGTATAAAGTATGAGGCAGGCAGTCGTTGGATATAAGTCTGGAGGAGCAGACAACAAGGGCTAGATTAAAACAGTTTCCTTAGATGCAAAGAGGGTCCCAGGTTCCAGTGACTGAGAACTCTCCATTTTACCCCGGAACTGCAGGGTTACAGCCAAGGCCACCATAACAAGAGGAGTAAGAAAGGAAGAGAATGCATTCCTCTGTTGGTCCCTGTGTAAGTTATGTTGTTGCATTACAAATTCCTCCAAAACCTAGCAGCTTAAAACAACCCACACTTATTATCTCACAGTTTCTGTGGGTCAGAATCTAGATGTGGCTTAACTGAGTCTTCTGGCTCAGAGTCTCTTACAAAGCTGCAATCAAGGTGTTCACAGGGCTGCAGTCTGATCTGAAGCCTCAACTGGGGAAAGATCCACTTCCACGTTCACTCACACGGTTGTTGGCAGGATTCACTTTCCTCATGGGCTGTTGGAGGTCTCCTTTAGTTCCTTGCCCTGTAGGTTTCCCCATGAGTCAGCTCACAACAGG
This sequence comes from Equus asinus, assembly GCF_041296235.1. NCBI lineage: Eukaryota > Metazoa > Chordata > Mammalia > Perissodactyla > Equidae > Equus > Equus asinus. Next base: position 85,783,660 of record NC_091810.1, on the reverse strand, counting down.
GCAGCTGACTTTATCAGAGTGAGCAAGTGAGAAAGCAAAAGAGGGAGCAAGAGGGAACCCAGAGTCTTTTCGTAACCTTCTCTCAGAAGTGGAATCCCATTCCATTGCTGTATTCTGTTCATCAGAAGCAAGTTACTAGGTCCCGCCCACACTCAAGGGTTGGCGGGGTGGTCTACAGGTGAATATTAGGAGGTGAGGACCATCGGGAGTCATTTTAAAAGCTGCCAACCACAAGCACAATGCCCGCTCCTTTCTCCTTCTCCCTTGTCATGGTCAGCAGCAGCAGCAGCGTTGTCATCATTGTCATCATCATCACCACAGCCACAGTGATTATTTTTTAAATGCTTCTTATGCACCAGAAACTTTCCATACATAGTTCATTTATCCTCCTGACAACCTTATAAGAGTAATATTATCCCCATCTTGCATATGAGGAAACTGAGGCTGAGAGAGAGACTATGATTTGCCCCAGATCACATAGCCAGTCAGTGGTAGAACTAGGAGTCCAGCCAAGGCCTAACTCCTGTGGAGCTCTTCACCACAACTCCAGGAGGCAGGAGAGCCATGTCCGCCAGCCTGTCCTGGAGCCCAGGCTGTTTTCTGCTTTTCATTAACCTCCCTCTGGTGCTGAAAGCCACCGAGTGGGGTGACAAGAGGGTGGGCTGGACCCTCTCAAAATGCTTGGGCTTCAGATAAAGGACAATGAGTGAAATCTTTAAAGATCTATAAATTAGATAATAGTCCTGTAACAATGTTAATTTCCTGATTTTAATCACTGCTCTGCAGTTATATGAGAAAGTGTCTTTGTTTTTAGAAAACACATACTGAATTATTTAGAGGCAAAGAGGTATTATGTCTACAGCTTATTCTCAAATGTTTGAGACAAAAATATTTATAGGTATATACAGATGTGTGTGTGTGTATGGAGAGAGAGAATGAAGACAAAGTAACTGTGGTAAAGTGTTGACCTTTGGGGAATCTGGGTAAAGAGTATATAGGAATTCTTTGTACAAGTTTTGCAACATTTTTTATGTCTGAAATTATTTTTAAATAAGTTTTTACAAAGTACCAGTCTACTCTGGGACCTTGTGAGTTCTATTTTCACTATCAGAGATGACATTATGGGGGTCTTACATACCTCCTTTTGACCCCCAGGTGACCCATCAGAGCACATGGAGGGTGTAGAGGTGATGAGCAGAATATGGTCTCTAGGGCCAGGCTGCCTGGGTTCCAGTCCTGGCCCTGCAGCTGCAAAGGTCCCTGAGCCATATAAGTCACCACACAGGGTTGAGTTGAAAGGATTTCGTGAGACAAGGATATACCTTGGCACAGTTCCTGGCCTGTGGTGAGCCCTCCATAAGCGTTGTTATTGTTATTGTTACCTCAGTCATCTTACAGGTGAGAAGTAATGGCGTGTGTGTGGTTCAGAGACACTGATCTGGATAGTTGGCTTGGTGCCAGCTCCCTGATGTGAGTTTTTCTCCCCATGAAGGCAGGGTGGCCACTGCAGCAGGTGTGGATGGGCCTGACAAGATGAAGAGCCGGATCCCTGTGGTGCTCCTGGCCTGTGGCTCCTTCAACCCTATCACCAACATGCACCTGCGCTTGTTTGAGGTGGCCAGAGACCACCTGCACCAGACAGGTAAGTCGGGGCCCCAGGTCCAACAGAAGAACTGGTGGGTTGGGCCTCATGGGGGTTTGCTGGCTGCTGTCATCATCACGTTACTAAAACTGCTCAATTTATTAATTTACAGCATAACTGGTGGCATACATTTCCTCCGTCATATATTCTAAGGGCTAACATCCCTTAGCCGTGTGACATGTGTCCAAGTCATATCCTGGCCATACAGTTGAACATTTCTCAGGGTCCACCACCCCTCTGCCCACCTCGTGTTGCCCATGACTGCCAGAAAGACTCCGGGCACTTTATAGAACCCTTATTCCAATCAGGGCATCCCTCCCGGTGCTGCAGGAGCATTTACCTACATGGCCAGGTGCCTTTGAGAACTCCTGCTACTCTTCAGTGGGTAAGCAAAGATCCTGTAATGGAGACTTTGACATTTTCTCCTTTGAAAGAATAGATCTTAGACGATTACAAATTAACAATCTTGTATATGGGGCATTTCTAATACAGATGGCATGGCTTTGCCAGAAATATTTAATCAGCTGGAAATGTTTAATCTGGGAATGTTTCATCTTCTCTACTTTGTATTTCATTTTAAGAGAGTAAAATGGCATTTGAAATCTGCATGATTATTTCTAAAGGATATAAGTCATTTGTATGCTGATGTCAGATATATATGAAAGTAATTATGTATTTATGCATATTTTATGTATTCGTATGTGTATTTTGTATTTTTGTATTGTTTAAAAATGTTTACCTTTAAGGGCATTGTTTTTACACCAGAATCAATCCCTATTTACTTTTAATATAGGAAAAAGTATTTGAGTAACATGTAAATCACTTCTTCAAAGAAATTATATACAAATATCAGTATGTTTTAAAGGAAATGTCTTTGTTTACAAAACATAATCTTTTTTATCATTCAAAAGTGAAAGTGGGTTTTTATCCTTAGTAAATAAATAGCTCTTACAAAGGAATGAAAAATCCAAACAATCCAGTTAAAACTGATCAGTGAACATTAGTAGGCAGTATACCAAAAAAGAAATATAAATGGCCAATAAACTTGGTAAGAGATGTACAACATCACTAATAATCAATGAAAATGTAAATAAAAACATGATAAATCCCACAAGGTTGTAAGCACCATGAAGGCAGCTACTGTGGCTGCTTGAATACCACAGAATTGCCACCATCTGTCACTGGGCTTATAGTCAGTGCTCAATAAATATCTCTTGTGGGAGTAAATAGTTTTAACCTATGAGTTTGGCAAAGATTAAAGACTGGCAAAGTTCAGTACTGGCAGGATAGAGAGGGAACAGACACAGGTGTTAGACTTAGCAGACAAGGACATTAAAATAGTAACTATAATTATGTACCATACATTCAGAAATTAAGTAGAGACATGGAAGATATAGAAAGGATTCAAATCAAACATCTAGAGATGAAAACTATAGTATGTGAAACAAAAAATACACTGGCTAGAATTAACAACAGATCAGACATTGCAGAAGAGAAGGTTAATGAACTTGAAGATATAACAATAGAAACTATCCAAAATGAAACACAGAGAGAAAAAAAGATTTTTTAAAAGAATATCAGTGAGATATGGGATAATTTAAAGCATCTGAATATACTCATAATTGGAAGCCCAAAATGAAAAACAAGAGGAAGAACAGGGAAAAATATTTGAAGAAGTAATCACTGAAATTTTTCCAAATTTGATGAAAACAGATTTCATCAAGTAGCTCAACAAACAGATCCAAGTAGCTCAACAAACACCAAACACAAGAAACAGGTAGAAAACACAACCAAGGTATATGATAATCAAATTTCTCAAAACCAGTAATACAGAGAAAATCTTAAAGGTGGCCAGAGAAGAATGAAGATAAGGAGGAGAGCAGATTTCTTGTTACTGAATTTAGCAAAAGGGAACTCAGTGCAACGAATCTTTAAAGTACTGAAAGAAAAAACTTCTGACCTAGGATACTATATCTGCAAAAAAATCTTTCAAAAACAAAGGAAAAATAAAGACATTTTCAGATATACAAAAGCTAAAGATTTCACCACCAGCTAACCTGCACTGCAAGAAATGTTAAAATTGTTCAAGCAGAAGGAAAGTGGTACCAAATGGAAATATGGATCTACACAAAGGAATACAGAGCACTGGTAACCACATGGGCAATTATATACTTTTTTTCTTATTATTTAAATTTCTTTAAAAGATGGTTTAAACAAAAATAATAATATATTATCGGGTATACAGCATATGTAGAAGTAAAATATATGACAACAGTATCATAAAGTCTGGGAGGGGGAGGAAGGGGCAGAAGGTGTCCCAGGCAGCTGGAGCCACTGCACAGAAGCTTGGAGCTGAGAGAACCCAGAGCAGAGATGGTGTCAAGATGGTAGTGTGGGCAGACTCAGAACTCACCTCCTCCCACAGACACAAGAAATTTACAACTACTCTTCGAACAGTTAACCCTGAGAGAGAACTAAAAACTGGATAAAAAGAACCCCTACAACAAGAGACAGTGCTGACTGAGGTGAAAGAGACAGAAATTCCTTTCTGGAGAGAAAAAACACCACCTTCATGAACCGCGGCACTTCATGGCCAGGGGAAACCCTAAGGTACGCAGCCATCCCTGGAGGAGTGGGTGAGCTAAGCTGGGAAGCGTTACCACTGTAAGCATCCTTTGGACTCAGTACAACTGAGACAAGTGTCATAATATCTGGCTTTGTTGACTATTAACTACAACGGGGAATACCATGAGAAAAGCTATCAGACATAATGGGAAAAAAATGTCTGCTCTTAAAGGGCCCATGCACAAATTCACCCATTTTGGAAAAGAATCTAAAATCACCAGAAAGAAAGGTGCACAGTCCTTTGGTGAAGAGATGCACTTGATAAGCTATGGATGCATCTCAGTGAGAGGTGAGACCTCCCCAGGGACTGAGACATCGGCAGCAGCCATTATTGTGACCTAGTACAGGCATGCTGACACAGACGCTGGCAGACGCCATTGGAGTTCTTCCCCTGGCCTGTTAATGTTAGCCCAGGGTTCTGCCCCACCCACTAGAGCACCAATTTATTCCAGCTCAGCCAGGGCAGTTAGCCCACCCTAGGGACTGGCCCCACCCAACAGCAAGTCCTCAGGCAATTGGTGGGCCCACATAGGCAGGGTGCCTGGAACCTCTGCAGCCAGACGAATGGGTCTGCCTCAGGGGCCAGGGCATGTACAAGGAGTGGGCCTGCATTGGTGGAGTGCATGGGGTCTCTGCAGTGGGGCAACTGGGTTCACTTCAGTGGGTCAGGGTGCACACACAGGACAGGACTGTGTTGATGGGTGTGTGGCCCTGTGGGTGGTAGGGCTTGTCAGCTACAGCATATGTGTGCTTCTCAAACAGCCACATAGGGCATCAACCCCACCTTCCAAAGCCTAAAACAATTGGATGCTCCTATGCCTGGGGCCAGCCCCATTGAGCTGCAGTCCTGAGACAGCTGACAAACAGCCTTGCAGACCAGAGGCCTACAGTAATTGTAAGCCCCTGAGCCTAGCAACCAGCCACTCTGGGGGGTCTCCTCACTTAACAGAAAAACTGCAACAGAAATGTGCTATTAGACCTTGCAGCCAACTGTGCTGGGGCTCCACCCACTGGGTAAAGTGAAAAAAGGGACCATATCAGCCACACACACCTTAGCATTACAACCAGCCAGCCAGGGGGACAGCCTCACCTCCCCAGGCACCTGCAGCAACAGCAACCCTGCCACAACAGAATGACACACATAGCCCACACAGGGGACACCCCTGGAACATTTGAAACTGGTGATTATAGGGAAGCACTCTGATGGACCTCTTAGGCATCTCCTACATAAAGCCACCTCTCCAAGATCAGGAGATATAGCTGACCTACCTGATACATAGATATAAGCACAGAGAAAGAGGCAAAATGAGGCAAAGGAATATGTTCCAAGTAAGGGAACAGGACAAAACCCCAGAAAAATAACTAACCGAAACAGAGATGAACAATCTACCTGACAGAGAGTACAAACTAAGAGTCATAAGGATGCTCACTGATCTTGGGAGAAGAATGAACTCAGTGAGAACGTCAACAAAGAATTGGAAAATATAAAAAAGAACCAATCAGAAATGAAGAATATGATATTGGAAATGAAAAATTCACTAGAGGGACTCAATAGCAGAGTAGATAATACAGAAGAATGGATCAGCAAGCTGGATGAAAGACTAGAGGAAGTCAGCCAAGCTGCACAGATAAAAGAAAAAGGAATTAAAAAGAACGAGGACAGTCTAAGGGACCTCTGGAACAACATCAAGCATGCTAACATCCATATTATATGTGTCCCAGAAGGAGGAGAGAGAGACAAAGGGACAAAGAAACTATTTGAAGAAATAATAGCTTGAAAACTTTCCTAACCTAAGGAAGGAGACAGGCATCCAGACACAGGAAGCACAGAGAGCACCCAATGAAATAAACCCAAAGAGGCCCACACCAAGACACACTATAATTAAAATGTCAATAATTAAAGATAAAGAGAGATTCCTAAAAGCCACAAGAGAAAGGCAACAAGTTACATACAAAGAAAAGGCTACCAGCTGACTTCTCAGCACAAACCTTACAGGTTAGAAAGGAGTGACACACTATATTTAAATTGCTGAAAGGAAAACCTACAGCCAAGAAGACTCTACCTGGCGAGCTTATCATTCAGAATGAAAGGAGAGATAAAGAGTTTCCCAGACAAGCAAAATTAAAGGAGTTTATCACCAAAAAACTAGTTCTATAAGAAATGCTAAAGGGACTTGCTTAATTGGAAAAGAGAAGACCACAAATAGGAATGAGAAAATTATCAAAAACAAAAAAGCAGTAAAATCACTGGTAAAAGTAAATATACAGTCAAGGTAGCAGATTAACCACGACTGAAGCTAGTATAAAGGTATAATGACAAAAGTGCTAAAATTATCTATTTCCGTGATAAGAGGGTAACAGATACACATGCACAAAAAAGGAGGATAGATATAATATCAAAAACATAAAATGCAGAAGGAGGGGAATAAAGAGTAGCACCTTTAGCAAGAGGTCAAACTTAAGAGATCATCAACTTAATATAGATTGCTCTATACATAGGTTATTATATATGAACATCATGGTAATCACGAACTAGAATCCTATAATAAATACATAAAAACTTAAGAGAAAGGAACCCAAACGTACTAAAGAAAGCCGTCAAACCACAAGGGAAGAGAACAAGAGAAGAAGAAAGGAACAAAGAAGAATTACTAAAACACCCAGAAAAAAAGTAACAAAATGGCAATAAGTACATTCTTATCAATAGTGCTTTAAATGTCAGCAGACTAAATGCTCCAATCAAAAGACGTAGGGTGGCTGATTGGATAATAAAACAAGACCCATATATATGCTGCATCCAAGAGACACACTTCAGACCTAAAGACACCCACAAACTGAAAGTGGAGAGATGGAAAAAGATACTTCATACAAATGGCAATGAAAAGAAAGCTGGGGTAGCATTACTTATATCAGACAAAATTAGACTTTGAAACAAAAACTGTAACAATAGACAAAGAAGGACACTACATAGTGATAAAGGGAACAATCTAACAAGAGGATATAACACTTGTAAATATCTATGTACCCAACATAGGAACACCTAAATATATAAAGCAATTATTAACAGACATAAAAGGAGAAATAGTAACACAATAATAGTAGGGGACTTTAACACACCACTTACACCAATGGACAGATCATCCAAACAGAAGATCAATAAGGAAACATTTGCCTTAAATGACACATTAGACCAGATGGACTTAGTAGATGTATACAGAACATTCCATCCAAAAACCACAGAAGACACATTCTTTTCAAATTCACATGGAACATTCTCCAGGATACATCATGTATTAGGCCACAAAGTCTAATAAATTTATGAAGATTGAAATAATACCAAGCATCTTTTCTGACCACAACAGTATGAAACTAGGAATCAACTACAGGAGGAAAATTGGAAAACCGACAAATATCTGGAGATTAAACAAAATGCTACTGAACAACGATTGGGTCAATGAAGAAATCAAAGGAGAAATAAAAAAATACCTGAAGACAAATGAAAATGAAAATAGAACATGCCAAAATTTATGGGATACAGCAAAAGTGGTTCTAAGAGGAAAGTTTATAGCAATACAGGCATATCTCAACAAACAAGAAAAATCTCAAATAAACAATCTAACAGTACACCTAAAGGAACTGGAAAAAGAAGGACAAAGCAAGCTGAAAATCAGTAGAAGGAAGGAAATATTAAAAATCAGAGCAGAAATAAATGAAATAGAGACTGAAAAAATCAATGAAACAAAGAGCTGAATTGACAGATCTTTAGCTAGACATACCAAGAAAAACAGAACACCCAAATAAATAAAATCAGAAATGAAAGAGGAGAAATTCCAATGGACACCTCAGAAATATGAAGAATTATAAGAGAATATTACAAAAAGCTATCTGCCAACAAATTGGATAATCTAGAAGAAATGGATAAATTCTTAGAATCCTACAACCTTCCAAAACTGCATTAAGAAGAAATAGAGAATTTGAATAGACCAATCACCAGTAAGGAGATCGAAACAGTAGTCAAAAACCTCCCAAGGGGCTGGCCCTGTGGCCGAATGGTCAAGTTTGTGCATTCTGCTGCAGTGGCCCGGGGTTTCGCCAGTTCGGATCCTGGGTGCAGACGTGGCACCACTCGTCAGGCCATGTTGAGGCGGCATCCCACAAGCCACAACTAGAAGGACCTGCAACTAAGATATACAACTATGTACCGGAGGGATTTGGGGAGATAAAGCAGGGAAAAAGAAAAAAAAAAACCTCCCAAGAAATAAAAGTCCAGGACTAGACGGCTTCCCTGGTGAATTCTAGCAAACATTCAAAGAAGACTTAATACCTGTCCTTCTCAAACTCTTCCAAGAAATTGAAGAAGAAGGGAAACTTCCTAACTCATTCTACAAAGTCAACATTACCCTGGACCAAAACCAGACAAGGACAACACAAAAAAAGAAAGTTGTAGGCTGATATCACTGATAAACATCGATGCAAAAATCCTCAACAAATTATTGGCAAATTAAATACAGCAATACATTAAAAGGATCATACACCATGATCAAGTGGGATTTATAACAGGGATGCAGGGATGGTTCAACATCCACAAATCAGTCAACGTGATACACCATATTAACAAAATGAAGAATAAAAATCACATGATCATCTCAGTAGATGCAGGGAAAGCATTTGACAAGATAGAGCATCCATTTATGATAAAAACACTGATTAAATTGAATATAGAAGGAAAGTACCTCAACATAATAAAGGCCATATATGACAAACCCACAGCTAATGTCATTCCTAATGGAGAAAAACTGAAAGCTATCCCTCTAAGAACAGGAACGAGACGAGGATGCCTACTTTCACCACTCTTATTTAACATAGCATTGGAAGTCCTAGCTAGAGCAATCAGGCAAGAAAAAGAAATAAAAGGGATCCAAATTGGAAAGGAAGGAGTGAAACTGTCTCTATTTTCAGATGATAAAACCCTAAAGAACCCACCAGAAAACTTTTAGAATAATAAATGAATACAGTTAAGTTGAAGGATACAAACTAAACATACAAAAATCAGTTGCATTTCTATGTTTTAACGATGAATTAGCAGAAAGAGAAATTAAGAATATGAAATTAATAATCCCATTTATAATTGCAACAAAAAAATAAAATACCTAGGAATAAACTTAACCAAAGAGGTGAAAGACCTGTACACTGAAAACTGTAAAACTTTGGAAGAAATTGAAGAAGACATAAAGAAATGGAGAGATAGTCCATGCTCTTAGATTGGAAGAATCGACATAGTTAAAATGTCCATACTTCCTATAGCAATCTCCAGATTCAGTGCAATCCCTATGAAAGTTCCAATGACATTTTTCATAGAAATAGAACAAAGAATCCTAAAATTTGTATGGGACAACAAAAGACCCCAAATAGCTAAAGGAATCCTGAGAAAAAAGAACAAAGCTGGAGGTATCACACTCCCTGATTTCAAAATATACTGCAAAGCCATAGTAACCAAAGCAGCAGGTACTGGCACAAAAACAGACAAACAGATCAATGGAACATAATCAAGAGCTCAGAAATAAACCCACACATCTATGGACAGCTAATTTTCAACGAGGGAGCCAAGAACATGCAATGGAGAAAGTCTCTTCGATAAGTGGTGTTGGTAAACTAGACAGCCACATGCAAAAGAATGAAAGTAGACCGTTATCTTATGCCACACACAAAAATTAACTCAAAATGGATTCAAGACTTGAAGGTACAACCTGAAACCATGAAACTTCTAGAAGAAAACATAGGTGGTATGCTGTTCAACATCGGTCTTAGCAGCATATTTTTAAGTACCATGTCTCATGGAGCAAGGGAAACAATAGAAAAAATAAATAAATGGGACTGCATCAAACTCAAAAACTTCTGCCCAGCAAAGGAAGCCATCAACAAAATGAAAAGACAGCCTAACGATTGGGAGAAGATATTTGCAAACCGTATATCTGATAAGGGTTTAATATCCAAAATATGTAAAGAACTCATACATCTCAACAACAAAAAAACTAACAACCCAATTAAAAAATGGGCAAAAGATCTGAACAGACATGTCTCTAAAGAAGATACTCAGGTGACCAAAAGCACATGAAAAGATGTTCAACATCATTAATTATCAGGGAAATGCAAATAAAAACTCCAGTGAAATAGCACCTCATGCCCATCAGAATGGCTATAATTAACAAGACAGGAAATAAGTGTTGGAGAGGATGTGGAGAAAAGGGAACCCTCATATACTGCTGGTGGTGATATTGAACCTGAAGTGAATTCACTTACCCGTTGCACAACAAGCCAATCTTTGACACCATGTGTAGTTGAAGAAAGTAGGAATTTTACTATTGCACAGTGCTGAGCAAGGAGAGAGGGCAGTTAACACTGAAATCCCAAACTTCCCAAAAAGTTAAAAGGAAGGGTTTTTATTTGGAGTTTTAGGTGGGAGGGGCGAGCATATGGCCTTGCTGGTTGGAGCTTTCCCACCAGCCTGTCTATGGCCTTGAGATTACTTGCAGAGAGGAGGGAGCCCATGACCTTGCTGGTCAGCAGCTTTCCCACCAGCCTGTATCTCTTTGTGGGGAGAAGATAATGAATCCTCATGCTGTCCTTGGCAGTGTCTCTCTCCATGGAGGATAGCAGATTCTGGAGCCAGGAAGCCAGGAAGCAAGCAGGGAATGAGTGTTTTGGTTTGAACTCCACATATGTTGGGTATAATGTGGGGGAACTGATATCAGAGTCGGTATCAGTGGGAGTACAAACTGGTGCAACCACTGTGGAAAACGGTATGGAGATTCCTCAAAAAATTAAGAATAGGGGGCCGGCCCTGTGGCCAAGTGGTTAAGTTCGCACACTGCTGCAGCAGCTGAGGGTTTCGCTGGTTCGGATCCTGGGCGTGGACATGGCACTGCTCATCAGGCCACACTGAGGTGGCATCCCACATGCCCCAACTAGAAGTACCCACAACTGAAATGTACAACTATGTACTGGGGAGATTTGGGGAGAAAAAGCAGAAAGGAAAATAAAAAAAGATTGGCAACAGTTGTTAGCTCAGGTGCCAATCTTTTTTGTTTTTTGAGGAAGATTAGCCCTGAGGTAACATCTGCTGCCAATCCTCCTCTTTTTGCTGAGGAAGACTGGCCCTGAGCTAACATCCGTGCCCATCTTCCTCTACTTTATATGTGGGACACGTACCACAGCATGGCTTGCCAAGCGGTGCCATGTCCACAACTGAGACCCGAACTGGTGAACCCCAGGCTGCCGAAGCGGAACGTGTGAACTTAACCGCTGTGCCACTGGGCCGGCTCCTCAGGTGCCAATATTAAAAAAAAAAAAAATTAAGAATAGAACTGCCATATGATCCAGCTATTCCACTGCTGTGTATTTATCCAAAGAATGTGAAAACATGAATGCATAAAGATACACGGACCCCTATGTTCATCGCAGCATTCTTCACAGTAGCCAAGACTTGGAAGCAACCTAGGTGCCCATCAAGAGACAAATGGTTAAAGAAGTTGTGGTATAGATACACAAGAGAATACTACTCAGCCATAAAAAAGGATGAAATCTGGCCATTTGTGACAACATGGATAGACCTTGAAGGTATTATGCTAAGCAAAATAAGTCAGAAGGAGAATGTCAAATACTGTATGATCTCACTCATAAATAGAAGATAAAAATAACAGCAAATAAGCACATAGAGACAGAGATTACATTGGTGGTTACCAGATGGGAAGCGGGGGGAGGGCAAAAGGGATGATTAGGCACATGTGTGATGATGGATTGTAATTAGTCCTTGGATGGTGAACGTGATGTGATCTGCAGAGAAATCAAAATATAATGACGTACACCTGAAATTTATAGAATGTTATAAACCAATGTTACTGCGATTTTGAAAAAAAAAGACTTGGGGGGGGGAAATGGAAGTATATTATTGTAAGGTTCTTATACTGTATGCGAAGTGGTGTGATATCACTTAAAGGTAGACTGTGATAAGTTAAAGATATGGATTATACACCCTGATTCAACCACTAAAATATAAAATAGCAAACAGTTATAGCTAATAAAGATACAAAGGAGGTAAGACTGAATGTACTCAGAATATACTCAGTTAATCCAAAGGAAGAAAGAAAAAGAGGAAAGGGGAACCAAAGAATAGATAGGACAAATAGCAAATAGCAAAATGATAGGCTTAAAGCTGACCATATCAATAATTGCATTAAATATAAATAGTCTAACTCCTACTAAAGGCAGACATTGTCAGCTTGGATAAAATAAGCAAAACCCAACTACAACTATATGTTGCTTACAACAAACACACTAAATGTAAAGACACAAATAGCTTCAAAGTAAAATGGAAAACTATCCCATGCTAACACTAATTAAAAGAAAACTGAAATAGCTATAGTAATATCAGCAAAAGGAGATTTCAGAGGAAAGAATATTATCAGGGATAAAGAAGGTCATTTTATAATTATAAAGAGCTCAATTCTTTAAAAGGAAATAATAATCCTAAACCTTTTTTTCACATAATAACAGAATTTCACAATACATAAGAAGCAAAAAACTTATAGAACTGCAAGGAGAATAGACAAATCTACAATTACAGTCAGATATTTCAGTTCTCTTTTCACTTGTTGATAGAATAAGTACACAGAAAATTATTAAGGATATAGAAGACTTGAACAACACTATCAACTAATTTGACCTAGTTCACATTACGGAACACATGACCAAACATCAGCAGAATACACATTCCTTTCAAGGACACAGAGAACATTTTTCAAGATAGACCATATTCTGGGCCATAAGAGAAGTCTCAATAAATATAAAGCAACTGAAATCATACAAAGTGTATTCTCTGACCACAGTGGAATTAAATGAGAAATCAATAACGGAAAGATCTTGAGTGATCACCAAATACAGAAATGAAATGATATACTTCTAAAAACCCATGAGTCACAAAAGAAATCAAAATGGAAATTAGAAAATATTTTGAACTGAATGAAAATGAAAGCAGAATATATCAAAAATTTTGGGATGTCACTAAAGCCATACTTGGGAATTTTATAGCACTAAACACCCTATTAGAAAAAAAAAGAAAGGTCTCAAATCAATGACTTCAGCTCCTACCTTATGAAATTACAAATAGAGGAGAAAATGAAACACAAAGTAGCATTAGAAAGGAAATAGTGAAGGTACAAGCAGACACGTAATAGAAAACAGAAACACATTAGAGAAAACCAGTTAAACCAATAGCTGTTTCTTTGAGAAAATGAATAAAATTGATAAACTGTTACTGAAAGTTTGGTCTCTGATCCTGATTCCAATCCAAATTATGAGAACAGAGTCCTAAGTGGAAAAGGAAAGGCTTTACGTTGCCAGGCAGAGGGAGCACAGGAAGGGTTAGTGCCTTAAGAGTTGCTAGCTCCCCGTTAAGAAACGAGTAGGGGTTTTTATTTGGGATTTTAAATAGGGGAGGGGCTCCGTGGCTTTCTTGGTCAGCGTTTTCTATTGGCCTGTGTCTGGGGCTGCTGCCAGCAGAGGAGACAAAGGATTTCTCAGATGAGTGTCCTTGGCTGTTTATCTCCGTGGTGGAAGGTAGACTCTGGTGTCAAAAAGCCCAGGAGTTGGGCCAGGGAAGCTTCAGTTTCTTGATAGTCTCTGGACATTAGTTTTTCTGTGAAAGAACTTAAAGTTCCTGTGATTAGCCACAACTTTAGTGACAGTCCAGGGTGAGGTCATCTGGACTCTAACAATTTGTAGCTTCTATTTGGTTGTAAAGCTCAGGGAGTCAGGGGTTAAATAAACAAGCACTTACATGTGAGTGTAACTAAAGACCCAGGGAACTGGGAATGTGTGTTTTTGGTTTTAACCCATATATGCTGGGTTCACTGTAAGGGAACCAATATCAGAGCTGATATTAACTAAGAGCCAATAACAAAACCTCTAGCCAAACTATCAGAAACAAAAAAAAAAAAAAAGAGGGAAGACACAAATTACCATTATCAGGAATGAGAGATACGACATAATTACAGATTCTACTACTACTACAAAGATAAGGGAATATTATAAACTTTATGCCTCTAAATTTGACAACTTAATTGGATAGACAAATCCCTCAAAAGACACTACCAAGGCTCATTCAAGCATAAATAGATATTTTAAAAAGAAGTAGAAGAAATAGGTGACCTGACCATTCCACAGAAGATCCTGAGGAGATGGGGTAGGAAGCACCAGGAATCTGTCTCCCCACCTAAACAACGGTTGCAGGACAGAATCTGTCTGATGTAACTATTTTGGAACTCCATCTATTGAAGGCTTGCAACTTCCAGGGGAAGACTTGGGAGGGTAAATTGTGGTTAATTTTGGTCAATTTCAGCTCCTAGCAGCAACCCATCCCCCAACCCCAGCCACTCAGCAGGCAACTGTGCATGTTTCTGGAGCAGCTTGTGCACAGCTTGAGGGAACCAGGTTGGGCAAAAAGGACCCTGTCCTCCAAATATTGAAGGTCTGTGCTCTGATCCCTGGTTGCTGCCTCTGATCACAGAGGTGCAGCCAAAGAAGCAGGTGGCCATTATTGTTGCACCTCCCCTCACTGTTGCAAGCCGCACACCCTCTGGCTAAAGTGACTTCCAGGGGATTTAAAGAACCAGCACCCTTTCTACCCTTCCCTCATTTTCCTCCTTTTTCCCTTTTTGGGAGCCAGACACTAAAGAGTAGGACATTCAAAGACAGTGGTAAAAATGGGGAAAATTAGAAAGTGGCCACACATATCCAGGGAAAGACAGAAAAGACCTGAAAAGACCTTAAGTTTATACCTCAAGCTGATCCTTGGCACAGACACAGCTTACAACAATCAGAAAACAGAAACAATAAAAATAATAACCAAAAAAGCAAACCCTAGGGCTGGCCTGGTGGCGTTATGGTTAAGTTAGTGTGCTCCACTTTAGCAGCCTGGGGTTTGTGGGTTTGAATCCCAGGCACAGGCCTACACACCACTCATCAAACCATGCTGTGGCAATTTCCCACATACAAAACAGAGGAAGATTGGCACAGATGTTAGCTCAGAGACAATCTTCCTCACCAAAACAAAAAAACCCCCAAACCCTGGGGAAGGGAGAGAATTTTACTTCCAGAGTTACCACATCAGGAGATTCAAATGTCTAGTTTTCAATTAAAAAATCACAAGGCATACAAAGAAATAGGAAAGTATGACCTATTCAAGGGAAAAAATAAATCAACATAAACTGTCCTTGAGAAAGACCTCATGGCAGATATACTAGGCAAAGACTTTAAAACAACTGTCGTAAAGATGCTCAAAGAACTAAATAAAGGGAGGCATGGAGAAAGTCAAAAAACTATGGATGAACCAAATGGAAATATCAATAAAGAGAGAGAAAACCTTTTTAAAAAGGAAACAAAAAGAATTTCTGGAGCTGGAAAGTACGATAACTGAAATGAAAAATTCACTAGAGGGATTCAAAGACAGATTTGAGCAGGCAGAGAAAACAATTCACTTGAAGATAGGACATTGGAAATTATCGAGTCTGGGGAATAGAAGGAAAAAAGGGTAAAGAAAAGGGAACAGAGCCTAAGGGACATATAGGAGACCATCAAGCAGACCAGCATAGGCATTGTGGGAGTCTAAGAAGGAAAAGAGATAGAAAAGGGCAGAGAGAACATTTGAAGAAATAACAGCTGAAAATTTCCCAAATTTGATGAAAGACATAAATATAAACACCCAAGAAGCTCCAAAAGAACTCCAAGAAAGATGAACTCAAAGAGAGCCACACTGAGACATTATAATCAAACTCAGAAGGCAAAGACAGAGAGACTCTTGAAAGTGCAAGAGAGAAGTGAATTGTCACATGCAAGGGATCCTCAATAAGATTTTCAGCAGATTTCCCATCAGAAACTTTGGAGGCCAGAAGACAGTGGGCTGATATATTCAAAGTGCTAAAAGAAAAAAACTGTCAACCAAGAATCCTACGTCCAGCAAAACTGCCCTTCAAAAGTGAGGGAGATATTAAGACATTCCCAAATAAAAGCTGAGAGAGTTTATTACCACTAGACCAACCCTACGAGAAACACTCAAGGGAGTCCTGCAAGGTGAAGTGAAAGGACACGAGATGGTAACTCAAACATGTATGAAGAAATAAAGATCTCAATAAAGGTAAATACATGGGCACTTATAAAGGCTAGTATTATTGTAACAATGGTTTGTAACTTTCTGTTTTCCACATAATTTAAGAAACTAATACATTTAAAGAACAAAAAACTTAGTCTAAAAGCTAGTATTATTTTAACTTTGGTTGGTAACTTCAAATCTGGTTTTCTACATAAGTTGAGAGACAAATGCATTTAAAAGGAGTATTAGTTTATGTCTTGGATCACACAGTGTATGAAAATGTAATTTTGTGACATCAACAACCAAAAGGGGTGGGATAGCACGGTAAAAGAGCAGAGTTTTTGTATGTCATTGAAGTTAAGCTGGTCTCAATTCAAATTAGAGTGTTATAACATTTGTATATTAATGTAATCCCCACTGTAACCACAAATAAAATAGGTATAGAATATATACAAAAGGAAATGAGAAAGGAATTTGAACATTTCACTACAAACAAATCAACTAAACACAAAATAAGATAGTAATACAGGAAATGAGAGACAAAAAAGCTATAAGGCATATAAAAAACAAATAGCACAACGGCAGAAGTAAGTCCCACCTTATCAGTAATTACTTTAAATGTAAATGGATTAAACTCTTCAATCAAAAGACAGAGATAGGCAGAATGGGTAAAAAACACATGATCCAACTATGTGTCTACAAGAGGCTCACTTTAGATCCAAAGACAAAAATAGATTGAAAGTGAAAGGATGGAAAAAGATGTTCCATGCAAATAGTAAGCAAAAGAGAGTAGGGATGGCTATATACTAATAACAGACAAAATAGACTTTAAATCAAAAACGTTTACAAAAGACAAAAGGACATTGTATATCAATAAAAATTTCAATATAGCAAGAAGATATAATTGTAAACATTTTTTGCACTTAATGATAGACCATCAAAATATAGGAAGCAAAAACTGATAGAACTGAAGAGAGAAATAGACATTTATACAATAATAGTGGGAGGTTTCAAAATTCCCCTCACAATAATGGATAGAACTACTGGATAGAAGATAAGTAAGGAAGTAGAAGATTTAACCAACACAATAAGCCAGCTACATGTAACAAACATACACAGAAACACTCTCCCCAACAACAGCAGCATACGTGTTCTCCAATGCACGTGGGACATTTTCCAGGGTAGACCATATGTTGGGCCACAAAGTAAGTCTCAAGAGATTTAAAAAGATAAATTTCATAGAAAGTATCTTCTCCATCCACAATGGGGTGAGGGTAGAAATCAACAACAGAAGCAAAACTGGAAAATTCACAAAATTGTGGAAATTAACACACTTTAAAACAACCATTGGATCAAAGAAGAAATCACAAGGGAGATTAGAAAATACTTAGAGACAAGTGAAAACAAAAACACAACATACCAAAACTTATGGTGCACACACAGAGTGATGTTAAGGGGGAAATTTATAGGTATAAATGCTTACATTAAAAAAACAAAGATCTCAAATCAAAAACCTAACTTTACAACTTAAGGAACTAGAAAAAGAACAAACTAAACCCAGAAAGAAAGAAAGAATAAAGATTAGAGTAGAGATAAAGAGAATAGAAAAACAATAAGGAAAATCAATGAAATCAAAAGTTCGTTCTTCAAAAAGATCAATAAAATTGACAAACCTTTTGCTAGATGAACTAAGAAAAAGAGTAGACTCAAATTACTAAAATCAGAAATGAAAGTGGGAACATTACTACCAATTCTACAGAAATAAAGAGGATTATAAGAGAGTATTATGAACAGTTGTATGCCAACAAATTGGATAAACTGGATGAAATGGACAAATTCCTAGAAACACAAAATCTGCTAACACTACCGTGAAGAAAATCTGAATAGACCTATAAGTAGTAAGGAGATTGAATCAGTAATCAAGAATCTCCCAACAAAGAAAAGCCTTGCACCTGATGGCTTTCACTGGGGAATTCTACCAAACATTTAAACAACTAGGAACAATCATTCTCAAACTTTTCCAAAATACTGAAGAGGAGGGAAGATTTCCTCACTCGTTCTATGAGGCCAACATTACCATGATACCCAAACCAGAGAAAGACTACAAATTAAAAAACCCTGTAGACTAAAACTATAAGATTTCCTGAAGACAATCTTTGTGACTGTAGGTTAACGAATTCTTAGATCAGGCACCAAAAACATGATTTAAAGTAGGAAAAAATAGATATATTAGACTTCATCAAAATTAAAAGCTTCTGCTTTTCAAAAGACACTGTTAAGAGAGTGAAAAGAGTAGTCACAAACTAGGAGAAAAGATTTGTAAAGCATGTACCTGAAAAAAGACTTGTATCCCGAATATATAAGGACTTCTCAATTCAGTAATTAAAAAAAATAACCCAATAAAAATGAGCAAAATATTTGAACAGACTCTTCACCAAAGAGGATAAAGAGATAGCAAATAAGCACATGGAAGGTTCATGCTCAGTTGCTTAAGGGAAATGCAGATTAAGACCACAAGGAGATAGTACTGCATCCCTATTAGAATGGCCAAAATTAAAGAGACTGACCATACCAAGTATGGGCAAAGATGTAGAGCACTTGGAATTCTCATACACTGCTGGTAGAAATGTGAATGGTGCGATAGCTTTGGAAAACAGCTTGGCAGTTTCTTAAGTGTTTACTGAGCATGATTCAGCTGTTCCATTCCTAGGTATTTACCCGAGAGAAATGAAAGCATATGTTCATGCAAAGACTTTTGCACAAATGTTCAGAGCAGCTTTAATTATGATAACCCCAACCAGGAATCAATCCAAACATCCATCAACATGTGACTAGATAAACAGATTGTGGTTTATCCATACAGTGGAATAGTAGTCAGCAATAAAAAAGAACAACACTGATGAATCTCAAAATAATTATACTGAGTGAAAGACTCTAGACCAAAAAAGAGTGTATACTGTATGTATTCCATTTATATAAAATTCTAGAAATTGCAAACTAATCTACAATGACAGCAAACAGATTAGTAGTTTGGGGGTTGGGGAGTGGCATGGGGCAGGAGGGAGGGATTACCAAGGGGCACAAGGAAACTTTGGGGGATGGTGTGTTATGTTCATGATCTCGACTGTGCTGTTGGTTTCACAGGTGCGTACATATGTGAAAACTTACCAAGTTATGCTCTTTATCTGCGTGTGGTTTATTGTATGTTCATTTCACCTCAATAAAAAATACCAAAGTTAAAAAAAAATACCAAGGTTGCTTCAGTTATATATAAAATGTGATAAATTCTGTAGGACAAATGACCCAATTTCTTTAACAAATAAATAGCAAGAAAAAAAGAACAATTGGAAACTGTATAATTTGACAGAGATTTAAGAGACGTAAACGAGATACCATGTATGGTCCTTATTTGAAGCCTGATTCAAGCAAGTCAACTTATATTCATGAGCGAGTTGGGAAAATCCAAAGACTGACTGGATATTAGATGATATTGCAGAATTATTGCCTACTTTTTAAGATTAATAATTGCTGTTGTGTTATCTCTTAGAAAAAAAAAGTATATACCCTTGGCCCACCAATTCCACTTCACACAATCTATCCTAAGGCAAGTGTATGGGGGAAAAAAAAGATCACTCTTTGAGGGAAAGAAGAAATGTGATCCCTGTATATCTTAAAAATAGTGTGTGGAATAATGTTCTTTTCAGGGTAAATAGCTTCTATTTGTCTTGATAAAGACATCTGCTTGACTCTTAGCCACTGAGTGACTTTTCCTGCCAACCTTGACTCATCAGAAATTCCCCCTGGCTTCATGGGCGTCGTCTTGGCTCTGAGGTTTATGAGGGCAAGGCCTGTCCTCTGCTTTGTGGAATGTGCGGCCTCACAGACAGCTACATCTCTACAGTATATTGGAGACTTCAGATACTTAATGAACTTGCAGACTCTCCTTAGCCATGTGAGAAGGCTCTGGCATGGCCCAGGTGTCAGAGAATATTCCTGGTCCCCAAAGAATGCATGGATAATGACTCATATGGATGCCTTATGTATTTATATTATATATGATTTCTATCACTCAGGGTATTAATAGGTAGAGGGGCCTTGGTCAGCAATGACCTCAAAGACCTTGTTGCCTTTATTCTCAGTCATTCCTCTTTGGAAAGTACTTGGTCATTTTTGAAAGTCCAGAATGGATTCTCCTGCCTGTATCTTTGAATGTTATGTGTTGAGTTGACACCTTTCAACATTCCACAGATACTGCATCTTTTCCAGGCCAGGCACTGTTGCTGGAAGTAGAGTTGATGAAGTTGTATCCCCTTCCCAAAAGGAGTGCATGATGTAGGTGGCGAGAGGCATATGATAGCGGGTGATTGTGGCAGGAGGTGCAGAGGAGGGACATGTCCAACCTGGCAGTTAAGCTTCTTGGAGGAGGTGACACCCGAGACTTGAAGAATGTGAAAGATGTAGCCAGTGTAGGGGGCGTTAGGGGCAGAGACAGCAGCTTGGGTCAAACACGGAGGTAGACGAGAATCATGTTTCGGCCATGGGAGAAAGATGAGGCTGAGACAGCAGGGAGGGCCCAGGTCATGGGGAAAGGGACTTTCTTGCCATCGTGAGGGGGTGTGGTATGAATTTTCCCTCTCTGCACAGTCGGGCACACCGTGAGGGGGTGTGGTGTGAATTTTCCCTCTCTGCACAGTCGGGCACACCGTGAGGGGGTGTGGTGTGAATTTTCCCTCTCTGCACAGTCGGGCACACCGTGAGGGGGTGTGGTGTGAATTTTCCCTCTCTGCACAGTCGGGCACACCGTGAGGGGGTGTGGTGTGAATTTTCCCTCTCTGCACAGTCGGGCACACCGTGAGGGGGTGTGGTGTGAATTTTCCCTCTCTGCACAGTCGGGCATCATCTTCCCCTACCCACAGCCCCAGTCGCTGGCTGCAGCCTCCCACAGCCAGCAGATCGGTGCATTGAGCCGTAACCCGACCCATTATCTCTCCAGGGACAAATATTTGAACAGTGCCTTTTCTCTTAATCAGAATCATCTCACGATTAAGACCAGATGAAAATCTGGCCCCACAGCTAACTTTCTTTTTTCATGAAGAAAACTAAATCTCCCTTCTGTTGGTGCATTTTCATAAAACAACTCACAATTTTAATTCAATATCACATGCATATAAATTGAATTAAACAAGGGGAAGCAATTTGTTTTGCACCTTTAAATAGAAATTAATAGTGTCATCCCGGTTTCTGCAGTAGCTCTGGTCCCTTTTTGGTCTTGAACTCTCTCCCCTCCCACAGACTACCTTCTTCAGACTGCTGTGGTCCATCCTTCCTGTGTTTACTTCTTCCTTTCTCTCCTGAAATAACAAAACCGACAGAGGCACTGTAATATATAAAACTTTTAACTATCTTTAGTCCTGTGACAGCACACCCTTTATAATGAAAACATTATGCATTAGATGAAAACTCAGATCTGTAGATTTTCATTGTTAGTACACTGACAAAGTTGTACATGTGCAGAGGATAAAATGTTGAACCAGCAACTCCTTTACACTCCTTTACTTGAACGAATGTTTGGGAATAAGAGATGGGCTGCTAGAAATGTGTGGTGTCTGTGGGTTTTCTGTATTTTGTAGTGGGGTCCTTTAATCACAGGCACTTCCTTGCCTTACGCCATATGCTGTGCAGAGCCCTCACAGAGAGATGTCTCAAATGCTTGATGGATGAATGTGTGTAGTGGGTGTGGGTGGTTTTGAAAAGGTCATTTGGGATTTCTATTCTTGGTTTGCTCATTTTCGACAGAGATGATTCAGCTCAACATATGACTAGTCAATAGCATCAGACATACCTAAAGCATTCATTGAATATATTCAGAATTCAAGCCTGCGTTCTCTTAAGATGTTGGATGTATTCCCAGTTGTAAGTAGTTGTTTTCCCAACATGTAGTCACAAACTTACTGATGGAGGTTGAATTAAATTTAAATCTTGTTTTCTGTTGCTTAAACGGTTTATTATTTCTAGTCAATATGATTTGGCCATTAGCCTATATTTCAACAACAGTCCATTTGTATTTCTTTTTTAAAATGAAACTGCCAGTTTAATTAATACTTATTTAGTTAACAGCTATTTAGCACCTGTTTGTTTTATGTAATTAACAAACATGTCATCCTTACCATTTGCCGGGTAATGTTCTAAGTGCATTACATGAACTCATTTAATCTTTATTACAACCCTACGACTTAGGTACTCTTACTCTCCCTATTTTACTGATGGGGAAGCTGAGGCTCAGAGAGATTGAGTAACTTGCCCAAAGTCACACAGCCAGTAAGCAGTAGAGGCAGTCTGTCCCCGAGTCTCTGCTTCTAAACACCATGCCATGCTGCCTCCATTCATTCAGCAAATTCCTTGTTGAGCACCTTTCTGTACTGGGAGCTGTGCTAGATGCAGAGACAACATGGGAGCAGAAGTGGTCCCTGTACTCCTGGGGGAGCACCTTAATCAGTTCAGACTGTTGTAAGCAAAAGTATCATAGACTGAATGGTTTGTAAACAACAGAAATTTATTTCTGAAAGTCCAAGATGAGGGCACCAGCAGGATGGGGTTCTGGTGAGAGCTCTCTTCTGGGTTGCAGACTGCTGAATTCTCATTGTGTCCTCACATGTAGATGTAGAAAAAGGGAGCAAGCTCTCCCGTGACACTTACAAGGGCACTAATCCCATTCATGGAGCTCCACCCTCATGACCTCATCTGGTCCCAATTACCTCCCAAAGGCCCCTCCTCCTAATACCATTCCATCAGAGGGTTGGGTCTCAACATATGAGTTTGGGAGGAACACAGACATTCATCCATAACAGGGAGGCAGGCTCAGTCAACTTGCCCGAGGTAAAGTCACTCAGGGGACACATACCACTGAGGGGAAGTTCCCACTGCTGTCACTCTGGACAGTGAGCAGTTTGACAGGCAGAGAGTCCAGGGGAAGTGTTTCGGAAAATGGAAGAACTGAGCTGGAGAAGAATAATGAGGCACTTTTTAGGTTAAAAGTGAGGTTGTCTGGGGTCAGGGGATGCAGAGAAAGAGCATTATTGGCATGGGAAAGTGCTTGTGCTCAGACCCTGTGGTGGAAGAGAACATGGCCACAGAGGAATGAACAGGTTGTCAGGACTGCAAAGCAGAGAACAAAGGAAGGTGTTGTGGAAGGCGAGGCGAGAGAGAGAGAGAAGGGGCAACCACAAGGGCCTTGTAAGAAGGTGATTTTCATGCTCAGAGCTGTGAGAAGATCTGCGTCCCTCCGTCTCACCCTCCCCGCCACCCCCACTCCCTACTAAGGAGTGGATGGAAAGAAGCCAGTTAGGAGGCAGTTGAAGTGATACTTTTGACAAGAGGGTGACATGGCAATGAACAGCAGTTGACAGATGTGAAAGGTAATTTGAAGGTAAAGTTGACCTGATAATGGATTGGATCTGAGGGCAAGAGAGAGTCCTGGCACTGGGCCAGACTTGGGCAGGAGACAAGTGTAGATTCAGACATGAGTTTGAGAGACCTGTGCAACATCTAAGAGAAGGTGGTGATTAGAGCTCAGAGAAGACAGGCCTGGAGAGGGACAATTGCAAGTCACCTGTATATAATAAATGAAAATCCCCATGGGGTAAGTGAGATCTCAGAGAGTTATGGGGAGGGACAAGCCCTGAGGGGCTGCAGCGTTAGCAACCCCACAAAGGAAGATGGGCTTGCAAAGGAGCCCAAGGTGGCCAGGAAGTGGGAAGGAGCCAGAGCAGTTTCTGTCACACGAGACAGGGAAGTCGAGGGGTCCCAGCGTTTAATGTGACTAAGAGGTCAAGGGAAATGAAGACTGAAAAATCACATCTGTTTAGCATCGTGGTTTAGCATTGTGGAGCTGGTTCTCCGTGAAAACGCTTTTCTTGAAGCAGTGGCATTGACAACCCCAAGGTGGAATGAGAGAAGGGGAAGTGGAGGCACTAGTAGAGACAGTCCCCCCAGGAACGACAAGGCCCCAGGTGAAGTGGGGTGTGAATGTGGAAGAGTACAGAGGGATTCTTTGTAGTGAGAGGCAGAGGCAGCCAGCCGACCAGCAGCCCAGGGGAAGCACATGTGCCTGGTCCAAAGCGGGGAAGAGTCATAGCTTCTGATTTCTCAGGAGAAGCTGCAAAGACGAATTGTCATGTTTAAAAGATTGTTGGTTGATGGATTGTTTGCGATTGCAAAATATGGAAAACAAAATATTCAATTGTAAACAAATATTCAACTCTAGTGAGTAGGTTTCTTTTTCCCAGAGTAATGGACCAGCAATCCTGAAACTACTTTCTGTGTGTCCTAGGATTAAGCAATAAGTAAATAGCTTGTGGGTAATGGAAGTCAGGTTTCTCACTTTTGGATAAGGGAGTTACAATATGGACAGAGGGAACATAGAAATACCCCAGTGATGTGAGATTGGAATTGGAGGTATAAGTGTGAACTCATGGATAGATAAGATAGAAAGATTAGATAGATATATGATAGATAGATAATTGGCAGGCAGGTAGACACACAGACTTGTCTGTCGGTATGTGTACAGACACACATACATCTATATCTTATCCCTGACTGCTGAGACGGACTAGAAATAACTGTGCCCCAGTAGCAAGAGTACAACCTAGCATCTAATCTTGATGCTAAATACCATTCTTTAGGAAAAGGGCTCCTTGGAAAAATGGTTGATTCTGGGGCTGGGGCAGGAAAAGTATAGCATGAACTTGGAACATCTTGTGGTACCAGAAACTAAGAAAGTACTCACATAATAAGGACATATCAAAAGCACACAGGAGCCAGCTTGAAGGGGTTCCCACTGGTAAAATCTGGTGCAATTTGAGCATAAAAACGAATGAGGTGAAGGATTATAACTCATCAAATAAAGTGACAGTCCATGAGTCTAAGCTGATATCAGTCAATTTATTAGTTAATTAAATGAACAAACAGATACATGGGAGAGAAGGGAAAGCTCTTTCTTACAGTAGAATGCCAACTAATAAACATAGAAGGAATGGTGGGGTTAGAAAATCATACAGTAATTGATTCATGCAAGAATCATTAATGGGTTCTAAAACTAGTGGTTTGAAATAACAGGGTATTTACATAGTCTCAAAGTAACTCCTGACAATAGACTTAGTAATCAGAAAGGTAAAAATAATAACTTTACAGGAGAAAAAACTGGCAGACACCCCGTTAACCAAATGATCAATGCTACCAGCACCAGTATGGGACGTGACCTTGTGTGTCTCCTGATCTGATGCACTGCGAAGGGCACACCATCACTTCTGTGTCGTTCCTGCCTCAAGTGCGCACCCTGAGTCTCCTGCTGAGGAAACCTGAGACAAACCTCAAGCAAGGGACAGTCTACAAAATAATTGGCCTGTACAAAATGTCAGTGTCATGAAAGACAGAGTAAAGAGCTATTCCAAATGAAAGAAGAGCTAAAGAGACAAGACAGCTGAATCCATGATCATGGATCGATTTATTACTCATTTATTATTGCTGTAATGGACATCAGTGGGAAAATTGGTGAAATATGAATTAGGTCTGTCAGATAATAGTATTGTGTCAATGTTAATTTCCTGATTTGGATCATTTTATTTTAGTTATGTAAAAGAATGTTTTTGTTTAAGGGGAAATACAAAAGTATTTAGGAATAAAGGGGCATCGTATGTGCAGTTTACTCAACTGGTTCAGAAAAAATATGTGTGTCTGTGTGTCTGTGTCTGTGTGTGTATGTAGAGAGAGAGAGGAGGAGAAGGCAAATAGGGTAAATTGTTACCATTTGGGGAATCTGGGTGAAGTGTAGATGAAAATTCTTTGTAATATTCTTGCCACTTTTCCTTAAGCCTAAAGTTATATCAAAATAAAAAGTTTTTAAAAAAATCTCTAAAATGTTAAATATGGGTTCGTTAAAAAATAAGAAACAATTAGAATATGTGGACCAAGCAAGACATGCCTGCAGTGGGCAGATTTAGGCTGCAGTCAACTGATTTTCAACCTCCCTGGTACGTTCCTGTGGGGGCAGGAGGGGCTGGGAGCCCAAGCCCAGGTAGCTGGACTGGCCCCAGGCTGCTGCTCTGTTGTAACTGGAGGGCAGATGGGCAGGACAAGGCCAGATGTTGGTAAATGATGTTTGGTAGCAGGGAGATGGGGACACTCCCTTGTGTAGCTTCTCTTGTCCCCCCAGTTAGGCAGCATGGTCCCCAGCTGAGAGTGAGGGTTGCCAGGAGCTCAGAGGTTTGAGGAGAGAAGATGTTGGAAGTGCTATGGGACACCACATGGGCCAGAACTTCATGATGGACTGTCGGGCAGTGTGGCTAGTCCATCTGGGGTCACTGCTGCAAGAGGCCCCATGGGTTGGCTTTTTCCAGCAGCTTTTGGCTACTCTAGGGCAACCACAGAGAAAGAGGATAACTGGGTTCAACCAGGGAAGGAGTTTGCTAGCTGGATGTGCTGGAAGTATGGAGGGGCATGGAACTTCAGATATTGCTGTGAGCATCCTTGAAAGGACTGATGTGGGATCTCAAGTGGCTCAGCAGTAAGTGCAGGAGAGGGTAGATGGGCTAGGCAGGCTCCCATCTGCTGGATGAATGGGCTGGAGGCCCTAGTGAGGTGGAAGCACAGTCTTATCGGAAGTGGTAAAATAGGAGACTGCGAAGGGCTGAAGGGACAGGGATCAGGGACTCTGGAGCACTCTTAGGGGTAACAACGTCTAGTGCATAAAGGGACCCTCAGGTGGCTTCAGGGTGCAGAAGAGAAACCTTTGGAGATGAGGAGGCAGAGAACCAATGTGTTAGACCGTTTGTCCATGTGGACTTGGAAATTGTCCTGGGTAATGGCCACAGTAGGATGGAGAGGATCATGATGTGCCAAGTGGTAAGGCCAAAGTGTGACCGTGGTTTTATAGATCAATAGATGGAGGCAAAGGAAAGAACCAGGAACCCTCGGTGAAGAAGGGGATACAGGGGAATGTGCTATTATGGAGGGTGCAGTGGGAGAGTTTGGGAGGATGGGCAGCTGAGTCACGGCAGGGAAGTATGGAACCTTGTGAAAATGACCACGGGGGAGAGAAGAGCCTTATAATGTGCAAATCTCCAAGCATAGAAGGATTTTGCAAAGATGAGAGTGCTTCTAGTCCTACTCTTGAGAACCGGTGAATCAAATGGGACGAGGGGAGGCTGGGATGAGAAGGAATGCTATAAGCACAAGAAGAACAGCAATGTGCAAGAGAACATCACATGGGCTCAGAGGATTAAAGGAGATTTCATAAGTGCAAGGACAGAACACACAAGATGTCCAATTTTCAGGAGGTGGTATTATCCCTACCTTTATAGACAGGGAAACTGAGGCTTGGAGAGATTGTCACTTACACAGCTAATCATGGGGGTGCTAGGGCCTGAATCCAGGCCTCTGACCCCAAGGCCAGTGTTCTTCTCACTGTCGCATGCTGCAGAGATGCAACAGTAGGCTTCTGTGAGGCCACCTGAGTGTTTAAGTCCCAGAGACAGATTTGGTGAGAGCAGAGGGTCTGAGAGGACTAGTGAAGAGTAGGGAAGTGGGCTGGGCTAGTTCTTGGAGTCTGAAATGCCAGGTAAATAATGTAGACTTTAGGTGAAGGGAACTTGCTGAAAGTCTTCAACCAGGCAGCTACCAGGTACCTATCAGGTGAAGTCTCGGCCATGGAAGGATCCTTGGCACAGGGCTCCTCAGGGAGCCTCTGGAAAAGCGACTGCCGAATACTTTCAGCAACCTGGACCTGGGTAGCCCATGGGATTGTGAAGTGCCAGGACTGGCTGACTCGGAGAGTTCAGGCCCCCTCACCAGACCGAGCAGGACCCAGCCTTGGGGGCAAGTACACAGCTCTGGACAACTACTCCTGCAACCTAGCCCAGCGTTTCCCACCTCGTTGCCAAGATGATCTTGTGAGACCTTGTCAAATGCCTGGCTAAGGTTCTGCCTTCATGGCTGTTACCTGCCTGCTCATTTGGAAACTCTACCGAATAGAGAAATGACTTATTCTCAGTGAACACCTGCTAACTCTGAGTGGTCACCACTTTTTGTAAGTGCTTGGAAACTATCAGTTTCAGACTCTATTCCCTGATTTTGCTCTGGTTTGAATGCAGGGTCCCAAACTATAGTCCAGAATTTATCCTTTATGCTTTTTCTATAATTGACTCAATAGATGCCTCCAAAAAGAAGAGCATTGGTTTTCTAGACTCATGGAGTGGAAGTGGCACAGATCTGCTCTTGGCCAAGTTTGTGTCCCAGCCTGGGCAGGATCCAGAAGGCTGTGCCTATGCCTGGCAACCTGCCAACATGCAAACCCCACCCAGCCCTGGCTGCTACATAGCCACACTTAGCTCTGACTTGGTTGCTCCTGGGCCCTGGGAGTCTCATCTCTAGTTCTCTTTCCCTTGGATGCCACAACCCCCAAGAGAAAGAAATGCAGAATGGTGAACCATAGAGGGGACACTCTCCCCTCCCTATGACTGTATGGTCACAGAAAGAGCACTGGCTTTGAAGTCAGCCTTTGGTGTCAAACCCACTCTCTAGTCCTTGACCAGAGCAATTTACTTCACCCCTCCAACCTGTGTTTCCTCAACTGCAAATGGGAATACTATCTCCTAACCTTACAAGGTTCTTCAGTATAAGGCTTAAAAATGGTGCTGTGCATGAAGTGTGTAGCCCATGCTGACATATCCAATACGTGTTTGGTGTCTCCACTTGCATCCTGGGCAGCCCCAACCCAGTACCAGCTTCAAGGAGCTCCCGTTCCTGTGGCCACGACCCGACAGATTAACATAATATTCGCATATCTCTGTGTGGAAGTAAGAAAATGGCAAAACAGCTTCTCCTGTTTTCTTTAGCCTTTCTTGGTACTTTATGATGTCATTTCCTAACGATCCTGCCCCACGTTTGTGGCATCCTAGATTAAACTGCATCGTAAAGATAACAACCCAGTCGAAAGCCTTGTCCTTTTTTCCCCTTTGGACAACCTTGAGGAGGGGAGAGGTATTTTATGGCTCCCAGGTTTCCCTCTCAGCGACTTGCATTTTAATCGAAGCATATTTATTGCAATATCATTTACACCAGCAGTTTTCTGTGTTGAATAAAGATGGTTGATCAGTGTCCAGTGTGATGCAATCACTTTTGCTACCCCTGTGATTTTTAATTTTGATTCTCTGTTACACAGTGACTATGGAGAGAATTAAATGAATCATGATAAGGGGGTGCAGTACAATCTGAGATAAGGGGGAAAATGAAGCTATACTAATTCCATGGAAGGCAGTCACAGCCCCAGGGTGGGTTTTCTGGGCTTTAGGAGGTGCCATGAGAGCATGAGTAAATATTATATAAGCTCATCATGTTCCTTTAATCTTGGGCTCACACGGACGTTTATTAATCAAATAGAGTGATTTTAATATATATTCATGGACACTTCTCCAGCCTGGTCTGGAAAACTGTTCATTTTCACGTTTCTAATTTAAAATTTTTTCTGGAGGAGATAGATTTAAGAATGTTGAATTACTCCACCAATTGTTTGGAAGCAAGATAATTTTTTCCTTATCACTTGAGGCTTCAAGGGTTTGAGGCTACATAAGTGTTACTTTCCAAATTCTTTGAAAAGGAGGTGCTTTTCTGATTTAATAACAGACCAGCATTTTTCTTACGCTTATATGTCTACCTTGGGATGTGGTTAAATGAAACAGATCCTGGGAGGGTCTCTGAAGGGGCAGTTCCCATGGCATAGGCTCTCACACCAGCCTCAGCTGCACCAGGTTAGGGGTGCCAGCACTTCACCCATAGTGTGCTTTATACCAAGGCCCTCAGACACTTGGAGAGCCCCCTGCCCTCTGACTTCCATCCCACCTTGCTACTGCTTATATACACAATGATGTGAAAATGGGAACCATCACTCATGTCCTCAGAGACTATAAGATGCCTCCCATGTCCTCCCTATTTTCCCATTCTCCTCTCCTTTCCCCCAACAAAATACAAAACGAAAACAAATGAACATTTTTCTTTAATTTTTTCTTATTTAGTTTTACCCTGTCTCATTCCTAAAAAAGAACTGAAGTTGCAAACTACATATCCAACAAAGGACTAGTATGTAGAATATATAAAGAATTCTCAAAACTTAGTGAAAACATAAACAGTCCAATTAGGAAATGGGCAAGAGACTAGAAGAGACATTTCACTGAATAGGATATACAGATGGCAAATAAGCACCTGAAAAGATATTTAACAGCATTAGCCATTAGGGAAATGCAACTTTAAAACCACAACAAGGTATTGCTACACACCTATCAAAATGGATAAAATAGAAAATAATGACAACGCTAAATGCTAGAAAGGATGCAGAGAAACTGGCCCACTCATAATTGCTGGTAGGGTCGTAAAATGGCACAACTCTAGAAAACAGTTTGGCAGTTTCTTGTAAAACTAACATTCAGTTCCCATGTGACCCAGCAATTGCACCCATGGGCATGTACCCCAGAGAAATGAAAACTTATGTTCACACAAAAACCTGTACATGATGTTCATTACAGATTCATTTATAATAGCTAAAAACTGGAAACAATCCAGATGATTGTTTCAAGGGGTGAATAATTAAATTATGATGCATAGAATAAGACTCAGTAATAAAAAGAAACAAACTAGACATACACACAACATTGGTGAATCTCCAGGGATTAATGCTGAGTGAAAAAAAGCCAATTCTGAAAGCTTCCATATTATGATTCCATTTATATACCATTTTTGAAATGACAAAGCTGTATAAGTGAGAATGGATTAGAGGTTGCCAAGGGTTAGGGATGGGGACTTGGAGGTGACAGGAGGGAAGTGGGTGTGGTTATAAAAGGACAACACAATGAGTCCTTGTGGTCCAGGATCTGTTATGTAGTTCGACTGTGGTAGTGGATACATGAAACTTAGAGGTGTGATGAAACTTCATAGAACTAAATAGACACACATACTAGTACATGTAGAAATGGTGAAATCTGAATAAGATCGGAGGATTATATCAATCTCAGTGTCCTGTTGTGATATTGTCCTATAATACTGCAAGATGCACTGAACAACTATTGGATCAATGAAGAAATTAAAGGAGACGTCAAAAATTACCTGGAGATAAATGAAAATGAAAACACAACATAGCAAAATCTATAGGATGTGGCAAAAGCAGTACTAAAGGGAAGTTTATACCAATACAGGCCTACCTCAAAAAACAAGAAAAATCTCAAATAAACAATCTAACACTACACCTAAAAGAACAAGAAAAAGAAGAACAAATGAAGCCCAAAGTGAGTAGAAGGAAGGAAATAATAAAAATCAGAGTGGAAATAAATGAAATAGAGACTAAAAAGACAAAAGAAAAGATCAATGAAACTAAGAGCGGGTTCTTTGAAAAGATAAACAAAATTGGCAAACCCTTAGCTAGACTCACTAAGAAAAAAAGAGAAGGCTTAGAGAAAATCAGAAATGAAATAGGAGAAAATACGATACCACAGAAATACAAAGGATTATAAGAGAATACTATGAAAAACTATACACCAACAGATTGGATAGCCTAGAAGAAATGGATAAATTATACAGCCTCCCAAAAGTGAATCAAGAAGAAATAGAGAATCTGAAAAGACCAATCACTACAAAAAGAGACTGAAACAGTAATCAAAAACCTCCCAAAAAACAAATGTCCAGGACCAGACGGCTTCTTGGGTGAATTCTACCAAACATTCAAAGAAGATTTAATGCCTGACCTTCTCAAACTCTTCCAAAAAATTGAAGAGGAAGGGATGCTTCCTAACTCATTTTATGAGGCCAACATTACCCTGATACCAAAACCAAACAAGGACAA
This sequence comes from Equus asinus, assembly GCF_041296235.1. Classification (NCBI taxonomy): domain Eukaryota; kingdom Metazoa; phylum Chordata; class Mammalia; order Perissodactyla; family Equidae; genus Equus; species Equus asinus. Next base: position 85,751,365 of record NC_091810.1, on the reverse strand, counting down.
CACAAAAAAGGGAAATTACAGGCCAATATCACTGATAAACACAGATATAAAAATCGTCAACAAAATATTAGCAAATCGAATACAATACATTAAAAGGATCATATACCACAATCAAGTGGAATTTGTTCCAGGGATGCAGGGATGGTTCAACATTTGCAAATCACTGTGACATACCACATGAAACAAATGAAGAATAAAAATCACATGATCATCTCAGATACAGAGAAAGCATTTGGCAAGATTTAGCATCCATTTATGATAAAAACTGAATAAAATGGGTGTAAAAGGAAAGTACCTCAACATAAGAAGGCCACATATGTGAATCCCACAGCTAAATGCTCAATGGGGAACAACTGAAAGCTGTCCCTCGAAGAACAGGAACAAGACAAGGATGCCCACTCTCACCACTCTTATTCAACACGGGATTGGAAGTCCTAGCCAGGGCAGTTAGGCAACAAAAAGAAAGAAAAGGTATCCAGATTGGAAAGGAAGAAGTAAAACTGTCACTATTTGCCTATGACATGATTTTACAGAGAGAAAACCCTAAAGAATCCACCAAAATACTATTAGAAATAATTAACAAATATAGTGAAGTTGCAGGATGCAAGATGTTACCGTTGGGGGAAACTGGGTGAAGATCACATGAGATAGCTCTGCATTATTTCTTAAAACTATATATAGGGGCCGGCCCGGTGGCACAGGGGTTAAGTGTGCATGTTCCGCTTTAGCAGCCTGGGGTTCGCCGGTTCGGATCCCGGCTGCGAACATGGCACCGCTTGGCAAAAGCCGTGCTGTGGTAGGCATCCCACGTATAAAGTAGAGGAAGATGGCATGGATGTTAGCTCAGGGCCAGTCTTCCTCAGCAAAAAGAGGAAGATTGGCAGCAGATTGAAACCACATATTTGATTGATGTAAGGATGAAAGGGTGAGGTGAGGAAGTGACACTGTCCTTCAGTGGACCTCCTCCTTGCCATGGGTTTTCAAATAGCCGTGTGATCCTCAGAACAGTCCTGTAAGTAAGTCTCAATAGTCCCATTTTACAAGTACAAGGAAACTTGAGACCTGGAGAGGTGACATATTTTGCATGAGACCTCCCCGGCAAGTAAAAGACAAAGCCCCCGTCTCTTAAAAGGCAAAGCTGGTGCTCTAGGCCTGTGGGGGACAGTCTCTGCCCTCTGCTGCTGCTGCTACACCAGCTGGTCAGGCGGGCTCTCCACTCCCTGAGGAGACAGCTCCAGGGTTAATGTGCCAGGACCTGCGGCCATCTCTGTGTTCCAAATGCGAAGCAAAGATCATTTGGAGCCAGGCACCAGCGTTTGGCTTCTTTGCTAAGTGGATCATAAAGAGAAGTCATGCAAAGAGCATTCAGAAAACCCAGGCCAGTATCAGATAAAGCAGCAGTGAAGTAACGTTCCCAACAGCACAAAGGGCATTAATTAAAATGAAGTGAAGAGATGTGTCTGTATAAATATTTCTAAAGATGAGGTTGTTGAGAAAAAGACCTTGGGGAGATTTATGAGTCACTGATAATTATAGGGAAAATAAATCTTGAGAGGACAGACTCAAGAATAGATTTTATAAACTAATGCAATTGATTACTTCCAGGGGGTGGATGGGAACGGAGTGGAAAGAATTGGGGGAATGGGAACGGGGTAGAAGCTAGGATGAGGGACTGTACTTCTTTTTATAGTCTGACTCAGAACCATGGAATCACATACCAAAAGAACTAAAAAACGGGTATGATTAACGTCAACCAGGATGCAAGGGGAACCCAAGGGGAAATGCAAATAGTAACAAATGAGTCCAACTCTTACAAATGATCACATAACCACACTGAAGGCAGAGGGAAAGAGAAGAACCAAGCTAGTGACTTGGAAAGCAGCATTGTGATGGATACTGCAAGACTCAAGACAAAAAGTGACATAAGTACTGTTCTCCAGTTAGAAAATTTATTTTCCACATGAGTAGAAGTGAGCAATCTTGAAACTACTTTATGTGACTACTAGGATCATGCAAATGAGTTAATTATTGTGGCTGATAGAGCTAGGTTTCTCATTGTTGAAGAAAGGAGTTACAAATAAGGAAAGGAGGGGAGGCTGGAATGAACTCTGCGGTTTTGGTTTTGAACTGGAGGTTTCAGTGTGAACTCAGGGTTTTTAATATATACACTGATGGATTGTTACAGAAATAAATGTGGAGAGGGGTGTGTACACGTGTGTGAATGTATATAATTTCCTAGCTCTGTCTTCTAGAAGGTGCCCAGAAACCACAAAACCCCAGTAGCAAAGACCACAACAAGCCTCTTGGTTTCTAAATTCCATTCTCCAATAAAAGAAACCAGGGCTCCTTGGAGAAATGGTTGTTTACAGAGCTGGAGAAGGGAAAGCACAAGATGAGCCTGAATATCTTGTGGTACCAGAAAGCAAGGAAGTGCTTAATAGATGATAGGATCATGTCAAAAAGACACAGGAGCCAATATAAAGGAGTTTTCATTGGGCAAATCTGAGATAATTTGAGAAACAAAGTAAATATTGATAATGGATTATACCCCGTAAAATAAAGTAAATATCCATGGGTCCATATTGATATAAATAAGTGATTGAATGAATAGATGTGAGAGAAAGGATAGTTCCTCTTTGCAGTAGAATTCTGCTTAATCCTGTAGAAGGCATGTTGGAAATAGAAGCTCACCATTTGGCAAACATCACAGTAATGATGGTTGCATACCAGAATCATCAATGAATGCTAAAATTAGTGGGGAAAGTATGATGGGAAACTGGTATTTGCATAGTCTCAAAGTATTTTCCCACAAGATACTTGTTAATTACAAATACACAGGGGAAAATAGAAACTTCACAGTAGGGAAATCTGGCACACACCACCTCAACCAAGTATGGAAGTTAATATCACTAGAATCATGTACCCCCTGACACGATGCACTGAGACGGGCACAGCATCATTTCTGGGGGATTCTTGCATAAGGTACATAAGCTCGTTCCAGTCATGAGACAACATCAGGCAAGCCAAACTGAGAGATGTTCTACAAACTAACTGGCCAGTACTTTTCTAATGTGTCCGGGACATGAAAAACTGAGGAGCTGTCCCCAATCAGGATACAGGACAATTACATGCAACGTGGGTTCCTGGATTGGACCCTACATCAAAAAAAGGTCATTGTGGGACAATAGGGGAAATATGAATAAGATCTCTAGATTAGTGAATGCTGTTAATGTTAATTCCTGGTTTAGATCATTGTGCCATGGCTATATGGGATGTTAGCAGTAGCAGAAGCTGAGTGAAGGACGTCTGGAAACTCTTTGTACTGTCTTTAAGTATTTTGCAACTTTGTTAAGTCTAAAATTATTTTAAAATAAAAAGTTGAAATATGTAAAATTATAAAAGATGCCAATAATTATGATGAAATCATTATCTAAATAACTAAGCAAATTTGTTATACAGTAAAAACATTAATTTTATCACATGAAACCAAAATACTGGTAATAATATTACATTTGAAGGGCTCCTTAGATTTTACAAATTGTTTTTACGTACGTTCTGTTATTTAATCCCCAAAACAACCCCATGAAATGGCATTATTTTCCTCTCATTTTAAAGACGAAGACTCTTAATCTAAGAGGTACTTGGTATAGTTAAAATAAGCACAAAACACATAAACAAGCAAAACTTCAGATCCAGACAAATGGACCTGCTTTCAAATCCCAGTGCTATTATTTCCAGCCTGTGCAACCTTGGCCAAGCCAGGTAAGAAACCTGAAGGGATGATGCAACCACCTTTTGAGATTGTTGTGAGGATCAAACCCTATAAACACTCTTCACAGAGCCTGATGCCTCCTGGGCATTTAATAAGGAGAGAATGATGATGGTGACGATGATGACGATGATGATGATGATGGGGATGGGCTCTTAGAGCTGAAGGTGCCTTCAAGTTCAGCCCCAGCAACCTCCCCCAGTACCAGTACAGGAGTCAGAGCATTCCTGACAATGGTTCTGACCCTGTGTGGACACTTGGAGTGGGCACAGCTTAATGCTATTTGAGGGAGTCCATCTTGTGTTTAAAACAATCTTTCTATCTGTGCAAGTTTGTATATGTGCAGAATATACATGTAAGTTTGCATATATTTGTATACTTTTGTTAGCAGTAAGTACATTCACAAAGTGATCATTTCTAATACCAAGATGTCTAAGGAATGAACCATGGTGAGGAAGAAGGCCGGGCAGGCACCCTCTGCGCCACCCTCAGCATCATCCCCGATCTGTCTCTGGTGCTCTTGCTATCTGGGGAAGTGCTGTTTGAACCTAGGATATCTTTTCCTGAGGCCCACTCAGGACCTGGCAGCCCTGTGTGACAATTTTTACTCCAGCCCCAGAGGTAATTGAGGGATAAATATGTGCAATTATATCTAGCCTTCCAACCTTTGAATGCAACCTGAAATAATAATACTGTGTTTTTATTTCCTCTCCAGTCTGGACATAGGAAAGATGGTGGCAACAGTGGGCGCAGTGGTGGTGGCTGCTGTGACAGCAGTTCTAGTGGCTGCAGTGATGGTACTGGTTGCACTAGTGGCAGTGGTGGCAGTGTAGATTACGGTGTAATAATGGCAGTGGTGTTGGTTGTTCATCATGTAGTGGTGGTGGTGACGGGATGGCAGTGGTATTGTTGGTCATTGTACGATGGTGGTGGCACTATCAATGTGATGGTAGTGGTAGGGATTGTGGTGTTGGTCGTAAATGCTGATCATGATTTGATGATGGTGGCACTATTGGTGAATCAAGTAGATTGTGATTCCATACTTCAGATCAGTGCTTAAGCCTGATGTCGAGGTGGGAGGTTTGTATTTGAGGAAGCTTCTCCCAAGTGATCTAATATATACCGCCAGTTGTAAAACACTTTCCTAGGCCTGGGTCTTACAGGCAGTGCATCTCAGTGAAAGCAGCCTGATCCCCCTCATGAATTTGCCAGTGGAGTTAACTGAGTATTTTACAATGTGGGGTCTGAACACTCATGCAGCAGAATGGTCCATGAAACCTAAACGAGCTTAGTAAACCCTGAGATATCTGTCCTCCTTGGGAGTTACTCTGCACATCCACATGTTAGGGGTCCTCAGAGGATCTGCGAACTGCAACGAACCTGCTTCACTTTGTCTCCCCTGTGTTTTCCGAGCTGATATGATCACTGAACTGTTTCTTTGGGGTTGCTGGTAGGCGCCTGTAAACCATTACACAGAAGAGCTAGAGAAACACTAATCTAAACAACACTTGAAAAGAAAAATAAAACTTTTAAGAAAAATGTTCCCCCAGAGGGACTAATGTTTTAGTGCTTGGTGAGAATGGTTAGCTTTAGGTTAGTTTTGCAACTCTAAATTATGTCTTATATTACAAATGGAGAAAATCATCTACAATTTACATAATCAGAATTGACCGATGAATATATTAGATATGTAAAGTAGGGTATTATTAGAAACAAACCTCAAAAATGAAATTGCATTAAACTCCATAAAACATTTACAACCTAAGAAACCCATATCCTTTTTTTCTAAACATTTTTTTATTGGGATATAATTGACTTTATCTTTTTATCCCATATTCATAAAATTGGTAATTTGGTCATTATAGAAAAGCGGTCCTTGTTTACTTTAGAGCCCAGAGCTGATTAATAAAAGAACTTTGGGTAACTGAAAGGATGTGGTCCCTCCTCGACTGTCGGTGTTGACCCATGGTTCTCCACTGGTGCATAAGAATCACCTGGGATGCTTGGCATAAATTAAAGTACTTAATCCTCACTGCCAGAGAGCATGTCTAGGGCAGCCTGGAATAACGCATTTTAACAGTGACATCGATGGAGACCTCACTTTGAGAAATACCAGGAAAAGTACTGATGTTAAAACGTTGTCCTCCTCATTCCTCCCAATGCCATTCTTAGGAAAAATTCCAGTTTCGGGCTCCTTGTTGCTGCAGCGGTTTCAGGAGCAGCCTGGGTGGTGGAGGTGGGCTGGTGGGCTGCTCAGGTCTCTTCCCTAAATGCAAGGTCTGTTAACCTCGAGGGCAAAGTCCACACCCCTACCCCATGTGCTTATCGAGTTAGGAAGATGGTTCCTGATTCCTACCATGATCCCTTCCTATTCACTGAGTAATCGCTAATTTTAACACGAATAATGCAAAAAGTCAGCTAAGCAATTTAAATTTTATCCATAAAATTAAGCCCTGTGTTTCACCACAGCATTTAACTCCATGACCTATTTTATTGAATCCCTTAGCAGATCTTGGACAGTTTCCTTGAGTGTAAATTACCATGAAGGTAAATTGAAAATGTATCAAGAAATGGGCAAGGATAGTGCAGAATCAAGGAGTCGTCAAGCTTCAGTTGTTCTGAAGATTTTTAAAAAGTCTTTTCAATACAGTTAAAGGAAAGAATTGATTTGATTAACATGACTTTACCTTTCATAGATCCCCATCTGCCTGACTCAGCTTAGATGTCCCCTCCTCCAGAAAATCTGCCCCACCTGTTCAGAGCCTTTTCCAGGCTCCCAGTGTACCTCTGCCCCGCATTCACCACCTCATGGTCACTGTCTGTATCTCCGGGACTGAGCTGCCCCTGAGGGCAAGGCTCCCACCATATTTATTTCAGAATTGATGTGCTGATGCACTACCTGGCTTAAAGTCCGCCAGGCTGCTGCCTAAGTAAATGAGTGTGGCCCCCTCTTGCCTTTAGATGAAGAGAAATGGTGTTTGTCATGAAAACAAGGGAGAGGTGGGGGGAAATTCAGATTCAACTGATATTTCTAGGGTGCTCTTCGGCCGTGTGTTTGCCCTGAACTGGTCTCCATCGCCTCCATTAGCTCATTTGATTCAGGTGAAGAGACTGGGAACCAAGAGGTTAAATAATTTGCACGAGCTGAGTCTCATGCTCAGGTGTCCCTCTGCCTGCTCGCCCTCAAGTTCCCGCCACTAGTAAGCCTGTCTGGAGAAGACAGTTGAAGTGACGGATTGCCTGAGACTAGTTCTTCATTAATGGGAAACAAGGCTGCTTTGCACAGATTCCACACACACAGGCTGCCCATGGCTGTGCTTCCAGCTGCTCTCCGCTGTCTCCTTCAGTGGACCGCACACCAAGCCGGAACTGCCGGATGACAACCTGCTCCCCCAACCCCCGCCTTTCTTCCTGTGTGAAGTTCCTGCTAGATCCAAGGTCCCCAAAGAGAGGAGCCATGAGATCCCAGTATTTGGGAGTTCTGGGGAGTTGTCTTTTAAAACCAACCTACTCTGAAAGGACAGTCATTCCATTCAGCGGGTAGAGAGACGGAGCCAGGAGTTAGAAGGTGGGAAACAGAAGCACGCAAAAGAAGGAGGTTCTAATACCCTGAAAGCACACAGGACCCCGGGGCGCCCACACCCCATCGGAGGCTTCGTCCACGCTCAGATAACCAGAAGGCGCCGCCAGGTGACCAGCACCGGGTGCCTGAGACTTGGAGAAACAATGGTAGAGAAAGTAGCAGGAGAGAAGACGAAAAAGTCCTTCCTTCCAGGAGCAGAAGGGACATTTAAACCTTTTGAAATATTGCTGCTTTGTGTTTTTCGGAAGTTGCGCACAAAGCAAGCAGGACATTTGGAAATGAAAGGAAGAGAAACCTCAGGCTGACAAGCACAGGCATCGAAAGATTCTGGAGACCAGAGCGGGCTTCGTAGTGTGCAGGGTGAGTTTGCTGGTTGAAAGACTCTTTGCAGAGAAAGAAGTGAGGGAAATGCAGGGCAGACAGAAGAGCCGCGTGCTCTGAGGGCCCCAAAGAGGGAGGGAAGTTGATTACACTTCAGTAAAGGCCACCACGGTTCCAGCCGGCCCACTCTGGTTCCGGAGGACCCTACTCTGGGCTGATGGGAATGCCTGGATCTGGTCCCCCTGCTCCAGGCTTCTGTGATGCAGGCACACAGTGGCCGTCAAAATTGGTGGGTGCTTGTGGCCAGCAGAGCGATAAATAGGTGGTTTCAGGTTCCCCTGGACCACGAGAGCTGAGAGCAATCTGGCTGACGAAACAAACAACAAAAAGCAAAACTTGTCAAATAAGCTTGAAATCTGATGAAGAAAATTTTGAAAAGGATGCCAAAATGGCCTCAAAGCCTCAGTAGCCTCATGTTTCCCAGACCTAGCTTGGAGGCCAAGTTTAATCACAATAACCTCTTTTTAAAAACGTGCAGATCCATCCAGTTGAGATCCTGGTCTTTTTGTTTTCAACCTGCTTATCATCACTCTGGCCTCTTTTCTTTGTTTACTTGATTTTAACAACACTTGCTTCTGATATTTCTGAAAAGATTTCTGCCTTTCAAGACTTTGTTTCCCAGCGTTCTTTTCAGCCAAACAACCGAAGAAAGAAGCAAATGGACAAAAGGGTCCATGAAGTGGTTAGGGTTGGACTGTGCCTATGCCCGCAGGGACGCTGAGCTTCTCCCCAAAAAAGCCCAGATCTGGAGTCTGCCGAAGGGAGGAAGAGGACTAGAGATCAGCCTGCACAACGGGGCAGCCAAGTCTGAGCGTTACCTAATGCTCTTCTCAGTTGGTTTGACAAGTGTAGTTTTGTTTAAATGTGTATGGTAATTCTTAATAAAATGCTGCTCAATGTGCCAGAGCATTCTCTGTGGAAATAATGAAGTCTTGACACTTTGGGACACTATTAAGTCTTTGCTTCGTGGTTGGTGAGGCTGCTAGCATTTTAAGCAGCAGTAACATTTTATTAAAGCCCAGTCTTGCTGGGGGAGTTGGTCTCATCTGTTCAGGTCAGCCTAGAGGGGGCGGAATCTCTGTTGTACCCCAAAAGGACCTGGTTTGGGGCTGCACATAGACAGAGGTGGGGCCACCCAGTGGTACGCTTCTTAACCCTGGCTGGCTAAGGGCTCTCCAAACCTCACCATCAGTCATGAGTACAGTGCAATAGAAAAAGTACAGGCAGACCTGGGTTCAAATCCCAATCCTGTCATTTTCCGGTAGTGTAAACATGGGAAAATCTTATAAACTTTCTGAATCTCTGTTCCTGTCCCAGTATTATTACTGCATAACAAACTATCCCAAACTTAGTTTGTAAATTGACCATTTCGTTATACTCAGAGATTCGGTGGGTCAGGAATTTGGACAGCACAGTGCGGATGGCTTGTCTCTGCTCCACGATGTTTGGGGACTTAGCTGGGAGTGACTGGACAGCTGAGAGCGGGAATCATCTGGAGACTTCTTCACTTCATCACATCAACCTGGTAGTTGATGCTGGGTATCAGGAGGGATGTCAGGTGGGACGTTGACATTGACCCTAACACGTACACATGGCTGTGCTGTGGGGTCTCTCTGCATAGGCTAGTTTGGGCTTTCCCAGCCTAGTAGTTGGGTTCTAAAACCAAATGTCCCCAGAGCACAAGATAGAAGTGCACGGCATTTCTATGACCCAGCCTTGGAAGTCACTCAGTATCACTTCTACCACAAGCAAAAGTGCCCACTTAGGTCCCAGGGGAGGGGCACAGACTTCCCCTCTCGATGGAAGAGTGTCTGGGTTCTAGAAGAGCATGCAGGCTGGGAGATAACGTGGTTATCTTTGGAAAATACAATCTGCCACAATTCCCTCCTCTGCTGACCCACTAGGCCAGGGAGTGGAGGAAATAACCATTGCCAAGCAGTAGCTAAGTGCCACAAACTGCTCATATGCTATCTAATTCTCATAAGTTTGAAGTATTCCACTAATTCTGGCATCTAGGAGAATAGAAGGGGTAGTGGCTACCTTCTGTATTCTCTCACAGGGATGGCACAAGCAAGCAAGTTTTAAGTTTTTGTTAATGTAGCATCTGCTAATATCCCATTGGCCAAAGCAAGTCTCAGGGCCAAGCCCAAAGTCAAGAAGTGGGGAAGTACATCCTGCCTTTGTGACACTGCGGCAGAGGTGTGGGTGTGTAATACTGTAATGGCAGAGTGAGGAAGTAGGGCGGGCCAATAATTCAATCTACCGTAGCCATTTTCTAGAACAAAGAAAATTGGATAAGGATATTGTGGCATTACAGTGAGTGTTTAACAGTATTATCTTGGATGCAAAATACCCATATAAAGTAGTAGGTTATCAAATTTCTAATAAAAGAATAATTCAACATGACCAGGTAGCATTTATCCCAGATATTCAAGGACAATATACCATAAAGATATCTATTAATGTATCACATTACTAAGGCAGTATATTTTTATGAAACCTAAATCATCATAGCGATACACACTTAAAAGTCATTCAAGAATATCCAACACCTACTCAGGGATTTTTTTTTTAAGCTCTTAGTAAATTAGAACTATAAGGATACTTACCTAGCATGATGCATAATGGCATAACGCTTCGGAAGCATTCCCACAGAAGCAAGGAAACAGAAAAGAATGCCTGCTTACCACTGTTATTTTCCAATGGCGTCAGTCAAAAATAAGAAATATAGTTATATAGAGGAGACTCGGTTTTCATTATTTGCAGGTGGAGTTACTGTATCCCTAGAAAATCCAGGAGAAAAACTATGAGAACAAATAAGTTCAGTAAGGTAGCCTAGAGTCAAAAGAAACAAGTGGAAGTACGGAGTTTTCTATGTAACAGTTGTAATAGACTGCAGTTACGTATAATAAAATATGAGGAAGAAGAAGATCCATTCACAAGAGCACCAGCCAAGGACGCATGTCCCCACGGCTAACCTGAACTCGAAGTGAAGGGCCCTGAGGGCAGCAGCTCTGCCCTCTGCTGAGAGCTTGACTAAATGGAAATATGACCAGCTGCCCCTGGGAATGGATGTTTATTGATCGGCTTTCCAGAGGAAATGCTACCCATGGCTATTTTTCTTTGTTTAACTTGAGAAAAGTCTCACAGGGGTCTCCTGGAAGACTAACCAGTGCTCAGAAAGCTCTCTCAGACGTTAAAATGTAATTTTTAAAAAAGTGATTAAATGAGTGTGATACTGACTCTAGATGGTACGATGAAACATCAAGTCTACATAAAAAGAGAATATGTGGTAAGGGAAAAACAAAAAATAAGAGGGGGGAAGGTTATTTAATAAAAGGAAATGGGACCATCAGTTAAGTATGTGTAGAAAAAAGTAAATTTGGTTTCCTACCTTATATATTTCAGTCGGTAAAATACTAAAGATCAACCTTGGAAGTGGAGAATTCCCTGTCAATGGCTCTTTCCTTTGATCTGCAGCTCCCTCCTTGAACTACACAAGCAAGTGTATTTCTAAGATGCAAAGAAAAATTGCAGTAAACCTAAATGTTGCCTTTATCCTTTTGCTGTGAACATAATAGTTAAACAGGAACCTACGCAGGCTCTGACAGGGCTGCCCAGCAGCCATACTGGGCAGGCAGAGCTTTCCCGAGGTGGCTGACTGGTCAGAGAGAAGTCACAGGTCATGTGAGAAGACGCTGCACTTCCAAAGAAGGTCTTTGCCCACAGATTCCGGCCAGGTGGCCCTCCACTCAAGAAGACAACCTTTTTAAATCTCTGGTTCTCCGTGAGTTTCATGAGGAGAGTGTGATAATAGCCGGAGAGCAGGCTGTCGTGAACAAGGAGCCCCTTCTGAGGACAGTGAAGGGCTTTTGGAATGAAAAATATCACATTGTCACCAAATTAGTGCTCAGTGGAGACAGGGCAGCGGGCAGGCGATTTCTGGCAATTAAATAGAGAATTAGAACACCAGTCCAAGGAATTCTTCCAGAACTCAAGAAAAAGTTAAGGATATGAAAATTGTGAGTTGAAACAGAGAAAGGATGCAAGTGAACAGAGCACAGGAGCAATAACAATCAGAGAAACGACAGAAGAAAGTATCCCTGAGATGAAGACTTGAGGTTCTACTTCACGCACGTGGGGACTCTTACTTGGTTGAAGACCCACACCTCAGTCCTGGCAGCTAGACTGGAGTTGGCGGAAGCTCCCAGATGTGGTGGAGGAGCCCTCCATATGGCTGCTAACAGACTCGACAGGCCAGCGTTCAATATGCTCAGTAAAAAGAGCTCGTACACATCAGTAGACAAAAGAGCAATGAATGTGAACAGGCGGTTCACAAAGGGGAAATATAAATGTCTAATAAATAACAAAAATCACACAAGTAATTTAAAATACAAATTGTAAACCACAAAAGAAGTCCTACAAATTGGCAAAGAGTAGTCCCAGTAGCAGCCAGGACGGGGTGACGTGGGTCTCAGCCCCTGCTGGTGGCTCTCTCCTCTGGTTCAGAACAGCAGTTTTGCAGGATGTAGCAAAAGCCCCCAAAATATTCAAGCCGATAATTTTCCTATCTAATAATTTATCTCAAAAAATTATTCAAAACTTGCAACAAAGATCTGCAAAGATGGTCACAATATATTGATTCTAGTCCAAAAAAATTATTTTTTTAATCTCTATTATTATGCAAATGATATTTTCAAGAGTGCTAATGGTCAAGAAAAATGCTCATGACATGATCTAAAGAAAGAAGATAAAAAATTGAGTTTACATCATATGCAGAAAAATATATAGAAGAAAAAAACAAAGAAAAGTCACCAAAATAGAAACATTATTGACCTCTTAGGTATGCTTTGTTAACTTTTTATTCTTTATACTTTTTGGTATACTGAGGTATTTCTCCAAAGTGCATTAATTTTTAAACTTATTTTGTATATTTATAAACATGTATGTAATAAAAGTGGAGTTACTGTAAGGCTTATAGTAACTTTGTTCCCTCCCTCCCCACCCCTGCTTCCCGGTCCCCCAGCAATGGCATTTGACTCATTCAGCTGTTTTCTCTAGTGTTTGACTCCCTGTTTCTAAATAGTAAGCTTGTACTGTTGTTTCTTGATTTTTCTGATTTAGATATTATCTGTTGGTTTCCAATTATGAAAATGAAGATTTCACTCTCTGACACCTCTACCCTCTCACTCATGCTTCATCTCCACCACATATTCCCAAATTGATTAGCTCATAATTTTGGGTTAAATTAATATTTATCGTTACAGTTATGTCTGTGTAAATGGCCTTAATTAAACCATGTAGCACACTGTGATTCCATTGCCTCATATTAACTCTGGTTTTTCCTAGAGTTAAGATTCGCTTCATTTATTTGTTTCCTTAAGTTCCTTATACCTGCTACTAACTCAGTTCCAAATTGTCCAAAACCCTTCTTAGTACAAACAGGCTCATCAGGTCCTCTGTCTTTTCCATTGTGTTTCTGCTCACATCCTTCCCGGAGTCCTCTGGCTCCTGTCTGGATGGCTGGCTCTAGGCATCTGCTACACCACTGTCATCTGGGCTCTCCCTTCACTGTTTTCCTGGGGAGTCCTTTGCCTCTCTCCTGATTTGGAACCCTTGTTTCTTGGATCCCATGCCTTCTGCTTTTTTGGTTTACTCTTGTTTTGGTGGAATGCCTCCTCCAGTATCTTTCTGAGACAGGATCTCTGGGAGATAAATTTTCTGAGACTTTGTATATATGCACACAACTTTATTTCACACTCCAATTCAGGGGTTAGTGATCTATAGCTCACAGGCCAAATCTTGCCCATAGTCTGTTTTCATTCTTTCTATGAACTGAGAATGAGCTTTTGGAATATATGACACAAAGACTATATGTGGCCCACAAAGCCTAAACTACTTACTATCTGTCCCTTAATAGAACAGTTTTCTGACTCCTGTTCTAATTGATTGTTTGGTTGGCTAAAAATAAAATTCTAGGTTGGAAATAATTTTCCTTTACTGTTTCAAAGACTTGACTCCACTGTCTTCTGGATCGCAGATTTGCTGTTGGAAGTCCAATGCTATCTTGTTTCCCATCCTGTGTAGTCAACCTCTGGTTTTCTCTCTGGAAACTTCTAGAATCTTCTCACTAAACCTGGTGGTCTGAAGTTTTATAATGGTTTGCCAGTGTGTGGACCTTCTTTTGTCCAAAGTGCTGAGTACTCGGAGAGCCTTTGATTATGAAAATTTATGTCCTTCTAGTTAAGGAAGATATTTATATTATTTCTTTGATGGTTTCCTCCATCTGTTCTCCCTCAGGACTTTCTGTTAGTTAGATGTTGGACCTCCTGGATCAAGCCTCTAATTTTATCTTCTTTTTGGCATATAATTTCCTCAAATTTGTCTTCCAGTTCCTCTAATGATTGATTTTATTCTGCTCTCATCCTCCAGAATGTAAGTTCCCTGAGGACAAGAATTGGTCTGCTTCATCACCAGTGCATTTCCCCAGGACCTAGCACAGTGCCAGCATGTCATAGGCAGTTGGTGAATGTGGTTGAATGAGTGAATATTTTTTAATTTCTAAGAGCTTCTTGCTGTTTTCTGATAGTTCCTTTATAAAGCACCCCATTCTTGTTTCATGGGTGGGCTGTCATCTTTCTGACTATGTTATTTGGAGATTTTTGGAATTTCCTTTACTCTCTGCATTGCCTGTGTGTCCTCTGAGTGCCTTTTCTCCTGCTGGTTGTTTTGGTCTCTGTCTTTCATAGTTAGCACCTTTCTAAAATTTGTCTCTTGCTAGGCTGTCCACTCATATTTGCAGATCAGGCCCTAAATGCTGGCTGAGAGCTCTGGGTGTGTAGGTGAAGCTGGTGGGCCTCATGGCCATATGGTCAGGCCCGAGGTCCAAGACCCAGAATGAGAGTGTCCATAAGAGTCTTCTCCTGGGTGAGTCTGTTGCCCAGAGAGACATGTCCAGCCTGGTATTCTGGGAGCCACGCTTAATCCTCCTGCTTTAAGAATGGTACTTGCCCTCCCCACAGCTCTGCCTGTATCTGGGAGTCCAGGGTCTCTCTGGTCCAACCTCAGCAGAAAGCAGATATCTCGCTTTCTGCCAGGATGAGAATAAGGTAGACAATTGGATCTAGGGGCTCCTTAGACAAACTCTTGACCATTCCTCCTGCATTCAGGCCCCCTGGCACCCCCACCTGGAAAGGCTCCTCCAGTTCCGGAGCCACTCTGGGCTTCCACTGTGCTGGGCAACTTGCCTCTTACCGCCTTCCCTGCCTGCAGACTTTGCTCTCTTACTGTAGTTCATCAGCTTTCCAGCTTCCAAAATCTTATTGACCTTTCCCAGCTCTTGTTGTCTCCTTTCCCATTCTCTTTGCCCTTGTGATTTCATACTTCTTTTGTTCCTTTATAGCCATTTTCTTAGAGCTCCCAGAAGGGGTGGAGATGAACAAGGAATTCTATCCACCATGTTAAAGATACAGCCATGTGTTGCTATGGTAACCCCAAGGTAAGGATAGTACTTCCTACTAAGTGATGTGCTAGGCATGTTACCCCCAGTGAAAGGATAGGTTCATGTCCTTGGGGAGCTGTCAGTCTCACGGGAACGACAAAGGCGAACAGATTTTACCATACAAGTGCTGTAATGGAGGTGCGTCTCGGGGCAGTGGTATCACCTGAGAAGTACCTGTATCTACCCGGGGAAGAAGGGGTCACTTGAAGCAACACTGGGATTGTGGGAAAGGGACAAGCCTTCAACTCATGACCACTTGGAGGGCAAGGAGGAGTTTTAGCCTAAATTGTTGTTTGTATTGACCTTCTCTCCTGGGTGCTATAATAGAGCATTGATGTCTCAGTGCATGACCTGGCTTCTCAAGATGAGCTAAACCACCGCAGGTGACACCTGGGTCTCCAAGACACCCGGCAGAGCTGCCTGGAAGGGCCCCTGGCCTGCCACCCCCAGCTTCCTCCAGTAAAGCAGAGATTAAGGTGAAGGTTAAATGTACATAAATTGCCCGAGAGAGTTGGCACCTGACAGAAATTGGTCCTCCAGCCCCCATTTTTTGTAATGAGGAGAAGAGAAAGAACTAACATGTTCCATGTATAACATGAGACTCAGATGTGCAGAAATACAACTTACTTTTCTTTCTATAACACTCAACTTTCTCTTAAGCCACTATTTCCATGAATAGTGAAAAAATTTGCCACTTCAAGGTAAATATCTTCCGATTTTAAAGTTTATTCTCTTACAGGTCAATTTTTAATCAAGTTCATCTTTTCCTGCCTACTTCCCCAAGAGTGAGTTAAGCATCTTAGGTGGCTTATCATCCTGGCATCTGAAAAGCAGCATCAGCCCTCAATGCCCTGTAGCTGAGAGGTCTGCCCTTGACCTTGGTCATTGGCCTCTATCCTCTCTGCCTCTACAGTTGAGGTCTCCTCAGCTGCTCTGGGCTCAGGCACTACCGCTGCCATCTGGGCCCATGCCTGGGCTTTCCCCGGTACTGCCAACACCATGGTCCCTGGGTTTTGGTGGCACACCCTGTAGCTCCCCTCAGTAGCCCTCCTGACTGTTAATTCTCAGCCTCCATTACCACTCTTCTCAAGTAGCCTTAGGAATTGTTATGGATCTCTCCAAAGGAGCTACACCCTCAGGGCTGGAGTGAACTAGATCTTAATCCACATCCTTTCCCCAATCCTAGAGGACTTCAGAGAAGCCTTGGTCCCTTGGTTCTAAGGCAAGCAGAAGAAGAAAAAGGAAAGGATAAAATATTGCTAAGAAGAAATGGCCACACATCAGCCTTTGCTCAGATTTGCAACCTTTTGCCTGGATTAGTCAAAGAAGCTCAAGTCAAGAACTTGATTTAAGGTCATCTAGGACTCCTATAACTCCAGGTGCCTGGCAAAAGCAGACATGAAGCCTTTCTGGAGGAGGGCGTATCTATCTTAGGCCTAGGGAGCTCCCTAAATAACTAGTCATGGGTGTTGACCAGCAAGCAGTCACAAATAGTGAAGCACAAAAGAAAAAGACAATACGAATAAGCACTAGCAGAAACAACAGACAACAAAAACAACTTGTACAGACTTTGAAATTGGCATTGTCGGATACAGATTTTAAAAGTTATGCTTTTATTTCAAGCAAAAAGAAACTATAAGTGACTTACCAGATTTGATGAAGAACCAATGAGAACTTCCAGAAATGATGACTGAAATAAACAAAATTAAATGCTCGGTGAAGGGCCACTAAGAAGACATAACAATCCTAAATTTGTGTACACCAAAAAAGAAAGTCTCAAAATACATGAAGTAAAAACTGATAGAGCTGAAAGGCAAAACAGAAACATTCACGGTTTTAGATGGGAACTTCACACTCAGCTCTCAGCAGTTGACAGAAAATCAGCAAGGACATAGAAGAACTTAGCAACACAGTCAACCAACAGGGTCTAATTGATATGTATAGAACTGTTCATCCAAGATCAGCAGAATATACATTTTTTTCAAACACCTGTGGAGCGCTCACTAAGAAAGGCCATATTCTGAGCCATAAGAAAAACCTCAGCAAGTTTGAAAGAGTTGAAGTCATACAGATTATGGTCTCTGACCCTAATGGAATCAAACTGAAATCAATAAAAGAACGACAATAGGAAAATACTAAAACACTTGGAAATTAAACAACTAAACAATCCGTAAGTCAAAAAGGAAGTCTCCAAGGAAATTTTTAAAAATACATAGAACTAATGAAAGAGAAAATACAACATACCAAAATATGTTGATACAGAGCCAGCCCTGATGGCCTAGTGGTTAAAGTTCAAGGTGCTCACTGCTTTGGTGGCCTGGGTTCACTGCCTAGTCACAGAACTACACCACCCATCTGTCAGTTGCCGTGCTGTGGCAGTGGCTCACATAGAATGGCTAGAAGCACTTACAACTATGATATAAAACCATGCACTGAGGCTTTGGGGAGGAAAAAAAATATATTGATGCAGCTAAAACAGTACTAACAAGGAAATTTATAACACTAAATGCTTATATTAGAAAAAAAAGGAAAGGTCTCAAATCAGGGAATAAAAGGCATACAAATTGGAAAGGAAGAAATAAAACTTTCCCTATTTGCATGTGACATGATTGTCTATGTAGACAATCTCAAAGAATCTATAAGAAAGGGAAAAAAAGCTCCTAGAATAAGTGAGTTCAGTTGCAAGATAAAGATCAACAAACAAAAATCAATCATATTTCTGTATACTATAGATACATTTCTATATTTTATATAATAACAAACGTGAAAACCAGAATTAAAATCATAATGCCATTTACAGTTGATCTACAGTGAAATACTTAGGTATAAATCAACAAAACGTGTGTAGAATTTGTGTCCTGAAAATTACAAGATGCTTAAGAAAGAAATCAAAGACCTAAACAAATGAAGAGACATACATCTTCATAGATTAGAAGACTCAAAAGTTCAATGAATGATTTGGAATTAGATTAGAGCAAAATATAGACCTAGTGAACTGGAATAGTGATCAAATGAAATTATCCAAGATGGAGTGTAGAAAAAGAGGGTTTCTTTTTTTCTCTTTTTGGTTTTTTTTAATTCCGTAAGAGAAGGTAGGAGATATGGAGGCTACATATATACAATCAGAGAGCTAGAAGAAAAGGGAAGAGGAAAGGGGGCAGAGGCCATTTCTGAAGAGATAATAACTAAGAATTTTTCAGATCTAATAAAAGACATCAACCCACAGATTTAAAAGATCCAGTGACTCCAAATCAAGATAAGTAAAAAGAAATCCATATGTAGACAAAGAAAAAGTTGAAAGCAACCAAAATATACAGATGACCTTCATAAGAATGAAGGTTAGATTACAGATGGCTTCTCAACAGCAACAATTGAAGCTGGAAGACAGTGGAACAGTAACTTGAGAGTACTGAAGAAAAAGGTTGGCTAATCAATTATTTTAAACCCAGTGAAAATATCTTTCAGGAATGAGGGTAATATTTTGAAAATGTTTTTCAAGAATAACTTAAGGAAATTCTACAGGATATGGTCTGTCAGTAGGAGAGTGATTCTTAGCTAGAAGGTCTGATATGCAAGAAGAAATGGAAAGCAAAGAAAATGGCAAATATATAGGTAAATTTACATGAGTACTGGTTGTATAAAACAGAATAATAAGGTCTAACAGTGTTAGGGAAAAATAGACTGAAAATATCTACCACAATGACACGTAAGTCAGTAGGTGGTAAATGAAGTTACAGAGTTCTGCAGTCCTCATGTTGTTGAGGAAGAGGTTAAAGGTCTGGATTTACGTGGCATATAAAACTGTATATGTAACTTCCAATCTGAGAGAAAAAAAAAATGAAATAAAGTCCAAAGAGAGGCAGGAAAAGAGAAAAAAAAACCATGAAATTTGTGTGACAAAAAAAATACACAAAATAAGATGGTAACTTGAAACTTAAATATATCGACATTCACATTAAATGTCAGTAAACTTAATGTTCCAGTTAAAAGTCAATAATTGTCAAACTTGACAAAAAATTTTTTTAAAGACAGCTATAGGCTATTTACAAAAGACTTGCCTAGATTAGAAGTATAGAAAGGTTGAAAGAAAAAAGATGGAAAAAAAATATGCCATGCATATGCCAACCAAAATAAAGCTGTTGAGGCTATATTAATATCAGACATGTAGACCTGAAGTGAAGAAGCATGACTAGAGACAAAGAGGCTCAAGTCACAGAAAGATGTGTAAGAATACGAAATATGTAGGCAATAACATATTCTTAAAATATGTGAAACAAAAATTGAAAGAACTAAAAGGAAAAATAGAAACATCCACAATCATAGTGGGAGAATTTAACATGCCTCTCCCAGTAGCTAATACAAGAGGCAGACAAAAAAGTCAGTAAGAACATAGATTTAAACAAAAACAATTAGCAGTCTCGACTAAATGGACAGAACATTGCACCCAGCTATCACAGATTACACGTTCTTTTCAAGCACACGTGGGACATTTACCAAAACTGGCCATAACCTAGGACATAAAGCAAATATCAACACATTTCAAGTGATTGAAATCAATATAGAATATGTTCTCTGACTGCAGTGCAACTAAGCTGGAAATCAATAACAAAAAGATAAGCAAAATCTCAATATGTTTGGTAATTAGCAAAAATAGTTCTAAATAACTCATGGATCAAAAAAGACAATAATGGAAATTAGAAAATATTTTGAACTGAATGTTCATGAAGAACACTACATATAAAAACCTGTGGGATGCATGTAAAGACATGCTTAGAGGGAAATTTATAGCCAGAACTGTTCGTATTAGAAAATAAGACAAGCTGCGTATCAGTTAGCTGACCATCCACCACAGGAAGTTAGAAAAAGACCAGCAAAATAACACCAAGAAGGTAGGAGGATGGAATTAATACAAATAAGAACAGAAATTGAGATATGGAAAACAAACATTTAGCAGAGAAGATCAGTAAAGCCAAAAGTTGGTTCTTTGAAAAAACTCACAAAATGACAAACCTCTAGCAAGACTGAGCAAGGAAGAATAATAGAGACACCACCAACATTAGGAATGAAAAGGACAGCACTACAGATGGTGTAGACGCTAAACAGATAAAAGAATATTGTGAACAACCTTATGCCAATAAATTTCAAAATTTAGATATAATAGACAAAATCCTAGAAAAAGTAAATTGCCAAAAATTATAATGAAATAAAAATCTGGATCGTTTTATCACCATTAAAGAAATTAAATCAGCAGTCAAGAAATTTCACATAAATTAAACTCGAGCCTTATAAGATTTCACTGATGAATTCTACCAAACACTTAAGAAAAAAATGTTATTTCAATCCTACCCAAGCACTTTAGAGCATATAAAAAGAGAGAATTCTCCCCAACACTCTTTATGAGGCATAACCTTGGTACCAGAACCTGATTAGGACATTAGGGGAACAGAAAATTATAGATCTCTCTTCCTTCCTTAAAAAAATTAGCAAACTGAATCCATCAATACATTAAAAAGATAATATATCTTGACCTAATCGAGTTTATCTCAGGAATGCAATGTAAAGACTAGAAAGTTAATCAATGCAGTCCACTAGGTTAACTGACTAAAGGAGAAAAATCACACAATCATTTCAAGAATTGCAGAAAAAGCATGTAATAAAACTCATTTATGATGAAAGCTCTTAAACTAGGAATAGCTGGGAATGTCTCTTAAAGTAACATGTTTTCCAGGATCAGGCTAGGCTGCAATAACAAATCCCCCAATTTCAGGAGCTTAACATATTAAATAAAGTTTCTCTCTCATCAGATAAATTCCTTGTAGGTACAGCAGATCTGCAGGGCAGTTTCTTTCCAAGTTGTGTCTCAGGGCTCCTGGCAGGCCCTATTGATGGCTTTGCTACCTTCATTGTAGCTTTCAGATTCACTATGAAACAGTTGGAAGGTCATACAAGAGTTTTTATGGCCAAGGCTAGATGGGCATACATCACTTCCACCCACGTCCCATTGATTATAACTCAGTGAAATCACATAAACCCAACCTAATTTCAAGAGCAACAGAATTGTTAGCTTCGTGTGTGCCTAAAGAGAGGAAAAATAAAAATGGGTCTTAAGAACACGTGGCATTGTCTCTCCCACAACTGAAAAATGATATCTACAGAAGACTCACAGCGAACATCGTATGTAATAATGAAACGTGAAAGCTTTTCCTCTAACAGTGGGAGTAAGACAAAGATGCCTGCTAACGCCATCTCTATACAGCATCATACTAGAGGTCTTAAACAAGACAATAAGAAAAAGAAATAAAAGGTATAAGGATTGGAAATGGAGCAGCAAAATTCTCGGTATTTTCAGATGGTATTATTTTGGACATAGAAGAGTAAAAAGACTCTGCAGATAAACTATTAGACTTAATAAGAGAGTTTAGGAGGATTACCAGATACACATTCAGGATACCTAAATCAATTATATTTCTACATATCAGCAACAAACAGAAAAAAAAAGTATTTTTAAAAAATTCCATTTATCGTGGCATCAAAAAAATCAAATATCTAGGAATAAATATTACAGAATATGTGTAAGTACTCTACAAGAGAAATTGTAAAACTTTATTTAGAGACATTTAAGAAGACCTAAATAAATGGAGAGATATACCATGCTCATGGATTAGAAGGTTCAATATTGTAAAGATGTCAGTTCTCTCTAAATTGAATTACAGATTCAATTCCTATAAAATTTCAGCAGGTTTTTTTTTTTGGTGGGGACGGTTTCATTTTTGTGGAACTCGATAAGCTTTCTAAAATTTATATGCAAAATGCAAAAAGTGAAGAATTGCCAAAACATAAGTGAAAAAGAACAAGGTGGGAGGGTTTTCTTAAGTAGATTCAAGATGTACAATAAAGCTAAACTAAGCAAAGCAGTGTGATGTTGCACAAGGACAGGCAAATAGAGCAATAAGACAGAACAGAGAGCAGGGACCGTTTCGTGCCTGCAGACACTTGATGTTGTACATGGGTGGCAATGCACACGGCAGAGTGGTAAACGTTGCTGGAATAATTGACTGTCCAATTTGAAAATAATAGCACTCACATCATGCACAAAGACCCAAGTGTGAAAAACAAAACTATAAACATTTTATGACATAATACAGAAAAATGTCTTCATACCACAAAATGCACTAGCCATAAAGAAGAAAACTAATAACCCAACTACGTTAAAATTAAGAACTTTTGTTTTCAAAAGATTCCATAAAAAGAATAAGACAAGCCATAAAGTAAGAGAAGATATATATGACATATATAACCAGTGAACAAAGGGCTAGTATTTGGAATATATAGAGAATTCTACAAATCAATGATAAAAAGGCAGACAACCCAAAATATGGGCAAAAGATTTAAACAGGCACTTCACAAAAAATTAAGCTTGAATGTTTAATAGTACATATGAATAAATACTCAGCCTCAGGAAGCAGAAAAATGAACATTAAAACCACAGTGAGATATAACTACACATCTGTCGGAGTGGGAAAATCCTAACAATAACCCCAGATGCCCTGGCGTGGAGCAAATGAAACTCTCAGACACCCACTGGTTGGAGGGTAAAGAGCTGCAACCACCTTAGAAACTGTTTGACGTTATCTAGTAAAGCTGCAAACGCACCTAGCCCATGACTCAGCGCCGCCACTCT
This sequence comes from Equus asinus, assembly GCF_041296235.1. Classification (NCBI taxonomy): domain Eukaryota; kingdom Metazoa; phylum Chordata; class Mammalia; order Perissodactyla; family Equidae; genus Equus; species Equus asinus. The sequence continues at coordinate 85,728,450 of NC_091810.1, read as the reverse complement.
TACGTGAGTGTCCTAAGAAATAACGTGTGCTTTTGCGCACAGGGAGACTTGTGCAAGGATGTTCGCAGCAGCGTCGTTTGTGATTGTCTGGTCAAACAAGTCCATCAGCAGTAGAATAGATCCGTTGCGTGGTAGATAATCCTCCAGTGGAATATCTTGGGTGGACTGCATGAATTTCACTTACATAAAGTGAAAAAGGCTTAAGAATAAGTTCAGTATGATTCCATTTATAAAAGTTTCAGAAGCAGGCAAAATGAATCCGTTTTTTAAGGATGCATAAATACATGGTCAAGCTATAAAGAAAAGCAAGAGAATTAATATTATAAAAATAAGAATAGTGATTAACTTCCGTCAGAGTGGGATTGTGATAAGAACTTCTGATGTTCCAGAGTGTTCTGTATCTTAACCTAGGTGATGATTAAAGCAGGGTAGGCTTTACAACTCTTCATCAAACCGTATGTGTTTTATACCCTTTTATGTGCATGTTATATTTTATAGTACATTTTTAATATATCATGTACTATTAAAACATTATCCCACTACACAAACATTATCTAATTTTATCCTTACCGCGAGGTCCTGCCAAGCAAGTATTATCCCATTTTACAGGTAGGAAACCTGACGTTCAAGTGGCTGAGTATTTTATTTTTTCCAACAGTTGGGTAATTTGCCTAAGGCGTCCTAGTAAGCGATGGGGCTGCAGCTCACACCCAAGGTGTCTTGAGTCCCAGTCATTCTCTTTCCATGATGGTTCTCTGTAGCTTCTTCAATGTCATTGTAGTTTAAAACTTAAAATGCCCCATTCTCCAGTCCCTGCACCACGCAGTGTCACTCATCGGCACAGCCCGCGTCTTTTCCCACTCCCTTAGCAGCGCCTTCCTCCAAAGCCGGCAGTGGGCCTCTGCAGTCAATCTGCTTCCCATCACCCATCTACCTGGTTCATGCTAAACCCCATCCCTTCGATCTTTGATCCACAAAATCCCCTATTTTTTCTAAGAAACTGTATGTAACTATTGTCCCATACCTGATTAGAGAATGATAGTGCCCCTGTTAAGTCCCGCAGAGGGGACAGTCATGATGTTCCTTAAACATATTCTGACCCTAACTGTCCACATTGCTATATGGGAGCCTTGCCTGACTCCACCCTTACAGCCTTCTGTAGCAGACTCTGGCGGAGAGGCAAATGGTCCCTGAGGTAGCGCCTTTGCCTTGCCTAAGGGAGCTGGATCACCCAGGATTGAATGCCAGGGTCTGCTCCCACTCAGGACGAGGCACAGAGATTTTTAGCACCTGCCTGAATTTAGGCTGCCAGGTGGCGAGCATTTTGGCAACACCACTGTTCTCCCTTGCCTAGGAATGTACCAGGTGATAGCAGGTATCATCTCTCCTGTCAATGACAAGTACGGGAAGAAAGACCTCGTGGCTGCCCGGCACCGGGTGGCCATGGCCCGGCTGGCCCTGCAGACGTCCGACTGGATCCGGGTGGACCCCTGGGAGAGTGAGCAGGTGCAGTGGTTGGAGACGGTGAAGGTGCTGAGGTAACGATGGGCCTGCTCTGTGATGTCCGGGGCCACGGGATGCATCTGCAGAACCCATGGGGTGAAAGGTTGGGACAGAGTGGGGAGTGGGCTGTCAGCCAGGCCTTCTCAGCCAAAGTTTGAGATGTGTTACTCCTTATCAGGAGAGAGGCCAACAGACATATTCTCAGAGAGTTCCTGGGCAAGAAAACCACTGCCCCGCAGGAGGCACTTTGTGGAAACGCCCCATCTTGTTTTAGAGGACGGTAGCATCCGGGCTGCAGTGCCACCACTTAGCTGTGTGACTTTAGGCACTTGACTTCCCTGAGACACACTTCTCACTTGCAAAATGGGGACAATAAAACCTAGTAAGGATTTAAAAAGTGTAAATAACTTTTCTGACCCAGAACCACATAAGAATATTCACTAAGTGGGGCTTTTTTTTTTTGGTCTTCACTGAGTAGGTTGAAAACTGCGTCTACTTAATAAGCCATCTTTTCTAATGGTACAAATCCTGGGTTCTGTAAATCTAGACTTTTATGTAAAATTGAAAAAGAAAGACTATAAATCTAGAAATAGTTGCTCAGGAGTTTTTTTTTTTTCTTTTGGCATCGCTGTTAGCATTCAGCGAAAGTAATTTGCTGTTTAAAAGCCCCAGCAGGTCCTGCGTGTTAGGACAATGGGTCACTGACTTGTGTCCTGGAAGCTTTACTTGTGTCGGGGATTTTGCTAGAGAGGCAGGAAGTCCCCTGTCCTGGCTGTCAGAGGGGATCTTGAGGTGGCCTGGCTGTCACTATGACAGCCAGCTCTGCTGGAAGGGATTGCACACTGTGGGCTGTCGTTTATCTGTTTGGAAGCACTAGGATCGTCAGGGCATAGGAAGCACAAGGGAAAGGCTGAATAATTGGCAGGCCTGTTCATAATCTGTTTTGGTTTTCATTTTTTGCATCTTCAAATTCACTTGGGAGAAAAATGTTTACCTTTTTCGTAAAAGTAAACATTTAGGTACATATCCTGGTTCTTATTTACTTGGGAAAGAACCAGCTAGAAGCATTCAGCAGCTACTTCAGAACCTGTTGCCAAATTGAAAGGAGAGCAAATAGGAAATAATTGTTAGGACACAGGCTGGCTTTTTTTTAACATAAGGAATAAATTTTCACCTAGATCATCCTCTCAGAATAAGCAGTAGAGTCAGCTCTCATTTATCTAGGCTAACAGAGGGGAATGGAAACAAAACAACAGATAAGCCGACAAATCGTTTGGCTTTAACAGTAGTCAGGAACAAACTGACGCTTCCCGCCGCCTCCACCCTGTAAGAGGCAGCGGGGCCGAGGGCCCAGGTTTTGGGGTCCACATTAGTAGCTAAGTGACTTGCCGTAAGTGAGGTAGCCTCTCTGAGCCTCAATTCCTCACCTATAAAGTAGAAGTCACACCACCTGCTTCACTGGGGTGCTGTGTGAATTAAATGGGAAGGTGTAGGCAGAGCACCTGGTTTGTGGTAGGTGCTGATACTGTTCGCTCTCTTCCCTGCATCCCTAACCCCGGCCCATAACTTGTCCTCAAACAGAGAAGCCATTTCTGGAGAAATCGGAACTGAGCACAGCACTACATAGTACTGCTACTGCTTCTGCTGCAAAATGCAGGCGGGAGCTAAGATTTTACCGAACACAGTCTTTTCCTTTTTTTACTATACCCTTTTGTCCAGTGCTTTTCAGCCCTAGCTGCACATTGAATCACCTGGGGAGCTTGAGTCTTACCCCGGAGACCGGATGTCATTGGTCTGGGTGGGACGCAGGATTTTTAAGAGCTCCCGGGTGATTTTAATGTGTGGCCAGGATTGAAGCCACAGCCTCAGTCACCAAGTCTGTGAATCGTGCCTATGACTAGTACCAAGATCCATCCAAACGAGTGGTCTCAACTCTGTAGAAATCACCTCCAACTCCCCACCCCACCCCGCCCAGATTTTGATTTGTCTGGGGTGGCATCTAGGCATGGATATTTTTTAAAAGGTCCTCAGTGATTTATTTTGTGCAGCCAACATTGAGAATCCACTGATATAAATAGTCAACATCATTTTATCAGATAGCTGATTAAGATTTTTTTTTCAGTATCTGGAGTGAGCTTCATCTCCAGAGTCTATCTGTTGCATTAGAAAATTTGTTTGTGGGGTCAGCCCCGTGGCCAAGTGGTTAAGTTCGCACACTCTGCTGCAGCGGCCCAGGGTTTCACAGGTTCGGATCCTGGGCACGGACATGGCTCCGCTCATCAGACCATGCTGAGGCGGCGTCCTACATAGCACAACCAGAGGCACTCACAGCTAGGATATACAACTATGTACTGGAGGGCACTGGAGAGAAGAAGAAGAAGAAAAAAATAAGATTGGCAACAGATGTTAGCTCAGGGGCCAATCTTCAAAGAAAATAAAGAGTTTTGTTTGATTACAGTGTTTTTCTGAAACTACCCAAAGCATTTTTTAAGACTGAAAATCTAGTTAAAAGTGTAAAGTTAGGTGATTGTAAAAGCATGGTAGAAGACTACCCACCCTTTGCTCCACATAGTAGCTTCGTGATAGAGTCAACAGTGAATTTACTTCGTAGTGACGTTTGTCACTGTCGCCATGAAGTAAATTCACTGTGGGACTTATTGAGCATTCTTTTTCTCCTTATCAGGTTGCTGATTTTTACCCTAATTTTTTTTTTTTTTTAAATCTAGGCCAGCTTTCCTGCTTGTAGGGCATTTGATAACTTATTCCACTCACCTTTTCCCCATGTTGTGGGAAGAAGGCCTTGGTCACAATGCCACTTGATGTGGGCCATCACCATCGTCACCTCATGGATCCCTTTGCAAACTTGACCTTATGTTGTCCTCACTTTACAGATGAGGTAACTGAGGTTCAGAGAGGCTAAGATAATCACAGTCACACAACAGATTAGCAGGCGGTAGAGCCCTGATCTGTTCAACTCTGAAGCCATGCTTATGGCCGTCTTCAAAACCAGTGACCTACAGGTGGGAGCACAGTGTGGCTGACTTTGCTCCTGCCACAGTGACCCTCTGATGGGACATCCCTGGAGAACAGTGGGGTGACTGAGCACAGGGAACATGCTCTCGGGGTCAGTCCTCAGGCCCAGGGCTGGGCACACCAGGGTGCCAGTCAGGCAGGCAACAGGAGGAAGCAGTGGCCACTGTGCCACAAAGGCAGAGTGGAGGTCTGTGAGGAAGATGGCTTTGGCACTGAGAGTGATCATTTGCCACCAGAGTTCAGAGACCCAGCTAAAATTCAAAGTAAAGTCAACTTGAACTAGGAGCTCAAGGTAAGTAAAATAAAATGATGATCTCCACGTTTTCTTGATCCCCTACTATGTGTGCCAGGCTCTTTGAGGGATATAATACCTACTCAGCTCAGCAACTCTGAGGAGTAAGGGGCTTAGCCCCATTTTACAGATGAGGAATTGGAGGCTCAGAAAGGGTCAGTAACATCCTCAAAGGCCTACAGTTGGAAGGTGGAGGTGAGCCTCAAACCTCCTTCAGTCTGATGTGAGATTCTAGACTAACCCAGGAGTGACTCCTCAGAGATGGAGCTTCCCAAACCAAAGCAGTAAGACAATAATGAAACACAGACAGGGTCCACTGGGGCCCTGAAGACTCCGCTGAGTCTCTGAAATCACCAGGAAGGACCTCGGGCCAGAATTAAATGTGTTTATTCTCCCATCGTGCCTGAATTCAGCCGGCTTTAGGTCAGCAATTCCTCGGCACTAAGAATATGTAAGGATGACTCAAATGGGCTCCCTGTTCACAGCAAGGTGGGGAAGGTGGACTGAGAGTAATGATGGTAAGAATAGCGGGTGTTTATTGGGCCTTCTGTATATGGGCCAGTGCTAAGCTCTTCATTTAATCCTCGCAGCAGCTCTCTGGGATGGCAACAGATGAGAAAACTGGAGGCAGATTGCTCAAGGAGCCCACCAAGATTCCACAGCTAGCAGCTAGAACCAGAATTCCAACCAAGGCAGTCTAAGTCTAGGACTTAACCTTTCCGCTGCCCTTCTCCCCATAATAATCAGCCCTGAGCCACTTGCCCAGCATTTGAAGGTAGAAGCACTCTCTCCTTCGTGCTCTTGTGATACTCGGTGTATAAGGCATTAACTTTCATGACCAAGAAACAGGTCAGTGAGGCTGAGAGTGTTAGTGACTCATCCAAGGTCGAACAAGCAGGAGAACCTAAACTTGAACCCACCCACGGTGGCTGCAAAGCACCTGCTGTTTCCACCAGGCACTGGTCCCTCCCAAATACAGCTCTAGTCACTGCGTAATCCAGTAGGTGGAAGATGAAGATCAGATTGATACATGGCATAGTGATTACCATGTTTGATTAAAAAAAGAAGATGCAGGTACCTCTTGATTTGCAGAAGATAGATTGCTAAAAGAACCGCGCGTGCCAAATGGGTGTAAGTCTAATCATATTGGAAATGCTGACGTATAATGAGATCTGCTCGTGCTGCGCACTCTTCAGTGCACTTTGTGTGCATTACTCCTTGAATCTTCATAACCACCCACTGGAGGCAGGTGCTGTCACTCTTCCTCATTTTGCGGGTGCTGAACCATCCGCACAGAGACCTGAACCCACCGGCCCAGAGTCACACAGCTGCCCCGTGGGGGAGCTGGGATTCAGCCTATGCAGTCTGGCTCCAAGCCACACTCTTAGCCATGGCCCGGTTGAGTTCTCAGATGCTAGCTTATGATAGGAGCGAGCCTGTTTTTTGAGAGCCAGCTGTGGGCCGTGCCCTGAGCCAGTGCTTCCTGGGTAGCAACTCATTTACCTTCACAAAAGTCTAAAAAGTAGGTGTTCTTATCCCTGCTTTACAAGTGAAAATTTGTGTTTTGAACTCAGGTCTGTTTGATTCTAATAAACCATGTCCTTAATCCCTACTCAACCTTTTTTTAAGTGAGATATTGAAAGAAAATGTTGAAAGAGTGGAAATATGCTCTTCCCCGCTTTCTCCCTGGCTCGCAGGAGGCAGGGAGCTGTCTTCTTAGGGCGCACTGGGAGGACCCCAACACCTCTGCTTTCTGTCCTGGCACCTCGCCCAGGGCCCAGCACATGGTAAGCCCTCAACAAATATTTGTGGACTGAGCCACCTGAAATGGACCAAAGAAGGTTGAGACCGAAAATCTGAGCCCCCTGGGTGGCTTTGGGGGACGGTGGGCCGCATAGACACGCCCTGAGCGTATGTTTACCATGCAGGCATCACCACCGCGAACTGCTCAGATCTCTGCCCCAGAAGGAAGGCCTGGACCGAGGCAAGGCTCACCCCGCGGCCCCCACAGGTGGGTGCGACCTTGTCTGTCAGGGACTCAGGAGAGGACTGATGGCCCTCTGACACCCTCTGGGCACAGAGAAGGATTCTGAGGCCCACCTGGTTGGGGTGACACGTCCCAGGTTGAAAGGTCAAATTAAACAATCTGCCACCACTCCTTGCTAATGTGGGATCTTCTGCCTGGTAACTAGTGCTGACAACACGGGTTACAGTCAGGGCCACACAGGGATGAACCGGGGAGTGACGCTGGGGTTCTTTGCAAAGCCTTTGCCTTTTGAACACAAAGTGTGCCGTAATAACCCTAGTAAGAGACTCATCCTTGTAGCAGTGTTACGCAGTGGTTTACTCAGAAGAGGAAACCTATTTTTAAGGGAATTTAAAGTCGATTTGGATTATCCTTTCACTGTGTAACCCTGGATTTCTGCCCTGTTGTCAGCTCCTGGTGTTTGATGGAACCTTGTCAGCTTCAGTTTCAGTGTCTTCCTTCTCCAGTGGCGGCCCTGGTACTGGGGTTAAACGCCCCTCGTGCAAATCAACAGGAGCACCAGGAGATGGGAGGGCAGGATGTGACAGGAGCAGGGAGTCACTGGGCCCACTGGGCCGACATTCCATCAGAGCCATCTGCAGGGTTTCCCACGGGGGCTCCCCCAACTTGGGTTGGTGGGATGCTATTTGCAGATCAGAAGGGCTCGGGAATGTCATGGTTAAACAAACTTAAAATGGTTACTGCAGGACTTTTCAGAGCCTTTACTCCCTTCAAGTGCGTTGTGACTCTACAGGAAAGGGATATAGCCTGCAGCCATTATCACCTTTTAATCATGGGACTCTTCTGAATGCATGTAAGTATTCCTTAGAACTAGTGCTCCCCAGAACACAGAAATGCTCTGCTAAAAAGATTTGAAAATGCCGCCGAACCCTGAGTGAAACCCCAAATGCTGGTCTAAGGACCACTCACGGCAGAATCACCTGAGAGCCTTACTAAAAACACTAGTTCCCAAGGCGGCCCCAGACCTCCTGAGGGGGAATGGGCCCTTGGAATCGGTATGCTTAATAGGCAGTCTGCTTTACGGCCGATTTGGGGAACAGCACTAGCGTAGGACTCGGAGAAGGAAAGAGTTGTGGAGTCTCCTGTTGTCAGCTTACAGTGTTTGTGTTCCTCTGGCCTCTGCCTCTCCTCTGTTGCCTGCATGCGCTTCTCCCCACCGCCCCCCGGTCATGAGCACAGCGCAATGTTACCTCTCAGCCTTCTGCCTTCTTCCAGAATCATCTCTGGCTCAGCAGTCACTCTTAATAGGGTTCTAGAGACGCCTCCTGAGCGTCTCCCCAGGCCAGGCTCTGGGCTCAGGCTAGGAACAGAGACAGCCTCCCCCGGCCCCTGACCTGGGCTGGAGCCAAGCTATGAATGGTGGTGAGTCCAGACACGGATGAGGAAGGCTGCCTGGAGGAGGAGACACCTGCACTGAGACTCATAGGATCATAGGTTATCTGGGTTGGGGGCATTCCTGGGTAGAGGGGCAGCTGAGCAAGGCACAAAGTGTCTGTGCTGTTGGGGGATGCTGGAGCTCCAGTGAGAGGCGGGGGGCGCCAGTGAAGGCTCCAGCTTCCTGTGCTTCCCCTCTCTGCAGGGGCTTCCAGAATCCCTGTCTCTTCGCCTGGCCTGCCCCTCTCCCCCTTCCTTCTTGGCTCGCCTGTTGAGAACCTGTGTGTCCTGTGGGGCCTGGTTTGGAACCCCCCCTTCCCCATGAAACCAGCACCACTGCTTTCCCTGCAATGGGCTGTCCCCTCCCTCTGCCAGAACTCACCCCACATTCTTTGTGGGTTTGTTTCTAGGGGCTACTAGGCTCCTCTGCTTAGCCCTATAATGTGGGGAGTTTGTCCCTATCCCCTCTCTCTCTGTTCAGACCCTAAATCCTACTCACTTTGTTCTCTTCTAAAGTAACTGTTACAAAAGGAAGTTTATGTTGAATGAAAAGTGGGCTTTTCAGTTTACCAAAATATGTCGGGGCTTTAAAAATGTACATGCCCTTTGCTCAATATATTCCCCTCCATGAACCTGGGTGAGGAAATAATTAGAGATTGGGACAAAGATTTATGCAGAAAGATGTTTATCACAGCAATTTTTATAGGGGCAGGAAAAAAGAGCAACCTCAAGATTTAAATATAAGGGAAGGCGTAAGTAAATGATACTGTATACTTAGGACGAAGAATCTGTACAAAAGGCTTTCGTGATATGGAGAAACACTTATGAGGTAAGTGGGGAAAAATCAGGATACAATACTGTATATATAATCTCAAGTATATGAAAATATGTAAATGTACTTTCACATCTATTTGCATGTCTAAATCGATAGAAAAGACTAAGAAGTATACCAAAATATTGCCAGTTTTCGTAGAAAGCAGAATTGTTGTTGTTTTCTACTTTAAATATGTGTTTTCCATACATTCCACAATAGACACAGATTTCATGTTTGTAATCAGAAAAAAAAACAGAGCGATTAAAAAAAGAAAGTTTTTCCCAGCGTAAGTTTGGCTTTGGCTGAGACAATGTGTGCGTTGGTAGTGACCCATTTCTGAAGGAGCCGTGAGCCGAGCTGAGCTTCGTACTTTGCTACTTTGCTGCGTGCTGTTCTGCTCTGGGATTGCAGGTTCCACATGGCCCAGCACTTCCCGGCTGCTGGAGCCTGCCATCCCTCCCTCCTTTGATTTGCAGGCCTCCTTGACTCACCTGGAGTCACGCTGTCACTGCGTCTGGGCTGCTCACGTGTTACACTTTGGGATGACGTCTCCATCCTGTAACAGCCCAGCTGTGTCTTGTCTTTTGTGAAGGTGATCCCTGCCCTCAGCTGATGGGGCTGAGCACAGCTCAGCAACCTCTGGAAGATCCCCTTTCCGTACAACCGGAGCAGGACTTCATCTGACTCCATTTTACACTGACTGTTATGGGGCAGCCTTGTCTGGTTAATTTGGGTGCTGCCCTTCAGATGCCAATACCTGGCTTCATCTCTGGGGTCCTCCTGTTTAGACCCAGCAGTCCCACACTCCTGTGTGTGTCTGTGTCGCCTGTGTGGCTGTGTTCACACCCTGCTCTGGGTAGGAAATTCGCATTGCATTCGCTCCATCACTCAACTTCCATAGCTTCCAGACGAGGTTTTATTATCCCCATTTCACAGCTGGGGAAACAAGCCCGTTGGCTATAACCTTCCTGGGTCCCAGCAGATCTGGAACTCAGACCCAGGCTGACTGACCTCAGGGTTGGTGCTCTTTGATGTCAAAGAGTTGGAGCAACTGGACATTCAAAGAAAAAGGTCCTGGTGGCACTTGCCTCACATTCTGTGTAAATCTCAGCTTCATCTGCTTTTCAAAGCCTGTGGCTATTCAAAGGCAGCACGTTGCCCACAAAATGCCTATGCCATCCTATTTATATCACTGTAAGACGAATCAAATTGGCAGCCCTTATTCAACACCTCAGACTATGGACTTTGGACTTGGACGGTCAGAGTCCCTGGATGTGAAGATTTTGTAGCCATGACGTGACTGGATTTGAAAGTGTATGGCGTGCCTCTCTGAGGCCTGATGACAAGACTGCCCACAGCTGGGGTCTGAGGCACCAGCCCCACAGACATGCCTTTGACTTAAGGGACGAGGGGAGATGTGGGCACTGTCCTCTGTAGGCAGGGGCTCAGAGTGAATTGTATTCCTTACCATCATTGTTAATGAATCAAACAGTATCAAATATCAAAGATGATATGTGGAAATCGTCCCCACAAAAATCCACTGGGAGAAGAAGGGAGTATCTTCTCTGTTCTCTGACCTGTGGGAACAGGGGCGTGTGCCCCAGGCCTCAGGAGACCCTGGAATTAAATGCACATCATTTAACCTCCCCCATAGGAAGACCACATAAGAATCACCTAATTTTTTGAAAGGTCAAACGCTGGTCTCTTGCTATATTACAATGGTTGAATAATAAGAAATTAGAATAAAACGTCATAGATGCAGAAGAATTCAAATCCACGTGTATGTTGTAAGCAATGGGACTAGTTCAAATTAGCAGAAAGTGTGAGTTATTGAATAATTTTTAAATGCAGTTTTATTGACTTTAAAAGGCCAGGCACTTAGGAGGTACTCTGTAAGTGTCAAATGGATGTGTCAATGGGGATTGGTGGATAAGTAGGTGGGTAGGTGGATGGATGGATGAATGAATGATAGTTAACGCATATCACACTTACTGTTCTGAGCACTATGCTAACTGCTTTACATTTATAAACTCGTTCAATCCTAAAATAATCCAGTGAGGTAAGTACTGTTAATATCCTCATTTTAAAGTTGAGGTCACCCAGCTGTTGAATGGCAGAGCCTGGACTGGAATCTAAGGTGTCTGGCTCCAGAGTCCTAGTTCTTAGCCATGGAGAATTCATGCATCCACGCATTAATCACTGTCTGAGTATCATGTCATCATGCCAATATTATGCTCCCAGAGTGTTTGAAAACTGTGTGTCTATAATTAACATCTGCTGCTTTAAAATGACTAAAATGGTGCTCACCATTTCATGGATGGGTAAACTGAGGCCCAGAGAAGGAAGGATCATGCTTCCAGCCCCATAGCCAACTGTGCCCAGCTGAGGCCGGAACTCAGACCTCTCTGTGACACCTCCAATTTGTTGCTCTCCAGTCCACAGCTAGTCTAGCTGTCCTTTGTAAACTCATCTCTCTGGTCTATGTCCTGATTCCTTCAAAGGTTTCACAGTAGAGGAGCCTAAACTGCCCACTTACATCAGACTTTTCCCCAGCAGGGGGGACCCCTGAAGCCCCTCCCAGCTGAGGTTTCATGGTGACCAAGAGATGCCAGCGCTCTAGGAGCCCAGCCTTTGCTGTTTACTGAAGCTACAGTCAGCTTCCAGGAGGACCAGAGATCCTGCTGTGCACTTCTAGCCTGGACTTCAGTTTTCACATCCAGCTTTGCCCATTCAAAAGGGACAGGAGCATGAACGGGCCAGGAAAATCCAGGAAGGGCTTCCCAGTTCTGATGCATGTACAGCTCCCGCCAGCAGGAGGCAGCAGAGCCTCGCAGTTACAAATGCCACCCCCCCCCACCGCCCACCGCCCCACCCCCCACCCCCCAGGCTGGCTGGCAGGTCCGAATCTGACTCCTCTGCCTACAAGTCACTTGCCTCTCTGTGCCTCAGTTTCCCCCTACACAAAACGGGCACGACAACAGCAGCTACCTCATGAAGCTGTTCTGAGGATCAAATGAGATGACACACATAAAGCGCTTAGTCACAGTGCTCATCGTGAGCCCCAGTAAATGTTAGGTATTCTTTCATCATCACGATCATTGTTCTGTTAGAACAAATACCAAAGGATTATCCACATTGATCAGTTTTTCTGGAGCTTTGTTTTATTGAAAACAGATGAAAAGGTCAGCAGCTGGGGTCTTGGAGACCTTTTGGTTATCCAAAGGTCCTTTATAATTAAGCTTTATGATGAGATTTTACTTACAGAAGGACTAGGTGTCCAGGATGAGATAGATTTCGAGAAGGGCAGTCACTTGCCCTTATTGGTCCCAGGGCATGACCTTACCTTCCATCAGAACATGGGGTTCAGGGTCCAGCACAGCTGCCTTTGGACCACTGTGCTGTGGGATCCAGCAACCACAGACAGACCTGTGAAATAACACTGGGGGAAAAAAACTGTCTTGTATTACTTGGCGCTTTGCCAATATTAAACGAAGATTTATTGATTAGATTATTACTTGTAACTGTATGTCTCTGAAGTAAATTCAAGTTCATTTACATGCTCTTTCTTTCTAAGTCACGAACACAGAGACACTGAGTTCCCAATACATTCCAAGAACAGCATTTTGTGTAATTTTCAAACAGAAGATGATGTTATCTTTACTGGCCATGACCCTTCTGTAACTTTGCTGGGATCCGCCCTTGTTTTTCCAGCTGTGCCTGAGCTAAAGCTCCTCTGCGGGGCAGATGTCCTTAAGACCTTCCAGACCCCCAACCTCTGGAAGGATGCACACATCCAGGAAATAGTGGAGAAATTTGGCTTGGTGTGCGTGGGCCGGGCAGGTCATGACGCAGAGCGCTACATCTTGGGCCTGCCCATCCTGCAAAAGTACCAGCACAACATTCACCTGGCCAGGGAGCCCGTGCAGAACGAGATCAGTGCCACGTACATCAGGCGGGCCTTGAGCCAAGGGCAGAGCGTGAAGTACCTGCTCCCCGATGCCGTCATCGCCTACATCAAGGACCACAACCTCTATACCAAGGACAGTTCCTGGAAAGACAATAACACCTAGAGGAATGAGGGAAAGGCCAGGGGCGAGGGCCAGCCCCTCCTCCACGAGCTCCTCCTGAGGAGAGGGCCGTTGAGGGCTTTGTCTTCCTTTTTTTGCTTTTCCATTTTTCATTTGTTCTATTTCGACAATGATTTTACTTCTGAGGCGTCTTCTGTCCCAGGAAGAGACTCCTTCTTTTGGGAGGAGCACGTATGTACATCACGAGGATGGACAGAGAAGTTAACCGGTGCGGCAGGTCATCAGGATCAGGCAGGAGCTCTCAGAACCTCTGGATGCAGAAGCCTTATTTCATAAATTGTTGCAAGCGGTTCTGCGCATGGCAGGGGCCCCTGAGGGTCCGATCAGAATTGCCCACTGTGCGATTTTTAACTAGGACCAGGTGCAGCCTGTGGGGCTTGATGGGAGCAACTTGACAGCGTGCTAATTACCAAACAGTGGGCTTTGTCAACGCCTCGTTTCAAACAAAATAATACTGAGTCAAAAATGTGGAAGCAGCGCTTTGCCGATTTACATTGTCTTCCCTCATGAGCCACCGCCGCCTGCCTACTGGCCGTTGATAAAGTTTAAACTAAAGTCTTTCTAAGTAGTGATTCTCAAACAGTATTTTTGATACAGCAGATATTTTTAACACAGCTCCTCTATGAATGCCAGCGCTCCTGATTTCTAGGTCTCTAAAAAGGAACTGAGGTAAAACAGACGCCCTGACTGTTTTAGAGGATCTTTGTGAATGTTTTATGACTGCCTACCTGTTTGAATATTGGCAAAGGGATAAATAATAAATTGATATCAAAAAGTACTAATGAAAAGTTTCTCTTTCTTCTTCCTTTGTTATATTATTCATGTCTGCTGTACCTGCTGTTGCTCTTCTTTCTAGCTATTCCGTGAAATTTGCTCCTGTTCCAATCGAACTGGCATGAATTTAAAAGTTTATGTTCCCAGGTACTAGCAGTGGAGGAAGCAGTTGCTTTCCAGCACCATGCAAACGGGTCTCTAGTCTGAAGTGCTGGGTCGATGTCTCTGTTCAGGCGGGCCCTGAAGGATGAGGACGGGAGCTTCGCGTGTGTTCAGGGTTTATGATGCCACTGCCGATTAGGAAGAGGTTTTGATTGGCCTAATTCTGTTTGAGTTTGCTCTTTACACATGCTGACCGAGTGACTGAAAGCTTCAGAATGTTCTTCTCCACCCTTCCACCCTGGCGGGTCCTGGCTGCAGATGTAGTCGTGCAAAAACACAAGGGTCGGTCAGGAGGAATCTGACATCTCCCCACATAGATCCCAGGGCTCACGTGTGTGTCATGATGGAGAGCAGTGAAGCAAGAAATCCGCTTCCTGGTCCAGAGTAGTGGGACCTTCCTGTGGGGGGTCCCCCGACTTCTGTCCTCCTGCCCCACCTCCACCTCCCACCCCTCCACATCTGCCCCCCCCAGCAACCTCCACAGCTGCTGGCCATTCCCCACACTGAGCTCCTCCTTAAGAAGTCCCTAAAGGCCTGATAATTCAGAGGAATAGGAATCAAACAGCCTTATCCAAAAGCTGCCACAGCAAGCTGGGTGACTTTGACTAGCTCCCTTCTCCATGTGAGCCTCGGTTTCCCTATCTGTATAGTAGGGAGGTTTGATTAGACATCCTCTAAATTCTCTTCCAGCTCTGATTTTCTAAGACTCTGAGTGCCTCAGTCTGTCCACCCTTCTTTGGACCCAGTCCACTTCCGGCCAGACTGGAAGCTCCCCAAGGACAGGGGTCTTTGTTTGTTTGCTGATATATCCCAAGTGCCTAGAAATTTGGTACTGCAGGCGTGGTCCCAGGCCAGCAGGGTTTGCATCCCCTGGGAGTGGTTAGAAATGCAGATTCTCAGGCTCCTCTCCAGACCTGCTGACTCAGAATCTGTCTTTCAGTAACATTCCCAGGCCATTCAATGCACTGGCCTAGAACCGTGCCTGTTAGAATAAATATTCATTTATTTTTAATCAACCTAATGTATGAAATTACATCACATTTACTCTGGTGAATATCCTCCTTACCCTCTGAGCAGTGTTGCCACACTGTTCTGTGTGGAGTGTGGAGGCAAAGGAGGAAAAAAACCCAGAAACCCTGCAAACAGCTGTAGTGTCCAGAAAAAGCAATACAGAGGGGCCTGTGGGTTTGAGGCGGGCGTTCTCAACCTGGACAACATTGACGTCTGAGCCCCATCCTCCTTTGCTTAGGAGGCTGCCCTGTGCATTGTTGGGTGTTTAGCAGAGCGCCTGCCCTCCATCCATTAGATGCTAGTGGTAGTCCCGCACTGTAACAACAAAAATGCCCCCAGACATTCCCAAATGTCCCTGGGGCGCAAAATAATCACTGGTGTCGAGACCCCCGGTTTAAGGACATGGCTGTGGGGGGTTGTATATGAGAAGGGGTTCTCCATTTCCCAAAAGGGACAATCAAGAAGCAGCAGCTTTAGAATAGTCGCCTTTTCTAAGGACCAGTTTTGGGGGGGTCCCCTACCACTCATGAAGTCGTATTTATTCTGGGGAACACAGTGCTGTGGACAGTAGGAACTAGAAGCCACATCCTTCACTCAGAGGCACCCCCAACTTTGGTCTCCCTGTACTTTCCAGCACCCGTAGTGGCTTTCTCTCCCAAATTTTTACAGGTGGAGGCTCCCAACATACCCTCACCCTCAGTACTGTCACCCGGAGCCTGGCAGGTGGCGACTCCCAGTGCATGGAAGCTAGAAGTTTTATGATTATGGTTGTTACGACTCAAAATTCCGGGATTCATTAATTCGAGTCATATTTATTGAGGACTTCTGATGTGCCAGGCGCTAGACTAAACAGTAGGGGTACGATGTGAGCAAAACAGACACAGTCTCTCCCCTCAAGAAGCTTCCAATCCAGTGGGAGATGGAAGGAATCAGAGACTCACACAACTAACCGTATGATTACCAACTGTGGTGAGAGCTCTGATGGCAGATACACCATGTGCTCCGAGAGCCAGAGGCAGTAGGTTCGCCCAGAACTAATGAAGCTTAAGCTCTCGTCCCTCACCTGTGCAGGCCTTTCCAGCCCTCTGGAGGGGCCCTAATTATGTGGGTAGCTCATTTCATATTCATGGTTTTTATTCTTTTTCTGAAAAAGGCCCTTCAAAATTGTACAAAGTTTAGACCCCAAAAAACATCAGGGATTCACCCTGATAACAGAGTGTAGACAGACAGCAGGGAAGAGAGAATGGATTTGAGACCTGAAAGATGAATTCATAAGACGGGTATGGGTGGAGGCAACTGGGCTTTCAGGTAGCATAAACAGCATGTACAAAGGTCCTGAGACAGGAGAGGGCAAAATGAGCAGCATGATCAGCTAGATACATCATTACCTCCTTAAGAAGGGGTTTGTTTGTTTATTTTTATTTGTGTGTGTGAGGAAGATTAGCCCTGAGCTAACATCTGTTGCCAATCTCCATCTTTTTTTGCTTGAGGAAAATTGTCACTGAGCTGGTATCTGTGCCAATCTTCCTCTAATTTATGTGGGATGCCGCCACAGCATGGCCTGATGAGCGGTGCTAGGTCTGCGCCCAGGATCCGAACCTGCAAATCCCAGGCTGCTGAAGCAGAGCATGCGAACTTAACCACTACTCCACCAGGCCAGCCCAAGAAGGGGTTTGTTATACGTGCACGCAAGGTGTTCTCCGCATGCCACCTTCTCCCTGTCCAGCCTTTCCAGGGGCTCAGGGCACCAGGCCCAACTAGGTTTGGAGGAGATGCTTTCATTTCTCTGATTCATGGCTGCATCATGTGGCTCCCACCAGGCAAAACATCCCTTTCTGAGCCTTTATATTGTTCTCTTCTAAAATAAAACGGCACAACAGAACCTACTTTCTATACATATCTCTCAATTTCTCTACTCTCGCTTTGTCTCATTGATTCATGGAGCCTCCCTTTTTTGGTATCAGTAGAGAAAATCTCTATCACCGCTGTGCTCCTGATTTATGGCGTTGACGCTGACCTGCATGCCTGACTTCACATTCCTTCCCACTCCCTCGGGCCTTCTTTGCATCTAGTCTGCCGCAGTGTTTTGTTTATTTTGCAAGAACAGAAAAACAGTGGTTTGGGCTCCTGGGTAAATAGAATTTCCAGCCTTAAATCAAGGTTCTCCTGTGGTGGCATCTGCTGCCTGTGAGAGGAGCTCCGCATCCAGCCTGAGGACAGGAATTCTAGTTCATAATACTGTCTGGGTCACCTGGGACAGAGTGATGGGAACTCCCATTGTAAACCGACGGTGCTGCGGATGGGCAAGGTTTGGTGATTGGGTTAATACGTGAATATGGATTTCCTCATCATCCTTCTCATGCTTCCTGTGTAACCGCGTTCCTGCCTTCTGTTTTTGCAGCGGTCTCCATGCAGAGACTGTGTTCAGTTTCAGTCATGAAGTTATTTTCTTGGACCAAAACTCAGCATTACAGATACGCGCGTGTGTGACTACTAAACAATCTGTAATAATGCACCTGGGGGGCTGGCTCGGTGGTGTAGTGGTTAAGTTCACACGCTCCACTTCGGCTGCCCAGGATTCACAGGTTTGGATCCCCGGTGCAGACTTACCCACCACTCATCAAGCTATGCTGTGGTGGCATCCCACATACAAAATAGAGGAAGATTGGCACAGATGTTAGCTCAGGGCCAACCTTCCTCACCAAAAATAATAATAATAATAATACACCTGGGCACACACCTCAGAATATTTTAGAATTGTTAAAATAACCCCAAAGGGACTTGTTCATGGCACCATAGACTGTGAAAATTAGAAGGGACCCTCAAATTCATCTGGTCTTACCAAATTATCAAAACACGAGAATCCCACAAATTTACGTGTTTCGCTACTAAAAACAGTAATAGTATTATGTTCTGTGAACAAGTTTGAGGGGCCCTACCCTTCTTTATCCTGTTGGGAATCCATAATGAGTGTCTGCGTGCCCTGTCAGTCTTCCTTTCTACACATCCCTCAGCTGCTACCTCGTATCTCCATCCTTGCTCTCACCTCTCAATCCAGACCACCGTCATCTCTTACCTGGACCACTGTGATGGCCTCCCCAATCCACTCCTGGCCCCTGCAGTCCATTTCCCACATAGGAACCAGAGCAGTTGTATGTGTGTGTGTAAATCTGGTCATATTATTTTTCTGTCCTAACCCCTTCCAAGGGACACCATTAAGAAAATGGAAGACAAGCCACAGAGTTGGAGAACACATTTGCAAAACGTATATCTAATAAATGACTTGTGTCCAGAATATGTAAAGAACTCTAACAGTTCAAAAATAAGAAGACTAAAAACCCAATTAAAAATGATCCAAAGATTTGACTGGACATGGCAGCAGGCATGGTGTTGCTGTTGAGAAGGGCCTCCTCGTGAGGCTGGCCCTTGGCTGGCATCTGAGAAACTGACTTTTGGAATGTTGCCTACATTTCTAACTGATAAGTCTGTGTCGTCTGCCTGGGGCACTGAATCCTGCTGTACCAGCTTGCCTGGACTGTTAGTACAAGCAAAGTGATTCATAGTGAACACCTGCCTTCCTTCTAGGAGTTTGGGATTTCAGTAATCATGGCTGGTTGTGGAGGCAGAGTGCCTACATCACCAGCCCACAATAAAAACTCTGGAGTCTGAGTCTCAAGCAGGCTTCCCGGGCTGGAAACAATGCACACTGTTGCTGCATGTCGCTGCTGGAGGAGGAAGTGTGTTCCGCGCGGCCCCCACCCCAGGAGGGAGCATTTTAGAAGCCTTCGTCTGGGCTCCCCCAGACTGCACCTGGTGCATCTTTTCCCTCACTAGTCCAGCCATGTGTCCCTTCAGTGTAATGACCCACTGCCGTGAGTGCAACTGCATCTGAGTCCTGTGAGTCTTTCAAGCAAGTCACCAAGTGTGGAAGCCCGGAAACAAGACACTTCACCAAAGAAGAGATGTGGTGACAAGCACAGAAGACATGCTCGGCACCATTAGTCTTTAGAGAACCACGATGAGATGCTATTTCGCATCCACTGGAACAGTTAAACTCAATCCAGCAATTCCACTCCTGGGTATTCACCCAAAAGAGATGAAAACGTGTCCGCTCAGACATGTATGTGAATGTTTATAGCAGCATCATTCATTATAGCCAAAAATGGAGAAAATTCAGATGCCCCTCAATTGGTGAATGGATAAGCAAATGTATTCTATCCATGCAGTGGAATACTATTCAGCAATTAAAAGGAGGAACTAGAGATAGGTACTGCAGCAAAGTGGATGAATCTCAAAAACACGCCAAGTGAAAGAAGCCAGACATAGAAGACGACACGCTGTCTGATTCCATTTATGTGAAATTTCTAGAAAAGGCAAAACTATGGAGGCAGAAAGCAGACCAGTGATTGCCTGAGGATGGGAGTGGGGGTGGACTGCACATGGGCACAAGGGAACTTTTGGGGTGATAGATTGTTCTACAACTAGACAGCGGTGGTGGTTGCACAGCTGTACAAATTTACTAAAGCTCATCACACTATGCCCATAAAATGGGCAAATGTTGTGGTATTTAAATCATACCCCAATAAAAGTGTTTTAGAAAAACCTTCTGAGAGCCAGCGGTGATGGCCTAGTGGCTGAAGTTTGGCGCTCTCACCACTTTGGCAGCCTGGGTACGGTTCCCAGTTGCAGGACCACACCACCCGTCTGTCAGTTGCCATGTTGTGGCAGTGTCCCACATAGAAGAACTAGAAGGACTTACAGCTAGGGTGTACAACCATGCACTGGGGCTTTGAGAAAGGGGAAAAAAAAGAGGAAGATTGGCAACAGATGTTAGCTCAGGGCGAATCTTTCACTGCAAATAAAAAAAAATCCTTTCGAGCTTCTTTTGCTTGCCCGTGGAGTGAACACCTGACTTCTCCTGAGGTGGCCTGCCCACCCCCTGCAGCCTCCCACTCTGGCCTCGCCTTCTTCACCCTCTGCTCCAACCACACTGGCTTTTTCCAGTTTCTCAGACCCATCCTTTTTCTCTTCAGTGCTTTTGCATATGTGGTTCCCTCTGCCTGGCATGCTGTCTCCCGTCTCCCCTTCTTTGGGCTAATTTCCATGTCTTTTTCAGTTCTCCGCCCCAAGTCACTTCTTCCAGGAAGCCCTCTCCGAGTCCCCATCAAGTTGGATTTGCCCAGTGGACGCCTGGCTCCCCGCCCTTCTCTTTTGTAAGAGAGTCTCGTCACTCTTGAAATTACTGATTTGATGGTGACTCCAAGTTCCCCGAAAGCAACAGTTTATCTTGATCATTGCTCTTTTTCCACAGCACAGCTCCTGGCTCATGGTGGGTGCTCAATAAATATTTCATCAAATAATATCTGGGGGCCGGCCCTGTGGCTGAGTGGTTAAGTTCGCATGTTCAGCTTCGGCAGCCCAGGGTTTTGCCGGTTCGGATCCTGGGCACAGACAAGGCACCATTCATCAAGCCACGCTGAGGTGGCGTCCCACATAGCACAACCAGAAGGACCGACAACTAGAATATACAGCTATGTACTGGAGGGCTTTGGGGAGAAGAAGAAAAAAAATAAAGATTGGCAACAGATGTTAGCTCAGGTGCCAATCTTTAAAATAATAATAATAGTAATATCTGAAAAAGCATCTTAGTAGCTCTGAGAAGCCCATGGTAAACATATCTGCTTAACTTTGTATAAATCAGTGTTTTTGAAGCATGCTCGCACACCCAGTCCTTTTTACACGCATACACTTAATACTATGTGGAACATAGTACTTGAAGGAGCAGTTCAGGAAGTTCCTATCTAAAATTTTCTTCCCAGTTTTTTTCCTGCTACAAACAATGCTTCACTCAACACCCCCATACATAAGCCCTTACACACCTGTGTTTTTGTGGGATAGGTTCCCAGGAGTGGTCTTGCTGGGTCAAATGAGATGTGTACTTTTTATTCTAATCAATGTTACCAGATTGTAGACACTAGATTTTTTTTTTAAGTAAATTGAAACTTTATTTCAAAAAAAGCAGATTCATATAGAGCTGCTGAAATTCCCATTTCCTTATTCCTTGTAGGGACTCACCTTCATTGTCTTCTGTACATGCCGAAGCAATATCCATCCCTTTACTTCAGTAGATAATCTGCGCTGAAGAATCGCAGGAATCTCTCACCATCAAGAGACAGAAATCTGTAGGCGAACATTGTTCCTGGTGTTTGCTGGTGCCTTAATCAGGATTCTTTTTTCTTCTTGGTAAACAGGAGCTCCTCAGACTAGCCTAAATACGAGACATGGGGACACCAGTGTCGTAAGGATGTCGGGAATAGGAAAGACCCAAAGACAGGACATATATACGGGGATCAAAAGAAACAGGAAGGAAGGAAGAAATTGAAGTTTCCTCCCCCCCTTGTTCTCCCCCTCCTCCTCTTCCCCTCACTCTTTCTCCCCCCCCCCCGCCCCCGCACCACACCACCCCCAGACTGGCTTCTGTGCTCCTCAGCCGCTGCTCATCAGCTAGCAGCCATCACATCTGTGCCTATGCGACCTCCCACCTTAACCTCTTGTCTCAGTGGCGTCTTGGTGTCACAATTCCAGATTCCCAGAGACAGACTCACTGGCCCAGGGTGGACTTGTCCACCGGTCCATGTGGCAGTGATGTTTCTGTAAGGGTGGAGGGTGGGCAGGCAGGGAGGAAGTGAGGCACACTTCCAAGACTCAGGTAGGCGCCCACAAAATCACGGAGTAACCCCCACAGTTTGTGTGCACCCCCTCTTGCTCCTGTTTTGTTGGAGGTGGTGCAATAGGAAGAGATGCTGGTGGAAGAGAGAGGCCTCTGGAGGGAGAAGGGGAGGAATGGGCAGGATGGCACCTGGGTGTCAGTCATTCCATCTCTACTCGTCCCTACACTGTGGGCAGACGGAGCTGGGCCAATAGTGGGTTGGGCAGAAGCTAGAGGGAGCTCCCCCTTGTGCTTCAGTGAGTGTGGGTCTAGGGAGCTGGCTTCCATGCATAGGGGTGAGGGGAGACACAGAGTAAATGGACTGCAACTGGACTGGTGTCCAGTCACCTTCAGGCTAATTCTGCAGAGGAGCCAGGGTCTTCCTTCCCCAGAGGCTGCATCAAGCACAAGACATGGGTCCTTGAGCCAGGCATGGGGTCCCAATCCTCCGCAACAGCCCCAGAGCCTTGTCTCAACTCCCACAGCCTCTCTGGGAGCCCCAACTTGGTCAAAACTCAACTGGCTTCTGGGCAGAAGGATGGCAAGATTGTACAAATGGATGTTTGTGAGGTGTGGATTTCCCTTGGATCTCAAGATGTCACGTTGTCCGGAGACCATTCCTCACATCTTTCCCTCACCTCCCTCCCACCAAAGCTGGGGAGAACCTCTCTATGCTCCCCCAGCCCCTGCATGTCCCCCCATCACAGCCCCGCTCACCCTGCTGGCCCGTTTCCATGGCTGTCTCCCCAGCCTGACTGTGCACCCCGTGAGGACAGGGGCTGTGTTGGAATTGACTCAGCACCCCGTGGAGTGGACATCCGGGTGGTCTGGTCAAGGCTGGCATCCACTCCCTCTTCCTAACAGCACCCAAGTTCCTTCTAAGGACTTCTCTTCCTCACTGGATTCAGTCTGGTAGGGCATACCCAGATGTTCACTCCCCCCCCCCCCCAATTTAAATCTAAAACACAGCGACAACTAAAAGTGGCTGGAGTTTCTCCTGGTGGCCATGTCCTAACCAGTTGTTTTTCTATTTCCCTCCCCAAAATTCTGTGAGCCCTTGGTAATCCTTCCAGTAAACTTCCTTGTTTTCTTAAGTTCTCCAGAATTTGTTTCTTTGCTTGCAACGGAGAGAGGGGTAGGGAGAGGGACAGAGACGGGGGGTGGGAGGGGGAGAGAGGTGGAGAGGAAGAGAGGAGGAGATGGAGGAAGAGGAGAGAGAGAGGAAGGAGAAAGAAGGAAGGAAGACTAACTCAAACCCTCAGTGAGTGAATGAGTGGACAAGACCACGGTCCAGCTGGAAAGCCTGTCGTGGGGAAGGCAGTGGTGGACAATGGTGATGGTGTCCATGATGAGCAATATTGTTTTCCTGGAATAACCAGGCCAAGCCCAAACATTCACATCTGTGTTAACATTGAGGCAGAATGTGGAAATTATTTTAGAAAATTCTTAGCTCTCCCAAATGTCACCAGGCTCATGCTGTCCTCCCCCATTATAGTAATGACTAACAGACAGCTATGAGCTCCTGCTGATAGAGGAAGGAAAGTCGAGGCCCCACCGTCAGATTGCTCCCAGACTTTTAGGAGAGCCCCTGCATCCAGTGTACACCCAGCAATTCTCTAGTGCCAGGCTCAGGGTGCAGGGAAGGGGGCAGGACCACCAAGCAGTAAAGATGCCAGGGGTCAGGCCTTCAAAATGCAGGGAGCATAAGAATTGCCTGGAGAGCTTGGTAAAGGTGCCATTTTCTGGGCTCACCCAGACTGTGATTCAGGAAGTTGGAGTGGGTCAAGGAATCTGGGTTTTAACAAAGCCCCAGGACTCTGAGACAAGCAGTCTTTTTTTGGGAGACACTATCTGAGAGTCAGGAGAAGAAAGAAGAAATGCGGATGATGTGTCCTGAGGCGGCCAGCAGCTTGCTGAACCTCGTAGGGCTTTTAGAGGATGGAGTGCACTGTCCTTCACTCCTGCCCCAGGGATAATTCCTCCTAGAATATCTGCATATTGGGCTGCTGTCACTCTGGTGTCAAAAACATTCAGCATCCTCCCATCACCTCAAGGAAAAAGGCTCTTCTTCTCAGTCAGCATTTGAGCTTCCAAGTCCAGTCACTCCCTTTCACTCCTGTCTGTTCTCTGATTGCTCATCCACGAACCCTCTCCTCTGGATGGCTTGAGATCTTTTCCAACCCACAACTTTTGCGAGAGCCATTTCTCTAACCTGGAATGCCCTTCCCTCTCCTCTAAGCCTCCCTGAATACCACGTATTCCTTGGGATCCTCTCGAGCTCCAAGCCTTCCAGAAAGCCCTCCCCCCTCACTCTGGTCCACAGGGACCTCCCCTTCTCTGAGCTCCCGGCTCATGTTGGTGTCACTTTGTATTGGAGACTGAGGCTGGCAAGGGGCTTCTCTGTCCCTCTGAAGCAGAGAAAGGTCAGAAAGTCAATGAAGAGAAATCCATTCAACTGTCTAACCTGGAAAGACTGGAATGGCCTGTGGGTGGTGGGGGTGGGCACATTTCCAGACCAATTCTCAGTTGGACTCTCGAGGTCTCCAGCCCACTGCGTGGGTTCTCAGTGGTACACTGGGCATCTCAGCCCATCCCTTAGTCCAAAGTTGACGAACTGCATTCCTGTTTCATCACCCCTTTCCTCTCCAAAACTACTTTCTTGCTCCTGGCTTCTCTCTGCTGCAAGCTGCATTGTGCCCACTGGCCCTCAGATCCACTGTGGTTGCCCAATCATCCAGAGGTCCAAAAAAAATGGTTCCCTTAGTTCCTTAGCTGGACCCAGACTGACAGAAAGAACTAACTGAAAGGTGGGAATTCAACAAAGATGGAAACCTACCCCATGTCTCCAGGGAAGCGACCCAAAGAAATGACTCCAGAGAGCAGCAATAACAGAAAAGGGCGCAGGCTTCAGGGTCACACAGAACTGGGTTAGAATCACAGTTTTTTGACTTAAAACTTTGTGGCCTTGGAGTGATGTCAGCATCATGGTGGAGTAAGCTTTCCCAGTAATCTCTCCCAACATACAATGAAAAGGTCATTCATACTCCAACAGAGAACATCCAAACACAACACAAAAAAACGTCAGAGAGACCCACACAGCCATATGATGGAGGCGGAGAGGCTGGAGCCCCCTCGGAGGAGTGGAATGAGGTAAGAGAAAACTTCACTCCCCTCCCTAAAGATTGCGATCAGGACTGTGGGAGGCCTCCAAAAGGGAAGGAATGGAGGAGGGAACGTCTGTTTGTGCAAGCATCAAGTATCCCCAAGGGCCCTTGCAGTCTAGAGAAAAGCCCTCTACTGGAGGGAGAGCTTTCACGGGGTGGGGGGGGGGGGGGTGACCTTATAAAGCCAACAGCCCAGGAGATCAGATAGCGAGAGCAGAGGGAGAAAACCCTGAGAGCACACAGGAGAAAGTACCCTTCCCTGCACCGCCCAGCAATGGATCCAGCGCCTGGGATTTCAGCTGAAAGCAGAGGGCTCAGAATACGTGGCTCTTAACCCCCACCCAGTAACAATAGGCGGTAACTGTGACAAAAATAACACGAGGATGCAAAAAAACAGAGCCACTCCCTCTAGCAATATCAAACATTATATTAGATCTCCAGACCAGAGAGAAAATGACAAGTACCCAGAAATCAGTCCCGAGGACACAGAAATATGTAATCTAAATGACAAAGAATTCATGATAGCTGTCATCAAAAAATTCAGCAAGTTAGAATGTCAAGGAACAATTTAACGAGTTCAGGAGCTACTTCACAAAAGAGACTGAAACTATAAAGCAGAATCGATCAGAAATATTAGAAATGAAAGACACGATGGAAGCAATAAAACAAAATATGGATTGCCTGAACGCTCAAGCAGACATCATAGAGGAGCATAGCAGCATAATTGAGGATAGACATGTTGAAATTCTCCAGCTAGAGGAGAGAGAACTAAGACTAAGAAGAAATGAAGAAAGTCTCTGAGAAATATCTGACTCAATTAGGAAATGCAACGTAAGAATTATATGTATAATTCAAGAAGGAGACGAGAAGGACAACGGAGCAGAAAGCTTGTTCAAAGAAATAATAGCAGAGAACTTCCCAAACCTAGGGAAGGAAATGGAAATCCATGTGGAAGAGGTTATCAGATCTCCTAAATATGTCAATGTAAAAAGACCTACTGCAGGGCATATAGTAGTGAAACTGGCAAAAGTGAATGATAAAGAAAAAATATTAAGGGCAGCGAAGCAGAAGAAAGTAACCTACAAAGGAACCCCTATGAGGCTTTCAGCAGATTTCTCTGCAGAAACCTTACAGGCTAGGAGAGACTGGAATGACATATTCAATTCTTTGAAAGACAAAAACTTTCAGCCAAGAATACTCTATCCAGCAAAAATATCCTTTGATATGATGGAGAAGTAAAAACTTTCCCAGACAAACAAAAGGTAAGGGAGTTCATAGCCATGAGAGCCCCCGCTACAAGAAATCCTCAAGAAGGCCCTCATACCTGGAAAAAAAAAAGGGAGAAAGGGGTTACAAAGCATGGAGTAAGGAGATAAATAGGTAGACAGAATCAGAGCAGGAAAGCAAATACTCAAGTATAGCATTAAAGACAGAGAAAGAAAACACCAAAAACAAAGATAATCTTGTCATTTTAACCACAAACTCATAACACAAAATGGAATAAGATGTGAGAAAAACAACTTAGGAGGGGAAGAGGAAAGGGACTGAATCAATTTAGTCTAAGGAAATAAGAACCCATCAGAAAAGGGACTATCTTATCCATGAGATCTTGAATACAAACCTCAGGGTAACCACTAAACAAAAAAACAGAACAGAGACACAAATAATAAATAAGGAGAAAACAAAGAAACGCAACATAAAAAAACTACATAACTCAACTGGTAGACCAAAATACACAGGACAAGAAACAAAGGAAATGCAGGAGAACCAGAAAACAAGTGATAAAATGGCAGCATTAAGCCCTCATATATCGATAATCACCCTAAATGTAAATGGATTGCATTCTCCAATAAAAAGACACAGAGTGGCAAGATGGATTAAAGAACAAGACCCAATAATATGCTGCCTCCAGGAAACACATCTCAGCTCCGATGACAAACACAGGCTCAGAGTGAAGGGATGGAAGACGATACTCCAAGCTAATGGCAAAGAAAAGAAAGCAGGTGTCACAATACTTATATCAGACAAAGTAGACTTCAAGATAAGACACGCAAAGAGAGACAAAGAGGGGCAGTATATAATGATCAAAGGGACACTCCATCAAGAAGAAATGACTCATAAATATCTATGCACCCAACACAGGAGCACGAAAGTACATAAAGCAACTATTTACAAACCTGAAAGAAAATATTAATAATAACACAATAATAGTAAGGGACCTCAACACTCCACTAACACCAATGGATAGATAATCCAGACAGAAAATCAACAAGGAAACAGTGGAATGAAATGAAAAGCTAGAGCAGATGGACTTAATAGACATATATAGAACACTCCATCCAAAGACAGCAGAATACACATTTCTCTCAAGTGTGCACGGAACATTCTCAAGGATAGACCATATGTTGGGAAAAAAGGCAAGCCTCAATAAATTTAAGAAGATTGAAATAATAAGAAGCATTTTTTCTGATCACAATACTATAAAGCTAGAGATTAATTACAAGAAAGAAGCTGAGAAAGGGGCAAAGATGTGGAGACTGAACAAGATGCTATTGAACAAGCAATGGATCAACGAAGAAATTAAAGGAGAAATCAAAAAATATCTGGAGACAAATGAAAATGAAAACACACCATACCAACTCGTATGTGATGCAGCTAATTAAGAGGGAAATTCATCACAATACAGGCTCACCTTAACAAACAAGAAAAACCCCAAATAAGCAATCTCAAACTACACCTAACTGAATTAGAAAAAGAAGAACAAACAAAGCCCAAAGTCAGCAGAAGGAGAGAAAAAATAAAAAGCAGAGCAGAAATAAATGCTATTGAAACAAAAAATGCAGTAGAAAGGATCAATGAAACAAAGAGCTGGTTCTTTGAGAAGATAAAATAGACAAACCTCAAACCAGACTTACAAAAAAAAAGAGAGAGAAAGCTCAGATAAATAAAACTAGAAGTGAAAGAGGAAAAATAACAAGAGATACCACAGAAATGCAACAGGTTATAAGAGACTACTACGAAAAACTATATGCCAACAAAATGGACAATCTAGAGGAAATGGATAAATTCTTAGACTCTTACAATCTCCCAAAGCTGAATCAAGAAGAAATAGAGAATCTGAATAGACCAATCACAAGTAAAGAGATTGACACAGTAATCAAAAGCATCCCCAAAAATAAAAGCCCAGGACCAGACAGCTTCCCTGGGGAATTCTACCAACTTTCAGAGAGGATTTAATACCTATCCTTCTCAAGCTATTCCAAAAAATTAGGGAAGACGGAACACTTCCTAATGCATTCTATGAAGCCAACATCACTCTGATACTAAGGCCTGACAAGGACAACACAAAAAAGGAAAACTACAGGCCAGTATCGCTGATGAACATAGACGCAAAAATCCTCAACAAAATATTGGCAACCCGAATTCAGCAATACGTCAAAAGGATCATACATCATGATCAAGTGGGATTTATACCAGGGACTCAGGGATGGTTCAACATCCACAAATCAATCAATGTGATACACCACATTAACAAAATTAGGAGTAAAAACCACATGATCATCTCAATAGATGCAGAGAAAGCATTTGACAAGATCCAACAGCCATTTATGATAAAAACTCTTAACGAAATGGGGATAGAAGGAAATTACCTCAACATAATAAAGGCCATAGATGACAAACCCACAGCCAACATCATACTCAAAGGGGAAAAACTGAACGCCATCCCTCTGAGAACAGGAACAACACAAGGATGCCCACTGTCATCACTCGTATTCAACATAGTACTGGAGGTTTTAGCCAGAGCAATTAGGCAAGAGAAAGGAATAAAGGGAATCCAAATAAGTAGTCAAGAAGTGAAACTCTCACTGTTTGCAGATGACATGATCTTATATATAGAAAACCCTAAAGAACCCATCAGAAAACTATTATAAATAATTAATGACTACAGTAAAATTTCAGGGTACAAAATCAACTTACAAAGGTGCCAAGAACATACAATGGAGAAAAGCTAGTCTCTTCAGTAAATGGTGTTGGGAAAACTGGACAGCCACATGCAAAAGAATGAAAGTAGACCATTATCTCACGCCATACACAAAAGTAAACTCAAAATGGATCAAAGACTTGAAGATAAGTCCTGAAACCATAAAACTCCTGGAAGATAAGATAGGTAGTACACTCTTTGACATCAAACTTAAAAGGATCTTTTCAAATACCATGTCTTCTCCAACAAGGTAAACGAAAGAAAAAATAAATAAGTGGGACTTCAGCAGACTAAAGAGCTTCTGCAGGGCAAAAGAATCTAGTATCAAAACAAAGACAACCCACCAATTGGGAGAAAATATTTGCAAATCATATATCTGACAAGCGGTTAATCTCCATAATATATAAGGAACTCACACAACTGAGCAATAACAAAACAAACAGCCCGATCAAAAAATGGGCAGAAGATATGAACAGACATTTTTCCAAAGAAGATATACAGATTGCCAATAAATATATGAAAAGACGTTCAACATCACTAATCATCAGGGAAATGCAAATCAAAACTACACTAAGATACCACCTTACACTTGTTAAAATGGCTATAATCACTAAGACTAAAAATAACAAATATTGGACAGGGTGTGGAGAAAAGGTAACCCTCGTACACTGCTAGTGGGAATGCAAACTGGTGCAGCCACTATGGAAAACAGTATGGAGGTTCCTCAAAAAACTAAAACTAGAACTATCGTATGACCCAGCTATCCCACTACTGGGTATCTACCCAAACAACTTGAAACCAACAATCCAAAGTAACATATGTACCCCTATGTTCATAGCAGCACTATTCACAATAGCCAAGACATGGAAACAATCCAAGTGCCCATCGACTGATGATTGGATAAAGAAGATGTGGTATGTACATACAATGGAATACTACTCAGCCATAAAAAAAGACAAAATCACCCCATTTGCAATAACATGGACGGACCTGGAGGGAATTATGCTAAGCAAAATAAGCCAGACTGAGAAAGACAAACACCAGATGATTTCACTCATAGGTGGAATATAAACAAACACATGGACAAAGAAAACAGTTCAGTAGTTACCAGGGGAAGGGGGGTGGAGGGTGGGCACAGGGGGTGAAGGGGAGCATTTATGTGGTGACTGACAAGAAATAATGTACAACTGAAATTTCACAGTGAAGTGAATTATTATGAACTCAATAAAAAAAGCAAACTTTGTGGCCTTGAGGCCATTACTTGATCTCTCCAAACTTCATTGTTTATATCTGTAAAAGAGTGATAAGAATACCTACGCCATAGTGTGGTCGATGACACGTGCAACATGTTGTCTCATGAGCGCTCAGACAGTGGCTGGGATCATCTTCATCAGGCCTTGTGGAAAGGAAATCCTTTTGCTGTTCCTTGATGCTTATCACCAGCTATACTAAGGCTACCACGTCTTGTCTGGGGCCACTCCACATCCACTTACTGGTCTACCAGGAAATATAAAAGCAAGTGCCTTGGCCGGGGCCCTGGGAGCCTGAGTGCAGGTCGAAGTCTTTTAAGTGCAGATGGTCAGGATTCTGAATATGCTACTCCCTTGAGTCTTCGTATCAGTTAGCTTTTGCTGTGAGGCAAATCACTCCAAAACTTGGTGGCTTAAAACAGGAACCATTTATTATTTCTCATGAATCTAGCAGTTAGCTGGGTGCGTCTGGGCCACTATCAGCTGCTCTTGGCTGGGCTCATTTACATGTATGGTGGCTGACTGGTTGTTGGCTGGGGCAACAGGAGCAACTGGGCCATGCATCTCTTATCATCCACTGGACCAGCCAGGCTCGTTCAGTTGGAGGTGGGCGGCAGTGTTCCAAGAGTATGAAAGCAAAAGCCGAAAGGCTTCTGGAGGCCTTGCTCAGAACTGGTACAACATTAATTCTGCCACGAATTCTACTAGTCAAAGGAAGACATGAGGCCAGCCCAGATTCAAGGGGTGGGTAAATATCCCCCATCTCTTGATGTGAGGAGCTACAAACTGTTGTATATTATGGTTACTTTTGCAGTCTACCATAGATGTCAAGCATTTCTCTGCACCACTTATGTTCCTACTCATGCCTCGAAGTGAAAACTCTGTTTTAAAGTAAAGATGGATAGATGGTTGGAAAGATGCACAGAAGGATGGCTGGGTGGGTGGGCAATGCTGTATATGAATCGTGAGGGGGTAGATGGGTGAAGAGTAGGTGGTTGGGTACATTCTGTGGCGGTGTGTTAGCTGGTGGATGAAAGGAGGTGGTTTAGATAGATGGCGGATTTGGGGATAGGTGGGCAGATAACTTTCACATTCTACTCATCCCTGGAGCCCAGGGCATGGTGACACAGAAACAGGACAACTGTGCTTGCCACTGTACAGTCCTTGCAATGTCCTGGCAGGCAGGATGAGTCACCCACTGCGTCCCACTATATGCTCTGTTGTGGGCTGGCTGGCTTGCACAGAGGCTCCCTCCCAGGGCCTGTGGCCATGCCTGCGTGTCTCTGCTTTCCTCCTTTCCCTCAGGGTGACACTCCTGTACTTAAACTTTTCAGTGCCTCCTCATTTCCTACAGGATACAGTCCAAATAGCTTGTTACAGCATATAAGGTTCTCCATGGTTTGGCCCCACTTGTCTCTCCCACACGTTCTCCCCTGTGTGAGACCGGCCATCTCTCCTGCCCCCAGGGCTCCCCTTAGCCATGCCAATGCCACACTAGATCATCCCACTTTCCCTGAAGACGCCAGGCCTTCCCCCACCTCCCTGCTTTAGCACGCACCCTTCCCTCCTGGGATTTCCCTTCCACCCTCGGTCAGGCAAATGGCCAGTCATCCTTCTACACTTTGTCCCTGTGCTCGACTGCCATCTAGTCCTTGAAGCACTTTGTACAAGCCTCTACTTCTTACGTTTCTGTCTCCCACTAGACTAACTTCCTTAGGGTCATGTCTCACTCACGGCAGCCTCCTCAGCATCTAGCCCCGTCCCAGGCACCTGCCAGGTGCTCAGTAAGTGTTTCCTAAAAGGATCTGTAAACCTGTAGCTTTGGCACTTCCCCAGTTCTCTTGGTGAATGTCCCCTGAGCTCTTGTCACTGTGTGTCCAGCTCATGACCAGGTGCTGCGAGGAATATAGAGAACTGTCAGACGCAGTCACTGGCCACAAAGCACCAACAGTCCCATTGAAGGAGCTGAAGCAGGTGGACAAAAGTGTACACACGAGAAAGAGCTCTGTCTACCTGAGGCAGTGCGGGCAAAAACTAGATGACTGGGATTTCCCAGCGCTCTTGGAGTTCAGGGAAGAGACCATGGTGAAACTGGAACATGAGGACTTTGATGGGTTGCAGAGAAGGAGGAGAGGGAGATATTTGGGCTGGGGGATTCACAGGAGTCAGGCTTGGCTGTGAGGGCTCAGAAGACAAAGCCACCAGCACAGGAGGGTGACTGGAAGGGAAAGGAGTATAGGGCTGGGAAAAGACGTTGAGGTCAGATGGTCAAGGGCCTCAAATGACAAGGAAGAGAAGGAAACTAGAATTTATTAAGGGTGTGTGTGGCAGACTCCTCAAAACTACCCTAAGAGGTGATGGCTCAGAGACATTAAGTGACTTATCCAAGACCACACAACTAGGAAATGGTGGGCCTGGGATTCAAAACCAGTGTGACTCTAAAACCCAGCTCTGTTCACTCCACTGGACCCTATCAATCCAGAGGCAGTGGGCAGGGTCACAGGAAGGAAGGTCACAGATGAGAAGGGTCTTTATAAAGACGATTATAATGCTATATGTGTCCCCGAATCAGTGAGCTCTTGGCCCATTTATTCCTGTTCAGGAAGCATAAACCCTCCACAAGCTGCCTAAAAAGTGTGTTTACCCTCCACTGCTTCTAAGGAGGTAGGGCAGAGACTGAGGCCTTGAGGCTGGCCCTGAACTCACCGGGTGAGCTCGGCCCACCCCACCCCTGCAGTCCTCCTCTGAAGGCCCCCTCCCGCATGATGGGTCAGTTCTGGCCCTGATCTGTATTCACACTCAGGGAAGTCCTCCGAGGCCTCGGTCACGTGCTTCCTAGAAATCAATGTGTGTTTGACCAGCTGCTTCCCTTTCATCTCTTCATTGTATAATTCTACCTCAAGAACACAAAAACATTGGTCTGGCATGATTTGTTCTTTTTAAATCTGGCTGGAGCCTCACTAAGGTACATTAATCTTTAACTGTTTATAGATTTTTCTGCTTAGAATATATGCCCTGTACTTTCATTCACATGGGGGTTAAAGTTCTGCTTCCACATTGACGATGACTTGGGAGACTTATTTCCTCGCTGGGATTTTCTTCTGTGGGCTTATTTATCAGACCCAGCGTGCCAAGATGCCCAGAAATCATGCCTCACTGAGGAGACAATAGGTGGTTAAGACCCTGGGCTTTGGGGTCAGACAGAGCCAGACACAAATCAGTCCCCAGCCCTGCCACTCCACCCGCATGACCTCAAGCAGGTCACAAAACCTCTCTAAATCTCATTCTCTGCTGAAAACGAAGACCCAGTGGAGTCACATCTTACCCCGGGTCCTATACTCAGCACAAAGCCTATGCGTGGTCATAACCATTACTTCTGAAAAGTCCTTAACTCTCTGCCAGGCCCCGCCTCCTCACTGCACCTCCATCCCTCACCTTTTTCTAGTTGCCGCTCTTCTTCCAAGGGCAGCTGCCTTCTCTTTCTCTGTCCATGAAGTCAGCCCTTCGGGGCCACCTCCAACCCTCCCGTCCACCCAGAATCTCTGAATAGTTCCATAAGGAGGCCCAGGGTTAAGTATACAAGACCATGATCTTCCTTACAAGGCAGGGAAGTGGGGAAAGTTGTGAATATATATAATTCATATTTTTTTCAAATTTATTACTAGCCAAAAATATATTTTAAGAATATCATCAAAGTCAAAACACAAAATTTATAAATCTTCTGTTAAGTCTCACACCCTAAAGGCCCAAGCACACCAAGACTGCTCAAGAGAAGTAATTAAGAAACAAACAAACCTTGACCGCCTCCACCCAGCCACTGGCCCAACGGGCCTACCGAAAACAAATACCGTGAGGGTCAAGAATCTGTCTACACCTGTCTTCCATCCAAAACTTGGCGATGGCTGCTCATGGTTGCCCAGCTTGTCAGATAACCCGCCCCACTTCCCACTTCAGTACTTTTGTGAGCATGTTCCAGGGCAGGTACGCTGACTGGCCACCAGTAAGCAGACAAATTATATTGACCTTTTTCCTACCTCTTAGTGACTCTGGTATAACCTAATTGCTAATGATATTGCACTTAAAAAATTCCTTTAGTAATTGCTTCTGACCAAAAACCATCCCTGCATCACTGTCAAGTCATGGCAAGGCCTGGAATGATGACATCTCCAATCTTTCCATCTACCATATCTCCCATAGGATGAAATGGCCACTTAAAGACTGAAATCAGACTGAAACTCAAAGACTGACTGCTTCTGATTTCCTACCAGCTATGCCACTGCACAAGATGCTGTCTTTCAGCTGAACTGATGCCCTGAGGGACCATCCTGTTAGGTGTCTATAACTCCACCAAAATCCTCTGGGTCCTGTCCTCTGGGTTGGTGGGCCTCTACTCCATGAGGTCTCCACCCCTGTATAGGGCTGTCAGGTCAGGAGACATGCAGCACAGTCACCTCCCTGGCCCAGCCTTGGAACCCATGTGTGTGGGCTTCCACCAGCTTATGGGCAATTCCCACCCCCGATGTCCGTGCCTGCCCCACAGAAATCACAGGATTCCACAGGACCCAGGCTTCTTTTCCGGGAGGCATTTTCCTTGCAAATAGATGTCTATGGGGCCACAGGATTGCAAAGCTGGGACCCAGGATCCTTTGCAGAAGATGTTAGACCAGGGAGATGGGCAGGGGTAGATAAAGTAGAGGGTGTTCTGTTCTTCACAAAACTGTCATGACCAACAGCATCTCCTCACTCAGTGTCCTGGATCTGCCCACTGGACCATGTCCTCACTGTGGGCAAGATCCTTGCCAGTTCTCGCCTTCTGTACCACCTTTTCCAAGTGCTCTAGCCATCTAGCAGTAACCCAGGGGAGCCACCACACCGCACTCTGGCTGGAATAGCAGGAAGGCATGTGAAAAGTGACCCCCCTCCCTAAAACTGGGCCCTGGCCTGAGTCAGTGGGAAGCCTTCCAAGATGGTGGACAGACATGGCTGCCCATGTGGGGTGCCTCCCATCTTCCCAGACCCTGGGAGACCCTGCTCTTCTTGAAGCCCTGTGCCTGGAATGCCATTTCTGGTAGCATGTTACATCGAGCTGTCATTCACCTGAGTAACTGGCAGGAATAAGGACTGCAGATGGAGTTGATAAACACAATTTAATAAGACAAACCCGGAAGTCATATCTGTGCTCAGCAGTTCCACCCCATTCTGACAGTCATTCACACGTACAGAGGGGATTCACATGTACAGACTGGGGCTTTTATAAGCCTGGCTAAGTAAGAAAATGACTGCTCACTTCTTGGTATCAAAACCCTCCCCAAATGCAAATGCAAACTACCCTGAGATACCCTTTTTCACCTAACAAAAGTCCAAGAGTTTGACAACATAATCTGTTAGTGAGGAAACAGACACAATCATGCATTGTGGCTGGGAAGGTGAAATGGTACAACCCTAGGAAGGGAGACTGGGCAATATCTATCACAAGAACAGTAAGCATTTGCCCTTTGACATAGCAATCCCACCTCCAGGAATCTGTCCCAAAGATACACTTTCAAAAATATAAAAAGACTTAACCTGCTCATTGCAGCACTATTTGTTACAGCAAAAGACTGGAAACGACCCACGTGTCCATCAGCAGGGGACTGGTGCAGTGAACTGTGGTACGTCCACACAATGCAGCACTACGCCACCAAAAAGAGCAGGAGGGAGCTCTCCCTGTGTTCCTGTGAGTGATGTTTCAGATGTATTATTAGGCTAAAAAGTATATAACATGCTACCATTTATCTAAGAAAGGGAATGTAAGACTTTTAATATATTTATATTTATATTTTTTAATGAAAGGATAAACCATAAAATAAGAGCTATATCAACCATGGCAATGTATGATACGTGCTTGGATCCTGATTCAAACAAACAAACTGAAAAGAAAATTATGAGATAATTGAGTACTTTCTGGATATTTGATGATATTAAGGAATTAATATTTTTTTAGTTGTGATTTTTTTTAACAAGTCTTAGTCTTTTAGAGATACTTCTTGAAATGTTTCCAGATAAAATGATATGATTTCTGATATTTGTCTCAAAATAATTTTGGAAATGGGGGGTGGGCGGGGCTATAGATGAAACAAGATTGGCCCTGGGTTGATCATTGTCAAAGCTGATGATGAATCCGTGGGAGTTCAACATACAGTTCTCTCTATGGTTATATAGGTTTAAAATTTTCCATAATAAAATGGTTAGGAAAGCAAGAAAGAATGAGAGAGAAGGAAGGGAGGGAGCAGGAGAGGGAGGAAAGAAGGAAGGCAGGAAGGAAGGAAGGAAGAAGGGTGCAGTGTATGTCACAATCTGTAGACACAATTGTCAGGTGTGCGTGAAAGGTAGCTGACCCACTCTGCAGAACCTTTTCTAGACATAACTAAATCCCCAGGCCACTCCCCCAAAGTGGATTTAAGATTCTGGGGCTTGCAGACTTGGTGTGTCATTTTCACATTTGCATATTCATGAGCCCATCAAAGAAAAGCATCCTCAGTAGACCTTGGTGCCCCTCAGCCCTGTGGCCTCATGACCAGCCCTCTCACTCCCGAACACTGTGGACATAGGAAAGCAGCTTTGGTGGGCCACGCTCATCCTTTCGAACATTAACCTCACAGATGGCACGGTGACAGCTCAGGGATTGGAGCAGGGTCATTTTCCATAACATAACTCCAGAGACGTATTTGAACACAGGAAAAGAGAAGATTTTACAAGCCTCCAAAATAAAATGAGCCCTTGAGAAGAGAAGCAGGAATGTGATGTCAGATGAGGCAGGCTTTCTGTATAAGCACGAGGCAGGAGCAGGAGGCCACCTGTCCCCTGCTAGGAGACTGAAACCTCCAGGTGTGAGAGACCTGACAAAGAGGGCGGGGATGAGGCTGAAAGGCACACTCCTGCCCCAGCATCTTGTGAGGAGCGTCTTTTGGGGAGAGACAGAGCATCTCAGGGTCTGCTCCAGAGCTCTCTGCTCCAACCCCATCCCCCTCAGGAAACTCTGCTGCCCCAACGACTGGGGCCACTAGGCAAGCTGCTTGACCTCCAGTGATATGGGGATGGGACTGCCCACCTCACCAGGCGATTGTCTGGATCACGGGCAATGGAGGAATCATTTCATGGAGATGGTTCCCTGAGCTCTAATTTACCCCCACGGAGCACACTGATAAGCTAAAGAATGAAAAGGCACTTCCTCCGGAGCTCCTCGGAGCTCTCCTGTCCCCCAGGAGCCCACCCTGGGGCCCGTGGCTCTCTCCTGTCCTGCCTCCCGTACCCCAGGATTGCCTGCTGTGCCTGTCAATCTTGCTGTGTACACGTAGGCTCAGGGTGGTTCCCCACTGGCCTGGACCCTTCTTGGTGGTCTTGGTGGCTCTTTGGGATTGGTCATCATCTCCAGTCTCTGCGGCTCTTCTCTGAGGCGGTTGGGGTGTCCTGGAGCGTCTACCCCCCTCTCCCAGCCATTGGCAGTTCTGCCCTTCCTCATCTTCCTTTGCTCACCCATCTCCCTCCCCTGGCCTGTCCTTCCCTCCTCCTGGCCTCTCTGATCCTGGCTGTCCTCAAGATCCAGCTTGAGCCTCAGCCCCTCCGGGGAGTCCTCACCGATTGCCAGCCCCACCAGATCCCCTCTCCCTTCTACACACAGTGTCCTCAGTTCTCTCTGCTCACACATCCCAGGTGATATCACCCAGACAGAAAGGAGCTCCCAAAACCACTGACTGATGGACAAAATCAAGCCTGACGGAGTGGGCTGAGGAAGGATAACCGTGATGACACCTAATGCTCCACGACACGTCCACAGAGCGCTTTTCACTGCGCCTCACGGGGTTAATCCTTAGGCCCCAGCAGGGGCACAGGCGCACCCTCTCTCCCTTGTCTTTTCCCTCTCTGCAGCACACACAGCGGGGCCTCTGGAGCGCAATCCTGTGCCACGCCCTTGGTACCCCTTATCTCGTTCGCTTCTCACCCCTTGAGAGGTGAGTAGTGAGAGTGTCCCATCTTACAGATGTGGGGACTGAGGCACAGAAGGGATCGCTCAGCTAGCGGTGACACAGCCTGCTCCAAACCAAGTGAGCTGCCTCCAGAGCCTGTCCTCACAAGCCCTGGAGGACCCAGAAGGGCGGGAGTCTACTGACCCACGGGAGACTAGACAAAGGCCGACGGGAACCAGGCAAAACCAGGCTGAATTAAGTGCCACGTGCCCAGCCGGCCAGCTCAGAAGAGTGAGGTCAGGTTAGCAGGAGGCGTCCAAAGGGCAAGAGGAGGGAGGAGTGGCCAGGTCTTGGTTCTGTGGGATGGACAGGGGAGGACCGGAGAGGGAGGGAGGGGCCTACAGCACAAAGGGATGAGTCTGGGCATGGCCAGAACTGACTGGGCCTCTGTCTGCCAGGCACTTTGCTGGGCATTTGGGACAAACGATCTCAGGAGACTCAGCACAAAGGGAGAAGGTTGGGGAGGGGGAAAATCCAGTTGGCTGCACTGGATGGTGCAGGGGAGCAGGGAGAGTAGGTTAGACTCAGGGGTGAGCGAGGAATGGCCGGTTCACTGTTTACACCTTTGGCTGATCCTCCTTTCTGGTGAGTCAGGCCGACAAGGAAGCCCAGGCCATGGCTGGCCTTGCTTAGATGTCTTAGAAAGCGCAAGCAAGGCCGGGCCCCACTGGTCAACCTGCCTGAGCCCAGGGGGTTTCTTTGTGCACCTTCAGGCCGGAAGAGCTGTCCTTTCCCTGGGCTGTCCCACTGAGACTTGCCCTGGGCCAGCTAGGGAGGGATGCAGAGCCAGGGCCTGTGTGAACAACTGATGGCCTGAGCATCCAGAGCCAGGGGAGACGAGAGGGGAAACTGGCCTGATAGGGGCACAGCTGTCTAAAGCAGTGGCTCTCAACCAGGGGTCATTCCGCCCCCTCCCAGGGGCATTTGCAAGGTCTGGAGACATCTTTGTGGGAGGTGCCATTGGGATCTAGTGGGGAGAAGCCAGGGCTGCTGTTAAACCCCCTACAATACGTAGAACAGCCCCCCATGACAAAGAATGATCTGGCCCAAAATGTCAACAGTGCAGAGACTGAGAAAGCCTGGCACAGCACAAGGGGGTTAAAAGGGCTGAAATGCAAGCCACTCCCTGGGGGAAGCACCTCTGCCCCAGGAGGAGGCTCTTTTCTAACTCAGCTAGCTGTCCTGTGAGTGAGAAGGTTGGGGGAGGAGGGGGTGGTTTATGCTGGAGAGGAGGAGGACAAACCAGCTGTCACCCAGGCTGTGATTTGTACAAAAAGCAATTTGAAAGAGGTATTTAGTCTTTAATAGAGAGTCAAAAAGTCAACCCACATGATCATGTCATCTCCTCGCTGGCAGAGAGCGGTTTTAAAGCACAATGACATACGCACCAGGTGGGAGATAGGACCGATCAAAGACCTGAGTTCCGTGCTGTTTCTAATAGGAGGGGATCGGAAACATCAACGTCCAGCCGTGGGGACAAGCTGGATAAACAATGGAATATCCTGCAAAAGAATGAGGGTTCTCTCCACGCACAGATGTGGAAAGGTCCCCAGATTATACTAAGTGAAAAAAGCGAAGTGCAGAACACTTTGGAGCACTTGCTGCCGATGGGTGAGAGGAGGGACAAGCAGCGGTGTGTTGCTAATTGCTGACATCTGCCCTGAGCAGCGGGTCTCACACTCGAGTGTGCATCAGGACCGCCGAGGGCCCTGTAGCGTACTCACTCCAAACAGCAGAACTCTTGCTTCTCTTTGGGGGAGGGATGTGGAGAGTGCCCCACTTTCCTCCCGAGCTGAACTGCTTTCCCCACCCTGGCCGCCCACCGCGCGGGGCTTCGGACAAAGGCCTGGAGGTGCTCGTTCCCTAATCCCTCCAGCAAACCCCGAGGGACTTGCCCGACCCTCAAGTGGCCGCCGAATGTGAGAAGTTCGTGGTGTTTGAAGGAATCCCGCAGGAACCGAAGAGTTGGGGCCCGTACAGCAAACCCCGCATCTGCACTTCCTTCCCGAGGAAGCGAACTGAAGGTCCGAATGGAGGCGGCCGCGGGCCCGGGGCGAACCTGGCCCTCCGGGGGCCCGCCCCGCCCGCACGGAGGGGAGGAGCGAGGGCTCCCGGGGATCCTCCCGCGGGCTTTGTGCGCGCTCGGCATCCAGCTGTCGCCGCCCCACGCAGCCCCCTGGCCCGGGAGGGCGCGCATTTCCGGGCCGCCCACCAGCCCGCCCGCCTCGGCAGCCGCTGCCCCGGCACAGCCGACGCTGCTCCCGCCGCTCCGTGGCCGTCTCGCCCCAGTCGCCCCACGAAATGCCGGTCGACTTCACCGGGTACTGGAAGATGCTGGCCAACGAGAATTTCGAGGAGTACCTGCGCGCGCTCGGTAAGCGCTGCCCACAGCCCTGCGCCCGGGGCGAGCCACTGGTGGCGGGGGCGTGGGGACCCCCCAAGCCTCCGGATCCGCTGTCGCCTGCCTCCGCCCGGGCGAGCGCCGCCCCGGGCCCCCGGGCCGCAGGAAGGGCGGCCGGCGCCGTGGCTCTGAGAGCGGCCGGCAGGCTGCGACCTGGAGATCGGGGTTGTTAGGGTTAATTGGTGGCAAACGTCTGATAGTTGGCTCCAGACGCGGGTAGTTTCATTAGGAAAGCAGGTTTTGGTTTACTAGCTTTAGTTTTTGCAGGGTTAGAATAAAGGCAAAAAACTTTGTTGCAAAAACAGAAAGAAAAGAAAAAGACACAGACCGGCTGCGCGCAGACAGCGCTAAGCGAGCAGGGAACCCCAGCTGTTTTCCCCGGGGAGGGTGGGGAAAACTGGGGCCCCGGCTACTTTGGGAACAATTCTCTGAGTTTTTCGGCCGACTCTCTGCCCCCGCCATCCTACAGATGTCAATGTGGCACTACGCAAAATCGCCAACTTGCTGAAGCCAGACAAAGAGATCGTGCAGGACGGCGACCATATGATTATCCGAACGCTGAGCACTTTTAGGAACTACATCATGGACTTCCAGGTTGGGAAGGAGTTTGAGGAGGATCTGACGGGCATAGATGACCGCAAGTGCATGGTGAGGTTTTGTGTACATCCGGGCATCTCTTGCCCAGGGGGCCTACCCAAAGGCTAAGCTAGTTCATTTGAGTGGGGCGCAAGGGCCCTTGTGTGCTTGGGCACCAGAGATCCTGGCACTCCCAGCCCCCAAGGTAGGCAGCACTGACTCATGAAGCACACCCCTCCCCCCCATCCTAACCGGATGGTAAGAGTTATGAAAGCTGCGGTTAGTTGATTCTCGGCTGTGTCTGGGCACCCAGCCAGCCAGGGGCTTTAGACATTTGACTTCACCTAATCCCACAGCCGCCTTTGAGGGAGGTATGAGTACACCCATTTTACAGATGAGGAAACAGTCTCAAAGAGACGAACCAGCATGCCCCCGAGTAGCACAGCTAGGGAGGGGCCGGGCCGGAATTCAGGCAAGGGCTGGCCTGGTGGAGGAAGGAGAGAAGGAAGGGAGGAAAGAAAGCAGAAACCAGGGAGCCCCTCTGAAGTGTAAGCTTCCTACAGGACCCAGTGGGAAGCCACTCTAGGAAGCAGCAGGCACGTGACCCCTGGCCCTGGCGCAAGCCTTCTGACCTGCCCCTCCTCCTTCCAAAACTGGGCTTTGGCTTCTGGCCATCCCCCCTCCCCGGTCCCCCCCTCCTCCTTTGCCCTCCGAGCTTCCTTTGAACCTCGCAGCCAACACCCCCTCAGGAGGTCAGTGCCTGCATCCCCCCCGCTGGCAGCTGGGGAGGGGGGAAGGGGAGGGAGCCTGCTGCCCCCAGGGTGGGAAGCTGGTGACCGGGAGACCCCAATTAGCGCTGCCACAGCAGACTCCGGAAGGTCAGCCCAGGCCTCGTCAGCGTTCTCAGGTCGCTGGGAGGTCAGGGTGCCCCTGGTCTCCCTTTCCCAGTCTTGGATCCACAGCTGGTTTAAGCTCTCCCCCAGGGAGCCACCTAGCTTAGGATGAGGGCCTCGCCTTCCCCTCCCCCTTCCCTCCTGTCTTCCCCTCCCCCTCTGTACGAAGGGTTAGCTGTCTGCCCTGTGCTGTGCCAGTTCTTTTACCCCACAGCCCAGGGGGGCAGGATTAGTGACCCCGTGTTATGAAATAACTGAGGCTCCAGCGGGGAGAGACTGGCAAGAGAGAGGATTTGAACCCTGGGCCTTTGGACTTTGAAGACAGGGCCCTCTCTGCTGGTAGCCTTTGCAGAAACCAGATGGC
This sequence comes from Equus asinus, assembly GCF_041296235.1. Lineage (NCBI taxonomy): Eukaryota > Metazoa > Chordata > Mammalia > Perissodactyla > Equidae > Equus > Equus asinus. The sequence goes on along the minus strand of NC_091810.1, from coordinate 85,686,007 downwards.
TGAGGTTTGTTAGGACTGTGGCTGAAGGAGTGCTGGTGTCTGGGAGTAAGGAGCCCCAGGCCCCGAGGCCTCACACACACACGCACACACACACAAACACACACACATCGTTGCTTCATCTGAAGATGGTCAGGAGTTCGAGTTTGGAATGATGGTGGGAGAGGGGGTGGCCAGCAGGGACTGTCCTTGGAGAGGCCACTAGTGGGAGAAAACACTATTGTTGTAGGGAAATGTCAGGCTGTGCCTTTAAAAGGCCCTGGCCTCGTATCTGCCCAGAGGCTCCAGTGGGAAAGGACACCTTCAGACAGGCTCTGGCTCCGTGAGGAGGGGCCTGCCTTTCCAAGCCCGACCTGCTGCATGGAACTGCACCGTGATCCTTGTCCCCAGCTCCCTCGGGGGGTGCTCACAGAGCACTTCAGACATGTCTATTTGGGGTCACTGCAGCCTCTGGAATGTGCTGGCTAGTACTTGGCTAATCATCTCGGCTCTTTCGTTCCCTCCCTCATCCGTTAATGCACGGGACATCTCTGCTCAGCTAGTGGGGATACTGGCTCACCCTCATCAGGTGCTCACTGTGGGGGGGGGGCGAGGGGGGGCCGGGGGGGGACGGAGGACAGGCAGAGGATGGCCCTCCCAGGTCAGGGAACGTTCTCACAGGAAGTAGAGTCTGCCCTGGGGCTTGAAGGATAGACAGGAAGTAGCCAAACAGAAAGGGGATGAGAGCAAGGCCAAGGCCAAGGCCAAGGCCAAGAGAACAGCGCTTGGTAAATGCTGTTTCACTGGTCACATTGTATTTTAACTCAGGCTTCACAATACCGTTTCAACCCCATTTACAGATAAGAAAACTGAGGCAGAATTTCTTGTTGTGGGACCTTGGGGACACTGAGTAGGTGGCAGAGGGAGGATCTGAACTTGGTCTGTCGGCCCCAGAGTCCCGGCCATTACATTAATCACTGCACCACATCTGCCGCTTTCCTCTCGTGCTGATCGCGGCACCAGGCGCAGGGACACAGCGGAGCAGGTCCCAGTCCCTGACGCCCAGGAACTCAAAGTCTTTGTGGTGGAGACACACACACAGTCAGAACAGAGTGAGATCAGTGGTGACAAAAGTGAGCACCCAGAAGAGGGATCCCAGAAGGAGTCCTGGAGGAGGTGACCCCTGCACTTAATTGTAAAGAAAGGGGGTGGCAGGGTGGGTTTGGGACACAAAGGAAGTGGCATGTGGCCACCTTCTCTCAACCCAGCATTAGGACAGGTAGGTGAGCTGCTCAGGGAGCCCAGCAGCTGGGCAGCCTGCATGAAACTGGGCAGGATTCATGGTCACCTCTGCTGTCTAAGGACTCGGGGCAACCCCGTCCCAAGCAGACAGCCACTCACTCACCTTGCTGTTGGCTGTTGGCAGAGGGACGGCCCCTCTGCTGGGCCTTCCCTTGGCCCCTGCCTTGCAGAGAAGCCTTTCCCTCGGGCTGCCCTGCTGGATGGTGGGCCTCTCTAGAGTGTGGCTGGGGAGGGTCTAGGGTCGTAGAATTAGAGCAGCTATGCCGCCTGAGGCTTGTGAACGGGGGAGCTGCAGGCCAAGGGGCCGCGCTGGCTGAGGTCTCTAGGGCCTGGGTCCTGGCGAGGTGGCTGCTGGGTCACCACTGCTGCTCTTGTGCTCTGCACACACTGCTAGGAGCAGGGGCCAGAGGAGGCGGGTTGTCCTCAGCATCAGGCTGGCGTCGTTCTAACTTGTTCTTCCTAGCACATTACCAGGGTCTCATTTCTCACCTGGGATCATTCGTTCACCCGTTTTGTTCATTCCTCTCTTAGTCCTACAGGCATTTCCAGGGGCCCACTCTGTCTTTGCAGCCCCATCGCGCAAGCTTCCTGCCCTCCTGGAGTTCAGTGTGGTGGGAGAGGCAGACCAGAGCAGCCAGTAGTTTGGTGATGGTGTGCTGAGGGACGGAGGACAGGCAGAGGATGGCCCCTCCCAGGTCAGGGAAAGTTCTCACAGGAAGTGGAGTCTGCGCTGGGGCTTGAAGGATAGACAGGAAGTAGCCAAACAGAAAGGGGATGAGAGCAAGGCCAAGGCCAAGACCAAGAGAACAGCGCTTGGTAAATGCTGTTTCAGACCTGTCCCACCAGGCCCTGGGCTCAGCCCTGCGGACACAGAGGCAGCAGGGCCTCCTGGAGCACCCAGGCCGGTGGAGGAGACAGACATGTCTTCAGACGGGTACAGCCCAGTGTAATGGTGGAAGCTCAGCAGGGCAGGAGCGGGGAGCAGTGGTCATGGAAGGTTCCCCAGGGGAGGTCACAGCTGAGCAGGGCCTTGAAGGACAAGTACTAATTAGGGCAGATGTGGAGAAGGGATAAGAGCATTCCAGACTGGGGGAACCATGTGCACAAAGGCCCAGAGGTCAGAAAAGTCCTGGTTGGGAGGTGGCCCCTGGAGGTGAGAGGTGCAGTCTTCGAAGACTTCAGCGTGGCTGGAGTGCAGAATATGGCCAGGGAAGAGGAGGTGATGAGGACCTGGCAGGGAGCTAGTTGTGGCCCTGACAGGCCACAGGGAGCCCTTGCTGGGAGAGGCACAGTCAGGGTGACATCCCTCCCCAACGGGTCCCGAGGCTCACTGGCTCAGAGATCTCTGCTCCCTCCTCTTCTCCACCGGAACACACACACAGTTCCCAGCCAGAGGTGAAATCGGCCTACGCATGTGTTTCGTTTGGCCTGCACAATGTTTGAAAAATTTCAGACAGTTGCCAATTATAGCCCCAAATTGTAAGATTTCATAGAAAAATTCATATTTCTGGCTGTTCTTACCAAAAAAAGTCAAGATTGCTGAAAACTCTTGGCTGCCTGTTTTTTCCTGTGCCGTGCGGATCCCCGGGACAGTGTCGCAGTGGCTCCCTTTAGATGGGACGTTCTCCAGTTTCCCGTCACTGTCCCCCCTCCTCCAGAGTCGAGGATCAGTGGCGGTTTGTGTGCGCTGTGGGTCCCTCCCTTAGAGCCCTGGTTCCCAGAGCGGAGAGCAGCTGCAGCATCACAAGAACTTGCTAGAGACACCAATTCTCCAGCCTCACTCCTGGCTGAACCAGAAACCCTGGGAGCGGACCAGCCATCTGGGTTTCAGGAAGCCGGCCAGGTGGTGTTGATGCAACCAGAGCTTGAGAACCTCTGCTTTGGAGGAAAGAAACATCTTTGTGTCTGTGCCTTTATAAAAAGTAGAAAACTATAAAATTAGGTATAGAGGCCCTTGTGCCACCGGCCGCCATAGTCCATTGTCTGGCCCCTATGGCCATCGCAGTCCATGCCCAGAAGCACCTGAAATGGCCCTGTGGCTGAGGGGTGGAGGGATTTACATCCGCATAGCCCAGGACCACGCAGCTCACATTTCCAGCCTGCTCTGTTCGGATTTGACGTGACCCACAGGCAGCAGGGCTATCATTCGGGTGGAAATGGTGGGCTTGGTTTTTCTCTACTGCCTTCATCCATTAAGAGGAAATCTCAGGCCCAGTTTAAAACCAGTGTCATTGATGGAATCTAGCAGACAGAGGCTCTGGCAGGGCGGGGGCCTTGAGAAAGGAAGGTGCTCCTCAGCCTCAAACAGTGTCCCCTTCCTGGCCCCAGAATCCCCAGGTAGGGGTTCTTTGTTCCCACCATCCGCTCCCCACAGCAAGAGCAGTTTCTGTGGGAGAAGATGGAGCCTTGGCCAGGAATCACAACCCGGAGCCCGCCTCTGCAGGGTGGAGGGAGGAGGGCCATTTGTCATCCCACCACGGACACCCATCAGGTTTTCCCTGGAGGAGGCGGCTTCATTCACTCGGGAGCCCGGAGCCTCCTCCCAGGCTGGGGCCCCGCCTGCACAGCCAGCTCTGAACTCAGGATGACCCCTTGCGCAGAGCTTGCCTTCCGCTCGCTGGGCTGCCAGCCCTCCGCCCCCACTGTCGGTGGCGGCCTTTGTTTTTATTGTAAAAGGAAGATTCAGATAGCACTGGAGAGAGCCGACTGAGAGGGAAAGGACCCCGCCCCCTCTTGGCCCCATTCCCCCTCCCCAGAGATTAACACTTGCCGCTGACCGTTTCTTTTGGATGTGTCTGGAAATCTTCCTGGAATATGTCTAGCAGCTATCTGCCTATTGATTGAGTGTCGGTGTCTCTAACTGAAGCCTAAAAAAAAGGAAGGAAGGACCCACTCCTCTGCACAGTGGTTTTTCACCAATGATATTTTTTTAGGCATCTTTCCATATCAGAGTTTATAGATTTTCTGAATTCTTTCCTTTTTAACCACCTTGTGTTTCCATTCCTTCCCTCCTTGACTTCCTACTTCCACCCGTCCGTCCATCCATCCATCTGGTTATATGTGGTAATACATAACTTCCACCAAACCACGTTAACACTTTGGTTTAAACTCCTGCCAGTTTTCTGATCCTGTCTTGATTCATTAAAGAGATTTTGGGCTTCTTATTTTAAAACACACAGTGCCAACGGCAGAGTTAACCCCTGCGCTGCAGAGCTGGGAATGCCTCTGGTTTTGGGAGCCTTCTGGGCGCCGCCCCTCCCAGATCAGGCCCCCAGGGGTCGGCTGGGGCCTTTCCAGGATGGAAACACGGAGTCTCTTTCATGTCTTAGCTAAAGTTCTGAAATCGGTGTCAGCAGCGTGCTTTTGAGGATTACTAAAAGAAGAATTAAAGCAACCCGAATAAAATGCACAAAGTAGCTTTCACGAATCCACTGGTCTGTTAGGTTTTGTTTGTTGTTGGGCCGGAACAAAGGAAAATGCCGGGTGCAAATCCTTACTAGGTACCATGCTGCACCAAATGATCTTAGCAACGTCCCCGTTACCTACCTGACAGGGTGACCTTAAGTGACGGGACATGCTGCCTCTGTCTTCACATCTGCAAAATGGGCGTCATGATTGCTGATCTGCCTGTCTCGCAGGCAAATTCTGAGGACCATAGAGATAGGACAGGGGACAGTGCCTTGGGAGGCCACAATACCGTGTGCAACAAGGGGCCAGGGCCCTTCTGATACCCTAGACTGAGGGCCATGGCGTAGTCACTCATGGTGACCAGGGGTTTAGTGGGGGAGGTCCAGCTGGTTTTCTGACCGACGTCGCTCCCCACCCACCCAAAGAAGCGCTCCTTTTGGTGGAAATTACCCCCACTCACCTGGGGGGTTCAAATCACAGTGCACTGTCTCTCCTGGGATGAGCACCTTAAACCAGGGTGATGGCAGTGTCCCATGGCTTGTCACCTGATGGCGCATGTGACACAAGGTGGGCCAGTCACACCCTTTCCTGGGATTTAACTTGGGGACCCTGGGAGAGAGGTGTGTTCTAGTCTCCCTAAGGTTGATAAGCTGGCCTGATGTAAGCTTCCATGCCACCTTCCATGGTGCATGGAGAAATCCAACAGAAGGGAAAAATGAGGCCAGTAGGGAAGTAGAGGCGAGAGAGAGAGTGCAACATTGGAGGATTGGGAGCTCTGACACTAGTATCATCCGAGACTTTCCAAGCACTTGAGCCGGTATATTTCCTTCCTTTCCCCTTAAGCTATTTGAATCGGTTTCCTGTCACTTGTATCTACAAACATCCTCAGACACTCAGAGTCCGAAGATCATGGCTTAAGAACCACATAAGTGGTTAGATCAGTAGTTCTCAATCTGAAGCACATGCCAGCCCCAGAGTTTCTGATTCAGGAGGTCTGGAGGGGGCCCAAGAACTTGTTTTGCTACCAAGTTCCCCAATGATGCTGATGCTGGTGGTTCGAAGACCGTGCTTTTGACACCCACTAAGAAAGAAAAACGAGGAAGTGTGCTGGCCCCTGCCCAGGTTCCTGCGATGTTCTCGTTGTGATTCAATGTAATAAGCCTGTGCTGGGGTCAAGGGGGCCCAGCTCTGGGGACGAATGAGTGCAGTCCAGTCCCTGTGGGTGGAGTCTGCGTGGAGATACCAAACTTGCAGCGGCTCACGATGGTTTGCAACTGAGGGTCCAAATGAGTGACACCAGGAGTGTGCGCAGTTGGACGAGTGTGGGGCGCGACAGGGCGCTTAGGAGCTTTGGCGTTGCGAGGTACCTGGATTTGAATCCTGGGTCTGCCTTCCAGCTTTTTTACGTTGGGGAAGGTGCTCCATCTCTCTGGGCCTCAGTGTCCTCATTTGTAAGAAGGAGCCGAGGTGCTACCACTGGTGGGCTGTTGTAAAAATTCAACGTGGTGATGAATTATTTCAGTTTTCTGTTGCGGTGTGACAAATCACTCCAAAACTTAGTTAGTGCTGCAAAACTCCAAATCTGTAGCAGTTGTTTATTTTATTCACGAATCTGCAGTTTGGCTCAAGGGGATGGCTCGTCCCTGCTGGATGGCACATCAGCAGGGAGCTGAAGGATTCGCTTTCTGCTTTCTGGATGGCTCATTCACACGCAGTCCTCTGGCTGCCTGAGCTTCCTCACAACAAGGCGGCTGGGATTCAGGACAGAGAGGGCCACGAAAACAAGGCAGATGTGTGTGACATTTTATGATTTACTCAGCCTCTGAAGTCATTTACCAACAGTTTGGCCCTAATCTGTTGGTTGAAGCAGTCACAAAGGCCCACCCATCTTCAACAGAAGGAGACACAGACTCCACATCTCAGTGGGGATGTGGGAAGGTTCTAGAAGAGCATGTAGGGGGAAAGATACTTTAGAGAAGTTCACAGTGGTATATGCATGAGAAGCTGTGACCACAGTGCCTGGTGTGTGGTGAGTACGCAGTGGGAGTTCGAACATTATTCTCTGGCAAGCCTGAAAGTTCTGTCAGGCTTGGGCTCTTGTTTCTGACTAATCTTAGGAGCAGCCGAGCCCAGGAGGACTCCTCGGCGTTGGGAGAAAGTGTGTGGTGCCCCGAGTGAGGCCTCTGCAGGCAGGGTCAGAACTCCACCCCCTGGGCCACCTGCCATCCAAGGCAGGCCCTGCATGGGAGGCTCGCGTGTGGGCCTGACGAGAAAGGGAGAGTCCTGTGGGAAAGCCTGAGAATGTTGGGAGTGGCCCAGGACCTCACCTTCAGCCTGCACCCCCTCCAAAAGTCCCGAGTGGACAGGTCTGAACAGTTCCTGAAACCACTTTCTGGCTGTGAGCTCAGCGTGGGAGCGTCCCTTTCACTGGTTCACCATCCCACTCTGAGGTCTTTAGGCCCTCACAGTCAACCCAGACCCCTGGCTCCACGGGGCCTGGAACCCAAAGAGGTGGGTGGGGCTGGAAGCTCCACCATCCTCCCCTGCAGGCATCCAGAAGCCAGGTAAGCTGCTGACTGCCATTGGGGCCCCCTTTCCCCATGGAAGTCTCTGGAAACCAGCCGCTGAGGCTAGGTCCTATTGTTAACATTTCACCTGGGCTCAGGGATTTTTTCATATTTGACTTGGAGTTGATTGAAAACTCCTCTGAGAGCAAGGACTGTGCCTCATTCACAATAGCTTCCTCCCTGGGAAGCATTTTTGTAGCTGTGTCTGTTGTATAAATTGGGTGTGCATGCACACACACCACCCCTTGTCCTCCACAAAGGAACACCGGGTCTCTGTCATGCTACCTAAAATGCCACCATTAGAGCGCATGTATTTCAATTAAATAGCCAAAGACTTCTCCAGATGTTTCCTCTAAATGCAAATGCCTTGTAGTGCCAGCTGTCTTTAATAGGGGGATGTTAATAAGTCAGCCCTCCATCCCTTCCCTCCTTCCTTCCCCCCCAGCCTGCCCCCCGCAACCTCCTTTCCTGACTTGAGGGTCCCGGGACAGCATAGGAGTGCTCTGGAGAAGAAGAGAATAAACAAGACGGGTATGGAGGGCGTGAAAGGAGGACGGGGGAGAACCCAGGCTGCAAAACCCACCTTTGCCAGCCTCACTGCAGAACTGGTCCTGTGCTCAGAAAATGAGGGGGAAAAAATTCTTTCTGATGATATGCAATGAATCAGAAAAATCATCATTCTCTTTGACTCAAAGATCCCACTTAAGGAATTATATTCCAGGAAAATCACTCAAAAGGAAAAAAAAAAGCTCTCTCTTTGTTCAGAGGTATTTCTCGCTGTGTGGTCATAATCCTCAACAACCCACCTGATCATGGCCACCATGTGAGCTGCTCTGTGGCAGGCTCTGCCCTAGCACTTTCTGAATACCATGCAATCCTCCAACAGCCCCAGAAGGGAGGTGCTACTCTCCCATTTTACAGACAGGGACCGAGGGTCCTGCCCGGGGCCGTGCTGCTGGGTAACTGTAGCCCTGGGATTCGACTTCACATCTCTCTGACTCCTGGCTGTGTGTGGTTTACAGAACAGGCTGCCTCCTGCTGGTGCTCCCAAATGCCCAACAACCACAGATGGTTAGAGTGACTGGCTTTTTAATTCCCTGCACCACTACGTGGCTGTGTAAATGATCGCTGTGAAGATAGATGAAAAGTGTTTGTGGCCAGTCAGTCAACAAGTGTCGTAGATTCTGCTGCTTAGCATCTCTTTCCCTTTTCCCATTCCCATATCTCTTGCCTGTAATAATAGTAACAATAATAATAGCAATGAACGTCTCGAGCTCACTGTGTGCCAGGCTCAGTGCTTTCCAGGGTTATTTCATTTAATTACTGCAGTATCTTCACATTGATCTCCCTCCCACCATCCTCAATACTTCAGCCCATCCTTCACGTTCTCAAAGGGGAATCTGATCATGCTGCTCCCCAGCTCAAAACCCTCAGAGGCTCCCCAGTGCTGATGGGCAAAGGCTGGATGTCACTGGGGCTCTTCGGGACATGGTGGCACCTGCCTCTCCAGCCCCGTCCCCTACCTCACACCTTATGCTTGGCCCCATCCCACCATTTGCAGGTGCCTCCACTTGCCAGCCTCTGTTGCATCTCTCTGTGCACTTCCCTGGGATGATTCCCCTGCCGCCTCCGTCTGGGAGGATAATTCCCCGTTGGTTAAGATCAACCTGGGCTTAACTGCTCCACTGATCTTGTCCTGACTCCCCATCCCATCTCATTCTCTCCATTTGCCTCACTCTCCCTCTCTACAGATGCTGTCCCTCTCTAGGGCGCCTGTGACACTTGTTAATGCATTTGAGATTCTAGACAGTGGGGCCCACACCTTTGTATCTCCAGTGCCTAGCACAGTGGGCTCCAATGTGTTTGTCAAATGAGTGATAAGTAAAACTAGCAGAACCTCAAACAGTAGAAATGGTAGTCATTGATCAGATCAGCACAAGATCCACTTGCCATTTAATAATAGCTGATGTCTACTGGGCATTTCCCATGTGCTAGGAATTCTAAACACTTTCCATGTATTAATTCTTCTAATCCTCACAATTCTATGATGAAGACGCCAACGTTCTTCCTATATTATAGATGAAGGAAATGAAAGAACAGATGTCACTTGTCCGATCAGGTAGCTGGTAGAGCTGGGATTTAGATGCTGGTGGTCTGACTCCATAGTGTTAGCAGAGAGAGATGGAAATGGGGTGTCCCCTGAGGAGGTAGTGGCGTCATGGGATGGAATCGGCAGGTGCAGGGGAGTGAGGTCTGGTTTGCGTCTCATTCTCCTTAACGGTGGAGGCTGGGCTGCTGTCCGAGAACCGCAGCCTCAAGGCCTGCGGGCAGCCGTTCCTGGCCCTCCTTGACGCTCTCACTTGTCCACAGCCCGGCTCCCTCTGAGGCAGGTCCTGGCAGCTGGCTGAGTCAGAACCGGTTCAGCTCTGGGGCCAGACCGTCGTCTTGGAATCCCATCTCTGCCACTTAAACACTGGGTGGCCTTAGCAAGTTGCTTACCTCTCTGTGCCTTGTCTGTGAAATGGGTTAATTCTAAAGCAAGGGATACCTACTTCATGGTGAGGATTAGATGCAGGAAAGCCTGCAGTCAACTGCTCCCTCAGTGTGAGCTGTTATTATTACTTCTCTCGCCTTATAAACTGTGTCCTCTAGAAGACAAATTCTCGGGGTGGTGACATGTGTGAAGGGACACCTGGCCATCAGGGTTATGAGAGCAGAGGCTGGCCTGACAGAGCACATGTCTTTCCACTTCTGCAGAGAGCAGACTGGGCAAGGCCAAGGGCAGAGGGGCATTACTGCTTGTGGAGTAGTTCACGTGTCCAGCACTGAAATAGGTCCTTGCATCCCCAAGTTTCATTTCATCCCAGTGGCTGTTTTGTGGCAGGACTCATTAACCCCATCTTGCTGATAAAGAAATGGAGGCTCAGAAGGAGTAACCTGCTCCGGGTCACCCAGCTAGAAGGAGGTGGAGATGGATCGGAGCTCAGGCCTGCCTCCATCCAAGGCTGTCATCGGGTCCCTCTTGAGCGCCCCACTCAGGCAGGCATACTGCTGTCAGGGGCTGGGCCAGCCTGCCAGGTGCTGTTCAGTGGCAACGGCATCCATGGCAGCAAGTTGTTCATGTGGTAACAGTGGGCAGGCAGGCCGTGGGTTCAGAGTCGGGGGGAAGGGAGTATAAACCATGACTCATACTGTTCCTGGGTCTGGTGCTGGGCATGATGACTAAGTGCTCCAGGCCTCCAAAGCTTGGGGCTTTGTCACTCCAGTGTCTAACCCGTTTCTATAAGGCTGATCTATGGAAGAATAAGCAGATACTTTGCCTGGATATTTTGTCTAAGGGTGGCGGTGTTCATTGGCTGAAAAATTATGAGTACCCTAGAATGCTTTCCACCATTCATTCATTCATTCGACAAATAGTAATGTGCATTTCCTTTGCTGTAGATCATAAGGTGGGGGCTGGTATCCTGCGGTGAATAAAAGGATTCCAGACCCCAAGGAGCTGTTGGTCAAGAGATTCTGACCTGCTCACGCTTCCCTGGTTACTGAGCCAGCATCTCTTATCTTCTGGGAACTGTTTGTTTCTGTTCTCCTTGAAAGATGAAAAATAGAGTCCAGAGGCTCCATGGACATGATGAGGCCTTGGTGGGCTCTGGCCTTGAGAGCTCCTCTGAGCCTCTCTGGCAGGATGTTCCCTCCTGTTGCACCCGCTCTGGGGGTGGACCTGACAGTAGGCTGATTTCTTGCACTGGCCTGAGTAGCAGAGCCAGCTCTTCTGCCAGAGAAGCAGGCATCTGGATTTTCCTTGCACCAGCTTTGGCTGGTTGGAGCCACGAAGATGTCAAGTGAGGAGGAAGAGAGGCTGTGAGCGATCTCCCCAGTAAATTCTGGGGTTGGAGGTACAGGATCTGGCTCCATGGGGAGGGTCATGCCAGGAGAGTCCAGCCAGGCAAAGCCCATTTAGAAGCCTCGCTCAGGCAGCCCCTGGCCTCCCGGCTTCTGTCCAGGTTGTTCCTTCTGCGTGGATTCCTTTGTTCCTCTTTTCCAATTTTGACTTCTTAACCTAACTCTCAGGGTGTTTTTTGGTGTCAGTTCCAGCATTACTTTCAGTATTGCCTCCTCCAGGAAGCCTTCCCTGGTGGACCTCTGTGCCCACTTCAGAGGCCGATGAGGTGCCTTCCCAATTCCGTAACCACCACCCCTGCCTCTTCCCAGCACTGCCGTTCTGCTGGAATTCTCTGGCTCTTTGTCCAGTCGTCTGTGGGCTCCTGAGAGGCAGGGTCCTTACCTTACCTGCCTGGATTTCCAGCACGAGGCTGGTGTGCAGGTGTGGAGCCCACAGTTGCTGAATCCTATTTCCTTGCACAGAACCGTGCTGCACAATCCTGCTGCTCGGTCAAGGGTCAGTTTAGATTAGGGAACTGTGGGCACAGTAGCCAAGAGCATGGGCTCCAGAGTCAAATCTCATCTCCCCACTTGATGGCTAAGCGACCTTAAAGCCTCAGTCTCCACGTCTGTAAATGGGGAGAAGCGAACGCTCCAGGAGGTATAAGGAATCAACCTATATGAGCCCTACCTTATTAGTACCCTGCCTGGCACATAGTGGTTACTCAATACATGTTGTTAGGGTGATGATGGTGACAACGGTAATGACATGATGCTGTTACTTCCACCAGGAAGCCTTCCCTGACTGCCAGGCTGGGCTGGGTGCCCATCACACATCCCAGCACCAAACAAGGCTCATGTTGATGCCAGTTTACATGTCTGCCTTCCCTCCAGGCTGAGCTGCTCCATGGCAGAGCTTGGGTCCAGCCCGGTCCTATGGCCACCCTTGGTACTGGGCCCTACAATGACTGAGTGCTGTTCCACAGGGGCCCCGTGACCTCCAGGCCCATCTCCCTCCTCCCCATCCAGAACCTTGGCTTCTTGGGGCCTTGAGCTCTCTGACAGTTTCTTGTTTTAAAATTGATCTTGGGCGCTTGCTGGAATGTTTAAGGAATTTAAAACATGACATGTCAAGACTAGTCTTAACATTTTATCATTTGTTTGTTCTAAGAAGCATGTTACCGTTTGCTGTCAGCTTCTTCATGGGATTAGAACTGCATTCTTTAGCCCCCTGAAGGCCATGTGGCTTTCCTGGTCTAGAGTAGTTGCTTCTAATATCTTTTACGTCTCTAATTACTCATTCGCGTTTTAAGCCCTTAATAATTTAGTGTTAGTCTGCTTTACAGTGAATTGCCTTCCCCCCACCCCCCACCCCCAAATGTGCTGATTTTAGATAATTGCCAGCGCCTAGGAACGGATCAGAAGGAGAGGAGTGAGTGCATCTGCTCGTCCAGCCTGGCCTCATGGACACCCAGTGGATATCTCAGCCAGAAAGAACTCGGTTCGAGCAATGGCTCAACCCCCAACCTGTAGGTGGCTCGGGCTGGTTACTTAACTAAGCCTAATTTTTATCAGCTCTAAAGCTTGAAGGTCAAGTGAAAAATTATGGAAGCTCCGAGCACCGGCCCTGGCACTTGGCAGGTTCTCTTTTCCCTTCCCTGCCCCTCTCATCTGCCTGCTTATCACACAGGCACCAGAGGCTGAGAGCTTTCTTACTGTCCTAGGAACCCACAAAGGGTGAAGCACACTCCAAAATCCAGCTCCGGGAGGAATGGCCAGTTTGCGTCTTTTAGTGATTCACGTCATGTATAGAGAGGATCTAGTCACGGTCTGGTTTTTCAGTCTTCCCCCCAAATTTAAAGAGCCATGGGCTTTGGGTCAGACCTGGACCAGTCCTTTTCTGCCTTTTCAGACAGAATCACCACAGACAAGGCCTCCCCTGTTACGGCCTGGCTCTGGAGCCACAGAGACAATGAGGTTCAGTGCCAGCCCTCTGGGAGGTGGGTCCATAAGCAGGGGGCCTCCCCTGGGTGGGCGAGCCTGGAGGGACCAGTGAGCCATCAGCCCCCCTCCTCTTTGGAGTGGGTGTTTTGGGTATTGGGGAGCTTTAACGAATGTCGCAAATTCTTGGCAGCCAAGTTGAATCCCCCTATTTCTGGTTCATGCCAGGTCACTGCCAAGAGATGAGTCCATTTAGTGGGAATGATCTGTCACTCCCAGAACAGGTCACCTGCACAGGGCAAGGGGGCCTCAAGACTGCCCTGGGATGTGCTTCCTCAGGCTGCCTGCGGGAACCAGGTTTTCTGTGTCATTGGTCCCATGCAGCAGTGCCAGCTGGGGTTTCTGAGTGGTCAGGGGAGCTGGATAATGGCCTTTGCAGTGACAGTCCCTTGCCAGGGTAATGCACAGCTGTCTTCATTCATCTGTTGGTGCACGTCTTTCTGGGAAAGCTGCTGACGAGGGCAATGTGCTGGAGGTTTTTAATAGAAAAGTTAGACTGGCTTTGCTGTACACCCAGCTGCCCTGGGCTCCGACCTGTTTGCAACTTTCAGGTGGCCTCTGCAGTGAGAATTACTGTTAGGAGGGGTGGGGAAGGTGGCCTCGTTCTTGGATTTGTCTGGGCTTCATTTCCAGGGTGGCGTCCCAGAGCCCAGGGTGGAGTGGAGGCAGGGTGGGGGTGGGGGTGGGGGTGGGGGTGGGGCCCATCCCTGTGGTTGTTACCCCTCCAGGCAGCTGCCTTCCCATGCCGCTTGAAAAGCATGGGACCGTCCTCTTGCCTGAAATTCCCTGTGAGACCTGATTAAATGGATTGAGCAGTGGCAAGTGTCCAGGCTAGGAAACTGGATTGAATGACTTCTTAAAGACCCTTCCAAACCTGGCCTTCAGAGGGCAAGGAATCCTTGTCCCAGACTTCACTGCTCCTCGTCCAGCCAAGGTAGCTGGCCGTGTACCGCCGAGGGGTCACAGAATGAGTTCTTGGGTCCTGGGGAAGGTTGTTATCAGAAGTTGCGTTTTGTGGCACAAGAAAACAAGTGGCGTTGCTTGTTACGCCATTCCCTTTCCAACATGACTTCTTTCCTTTTTCCCTCTCATTTGTTTTCAGGTGACAGACCTCCTTCCCGACTCCCCACCCCGCTTTTCTATTCTTAGGACAAATCTGATCCTCTGGGAAGTGGCTGGTCTATTCCCACAGGATACAAAGCTTAAAAAGAAAAAGCCACACCCACTGAGAGTGAACATGGGGTGGCAAAGTGGGAGGACTATGTCGCATTTTTGAAGCCGTCACAGCTCTCAGTGGGGAGTCTCCAAATGCATCTTCTGATTAAGCAAAGACTAATTCCGTTTTAGGGGCAGCGGACATCGCAGTATCCCCGGGCCCCCGGCTCAGCAGCTGGGCCCTGCGTGGACTCCTGGAAGGAAAGGAGCTTCTGAAACGTTTAGCCATGATGAATAGCGAGTCTGTCACTTCTTCACAAATCTCCAACTTAAAAAAAAAGACTTCAGTTATTGTTCCATCTCGACAAACAAATCCCGTCCATATCTAAGCTCTGGACATCACGGTCCCCGTTAGCTAGTGCCGTGTGTGCCAGCCTCGTGCATTTTATGTACGTTTTCTCTCGTCCTCAGCACAACCTGGTAAAGTGGGTCTTGGGTTATCCAATGCCACATAGCAAACCACCCCACAGTTCAGTAACTTAACACCTTTATTCTCATGATTCTGTGGGTCGATTGGGCAGTGCTCTGTGCCATGTGGCTGCCTTCAGCTGAAGGCTGGGGTGGGGGCCTCAGGTCTCTGGTGGTACCCTCTCTCTCCTCCTCCGGGGCTTCTCCATGCGGCCTTTCTCTCCGGTAGGACAGCCTGACTTCCTTAAAGCGCAGCAGCTGTGTTCCAGGAGGGGCGGGTTCCCAGAGGACAAGCACCCAGCGGACAAGTACTTATGAAGGCACTGCTTGTGTCATGCTTGCTAATGTTCTATTCGCCAAAGCAAGTCACACAGCTTTGTGAATATCACAGGGTGTGAATATCATGTGATCCATAGGGGGCCACCAGTGGATCAGTCTGCCACCGTAGGTACCATTAATCCCTCTGTTGTAGGTGAGGGCACGGAGGCTCAGAAAGGTTGATCCCGTTGCCCAAAGTAATTCGCATGGCTGGGGACAGAGGGTCCAGCGGGGAACATGTTCTTAGCTGACAGTACTGGGTCAGCCTGATACAGGTGGAGGGTGTACAGTGGGATGGGGGAGGTACCAGGAGCCCAGTGCAAATGACAGCTTCCAGAGCCCTTTAACCCAGAGGACAGTCTGGGAGATTCCCTGGCCCACCTACTGGGTGCTCTCCCTGATGGCTCCCCCAGCAGGTCAGAGCTATGGGGCTGTGTGAGGGCACAGGCGGTACTGGGAGGCATTGAGAACGTGCTCCAGGCCACAGTCCCAGTTTTCAGTCTGGCGTTGTGGCCCCATCTGCCTCCCAGCCGTGTTCCTCCCTCTCCTTAACTCCTGGATGGCTTCTACAGCACTGGCTGGCTTGTCCTTATTCACTGTTTGGAAAGCCTTCCCACTTCAGAAAACTAGCTTATGGGGCTGGCCCAGTGGCGTGGTGAATTTCGGGTGCTCTACTTCAGCGGCCCGGAGTTCATGGGTTCAGATCCCCAGCACAGACCTAGCACCACTCATGAAGCCATCAAGCCACACTGTGGAGGCAACCCACATAAAACAGAGGAAGACTGGCACAGATGTTAGCTCAGCAACAATCTTCCTCACAAAAAAAAAAGAAAGAAAACTAGCTTATGCTTCCTAGGAGAATGAGGTGCCCTCCTTGGCACAGCAGCCCCGTGCTTCCCCTAATCCCAGCACCTACCACATGGGCTGTAACCGCCTGGCATTTCTCTCTCTCCCTTCTCTGCGGTGGTCTCTTTAGGGCAGTGGCCTTTAGGACACATCTCTGGCTTTCAGCACCCACACCCAGCAATGGTTGGACTGAACTGAAAGGTCTTCCTCCTGGGAGCTGCTCAGTCTTAGCACAATGCCCATGTTTTTTCTGCAGGCCCCAAAGACTTCAGCAGACATCTGCTGGGTGCCCTGCCCTGGCCTGGGAAACAAGGGGGCACTGAGTCATGCAAGGCCCATATTCCAACCCAAGTTCTTTCCCTCATAAGCTGGGGGACACTGAGAAAGTCACTTAACCTCTCTGAGCTCAGCCTCCCCTTTGTATTCAGTACAGACAAGAATGGTCTCTTCTTTCCAACTCACCCTGGGTCAGAGTCAGCAGGAACTGAGGGTGAGAAAGTGCCTGCTTTGGGAACTGACACAGCTTTTGTGTGTTGGGGATCCTTCTTTTTAAGGGGTCCTATTTGTAGGGCTCTAAGAAAGGCTTCTGTTCCCTGTATCCCTGGACCTATCGTGAGGCTGAAATTCTGCCGTCGGTCATTCCTTTGATAAGGTATTTTTATTATTTATATCCAAACGGTCCCTCTTAAGAGATGCCAGGTGATCTGGAAAGGCTAACATGTTATCCCAGGAGCAAAGCCTGCTGTGCCACCAGTGACCATCTCTTCCCCGCTCGCTCTCTGATGCAGGTGCTGAAGGTAGACAGGTGTGAGCTTTGTGGAGCTCGAGTTGCCAAGACTTATCCAAAACCTTCCAAACCTGCACACTTTTAGCGCCACAGTTCTTCGTCTGGAAATGTATTCGAAGGAAACGATGTGTTCACAACTGTGTGTGCAAGGAAGTCTTATTTATAGTAGCACAGAATTATAAATAACCCGAATGTCCAAGAATTGGTAATGGGCTTAATAATGGCATGTATGTGCAGTGAACTGCTCCCAGGCCCGGCTTCAGAGGCCTCTGCCCAGCACAGTTGCACAGAGGCCCCACACTCAGAAGGGCCCCTCGCTTGGTTCAATGCTCTGCTGTCACCATCTTCAAAGTCTTAATCATTTTTTTCAAAGGAGCCCCTCATTTTTATTTTGTGCTGCATCCCACAAATTATATAGCCATTTCCTGAATATGACATGACAATTAAAATAACGTTTATGGAGAACATTTGTTGAAGGGGAAAAATGTTTCTATTAAATGAAGAAACTAGGCTACAAATCCATAAATGATGAAATTCTAATTTTTTGAAAACATATATATGTATTAATAGAAAAAAAGGTGAGAGAGAAATCCATCAAAATTTTAGAGGAATTATCTCTGAAGGAGCAAGATTATAGGCATTCTTTTTATTACTCTGTTCTTCCTTGAGCAGTTCTCGTATCTTCCAGCACAGAGGGTATGAATGTGCTCTTTGACTGATCTTTCTGGTCGAGGCAGAAGTGCGTGCGTCGTAACTGAGAACAGCGATTGTCTCTCGGCCTCTGATTGAGGCTGGCTGGAGCCCTTGGCATGCAGGGTAAACTTCTGGATAAACACGCAGAGAAGTTCAGTTGATGAGGAGGCCAAGTGTTCTTACGAGCTCCTTGACGTCGAGGGCTGTCTGAGTCCCCAGTCTGCACTCCCCGTCACAGGCCTGGCGTGGACAAGGCATCCAGTGAATGGCTTGAGGTCTTTAGGGGTCTTTACCTGTGACACTTTGTCAGATGTGAACTTCATTATGTTCTGGCTTCAAGGTGGGACCTCCTCTCTGGTTTGGGGCTGGATGGGTGCCCTGAGTGATCTCTGGACCAGGGAGAGGAGCTGCCCCACCCCAAGTCCCCTGGTGCCCCCTCTCCCTCTGGGAGCAGGCTCCAGGAGAAGAGATCAGATTTATTCCTGTGCAAAGCTGGGGAAATGCAGCTGGCTCCACCTGTCCCCCTTGTGCATGGATCTCATTGCAGGCTTCATCCCAAGAGGAGAGGGCAGTAGTGCTCAGCAAGCCCAAGAGGAGACTGGGAGTCGGGGAGGGAAGGGGGAGGTGGTCCTCCTGTAGGGAGTGACCCCACTCACTCCACACCCATTTCCCGGATTTCTCCTTCTCTCCTGAATCTTGATCAGCCTGTTGCTGACTGTCCTGACTCTGAGCCAGGTGTGGCCAGGAACACGGCAATGCTAGAACCTCACCTCTGTAAAGCCAGGGCCTCTGAGTTAATGTCCCCCGACCCCCTCCTATGACAGATGGAAACACTGGGCCCCAGAGAGGGGATGGACTTGCTCAGAGCCACACAGGAACTACGGGCAAACAGGGCAAACAGAGTTCTAATCGCTACAGTGGGGAGGCAGGGCTCACAATTTGCCCCATGCGGAAAGGCTGTTAGAGGGAGCTGGGTAGCTGCAAGGATGGGAGAAGCTCCCTGCACCTGCACACAGGTCCCACTCCAGACCGTGGCTCCTGGACTGTCTCGCCTCTAAGTTCCCACACGTTGAGCCTGTGTTTCTGGGTGGGCCCTTCTGCTCCAATGAGACTGAAATCTCCCGAGGGCATGGGCGGGGCCTCCTCCAGCTGTCTGTCTGGCCTTCAGTGCACCCAGCACCTGGCGGGGCACCCCGTACTTAGGGAGGATGTGAGGGCTCAAAGGTAGGGGCGGGGCTGGGGCCAGCAAGGCAGCGGGAGCTTCCTCTTCTTTCCCCCACGTTTCCCTGGAACCCACCGAGGAGCGTCCTGAGCACGCCCTTGGTGGCCTGTCTCTGTGCCTTCGTCTCCTGGTAGCCAGCCGAGAACCCCTCTCCCCCAGCGCCTCCTTTCCTCGGCTTCAGCTCCATTGTCCTGTCCTTCAAGGCCAGGCCCTGGTGCCTCCTCTTCTCAGAACTTCCCCTTCCCTGACTGTCATCTGGGCCCCCACAGCCCCTGGTCTGTAACTCTGGTGACCCTGGGCGCCTAAGGAAGCAGTGCAGTCCACTGGGGAGGGGGACTTCGGTCCCCACAGATCTGTGTTCTGACCTGGCACTGCCATTGACCACCTGGGTGAACTTGGCAAGGCCCTCAACCCGCCCTGTAAGACGGAGATGCTAATCCGTGCTCCACAAGGACGGTGGCAAGCATTTAGAGAGGGCACAGAGAGTGCCTGAGGAGCGGCCATTTGTACCTACATTCGGTTATTTACAGCTAAGGTTGTTCTGCGTGAGAGGAAAAGCTCTTTGAGGGCAGGGGTGGGGTCTCTTTGGTGACCCAAGACCTCGAAAAAGTTGAAACAACGAATGCATAGGTGAATGAATGAAATGTCTGGGGATGGGCAGGGTACTCTGAGAAGTCTGCGTCTCACCAGCAAGATGCGGGACAGCAGCCCTCACCCCACCCCCGCCTGGGGTGTGCTCTGCCAGCAAGAGCCCCTGCTCTCCCCAGCCCCATTCCCCACCCTTGCACGGACAGCCCCACCCCAATGACATTTTCTCTCCTAATTACCCCTTTAAATGAAATGAAGATTTCCTTAAATTTTAAACCTGATTTGCATTCTTTGATGAGAGCATATGATGGACAGGGGGGTCTTATTTCCTATGATGAAATTGACTTGAGCACACTCTGGATTATCAAGGTTGGGGCGGCCCCTCCCCCAGCTCCCAAGGGCTGCTTGCTCAAGATTGACAACTGTGGTTTTTTGCTTGGCAGACCACGGTGAGCTGGGATGGGGACAAGCTGGAATGTGTGCAGAAGGGCGAGAAGGAGGGACGTGGCTGGACCCAGTGGATTGAAGGTGATGAGCTGCACCTGGTAGGTTCTTGGGGCAGGGGGCTGGGGAGGGCAGGCCAGGCTGCACCCCAGAGGCCCTGGTCACTGTCCAGGTCCTGATGGACCTTGGAAGAATGCCTCATGGCTGGGCCTTCGTTCTGCTCTGAAGCTTCTCTTCCAAAGGCCTGCAGATGACACTTGAATGACTTTAAAAATTGAGCAATGTGTTTTCAAGGTCTAGGCTGACCCAATTGTCCAGTCAGAGGGAGGAGGTGAGGGGATGCGTCTGCTAAACGTCAGACATGGAGCAAAGCCCTTTGGCCTTCCATATCACTGTCTGTTCTCTCAGCAGCCCTCCAGGCCAAGTACTGTTGTAGTCCCTGTTTTGGAGATGAGAACGTAGACGCTCACATCCAAGTTACACGGCTAGAAAGTGGCAGAATTAAAATTTGCTCCCAAATGATGTCTATTTTCACCATGCCTAATTGTGACAGGCCAGAACCAAGGAGAATTCTCTAAGCTTCTCTAAGACATGATCTCAATAGTCTAGGTTGGGGGAGGAGAAGCCTTTCTCAGTTCAGCTGTGGGCCATCCTCACCCTGTCCTTGGGCCTGGGACCTCTAGTCAAAGCCATTTCTACTCCATCCATTGTCTGGGAAAGCACACACAAATCCAGAGTAGGGGCCTTAGTCCTGGAGGGCCAGAATAACACGTGTCCTCTGAGAAGAGACCTCCCACCACTCCTCCTGCCCCTTGGAACTCCCCAAATACCTTCCTTCCTAGAAAGGAGCCTGGTCCAGGAGACCTGGGTGCTAGTCCTGGCTCCCTGAGTGCCTCCCTTCCCTTAGCCTCTTCTGCAAAATGCCGTCCTACCACATGGGGCTTCCGCAGAGATCGGGGCTGCGGGATGCCGGGAAGAGGTGCCAGGGCCTTATTTTCAGAGGCAGCTTAGGCTGCCGCGGAGAGCCTGGGCTGCAGCGCCTGACCTTGAGCCAGTCTCCCCTGGGCCTCTATTTCCTCAGCTGCAGAGCGTGAGGGTAAATGATGTGATCTCCATTGGCCCTTTCAGCTCAATAGTTCTGTGGCTCTAGGCCAGAGGCTGCAAACTGGGAACACCAGGCCTCTTTCATTTGGCTGTCAATGGGCTTCAAACTTCTTCAGCCAACAACTTAAAAATTAGGAGATGTCACATAAATATTCAGATTTCCAGCCTCCTTCAAAGAAAAAAAAAAAATCTTGGCAGACGACAACACTGTGCTGTTGCTCCCCTTGGTGACACTCAGCAGGAGCTGGCCTGCTGGCAGCACACGGGCTCCCCCAGCTGCAGTTTAGTGTTACCTGGGGGCTTTTAATCACAGCCATCCCGGTACTGCACCCACTGAGATACTGATGGAACTGGTCTAGCGGGGACCCAGGCGTTTGTCAAACTCCCCAGGTAAGTCCACTGTGCAGCTGAAACTTGTAAAACAAGCTATGAAGCCTGGAACCACCGCCCTGGTTTGCAACCCTGGTCTGCATGACCTGTTGAGCCCTTTGGGGAAAAATAGCAGCCCCCGAGTATTTTCAAAGTTTCTGTCCCTAGATGCGCGGGCCCCAGGTGTGGCCGTGCCCTGGCCAGTGACAGGCACCTGCTTCTGTTTTAGGAGATGAGGGTGCAGGGAGTGGTCTGCAAGCAAGTGTTCAAGAAGGTGCACTGAAGCGGAGCAGACCTTGGCCGCGAGGAGCAGTGGCCTGGACGTGGGGCCGGGTGCCCTCTCCCCTCTCTGCACAGCGTGGGGCGGAAATGCCCAGGCCACTGCCAGCAGGGTCTGTCTCTTGGCTTTGTCTCTTCTCCTCTTCTTAAAACAAAACCGTCCCAATAAAAGTGATCTCTGCTCAAGACGTCTGTTTTGGAGAAGCTTCAAAACCCCACCGTCTCCCCTTTTCTCCGGGGCTTCTGAAGCCACGTCACCTGATGCCACCTCTGGGCGGAAGGTGGAAATCCAGCCGCATACCTGCAGATTTGGGCCTGATATTGCACCTGTGCGGTCGTTCCCCAGGGGCACAGGCTTGGGGCCAGGGTGTGTGACCTGGCATTCAGTCTTCTGTGTATTACGTACCTACCACCTTACACATCCCATCAGGGCCAGAGTGTTGTGAGTGCCACAGACACAGGAGAAGGTGGCCTCCACCCTAGGAACTTGGAGCCTAGTTAGGGAGGTCCACCCAACAGAGATCTCTAACTGTACACACAGGAGATGGTCTCAAAATTATTTCCGAATGAAATGGAACTGGATGGAATTGTAAGCCCAAAGCTAGAATGAGGTGAACCCTCACCAAGGGCAGTTACCAATTGGGTTTGAGTTCAGAAGTGTCATGAACACATGCTTCACCACCCCAAAACCATCCCCATCTCATCCGTGGGCTGATGAAATGCCTGCCTTTTCACTGTTGCGGATGAGGCATAACTTGCAAATCCCCCTGGAAGAGGAAAGCAGCCTCACGCTCACACTGAAGTGTAAATGATTGCTAGCTGTGTCTTTGCATAAAGAAAGACAGGGTAACTGAAGGGTGAAGAAGGAGGTGGGAGACCATGGAAAGAGAGGACTCCATTGGGGAACCCCCAATATCGAGTCTGCCCAAGCTGTGCCCGGTCCCTTGGAAGGAGTACGCACCAGGTTAGGAGTCGGATGAGCTAAACTCACAGGGCAACACAACACCTCTCTGGACCTCACTTCTTCAGTCAGCAAACACAGTAATAATCCGCCTTACCTCCCGCACTGGCGGGCTGTGAACTTGTGATGCGTATGAAACTTGTGCTAACTAGTGCTCTCAGACCCGGCCGAACATTAGAGCCACCCAGGAGCTTTCAGAATCCCCTGTCCCCAGGCTGGTCCCCAGAACCCGTTTCATCTGAGTGTCTCAAGGTGGGGCCCAGGCATCGGTATTCTTTTGAAGCCCCCAGGTGACTGTAATATGCCCCTGTGGTTGAGAATCCCTGCCCTCGACCAGCATTTCTAACCCGGGGGACATCCAGCACCCGCCCAGGGACATGTGGCGATCGCTGGGCACATTTGATTCAACAACCTGGGTGGGGGCACTACTGGCACCTAGTGGGCAGAGGCCAGGGATGCTGCCAAACATCCCACGATGCCAGGGCAGCCCCACAACAAAGAAGTGTCCAGCCTGGCATGTCAACAGTGACAAGGTTGAAGAACCCTGCCCCAGACAGATGATTTTTAATAATGATTTTTATTATCCTGGTCACTTCCCGAGCCTGGATCAAGGAAATGAAAACCCCAAATTGCCTAGGATTTTTTTTTTTTTTAAAGATTGGCACCTAGGCTAACAACTGTTGCCAATCTTCCTTTTTTTTTTCTTTCTGCTTTATTTCCCAAACCCCCTGTACATAGTTGTATATCTTAGTTGCAGGTCCTTCTAGTTGTGAGATGTGGGACTCCACCTCAACGTGGCCTGACGAGCGGTGCCATGTCCGCGCCCAGGATCTGAACCCTGGGCCGCCGCAGCGGAGCTCGCGAACTTAACCACTCGGCCACGGAGCCGGCCCCCCAAATTGCCTAAGATTTTGAAGATCCCTTCACCTTTGCGGCCTGCTCTCTGTCCCTGAGGGAGGAGAATTCAGAGGCAAAGATTCTTGTAAAGACCGTCGATTCATTCTCCCCACAAATGGCTACTGAAGACCTGGGATGTGCCAGGCGCTGAGCTAGTACCACGCCTGTTGGGCGTCCAGGAGTTCCCGTCCCACCCCAGGTACGGAGACCCCCATCAGACCAGCCTCAGTGCATAAATGCCCCACCCAGCAGTTAGGGTCTGTGGAGGACGCACAGGTGGGGCCCTGTTAGTGTGTCATGTGACGTGGGCGTCACGGCCCACCCTTGGGGGCCTCAGTCCCCTTCTGATTGAAGAGCTTGAATACTGGGACCTATTCTAGTGGGCAGTGGGAGCCACAGGAGGTTTTTGAACAGGAGAGTAACATGATCAGCCTTTCAGCAGAATGGATCTGGCAGCCACTCTCTTGGCAGCAAAGAGAGAAAAGAGCGAGGAATAGAACTTGGAGCTTAGCACGGGGCAGTCACATTTAATTCACCATTTGCTTCATATGAGACTAATCTTCCTGAAGAAGTCTGCGCAGAGCGGAAGAGATGTTTCCTATTGTGCACGAACCTGTAGCCCCAGAAGCCGGCTTTGGCTTTAGCGCTGCTTTCTGCTTTCTCAGCACCGGCTCTAGTACCTGGCAGACGGCTCGCTCCTGCACTTGGCAGCTGCCTGCATCCCGGTGCTCACGCAGACTTCTTTGTGCCTCTTCAGCCCCTCTCACCTCCGGTCCAGAGCTATTGATGTGCGCTCCGTTTCTGGAAGACTGCTGCGAGCTCCACCACTTACCTGACACTTGGGTTGTTACAACATATAAAAAAGATTTTCAGTTCTCACAAGTGCCTGAGAACGTAACCGAGCGCCAGGAATGGACTCATTCACCATGTTTCCAGAGCACAAAGCATGGCAACAATGCTGTGATGCCCACAGGGCTGACAACGGGTGGCGGCTGTCTACTTCCCAGCTTGCCTGGTGCCACTAGGCTGTAGAGATAGTCACTACGCTGACGATTCCCTGGGTCTGCCAACTTGGAAGGGCTTTTTGACGTTTTTTGAACTAGATGGTTACAGTGTGTCAAAATGCACTGTAAGGGAGAACTTACTAATATATTTACATCACATAACTTCAGATTTTCAGAAGCTAGGGCTGCCACATGCAGCAACGGAGGCAGGAAGTGCTGAGGCCGAGCGAAGGGCGATGGCAGCCCTCCCTGAGGACAGGCAGCAGATGGAGGGGCTGAGCACCCAGGTACTGGAGCCACGGGGCCTGGGTTCAAGTCCCATCTCTGCTACTTCCTGGCTCAGTGAGGTTAAGGCAAGTCACGCAACGTCTCTGTGCCTCAGTTTACTCATCTGTAAATCGGGCTAACAATTCCTCACAGACTTTTTGTGAGGATTAAATGAATCTAATCCGTGTAAGCAATTTAGAACAGATATATATTTTATTTGCAAAGAGATTTTAACAGTGCCTGGCATATGACAAGCCAACTTACATGTGGGTTAAAAAAAACAAAAACAGAGATCTGAGAGGCACTTCAGGGGTGAAATCAATATGACCTCACTGCTGACACGACTCCCTGACAGATGAGCAGGAGGAGCCCAAGCTCAGGGTCAGTGGGGAGACTTCGACAGAAATCAGCCTCCTCTAAGGCAGGAAGCCCCCAGACAGCCTCAGTGGCAGCCGAGGCCTCCCTCACATCCTGGGGGTACAAACCTAATTGCAGGGTATCTGCTGCCCCCCTGCCCCCCTACCCACACATGCACCAACGGGACACTGATTGGGACCCCAGGGTTTCTGGTGCATAGATGCGGTGACCCACCATCACAGGGCTGGCGGGAAGATGGACTTCAGGCCCTAGACCCCCAACACTCCTGAAATGTCATTGTCTGAGCAGCTTCCACAACCGTCCCACAAGCAGATCCTGGGGAGAGGAACCCCCAGGACCTCTCCAGAAGCCCTAATTTATAACCTCTGTCTCCATTAATCAGGACACCCCTACTGTTCCTTTCAGGTGCAAATTAAACAGCTCCATGCTGCACTGCAATGAAACTTGCTTAATCCTCCTAAAAGTCCCTCGACCACCGATGCTGCCGGGAGCAATTCCCCATGCCACCCCACCCCCACCCGCAGATCTGGGTCTTTCACAACCTGAGTTCCCATGGGCCTCACCAACTCAGCCCGAGCCCCACATTTCACCCTGAGCTGGAGACCTGTGGGGCTGAGTCAGCGTAGGCGGTGAGGACCTGCTCATCCCGAATCACAGGAACGGGCTTTTCTCTCAAGGAGAGTTGGGACAAGGAAAGAGATGGCTGTCCTTTTGGAAAAAAAGGACTTGATTCACTCTGGGAATGACACTCCCCCATTTCCAGTCCAATAAACAACCTTACCAATCCTTCGGAGATGAGTTTGGGGTCCCCTTCTCATCCCTCCACAGTCCAGGAAATTCCCCCCTTCTTTGAGCTCTGATCCTCTCAAGGGTGGGCCTGGCCATTTCTCTGTTCTGAGACATCCTCAATAAAGAAATACCAGATCAGAATGACAAAAGTTGTGGTTTATTTTAAATGGTTGCGTGTAACAAATTAGATAGCACACAGAAATACAATGTAATATAATTATGTTGTGCTAATTCCAAGATAGTTATAAGATTTATGAAATTAATCAATCCCAAATGTACCCTAGGTAATCTGGTCCAATCATGGTACACAAGTTTAATGGTGGAGAATGAACTTCGTTCTGTCCCATGACTGTCTCTTGGTGACCTTCACGTCGCTTCATTTGGTGATAATGTCGAAAGTTGAAAAGCCCTTCATGAATGTGATGTCTGCGCCGAGTGGGTCCTTTCCTCCAACACCGCAGAGCCCCACTGGAGGCCCTGTTTGAACTCCTAACACTTAACTTTCAGTCTTCCCATTTTCTTAGCCCCCCCCAGTGGACATTCATCACATTTGTGGCTGTCTGCCGTCTTGTGAACAGCTCTCCCAAGGTTGAGGAAGTTCCTGCATTAGGAGTTCCATCTCTCTAAGGTGTTAGTGGGAGGAAGATCTAGCTGTCCCAGCCCACCTTGCATCCAGGCTCCAGGAATGAGACCGAGTTTCCCTCAGTTAGATGCACCCGAGTGAAGAGATTTGGGGAAAAGGACTGCGTGAGGAAGGTGGGTACCGCAGAGTCCATTCTTTGGAAACAGTGGGAGCGGAGGAATTGGCGTTGGGCTGGCACCAGGGGCAGAGCTTTGGTTCCTGGTGTCCGGCGTCATGGGCGCCATCTACATGGGCAGTGGACACGAAACACAGAGGCAACCAGAGCTGTGTGCTTCCTACACAACCCCACCTAAGAAGTGGTCTCGCCAAAAACTCAACTGAATCTGCTCAAGCCTCCGATCTAATTACACATTTACGGGAAATGCAGAGGGACGTGTTAACGGACATCTCAGGGATGCAATCAGCAAAACCCACTGTGAGAAACTACAGGACAAACAACCTGGTTTTTTCACCAAATAAATTGTAAGGAACAAAAAAAACACGGAGAGGGAACGTGTCATCTAAAACAGACTCAGGTGCCATATCACCTAATCGTACTTTATTTGACTCCTAATTTAAATAAGCGAACTGTAAAAGCAAAATAAACTAAAACAAACAAAAAAGGATGTGAGATAATTAGGGAAATTTGTACACTGACAATATTTGATGACATTACCAGAAATACTGTTAAATTTTTAGGTGTGATAATGGCCTTATGGTCATGTATTTTGAGCTCTTATCTTTTAGATACACACTGAAATATTTAAGCATAAAAGACATAATGTCTGGCATTTGTTTCAAGAGAACTGGGGAGAGGAGGAGCAGCAGGAATAGAGAGGAAATAAGACCAGCCAGGACTTGATAATTGTTGAAGCTGGGTGATGGGTATGGAGTTCCTGCAACTATCCTGTCTGCTTGTATAGATGTTTTAAATATTCTGTGATAAGAAGTTTTTTAAAAACTAGTTAAAATAAATAAAATTTTAAATAAATAAAAGATCCTGCATAAAATCAAGCTTCATCTGGCGTAGGTATGAAAACCCTCACAGGACTGACGGGCAGGGTTAACTAGGCACCTTCCATTTCAGATCAGAGCGTGGAAAGTAATTGCTTCTCCTCTGGGGAAGATGGAGGGCGAAGCTGCTTGGATGTGGAGGCTGAGAAGCTCTGGGGCACTCTCGCCATCTGGTCTCCCTCAGCTCATAGATGCTCCGGTCTCCAGGGCTGTCCTGGGAACCATGATGTCCAGCGCCAGGGCTGCCATGCGTCTCCACTCCATCCCAGCTAACTAGTTCTACCACCCACCTGCAGCCAGCTTTCTCTGCCATAAACCGTCCACGTGGACCTCTGGAGCCAAGGGGACATTGGAAAGTGTGAGGAAGTGGATGGGTCTTGCAGAACCAGAATCAGGTTTAGGTGCGCTGAGAGAGTTGGAGTGAGGTCAGCTGGCTGGTGCTCCAACACAGTCCAGGAGAGCGGCAGTGAGAGGCCATAGCAAGGCAGTGGGATGGAGAGGAGGCGCAGTTGCAAGCAGCAAGGCTAAGGGAAGGCCCACGGACTTATCAAATGAAATGATCCCGGGGTGGGGGTGAAGGGGTGGGGAGGGCAGAGTAGTAATAAGACCAAGTGGATGAAGACAGAGGAGAAGAATGGAGACCTAATGGAGGAGCGAGCTGTGGTGGTTTTTAAATATTGTGGCAAATTCTTTGACAGGCCCTCTTTCAAAAGGTGCAGCCTAATTTCCCCCGGGCCCCCTTGAATGCAGACTAGTGGCAGAAGCGATGCTAGTGACTTATGAGGCTGGGTCATGAAAGGATGCAACCTCCTCCTTGCTCTTTCTCTTGGCTCACTGGATCTGAGGGAAGCCGGGCACCATGTCTTGAGGACACTTGAGCAGCCCTGTAGAGTGGCCTACCTGGAAGGCAGCAAGGCCTCTCACCAACAGCCTATGAGCCACCTTTAAAAGCAGATTCTCTTGGTGAACATGATGTAATCTACACAGAATTCAAAATATGTTATGATGTACATCCAAAAATAAATAAATTAATTAATTATAAATAAATAAATAAAATAAAAGCAGATTCTCCAGTCCAGCTAAGCCACTGTTAAACTCCTGACCCATGGAAACAGAATAAATGTTTATGTTGTTTTAGGCCACTAAGTTATGGGGTAATTTGTTACACAGCTGTCAATAACTAATACACTAATACAGAACTCTCAGATACACAATCAGGGTGGCCTCTGTGTGGACTGACAGTGTCTCAGTGGAAACCCTGAAGGACTGCTGCGCCCTATCTCAGGACCCCATGAGTATGACACATCAGCCAATGGAAGACTTCCTTTCTCTTGTATAGAGCTTTAGAGGGGAACCATGAGGCAGCACTGGGATTGGCACCCGGGTCTTTGTGATGCCAGAGGCTGTGCCCTTTCCATGAGGCCACAATTCAGTCTGGCTGTCAAGGAGCTAGAAGAGGGGGAGGGAAGAGCTAATAAACCTCAGGCTGTTCCTGTGAGCCCTAGAGAGGCCAAAAACTAGAGGATGGGATAAGATGGTGGTTCTCCTGTTAATTTGGTGACTTGAAACCCAACGAGATGTGATTAAGATGGAGGTCAAGATGAAACCATATTAGACTAGGGTGAGCCCTAAATCCGAGAAGACTGGCCTTTTAAGAGACAGAAAGAGACACACACAGAAGAGGATGATTTGAATATGGAGGCAAAAATTAGAGTGATATGTCTACAAGCCAAAGAATACCAAGGATGGCCAGCAACCCCTAGAAGCTAGGAGAGAGGCACTGAACTGATTCTTGCTCAGAACCTCTGGAAGGAACTACAGTATCAATACCTGGATTTTGGCCTTCTGGCCCCCTGAAGCGAGAGAATAAACTTCTGTTGTTTTAAGCCAAAAACAAACAAACAAAAAACTGCCAATGATATTAAATAAATAGATATGGCAAGATCAGATACCAGTTTCAAAAAGGGCTTAGTGGATTGAGATGTCCCCTGTCATCTTTCATTCCTCCATAAATGTATATTGATCACCTGATCAGTGCCAGGGCCATAGCCGGGCCATTCACACAGGAAATGTTACTTCAGGACCAGGGGCCAAATTAGTGCCTCCAACAGCCAGTGCTACAGGAGCTTGCTGGCATGTAGAGAGCAGTGGGGGGTATAGAAATCTGGAAAGACCCCCTGCAGGATGTGGACTGAGCAAGCCGGGTAGAGGTTTGTAAAGGTGAAAGGGGGAAATTTCTAGCAGGCATACAGATGCAGCACCAGGAGATGCACGTTGGGCTGGTCCATTGTGTGGGTGGAATACGGAGGGAAGAAACAGCCTCAGACAGTTTGCTTCTAAAAGAAGACCTGAGAGCGGCAACGCCTTAATCTGAAGAAGCCATGCTAGACCCTCCTTGGTACCTCAGACACCATGACAAGAGTCAGGGAAGAGATGTGGGGAACCTCCTGTGCCCACAAGGGGCACTTTACTTCCCGTAGCTTCTGCCCCCCTCATTTTGGTGTTCAAGGCTTCTTTAAGAAGTCCCCCCCCGAAGCTCCTGTGCACACCCTTTCTGTCTGAGCCAGGCTTGTCTCCTGAAGTGGACGCAATGGTTCCCGCACTGCACTCTCATTCTTCCTACTCCCTCTGAAAAATGCCCAGTTCTTCCCTTTCTAGCACATTCTTATGAACTTGCTCAAAAAGTCCCTCCTCCAAGAAGCCTTCTTTGACCGACTCTTTCCTAACTAAGGCCACTCGATTTTGATTGGGTTGGTGCTGCTGCCATCTTGGCAGAGAGGGGCCAAGTCAGGTTGCACCTGCCAGGAGCTCTTTCTTGTTCGTCACCACATGGCCTCCACCAGACTTTCTCCAGCCAGGTATGACCTGGTCTCACGCTGTTCTCCTCTCCCGCCTTGCTTCGCCCTGTGTTCTCTGAGCTGCTGGACTGTGCAAGTAAGTTAGTTAACAGTGAGCTTCACACACTGTGGTTATCAGCCAACCTTCAGCACACTTTCATTTATGGCCTCTCTAAGGAGACCTCCAGACTGTGTAAAGAAGTCTTCCTGCCACGCAGCAGCAGATGGGGACCTTTGGCCCATAAAGAGGCCACCTCGGAGCGGGTGCTGCTCTTCAGATGAGGAGGGCATTGCATCACCCAATCTGGGGTATCGAGATGACTCCTGGAGATAGCCTAAGGAAATCTCTGCTATTTTGCACTTTGGGACTCTCACCATTTTATAGCCCCTGACTGATAACCCTCAAGGTTGCTGTAAGCACTACAGATTTTCCCCCCAAGCCCCACTTCCTCTTCAAGACTCGGCTAAATGCCCTTCCTAAGCAAGACGCCTTCCCCGGCAGCCCTGGATGACCTCTCCCCCGACTGACATTGTGTTGTTATTAAATTCCATTCTTTTTGTGGCCCATTAACTCTCTTTAAAAACTTTTGGATCAAACAGCGAATCAAAACTGAAATGGCAAAACAGTTAGAAATCAATAATAAAAAGACTACATGGGAGAGAATATTTGTAAATCAGATATCTGGTGAAGGACTCACACAAAATCTATGAAGAACTCTCCAAACTCAACAGTAAGAAAACAGACAAACCAGTTAGAAAGCGAGGGAAGTATTTGAATAGACATTTCACCAACAAAGATAAGGATAGAAAACAAACGCATTAAAAGATGTTCAACATGGTGAGCCATTGGGAAAATGTAAATTAAATCACAGTAATATACCATGATATACTTGTTAGAATGGCTAAAATTACAAATCTGATAATAGGGGCCAGCCTGGTGGTGCAATGGTTAAGTTCACACATTCCACCTTGGCAGCCTGGGGTTCTCTGGTTTGGATCTTGGGTGTGGACCTACTCACCGATTATCAAGCCATGCTGTGGCAGGTGTCCCACATGCAAAGTAGAGGAAGATAGGCACAGATATTAGCTCAGGGCCAGTCTTCCTCAGCAAAAAGAGGAGGATTAGAGGCAGATGTTAGCTCAGGGCTAATCTTTCTCAAAAAAAAAAAAAATAGAGAAAGATTGGCATGGATGTTAATCTTCCTCAGGGCTAATCTTCAAGCAAAAAAAAAAAAAAGAGGAAGATTGGCAATGGATGTTAGCTCAGGGCAAATCTTCCTCAGGAAAAAAATCATTCTGGTAATACCAAGTGCTGACAAGGATGCAGAAATACTAGATCACTCACACATTTTTCAGTGGGAATATAAAATGGTAGAGCCACCCTGGAAATGCACTGGCAATTTCTTAAAAAATTAAACATATGCTTATCATATAACCTAGCAATCAGACTTCTGGGTATTTTTCCCAGAGAAATGAAGCCTTTTATTCACACAAAAACCTATTCATGAATGTTCACAGCTGCTTTATTTGTAATAGCCAAAGACTAAAAAATTTCCAAATGTCCTTCAACAGATGAAAGGTTAAACTGTGGTACACCCATACAATGGAATAGTACTCAGCAATTAAAGGAACAAACTCTTGAAGCTTACAACAATTTGGATGGACCTTAGGGCATTAAGCACAATGGAAAAAGCAAATCTCAAAAGTTACATACTATATGATTCCATTTGTATGACATTATCTAAAGGACAAAATTATAGAGATGGAGGACATATTGGTGGTTGTCAGGGGTTAGGGAAGGCGCAGGAGGATTTGACCATAAAATAACACCATGAGAGAGTTCCTTAGTGGGAACAGAAGAGTTCATATCTTGATTGGGTGGTGGTTATATGAATCTATACATGTGATTAAATATCATAGAATTGTACACAAAGACATACAAAAGTGGTGAAATCTTAGTAAGATCTGAGGTCTATTGTATTAGTTGTGCCAATCACTTTCCTTGTTTTGATAATGCTCTATAGCTATGGAAGATGTCACCACTGGAGGAAGCTAGGTCATGGGTACATGGGACCTCTCTGTACTCTTTGTGCAACTTCCTGTGAGTCTATAATTATATCAAAATAAACATTTTTAAAAATAAGACTACATATAAAATCCCAAGGCATATGATTAAACCAGGGGTTAGAGGAAATATTTGCATCCTTAAATAATTAATATTACTCAACAAAATATGAAAATAATTGAATTAAAATTTAAAAGTTAGAAAAAGAATAGCAAAATAAGCATAAAGATAATAGGAAGAAGGAATCAATAAAGCAAAAAGCCAAAATTAATGACATCGAAGATAGAAAAATAGAACAAATCCAAGCATTGGATCTTTAAAATACAGAGGGGCCAGCCTGGTGGCACAGTGGTTAAGTTCGCGTGCTCCCCTTCAGTGGCCCAGGGTTCCTGGGTTTGGATCCCAGATGCGGACCTACATGCCGCTCATTAAGCCATGTGGTGGAGGTGTCCCACATACAAAACAGAGGAAGATTGGTGCACATGTTAGCTGAGGGACAAGCCTCCTCACCAAAAAGAAAGAAAGGAAGAAAGAAAATAGAGAAATCACTAGCTAACAAAATTTTTAAAAAATGAGAAAGCATAAGTACACAAAACTAAAATTAGGATGAGAAAATAGGCACTGATACAAGGAAATAAAAGTGCGTATAATTATTTCTTCAAGAAATGGAAGATTTTCAAGTAAAATATAAAAGATCAAAACTGATCCCAGAATAGACAGAAGACCCAAAGAGATTAACTACCTTGGTTTAAATTGAGAAAGTTGTCAGAGAACGACCCTTTCTCACAAAAGCACCAGACGCACGTGGTTTCAGAGGCAAATGTTATTAAATCCTAAAGGAACAAACAATGCCATTGCATTTTTTCCTTTCAAGGTTTCATGGGGAGTGTTTTGGTATGAATATATTTATTCCTTCATACTCTTATTCCCTCTCCTCAATAAGCAAACATTTTAATAAGTTTAGTGCTTACATATTTTTGCAAGATGTGCATTGTTTTGTGGTGCTATATTTTTAATTTATGTAGATGGTATTATATATCTCATTGTGTTTCCTACTTTTTTTCTTTGCTCAATCCATTATTTGGAGTCCATTCATGTTGCTCAGTATATATTGAATTAATTGCTTCTACTTGCGGCATAATACTTCATGGTGTACATCCACCAGATTTTACCTCTCTGCTTTCCCAGTAATAGATACGCAGGTTTCCTACAACATCCCGGGACGATCCCCTCACGGATAGATATGAGAATTGCCTCGGGACATGCACTCAGGAACAGAAATGCTGGGATGTAGGGAATGTATAGACTTGATGTGTTTGACCGAATGGGGCCAGATTGTGCTCAAGGATGCCACACCACTACACTTCCTCAAGTTCCGTATCCCCATAACCCCTATGTCCCCGCCATACTCGGCCTTATCTAGCTTTCAATCTTGGGCTGATTTAACAGATGTCAAGTGATATCTCATTGTTGTCCAATTCACATTTCTCTAATTCCAATGAGTTTGCACGTTATTTCATATGTTTGTTAGAATTTTGAGTTTTTCTTCTATGCTAGCACTAGTGCTAATATATGCCCTTTGACTTTTTTAAAATTAAGATTGCTGTCTTTTTTTCATTGATTTGCAGAAATTCCTCATATAGTTTAGATACTATTCACTTGGTTTTAGAAATTGCAACTATCTTCTCCCATTTTGCTATAAATTAACCTTGTCAGTGGTATCCTTTGTTGAACAGAAATCCTTAATTTATGTGTAATAAATGTCAGCATTTTTTGCCTTATGGTTTATATTTCTGAAATTTGGCTTAAGAAGTCTTTCCCTGACCTTAGTTCCAAAGATAGTCTCCTACTTTTTCTTCTAAAAATGTTAGAGTTTTACCATTCACATTTAGGTCTTTAATTCACTTAGAATGCACCTTTGCATGGGCTATTAGGGCGATCACTGGTTTCATTTTTCTCTGTACAGTGGACCACTTTGCTCACTGTCTGTCCCTCTCCCATTGATTTGTGGTGTCACTTCTGCTGTCCGTTAGCTTCCCATATGCACAGGTCTGTCTCCGAGCTCTCTATTCTGCTCCTTTGGTCTATCCGTCTCTACAGTGTATTTATTACTTTGGCTTTGTAGTTTATTTTAATATTGTTAAGACAAATGCCCACCCAATCTTCTTAGACTAAGCTATTCATGGACCCTTATTCCTCTGTATAAATTTTAAAGCAATTTTATCATGCCCCCCCCCCCCCCCGCCAAAAAAAAATTCTACCTGGAATTTTGTTTGGAAGCATATTGAGTTTATAGATGAGTTTATGGAGGACAGAAACCTTCAGAATGTTAAATTATCTAATCCAGGAGCACAGTATTTCTTCTCTTTTATTCCGTCATCTTACATGTCCTTTAATAGAGGTTTTAAGATTTCTCCACAGAGGTCTTGTGTGTTTTTGTTTCTTTTAATTCCTATACTCTTTGTAGGTTTCTTGCCCTTGTGAATAATTTCTTCCTTTTTGTTATATTTTCTAGGAAGTTATGGCTGGAATAAGGCAATGCTATTGATTTTTGTAGTTCGCTCTTACGTCTGGGAAACTTTTTGAACTCTCTTATCAGTTCTAACAGATTGTGTGTTGATTCTGATTTTTCCTACATAATTTATTATATTATTATATCACCTCAAATAATGACAGTTTAAATCTTTACTTCCAATCCTCCCACTACTTGTATAAAGCAATCTAGAGCAGAGAGAAAAAGAAGAAAAGCCTCCAAATTTACCTTACAAACCGGTGCAATATTTATACCCAAACCAGACAAGATAGTCTAAATTTAAAAACTACATATTAACTTAATTCATAAATATATATGTAAACATTCTAAATAAATATAGTCAAGAGGTACCTTACAAGAACAATACACCAAGAACGATGGTGTTAATTCCTAGAATGTGAGAAAGGTTCAATGTGATATATTATACTAATATGTCAAAGGAGAAAATTATATGACCGTCTCCTTAGGTGTTGAACATCCATTTCTGATACTAACTTAAAAATAAAAGTTTAGGGGCCGGCCTGGTGGCGCACGTTCCACTTCAGTGGCCTGGGGTTCGCCGGTTCAGATCCCCGGTGCAGACATGGCACCGCTTGGCAAGCCATGCTTTGGCAGGCATCCTACATATAAAGTAGAGGAAGATGGGCACAGATGTTAGCTCAGGGCCAGTCTTCCTCAGCAAAAAGAGGAGGATTGGCAGCAGATGTTAGCTCAGGGATAATCTTCCTAAAAAAATAAAAAATAAATAGTAAAATAGACATGGAGAGCTGACCTCTTAACAAGATATATTAGATTAAAGACTAACTAATTAGTCTTATTGGCAAAGCATTAAAAGCATTTCACTGGAGTAAAGAATAAGACACAGACACCCACAAATATTTTCCTGGAAGCATTAGCCAGTGTCAGACAACCAAAAGGAATAAAAGTGTAAAAATTGGAAATACAGAGGCAAAACTACTTTTATTTGTAGATGATATGATCGTACACATGAAAATACAAAATACAAGCAAATCAACTAAAAAGCTATTACAGATAATAAGAGAATTCAAAAAGGTAATTGGCCACAAAATTAATATGCCCAAGTCAGTGGCTTTTCTATGCAGTCATAAGCAGCTTAACAATGGGGATATGTTCTGAGAAATGCATCATTAGGTGATTTTCGTCATTGTGCGAACATCAGAGGGTGTACCTACACAGACTTATATGGTATAGGCTGTACATGCCTAGACTGTACGGCACTGATCTTATGGGACCACCATAATATATGTGATTTGTCATTGACTGAAACATCTTGTGGTGCATGAGTGTATACAAACAAGAAACAATCAGAAAATATAATGGGAGAAAATATTCCATTTGTATTAGCAACAACATATAAAATATTTAGAAATAACTAACAAAATATAAGAAAGATATGTACATAAAAAACTTTAAACTCAATCTTCCTATAAAATAAGATTTGGATTAATGGAAAACCCTACCCTGTTCTCATATAGTTTTATAACTCAACATTATAAAAATGTCCATTCTTCCTAAATTCCCGTATAAATTGAATATAAAAATTTTCTTATTTTTGTAGCAAAATGGAACTTTAAATTAGTAGGAAAATTATCTGAAATGATGCTGGGATAATCAGTTGCACATTTGGGAAAATAATTAAGCTGAATCAAAGTATATAGGCTAAAAATGAAAGTGGAAAGATTTAGAAGTAAACACATGAGGTTTCGGTTTGTATTTTTCTAATTAATCTTAGGGTAGGGAAGGCCATTCTAAGACAGAAACTTTAAGAAAAATGTTTGTTAACTTTAAGTACTTATAAATTAAAATCTCTGCACAGAGCTTTCAGTTTAAAAATATGGATTGAGTACGTGAATTTATCACTGCTCTTTCCCAAAATTTCACTAAAATGACAATAAAAGTGCTGAGGGATAATTTTTTTAAAGAAGATAAAATCATGACCCTCATAGAAGCATAAAATAAACACTTGGCAAAGATTTTATTCAACTTATTAATTAATAAGGGAACCAATAAGATGTTACAACTCTTACAAAGGAGAATTCAATTTACAGAGATTTATATTCCCTACCTAACAAAATCTGTTTACATTGCTGTGATCAGGAGTCATTTGCATTGCTATAAACTGGGAAACATTTGCATTATTATCCGTTCTACAAGTTAACTTCTATCTCTGCAGAGTTGGGAAACAACCTGGTCCAAGACAACCTGGTCCAAGACAAGATAACTTGGATGGGTAGGCTAGACAGGACACTCAGTAACATTTTTTTGCCCATTCCAAAGGTTTTTATAATTTTCCTGACAGTCTCCTCCATTTGTAATCATAATAATCTCAAGAAATATTATTCTTGATCACAAAATAACACTGTTCTCATAAGGTTGTCCTGATTATTTACATAGGTACAGAAAGAGTATTAATGTAGATCTTTTTAAATTTGCATTGTGGTCTCTAGAGCAATACAATATTCAACAATTACAAAATTAACTTTCATTTGAAAGTTTTCATAGAGCATCTCAGAAGGGACTTTTAACAAGTTCTGTTCTTTGCTATCCCAAGGCTAAGAAATAGGCCCAAGAAACACTCTCTACCAGATTCTACTTACAAACTTAGATGAAGTCTCCTTTTTTTGAGGTCCCCAAGATAACTTAGGTTTCTTGACCCCCAAGGAAGTGATCTTCCATAACACTTGTGACACTGGACACTGTAAGCTGGACACTTAGGCCAGTTTTCCTGGGAGGTCATACTGGCAATGGCTCCATAAGGACAGCCAGACTTTCTTCCTTAAAAGTGGTTTGTCACCACATTAGACTAGATGGATTTGGTAGATATATATAGAACATTCCATCCAAAAACCTCAGAATACACATTGTTTTCAAATCACGTGGAACATTCTCCAGGATTGATCACATGTTAGTCCACAAAACAAGTCTAATAAATTTAAGAAGATTGAAATAATACCAAGCATCTTTTCTGACCACAAAGGTATGAAACTAGAAATCAACTGCAGGAATAAAATCAGAAAAGTCACAAATATGTGGAGATTAAACAAAATGCTACCGAACACAATTGAGTCAGTGAAGGAATCAAAGGAGAAATAAAAAAATACCTGGAGACAAGTGAAAATGAAAATACAACATGCCAAAATCTATGGGATACAGCAAAAGCAGTTCTAAGAGGGAGGTTTATAGCAATACAAGCATATCTCAATGAACAGGAAAAATCCCAAATAAACTAACAGTGAAGCTAAAGGAACTGGAAAAAGAAGAACAAACACAGCCCCAAATCAGTAGAAGGAAGAAAATAAAAAAAAATAAGAGGAGAAATAAATGAAATAGAGACTGAAAAAAATAGAAAAAAAATCAACAAATCTAAGAGCTGGTTCTTTGAAAAGATAAACAAAATCAACAAACCTTTAGCTAGACTCACCAAGAAAAAAAGAGAGAAGGCTCAAATAAATAAAATCAGAAATGAAAGAGGAGAAATTACAACAGACGCCTCAGAAATACGAAAGATTAGGGAACAGCCCCACCACTGAGTAGCTAAGTTCACACGCTTGGCTTTGGCGGCCCAGGGTTTTGCCAGTTTAGATCCTGGGCACAGACATGGCATTGCTCATCAGGCCATGCTGAGGTGGCGTCCCACATAGCACAAATAGAAGGACCCACAGCTAGAATATACCACTATGTACTCGGCGGGGGGCAGGGGGAGCTTTGGGGGGAAGAAGAAGAAGAAGAAAAATAAGAAATACAAAAGATTATAAGAGAATACTATGAAAAGCTATACACCAACAAATTGGATAACCTAGAAGAAATGGATAACTTCTTAGAATCACACAACCTTCCAAAACTGAATCAAGAAGAAATAGAGAATTTGATAGACCAATCACCAGTGAGGAGATTGAAACAATAATCAAAACCTCCCCATAAATAAAAGTCCAGGACTAGATGGCTTCCCTGGTGAATTCTACCAAACATTCAAAGAAGAATTAATAAGTATCCTTCTCAAACTCTTCCAAAAAATTGCAGAGGAGGGCAAGCTTCCTAACTCATTCTACAAAGCCAACACAACCTTGATACCAAAACCAGACAAGGACAAAACAAAAAAAGGAAATTATAGGCCCCTATCAGTGATGAACATCACTGCAAAAATCCTCAACAAAATACTAGCAAAGAGAATACAGCAATACATTAAAAAGATCATATATCATGATCACGTGAGATTTATTCCAGGGATGCAGGGATGGTGCAACATCTGCAAATCAATGAATGTGATACACCATATTAACAAAATGAACAATAACAATCACATGATCATCTCAATAGATGCTGAGACAGCATTTGACAAGATACAGCATCCATTTATGATAAAAACTCTGAATAAAATGGGTATAGAGGGGCCAGCCCGGTGGCACAGCAGCTAAGTGTGCACACTCCACTTCGGTGGCCCAGGGTTCACCAGTTTGGATCCTGAGTGCGGACATGGCACCACTTGGCACATCATGCTGTGGTAGGCATCCCACATATAAAAGTGGAGGAAGATGGGCATGGATGTGAGCTCAGGGCCAGTCTTCCTCAGTGA
Source organism: Equus asinus (assembly GCF_041296235.1). Lineage (NCBI taxonomy): Eukaryota > Metazoa > Chordata > Mammalia > Perissodactyla > Equidae > Equus > Equus asinus. Next base: position 85,646,637 of record NC_091810.1, on the reverse strand, counting down.
AAAGAGAAGGATTGGCAGCAGTTAGCTCAGGGCTAATCTTCCTCAAAAAAAAAAAAAAATGGGTATAGAAGGAAAGTACCTCAACATAATAAAAGCCACATATGACAAACTCACAGTTAACGTCATTCTTAGTGGAGAAAAATTGAAAGCTATCCCTCTAAGAACAGGAACCAGACAAGGATGCCCACTTTCACCACTCATTTAACATAGTATTGTAAGTCTTAGCCAGAGCAATCAGACAAGAAAAAGAAATAAAAGGGATCCAAATTGGAAAGGAAGAAGTGAAAGTGTCACTATTTGCAGATGACATGATTTCATATGTAGAAAACCCTAAAGAATCTACTAAAAAACTTTTAGTTTGTATACACTATACAACGAAGTAGCAGAAAGAGAAATTAAGAATACAATCCCATTTACAATTGCAACAAAAAGAATAAAATAAATATACCTAGGAATAAACTTACCAAAGAGGTGAAACATCTATACAGTGAAAACTATAAAACTTTATTGACAGAAATTGAAGAAGACACAAAGAAATGGAAAGATATTCCGTGCTCTTGGATTGGAACAATTAACATAGTTAAAATGTCCACACTTCGTAAAGCAGTCTACAGATTCAATGCAATCCTTATCAAAGTTCAAACAACATTTGTCACAGAAATAGAACAAAGAATCCTAAAATTTATATGGAACAACAAAAGACCCAGAATAGCCAAAGGAATCCTGAGAAAAAAGAACAAAGCTGGAGGTATCACACTCCCTGATTTCAAAATATACTACAAAGCCACAGTAACCAAAACAGCATGGTACTGGCACAAAAACAGACACACAGATCAATGGAACTGAATCGAGAGCCCAGAAATAAGCCCATACATCTATGGGCAGCTAGTTTTTGACAAGGGAGCTAAGAACATATAATGGAGGAAGGAAAATCTCTTCCATAAATGGTGTTGGGAAAATTGGACAGTCACATGTAAAAGAATGAAAGTAGGCCATTATCTTACACCATACACAAAAATCAACTCAAAATGGTTTAAAGACTTGAATGTAAGACCTGGAACCATTAAATTTCTAGAAGAAAACATAAGCAGTATGCTCTTCGACATCCGTCTTAGCAGCCTCTTTCCAAGTCCATGTCTGACTGGGCGAGGGAAACAAAAGGAAAAGTAAACAAATGGGACTATTTCAAACTAAAAAGTTTCCACACAGCAAAGGAAACCATCAACAGGATGAAAAGACACCTAACAATTGGGAGAAGATATTTGCAAACCGTATATCTGATAAGGGGTTAATATCCCAAATATATAAAGAACTCATACCACTCAACAACAAAAAAGCTAACAACCCAATTAAAAAATGGGCAAAAAATCTGAACAGACATTTTCTCCAAAGAAGATATATAGATGGCCAACAGGCACATGAAAAAATGTCAACATACTATCAGGGAAATGCAAATCAAAACTACAATGAGATATCACCTCACGCCCATCAGAATGGCTATAATTAACAAGACAGGAAACAAGTGTTGGAGAGGATGCGGAGAGAAGGGAACCCTCGTACACTACTGGTGGGTGTGCAAACTGGTGCAGCCACTAAGGAAAACAGTATGGAGATTCCTCAAAAATTAAAAACAGGGGCCAGCCCCTTGCTGAGTGGTTAAGTTAGCACACTCCGCTTCAGTAGCCTGGGGTTTCACCAGTTTGGATCCTGGGCGTGGACATGGCACCACTCATCAGGCCACGCTGAGGTGGCGTCTCACATAGCACAACTAGAAGGACCCACAACTAGAATATACACTAGAATATACAACTAGAATGTAGTACTATAGCTATGTACTGGGGGGCTTTGGAGAGAAGAAGAAGAAAAAAAAAGAAGATTGGCAACAGATGTTAGCTCAGGTGCCAATCTTTAAAAAAAAATTAAAAATAGATCTACCATATGATCCAGCTATTCCACTGCTGGGTATCTATCCAAAGAATATGAAAACACAAATGCATAAAGCTATATGCACCCCTATGTTCATTGCAGCGTTATTCGCAATAGCCAAGACTTGGAAACAACCTAGGTGCCCATCAAGGGACAAAGGGATAAAGAAGATGTGGTATATATATGCGTTGGAACACTACTCGCCCATAAGAAATGATGAAATCCGGCCATTTGTGACAACATGGATGGACCTTGAGGGCATTATGCTGAGTGAAATAAGTCAGCAGGAGAAAAATACCATATGATCTCACTCATAAGTAGAAGATAAAAACAATGACAAACAAACACATAGAAACAGAGACTGGATTGGTGGTTGCCAGAGGGGAAGCGGGGAGGGGAAGGGTGAAAGGGGTGAATAGGTTCACATGTGGGTGATGGATGGTAATTAGTAGTTGGGGGGTGAACATGATGTAATCTACACAGAAATTGAAATATATAATGATGTACACCTGAAATTTATATAATGTTATAAACCAATGTTACCACAATAAAAAAAAAAGAATTAAAAAATTTTTTTAAAAAAAGCGTTTTGCCATGCCTGATCAAAGAGCATTGGTGTCAAGTATGACACTGCAGGAAGGCCTTGGTTGTTTACCCACTTGGTTTAATTCTGTTCTGGTCGAAAGGAAGAGAGATTCTTGTTAAACCTATGCAATTAACTATGCCATGAAGGTGAGACTCAGAGTTTCTAGATTCTCAGGAGTTGGTAGAATTAAATATCAGTTTTAAATGTTTCATTTTAGTTTACGAAAGCAGATCTAACAAATTGCTATGGGTTACAGGGAGCATAAGGAAGAACAGAAAGGGCTTCCTTGTCTATCTGGGAAATAGCGCGTTCAAACAACATCAGTAATAATCCACACAAATGAACACAGTAAAACTTTGCTCATCGATCCCTTCAGCTCTATATGGTGCCTACGTGATGTGATTCCAACTCAGACGCCTCTCCCCACGAGTCCGCTCTTTGAAAGGTCGATGTTTTAAAGTGCCTCTTTCCACAAGGCTTTCAGACTCTACTTCTTTGGTGAAGACACAACCCCTGGCCTGTTGCTAATAGCGGAGACTTCAGCTAGCATTAGAGTGAAACAAAAACTGTAAATGACAATTATTTTATTACTGAAAATTTTCAAATGTGAAAGGACTGAGAGTTTATAATAAGAATAATGCAAGAATAACACAACTCACAAAGATATCTAGTTGTTTAGTTGGTGGCATGCAAAACAAAGATAATATACCCATTTTCCAAAAGAATTTTTAAACAAACGTCTCTTTATATCAATGATAAAGTCTACTTTCTAAAAAGCCAGTGAATACCACACCTGATTTATAAAATTGGATGGATATACTTTTAGAGAGGAAAAAACTTTGAGATTATAATATATGATAATCTTTAGAAATAACATGTATATAACATACAAAGAATATCAAGTAAAGAGATTCTGTAAATCTGGAGTACAACCTAGACATCTGTATTTTTATAAAACTTCATGATTAGGTTGGATATGCATTGATAACCACTGGCCTAACGATTACTTACTCAGATTTTCTAAAAAAAGAAAAAAGACTGTGGCAATGAACATTTTAAACAATATTCGAAATTTATTGTTGCTCAAAATCATTAAGCAAAACACTCCTGAGACTCAGATAAATAGAGGAAAATTCAACAGAACTATTTTATAAGACTTTTGTTGAGTGTTTTCCCCGATATTAAAGCATATACAGAAAGCAAGGCTTTGATAAATCTCCAGGGACTTCCCAAAAGGCATAAAATTTCTGAAATATGTGTGTTAATAACGCCTTACCTATACCAATTTAACGCAGGGGAGGCTGAGCATCTCTTCTGATTTGACAGCTCTTACTATGCAACTCATCAAACTTGATTATTTCTAGCATCCCTTTTTATAAGGTAAAAGAAGAAATCTTTGTGATCTTCCTGGAACCCTCTGGGAACTCTCAGACTATTTTAGGTGTAAAAGATGTCCTGCACGTTTTATTGTGTTTTCTTCTATATTTCAGACCTGATCTTTGGAAGGCAAAAAATCAAAAGAGTTATCAGAGGAAATTGGGACGCTTGATTAAGACAGGATCACGAGTGCCTAAGAAGCAAGAGTTGGTTTCCTATTGAATCAAAGTGACTACAAAACATTTAAAAAGAAATATAAGGGGTAACTAGATTGTAAAGAACCATAGCACTTTCATAAGCAAGCAAGATTTTTTATTCTCTTTTCTTTCTCCTCCTCCTCCTCTTCTCCTTTTCATAATCAAGAGCACAAAGTCAACATATGGCTTATAAAATTATTCAGGTCAGTCATAGAATCTTTGCTTTCTAGGCAGATTACACAAAAGGTAAATAGAGTAACGAAGCCTCCTAGCTTCCCTGGGAATGCCCTGGGTTTTAGCACTGAAAATTCCACATCCCAGGAAACCCTCCATCCCAGGCTGGTCAGGAAGGTGGGTCACCCTGGAAAGAATAACCGTCCACATTGTAGGTGAAGACGTTAATCAGAAAACCAAGGAGGCAAGCCCATTAATATTGAGAAGTTTCCAAAACTTTTAACACATTTTGTAGCCTATACAATTTGGTATCATAAACCCAGACAAGTAAAATTCACTTTCCAAGTTTTGTTCTTTAGTATGTTTTATTCACACTATGGTGACACTTTTATTTGCATACAGATGTCAGGGGGTCCACAAGTTCAAAACTAATTTCATAATAATATTAAGATGCTATTTATGATAGCAGGCTATGCATTCATATCACTATCTTCAAAAGAATAAATAAATGAGTATTTTAAATATTTATCAGTTTTGATTTTTAATAAACATAAATAGTTTTAACCACATAAACAAAAGCTGTTTGTGTCCCTCGAAAAGTGCAAAGTGGTCTGAAGAACGAAAATCCCGAGAACCACTGCTTACAGAAAAGCGAAAGCGTACCCTCAGTTGTATTTCTCTGCCATCATTGCTCCTGGGTGCAGTGGCAACCACTCGTCTTGATGATAACTTTTCCCTGAAATGACTAACTCCTACTTCGCAGAAAAAACTAGAAAGCAGATAACTGAGAACTTTCTGTCATACTGAAGCATTTTAGCAGATTAGCAAAGTTCATAATACAATTTTTTATAGTCACATGCATTTCTGTGTGGCAAAAACGAGCACGTTTGTTAACATGACATTGCTATGGCTTCTCTTATAGCATATAAAAATAAGCAAAATTATGCTGAGGGATCAATGTGTCAGTGTTCTACCCTACTGAGAAAGTACCCAGATAGCCATTGATTATATAATAATTAATTTAATTTAATATCAGCTTCAGGTTTTAAGTTACTGAGAGATCTTGGAAATTATCTTCAAGCTGACATACTACAAAACATAATTACCGTTAAAATTCAAAGTTCGTCAGAATAATCATAACTAATGATTCAATTTAGTCAAATGTAAATTTATATTTTTCATAATCTTAAACACTATGTAGGAGTAATGTTAGTTATTTGATCAGTAAACCTGTAAATGTTTAGGGAAAACATAGCCAAGTAGAGAACGTTGTTTGCATTATGCAGTGATGGATCAGAGACGACAAAGCTGTTTTTATTAAACCCACATTAGTAAACAGGTCATGTCTGCCAAACATCTACTTTAATTATGTGAATTTGGATTCTTAAAAGGTTGCTAAGTTGGCTTCAGGAAGATTGATTTTTAGCACACTTTTATAGCTCATTTAAACTATTAGAAATTTAATTATCTTATTTTTCAGGATTTTATATAGGCACTTATTTATTCTATAAACCAATCAGAACAAAGCTTTAATTTAAAAGACTTAGTAATCTAATTTATTTATACCCTCCAGAAATAGGAAAATAGACACACACACATTGGGAGGTAAAGTTTTTCCCAAATTACAGACAGAGAGCTTATAGCGTCAATTCTGCGATTTTAGCCACAGGTCAAGTGACGCAAACACAGAACTTAAAAAAATTCACCGTTCCGTGTATCAGAGAGAGCAGTTCTCCTTCCCAGGGGGCATGGATTTTCTACTTAATTTGTATTCAGAATAGACAAACACGTAAGCAAATTTAAAAAAAAAAAATTTAGCTAAAAAAACAGATTCTCTCTCACCCAGCAGAGAATAGATATTTATCATTCATCTACAGAAATCACGGAATAGTCAGAGCATCCAGCCAAATTCCCAGTCATTGCTGTCACCGATAAGGTATGAACTTATGGGCTGTAAATCAGCCAAAACCAAAACACAAAATTAATTGACAGGGGAAAAATAAACCCCCAGAGAATACAGAGTTGGCCAAGTTAAAGTTCTATTGACACTTGGGATTCACCTCTGGGAGCCAGGAAACACGTGCCTTGGCTTAAGCCGCTCATGAAATATACTTCTCTTGGCACACAGTCTGCCTGCCTCTTCCCCGGGACTATTGTGCATCTCAGCAGGAACTCCAAAATTATTAAGATAATTGTTAAAAAGATGCAATCATAACTCTCATACAAATATAAAATGAACACAACGAAGATTTTAAATTAACTCGTTAATTAGTGAGGCAGCCAGTAAGATGTTGCAACTGGTTCAAATGAGGGTTTGATTTGCAGGGATTTGCAGTCTCCACTGGGCAGAGCTATTTGTATGGCCGGGGTGAGAAATCAATTGCACAGCTATAGACCAGAAACACTGGCGTTACAATCAGTTCTGCAGGTTAACTTCTCTCTCTACAAAGTGGGAAAATAGCCTACTAAAGACAACCAAAGGCAGAGATCACCTAAATGGATGGACTAGATAGAACATCCATTAATTTTTTCCCCCTTTCAAAATTTTTCATAACTTTTCAGAAAAGAATAAAAATGATATAAATCCATAAAAGCGAAGAAAGGTGAAAGAGCAGTTGAGTGATGGGAAAAATGGAAAAGTGGCTGGATGGGTGATAATGGACTTAGCCAAGTGGGAAAAGGAAACTCAAGTATCACAAAGGAGTATGCCAAAGGGGAGCAATCCAGTTTACCTGCAGAATCTTCTGTGGGGCACAGAAGTCAGAATCATCAACTGCCCCAGAAGGCAGGGGTGAAGACTGAAGGGAGAAGGATCATTATATGTCTATAAAAGGAACAACTAGGATCCTGGGTTTTCACCTCTATCCCATCCCCAAAATTGACTACATCCACCCAACCCCATCAAAAACTGCAGGCTTACTCTCTAAGAAATTGTCTCAGTGGGCTTCTAGATTTAAGGACACTGGGCACAGCACAGCCCCCTTGGGTTGATTTGCAACCTAAACAGGAAGGCTACAGTAAGAGGATGAAGGGCTCCAGGACAACACCTTCAAGAAAAAAACGTCTTCCTTGATTCTACTTAGAGGGATTTTACGTTATGTTTGTGAGTTTGAAAAGAATTAGTCAAAGATATGTATTAGGTTGAAACACATGAAATTGACAGTATTCAACTGTTGTGGACCTACAAAAACTAACAATTTCAAGTGAACAAAAAACTGTGGGAATTGTTAACTCCAGGAATAACAGAGTTGTACAGGAATGGAAATCTAATCACGGTAGATTATTCAGCTCAATTATAAATAATATTTAAATAGTCAAAACAATGTAAATGATAAATATTGACCTAACTAAAAATTGGATAATACAGAGAGAGAATGGAAACTGAACAGAGGCCAACCAGAGTTTTCATTGTATATTTTTTCATACTACTTGGATTTTGAACCTTGTGAATGTTATTCAAAAACGCAATAAAATATGAATAGGTAAAGAAATAAGAATTAGGTAGATCTTATGTGCTGATTTGAAAAGATTTCCAAGGTACATTAAATGGAAATGTCAGACATTCCTTAGGTTTGGTGGAAGGAAAGGTCAGTGGGAAGAAGTTTCCATCGGATGGGATTGCCAAGGGCAGTCCAGGATTCACGGAGGAGAGATAGGGACAGTCGCCTTGGGATGAAGTGGTCTGGAGCCACCCGTGTCAGCTTCCTACCTCCTCCTGGCTGATGTTAAGGGGGTTAAGGAAGGTGAGGAGGACAAGGAAATTGCAAATGGGCCAGAGCAGTTTGATCCCTGTGGTCCTGGGAGGGATGAGGGTTTGTGACTTCCTACTCTCCTGGCCTGCCTTCTGGGGACAAAAGTGCAGAAGCAGCAGAAGTTGCATAGAAACTAAAGCAGAGCCCAGTGCTGCCTTGGTGTCTGAAGGAACTCCCAGGTCCCCTTCCTCCTGGGTCTCCAGGTGAAGACAAATCCAGTGGCTCATTCCCCAGCCTGAGTGGCACTGAACATTTATTCAGGACCCTATGGGGGCTCTGGGTCTGGAGTCCCCCCTCTGTCAGCAGGGGAGCATATTTGCCTGGCCCCGGTAGCCTTATGGGGGTGTCTGGTTGGGAAACCTTCAATCTGACTCACATCCATGGCTGAGGTAGGGAATCTGCCATCAAGGGCAGCACGACCAGCTGCTCCTCACCAGCAGCCCAGCATTGGCCCAAGCACAGTGCCGTGCTCGCAGAGGCTGCCTTGAGGCCTTTGTGGGCATGAAGTTGGCCACGGCCACGGCTATGGCCATTATTAACACATGTTCCTGAGACCTGGCTCTCCCAAATCCAGGGGCAGCGCCTGCAGAATGCGGGGCACTGAGGGGATCATGAAGTGCTGAAGCTTTCTCTGGCCCAATATTTTCGGCCTCTGCTCTTTCTTTACACCTGGACCTCATGGGAATTTTGTGTTTGCTTGTGTTGACGCAAATAATCCATAACCAACCTATAAATCAGAATTGGGGTGAGTTTATTATGAGCCAGAGTGAGGATTACAACCTGGGAAGGTGTTAGAAGCCTTCCAGAGAAGCATGGATTTCAGTACAGTCTTAGATCTTTTTAGAACAAAGAAGATACATTAAATACACCCAAGATACATTTCCAGAGAGGTATTCAGTTGCAATTTAGCAGGTCAACATGACCATGATGCCAAGAAAAGGACTAATCCAGGAGTTACCAATAGGGTAGAGGAGAGGAAGTACACACTCTTTATCTTAAGAGTGCATTCCCGGGGCCGGTCCAGAGGTGCAGCAGTTAAGTGTGCACATTCCGCTTTAGTGGCCCAAGGTCTGCCTGTTCGAATCCCTGTTGCGGACATGGCACCGCATGGCACTCCATGCTGTGGTAGGCGTCCCACATAGAAAGCAGAGGAAGATGGGCACGGATGTTAGCTCAAGGCCAGTCTTCCTCAGCAAAAAGAGGAGGATTGGCAGCAGATGTTAGCTCAGGGCTAATCTTCCTCAAAAAAAAAAAAAGAGTGCATTTCTTACTTTAATGGATAAGCAGATGTACACCGTATGTTTGATAGGCCTTAAGTAAGGCTTTTAGCTCAAGACAAGTTTTGAACCCGGATAGTTACCCCACATACCTCAATATGTGAAAATCTCAGTCACTCGTTTGTTAGTTCCCCATGTTTTTGTTATCTAATGTGCTGCACTTATGGTTCTCGAACTTTGACAGGTATGGAGGAATTAACAAGGCCTGGAGAGGCCCAGGATTCTTCAAGTAGCTCAGGGCCCCGCCTCTGGGTTTTTACCATGTTCACCAGGTGATTCTGGTAGGAGTAAAGTTGGAGAACCACTGCACTAAATTCTTTTCAAACGTTATCCAGTTTTAGTCCTCAATACCGTCTTAAGAGGTAAATAGTATGTTCCTCACTTGGTAAACAAGGCCTAATAGGCCAGACAGAATAGTGTCTGGGTTCAAATCCACCGTCTTCTTACCAGCTGTGTGAACTTTGGGAAAGCACCTAACCTCTCTGAACCTCACCATCATCATCCTTATGGTGGGAATTCAGTTACTAACTCCTTTGAAGAGTTACTAACAGAGTTAAACGAAACAAGCCAGAACAAGTGCTCAGCACTCACTCGCAACAAAAGGTCACAATTGTCATTCTAATCATGGGCCAAACCACTTATTGGAAACAAGACACTATGTAATAAAAGTTTTTGAATGGGCACACCTTCATTGATTTTAACATCAAATGGCATTTGATAAATGGTAGGAGAGTATATGGACCAATATCTTATTGATTAACTCAGCAATGCCTTCATTTAGTTTGAAGTCTTGCAAAGAAAGATTGCTGGCGGCTCATAGCATCACTGGTATTCGAAATCCTTCGCCCTTCCTTCGGCAGAGCATGCAGAAAACTGGGGCGTTCTGGTATGGAAAGGCCCTCCCCCACTCACAATCGAGACAATCAGGCTTCACTCCACAAACCTTTGTTTATCCCTCATCCGCCATGTGCTAGGCACTGGGATACGGTGATAAACAAAACAGAAAATGGCCCCTAATCTCAGCGAGCGAGACCGTAAATAGATTTTGCCTAATCTGGGAAATGTGAGACAGTCCTTAGGTCTGGTGTCCGGAAAGGGCAGCGGGAAGTTGTTTCTCTCGGGTGGGATTGCCAAGGGCGTTCCAAGAATCCTTGGAGGAGAGGGAGGGACAGCCCCCTTGGGAAGAGATGGTCTGGAGTGACCCCTGCCAGCTCCCTACCTCCTCCTGGCTGATGGTAAGGGAGTGGGGGAGGGAGTGGGTGGCGTGGGTAAAATAAACAGATTGCAAATGGCCTAGAGAAACTTGATCCCTATGGCCCTAGGAGGGATGAGGGTTTGTGACCTCCTCCTCTCCTGGCCTGCCTTCCAGGAACAAAAGTGGAGCAGAAGCAGAATTTACATAAAAATCGAAGCACGGCCCACTGCTGCCTGGTAGCTGAAGGAACTCCAGGCTTCCTTCCTCCTAGGTCTCCAGGTGAAGATAGCCTGATAGAATGTTTACTTCCCATAAGAAGCACATTCAGCTGCAAGTGGCAGGGGCATTGCCCAACGGGAGGGGAACAAGGGGACCCTGCAGAGAGCTGAGTGAGCATCCACTGAGCCATTTGCCTGCTGAGGAAACGCCTTCTCACCTCAAGAGAGGGAGAAGGCAGAGCTGGGCAATCTGGGCCAGAGAGGCTGCCTGGCTTCCGGGAGCCAGCGAGGAGTCCAGCTGCTGGCAGTCAGATGGTCCTGAGAGCTGCAGGTAAGTGCCTGGGGATCTTGGCTGTGCTTGCTCTTAGCTGACGTTTATCTCAGACCCAAGCTTCTTGAAAGACACACAGCTTCACATTTTAGTGTCGTCTCCAGAGGGGTTCTTGCAACCTAGAAAGACAGTTAGTTGGCTGATGAGTTGTCCCAGTCTTTAGAGCCACCTAAAGGATTCCACCAAGAGTTAAGTAAGTAAATTCAGAAGTGAAGACACCCAGGAAACAGAAAATGCAACATCCAGGTGATGAGGCTTTTTAGGCTGGTTACTTTTAAAACTACAGATGAGAAGCAGGCTCCGAGGAGCAGAGTTTGCTTGCCCTTTGTTGGGAGGCATTTACCTTTGTAAGGGAAACCTCCATCTGTAAAGATGCCTCCCTCTCTGTGCTAGGAAGGCGGGATGGCCTTTTCTCTGGAAGCTCTTAATGGGGGGGCAGGGACTTAAGTCATTTACCGTCTGGCAACCTCATGTAACTGACCTCCCGCCAACATCCTCCTTTGTCTTCAGCTGAAGCGGTGGCTTCTGCCATTTACTTAATCTGGTTTGATTCTTAACTAAAAGTTATAGGACCACCCAATAACCAGAACCTACCGACACTGAGACCATTTGAACAACTTTTTTACATATTCTTTCCTTTGTCTTGTAAAGAGGTAACTCACATACCTATGCCTTAAATTTGGCCCTACTCTCAACGCATGTTTGCCACAGAAGCAGCAGCAGCGGCTCCTCCTGCTCGTGGGTCCTGTCTCCATGCTACTCCACACTATTCTCTAAATAAAAGAGCACTGCAGCCAGATCTTGAGAGTCCAAGAAATCTTTCTTTCGACTCCTCGGCTCACCGACCCCGCATCACAGGTATGTGATTTGTTCATATGAGTGGAGAGTTAAGAGGCTCTGGGACAGAACTTTTGAAATTGGGGCTCTGCTGCCGATTCTCAGATAGGTGGTCCTCCTTGAATGGAAGGTGTAGAGGACAATACTGGCTGAGGGGTTGAGTGGCAATTGCTTTCTTTCATCCTCTGTCCCTCATTTTCCCCCGAGACGTCCCCTCCCATTCTCTACACACACAGATCTGAGATGGAAGAGCATGCTGAAGCTGTGTTTTGTTGAGGACCTCTGACAGGTCAAACACTTGCTAGGAGCTTGATCTGTGACCCCTTCCATACCACAGCCACTACCTTGGAATAAATGCATGCTGCGTGCCGGGGACTCTGCCAACAGGGTTACGTTTGTTATCTCCTTTAATCCTTACAATGACCCTGAGACTCAAAGAATCAATCTGATGCTCAAAGAGGTAAGAGGCCAGGGGTCCCACTGCTGGGAAGTAGTGAAACCTGGATTCAAAATTTGGTGTGGCCAACTCTAAAATGTTTTTTAAGATTCTATTTTTCCTTTCCATTAGTTTCCTCTTCTATTTCTATTACTCTCTAGCCGTAGTTCTCAAACTGTGGTTCTGGACAGCAGCGTCAGCACCACCTGGGAACTTACTAGAAATGAAAATTCTTGGGCCCTACCCTAGACCCACTATGTCAGAAATTCTAGGGGCAACGCCCAACAATGTGTCCTAATAAGCCCTCCAGATGAACCTTATGCTTGCTGGAGTTTGAGAACCACTGCTCTAGAGGTTCCTCTTAAGATAATATTTAAACATGTTTCTTACAAACATCTGGTCAATCAATTATTACAGCCTCCTTAGCACACGGTTACTTCATGTCAATCAGCTGACTTCTCATGTGGGTATAATATGGGATTTTAGGTTGGGTTGATACTTTTTGCATAAACAATCATGAATCAATACACGAATAAAAAACAATTTTATTCATCTTTTATTAAAGTATAATTTACATACAGTATAAAGGGACAGATATCGATTATACAATTTGAGTTTAGACAATTTCATACAACCACCATCTCGACTCTAGAACATTTCCATCCTACCTCCCCAAGAATTTCCCTTGTGCCCTTTTCTGTCCCCACCTTCCTTCCCCATACCCACCAAATCACTGATCTATTGTATATCGCTGTAGATTAGATTTTTTTCCTCGAGTTTCATATAAATGCAACCATGCAGTATGTGATCTTTTGTGTGACGTTTCTTTGCCTCATCATAATGTCTATGAGATTCATCCACATTGATACGTGTATCAGAAGATTGTAGATTGTTCCTTTTTTCTGTTGAGTAGTATTCCATTGTGTGAATATATCACAATTTGTTTATCCATTAACTTGTCAATGGATATTTAGGTTGTTTCCAGTTTGCAGCTACTATATCTGAAACTATCTTAATTTTTAAAACCCTCTTTTTTGTTTTTTGAGGAAGATTAGCCCTGAGCTAACATCCACTGTCAATCCTCCTCTTTTTATGAGGAAGATTGGCCCTGAGCTAACATCTGTGCCCATCTTCCTGTTTTTTTACACTTGGGATGCCTGCCACAGAATGGCTTGATAAATGATGTGTAGGTCTGTGCCCAGGATCTGAACCAGTGACCTTGGGCTGCCGAAGTGGAGCGTGCAAACTTAACTGCTGTGCCACCAGGCCGGCCCTTAAAGCCCTCGTATTTTAATGAAGTTGGCTGGGTTTAGACTTCTTATTCAAAAGTATTTCCCCTCATTATTGTAAGATATTGTTCCATTGTTGTCTTCCATCAGAGTTGTTGAGAAGTCTGATATCAGTCTGATTATTCTATTATTTCTTTATAAATAATCTATATGGTTGTTTTTGCTTTCTCTGGGAGATTTTAGAATTTTATTTTTATTTTAATGCTCTAAATTTTCACCAGTGTGTTCTGTTACACACATTCTGGATAATTTCCTTGGCTCTATCTTCCAGTTTACTAATCCTCTCTTCAACTGTGTTCAATAAGCTGTTTAACACATCTATTACCTTTTTAACTTTAATGACTATATTTTAAAATTTCTAAAACTACTCTGGTTATTTTTTAATCTATCTTTTAAAAAAGCATCATTTTATTCTTTTTCATGTTTTTAAGTGTTTTAAATTTCTTTACTCACTTTAAATATACTTATTTTATAGTTTGTATCAGATCATTTTTATTATCTGAGGCTCTTGGAAGTCTAATTTGACTGTATGTTTCTGCTGATGCTTGCTTTTCAGTGGATTATTTTCACGTGTGTTTTACAATTTTAGATTGTGAGCTCATGTTTGGCATGGCTTTATCACAGGGAATTTTGGTTGGCCTGGTCTGAAGTTGTGTGCCTCCAGACAGTTTTTATATTTACTTATTTCCAGCAGCCTATAAGTACTGCAAGCTCAGGGCTCCATTTATTTTAATCTATTGGCTAGCAGGACACATAAATTCAAACCCAGAGCCAGAGCCAGAGCTAGAGCAGAGCAGAACTTCTTCTTTAACTCACATAGATCCTAGGCCAAATAGACAAACTTTCTTGTTGTCTCTGAGCAGATTTTGGTTATTTCACACTCTCACAGAGGGAGTAGTCTGATCAGTGTTTTTGGGTTTATGCAAGCATCTCAGTTTCAATTTCCTACCTTACATAGGATGAATGCCTATTGAATTCCAGCTCCTTGGCTTATTGCAATCAGCAGCCCCATTCTTGTCCCCAACCCCCTCCCCCACCAGGCCAGCTTTTTGTTACTTTCTTGCAAGGGAGTTGGGGGTAGGAGGAGGTATGTGGAGGCCCTTGAATCTGAACCTGGAGGGAAATACCTACCTGTCCAAACCAGGAGGCTGAGTGCTCAGCCTACAGCAGCTTCTGGCTGGACCTCAAGGATGAAGCCCAAGGCTCCTTATCTGTCCACCTCTGCTGCCTTCACTCATCTTCCCTTTGTGACGAAGTTGTCCTTTACTCTCCTCTTCCCTTTATCCTACGTTGGCCTTCTGACAACAGCTGGGCCATTTTTCACTCTGTGTCTTCCGGACTCCAGTATACTTACTAAAAAGTAAATGTGCTGTGTTACATCCCCCAAACCACACACAGACAGAACCATCTGCTTAGATTTCACAGCACAAGAGTATATACATCAGAGCCCGAAAGTGTCCTAATCAAGATTGGCCTCACTTTTGGGGACTTGTGCTTTATCCCTCTCAGCCCACACCTACGTTCTACACAGTGTAGAGGCCCTTGCTCAGGTCCCATCTCTCAGAACCAGGTGTCAGAGCAGTAGACCAACCCATTTTCTGACCTGCTGGGACAACCAGTTCAGAGAACAGCCCTGAAGCAAGAGTCCTTAACCAAATGCCAGCCATGCCCCCTACCTTGGTCAAGGTCAGCTTGCTCATAGGATCTTGAAGCAGAGTTCTGCTCCACCACTGCCTCCTATCTGGCTTCCCTCTAGGTCCTGCTTGCTTTCAGTAGATTCATGCTCCTATAACACACTTTTTTTTCGTTCCTTTTTTTTTTTTTTTTTTTTGGTGAGGAAGATTGGCCCTGAGCTAACATCTGTTGCCAATCTTCCTCTTTTTGCTTGAGGAAGAGTGGCCCTGAGGTAACATCTGTGCCAATCTTCCTCTATTTTGTATGTGGGTCCCTGCCACAGCATGGTCTGATGAGTGGTGTAGGTCCACGCCCAGTATGTGAACCCAAGAATCTGGGCCACTGAAGCAGGGTGTGCTGACCTTAACCACCATGCTACTGGGCCAGCCCCTTGAACACATTTTTCTTGAGTAACGCTGCTGCTTAGAGGTCCTCAAAGTACCTTCCTGGGAAGCAAGTAAGAGTCAAGCTCCCAAGTCAAACTCCAACCCACTTTCCAAGCTGACCTTAGCACACTGTTAAGGAAAGAGCTTTGGAGCCAGACAGGCCTGGGTTTGAATGCCAGCTCAGCCACTTACCAGTTGTTATCAGGCATGGAGTTTAACCTCCCTGAGCCTTTCTCACCTGTAAAATGGAGATGGTTAAGCATAACTCAGAGCTCTTGTAAGAGAAGACAAGATGAAGAATGTACACTGCCCAGCATAGAGCAGAGCAGAGCTCCACAGGTATGTCCCCAACTTCTTGGCTTCACCAGCCAGGCCGGAAGTGCTGGCTACACGGCTGACAGACACCAGGTCTGAGGCCTGGGTAGTGCATGTGGGTAGGCACTGGGTGTGTTTTCCTCAAGTGCTGGACGGAGTGTTCTGTGTGGGGCCAGGGGCTCTGCAGGAGCCCAGTCAGCCACAAATGAGCTGCTCCAGGGCCCTGCATATGGTAGAGGTCACTGGGACAGCCATGCCGACCACATCAGGACTTGGAGTGTGGGTTGCTCATAGTCCTGCTGAACTTTGCCAAGGAAAGGAAAGAAAGGTTCCTTTGAGTTGCACTTGTGACCTTTCAACCTATTATCCTCAGAGCCATAAACCTGTTTCACTAGGCTATAAGAGTAGGTCATTACACGTTCTCCCTGCCACCTTCTCCTTGACATTCACCACACACCCACAGGCACCAGAGGCCACCACCATGACGAGGGACCAGAATGGAACCTGGGAGATGGAAAGTAACGACAACTTTGAAGGCTACATGAAAGCCCTGGGTAAGGGGGAGGCTGGGGCTGGGGGAGGGAGGGTAACCTTTGAAGTCTGTGGTCTGGTCCTCCAGACAGTGCCTCTGTGGAGTTGCACAGACCTCTGTGCAAGCCTCACTCCTCACTTACTAGCCCTGTTGTGTCAGGCAAGTCACACAAATTCTCGTCTGCAGGTTGGGAATAAGAATACAGGAGATTGTGTCTGGAATGTCCTTAGCATAGTAGCTGGCACGCAGGAAAGATACACTGAATGGAGGATACACACACACCCACGTGCACACACATGCTCGCATACACGAGTAAAGCCAAATTGGAGACGATAATGCAGTGGCTGCCTGCCTTGGGATTGCCATCTCTTAGATAACCAGTTGGACCTGATATTACCCACAAATGACCTCTGCGTTGCTCTTTTGGCAGTCTTGTGGCGGGGAAGCAGAAGGGAATGGCTAACAAATCTCAGCCTAGAGGAAACCCGGCCCACGGAAGGCTGGGAAAAGCTTCGTCATATAGATGAGACATCTCGCTGCTTGTCTGACCTCTGAACCAGACTTCAGGCCAGGGGCTCCATCAGTGTGTGTCCTGAGTTGATACTCCTGTGGGATCTCTTGTGGGGCTGGCAAAAAACACGTGAAACCAGAGGAACTGGGCCCACAGAGGGGAGCTCACCTTGCTGGAAAGCTGCCATGGGCTGGGCGCTGGGCAAGGAGCATGGGCTGCATGTCCTTATTTCTTCCTGCCTCAGCCTCCTGTCACCTTTTCCAGCTTTAGGAGCTTTCCATGTAAGGAGCTCCTGGCTGGAACTCTCCCACGCACAGCTGGAGAAAAATGGCTGCAAGCAGGGTTGGGGGCCCAACAATTTGGATCTGATGATGGGAAGTCTCATCAAGAATGAGAATCTTGGGTTTTCCTGCACTTAACTTCTAGCTTGACGAACATTTCCACCGTGTCGATGACCAAGGAGAGCTGTGACAGGCTGCGCCGTCTGAAACTTTCTTCATAAACTTTAGACACGTTTCCAACACTGAGTAGCTTTTTCCCTCCTGGAAATCAGAATTTTACCTCAATAAACTTGGGGGAGGCAGGAGGAGGCAAAAACCCCAATGGAGCCCAAACCATGTTGCACCTGTTTTTAGTGCCCTGGGCGGGCAAGAGAAAAGGGATTCTGATTCTCCATGTGCATGATGGTCTGGAGCTTAACTCAGAACTATAATTCTGAACAAGATCACACAGAAGAGGGGCCAAGCTAGCCGAGGCCTTCTCTCTGACCTTGACCAGTTGTGTGACCTTTCAGAGCCGGTTTCCTCCTCCACCACACGGGGACAGCAGCTCCAGCCTCGCCTGTTTCTTCAGGTTATGTGGGATGCTGTTGTCTTTTTGAACGAATGAAAGTGCTTTAACAAGTGATGTTTTGGGATTTCAACATTTCAGCAGTATCCTGAACAAGTGGGACTCAGGGAATGTAATCAGAAAGCAACTTTGTGTCTTTTGCTGCTTATTCTTAAACAGCAAAACGCCCTATGGTGACTTTATGTATAAATCCAGTCTCAGTTTAGTTTTCGCCTTTGCAGGGTGGGCCCCTGAAGCCCCTCTCTCTAGGCTTAAGGTGAGAGGCAAGCACTCCTCCTGCCACCGTCTGTCCCCTCTGGAGGGCTGGGGGCTGCAGAGCACACTGTCGGCTGTCTCCAAAACATCCTCTCTAAAAGCAGCCTTCTCCTGGACTCTTTCACACCAACTACACCCTCACTGTGGGTGAGGGGCTCCCGAGTTGTGGATGGATGTTTGGACATCTCTATCACAGGCGTCCTTGGTGCCAGATTCCTATGGTTTCTTAGAGCTTCAGGCCAAACTTCCCATCTACCATCATATTACGTTGATTTCACTCTAATGAGGAAACTGACCTTTTTATACCAGCGTCTCTGCGGTGTAGAGGGGGTAGGTTCACACTTTCCTGATTAAGACTAATACCTTAGGTGGTAGCGCTAGCTAAGCCCAGAATGTGGATATGCTTGGTGCCTCAGTTTACCCAGCTGCTAGTAGCCCACCGTGTCTCAGGGCCAGAGGAACTTGCCCCAGCTGGGGTCCATGATGCCCCAGCTGATGCAGAAATGCCTCAGCCAAAGTCACCTTCCCGCCATGGAGACCAGACACCTGATCCCTCTCACCTGCCTGTGGGGACACGAGTGGGGCAGGAGCTGGCAGTGACTGAAGACAGATCTCAAGGGGCTCAGCTGGAAGCACCTGAGGTGGGGCTGTCCCCACAATTTAATCTGATAAAAGCAACCCAGCCGATCTGCACAATTTCCTCCACACCCACCCCCCGAGGCAAGGGGCGCCTTGCCAACATTGACGAGTCGATGGAGCTTGCCTTCCTTGTCCTTGGAGCACGAGGCCCTTAGTGTTTGGGAAGAACATCTGTGGAGATCTCTCCAAACCCCCAGGTATGTCATACCACTAGGTATAACTCCATTCTCTGCCGAAGAACCGTCACTTGCTTGGACTGTAATCCCCAGCACCAGGAAGCTGGCCTTCTCAGCACCTCGTTGCTGGTTCAATAGAGAAGGAGAGGCTCCAGTCCAGATGTGGGTTTGGGTGGCAAACTGGCTTTGTCCTTGCTAGTGACTCATTCCACACGCTGGCCTCCCCATGTGACTCAGCCGCCAGCCTCAGCAGAGTGACACGTCGAGCCAACCTTTGGGTTTGCCCCAAATTATCAAAGTCATTTCATGTTCAGAGAGCGAGTGCCAAGGGTCAAGGGTCCCTCCTCTCCTGCCTTCTTAGACGTGGTGTTTCTTGAGGCCCTAGACTCTTTCTTGACAAGAAGGAAAGCAGCTGGTAAACACTTCTGCCCTGAGGAATTTGTCATGTTCGGAGGTCTTCCTTCAGGTGGGATCAGTGAGTGGGAGGTGTGGTCTTTAAAGGGGAGCCCAAGGAGGGCAGATCTAAAAATGAGGTCCCAGTGCTGTGACAGAAGGCTAGAGGAAAGTCCATTAACTGCCCGGGAGTGAGGGCAGTACTGTACATGGACAGGGAAATCATTCGACTTCTCTACCAGAACTTTAGACACGGCCCGTGGGAGCCCGGGACTTTGCCATCTGAGGCAGAGCCCAGCCCAGTCTCTGTTCTCAAGGAGCTCAGACTGGTACAGACAGGCAAATTGTAGCCGTGCACAAATGGTGTTTCTGTTTTGTATTACAGTGTGACAATCACCCCAAATGTCATGGCTTGAAACAACCACGGTCATGTCATGTTGTCTCTCATAGTTCTGGGGGCTGACCGGCGTCACTTAGGTGCCTGTGCTAGGGGGCTCTCATTCAGCTGCAGGCGGACAGTGCTGGGGCTGGAGCTGCCTCCAAGGCCCCCTCACTCCTCTGTCGCAGTTGGTGTTGGCCGGCAGCTGAGACCTCAGCTGGGGCTGTTGATGTCTACATATGCCGTCCCCGTGTGGCCTGGGTTTCCTCACAGCACGCCGGCTGTGTGTGAAGAGAGAGGAAGCAGGAGGTGAATTGCGTTTCAGGACCCAGAAATCACATAACATCACTTCCATTGTATTGTATTGTTTGAAACACCCCCATTCACGAAAAGGGTTCATAGGCCCCACTTCTCAGTGGGGGGAATGTCAAAGTCACACTGAAAGAACAGCATGTAGGATGGGAGGTGTTGCTGCAGCCATTTAAGAAGATACAATCTGGGAGCCAGCCTGGTGGCACAGCAGTTAAGTTCGCATATTCTTCTTCGGTGGCTCGGGGTTCAGCGGTTCGGATCCCGGGTGGGGACATGGCACTGCTTGGCAAGCCATGCTTGCCACATATAAAGCAGAGGAAGATGGGCACGGATATTAGCTCAGGGCCAGTCTTCCTCAGCAAAAAGAGAGGATTGGCAGCAGATGTTAGCTCAGGGCTAATCTTTCTCAAAAAAAAAAAAAAGAAGAAGAAGAAGATACAATCTGGCACAGATGGGCGGTTGGTGGTTCTATCCCTTGGGTGCATAACAATGGAACTGGTAACGAGGAGTGTGTGTGGGTCAGATGGAGCTACAATACATGAGTCACTGAAGGCTTCCTGAATTCTTCTGGGCAGGATTTTGAAGGAAGGAGAGCAGTGCTTCTTGCAGAAATAGAGTCAGGCATGGCCCCATGGGCATGTGCAAAGGTTGGGCTGGTAAGAACGTGGTGTAGGCAGAGGGAACAGGAGTTGTATTGCCAGAGGGCGAAGTACAAGGAGCGGGAGAAGAAAGAGTCAGAAAGATGACAGGGCTGGATCCTGAAGGCAGTGTGCCGCCGCATCGTGGACTTCATCCTCCAAGGAGAAGAATCGTAGGCAATGAGAGAGAGGCCTTCACGCTCGTTTTCACAGCCAGGGAGTGAAGAGATTGGCAGAGAGTGTCAGAGAACTGAAGAAGCCGTTGCAATGGCCATTGGAAGATGGTGAGGGCAGTGCCAAGTAGAGGGGACGGGGGATGTCCAGAGTGAGGACTGCACTAGACTTGGTGACTGGGTGGGGAAGAGGCAGGGAGGAAGCCTGGAAAATCAAACACCATCATATAACTTTAATCAGCAAAGAAGGGGGTGTATAATGGAAGGTACGTGTCCTAAAACTGCTTGGTTAATGTTAAATTCACACATCTTTTGGGAAATCTTTATCCCATAAATTGTAAACATTAGGAAAAGTCCAATTCTCTCTCTTTTTTTTTATTGAGTTAATGATAGGTTACAATCTTGTGAAATTTCAGTTGTACATTAATGTTTGTCAGTCATGTTGTAGGTGCACCACTTCACCCTTTGTGCCCACCCCCCCCACCCCACCTTTCCCCTGGTATCCACTAAACTGTTCTTAGTCCATAATTTTAAATCCTCATATGAGTGGAGTCATACACAGATTATCTTTCTCTCGCTGGCTTATTTCACTTAACATAATTCTCTCAAGGTCCATCCATGTTATTGCAAATGGAATGATTTTGTTCTGTTTTGCAGCTGAGTAGTATTCCATTGTATATATGTACCACATCTTCTTTATCCATTCGTCTGTTGATGGGCACTTAGGTTGCTTCCACGTCTTGGCTATTGTAAACAGTGCTGCAATAAACATTGGGGTGCATAGGACTTTTGGGATTGCTGACTTCAAGCTCTTTGGATAAATACCCAGTAGTGGGATGGCTGGATCGTATGGTAGTTCTATTTTTAATTTTTTGAGGAATCTCCATACTGTTTTCCAAAGTGGCTGCACCACTTTGCATTCCCACCAGCAGTGTATGAGGGTTCCTTCTCCTCTGCAACCTCTCCAACATTTGTTACTATTAGTTTTAGATATTTTTGTCATTCTAACGGGTGTAAGGTGATATCTTAGTGTAGTTTTGCCAATTCTCTTAATTCACAAAAAAAAAAAGGTGAGAATCATCTTTTATGAAGAATGTCTTTTCATTTAAATTGACATGCACAGATTTAAAAGAACGGTGACAACTGCAAAAAGTCCTAGCGGGTCTCTGGAAAATTCCACCAGGAAGGCGGTAGCCTTAGAGGCTGAAGTCAGCCCCATCTGAGTGGTCTCCGCCAGGAAATTTTTCCTGAACACCTGCAACGTTCAAAATCCTGTCCTGTCTGTTTAGGAGGCACAGTCCAGCACCAGAGTGAGCACGTGCACCCGTCATCCTCATGCCGTGATAAGCATCTTGCTGGAGCTTTATATACATTATTTCTTTTTATTTTTTTATTTTTTTGGCACCTAGGCTAACAACTGTTGCCAATCTTTTTTTTTTTCTGCTTTATCTCCCCAAACCCCCTCTGTACACAGTTGTATATCTTAGTTGCAGGTCCTTCTAGTTGTGGGATGTGGGACACCGCCTCAACGTGGCCTGACTAGTGGTGCCATGTCCGCGCCCAGGATCCGAACCCTGGGCCACTGCAGCGGAGCGCACGAACTTAACCACTCAGCCACGGAGCCGGCCCCACATTACTTCTTTTTAATTAATTAGTTTCAACAAACGTATTGAGCACCTGTGACCCACTAGGAAGTGTTCCAGGCATTGGTGATATGGTAGCAAACCAGTCACTGAGTTCCCTGGCCTCATGGAGAGTACATGCTAGTGAGAGAGAGAGAGTAAATAGACACTTGAGGTCAAGCTCTTTTTTTAAAAAAATATTTTATTTTTCCTTTTTCTAGTTGTGTATTTTTAGTTGTGGGTCCTTCTAGTTGTAGCATGTGGGACACCGCCTCAACATGGCTGATGAGTGGTACCATGTCCTCGCCCAGGATTCGAACTGGCGAAACCCCGGGCCATGGAAGAGGAGCGTGCGAACTTAAACACGGCCACGGGGCCAGCCCCAAGAGAGTAAATAGATTAAGATAATTTTGGGTAGTGGTAAGTGCTTCAAAGAAAATAAAAAGGATTTATTGTGTGGAGAGTGATGGGTAGTCAAGGAAGGCCGTCCGAGGAGGTGATATCAGAGGTTTGAATGCTGAGAGGTGTTCCAGGCACAGGGGAGACCACATGCAAGGGCTCTGGGTGTGTTCAAGAAACACACGAATGTCAGCATGTGGGGAGTGTGCGGAACAAGGGGAAGGTTGGGCGCCGTGATGGGAAGATGTAATCGGTCTTATTTATATTCTTCAAGGATCGCTGTGGCTACAGTGTGGAGAATGAATCATAGGAGGGCAAGGCTGCAATCGGGGAGGCCCATTAGGAGGATGCTGTGTTGTTCAGGCAAGAAATGATGGCTTGGGCTAGGGCCAGGCCCATGGGGCTGGAGAAGAGAGGACAGATTCAGTATGTGTTTTGGAGATAAAGCTGACAGGGCTTGCAGATGAATATTAAGCTAGAGGAGACAGAGGAAATGAAGGAAATGAAGATGGCCCTGGGCCTAGGCCTGGATAACTGGGAAGATGCTATCCCGTTGGCTGAAGTGGGGAAGGCATGGGGATGAGTGAGGTTGGACAGGGGTGCTGGGCAGAGGGGGTGCATTAAGAATTCCGTTCTGCATATTTCCATCTCAGACGCCCATTACACACCCAGGTGGAGTATTAAAATTGGCCTGTTGATAGAAGATCTAGAGCTCAGGGTGTAGCCAGGGATAAACATGGAAGGAATGCTTCCCATTTGACGTGACGAGGAATCCTAAACCCAGAGAAGTGGAAGAACTTAGCCGAGGTCACCTGTAGCTGGGAAATGGTGGCGCTCAGACCAGAGCCCAGTCTCGTCTAACACCCAAGCTTTTCCCATAGCACTGTGCTAGGTGGGGATCCTAAGCATGGAGGTGGTGGGGGGAGCTTTATTCTGAGCAGATTTGTCCAGATGAGGACACCCAAAGTAAACAGGCAGGACTCTCAGAAATATCACAAGGGAGTTACTCATGAGTCTCAGGGGAGAAATAAATGAGTGAATGAGTGAGTCAGATTGACTATCTGATGACCCAAGGAGGAATTAGTTTCACAAAATTTGGATTCCTTCTGGTGCTCACAATGAAGTCAGTGAAATGATACACCTTGCCAAAGTCTTTCCTTGAACCCCGTGGTACCTGGATTCAAACAGGGAAAGTGCTGGGAGGTGGAAAAAGCCCAGGTGAAGATCACTTGGGTCCCTTCCTGTGGGCCTCCCCTTGCATGTATTGACAGCACCTCCGCCGTGACCCCCCCCCACCAACGGTGAGGACTTGACTGTAGGTGCAGAAGCTAAGGGGAGCAGGGACACACCGCAGGGTCTCCAGCCTGCCTCTGCTGGCTAGGGAAAGTTTGAGACCTATTGGGAGATGCTCATGAGGGAGACGGGAGGAGGAAGGCAGGGGGCCAGTCCAATCCCTCTCTAAATGTGTTATCTGGAAGGGGAAATGGTGTGGAAAAAGGAGAATATTGCTCTTCCACTCTGCTTCTCACAACTGCCTAAGAGTGCTGATGATTCGAGAGTTAAGGAGTCCAGGTTCGAAGGCCACGGAAGCTGCACATGGAATGAGTCTCGGATTTCATATGATGAACGTGTGCATCTCTGCTCTTTAATTTACAAAGAGTGCCTGCCCTTTGAGCCTGCAACTTTAGCTTTTTTCACAAGCACATTACAAAGCATTTTAATGTTGAATAGCATACTTATATTTCAAATTTATGGCTTGCATTGTTCAAAATGGAGTTATGAAAAGTATAGTTTAATAAAGTCATTTCTGTGTTGGGTTTTTTTTCTTCTGCAGCACCCACAAGCCGTATATATTATTCAGAAATAGCTTGCCTCTGGACCTTTCCCTCTGAGATAGAAATTCATTTCACCTGGCTATAAATCAGGTTCAGAGATACCTTTAATCCATAAAAGCAAAGAAAACATACTTGATAACCCTGGTGTTAAAATACATATCAGGAAAATAATTTTCTCCGCAAGATGCAAAGAGGAAGTGTTTGCATAATCTGTGTGTGTGTGTGTGTGTGTGTGTGTTTGTGCTTCTGTTCCACAGCTGCGTTAACCTTTCCTTTTGATTAGAACTATCATGAATCCACCTGCAGAACATTTGGCTCCCTTCCCTGGGGTGGAGCAGAGGTGCCATGATTAACTAGCGTGTGCAAACGCTACCAGGTGGCCAAGAGGCCAAGCCATTTTTCAATCCAGAGAAGAAGTGATGCTTGATCTCCTTTGCATGGAGCCCCTAATAAGATTCCCCGGCACCAGTCAGAAAGATTGACTGGGGCTGGTGTTTCCAGGACAAACCCATTCTCTCGGCAATAGGCGTTTTTAGCTGTGATCTACCCATCTAAGCAACCAGGGACAAGCAATGATTGTTGTTAGGGGAGCCTTAGTTGTGAAGGATAAACAAAATGTATTTATAAGCAAACTGTCAGGAGCTCTAGCCCAACTGGGTAGCAGAACCCACCACCGAAATTCCCTGGGCCTTGAATCCCCCATCTGTGGAATGGAAATAGACTCGCTCTCTGAGGACACTTTGATTCTAAATTTCTCTGTAATTCCCAGTTCTTCCTCAGTCGCTTTGCCTGGAGCCCACCCTTTGTGTCCTCCGGTTACCACCTGACCTGTGGTTTCGTTTCCCCGCTCCTCTCTGTGGCTCCAGAAGCGTGTGCAGCACACTGTGGACCTCAGCACAGACGGTTAGAGCAGGACTCAAGCTGCTTCTCCCCACTGGCCAAACTGTGGAGTGAGGCAGCTGGTCGATGCAGAGAAGTGTTGGCCAGGCTGCACAGACGCCCATGTGACAGGCCAGGGCTGTGTTGCTGAGGGGCTGGATCGGCTACTGTTCTGACTATTCCTTCAGGGTCCAGGGCCCTTGGACTGTGTGGACTGGCGGATGGCTGTGGAGATGCATAAATAGGATCAGAATATTTCACTCCGGACAGAATGCCGACCTGGTCTGTTTTTGACTTGGACAGAAAAAGCCAAGAGGTGGAAACCAATATGCGTCGACTTCCCACAAGCTCGTGGGCACCGTGTGAAGCATTTTACCCTCACTTTAACTGAGTCCTTACATAAATAACCCTGTAAGATGAGCATTCTTTTCCCCATTTTACTGTAAGGAAACTGAGGCTCAGAAAGGGAAAGTGACTTCTCCGAGGTCACATTGCTGGGAAATCAGAGACAGGATTTACACCTGGATCTGATCCTCACCCTTACACTTTTATACCAGTGGTCCTAAACTTTAGCGTGCACAGAATCACCCGGAAGGCTTGTAAAAACAGCGGGGCCAACCCCCTGTAGGCATAGCGTGGGCCCCTGAAGTTGTGTTTCTAAGAGGTTCTCAGGTGCTGCTCCACTAGCCCAGGGGCCTCACTTTGACAACCGCTGGCCTAACCATGGTGCCCCCATTAACCAATCCATAAATGTTTCTTGAGCACCTACTGTGTGCCCAGCCCTGGGCCTGGTTCTCTGGGGACACAGAGAAGGAAACAGCATTGACCTTGACCTCATAGAAGTGAGATTTTGGAGGAAAGAATAATCAACCCATGAAAAAATGAGAGGAAAATAGCAGGTAGTGCCTCCTGCGGGGGAAAGCCACGTGGCCTGGATAGCAGGTGAGGAAGGAAGCAAGAAAGGCCAGAAGAGGCTGGAGGAGGCAAGGCCAGGGCTGAGCCTTGTGAGACCGGAGAGCTGCGGGGAGAAGGGCAGGCATCCAGGGAGCAAGTGTGCAGTTAGCATCTGGGGAAATGCAAAGGACTCCGAGCAAACCGGCCTGTGAGACAGGGGCCTGAACGATGATGATTATAATGATACCAACAGCTGCCACTCACGCGACCAGGAGCACACGCCACCAGCCAATGGACAGAGCTCTTCACAAATACCGTCAAAATGAATCCTCAAAAGACGTGGATGCAGTTGCTAATAGCTCCACTTACAGCCACTGCTCTCTGCTGCTTCTAGACCTGGACTCGAATGTCCAGTGACGGGACTGAAGTTAGACAGACGGACGTCACCTGATTAACTAGACTGTGTTTCTGGGGTAGAAGGAGAGAAACAAGAGTGGGAGCATGACCTGCTAGCCCTCTGCCTGCCACAGGCACGTGTTTATGCTGCTAGAACGTGGAAGAGGTGCCTAAGTGGCTTTTAGCAATTGTAAGGAAAGATTCATCTTCAAGTCAGAAATACTTGACCATTTGGTCCTATCTAGTGTTTTTCTTTCCATACAGGCCGGCAGTTGTCTTGAAGGGAGAAAAATTAAACAGCAGACATTTACATAATTGCAGGGCCCAAGTGAGTGAGATAAATCCTTCAGAAGGGGTTTTGTCAGCCCCTTACATATTATGTTCAGTGGAAAACCCTGCCAGCTGGATGTCCCGTGACGGAGGGGTTCTACAGCCACATGAGACTGGGAAAGTCTGCATCCTGTGTCCCGCTGTTGAAGAGACAAAGCATCTTTCCTAGACTAAAGGCTCTGTAAAGTTCTTCAGTGCAGAAATCAGCTTCTTTTGCTGTTAATTCCTCATATCCCAAACTTAGTCAATTGTGAGCCATTTCTCTTTTGACCACCAAATTCTCTATGCAGCTGAGCCCCATGGCAAACGCAGTGAAACACAGGGCTCTGTGAATGCTAGCTGAGACCCCCTAGAAGTGTTCACGGCAAGGACAGCGGAGAGAACCTTTATCTCGCTCCACATCTCGTGGCCTGCAGGCTGGGTGCCTTGGACGTGCCCAGGGACGATTCCATAAGCCACAGAGCTGAGGCAAAGTGAGCTGTCAGAGAATGTCCAGGGGCTGGAGTGTGATGGCTCCAGCACAGACTTCCTATAGAGCCCAGAAAACAATTGCTGTCTGGCGGGGGCAGCACACTGGGCTCTGGGGAACATAAACTGCCCCAAACGGGGAGGTCTCAAACAGCTGGGTCCAGAAGTCCCGGTGGCTCCAGTGGAAATGTAAGGAAGAGTCTGTCAGAAGTGACCTGTGTCTTGGGCAGCCATGGAAAGTGCATAAACTGGGGTGGTCTAACCTGCTGATGGGATGGCCCCCCCAGAGGTTGTGGAGCGCAGCTCTGGCCTGGAGATAGGCCACCTGGCTTCAAATTCCACCTCTATTTCTTCCTCACGACGTAACCCGGGACAAGTGACATAGCTTCTCTGACCCACTTTCCTCCCTGGGAAAATGGAGATAACATAATACTTACCTCACGGGTTTGTTGGGAGAATAAAGTGCGTAAGGTTTCCCAAGGGAGGTTCCACCACTGGACACCATTCCTGGTTGGGTCAGAGGCATGTCTTAATTACCACTCCAAATATTACCAAGGGTCCACACAGCATGGCCCCCAGATTCACCTTACCTAAAACTTAGCTCCTATGTTCCCTCATAAAATTAATTCTGTCTCTGATTTCCCTGCCTCTTGCCTTGGTCTCCCAAGCTCAAAACCACTATTTTCTCCACCCAACTTGATTCCTCCACACATCCACCCATTTATCAAACCCTTGTGATTGCTTTTTATGCTGTGTATGCTTAGACAAGTCACTTAACCTCTCTGGGCCTCATGTTGTCACCTATGACATGAGGAGCAGGTGTTTAAATAGTGGCTTTCAAATTTCTTAAACCATAGAAGTCTTTTTCCAGACAGCCCCCTGTGAGGAAATCCAAGATCTAAAATGACCCAGAGATTCTGAGTCTGGGGTAAGGCCCAGAAATCTGTGCTTTTTACATCTTCCTAGGTGATCCTGATGGGCAGCCCGCTTTGGGACCCATTGGTGAATTCTTAGACATGGCAGGTTCTCAACAAATAGTAGCAAACAGTAGTTGAGCAAGACCCTGGTCTTGATGCACCAGCTCACACGCACTTGAACCTGTTTCTCTCTTTAACTTAGGATATAGCTGTGTAATCCTTTTACCTCCCAGGCTACCTGATGGTACTTGAAATTATTATCTTATGACTGAAGCTGACTTTATACAATTTAGGGACCAAAAGACCAGTCAGGGCCCTTCCCCATGCAAATGGGATTCTGTTGCGGGTCCCCAACTGCGGTCAAGTTGCCCACCCAGAGTGAAGTGCAAGCAGCCAGCTTAGGCCTCTCTTTGGTCCTTTGGGAGGAGAAGAGTGATAGTGACCAAAGAGAGATTCAGAAGGAAATGAGGAGATAGGGTGAGCGAAGTGATGCTTGGCTACAGCAGAAGGACAGCAGAAGGGCTGGGGGTACAGCCAGCAAAGATATTAATTCTCCAAATTGACAGGAGCTCCCTGAACTGTTGGTCACTCCTGGTCTCACTCACGGGCACAATAGTATTTATCCCTACGAGACGGTAGAGAGAAGTTTAACCACTCACTTACCAGAGAGATGCGGCTGGAGTTCTCAGAGAAGCAGCACTCAGTGTGTCTAAACTGTTCTCACTCTCGACATCATTATGACCTCGGGTTATGACAGAATCAATCTCAGTGGTTTTGAAACCTTCCAGGTGGACTTTCTAAAAAAAGATTAAAGATTTAGATTAGCGTCCAAAGATAATGGAGAATTCACAGGACTAAAGGAGGTCAAATATGATTTGGCTAGAGACCAACAGCTTAATAACGTTCGTCGCAAGTTCTGGAATTATCCTCTCCTTCTAGATCTATTCCAGAGGACAGTGACATTTTATGCACAACCAGAGATTAGCAAGGAGGTGGGCTCAGCGTTTAGCTTCTTACTGTAAAACTCGAAGCTTAGGAAATGAAACACCCCATTGAAGGGGATGCTCCCTTAGAGACTCAGTACCAGTTTCTAAGAAATGACTAAGATTTCCTCCAAAATATCAAGGAGAAGAAAAGCTGTAGCTGGAGTCAATGGGGCAAAGTCCTGGTAATTGTTGCATCTGGGTGATGGGTGTGCGGAGTGCATTGTACTTTCCTCTCTACTTTGGTTTGTCTGAAATTTTTCATAATAAAAATAGAAACAGTTATTCATCTTTTCCTTAAAAGAAATCCCTGAGTGAGCGTTTATTAAGTGTTTGGAATACGCTTAAAGCTGTACTGGGGACCCACGGCCGAGGCAGAACAGCCTGGCTAAGTCAGCCCCCGTCTGCTTCAAAAAGGGTGGTTTGTATGTATCCTTCCCTGCTGTGGACATTAACAAAAGTTCCATCTTTACCCATGATCTAGACTGGTTACTTTTTGTTTTACACCATGAAGACTTCTGTTAGCAGATTCCTAGGAGGAAACCCAGTATGGCAAATAGAACGGAGCTGCAGTGGTGGAGGGGCGTGTCTGCGCGTGTCTGTGGGCGTGTGTGTGTGTGCATGCACGCGCACACTGGGGAGTTGCAGCTCAAGGGTGAGCCCTGCCTGCTGCCTCCCCCTCCCTTCAGGGCTCCCGGGGAGGCACCAAGAGACCCCGGGTTTCCCGACAATTGACTGAGAGGCCCAAACTTGTCATGGGTAAGACAACTCTGGTTTCCCACTTAAGCAAAGAAATGTGGCCTGTCCATGATCTGTGTCTCTGGTGCTGAATGGCCTTGTTAAAGAAATGAATGAGTCTGGCTGAGTACATCATAACCTCCACAACTCCCTTTGCCAACAGATATTGATTTCGCCACCCGCAAGATCGCAGTACATCTGATTCAGACGAAGATCATTGATCAAGACGGCGATAACTTCAAGACGAAAACCAACAGCACGTTCCGCAACTACAATTTGGATTTCACTGTTGGGGTGGAGTTTGATGAGTACACAAAAGGCCTGGACAACC
Organism: Equus asinus; assembly: GCF_041296235.1. Classification (NCBI taxonomy): domain Eukaryota; kingdom Metazoa; phylum Chordata; class Mammalia; order Perissodactyla; family Equidae; genus Equus; species Equus asinus. The sequence goes on along the minus strand of NC_091810.1, from coordinate 85,616,018 downwards.
GGACAGTTAAGGTACTGCCCACCGGCTGGCGCTTTAACCTTGTGAACTCTTCATGCAAGGGCCAGCTGTCAGGCTTCCCACTGAAACGATGACAGGACCCACCTGGGAGGGATCAGGCAAGGGGGCCAGAGGGGCTTACTGCTGCTGGCAAAAAGCAATGAGCAATTATTGAAAGTTTAGTAGGAAGAGACAAGCTGGCTTCTGCACTACTCTTAAAAGCAAGGAGAGATTAAAGGCCGCTGACCTCTCCAGGACCCAGGGTAGAAGGGCGACTCATATACTACATGGACCTGGTGGGCAAAATGAAGAGGGCAAGGCGGAATGTCATCAGTGGGGGCATGGGAACAGTGACGGTGCGAGCTGGATAGCACAGCTTTGTCAAAGGGGTGGCCATGCTCAGCACCAGAAAGCATTGCTGCGGAGGAAGGGGGCCTTACGTTGCCAGAGTTTTTTTCTTCTCAAGAGATGTTGAGAATTCAGATGTTTTTATAGGAGATATCTCAATTTTAGATGAACTCAAATGATGTAATATTTTTTTAGAAAACTGCAATGCAAATCAAACAAAAAAGTCAGTCGACTAAATGAAGTCACGGTGTCTCCAGTCCTAGTAACTTAGAGAAGTCTTTGGCAAGTTTGTGGCTTTTTGCCTCAGCATCACCTTAACTCACAGGACATAACCCGGGAAATCCTCCACGAGGCCGAAGGTCAGACTTCCAGCCTCTTGAACTGCTTGGACGTATGGAGGACCCTGAAAGCCAGCAGACAACCCTGAGCACAGAGCGGGCAGTTATCTCAAAGCCCAAGAACTTGCATCTGCAGAAAAGGCAGCCCTCGCCCAGAGGAGCTGTCTGTCCATAAGGCAGAGGATGGGGGCAGCAGGGAGAGGCAGGGTGGTGGTGGAGAGCACAGGTGGTAACAGCAATCTCCCCTCCTCTGGCATTGCTATGTGGTATCACAGCCCAGTGGTGGGTTTTTGCAGTGTTCACACTCTGGCTCAGCGCGCCTGCCTTTGGTTTTCCAAATCCAGTTACACTTGGTCATCCTCACAAACAGGAATGGGGGGAAATCCAATCTCAGTCATATTTAAGGATTTCCCTACCCCACACTTAGCAGCATACAAGAACCCTGGGGATTACACAGGCCAGGAAACTTGGAAGGGTTTCCGGTTTGTCATTTGGCATAGTTGCCATTGACGGCTCAGGGCCATGCTCATGCAGTTTATATGAGCATGGGTGGCTTGAATATTGATAGCACCCACTCCCTCTGCCAACGCAGCCACCAGGACATCTGCTCTGGTTCTCAAGCTGAGAGAGGGCAGGGCTGACTATCCATCCCCAGGGATCCATGCTGTCACCTCCAGCAGAGGGTCAGCTCCTTGGAATGTCACCAAGAAGCAGGACCCTCCATGCTGCCCTCCCCATTCACCACTCTCCGCGCTCTCCCCAGGGTGCCACTCTTCTCCAGGGCTTCCAGAAGCTCTTTCAAAGTCAACTCTCCTCCAGAGCAAGGGACTCAGCCTGGCTCCTCTCCTGGGGTGGGGAGGAAGAGCTCTTATCATTCTTTGGTGGTGACTCTAAAGCCAAGAAAGCAGGACACATTTTATTTCTCAGTCAAGGTGTCCTGCAGCGTTGATAATCTCACCCATCAAGTCAAGGCTGAATTATATCTAGTGCTCCTTTTTAAAGAAAAGTAGGAAATGAAAAGCACTTTGGAAACGCTTCCATCAGAGCAGCCTCGGCATGAGGGCCTAAGCTTCCGGGCCCTGGACCGGCCCCTTGGAGAAGACTCCCCCGAGGGGTTGATGGATGGACGGATGAGGCTTTTCTGAACTGTGCGGCTGGAAGGCCAATTCATCAGACACCAGAAATGATAGAAAAATTTGTCTCAGAATTTTTGCATCTCTCTGCTGTTCTAACCTAGTCAGTTCAAAGTGATTCATTGTCCCTCGCCTTTCAGTGTTGGGTGTGGGGTGCTGAAAAGCAGGCTTGTCCACTCTGATTCATTCTTTCGTCACCACTGATGGTAGCGAACTCACTCTTCTTGAGATAAATCATGTCCTTTTGGCCCTTCCTGACCCTTAAAGGATTCTGTCTGTTAACGCCTGCCCTTCTTCTGCCTCTCCACCTTCCCTCTGAGCCCCGTCCTCTCCCCAGGATCAGCTCTTAGCTCTGCAGAGGGAGATAATCTCCTTCCCCACTTCTTGTCTCTGCTTTGCCTGCAGCAAAAAGTCAGGGCAATACACACACACACACACACACGTGCACACATGCACACCGAGGAGACTGGTAGGGGCTGAGAAGTACTCAGGACAGATTTACCCAGTCTCTAGTAAAAGATTGTTCCCATGAGAATAACAACACAGAGCAGGTGGCCTTGGGACCATCTACTTCCTATAACTTGACTGGAGCCCTTCAGCTGGAAAGGGACCACAGGGAGTGGGGGTGTCTATTTCTCTGATTAATTTCTGTTGCTCATACTTGTGGCATGCCTGAGTGCACACACAAGCTGTGTGCATGGGTGCAAGTGAGTCTGTGCACAAGTGTCTGTGTGCATATATGTGTGTGTGTGTGCATGTGTGTAGTACTCCTCGTGCTCTTCCCCAGGGCTCCACTTCTCAACTCCTCGGTCTCCCTGACGAACACCTCTGAAAATCTCCCCACTCAGCAGTTCGGCTGAGAGGTGTGTATGGGGTGGGGTTGCAGCCAAGGGCCTACAGCGCACCCAGTTCTCTGCCATCCCGGAGCAGGAGCAATGGACCACATTGATCATGGCGTTGGCTCTTCCCTGAGGGGCCCAGATCAGATATATGTCATATATATTCCTAACTTCCTACCTTGACTTGTTTCTAAGAGGATTTAAAGCCCCTTTCAAAAATACACGAGCTACCCAAAATAAAATTTAAAAAAAGTAATTAATATTCGTGCCACAGAATATGATGCAGCCATAAAGAGGAATGGAGTACTGACGCACGCTACAACATGGATGAACTTGGAAAACATTACGCTAAGTGAGAGAAGCCAGACACAAAAGGCCACGTATTCTATCATTCACATGAAATGTCCAGAATAGGCAAATCCAGAGACAGAAAGTGGTTGCCAGGCGCAGAGGGAATGAGCAGTGAATGCTGATAGGGGTTTCTTTAGGGTTGATGAAAATGTTCTGGATTTAGATAGTGGTGATGGTTTTACAACCTGTGAATATACTAAAACTAACTGAATTGTAGACTTTCAAAAGGTGAATTTTATGGCATGTGAATTTATCTCAATTAAAAAAAATAAGTAATTGAGGCAGATTGCAAGGGCAGGGAAAAGCAGATATGAACGATGGCAGTTAGAGCCAATAATGCCACTCTGAGGTCAGGAGGAGCCAGGGGCGACCCCAGGAGAAACCGCCTCCTCCAGGAGGGCCCCCTCCTCAGGGATTGCCAGAGGGGATGGCAGGCACACAGGAGTAACTCTTGTGTAAGGGCAAGTGCGCTGGGGAGGGTTTAGACATATTAATAGTGTCCTTCACTGCTCTTAATTTGAAGAGCTATTTTCCTTTAAAAAAACAAACTTATTTGGGAGTGATTCAACTTTACAGAAAAGTTGCAAGAATATAACAAAGAACCCCTGCACACTCTTTACCAAGAGTTACCTAGTGTTAACTTTTTGCCACATTTGTTTCCTCATTTGTACACGTTACCTTCAAATAATGCAGTCTGTATTTCCCAAGACTTAGGATAGTCTCTTACGCAACCACAGCATAGCTGTCAACTTCTATAAATTGAACAATGAACAGTGCCTGTATCTAATGCATCAGAAAAGGCTGTTTGTGATGACGTTGACATTGGATGCTGTGACGGGAAATTGCAGCGTGGGCCCACCTTCCTTCTTTAATTCCCTGCGAGGGCATCCACCCTGGGGACGCTGTCCTTCTCCATGCCCCAGCTCAGAAGCAATGGCTTTCCGCACTGATACTCATCTCCTCAACTTCAAGATCTTTCGAGGCAACTGAGCCTCTTTTTAAAGCCTCCTCTGATCCAGGGCTGAAGGACACCAAGTAAAAGCAAATTGAATTGTGGTATTGTAGTTCATTTAACCACTCTCCTCTCTCTTCTTCTCATTTTCTGTTTTACGTAGGAGTAAGGCTATAATAGTGAAGGTATTACCGTGATTCATGGGAAACCAATTTACTTTAGGGTCAGGATACCTTTTACTCTTGCTGCCCAATATGGGTTATTAAGATGAAATATTAGGACAGGCCCCCAAGCACTAACGTTTTTCTGCTCTGTTTCTTCTACAAAGTTTGGTAAGTCCCTGCTACACGTGAGGCTTGGGTCAATGAGTCAGACCCTCCTCCCTGCCCTCAGAGCTCTCACAGCCTCATGAGGAACCAGACAAGAAGACGGACAGTTTACCATCTAGCGTCCATATTGATGGACACGTGTGTACTCCCGTGGTACCCTAGAAACCAAGGCAAGGAGGTGGGCTGGCTGAGTTGCTGTCAAAAACTATCCTCAATGAAGACTACTGACGTGCTCGTTTATCCCCCTGTGGATTTACCTCAAGATTCTGTTTCAGCAAAATCATTCCATCACAGATTCACTCAACAATGCTTACCAAGCACCCCTATGGGCTGGTGTCTGCACCGAGTCTGGGGTTGCAGAAATGACCAGCTGACATAGCCTCTCCTTCCATGGAGCTTATTGTCTAATGCGGGAGACAGACGTGAATTCAACCAACATGTATTAGGTGTCAGTGTGTGTAAGGCAACCTGGGACTGTGGGGCTTATGAGACTTAGTCCTTGCCCGAATGGGAGCCATGAGTCCTTCCTCATCTGTCTGGGAGGATATTCAGAGGCCGAGGCCAACAGTGGGCAACCACACATGAATATTCCAGACAACATCTCCTTCCCAGAAGAGCAAGGGGAGCAACCTGGGAATTAAGCTTCTCCAAGACATTGGAAGATGTGAGGCTTAGAGTGGACCTGAAAGAGGAGGAGACATGTTTTCTTTAGAAAGCCTAGAATTTTATTTTGAAATTAATTTGGAGAATATTAATACATGCAGATGGTTTAAAAAAAGAAACAAACCTGAACAGTAAACAGCAAAAGTTCCTTCCCATCCTTCTCTCCCCGGGGACAATCACCATTACGGCTTCTTTCACCTCCTCGCAGAGAAGCTGTGCAAGCAGCGCGTGCACAGGCGCCCCCTGTTGTTTCATGCACATGGCCCTGCTCTTCACTCTCTTACCTGAGACTGCTCACTGTGGAGACCGCTCTTCTCCTAAGTACAGAATCACCTCCTCCTCTCCGGGGCAGCAGAGCAGCGACGCAACACACCATGTTTAACCAGCCGCCCGCCGACAGGATTTATGAGGCCTCCGGGCCTTTGCTGTAACAAACAATGCTGCGATGTGTTGAGGAGTAAAATGAGGAGGAGTAAAACTGTACATGAAATATGTAATATGGGCAAGGTCAAATATTATTTTAGAAATAGGTAGACTTAACAATCTGTAGAAAACAGATTTGTACCAGAAAAACAGATGTGAATGTGCAAGGACAGTGAACAAAAAAAACACAGGGCAGTTTATCACCAACTGGGTTTACAAGACGCAGAAGAGAGGAAACGTCTGGTCCTTAGCATAATATTGTTCATAGAGGCACGGTAAGGCTTGCACGCACTGGAAGAAAACCACCTAGCCTCAGGGTCATTGCTGAGGAAGGACAGCAATCACACAAACCACCACCTGATGGGAACAACGTCAGCATCTCAGGAGGTGCGTGTGCAAGCTTACCGTAGCCCTGGAGGGCCACTGGGGTAGTCCAGATTGTCCGAGTCAGGTACTAGGGCACGTAAAGGGAGAACGGAAGGAGGAGGAGTTGGGGGTGTATCATTTGTAAACGGATGCACAGAGGTTGGAGTCTCTTGGAGTTCAGCAGGCTTGTGGCTTCTCCGACCTGTTGGTCAGCTCAGCCTGGTTGTCCAGCACCAGCTCTGCATCTCTGCTGCCGCCTCTGTGCAGCTAACAAGTCAGCACTGCTGCCTGGAGGAAAGCCAGGACCGGGAGATGGCCCACCTTCCTGGGTCTGAATGATGAGGCTGGCCCTGGAGCGGTCTGCACGCCCGCCCCCCGCTGGTTAGGCGGCCTCCCTCCCTTTGTGGTTGCCCTTCAGTGGTAGTCCTCCCAAAGTGATTCCTGTAGGGAAAATTCCCAGAAGGAGAATTTCGTGGTCGGAGTATACACAATGTTACATTTTGAAATGCAATATAAAATTGCCCTGTGAAAAGATTCGTTCCAATTTATGTGCCCACCAGCCATGCATGAGGGCAGCTGCTTCTCCGCACCAGCCCCCCACAATTCCGTGTGTTATCAGACTCTTTGATCTTTAACCAGATGATGAATTCTATCTGAAAAACAGCCTTAATTTACATTTCTCTTATTATGAGTGAGGTTGAATATCTTATGTTTAAAAGCCATCTGCTAGGGATTTTTCCCCCCTGTAAGCTATTGGTTCGTGTCCTTTGTTGAATTTCCTATCAGGTTAATGATCTTTTTCTTGTTGATTTACAGGAGCCCTTTACATATAAGATCTTTGTCTGAGGTGTGTTACAATTATTTTTCCCAGTTTGTTATTCGTCTGCTGACTTTGAGGTACTTTCCCCTTCCAGAAATTTTACATCATTATGACAAATAAAAATGGCAAGTAATAGGATATATTGGAATATATGAGGAAGCCATTTGGTGTAAACCTAATTCGGCCTGACCTTGTCTTTCCAAAAGGGCCTGACCAAGGCCGTTGAGCATGCATTGTCTATCTGCTTTAGATATTCCGTATGGCAACAGCAAAGGCCCTTGAGATAAAGGTGCAACTTCCTTCCCCCTCCCAACATTGGCGTCTCCTTAAGGATTAAGCATCTTTCCTTAGGCTAGAAACTGATTGCTGCGCTCACCTGTGACCACCCAGCTTGAGACAATAGACTTGCCTCCTGCTACGCCCACCAAGATAGCAGACCACTACCCGCTGTGTCCATCAAGCGCTGTGCCGACAGGGCAATCTTGTGACTATTGTGGGAGGGACATTTCAATCATATGTGAAACACCCTCTTCGAGGGTATATAACCACCCTGTGTACCCCCACTTCTTTGGAGTGCTTTGTTCCTTTGTGGAAAGACTCTCCTGGGTTATAATCCTAAAATTTAAGCTCAGAACAAACTCACCCAAATTTTCATTTATAGATTGGTTATGGATTATTTTCGTCGACAGTTCTATAGTTAAATTCATCATCTTTTCCCCCACTGATTTGAAAGGCTGCTGTCTTTACCGAGTGGTAAAATGGAAGAGTGGAATTCTTTAAAAGAGAACAGAAATAGCCAGGATGAGCCGGTTTGGCTGGAATGGAGGGTGTACGTGGAAGTGGGACTGGATGGATCTCAGCTTGGCTGGGGCTGAGGGCTCTGCCCCGTGGGCAAGCAGGGGCGCAGGACTGGCTGCAGGGTCACACTTGTTCAGTCCCAATCAAGACCATACGTTTGATTTGCTCGGGAATCTGTCATTGCAGGCGCTGGTCACCTGGGAAGGTGATGTCCTTGTGTGTGTGCAGAAGGGGGAGAAGGAGAACCGTGGCTGGAGGCAGTGGGTTGAAGGGGACAAGCTGTACCTGGTAAGCCCCCAGAGTCTGCCCGGCTCCCTTCCCCTGTGCTTACACCGACTGCGGGTTCACCTAGCCAAGGGCTTTGACAAGAAAAATGGCCCTGCCCTCCTCCCCTGAGCTCCAGCCAAATGCCTGTGGTCATATACCAGAAAACCATTCCCATCTGGCTCAGGGGACTCCGGGAAGAAATCTGTATGGCTGTTTCTGTGAACGGCTGCAATTAAAACGAGAGTCCAAACTGCTGAGTTAGGGAGCCGAGATCCAAGGGGAAATGCAGGGACCCTGTTAAAGACCAGCTGGGGAGAGATGCAAGGCACAGAATTAAGATGCCCTGGAGGGGGTGGGACCAGCCTCCTCGTGGTTATGTGAGCCTGGAAGAAGAGGGGTTGGGGTGGGGTGGAGGTGGCAGGGACAGGAGGCAGCTGGGTCTGGGAACTGCCTGTATACCGCAGGCATTGGCCTCTCATCATAAGGTATGTCCACCTGGCCCCCAAATATTTTAGGTTATTTGGTACTGGAACAGAGCAGTAGGAACAATTGCTGATATCCTTAAATAAATTATATCTGTCTAAATAGCTTAATATTTCAGTCTTCAATCTTCAAGGCAATTTGTGCGTCCAGCATTCAAAAAGTGAAAAATCTCTCACTCCTTCACTCATTTGTTAAATGAATGGCTCATTCAGTGAATGGCTCTTCACTCATCCTTTCACCTATGGAGTCAGGCAGGTACCTGGCTCCAAGACTGTTCAGTCACCATGATGCCCTTCAGAGCCAGCCCTGCCTCACCTGAAGTCTTTATTGCAGAGGCAATGTCAACTGGTGACAAATGAGAGGCATTCATCGTATTTTCCATTGACGGGTTTCCCTACCTGCTGTGGTTTGGATGATGGATTTTTTAAATTGTAGTACAGTCTCCAGAGGTCCCTGTGGCTAAGACCCTGGTTTCATCAGCTGCAATGGTTTCCTGGTCGCCCCCACGCTCCTGTTTTTCTCTCCTCCCTCAGAGGGTCCTGAGCTGTGGACAAGGCCTGAGGGCGCCCTGTGTCCGGATGGAAAGCAGCATCTTGTCTGCACAGGCAGGCCTGGGGAGCCCTTCCGCACCCTCACCCTGTCATTGCTGTGCCACCACCAACCAACATTCTAATCACCAGAGGCCAGAAAGCCCACGGGGCGGAGGGACAGCTCACCAGCCAGCATCTTTGTAGGCCCTTGCCTTCCAAATGCTTCTCCCCACTAGGTCTTTCCCTGCCCCATGGCTTCGCTGCCTTGTATAAATTAGGTGAGGTTGCTTTAATCATGAGAGTAGGAGAAATCCCGCCCCAGAGGGTAATTTCTTTGCATTTTTCATTTTTATAGTTGTTCAAGTTCAATTCAAGTGTCAGAATGGAATTACTGCTACCTGCAGGGCATGCCAGCTGATTGGGTCTGGGAGACGCACTTTGCCCAGAATAACGAACTGTCCTCTTCATTCCAGCTCCACTCCCTCAACTCACAGACACCAAGAGGGCGGGGGCTGGGCAGAAGGAAGGCCTGACTTGTTTGTCACGCGCCCGCTTTCTGACGTTGCAGGAGATGACCTGCGGTGACCAGGTGTGCCATCAAGTGTTCAAAAAGAAGTGATGGCTGAGAGGGGGCCCGCCGAGCATGTGCTCCACGCTCCCCATGAAGAGTTCTCTCCAGGCTTTGGGTAGCAGCCGCCAGGCCCTCCCACTGCTGACAAGGCCCAGAAAGGCAACTGGATGGGTTTTAAACAGAATGAGTGTGTAACACTGACAGACATGTTGTTCCTTCTTTGAAACCTGGCATTAAATGAAGAAACAAAAGCCACTCCTGCACTTTGAAACCCTTTATGTGTCTCCCTTTATTCCCAGACCTGTCGGTTTTATCCACAGTCGGAATAGGTTATTTCCTGCACAGTGGTTTTCTGTGGGGCTTTTGTTGTTTATTTTTTAGTTTTGTTTGGTTTTTGTTAGTTTGTTTGGGAGGTTGTTTTGCCTGGAAACATCCTCTGGCCACCACAGCATCCCCTACTAGTTTTTGAATATTGCCTATTTGAGATTCATTCCTTTAGATAGCACATTCATTTCTCCAAGATTCTCTTTTAAAATGCTATGTCTTCCAGTTTGTACTTTGCTTGAGCAGCAGGGGCAGAGCTACCTCTGAAGGCCTCTGCAGGTCTGCTGTGCCGGCTGCTCTTGGTCCAGACCAGCCCTCTGCCCTTCAGCCCTGGGCAGACTAGAACTCCTGCAGAGGGGTCACCAAGCACTGCCAGGCAGCCTGAGTTCAAGTCCTGCCACTCCACTTCTTAGCTGGGTGACCATAGGCACATCACTTGCCCTTTCTATCCTTACTTTTCTCTTCTATAAAATGGAGAAGACATAAATAACATCTCCTCCCCTGGGTCACTGTGGGGATTAAGCAAGTTACTATACACAAAGCGCCGGGAATGGGACCTAGTACCTGGTAAGGGCTCAGTCCCACTAGCTCTGATCACTATGTGGAGTTACTTCCTCCACAAGCCCAGGGGTCCAGATGAGGAGATGCTAAGTAGCAATCGGTCAATACCTCCAGGGCCTCCTGGTGCTTCCAGAACATTAGGTTCGCTGGTCTGAGCAGCACTGTATTTTCCTGCTGGATACACAAGTGGAATAGTGACCTGGAAGAGCAGAGTAGTTACTAGGGGTGGATTTATGGTGGCTCATTCATGGTATCCTGGGAAGGCACTGCAGGTTAAAGCCGTCTCCTTCACACACACACACACACACACACACACACACACACACACCCATAGCATAGCAGGGCCTGGAATTTGACCATTAGGCAAGCATTGCCTTTGAAAAGTAGGTTTATCCCACAATGGATAGCATGTGGTGTTAGCACACACTGGATAATTTGAATGATCAGATCGTGCATCGATCCTGAGCATCCAACAATGGGATTGGGGCTGGAAAGAAAGACTACCACCTGGCCATGTGGCCCAGGGCCAGCCTTGGCTCAAGCCCTTGTGACAGGAGGCCATGACATGGGCCTCCTGGCAAGCTGTGGTCCCCAACAACCATGCCATGTTCCTGTGGCCGGAGTCTCATGCCGGCTGGGGACCTAGTGGAGGTGGGGGTCCCCCCATGGGCACTGGAGAGGAGGGGAGCCTCCTGAGGAGGGGCAGGTTGGTCTCCTGGGGCAGCCTGGGGACTGAGTGGAAGGACTGGTGAAGTGGCCCTTGGTCCCCATCTTCCACAGTGCTGTTCCAGGAGCCTCATGTCCCTCAACTGATGCCAGCCCAGCCTTGCCCTTGCCCACCACAGCCTCAAATGACTCTCCTTTGTCCCTCAGGAAAATCCTGTTGAAAGAGATCATATTCAACAGTCCTCCAGGACTAGCTATAGAGTGCTCTGCACATGTCAGGGGGCAGGTTTATCAGTGACTTTTGAGCCCAGGTTTTGCAAAATGCACTCTAGGGCATATTAGCCCCCCAAGATTCTGTGGAAAGGTTCATGGTCAAATGAACTTCGGAAATGCTGGGAACTGTGTCCCCTTTGTAGAAATTCACAGTGAGAGTTAGTGTTCTTAAAGCTCTGAAAATTCCTGCAGCCAAGAAGCCCTGGGACCCGCTTTACCCAGGAGGGTTCACGGGCACGGGGTTTGGAAACACTGTGCTCGTTCCTTGCAGTCGCATGGCCCTTTTTCCATTACAGATAACAAACACTGTAATTTAGAGCTCCCAGTTTCCAAGTGAGATTTGCTCAGTGCATTTTCTCCGTAAACGGAGAGTGACAATGAATTAGTTAACATATGGTGTGAAAGATGGACTGTGGCCTGTTCATTCTACTGATGATTCCTTTTCAACAAAGATGGATCTGAGCTGAGAAGCGGTCAGGTCTGAGGTGCCCATGTTAAAGCCGGGGCAGATATTCCGGCCAGGGCCTGCCCTCCAGTCCTGCACTCACTGTGGAGGAGAGAGGGCAAGTCGTCACTTCACAGCTCTGTTCCCTCAGCCTGTTTCCAAACCAAAGTGTGACAAAGGCGTCCCCTGGCACTGACAGGGCTGTCTGGGAACAGAGCGGAAGGGGTCACCTTTAAAAACCTGTCTGAGGCTTATACCGAGGAGCAGTGGGCTGGCGGGGAGGACTCTCAGAACCTCAGAATCCCGGCCTCCGGGAGCTGTCATGAGAGATGTCGGGGTTAGCTGTAAACCAGGGGGCATGATCTTGAAAGTTGAAGAAAACCCATCCCATGAAGATCCCGGCTCAGAAATGGGCAGCATTGCAGAGCGGCTCGCACGGACTTCGGTGTCAGCCCTTGGTCCAAATCCTGCCCTGCACTCTCCAGCTGTGTGACTATGTGGCAGTTACTTCCTCTCTGAACCTCCGTTTTTCTACCTGTAAAATGAGGAATATGGAACCTGCTTCATAGCGGGTAGAAGGGATTGAATGAGATCTTAGCACAGTCACTGAAGCGTCAGTCAATACCACATGTGTGTGTGTGTGTGTCCATGTATATACATACACATGTATACGTGTGTGTATATATACATAGACATAGACACACACACACGTAGCCACATTCTCCTCCCCAATCCCACATCTCACACTTAGTGATTCCCTTCATTAAAATTCTTTGCTTTCTAAAAGCTTTAACGCTGAGACCCCTTACTACAGTCCTTCTCAAATTCGAAGATCACCAGGAAGACTTATTAAAAACACAGATCTCTGGGGCTGGGCCCCTGGTGCAGTGGTTAAGCTCGTCACTCTCAGCTTCAGAGGGCTGGGTTCGCAGGTTCGGATCCCAGGCGTGGACCTACACTACTCATCTGCTGTGCTGTGGCAGCGACCCACATACAAAATAGAGGAAGATTGGCACAGATGTTAGCTCAGGGCCAATCTTCCTCACCAAAAAAACCCCGAAACACAGATTCCTGCTCCCACCCCCATCAAGATTCTGGCTCTGAGGTTGTGGGCAGAGCCCAGGAATCTGTTGTTACAAGCTCCCCTGGATGAGTCGCCTCCATGTGTGGGCAAGCACACTGAGGGACCCTGCCTCCTTCAGTTAAAGAGTGATTCCTTTCAAAGGGGCATTCGCCCACGTATGCACACTCTCAAGCAAAAGCCCCATCCATGTCGACAGGTGGCCACAGCTCAGGTGAACTGCCCAAGCATCTTTCCATGATGCTGTACCAGGGCCCCCGCCTGTGTGTGCCCAGCCCTGGGAGGAAGTGAGGTCGCACTCTCTGGAGCAGCTTCTTGACCAGGGAGGCATCCACGCCCTGGAGGATGGCGTTGGGTGATGAGGACAGGGCACACGGGAGGAGGAAGTGTCATGAGCCAAGGCACAAGCCTGAAATAAGCAAAGAGGGTTGGGGAGAGTGTAACCCTGCCCATGATGAAAGAGAGGAGGCCAGGAGCCAGGACGGGGGTTACTCAGACCAGGGTGGGTTGTGTACACCTTGCTGGGCCTCAGTGAGAGGATCGTGGGAGCCAGTGCACGCTTCTGAGTGCAGGGCAACGTGATCGGAGACACGGACCAGGAAGCATGCTCTGGCCACTGTTGGCAGGACCGATGGAGGGGAGGAGAGGGACTCAGGTTCGCCTGTTGGGAGGCTGTTGTAATTGGTAGTTCAGGAGAGAAGCAGCAAGGGACCCATGTCAGGGCAGGGGAGCGGCCGCAGGTAGGAAGGGAAGAGCCTGAGAGTGGCTGGAAGGAGCCCCTGCACTAGGCAGCAGCTGCCCGAAGCTCACAGAGCAGGTGAGGCAGGAATGATGGTTGTGAGCCTGGACAAGAGGGAGCAGGATGATCTTCAACACGGCCTGGCTGCAGAAGGGAGAGGTGATGCTGGAGGGCAGATCGAGGGTTTGGGTTAGGCCTGCTGCATGCGAGGTGACAGAGCAAGGATTGCAAAGGTTGGCCCACCCTCTCCCCATCACCCACTGCCACCCTTCAGGGGCTAAATGTTACCTCGTCATGAACCCACCAGCCCCCACTGGCTGGGAAGGGATGAGGCAGCAGCCAGCAGTCACAGACTCTGCTTCTGAGGCCTGGAAGTGATGATGTCACCAGGGACGAGGGGAGGAAACGGGAAAGGAGAAGAGAGAAGAGGAGGAGAAAGGATGGGTAAGGAGGGGAGAGGAAGAAAGAGAAGGAGAAGAGGATGAGAGAAGGGCAGAACAGGAGGAAAGAATGGGACAGGAGGGGAGGGGAGGGAAAAAGGGGAAGAGAGAAGAGGGGAGAGAGAATGGGGGAAAGGAGAGGAGACAAGAGGCTGGAGGAGGAGGAGAGGCTTGGGGCAGAACCTGCACCCACCATGTGCGAATGCAGACAAGAGAAGATGTGGGGTATGTCTGGACTGACCGTGGGACATAGACCGCAGAGCAACTGCGGCTGAGACAGGCCCCAGGGGCTTTCTCTAATTTTGTCCTCCCCCTCCAAAAGCAGACGGGCTTATGTCAATACAACTGGGCAAGTGCATTTACAGGCACTCCAGAGGCATGGCCTGTGTCCTTAATTTATGCTCAAGGAGAGGCTAATAAGCCTTTAGTTAAGTACCTCCTCAGTCCTAGAACTCTTTCCAGGACTATGAGAGAGGAGCCCATTTTACAGATGAGCAAACTGAGACTCAGAACTGTCACTCACTCACCCAAGATCCCACGGCTGGTAAGTAGCAGAGGCAGAATTTGAACCCAGGTGAGTCTGTCTCCAAAGTCTGAGACCCTCTACACAGAAGGTGGCCCCTGGCAGGCACAGGATGGCCCTCCCCCTGCCTGGACGTCCAGTCCCACCCCAGCAGGCTCCAGACCCCTGGCGTACTCAGGAGACCTCTGATGCCCTTTCTCCCCAGTCCCTTGAAATCAGGCTTTGCTTTTCTTGAATCAGCATTCCCCTCAAGTCTCCTTTCAAGACCAATTCTGCTGCAGACAGGACGTCATTGGCAGCGGCTCGTCGGCATTCTCCCTGGCTGGGGGTTTAGGTCTGGCCTCTGTGCAGAGTGGACAGAACTGATGCACAGAGCTGGCCTCCCAGAGCCAACTCTTCCACTTGAACTGGGTCTTTTTACTGGAGATTTGTGATTGACCAGAAGGGCAGAGGTTGGGGATATTTAATTTTGGCTCACTGATTACACTTCCAATTAGAAGCTGAGGCTTGAGAAAAAGATAGAAATGAACTAGACAGAATTTTCAAGAACTTTAAAGATTTGGTCACAGATTTGCTCGGGGCTGGCCCTCACTTACTCACTCCTCATGCTTCTCAATTGCTGCTGTTAGGGGAAGAGATGGGGGACCAAAAAGAAGGCCTGGAAAAGGAGGAAAAATTCCACCTTTTTTGGAATGTTACAACAGAAAATGCATTCAGCCAATAGGAGGTCAATGAGCTCCTACCGTGGTCAGGGGCTGTGGGTGCAGACCACGCTCCTGTCAGGGAAACAGCTATGCTGGGCATTTCACATGGAGGGAATTCAGTACAGGGAACGGCTTCCAGAGGAGGTGGGAAAGCTTAGAAGCCTAATAGGAGAAGGTGAAGTGGCTCAGAGCTCAGCATCAGCAGGAAACTGCCACTACCACGAGTGACAGAGGGACGGAGGGAGGAAAGTGGTGTTGTCAGAACCCAGAAGCCAGGGCTTCCAGGTGGCGTGGGACCACGGCGGGGGGAGCTATCAGAGGAGACACGGCCACTGCCCAAAACACCCGGAAACACAAGAGGGAGGAAGAGACAGAGAAACACTCTGGCTTCTCCTTTCTTTGCTCTTTCCAATCTCCCATCAGTGCTCCCACTGGTGAAAACTAGCCCCAAGCTGGCTGCTAGGGAGCCTGGGAAATGTAGTGCCCTGCCGTGCAGAGCCCGAGAGAGAAGCGGGAAGGCATTTGATAGCAATGGGCACTGAGGGGCACTGAGGCCAGTGGCGCCTGCCCCTGCGCCTGCCCTCCCGAAGCTCCCAGTCAGACTCAGACCACTGGAAGGATGCCTGAAGTGAGCATGCCCCCAGAGGAGGAGCTCTGGGCCCACCCCCACCATTGCCTGACTTGAGTTTTAAAGAGCAAATATGATTGAGAGAGGCTGTCTCTGAAGTAAAGGGAAGAGGGGAGGGGGCCCTCATCAACTGACCCCTCCACGAGTGTGCCAGGCGCTCTCCATAGATTCCTCAGCTCCCTTAAGCCTCAACAAAACCTTGCACAGTAGTGCCAACCCAACTCTACACAGGAGGAAACTGAGGCTTAGCAGGGTAGGGAGGGGAAACATGGGGACAGGGCGACAGCCAGGAGGACATGGCAGGGCCAAGATTAGGAAACAGCCTCACAGAGCCTCATCTCTTGTTGGCGTTCCCAGGGCAAGTGGCTGCCTTACTCCAGACATCCATCAGCCTTTGGGCCAATGCGACCTGTCCCAAGTGCTGACAAACCTTCATCCCAATCATAAAGGACAATGACGTTAATAAAAGAAAGCACTTATTGAATTGGAACAAGACATGATTTTATTAGCGTTAATTACTTTTAGCTCCTATTAAATATTTAAAAGCTCAATGGAAATGCTCTCTTTTATTAAAGTTCATTGTTTTAAGCTTAAAAAGCAATGAAAACCTCTCTCAAACTTCTTCAGTGCCTAGCTCCTTGGCTAACCACATCTCACTGGCTAGATCGCTGGGCAGGTGGTCTCATCTCCCCATGGATGGTTGTGCTTACATGTGGGTATGTGTCTGGGTGAGTGTGAGCACGCGGGCAACTCTGAATCTCTGCTTTGTGGTATTTTCACACTTGCAATCATTTAATGATTTGTAATTCTTGTTCATCGTCGTTCCCATCCACCTGGATCAGAAACTCCACAAGAGCAGCGGTGGCACTAGTTAGAGCCCTGCTCGTAGCGTCCGATGCCTGCTGGAGCCTCTGTCCTCTGCCCGTCTGCCTCACACACACTCACAGTCAGCAGTAAGTATTTATCAGGCACATGGTGGTGCCAGTACCTGTGACAGATGCCCGACATTTTCTCCATCAGCCTATTCATTCAAGGAGCACTGACTGATCACCTACCCTGAAGCAGGCCCAGAGGCTGGGCGTCAACGAGATGCTGGTGGGCGAAGCGGCCGTGTGTCCTCTCCTGGCAGATTGTGTGTTTGAGCCTCACAGCCTTGTGAGGCAGATACCGTTATGCTCATCAAATAAATGAGGCTCCAAAAGCCGAAAAGGATTCCAAAAGCACACCTGGAAGGGGTGACAGGGCCAGGCTCCAATCTCTTTTCCCTGCCTGACACTGGGTGGGGCAGGAGGCAGAGGGAGAACCAGCAAATTAACCAGAGAAATTGGAAGATCTGTTGCTTTATATGTTTCTCATAATAAAAGAAGAAAATAAAAGGCCCCCTGTAACCCAGCAGCCACAGATAAACAAGATCCTGTCTGTTAGGCCCTTAATACAGTGCCTGGCATGTAACAGTCATACAATAAATAGTGGCTAAAAGAATAGTCAATAATAATTATTATTTTTTCTTCTTTGAGGAAGATTAGCCCTGAGCTCACATCTGCTGCCAATCCTCCTCTTTTTGCTGAAGAAGACTGGCCCTGAGCTAACATCCGTGCCCATCTTCCTCTACTTTGTATGTGGGACGCCTGCCCCAGCATGGCTTGACAAGTGGTGCTATGTCTGCACCTGGGATCCGAACCAGCGAACCCCGGGCCGCCAAAGCAGAATGTGTGAACTTAACCGCTACACCACTGGGCTGGCTCCAATAACTGTTTTTTTAAACCCCAAATGGGACCATTTTGCCCCCCAGGGGACACTCAGCAACGTCTGGAGACATTTTTGGTCGCCATAATTGGAATGGGGCACTACTAACGGGCAGAGGCCAGGGATGCGGCTAACATCCTTCAACACACAGGACAGCCCGTCAACAAAGAATTATCCAGCCCCAAACGTCAATGGTGCAGAGGATGAGAAGCTGGTCTAGTGGGACTTTTCTTGTGTCATTAATTATTCTTTTCTAACTTTTTTAAATTATTTTTTCAGTGGATGCAGAGCCATCAACCACACGGCTGATGATCTAGAATACATCGGAATACTCTTTTTCTCTTGTAACCTGAGTATGGGATTAATCCGCTTTACCCTGACTTCCGAGGCTTCAAAACAGTCGCAGTCACCTGGGGGGCTTCCTTCAGAGCCCGGCTTCGGGGTGTTGCCACCATTTGGCTCATCCCACTCCCGCTCGGTCTTGTTGGCTCTCTCAGGGAGCATGGGAGAGTTGGACAAAACCTGCTTCTTTCCAGAAAGAGTCAGGATTGCAAAGATTTGGTTAATATTTTTAAATTTTAAATCCACCCTCTCAATGTTCTTTCTGTCTCCTGTCACAGGCCTGGAGGCCCCCTCTGAGCCCCATTGTGACCTTTGGGGAATGTTAATGCTCTCCCAGTAACGGGAACCCTGGAAGCCAGGCCATGTGACGTGAGCCCAGCCAGATTAGAACAACTTCCAATCTCTTTGGACTTAAGGAACAAAGGCCTTGTTGGAAATGTCAGGTTAATTAGAAAAAGTAGTGCTGCTTTCTCTAACCAGGGTAGGTGCCAGGGACGGCGAAGGCATCCGCCAGGAAGCAGCTGCATCTTCTCTAAAACACGAGACCGTGGAAGACCCGCGAGAGGGAGACTCCAGTCCCTGATACCCCATCTTGGCTGAAGTCAGGGTGTCAAGTGTATTGTATACCAATTACTCCTCAATAAAGCTTTTTTTAAAAGTCAAGTTGCTACAGTGGGAACCTGATTATAACTCTGGCTCTAGGGGTAAGAAGTTCAATAAAATTCACAGACCTGGAGCCAGGAGGTGCCTTAGTGGTCATCTGACACCCCTCCCCCCATTAGAAGCCAGACCACTTAGTGAGAGAGGAAGCTGGGACTCCAATTCAGATTTTTCCAACTTCCACTCCAGAACTCTTCCCAATTACAATGGGGCCTAAGGAAAATAACCACCTCATTGAGGGTCATGCTACCCCCTCCCATGCTCTTATTTCCAAATGGGGAAAAGTTACAAAGCACAGCATTGGGTTGGGGCTCACTAAAGGGGCCCCTTGCATTTATGAAGCAGTTTTCAGTTTATATGGCGTTTTCATACTGATTATTGTGCGTAATCTTCATAAGAACCAGGAAGAAAAGGAAAAGCAGGTGTTATTAAAATCCCCTTGGCAGATGAGGAAACTGAGGCACAAAGGGATTATGATTTTCCCCAGGTCACCAGGAGAGCTAAGGGCAGAGCAGGCACTCAGCCACAGTTCTCCTAACCTGTGTTCCAGACCCTCCCCCACCCCTCTGGTGCTCACTTTTATTGCAGACCCGGGAGTTCCAAAAGGTAGGAGAAACCCCAGGGTGCCCAGAAATCCCTGGTGGGGCCCACCCAAGTTTGGGAGACTCCGTTCGAAAAAGCAGAGAAGCCTCAGAAAAGAGTGAGACACTCACATGGACCCTGCTGCTGCCTCGGACTCACTGGCCTGGAGGGTGGGCATCTCAGTGGCGAGAGGAGCCCACGGCCTCTTGCTGGCACCTGGGAAGGGAAGCTTCCTTGTCAATGGCAGAAGTGTGGAATGGCTATTCCTTGACTCTGGGTCTCCCATCCGAAAAAGAAGAAAGAGGAAAAGGCCACATACCCCCATCTCCTTGCACCCCTCCAGGAGCAAAGGCCAAACCCCCACCAGCCACCAAGTGGACTCTGCCCCCTGGCTCCTTTGATAACCAGCTTGTCCCAAGTCCTGTTTCTGATTCTTTATTTTGTACCAAGTGTCAACAGAGAAACTTCTTGAAAGGAATCACATCTTCCAACAGACGAACCAACGCATTTGACTTAACGGAGTCGACATTCTGGCAGGCAATGCCTGGGCCAGCTCGCTCCGATCTGCTCAGATGGGCTTCACCGCTGTGTGGTCTCGTGGGGAGCTGCCCCAGCCTCTCCGCATAGGAATGTCCTTCCTCTCCCTTCTCCCTGTCCCCTGCCTGTCACACCCACCCTGGGAGGACTTTGTCATTAACTGATAGTGGGGGCTCTGGGGACAAAGGTCACTAGAGGTGGGAAGGGAAACATGAGAAAGCAGGGCCTGTGGGGAGGACACAGGGTGGTGGCGGGGGAAAGTGGTGCCGGGGAGGGGAGCAGGCGGTTGGCCGCGAGGGGCTGGGGCTGGGAGGAGTCAAGCATCAAAGTTCTGGGTGCTCCTGTGTGGGATTGTCCCTGAGTGGATTGTTATGTGCCGAATGTACACAGAATAAACCACTCAATCCCCCCCAGGCCTCCCTCTTGCCCTCTGGGCATCCACGGGATTCGAGACCACAAAGAATCTCTGAGCGAACAGGGAGGGGAAAGAAAGACTTGCTATTCCTCCTCCGCCTGTGTGACTTTGAGTCAGTTTCCCAACCTCTCGGAGCCCTTTTCCGGCAAGTAGGTAGACTAATCCTTGCCCACCTCTCAAGGTTGCCGTGGGTCTTCCAGAAGCTAGAGGGTGTCACAGTCCTGAAAACCTGGGAGTGCTTCCCGTGTGCCAGTGTGAGGTATGTGTTTGCTAGTGATGAGGATTTTTAGGCTGCTTAATTTTAAAACGGTTTATGACGAGGATTTTTAGGCTGGTTACTTTTAAAACTGCAGATGAGAATCAGGCTCCGAGGAGTGGAATTTGTTTGCCCTTTGATCAGAGACAATTGCATTTGTGAAGGAAATCTCCATGCCTCCCTCTCTGCGCCAGGAGGAAGGGGGAATGGCCTTATCTCTGGAAACTCTTAATGGGGAAGGCAAGAACTTAAGTTGTTTACTGTCTGGCAACCTCATGTAACTGACCCCCCACCCCAAAATCCTCCTTTGTCTTTAGTTGAAGATAATATTTGAGCGGTGACTTCTGCCATTTACTCAATCCGGTTTGATTCTTGTCTAAAAGTTGTGGGACCGCCCAATGGCCGGACCCTACCGGCACTGGTACCATTTTAACTTTTTTTCCTTTGTCTTGTAAAGAGATGACTCACATACCCATGCCTTAAATTTAGCCCTAACCCTCAACTCAGGGCAGCAGCAGGAGCTCTGACTGCCCATGGGTCCTGTCCCCATGCTATTCTATACTATTCTCTAAATAAAAGAGCACTACTGCCAGATCTTGAGAGCCTAAGAAATCTTTCTTTCGACTCCTCGGCTCACCGACCCCGCATCACTAGGACATGTGAGAGATGGCTTAGCAGCCCAACCCACAATTCTCCCCTGCTCCCTTTCCAATCAAGTCTCAAATCTGTTCTGGGATCCCCCTGGCTCCAGAGGGAAACCCTGTTATTGGCCTGCAGTGCCCTAAATTGCACAGTCAGGCTGAAGGGAGAGATTGACATTTCACGGTTGGGCAAGAGGTCTCTTGTACTCGTCCCCTACCCTCGCAACCAGCCAGGTACTTGCCATTTTCCGTGGCAGCCATCTTGAGCCTCGGAAGAAAATCGTCTCAGGAGGATGTCCACAGCGAGGACGGCAGAGCTGGGACACACGGACAGCCTGCTTTCGTGATGACGTCGTTGGGCCTCCTATAGTCCTTCACCTGGAGCCTGCCTTACCTCTGATCTACTAGAATTGTGAGAAAACAAATCTCCTTATTTTTCAAGTCTATTTGAATTGGAATTTCGGTTACTTGCAACCCAAAGCATCTTAACTGCCCATGGTGAGGGCTTCTTTCTCACGCCAGCCGCTGAAGCTGTTGCAGGTGCTGGTGGATCTGCCACCCTTCTCCTCACACACTGGGAAGCAAGGCAGCTCCATGGTGGGGACAGAGAGAGGTCGACAGCTCCCACCACCCAGGATGAACGGTCACTCTCAGGTCCAGCAGTCAGGCAGGCCCCCGCTCTGCGCAGCCTCCCTTAGTTCCTGAAATGCTTGCCCCAAATCTGTTTCCATTCTGTTCCTGGGTCTTCCCTAGACCTGGATTGAACCCCAAGCCCTGACCCATGCAGACCCCCAGACCTTTCCCTACTGGGCACGGTGCTCAGCTGGGCATGCCCACCTTGCCTCTGCTCAGGCCCCTGCCCAGGCCTCAGGCCTGTCATGCAAGAAGCCCTGCCCATATCCTGTGGTCAGAGGCAGCCACTGAAGAATTTCAAGAAGAATGAGAGATATACTTTAGAGCTGTATTTTCCAAAAGACCCTACTGGAGGCCCAGTGGAGGGTGGGTTATAAGGGGGGCTCCGTCAGCCTGTGCCGCAGTCTCCAGGCCCCAGGGTCTGTGTGCGAGGCTGAGGGGTTGATGGATCCTCTCCGTGGCCCCAGCTTTGACACTGAGCCATCTTCTTGAAAGGAATAATAAAGATATAAAGGCCACCATTTTCGAGTACTCAGCCTGTGCCAGGCACAGTGCCAGGCCCCTTCCGTGCTTATTTAGTCCTCACAACAACTCAATAACCATTTTTTATCCCCATTTTACACACAAGGCTCCACGTTGCTCAGAATATTTAAGTAATCTGTCCAAGTTCCCCCACGTGAAGAACAGAGCCTGCAATAAACCCGGATCCAAAAGGCCCCCTGGCTCCTAGGCAAGTGCTGGTTCTTGTCCTGTAACATGAGCATTGTGAACACCACATTTCAGAAGTGCTGGCCAGAGGTATTTGCTCTGGAACACGGTGTCAGATAAGCTTGCATTTGGTGAATGTTCACTGGGTGCAGGGCCCTCCCCAGGCTCTGGGATCTGAGCTGCCACCCAAGGCAGAAGAGGCCTGTCCAGAAAGAGGTCCTTCAAAATCCTGGTTCCCATTCGGCCCTTCTCTCTGAGCTCTGGGACATGAAAATGATGCATGTGGGAACTGCCGGCCCCATTGTACTCAGGCTTGTGCTCTCTTTATGCACGGGCAGTGGGCAGGCATGGTGCCAGGGGGAAGGATGCCAAAGAAAGCTGAGGTCCTTGTGTGTCCTGGAGATGGGCCCTGGGTGGGCGAGCAGGTCAGTCTGTGAGACCAGACACTTGAAAACGAAGAGGAGGAAGAAGTGTTTTCAGGTTCTGTCCCTTTCTTGGATTTCTGGATGCCAATAGGATATGTTGGTAAGAATCTAGCAGGAAGTCAATTGGTAATGTTGTTGAATCTCTGGAACCCTAGATTTTGCTCGTATTCACTTGTCTTTCAATTTTGCTCATACGTCACTCGGCTTTGAAAAGAGGCCTTTAGTTGATTGCACAACAACATCCCTGATCAGCCAGTCTTCCCAGCCCTGCCCCACTCCCCATGCATATTTTCTCAGATGCGGGCCAGGCAGGCCACTTTCAAGCCTGAGAAATCACTGAAGAGGGCATCTAGCTGAGCCCACTCCCGATGACGACAGCCCTTTCCCTTCCTGGATCAACTTTGTTAATTAAGAAAGCAGACTCAGGCTTGGTGTGAGGGAGACCATTGTGCCTGCTTCTCAAAAGCAAGGGCACCACTGTAAGGACCAGTTGGCATGGCGACTGAGCCAGGAGGACACTTTCAAAATGGGCAATGTAATTTAAAACCATCACTGCGTTTTTAACTGAAGGTCACATTCCCATAATTGCGAGGACAGCTAATTGGGCAATTAATTGTTTGGAATCTTTTAGTTCCCTTGTTCCACTTAATGTAAGGGCACATGCACACGCGTGCGTGCAGACACACCATATGGACCAAGTTGTAGTCCCATGGTTACCAATGACCAAAATTAGGAAGAACCTGGTCTCAATGCTCGACCCTTTTGGTGGTTGTTGACTCATCAATGTCGTTGCTTCCTAATCATGTTTAAGGCAAGATGCAGCCCCTAGAAGCTCCTTCGTTCCCCTCCCCCGACAAAGAGGGTGTCTGTGAGGGTCAAGGTGTTGTCAAGCCCTGTGTGGATGCACGCCCACATGACAGAGGTGAAATTTCCCTGGCCTGGGACTCTGACTTGGGAAAGCTATGACATGGATCTTCTTGTATATTTAAATTCTGAAGTCCCTTGCCTAAAGAGCTGTCTAGGTTCATTTGTATATCCATCTTTTCTTAAACCTCAATGAAAAATAGAGATGTCACTTGAGGGAGAAACTGCCTGAACGGGGTGCAGATTTGCTCTGATTAATCCTGGATTCCATGGCCACATGCTCGGTGACTGAACTGGAACCCAGCTCTCTGAGTTCACTGCTTTGATACACCAGATGACATAAACTATTTTTGTTTAAAATGCTGTTTCCAAAACTCAGATCTGGCGAGCAGTTCCATTTTGCTGGTTCCTGTGTGAAGACGACCTTAGAGAGAGAATGTTTTCACTATACCCTAGGACAAACTGTCCCTCCAAAGAGAAACTGGGGGTCTGGTTAATTCATCTTAATTATTTTTTAAAATTCAAATTGCTGTTCTGAATAAACTAGAAGTAACCAAATGTGTCAACTTGTGTTTCAGCCCAGGGCAGCAGGCTGACTACTGTTTAATTGAGCTGAAACCTAGAGATGAAAAGCTGGGAACCAAGAATCTGTCACCCTGCAGGGGGAATGGAAACCCTGTTTCCATCTCAGATGACAGGTGCCATTCTGACCTTTCATTGCTGATTGCCAGCCTTTTGAGTGCAAAGCATTCCCTTTTGTTCTGATTTCTGACAACTGTTTAATCATGTTCTATTCATAGAAATTGCAGTAGAATTCTCTTGTTTCCCTCATATCAAATAAGATAATGCACAGGGAAATCAAGTTCTGGAAACAAATAATTGAGTTGTAAGACTCCCACCAGTAGTGAAATCTTAAAGTGTGTTGAAGGCTAGATGTGTGGGTATAGACTAGGGGACAAGGAGGGGATCTATCCTTCCACAAACATTTCCAAATAAATTTGCCCTCAACCCAAGGTCAATAAAATGAAAAAAATCTAACTTTAATAGCACAATGGAAAGATTTTGAATAGGAAACTGACGTTTATTATATATCTTTCATGTATATGATTTTATCTGATCTCTAAAATAAGCCTATATGTAGGTCCCATTAACTGTTTTATAGACAGAGAAACTGAGGCTAGAGGAGAGAAATAATTGCCTAAGATTGCCTGGCCAATAAGTTGCTGGGTTTTTACTCTTCCACAGCCCCATTCTGCTTTCCAAAGCAATTCGTCTGCCACACCTCCCATGTCCCAACAGCGGCCTGTCCAGCTGGTCGTTGGTAGCTTCAGTCAAGCAGCTGTTGCCAAGGCTTCCCAAGGGCTCAGAGCTGCAGACTGTCCTAAGGCCAGGCAAGGTGTTTGGCCAGGCGTTACGAAGCAGACTTGACCTGGTCTCATTTCACCTGGCCTACGTCATCCCAGAGTACTCCAGGTAACTTGAAGTCCCCTGAGCTCAGGGAAGGCACAAAGGGGTATATATGCTTCTTTTTTTTTTTTTTTTTTTTAAATAAAATCAATGTGTATATGGTGTGAAAGAAAAAAGGCAACTCAATACAGAAAAGTACAGAGAAGGGTGAAAAATTAGAAATGCCATCATGAGACTTGGGAGCCATTGACAACATCTTGGGAAAACATCCTCATGGGCACTTTTATGAACACAAGCACAAGCACACCATCGCAGGTACGCAGATCAATTTCAAAGGGGTTTCCCTTTACATGTTGCTCCATAACCTAATTACTTTCACTCAGAAAATGCAGATCTCAATCCTCATTCTCAACACTGCATGATAATCTACTGTATGAATTTCCACCATTCCTCAATGAATTTCTGCCTATATAAGTCATATCTTTGAACATGTATCATTTTTATTTGTTTGGGGCAGTTTGATTTTCTCCTTAAGCTCTAATTCCCAGAAGTAGAGATCAAAGATCTAAGGCCTTTTCTTTCCTTTCTTTTTCTCTCATTGCTGTAGAAATCTGATGAACAGCCAACAGCACAAAAACAGCTGCCTCAAAATGGCCAAGGGGAATGTTCTTTTATTCCTTGGGTTTTCTTCCAGGCAGAGTTCTTCATCCATCCTTCGCCTTCTACATATTGTTGGCTTTCATACTTGTCATGCATTCCTTTTTATTTTGCTCATGAAAATGTAGGTAGCTCTGAAAAACTTCCCTCATGGACTACATCCCACTGAACCCAAAGCCTGTTTGTCTTCTCCAAGATGCAGAGGCTGGAGTAACACAAGTCTCTCCAGTTTTTTATATCCTGAGTCACAGAAGGGAGAACTCATGCATAAGTCATGTGAAGCCTGGAGGACTTTGGCCGTCTCTACTGGGGTTTTTATTAAAGCCATAGGCAGCTCCCCTAAGGCTTTAGAATGATCCGCCCATTCAGAAAGGAGCCCAAGGAATGGCGAGTCCTATTGCCAATGACTCCTTTCTAGGGTAGCTAAAAGTTTCTACTTGAGCCTTTGTTTTGTTTTTTAATTTTCTGCTCGTCACCTCAGTCTAGTCTTGCCAGATTTAATCAAAATGATAACAATAATAAGAAAACCAGGACTCCCAGTTAAATTTGAATTTCAGATAAATAACAAATTTTTTTAGTATAGGTTCGTCCCCAATATTGCGGGGGGCATATACTAAAGAATTATTCATTGTTTACTGAAATTCAAATTTAACTAGATTCCTGTTTTTAAGCTGGAAGCCCTGCCTTGATCTGCTTTGCTCCAGATTGGGGCATAGTTGTGTCAATTCTAAGAATTTTTTTCACTCACCTTCTTCCGTCAAAGTGGCTTATGGGGAGAGTTTACAAGTGATGGCAAGTCTAGACAGACTTCTCGCCTTCATTCCTTGACCATCACTTTTCAGACTTGTGGCATCAAGTTGTACCCCCTTTCCTTGATTGGCTGCTGCTGGGGCTTCGGGGGTCGGGGTGGGGTGAGGTTGGTTTTAATTTTGTCATTCTTTCTCCAGGAAAGTGAGTTTGTGATCCAACTTCATTTTCTCTCTAGAGCTCAGGAATCACTTTCTTTGCTAGAACCTTTTGAAAAACACAAAGATGGATCCACTCCATAACCCTTAGCAATTCTCCTTGGAAATCTATTTTCCCTCCTTCCTAAGTTTTTTATACTCTACTCTTGCTGAAGTCCTCATTAGCCAAAAGGCCCTCCAAATCACGTCTCTCCACCGCCAGCCTTCTCAACTTGTTTCCTTCATCTCCTCCCTTCTTTCTCTCAACTTTCTATTTTGCAGACCGACCTCCTTCCCCAGGGCCAAGTTTTTCCTCTCTTCCTTTTCTTTTCTCCACCCAATTAGCTCTGCAGAAACAAACTCAAACTCTCCTGGTGTGCAGGTGGCGTGGGGAAGGATTGAGGTAGGGATAAGATGCAACCAAGTAGAAAGTTGAGGGGGTCTCTCTTTGGCGGGCTGGGAGAGGAGGAGATCTTTGAATATTTCTGTGCTGTGAATTGATACCCCATCTCAAGTCCAGCAGTGGACTTTACAGTTTGGTGGTTCCAAGAGCTTAAGCGATTTGCCCAAGGTCACGTAGCCAGTCAGGGAGGCAGCTTAAACTCAGATCTTTGGATTCTAAAGGCTGGGCACTTCCTATCTCATGATGCTGCTTGTCTCACGTTTTAGGTGTATGTCATAGCAGAGATATTAGCATAACGTTCATTACCTGATGGCAGGTGTAGTGGTCATGGCGATTCACTCCCCAGCATATAGCCCCCTTCCAGAAGGTGTTAGTTTGCTAGGGCTACCGTTAACAAAGTACCTCAAAGTGGGTGACTTAAACAAAAAAATTTATAGTCTCACACTTCCGGAGGCTGGAAGTCCAAGATCAAGGTGTCTGCAGGGTTTGCTCCTTCTAAGCCTGTGAGGAAGAATCTGTTCCATGCTCTCCCCTAGAATCTGGAGGCTGCTGGCGACCTCTGGCAGTCCTTGGCTTCTGCTGCACCCCCCCGTCTCTGCTCTCATCTTCACATGGCATTCTCCTCCCGTGCGGGTCTGCATCCAGATTTCCCCTTCTTCTTAGAACGACAGTCATATAGGAGTAGGGGTCCACCCTACCCCAGTGCAGCCTCATCTTGACTACATCCGCAATAAGTACGTCACATTCTGAAGTACTGGGGGTTAGGACTTCAACATGTAAATTTTGGGGGAGGGAGGGGGCGTGGGGACACAATTCAACGCAGAACAACCGCCAAAGATTGGGGTAAGCTACTGTGTTCTTCTCATCTTGCTGGTCACGGGTTTAGAAGCGGGCATGTAGCTTAGGAACAGCCAATGAGACTTGAGGGGAAGCCTTCCAGAATCTCATGGGAAAGGCTTCCTGGTTCCTAAAGAAAGAGGCGCAAAAATAGGCTTCCTTCTTAAAGTGTTGTCAAGTCTGGATGTGACGTCTGGAACTACTGTAGCCACGCCACCCTATCCTGAGGATTCACCAACACGCTGACGCAGGTCCAACGGAAAGGACCTGAGCAGCCCAGGGCTCCAGAGGAACTGTTCCCAGACGCAACCGCCTGTGGGACTCATGTCACAGGAACTAAGACATTTTCCTATTTCTCACGCCAGTCTCAGTCAGGATCTTCTGTTATCTGCTGCCGAAAGCATCCTAACGGATACCAACTGAAAAGGCTCTGCCAAGTAGACATAGTTCCAACACACTGTAGAAATACTGTTCAAAATGCATTCACTCAACTTTGAAATGAAGCAAGTCATAATGATATATTTATTTGGGAATATTTGCACTATTTCTACTTTGGTACATAAAGTGAGATCACTTAACATATTCTATGACACCATTTTAAATTCTCTTAGCTCAAGTTTGCAAAAGAAGTACAATTGTTCTCAAAGTCGAATGTGCGTCAGCATCACCAAGAGGCCTTATTGGAACAGCTCGCTGGGCCTCGCCCCAGAGTTTCTGATTCAGAAGATCTGAGGGGAAGTCTGAGAATTTGCATTTCCAAGCAGTTCCCAGATGCTGCTGGTCAGGGTACCACAGTCTGAAAACTACTGGTCTGTGAAATAAACAGGCTGGTATTCGTGACCCTTTCCTGTGTGTGGGGTCCTACAAACGGCCGCGAGAAGAATCCGCATTCACGGAGCGTCCACCACTCCAGAGCCCTGCTCTGATTGTTCTCCACTCATTTTTGTTACTTCGCCCGACAACTCATCCAGGTGGGTTTATCAACCTCATTATACAGAGAAGAAAGGAAGACACTCAGAAGCTGAGCCATTTGTCTCAATGGGAAGAACCAGGGTCTGAACCCACACCTCTGTGACTACGTGGTCTTTTTACAAAGTGTGTGCTCGCCAGAGACAGAACACTGGCCTAGCTAGAAGTCGGGCTGATGCAGCAGGCCAGTTTGGAAGTAATGTTATCACATCTTTTATTTCATTTTATTTTTTTTATTTTTTTGAGGAAGACTAGCCCTGAGCTAACTGCTGCCAATCCTCCTCTTTTTGCTGAGGAAGACTGGCCCTGAGCTAACATTTGTGCCCATCTTCCTCTACTGTATATGTGGGATGCCTACCACAGCATGGCTTGCTGAGCGGTGCCATGTCCACACTCAGGATCCGAACTGGCGAACCCCAGGCCGCCAAAGCGGAACGTGTGCACTTAACCGCTGTGCCTCTGCGCTGGCCCTGTTATCACGTCTTGAAGCAAAGGGGCTTGTGTGACTGAGATCAAGCACCCTTGGCCCAGGGAGGCAACGCTCTTCTTCAGCACTTCTCTCTGAGGCCGCTCAGCATCCTACTTGGAGGATCACCTCGGAGGCCGAGGTCACAAGGTCAACCGTGGGGCTCAGCTGTTTCCTCCCCACACCATGGGTGCTGCTGGCCAGTGGGGGACCCAGGGTCAGTGCAGAGGCCTGTGTGGCCAGCCACACCCCCAAGTATTCTGAGCTTGCCTTGTCCCTCGTGTCCACATGCGTCGGGGCTGGCGCCTCACTTTTCACTGCAGAGACCAGGCTCTGCTTCCTGGGGCCCAGCAGAGAGGGTGCAAGGAAACCGGGGAAGGCAGTCCCCATCTGTGTCTGGTGTGTCCCAGGATCTGACACTCCCTGCGCGGCATTTATTCCCATATGAGGTGCCCTCTGCTCACGAGGAATGCAGATGAGGAAGGAGCTGAGTCCACACTGGGTTCCCCACTCAGGAAAGACGTACCAAAGTGTGAAGTCCCCTGAAGCAGGCAGCTGAGAAGTTAGATTAGGTTTTGTTTCTGCTGCTTTGGTAGCTAAACCTGATGGAAATCACAGGAAATTCAAGGAGCTGGGACACTGCCAAGTACCATTGTTCCTCGGAAGCTGTTGATGAGTCTGCTGTGCTGGGGAAGAGAGCAGGTCAGCGCCTCTGATTTAGAACCCTCAGGGCCCCATCCTGAGGAATGATTTTCCTCCCGGAAAGGACAGTATCCCCTCACCGCACAACACCTGGCTGGCTGGGGGTTGTGCGAGAGGGGAGACAGAAGCATTCTGAATCCACCACCCTTCTCCTCCAGGCTCTAGACTGACTCTTCCCAAAGCTCCTCTTTCCACTCACAGCTGGACCAGGGGCTCAGGCCCAGAGCCCCAGAGGATCTCTCTCCTCCCCTGGACTTTTACATGCAACCACTTCTTGAATTCTGCCATTTCTTCACTCCTGGACTAGAATCCTTGAGCGAAGGAGCTGAAATTGGAGCCCAACGCAATCATCTGGCCCAAGTCCTTCCTTTTGGAGAAGATGCCCAGAGAAGGAATTTGCCTTGTCCAAGGTCACACAGGACGTTATTGGCCAAGGTGTGCAGAGGAAAGACCCAACTGAGGGCTGGTGCAGGGAAAAGCTAGCCAGGAGACACATTTTGACCCAGCTGAGGCTTGTGCTTACATTTCTTACAGAAGTGAAGCAGACGGAAAGGGCAAAGGGGAATAAACCAACAGGGAAGAAAATCGATCTTCAAAGAGCTCCACTTCTGTTCTGGGTGTGAGACACTTTCCCTGTAACTTCAACTTACCTCTTGCTCTCCTTAGGAGTAGATTTTTATCTCTGTTTTACTGATGAGAAAACTGAGGCCCAGAGAGGTTAAGTGACATGCCCAACAGCACACAGCTCATCGCTAGCAGAGCCAGGACGAGAAGGCAAGTCTCTGTACAACGGCCCTGATATTCATATATCCTTTCTAATCCCCCAGCCCAGGCTCCCCAAGGTCAAGTCAGGGTTCCAGCACCAACCTCCTAGCAGGTACGTTACCCTGGGGATCTCTGCAAGTCAGGTCACCTCTACATCACCACTGGATTATTTCTCCCAGAATGCCCCTGTTTAAAGTTGCCAGAATGCCATGTAAGTGGAATCATGTAATCGTCTGCCTTCTTTCACTTACCATGTTTTTGAGATTCACCCATGTTTTGCATGTTCATTCCTTTTTTTACTGCTGCATAGCACTGCACTGTATGGACATACCATGGTTTTTCATCCATTGACCAGCTGATGGGCATTTGGATTACTTCCAGCATTTGGCTATTATGAATAAAGCTGCCATGAATATTTATATACAGGAGTCTTTGTGGACATATGCATTCATTTCTCTTGGACTAGGAGTGGAATGGATAGGAATTACATTGTGTGTGTTTAACTTTATAAGAAACTGCTGAAGTGTTTTCCAAAGTGACGTTTCCATTTTGCTTTCACACTGGCAGTGTGAAAGTTTCAGTTGCTCCACACCCTCGTCAACTCTTGGTATTGTCCTTTTAATTTTAGTCATCTAGTGGGGTGTATGGTAGTATCTCACTGTTTTTTTTTTTGACTAACGTTGAGCATCTTTTCATGTGCTTATTTTCCTTCTGTATTTGTTCTTTAGTGAAGTGTCCATTCAAGTCTTCTGCCCATGTTTTAATTGGGTTGTTTGTCTTCTCGTTATTGAGTTGTAGGAGATCTTTCACGTATTCTAAATACAAGTCCATTGTTAAATATATGTTTTGCAACATTTTCCACCGGACTGGGGTGGACTGTTTCATTATCTTAACTATCTTCTGAAGACATTGTTTTTTGATGAAATCCAATTTAATCAATTTTTTCTTTTATGTTTCACGATTTTTGTGTCCTGTTTAAGAAATTTTGCCTAACCCAAGATCACTAAGGTTTTATAATGTATATATGTTTTTTTATTCTAGAAGTTTTTTGGTTGGCTCTTACATTTAAGTCTGTGATCCATTTCATGTTAATTTTTGTAAATAGTGTGACATGAGGGTCAAAAATATGTTTTTGCATCAACATTCAATTGTCAACACTTCTATTCTTGAGGCACCTGATAGTTTTTCTAAAAAAGGAAGAAGCTATGCCAAAACAGAAGTTTAAAATATTGTCACGTATTTGAAATGTTCACATTTAATAAGTTAATGTTCTCAACCCAAAAGCTAGGAAGATACAGTGATTGTATGTATAATTCCATTTGCTCAAATGATCTCAAGATCAGACCTAAAGACAGACCCCACCTCCACCCTGCCTGCCCCCAAGCCTGCTTCCATCAGCCAACGTCCAGCTCCCCAGGGCCTGAGCGGTCATCTCCACACTCTCTGCTCTCCCCAGAAGGACTGGATGGGCTGCAGCAGCTCACAGGACGGCCCTTAGTGCCTAACGCAACAGCTACTGTTTGCATTGGGGCTCCCGCTCCACACACAGGTATCACCCATAGCCATATTGTATGGCATGTGCAAACGTAATATTTGATCCTCCCAGCAAACAACGTGTCACTGTCCTCATTTTACAGTTGGGGAAGCTGAGGCCCAGAAGTTATAAGTTCCTCAGCCAGGGTCACTGAATGAGAAAACAGCAAAGGAGCTGGGATTCGAGCCCAGAAATGCCAAGACCAGAGCTCTACTCCCCACTCCTGACCATCTCTCCACAGATCCGGGCTTGAAAGTGGTGATTCTGCTAATGTGGGTTCCTGAACCCGTGCTTGTGTGATCACTTGGATGGAACTGACTTTTGCCATTTTTATGGGAATAAAAGAGAGGAGGTATTTCCTCAATTAATGGAGAATGTAAAACAAGATTGTAGTAGTAATTTTTCTCCAGGTTTTTATTTTGAAACATTTCCAACATACAGAATACTGAAAGGGAGCACTCGTATTACACACCTAGATTTAACTACTGTTCACATCTTGCCAAATTTACTTTACTCTGTAAACTTTGTTTCTGAATTATTTGAGAGTAAGTTGCAGACACTTCACCCCTGAATACTTCAGCGCATATCTCCCAGGGACAAGACGGCCTCCTGAGAAGGGTGATACCATTATCACACCTGAGAAACGAAGTCTTTAGTGTCTACTATCCAGTCTGAATTCAAATCTTCTCAGTTGTCTCCAAAAGGACTTTTGTAACTTTTTTTAGATCAGGATCCCATCAAGGATCCACACCTTGTATTTTGCTATGTCTCTTTAGCCTCTTCCAGTCTACAAAACCCCCATCGCTTTTGTTTTGTGTTTTTATGATCCTGACTTTGTAAAGAGTTCAGGCCAATATTCCTAGAGAATATTCCACATTCTGGATATATCTTGATGTTTCCCTAGTGGTATCTTTTCACTTACTCCCCTCTCTGTAAAGGAAACCATTTTCTACTTAAAGGTCCTGGCTCCTTTAACGAGCCTCATTTGCATTGGAACCAATACTGTGTGAATAAGAAATAAGTTGCACTCACACTTTTACAAAAAGCTCTGGGTGACCACGCTAACTGAAAAGTGGGATGCTTGACTTTTACAGTAGTATAACAACAACAATAATAATAACCTAAAGATTTACCTTCCCCAACTAACCCTTCCTGCCTGCCAGGGGTTCGGGGAGCATGCAGCAAGCCACGGGAGGAGGCCCGCCCTCCGCGGCGAGGGGCTGCAGGAGTTGTTGTGAGGAGTGGGGAGAGAGCCTGCCTCCCAGCCTCGCAGCCCCCGAGTGACGAGTGACGGTTGAGCCCTGGGGATCAGAGGCGGGAGAGTCGTGCGGGGTTATGTGAATTTCATGGTACACGAGGATCGTGACGGTGGAGAGGCATCACGGTGCCTTGACAGAGAGCAGGACAGGCTTTCAGGAGCCCT
The DNA here is from genome assembly GCF_041296235.1 of Equus asinus. Classification (NCBI taxonomy): domain Eukaryota; kingdom Metazoa; phylum Chordata; class Mammalia; order Perissodactyla; family Equidae; genus Equus; species Equus asinus. Next base: position 85,582,510 of record NC_091810.1, on the reverse strand, counting down.
GATTTCCAAGCCCAACCAGCCCAGCAGCTGTCTGTCTCCTTGTACAAGGGGTGCACAACGGGGGACGTGCCCAGGTGGTTTCTATGGTTACCAAATAGGACCCTACAGAAGGGCTCAAAAGAGGATGGGGCACACAAAAAGACACACGCTACCTTGAAGGCAATCTCATTGGCCAAAACCGGAACAGACTGAGAAATGCATACAGAACTAAAGCAAGTAAGTATTGGATTATCACCCATAAAATAAATGTCCATGATTCCATACTGAAATAATTTTTAAATTGCCTAAATAAATGAATGGGGAAGAAGGAACAGCTCTTCCTTACAGAAGAATTCCAATAAATAAATGTAGAGGAAATGAGAAATATTTTTTAAAAATCACTATTAGGCAAACACCACAGTAATAATCACTACAGGCAAAAATCTATTGATGGATGCTCAAATTGGTGTGAGAAAGTTTGAGGAGATAGAATATTTGCATAGTCTCAAAGCATCTCCCTCAGATATTTATTAATTATAAAGGGGAAAACCCAGCAATTTTACAGTGGAGAAACCCAGCAGACAGCACCTCAACCACGCGATCAAGGTTAATTATCACCAGTAATAAGACATATTGACATCATGTGCCCCTGCTATTTATATGCTGAGAAGGTCGCACCACTCTGTGGTATTCCTGCCAAGATCCACAACCTCAATCGAATAGTGAAAAAACGTCCAGCAAATCCCAAAGGACAGATATTCCACAATCTAACTGACCCGTATTCTTTAAAAGCGGCAAGGTCACCAAAGACAAGGAAAGACTGAGGGCCTGTCACAGACGGGAGCAGACTAAGGAGACAGGGCAACTAAGTGTGAGGCGAGGTCCTTACTAGTGGAAGAAGGGGTGAAATTCCAATTAGGCCTGTAGTTTAATTAATAGTAATTAATAGCACTCAAACTAACATTCATAGTACCAATGTTAATTTCATGGTTTCATCACTGAACTATAGTTATGGAGGATGATAACATTAACATTCAGCGAAGCTGAGCGATAGGCACTTTTTTTTGCAACTTTTCTGTATGTCAAAATTCATTTTAAAATAAAAAGTTAAAAAAATATGGCTGTATGTGTAAGTGAAGTAGAAGGTCCTCTAGCCACTGCGATCTGAGGGACACAGGCAGGAGGGCCCTGTCTGCGACATTTTTCTCTCCAGCCTGTCAAGATGTCTGAAATCCCGCCATTCGAGATGCATTACTCTTAACTAAGGTTCTTAGTTCCCAAAGGCCCCAAAACTCATGTGACAGGAATTTATGGAGCACTTTCTATATTCAGGCACCTGCTAGATACTAGGAGTAATAGTGAATATGACAGGCAACACTTCTGTCCCCCTGGAGCTTATATTCAGCCATTAGCATCTTAGTATGAATTGGCTGGCATGCTCCATTTCCTAAAGCAGCCACAAATCAGGGCCCTAAGAAGGGGTCCATTTGAATGAGTAAAAGAGGGGAGGCTACGCTTAGAGCATGGAGCAGGGGCCATTTGGAGAAGGCAGGCCTGCACTGCAGCTTTGAGAAGTTCCAAAATCTGAGCATGGCACTGAGATGAACAAGATGGGGCGCTGGGAGGCAGAACAGCCCCTACTCTAGGCGGGAAGGCCAGCTAAGAATTAAATGCACATGGGGTCTGAATCAAACCTGAGATAATAACAACAGCCAACACCTGGATAGCACTAACTCTGTGGCAGGCACTGTGCTCATGACTTTATCTGTGATAACTCATTTGACCCTCACAACAACACTGTGAGGTGAGGTACTATTATTTCCCCCTTTTACAGATGAAGAAACTGAGGCACTGAGAGTTTAAGAAGCTTGCCCGATGTCGCACACCTGGTATGTGGTGGAGCTGGGCGGTGGACTGGGTGGTTTGGCTCCTGAGTCTGTGCCCCCAAGGCCCATGCTCTCACACTTCTCCCAGAGCTGGGTAAGAGTACCTTGGCACACGGAAGGAAGGAGAGCACCATGGAGCCGGGACCAAGGCCACCGGTGGGTCAAAAGAGGCCAAAAGAAGCTGAGTCTTGTTTTGTATGAGTGCCTACTAGTGTTAGGTGCAATACTCATGTATCAGCCATGGAAAATTCATACTTCTGAGGTACTATCATTCCCATTTTACAGATGAGGAAGCTGAGGCTTAGGGAAGTTAGGTATTTTGCCCAAGGTCACAGAATTCTACTAACAGGTGAAGCCAGGATTTGGCTGACTTGTGGAAAGCTATCACAAATCACCAATGTGGCTGCTGTTAAGTCTCACCCCTGGGCTAGAACTAAATAATCTCTCCCTCTCCCCCTCCCACACACTAAAGTTAATTATTTAACGCCCACAATATACTTGGGTACGGCATTTTGCAGAGCTGAGCTCCTACACGGTGCATGTTTAAATACATTTAACCCAATGAATATTTCAAGGTAATTAATCTCCACAGGGCGGGCGAGCGCTCAGGTTCCCCAGCGCATCAGAACACATCCGAATCAGCTGAGGAGACGATTTGCACTCTGCAGTAGGTTGAGAAAGATTCTCTTGCAGACCTTCAGAGCTGACTCCCTGGTGTTAACGAGCAAAAACGCCGCCACTGACAAGAATTAAGGCACCGCCTAATGGCTGAAAGAATTTTTGCAAGGAGAGACTATGGCTCACAACTCCAGGGCAACAAATCTGTTTGGGGTCTTGTGGAGGAGGTGCCCTGCAAATGTATGCTCTGCGTGCTCACACACACACATATCCTTCACGTGAGTTTTATGTATCAAATGCACATAATCACGGTACGTAGCACTTGTGCTAGCGCATAGGAGTGGGGTGGGGGTGAGAAAGGGTGAGAACTATGGGAAGACATTCACAGGCCCCTGCCTGGGTCCTGTAACTCTTCCGTATCGTGCGTGATACGTTGAAATGACTGCTGAAGGCTTATTTGAGGCCACAGAACTCCATGGAGTTAACAGACCTTCAGTGATTTCCAACCTTTTAGTGTCAAGTCTAAGAACTCTTTGCCTAGCTCTAGAACTGAAGATTTTCTCCTCTTTTTTTCTCTGAAAGCTCTATAGTTTTATGTTTTACATGTAAGTCCATGATCCATTTTGAGTTTATTTTATACAAAGTGTGAGACGTAGAGTGAGGTTCTCTCTCTCTTTTCTTTCCTATGAGGATCCAACTGCTCCAGTATCATTTGTCAAAAAGGTTGTATTTCTTCCATTGAATTGTTTTTGCACTTTTGTGAAAAATCAGTTGGGCATATTTGTGTGCACCTATTTCTGAGTTTTCTATTCTGGTCCATTGATCTATTGGATAACCTTCCTTCAATACCACGTAGTCTTGATTATTATAGCTATATAATGCCTTAAAATCACGTAGATTATGTCTCTGATTTTATTCTTTTTTCAAAATTGTTTTAGTCATTCTAGTTCCCTTGACTTTGCATATAAATTTTAGAATAATCTTGTCTATATCTATAAAATACTTTCTTGGAATTTTGATGGGATTTGCAAAGATAAGTTTGGAGAGACTTGACACCTTTACTACATGGAGTCTTGCAATCCATGAACAAGGTATGTCTCTCCATTTATTTAGATCTTCTTCAATTCGTTTTATCAGCATTGTGTAGTTTTCGGCATATAAGTCCTATACATGTTTTGCTATATTTACATGTAAGTATTTAATTTTTTGTTTTTTGAGGAGGGTTCGCCCTGAGCTAACATCTGCTGCCAATCCTCCTCTTTTTGCTGAGGAAGACTGGCCCTGAGCTAACATCCATGCCCATCTTCTTCCTCTTATCAAGTTGAGGAAATTTCCTTCTATTCTAAATTTTCTGAGAGAGATTTTATCATGAATAGGTGTTGAACCTTGCATCAATTGATATGATCATGTGCTTTCTTTGGCCCATTCATATAGTGGATTACACAGATTGATTTTCAAATATTCTACCAGCCTTTCATCCCTGGAATAAACCCCACTTGGCCACAGCGTATAATTCTTTTTATATATTGCTGAATTAAATGTGTTAATATTTTGTTAGGATTTTTCTAAGTTCATGACAGATACTAGTCTGTAGTTTTCTTTCTTTCTTTCTTTTTTAGGAAGATTAGCCCTGAGCTAACATCTGCTGCCAATCCTCCTCTGTTTGCTGAGGAAGACTGGCCCTGAGCTAACATCCATGCCCATCTTCTTCTACTTTATATGTGGGACGCCTACCACAGCATGGTGTGCCAAGCGGTGCCATGTCTGCACCCAGGATCCGAACCAGCGAACCCCAGGCTGCCAAGGCGGAATGTGCAAACTTAACCGCTGCGCCACCGGGCCAGCCCCTCTTTCTTTCTTTTTTTAAAATGAAGTGGAAAGCGTTTCTTCTTTTTTCTAGAAGAGATTGTGTAGAATTAGAATCAATCCTTCTTTAAACATTTGATAGAATTCTCCAGTGAGACCATCTGGACTTGGAGATTTCTTCCTGGGGAATTTTAAAATTATGAACTCAATTTCCTAAAATGGTCATAAGGCTACTCAAATTGGGTATTTTATACTAGGCAAGTTGTGGTAATTTGGGTTTCTTTTAGGAACTGGTCCATTTCACCTAAGCGGTCGTATTTATCTCGATTTGTCTGTAGTGTTCCTTTATCATCCATTTGACGTCTGCCCTGCCTGCAGTGAAAGCCTGTGTTCATTTCTGATATTGGTAATTCGTGTCTTCTCTCGTTTCTTTCTTTGTTAGTCTTGCTAAAGGTTTGTCTATTTTATTGATCTTTTCAAAGAACTAGCTCTTTGTTTCATTGATTTTTCTCTATTATTTTTCTGTTTTCAATTCCATTGGTTTCTGCTCTTTACTATTTCTTTTCTTCTGCTTGTTTTGGGTTTATTTTGCTCTTCTTTTTCTAGGTTCTGGAGTTGGAGCTTAGATTATTGATTTTAGACTTCCCTTTGCTAACGCAGGCATTTAGTGCTATCAGTTTCCTTTTCTGCTCTCTTTTAGCTGTGACCCACAAATTTTGATATGTTTTGTTTTCATTTTTGTTCGATTCAACGTATTTTTAAAATTTCCCTTGAGACTTCCTCTGTGACTAACTGATTATTTAGATGCATATTGTTTAGTTTTCAATTGTTTGGAGGTTTTCCTCTTATCTTGCTGTTATGGATTTCTAGTTTGATTAGTTGTCATTGGAGAACACACTCCATATTATTTCAAATTCTTTTAAAATGCTTCTTTAAAATTGTGGTTCTACGGCCCAGGATATGGTCTCTCTTGGTATATATTCCGTGAGCATTTGGGAAGAATGTGTATTCTGGTATTGTTTGGTGTTTTGTACTATATATGTTGATTAGGTCCTATTTGTTATTGGCATTGTTGAGTTCATGGAGTTCTATGTCCTGGCTGACTTTCTGTCTAGTCGTTATATAAATTATTGAGAGAGGAATGTTGAAGTCTCCAACTATAATTGGTGGATTTGTCTAATTCTCCTTTCAGTTCTAACAGTTTTTGCTTCACATAGTTTGAAGCTCTATTATTTCGTGCATACACATTTAGGATTGCTGTGTCTGTTTGGTGGATTGATCCTATAATCATTATATAACGTCCCTTTCTGTCTCCGGAAATTTTCTTTGCTCTGAAGTCTATCTTATCTGATATAATATAGCCACTTCTGGGTTCTTTTGACTACTGTTTATATGATATCTTATTCCAGCCTTTTAGTTCCAATCTGTCTATATCATTGTAGTTGAAGGGAATTTCTTGTAGATAGTGTGTAGTTGGGTCACAGTTTTTAATCCACTCTGCCAATCCTTGTCTTTTAATCAGTGTATTAGACAGTTACATTTAATGTAATTATTGATCTAGCAAGGCTTAAAGTTTGCAGTTTTATTTTTTGTTTATTCTGTTTTTCACTTCTCTGTCTTCTTTTTCATGCCTTCCTATGGATTACTTGAACTTTTTTTAAGAATTCCATTTTGATTTATCTACAGCGTTTTTGAGTATATCTCTTTGTATAGTTTTTTTTTTTAGTTGTTAGTCTAGGTATTACACTATATATACATAATATCACAGTCTACTGATATCATTATTTTACCAGTTCAAGTTAAGTGTAGAAACTATACCTCCTTTTATATATTTTAAATATATAATACCTATAATATCTCCACCTATGACATGATTGTCTTAAATATTTCCTCCACATACATTTAGAACCATATCACACCATGGTATGATTTTTGTTTTAATTATCAAACATAATTTAGAAACTTTAAGAGAAAAAGGAAAGTCTATTATATTTACCCACATTTTTGCTTACCATGTTCTTTTTTCTTTCCTGATGTTTCACGTTTTCTTCTTTTATCATTTCCTTTCTGTTTAGAGAAATTCCATGAGCCATTATTTAGAGTAGGTCTGCTAGTGACAAATTTTCTTAGTTTTCTTTCATCTGAAAATGCCTTGATTTTTCTCTCAATCCTAAGGTTTATTTTTCCTGGATATAGGATTCTGGGTTGACAAGTCTTTCTTTCAGCCCTTGAAAAATGTGCTTCTTCCTTTGTCTCCATGGTTTCTCACAAGAAATCTGCTGTCATCCAAATTATTTTTTCCCTATAAGTAAAGTGTTGTTTCTCTCTCACTGCCTTCAAGATTGGTTCTTTGTCCTTAGTTTTCAGAAGTTTGACTGTGATGTAGTCTTGGTATGAATTCCTTTGAGTTTATCATGTTTGGAGTTTTTGCAGCTTCTTGAATCTGTTGGTTTATGTCTTTTGCCAAATTTAGGGAGTTTCCAGGCATTATTTCTTTGAATACTTTTTTTTTTTTAAAGATTGGCACCCAAACTAACAACTGTTGCCAATCTTCTTTTTTTTCTTCTTCTTCTTCTTCTCCCCAAAGCCCCCCAGTACCTAGTTGTATATTCTAGTTGTGAGTGCCTCTGGTTGTGCTATGTGGGATGCTGCCTCAGCATGGCCTGACGAATGGTGCCGTGTCCACTCCCGGGCTCCTATCTGGCGAACCCCAGGGCTGCTGAAGCAGAACACACGAACTTAACCACTCAGCCACGGGGCCGGCCCCATTCTTTGAATATTTTTTCAGCCTTGTCCTCTTTCTTCTCTTCTTCCAGCATCTGATGACACAAATATTCTTCTTTATATCTTTTCTTTGCTGAGACTTTCTTTTTACTTCTCTGAGACTTTTTACTTCTCATTTGCTTCAAGCAAGTTCATAATTGCTCACAAAGCATTTTTATGATGGTTGCTTTAAAATCTTCGTCAGATAATTCTAACATTTCTGGCCTCTTCATGTTGATATCTATTGACTGTCTTTTTCCATTCAGTTTGAAATCTTCCTGGTTCTTGGTATGATGAGTAATTTTCAATTGAAGTCTGGATATTTGGGAATTATTTTTAACTCTTGATCTTATTTGAACCTTCTGTTTTAACTGACTTCCCCTGACACTGCTCTAGTGGTGGGGAGGGTATCTCATTATTGCTGGATACCAGTAGAAGTCCAGGTTCCCCACTCAGGCTCCATTGACACCTGAGGGGAGGGTGGGGGGAGCTCCTTGTTACTGATAGGTGGAGGGAGGAGTTCTAGCTCCCCACTAGGTCTCCACTGATACCTCCCTAGATGGGATGGGCAGGAGTGTCTCATTGCTGTTCCTTGTATGGCATCCACCGACATTGAAGGGGTAGAGGGAAGAGTGGCCTCCTTCCTGCTAATTCTCCACCAGGCCTCCCCTGATACTACCTCAGTGGAATGGAGCGGCACCTCATTACTAACAGATGGGGTGGAAGTCCAGGCTCCCCACACGGTCTCTGCTGATGCTCAGGAGGGGCGGGCCTCCTCCTCAGCCAGTGGAGATGAAGGTTCCAGCTCTGCACTGGGCTTCTCCAACATCACAGCAGCAGAAGCGTTGAGAGACTTCATCACAGTTTCGTGAAGGTAGAAGTCTAAGCTCGCTACTCAGGCTTTGCTGGCATGAGTGGGGTGGGGAAGCAGTTCTTTCTGTGGCGTTTGTTTGGAGTAGAGTGGTTAGCATCTAAAAGTTGTGTCTTTCTAGGCTTCCCCTTTCCTGGCCCACTGGTTAGTGAGAAGGAGCTTTTATTTGGGTTTTGTTTGTGCCCATTGGTGTTTCCAGGTTGCTGGGTTCTTCAGCTCCAAGTCTGGGATATATAGCACCAAAAGGGAATCCAAGGAACTCAGCGTTGTGTCGTTATTTGGGTCCTGAGGTCCCTAGCTGGTCTGTTATACTTAGGGAGAGGAATGGGGAAAAATACATCTACTTTGTTTTCCCGGAAGTGGAAGTCAAGTACCGCTATTTACAAATTTTAACGTCTTGAATTGTTGAATTCTCTAGTCTGTGTCCTGAGTCCTTTTTTTTGCTCACCCCCACCTACTCAGTGACCAGAAAGGACTTCTTGTATACCTGTTTTTGCCAGTACATCTCATTCTTGGGGTAGTAATCATAGAAGAGTTGACCATGAATAAGGCGATGGGGTGAGGAGTTGTAGCACAAAGTCAAAGGGAAATATGAGGTGCAAAAATTGGGTTAATATTTTTTAAAGGTATCATCATTTTAAATACATTATCTATAAAACTCTTGCAAGCTATCCATGAGGTAGATTTCATTATCAGTTTACATTGAAAAGACTGAGGTTGCTAGAGGTGTCAAACTTCCCCAAATTAAGAAGATGACGTGAAGAAATGGAGGCAGCTATGTTTGTCCCCATTATTAGGAAAGCAAAGGTTTTCCCAGAACCCCCACCACAGACTTATACTTGCATATCACTGCTGCAATAACTGTGTTGCCTGGCCGTTCCTCACTGCAAAGAAATCTGGAAAAGCTAGTCAGTGTGTCAAGTGAATGGCAATAAGGACAAGAAGGCTGAGAAGGATTGTCGATCCACCACCCTGCAGGTCTGCCACAATCCGTGACTGTTAACCAGGGGCCTCCTCCACATACAGGCTGCCCCCAGTCCCCAGGGCATCTACTTCATTTTAAAAGGCATATTCAATATGCTTCCATATTTGGAAACCTTAAAAATGAAGAATAAGTTTAAAGAAAATTAAACTTAATATCTACTTGACATCTGGGGATCTGTGAAAGATGTAATGTTCAATATATGAGATGCGAGAATTTTTATATTTAACCAAAGAAGGCATGAGTTTAAACAGCTTAAGAAGCGTGATGTCAGGAAGTAAACACCATGGGCACTATTAGGAGACATTACCTGTATTAGTCAGGGTTCTTCCCGAAAAAGAACCAGTAGGAGAGATACACATATAAAGAGATTTATTGTGAGAAATTGGCTCATAATTATGGAGGCTGAGAGGTCCCACGATCTGCTGTCTGCAAGTTGGAGACCAGGGAAGCCAGTGGTGTAATTCAACCCAAGTCCAAAGGCCTGAGAGCTAGGGGAGGTGATGGTCTAAGTCTCAGTCTGAGGGCAGGAGAAAATCAATGTCCCAGCTCAAGCAGTCAGGGAGAGACGTCAAATTCTCCCTTCCTCCACCTTTTTCTTCTATTCAAGCCCTCCATGGATTGGATGATGCCCACCCACATTGGGGAGGGCCATCTGCTTTACTCAGTCCAAATTAAACACTAATCTCATCTGTAAGCACCTTCATGGACACCCCAAAAAATAATGTTTAGCCAAAGAGCTGGGTACCCTGTGATCCCATCAAGTTGACATATAAAATTAACCGTCACACTACCCAATACCCTGAAAGTTATGGGAACTCTAAAGACCACATAAAGATGAACTGACCACCCTCTTTGTCAGCTTCAACTCACCTATTGAAAGGGGCCAGTGTGTTCTCTGGACCTGTCCAGAGTGAAGTTGCAAGTTGTCAGAAAGAGTTTGGTGACACTGTTATCTGTTCCTAAAGTGCCAGGGAGAGCCCTGGGGTAGGGAGAAAGGGAGACGCATACTGCCAACCATGGCCAGAGCTAAGCGCCTTGTTTGGCTCTGTCTTTCTTCAGGGTCACTTGGCAGCCAGAGTAGTTGAGCTCAGGTAATTTGTGGAAAAGATCTTCCACTCCATGTGATTGCTAATTGCTCAAGGAGCAAAGCACAGTCAAAATGGCAGGCAGATATGAAACTCCAAACGTTGGTGATAACTGCATTTAACCTTTCCTAAAGGAACATTAAAGAGGCATTAATACTTTGGTGGGGGGAACCCCAATGTGTGAAAAAAGAAACAGCAATTGCTGACAGAGTCACTTTCCACCTGAAGGAACTGTGCCAGAATCAATTTCTAATAGGAGGGAAGGGTAATGAGAGTGCATTGTGGATTATAGTCACATTCTATGTCACCTTCTACATCTCTAAAAGCTTCTCTGGACAGACTGTAAATTACCCTGACCTTAAAGAAAATGTTCACACTAACGCTTTGGTTTTTATGAACATTCCACCTGGACAGTCTGGCCTGGCTTTAGATAAAATAAGAAATGAACAGAGAAACCAGCTGAGCCGCCAGGTGCCAAGGGCCAAGCCTGGTCTGATGATTGATTCTGACTGTTTTCTTGCCACTCATATATCTAGAGAGAAAAGAGCATTATTTCCATAAATGATAAGCAAACCCAAGGCCAATTTGGAATGGTTATTTGCTGTCCCAAACATGCTTTGGCTATTGTTAAAATTAACGTGACGCTTGGGGTTTTCCTTCAGGTTTCAAAACTACAGCTGAGAACACCATACCAACTTTTGTTTGCGGGCAGATTACTGGATACTGTGCTAGGCAGGGCTCTTGACTGAAAACAACAGACACCAACTCTAGGTATGTGTCAGAGGCATACTGGCTGGGGAAGAAGACCCAGCCATCATCCCACCACAGGCTCTGTCTGCTCCACACTGCGCTCTGGGCACTGCAGGCACTGTGGGTATCACTGCCCCTGGATCCTCTCCATCAGCACTGCTGCACGTCATGCTCTGGACGAGCCCTCTGTGCTGCTGGACCCCACTGCCAATTATCACCAGCTGACCAGGTCTCAAGATTCAGCTCAAACAGGAGCACCTTACAGGTCGTACTGAGGCCACCTGGCCATGCTTAAGCTCAAGCTGCCGGGGGATAGGGAATTCACCCATATAGTAGGGGTATACTCGGCAGCCAAAACAATACCTACTGTAGATGAGTTAGGAAAAAAATAAAAACAGCTACCCCCATGTGCTGTCTGAATATATATATATATATATGTATGCCATATATATGATATGTGTGTATATACATATTAGAATTTTCTGGAAATTAATCAACAAATATTTATAGATAGCAGGTTTGGGTGTCCTGGTGAAGATCTTATTCTCAACTCCTCAGTAGTAGATGAGCTGGAAATCTTTACATGGGATTTGTACTGTGTCCTTTTCCAGGTGGCCAGGTCCCGGTGATTTGTACCAGTTTCCTGCTCTACACACCTCAACCCCATTACCCACTTCTTCTTGGCTTTTTAACTAAACATTTACTTCTGAACTAGGTGCTATGGAGGAATACAATATAGAGAGAAGGGGAGGAGCTAACATTTACTGAGCGTTCATTTATTATTGAGTGTTCTGGGAGCCTAGTTAACTTAACATCATCCTCTAACAGGTGGGGCTGTTACCTTACAACACCCATCTGGATTCAAGGCTCTGCTCCACCACATATTTTGACCTTGAGCAAGTTATTTAACCTTTGTGACCACCAGATTTCTCATCCATAAAATGGAGATATTTTCAGGGTTGTTCGATGGAGTACCACATGACACATGGCCAACTGTTGTTACTACCTCCATCAGCTGAAATCTAGCCCATTCTCGAGTGTCTCCTCTAAGAAGCCTTCCTCAATCTCCTAAAGCAGATGGTCTCTCACCCTCCTCCTTTTGTCTTTGGTTTTAACCTTCTTTATGGAGCGACACAGGCAGTGAAGGCTGTGGTGAAGGCATATCCGCAGCAGCACCTAACAATGCCTTGCACAAAGTAGGTCTTCTATAAAAAGCCATTGAATTGAAATAGCCAAACTGAATTCTTCATGGCAAACTATCCATTTAACACCCTAAATTTGCTAGTTAGTTGTTTAAATTGCTTTTTCTCCACAAAAAAAGGAGAGATTGTTGCATTTAAAGCAGAGTCACACAAGCAAGCTCTGTGTTCTACATTTAGCATATTATACAAAATCATGACAAAATAACCTTAAAAACATCTTTAGGAACGAGCCATACTGGAGACTGACATACTGCCTTTCAGTAAATCCAATACGGCCATTGTCCCCTTTAATTACTGATTCCAGGGTTAGGACTAGATGACACAGAGCGATTGCATTGAGAGACATGTGATGGGAAAATGGTCTGTTTTTACATCGCAGCATCTCGTTCAGTGAGGGAACAGGTTCTCACTATGGGAGGTACAAAGGAACTGAGGGGTTTTGAAGGAATAACAGATTCACTTCTTTTAGTTTGTGTTCATTCCATGAGAAGGAGAAAGGTACTGCCAATATTATTGAAACTATTTCTTTCTTTATTTCTGAGCTCAAATAGCTGAATTTGCGTAAATGTAAATATATGATGCGATTCCACTACGTAGTCACAGGCTAAGAAGCCCACCCCATCTTAGTTCACTGGTGACTCCTACTCAGGGTTTTATTGTACAAACCAGCTTTTCAGCGCATTGCAAACGAGAGTGGTAGGGGATGAGACAAGGGAATGCATTTGATCTATGGAAAATGCTCTAAAGCTGCGTTAAGAGCCCTCTTCACTGTAATCTTGACTGCTGGAGGATGTGGCTAAATTTCTGGTCTTTCTGCCTTCTCCCCCGAAGCCCAAAGTAAGATTGATGTTCCTCCTTATCCAGGGCTCTTAAGTGGCAGTGCGAGCTTACATTCCTCCTTGATGCCCCGTGGCTGCTCTCTTCCCACGGCCGTTTGTCCCAGCTCCCTATGGGAACATGGCCTTCATGTCCAGGACACAGGGGGAGGGTCCTCTTGTGTGAGCACTGCTGACACCTGCAGGGTGACCATTGCACTGTGTCCTTCATTCTTCACTTGTTTGGCCATGTGGCTGCAGGGCACTAAAATCTGTAGCTAGCCCCCTGCTCTTTTTGCTGCAGTTGGAATTTACAGTGCATCCAATCTTCCATTTTTGTTGCTGTTGTTTTTAAGCAGGCAAAATAATTTTATAAAGTCCCTTCAAAGAGTAATCATCCTAGATATGTTTTTGAGGACATTTTTATTTTCATAATAAGCTCAGCACCTTTAGGACAGAGATGGCACCTTTATATCTGGCTCTAGAACTCTACATGATCCCTAGCACATAATAGCTCATCTGGAAATGTTGTGGAATTCAATTGCATTGTCTACATCATAGGCTTGGTGCTTGGGTTTTTTTTTTTTTAAAGATTTTATTTTATTTTTTTTCCTTTTTCTCCCCAAAGCCCCCAGGTACATAGTTGTATATTCTTCGTTGTGGGTCCTTCTAGTTGTGGCACGTGGGACGCTGCCTCAGCGTAGTTTGATGAGCAGTGCCATGTCCGCGCCCAGGATTCGAACCAACGAAACACTGGGCCGCCTGCAGCGGAGCGCGCAAACTTAACCACTCGGCCACGGGGCCAGCCCCGGTGCTTGGGTTTTTAACATGGGTTCCATGAAGTCTTGAAATTGTATGAAAAAAGTACATGTGTCTATACTTTTTGTCTCCCTTGGGGGAAGATCCTGCTCTACTCTGGGAATACTGGCGACCTCTGTGAACCTTTCCCTCGTATTCTGATCCTGGTGAGGGAGGCAGCAGTGGTGGAGAGAATGGAGGGAGAACTTGAGTCAGATAATTGAACAGAAGCTGTTGGAGAGTCACCGCTGAGAGGTGCTGGGAGAAAATAGGCACATGAAGAAACGTGGGGAAAATTCTTGCCAAATATGTCAAAATGTTATCCTGCCACACCAACCATAGATGGGGTCAGTCTTCATGGGCACTGGCTCTGTCTCCCTTCCTTTAAAAATGTGGCTTTGGTGTGTGCTACTCTTCTGTTATGCAGCTCCTTGCCAATTTACCCTCGACCTCTCTCCTCCATTCTAAATCAGAATAACTTATCATCATTATTGTCTTTCATGCTCACAATCCCTTTATTAAGACCCAATTATAAACTCCCTAGAGGATTCTGGTTTCTGGAAATAGTAGGGTAGGTTATTCAGATCAACACTCTTGCTGAAAACAACAAAAAATACTGCTAAAATAGATTTAAACAAACACCCCTACCTTAAAATAATCAAAGATCTGAAAACACAATAAGGAACTTCTAGGTCACTACCTGGATGAACCTGTTACCGAATGGTAAGAAGACTATTGGATGATCAAGACCCCTAGGGGATCTGTCAATTCGGCTGTGGCCACTAGGGCTAGATGGGCTCAAGTCAAGGCCTGGGGCCCACAGAGACTGAATAGTCTTACAGGACACCTTCCCCAAATTAATACACACGCGGATTAAGGGTAAACCAGGTCTAAATCTGTCTTCTCTGCCCCTCAACCTCAGGGAACTGCAGGAAAGCCTGCTTTAGCAACAAGCAAGGCAGGAGAATTAAAAGGAAAAGGTACAAAAAGTCTTCGAGAAGTCGTGGCCACAGACCACCCTCTTGTGGGTTTATACTGTGGGTACATTCAGCCTGAGTGGGCCAGAGACTTTTAAGCCATGAATTTAGCATGACAAGATCTCAGTTGTTGTTGCTCCCAGGTGCCCAGCAAAACTAAAATAAAGACTCTCTGGAGAGGGGCACATCCAAACTGGGCTTTGGAGTACCCCCATGAATAATCTAAGGACAGTGACCAGTTCTCCAATCAGGATAACCAAGCCTCGAGGGAACAAGAACCAGCCAAACAGCAGAGAGAAGAAATAGATCCAAACAGACTTCAGCTATTAGACCCAGTTTTCAAAACAGTTATGCTTATATGTTGATGGAAATAAATAATGACCTTGAAAATAACTATAAGGAGATTGTAAAATGTTACATGCCCTATCTGAAAAAGAACCAAACTAAAAATCAAAAAGAAAGTAATTGAAATTAAAAACTCAATGATCATATTTGCAACATATTGATAATATAAGGAAGAAATAATGAACTGGAAGGTGGAGCAGAAGACATTATATTGAATGCAGTACAGAGAGAAGAGAATGAAAAGAAATACACAAAAGTGTGTCGGAGATGTGTAGAATACAGTGCGAAATTCTAACTTTGGCATGCCTGGGAGAGACAAGAGAAGGGATAGGACAGAGATTGGGAATTTTTCATAACTGATGAAAGACACCTATTCACAGGTTGAAGAGACTCAGTGGATTTAAGCAGAATAGAATGAAACCCATGCCTAGACAATGCATTATGAAACTGCAGAAAACCAAGACAGAGAAAATCTTAAAGCAGCCAGAGAAAAAAGGCTATCTTCAAAGGAGCGACTGACAATGGACTTTCAACAGTAAGTCAGAAAAGTTTGGGCTGATAACAGCTTCAATGTGCTCAAAGAATTCTGTACACAACCACCAAAAAAAAATATCATTAAAAAATGAATTTGGTCCCTTTTCTTAGTCTGTGGTCCCCTATAAAATTCTCGCCACTCTGATAGAGGCCTGACAAACCCATGTTGATTGATTGTACTTTTTTTTTTTAAGGTTTTATTTTTTCCTTTTTCTCCCCAAAGCCCCCCCAGTACATAGTTGTATATTCTTAGTTGTGGGTCAATGATTGATTGTACTTTAAAGTGATGGGCTGGGGGCCAGCCCAGTGGCATAAGGGTTAAGTTCACAGGCTCCACTTTGGTGGTCCGGAGTTTATAGGTTCAGATCCTGGGCATGGACCTACACACCACTCATCAAGCCACACTGTAGCAGCATCCCACATACAAAATAGAGGAAGATTGGCACAGATGTTAGCTAAGGGCCAATCTTCCTCACACAAAAATAAACAAAGAAATAAGTAAATAAAGTGATGGGCTGGGTGATGACCTCATCAGACTGATGTTTGAGCAAGTTGTAGAACAAGGCCCTGTAATGGCACACAGAGTTGGTGGAAAAGGGAGGAGGGGGTACCCGAGAGGTTGGAAGTGGTTGCCAAAAACGAACCAGGCCTACCGCATAATCTGCCCTACCGTGAAGATAGCTTGTTGGTGGCATGCACCTACTTTGTCCTTTCATTGATTCCTCACCTGTTGACGCGCTAAGGACCAGTTCCTTAACCTTACCTTACAGGCAGGGTTGATACTCAAAATATTTAACAATGGTAAGGTCGTCAATCAGAAAAGATTCCCACTATCAGACCAGATGCGGGCTGTTGCACAAGATTGGGCTCCTGGAGGCCCCTGCGGTGTAAGTTGTTACCCCTTTAGAGGCTAGAATATGGGGAAGCCGGGGGATCTGATCAGCTAGAGTGGTGGAGACATTCAAGGTAGCAACGGTATCTACAGCTGGTATTTAAAGCATGTTTGTTGGCAGTACTAATACATACCAGCTGAATATGAGCCCTGCTCACAGCCCTTCCACCAGGCTCCTTAGCAGCTCTCATCCTTCCTTTGCTCCCTGGTCACTGCCTCACCTTTCTCTCTTGCAACTTTAAACCTTCAAACAAAACTTCTTCTTTCTCTAGTTCTACCTGTAATGCACCTTAGCAGAAAATCCATAGGACAACTGCCTTTCTCAAAACCTGGTTCTTAGTTCCCCTGGAACACTCAGACAGGGATTGCATATTCTCTTTTGGCAAACTGTTCATCCCTGGATATGACTGTATCATTTTGTTGCACCTTAAGTGGGCTTTACAAAAGGAAAATCCAGATTCATGCAGAAAATGAGGCATTTCTTTGTTTTACAGTCAGATTCAAAATAGGCTTCCTTCAAATGACAAGCTCCTTTGCTACATTTTATATTTGCACAAAATAATTTATTTCATTACATAGTATATGTTTATAATTGAAAAGTTAGAAAATACAAATAAAAGCACCTGTAATCTCATTCTGCCTCCCTCAGCTATTGACTGTATTACCTATATATGTATCTATATATGTGTGTGACCCAATTAACTAACGTTGTCTTTATATATAAGCCTTTTCAGGGTAAGTTATATCTGTACTCATTGTCAATATCAGATGTGCCAAGCCATGGCCATATTTAGCAAAAGAAACAATTTTTTCTTTCTAGAGACAATACCTTTATTTGGATTTTAGTGAATGGATCAAGCACTATCAATGTGAAGTCGCTTTGACATCAAACTAAAAGGCTCGCAGTAGTGCAGCTCAATATGATCTGGATTATCATCTTCAGGTGCAAACGCATCATGAGTTCAGAGCCCAAGGACTTCATTTGTAAACCTTGGGGCTTGAACTACATTTGAATTCAAATTCAGTAACACCCTTAGATCAACTTGAGCTGACAAATTCTTCAGAAGAAAGTGGAATAAGGCAATTTGATGGAAATTATACTGTGCAGTGCCTTGTCACTCCAGATATTTCACTTTTACATTAAATTTTTTTTCAATTAATTTAAAGGTAACTGTTATATGCCAGATATCCAGGCTATTTGTCATTATTATTCATTTATTTATATGCAGCACTGTCATTTACAAGGACATAATTCTTAAGGAAACATAATTGCTCTAAACCTATCAACTTGCTTATGTAAAACTTTGTAAAATCTTTTCTCTGGAAAGACAGTTAAGCGTTGGTTGTCAGGAATGTTCACCAGGGACCTCTGCATATCCTGCACACTTGGCCTCTGCTCCAGTCCCCTCACACCCACCAGGCTCCTTCCCCTGAGCCTCAGGACCCTGACGTTTGTATGGTATTGTTGCATACTGAAGCTGCAACAAAAATTTGCTGATTTAAGGTGACTTCCAGAGAAAAAGAGCAAAGCATGCTGTGAATGAAGTAAAAAAAAAAAAAAAAAAGAGTCTATTAGTACATGCTGCAGCCAGTCCCCTCACCCGCTTCGTTTGTCAAGAACATAGAATCACAGACTGAAAAGTCTAAAGAAGCTTGGAGTAGGAAAGGACTCTAGAGCTCATTTTGTCCAACATTATTTGGTAGGTAATGAAACTGAGACCCTGAGAGCTCACTCCACAAGACAACCCTGGGACAGAGAGGTCTCCAGAGCCTGCTGGTCATGACTTACCATGAGTGGTCTTAGCACCCCGCATGTGAAGAACTGGGTATAGAATATCCCGGAGTGTGTAACACTATGGAGGTCACTAAATGACAAACTCCCAAAACTCTACTGCCATGTTCACATGTCCAGCAACTTCCACTATGAAATCACCTCCTTCACTTCATTCAAAGCTCACTTTAAACTGTTTCCTCTAAACATATTTATTAAAGAAATGTGAAGTTAATGCAATTTTTTAAAAGATAAAATTATACCCACACCAAAAACATGACTAAAAATCTGGATTTTTATTCCTTCAGGTAAACAAAAGTGAACAATCTCTCCATTCCAAATCCCGCATCATACTCATCTGGAGTAAATTTGTGTTAAATTTTAAATTCTTGGAAGTAATCATATGAAGGGCATAGCACATTGCAGTCGATCAACGCTTTTGCAATCAGTCAAAGCTTTTGTCTCAAAGTGTTGGGGAACCACAAGCCTCATTCTTCTTGGAAGACAGCTCAGTGGTTCTCCAACTCACTTCAGTCTGTTGATGGTTGGTATGTGATTCTGTGGTCAAAACTCTCACTTTCATTCACTTCATGCAGAAATCCAGCTGATAACCTTAACATTTCCTTTAATAGGGAAAGTAACTGACATGCAATGATGAATCAGTAATGGGGCATGAAGATTACCCTACTTAACATTCTTCCATGGTTCCCTAGAGCCTTCAGAATAAAGTCCAGACTCTTAAACTGGCAGTAATGGACCTTCAGGATATGAGCTTCATCTATCTTTCTAGGCCCATTTCTCAGTCCTCCCCCTTCTTACTCCCTGGCCCAGGCATGCTAAACTACTTTTAGTTCTCTGGAAAAATCGAATTCTCACTTCCCTCCACTTAGAATGCCCTGCATATATCCTTTTGACATTTGTCTGGTTAGTGTCTACTCACACTGCAAAGGTCCATTTAGTTGCATACATCCTTTTGGAGTGTTATCATGAAGGAATTAATGTCAACTACACCCTGAATATGGGAACAATCAACCCACTTTCAGAGAAACATCAACATTTGCCTTTTCATCACTAATCTTTTGGTAAAATAGTTTATATTCACCATGTCCACTTCATCATCCAAGCATTTCTTAATCTCTTATAAACCTGCTTCCCCTAGCATTACTCAACTGAAAATGCTTTTGTGAAGGCTACTAGTGTCCTCATAATCATTTAATTCTTTGGCAATAGTTTTTTTTCCCAAATACCAAGCCTCCTTAGGTTCTCTAAAACCATCTAGACTGCTGGTCACCTGATAATGTTCTCCCCGCCTTTCCTTCTGTGGCATACAGTTTCCCAGCTGTCTTATCTAATTGTCCCTTCTCTGTGTCATTTACTGGCTCTACTTCTTCCTCCAGTTAAAGATACTCCTCTGGGTTCATTAGATTCAAAACATTAGCATTAGGATGCCTCCCATCCCTTAACTCACAGCAAACTCAAATCCTTTGTGTATCCTGTTGACTCTATCTTCTTAGTGAAAAAGGAGGAAATCACAGTCCAGTAAAAAAAAGTATTAGAGATAGATTTGGGTTGGGATCTCAAAGCTGTCACTCATTCTTGAGCAGTATGGCATGGAGTATATTACTTAACCCATTTGGGGGTCAGTTTCTCATCTTCAAGTTGGAGAAAATAATGCCTATCTTTTAGTATTGCTATATGAATTACAGCATGCAAAATGTATATTTCAATGCTGGGTACACAGTAGGCGCTCAATGAAAGCTATTTACTGTTACTGTTATTTCCATACCCACCTCGCCCAAACTTGAATAGTATCTCGCGGTCCCAATCCATTTCTTCATACACATCAACAAAAGGTAAATCCTATAGAGTACAGATATGAACAAGTTTCTTTTCTGGCCTAATGGTTCCCAATTGCTTACTGAATCAGAGCCCAATTCTTCCTTATGTAAGAATCTTCAGGTTCTAGACCCATCCTTCTTCTCCAAGCTTCTCTGTCACTGCCCTTCTAAATGAAAACAATTCTCCAAGGAAACTGGACATTTTCTGGTCATCAAACATACCTTATACTCTTCACCTCAAGGTACAGCTCAAATTCTGCCTCCTTTATGAAACTTGTTACCTCCCTGGCTGGATATTTTATCCTCAGAGTATTTTATTGGTACTTCTCTCTCAGGGTACTCATCTTCTGTCTGGTATTCAGTTTTTTGTGCATAACTGACCTTTCCTGCTTATAGATTGTAACCCCTTTGAAGACAGAAACTAGGTTCTTATTCAAGCTCCTACTCAACCATTTGATAAGTAATGAGGAAAGTATATTTTTGAAAAATACCAACTAGACTTTTCCTCGAGGAATTATTCTCACTTCCTCAACTTCTTATGAAGGGTGGGAATAGAACAGGGAGGAAGTGTGTATACCGTGTACTGACAGAAGCACTGCTGGCTGAACTTCCACTTGGAATTCTCCCAGAAGGAGCAAAAACGCAGGACTGAAACAGCCATCCTAGAAACTGACCAAATAAGACTTTAAGATCTGTTGATCAATTGCAATCAACCTCTTGGGAAGCCCTTTACCAATTTGCTAAGCTTGTCCATACTTCTTTTCCTCCCCAGAGCTATTTTCCTAACCTTCCAGTCTCCTCTAAACCAAAGAGTAAACAGAACATTTTATTTTAAACCCACAGGTGAACACAGAGGAATATTCACACATATAATGTTATTTTATGTATTAGTTTATATTTGAGAATCTTATTTCTTTAAAATGAAGTTTTTTCCAACCAAAATCCAGGACTCAATTCGTGAAGGTGTAATCTTCAGGCAGCACCTAGCATAGTGCTTTGGATATGGTATGAATTCAGTATGTAATGGTTGAAAGAAGAATGAATTTATAGTGCACAACTGCAGAACTTAATGTTGCTTAACTGCAGTGGACGAAAGGAGAAAAGATATAGTCAAAGTGAGCCTGACACCTGGGCGCTCAGTCCCTCATCAATACCAACTGGGTAAACCCTTGGGAGCTTAGTGGCATACAAGGATTTAAGTATCCCTCACTGAGTTCCTTGAGAACAGAGATGATACATCATTTTATTTTGTATCACTTGGTACTGTGCCAAGTCTGAAGGTACTCTCTCAAGTACAAGAGTATCCAGGAATCAGAAACATTGGAAGCTCCACTATGAAGCAAATTAGGTATAGTTCATATTTGTACAATTTTCAACTCTTGTGATCTTCAATTGCTCCATAGAGTAAGTAAAGTAGGTGTTCCGTTATTAGCCTCAATTTACATATCATAACATCCCATCGCTGACACTAAAATCCACTTCAAGATCCACTCTTCTTTCAACTATTGAATATCACAAAAACACAGAATAGTAGGAACAGAAGGATCTTTGGAAATTACCCAATCTAATGTTTTTTTTTAAGATGAGGAAAACCAAGCCTCACAAAGAGGTCACATTAGCAGCAAAGCTCCTACTAAAAGCCAGATTACCTAATACGGAGTCCATCTCTGTCTCCCTTTGAGTATCAGTTTCTACACACATTTATATATACATTTTTCACCTTGCTGAAAATCTAGAGGTCTAAAAAAAGCCCAAGACTTCTCTCAAGCCAGAGGTACTTGTTTATATGTAGCCAGAGGGCAAGTTTTATTTGGCTCACAGTGCTTTAAAAAAATAAAAGTGGGGATGTAGGAGGGCGAAGGGTGATAGGCTAATGCTCTTGCATTTTATTCTGCAACCCCTATGGCACATGTCCTTATTCTAGAGTTCAGCTACCTTAAGAAATATTTTGACGTAGTAGAAAGAGCACAGGACTTTGAGGACCCATCAGTCTGGGATCAAATCCTGACTCTACCACCTACTATGCGGCCTTGGCCAAGAGTTAACTTCTTTGAGTCTCAGTTTCCTCATCAGTAGAATGGAGATTATTCAGATTTAAGTGAGGATTTCGGAGGAAGGTTTGTCTGGCATACAGGCGAAGACTGATCAATATTTGTTAAAATGAATAACGATCGATGCTCAATGAAAGGAGACCATGCAGATGGGGTGGTCCCATCTCCCGGGAGCTCCAGACTGAAGGCTCTGCGTCTCCCTCGACTTCAGGGTCTGAAGCTCAGCCAGGAGTCCCGCCCACATCTCCCCAGCCTCAATCAGCGCCAGGTCCAGGCCCGCAGAGAAGCTCTGGGCCTGGGTCTGCAGCCCATCAGAGTACGGAAGGCTTGGAGCCTTGCTCCGCCCCCTCTCTCCCTCTCCCGCTCCCCAGAGCCAGAGTTAGAGCCTCTGCGACACAGCCCCACGACGGGGCAGCTGCCGCCGGCGTCTGCCAGGAATTGAGCATTTTGTTTTCCTCATCTTTTTCTCTCTCGGTTTTCTGGCTCTCGGCACTGCTCAGCAGCCCCAGGCCACGGTCTTCCGAGGTGGAGGCCACACCCCGCCTCCCCCAGCAGCGCCAAGTTGGCTCTGGGCAGTTTGGCAGGCCGCGTTGCCTAGGGAACTGGGGAGGGGCTTGGGAAACGTAAGCCCAGCGCCGGGTTTGCGCAGGCGCCCGGGCCCTGGCCTACACTATCGCGAGAATCGTCTCCCGGAAGTTCCACGTCAGTCAGTCGCCGGTCAGCGGGTGGTGGGTTTCTCTGGAGCTGCGTCGCGCTTAGCAAGTGAGGGCGTCCGGCCTCGGACCGACGGAGCCATGGTAGGTCCAGAACGTGCGGGAGGGAGCGGGGCCCTATTGGCTAAGGCCTATTCTTGGGGCTCCCGGGCTGGGGGCCACGGTGAGCAGCGGCCCGGGCTCCCATTGCGGCCGCCGCCTCCGGCCTTTGGGGTCCTAGGCGGGTGCGAGCGAGATCTGTGAGGGAGGGACCGGTGGGGCCCAGCGGTCCCGGGTGGTTTAGGGGGCTGTACCTGGAGTTGAGGGGTCCCTGATTCCTCCGGTGCATACGGCCTCTGCCAGAGCTCCTGCGGTCTGCAGCGGGTCTGCGGGGTAGGGAAATACGAGAGGCCGAAGACGTGGAACTCCTGGAAGGCTTTGGCAGAATTTCCTCGTTCTACCCTTAAAATGGTGAAGCTGATCTTGCACTCATGTTGGGCTTGTTCCTGGTATAGCGTGTGCTGACCACAAACGACAAACTTAAGCAGAGAAGCCAAAAAAAAGAAAAAAAAAAGTAAAGCGTATATGGAGTCAAAAGTGGAATTTCGTGTGCTTTGGCATCCCAGCCTGAGTTTCTAGGGGGAAAGGAAGGGTTGGGAAGTTGTTTATAAAACTGGTGTGCGTGCTTTTCTGCATTTGCAAATATAGTGGCTGGTAAGAAAGGCAGTCATGACAGCACTTTTACCATTACCGACACCCTCAAAAATGCCCTGAAATACTTTTGCACAAGAGCATTATAAGAAGAAAAAACCACGATAGTGTGAGAATATCTTTTCCGAAAAAATGTAAGAAAGTATTTTATGTTTAAACATTTTCCTGCCTTTTTTTTTTACAACTTAAAATTAGGTTTGTACAAGGCTAATTGCAGCAGAGTTGGAACTACAATAAAGGTTGATTCCTTGGGGAAATTAGTGAACGTTATGGATACTCCCAGGAAAATGCATAGAGAAACACACAGTGGTGCATAAAATTTCCATGGGTTCACTCACAGACCGTCCCTCCCCCACCCCAACCCAACCTTCCTTGGGTCTCCAGGTTAAGAACAAGACCTCAAGTCTTAATGATATCTGGTTACCTTACCTCTGACCTGCTCTGTCTGGGGTCTGCTGTACTTTCCGTGATGTATGTTTTTGGAAAAGGCCCTTGGATCTGCCTAATTTTGTTTTCTTTTGCAATCTTTACATTTGAGAGTGTATTTTTATTATGAAATACTTCCTTCGTTCTTTAACACATTTTAATCTTTTCTGTGAGATACAAAATGTGCATTTATTCACTCATTTACCATAGAATGTTTACTATGTGCCATGCACTTTGCTACACATTTGCCTCCTAATTCTCACAAGAGGTGGGAGAGTGAGTTATAACTAATGTTTACGGAGTGGTTTCAATAGATCAGGCCCTGTTCTAACTGATTAATGCTGAATTTAATTCTCGTAACACTAAGGGGTAGCTAATAGTATGACCCCTCGTTTACATACATCAAACCTGAGAGAAGTTAAGGAAACTTGCCCACTCATGAATGGTGGAACTGAAATTTGAATCCCACGTGTGTCTTTAGACCTGGATTGTACTGTCTGTCCTTCAACCCCCATGCCCAAGTGTATACGGTGCTGTGGAGATAAAGACGCGAATAAACAATGACCCTGCCCTTATGGAGCATCTGCTCTGGAAAGCAAAACGAGGTGTGTACACAGATGTTAAAGGTTAAAACTAAATCCTGGAGGATCCCATAGGAAAGGATACTTCTGGCTAGAGTAATCAGAAAGATCATACTGGTGGCAGTAGCATTTAAGCTGAGTCCTAAATGCATCTGGCTTTTGGAAGGTGGAGGGAGACATTTAGAGTTGAGGGTACAGTATGAGTGTCTTGCTCATCCTTGTGTTCCAGAGTACCTAGGACACTGTCTCATTCAAAGTAGTCATTTAAATATTGGGAGAAATATAGCAAGAACTCTTGGCTGTGCTTTTTAAACTGGGATTTGTGCACTGGGGATATGTATATGCACTGGGGCTGCTCAGTTCCCTGGCCCACCTTCCTGGAGCATCACTTTTACTCAGTAATCAATCATTTAAAATATTTTTGTATGGTAAAATATACACAGTCATGATTTAGTAGATATTTTATATTTATTTACTAGATGTTCTGTAGAGCAGGTTTCTCAAAGTGTGGTCCGTAATTTCCTAGGAGTCCCCCATAGTCTTTGAGGAGGTCCACAAATTAAAACTACTTTCCTAATAGTAAGACACTATTGGCGTTTTTCACCGTGTTGGTATTTGCACTGACAGTGTGAAAGTAATGGAAGGTAAAACTGCTGGCACGGTACTGACAGTGTGAAAGTAATGGAAGGTAAAACTGCTGACACGGTGTCACCAAATTGTACTGATAGTGTATTTTTCATTGTCACACAATTTTTTTCTTAAAGCCAGTTTCACTTAAGAATGTCATTGATGAAGCAGTAAGAATTATAGTTTTATTACGTCTGGACACTCGAGTACACATCTTTTAAATGTTCTGTGTGATGAAATGGCTACTATACATTAAGCACTTCTGTTGCATACTGTTAAGTTGCAAGCTTTACTTGAAATGACTGAAAAACTGTGGTTGTTCAGACTTTATTATTTGGCAGACATTTTCTAAAAACTGAAAGGTCCCTGACAGTATTTGTTGCCAATAATAAAATTAGAGCTTTCAAGTGAAAACTAGAATTTTAGAAAACTTTTGTCTCTCACTGAACTTGGCAGATTTCTAATACTTAAAGACTTATCAGTTAGCGTAGATGGTGGTATTAATGAACGTGATTTTTTTATACTGTATAATGAAATGTGTCATCAACATTTGGGAGATCTGCTTAACTCAGAGAACCAATGTTTTCCAAGTGACGAATGCATGATGTTACAGACTGAAGCAAGAGTGACCTATCCCTTCAAAATACAGAATAGACCAGTGAATTTTAATGTAACAATGTATAAAAAGTTCATTTATGTGGTTTCAGATTTCGCATTGCAACTAACCTTTAAGAAACTACCACTTGTCAAGTTGTGGTGTGCTATCAAAGAAGAATGTCTACAATTATTTGGAAAAAGTATTAAAATATTCCTCTCTTTCAAACTACATATCTTTGTGAGGCCAGGTTTTTTTTTCATATACATCAACCAAAACAAATATCACAACATCTTGAAGGCCAAAGCAGATATGAGAAACCAGCTGTCTTTTATTGTCAGAATTTAAAGAGTTTTGCAAAAATGTGAAACATTGCCATTCTTCTCACTAAATTTATTTTGAAAATATAGTTATTTTTCATAAAAATATGTTATTTAAGTTAACATATAATGGGTTTTTATTTGAAAATGAATTAGTACATAAATATTTTAAAGTTGCCTCAGTTTTAATTTTTAATATAAATATCAGTAGATATTACCTACATAAACAAAAGCTTGTTGGGGTCCTCAAAATTTTTTAAGAGTGTAAACGGGTCCTGAGATCAAAAAGTTTGACAATTGCTGCTATAAATTTAAAAATTTTAAATATTCTTATTTTTTGTATATATGAGCAAAGAATAGGTGCTTTAGATTTGAAATTGTGTCTACATTTTAGCAAAGTAAAAACTCAGTTGATTCTTTGGCCTGTTAATGCACTGTTTTTAGTTAAGATCCCAAACATTTTATTTGGCATAGCACTTTAATTTTTTTTTTTATGTCGTTTCTCCTTAGCCACTGCGACTTGATATCAAGAGAAAGCTCACTGCTCGATCTGATCGAGTTAAGAGTGTGGATTTGCATCCTACTGAGCCATGGATGTTGGCGAGTCTTTACAATGGCAGTGTATGCGTTTGGAATCATGAAACACAGGTAGAAATTTTTGAGGACTTTATTAAAAATACTGTGTTTATAATCAAAGAGAGAGAATATCGTAACAGAGTCCAGTAGCTATCTGCAGACTGCTTCCTCAAATTGGTACAAAGTATTTTCAGTAAGGAGGAACTAACATTTATAGGGGTATAGCTTGTGGGAGAAACTGTTCTGGACTTGTTATATACAATATTTAAATATTAAATTCTGATGTGGGCAATATTAGCTCTTCTTTGAAATTAAGGAAACTGGCATCAATATAAGATCACTTGCTCTAGATAACATGTTTAGTAGTACTTAATTTTCCATTCAGTGAGTAGTCTAACAGTCTTAAGAATAGGATTTTTAATTTTATTTTTTCCCAAGTGCTCCATGTAATGATATGCAGATAACTTTCAATCAACCATACAAATCATAGATTACATCAGAGAAATATTTGTAGTTTTGATTACACATATGAAAATATGCATTTTAAGATTATCTGCCTTAGGGGGCCGGCCCCGTGGCCGAGTGGTTAAGTTCACACTCTGCTTCGGCGGCCCAGGGTTTCCCCAGTTTGGATCCTGGGTACGGACATGGCACCACTCATCAGGCCGTGCTGAGGCGTCGTTCCCACGTAGCAAAACCAGAGGCACTCACAACTAGAATATACAACTATGTCGGGGGGCGGGGGGGGGAGGAGGAGGAAGGGGAGACGGGGGAGGGGAGGGGGAGGAGGCAGGGGGGAGGAGGAGGGGCGGGGGGAGGGCTTTGTGGAGAAGAAGAAGAAGGACAGAAAAGGAGATTGGCAGCAGATGTTAGCTCAGGTGCTAATCTTTAAAAAAAAAGATTATCTGCCTTAAATGTTTGTTTTGTTCTCTTTCATCTGAGTAAATAATGTATCCTTCAAATTAGCTTATTTCATATTTTCCAATCTTCCTTGACCATCCTTAGTCTTTTTCTTTCAAAGTGCAGAACATATAGTAAGCACTATCCCGTACAGTTATGTATCTACTTGTAAGGTAATTATCCTCAACATCCAAAGGTAAGTTCTTAAAATCCAGGTAAAATTCACATTTGAGGAATTTAAGATGGCAGAAATAGGCTCAGGGAACCAAGGTCAGGAGTAAACCTAAAATGCTCTTACAGTCTTATCTCACGATAATGAAACAGTAATGACAGCGCAGGAAACCAAGACCCCACCAATGACATTTTATATACATCAACACTTTGTTCTCCACTGTATCCCAGTGTCCATAACATTACCTGACACGTAGTAAGTGCTCAGTAATTATTTGTTGGACTAATGAATGATAAACATTCCATTTATCACTATATCAGTGTTTCAGGCTTTCTGTCCTCTGCAATTTCAGATCTTTATCTTATGAATTCCTTTTGCCTTGATGCAGATAACATGCATGCTAACTACTTTTGTTTTTTTTGGTCTACTTCTCCATCCAAATATCTAAAACTTTTCTGATTTTATGCTTAACAGATAATGTTGGTGCCTCTCCCACCCCACCACCCTTCCTAATTCTTCCTGCGGATCCCCTCTCTCAACTCCATTTAGATTGCTCTCAGCTCTGTCATTTCACTGTTGTATGTTCTAAAGCCCAGGTGTACTTCCCTTGTCTTTCTCCAGGCTTTACCGTGACATAACTCTGCTTTATCTGGGTCATCCACTTCACCTTCTGTACCCTCCTGGGCCCTCCTGCAGGGCCATCTGCTTCCCCTTTCATAATTCATCTCATTGGTAATTTCTTGTTTCATTTCTTTCTTTCCTTCAAGAATGGAGGTTCTGTGAGGACAGGGATTACCATAGTCTTATTTCCCACTGTTGCTCCAAGCACATACCTGGCAGTTAGGCTCATAGTAGATATTCAGTAAGTCGTTGAATGGTTGATCTGTTTTAGGTTATCCTGCTTTTTTTCCTCTGCTTATCACCAATAAGAGTTACTTGCTGCTCATGTATATTGAGAGCAAAATTCTTGAAAGAGCCAAAAAGGTTTTTGGAAGTAAATTCAAATGTACTTGAATTTCAAATAAGGAGATACTATGTATTCTTTGAGGTGGTAGGTGCAGTGGTTGAAGAATCAGTATGTTAGGGTGCTGACCTGGTGGCATAGTGGATAAGGTCATGTGCTCCGCTTTGGTGGCCCAAGTGGGTTCGGATCCCAGGCGCAGACCTACACACTGCTCATCAAGCCATCTGTGGTAGTATCCCACATACAGAGTAGAAGAAGATTGGCAACAGATGTTAGCTCAGGACTAGTTGTCTTCACACACACGCACACAAAATCAGTGTGTTAGAATTTGAAGCCATCTTGCTAATTAAATGATGTAAGCAAGCCTTTTAATCATGTTGAGTCTCAGTTTACTTATCTAAAATGAAGATGCTATTGTTGCCTTGCCTACATTACAGGATTGTCAAAAGGATTAAATCATATAAAATTGTGTATGAGACCTATAAGTTACCATACACAGGCGTTAGTCATTATTTTCCTAATTTACACTGGGTGTCTGTCTGTTGAGTGTGTAGCGTTTCCTCCTGTTTAGATTGTTTAGCTTCTAGAGTGCGGAGACCCTCTCTCTTGTCATTTGTTTTTGTATCAGCCGTAGCACTTAACATGGACTTGAGCTATGACTGTTTGTTCTGCAGCTGCTTCGTTTTTACTGCTCAGCAGATCCCTGGATTTGTTGGCTCCTCGTGGGCTTTCGTGGATTTGTCTGTCGTCTTATAGATTGCACGTTCTGTTGGCTCTCAGTGTCTATATCATAGTCAACTAGTAGTGATTGTACAGGTTGGAGCTGATGTCCCCACTTATTCAGCCTTTGTCTGAAGAATCCTTGAAGTCTGGCTTGGGAAGCCAGAGTAGGCTCAACAGTTTTTATGAACCAGTCTCTTCTCCTTTTATTTAGTGCACATGGTTAATCAGTCAGTAAGACTGTGCTGTTTTCATTACTCTCTGGTACAAAAAGAGAGATTGAAGAGTGGTTTTATTTTCAGAATTTTAAAGAACAAGGCATCAAAATGGAAGGACAGAGATGTGTTCATCCCTGCTCTTTCTCAGAGGGTCTCCTAGTTTTCTGCCTTTATCCTGTGTGTTATTTCATTCCGAGCAGCTTGAAGGCACATCTTAATCACTGTGTCTCATACTTCACTAAAAAAGAGATGAATAGTGTATGTATGGAAGCGTATTGCTAAAGTGTACAAAAGAATTGTATCTTATTTATTAGTTTATGAGTTTACGGGTTTAATTTTAAAAAGAAGAACCTAAGAGCTAATTTATTCAACAAATACTTGTTACACTCTGGTTGTTTGCCAGCCACTGTTCTAGGCTCTGGGAATACACTGGTGAACAAGATTCCTGTCCTCAGGGAGCTTAGCAGGAAAGATTGCCATTAAACATGTAATCACAAAGGTGCTGCGTTGTGAAAGGGGAGTGTATGGTTCTGTGGGTGGGTTTTCAGGCAGGGCGGACAGGAGCAAAGGTAAGGCTGGGAGTAACCAAAGTGAGGCTAGAGAAGTAGGGAAGGGCTGGAACACAGAGGGTTTGGAAGTCCATCTTGTGGACATTTGCTTTCTTTTATCTTTTATAAGTTTTAAAATTTTGAATCTGTTAAAGAAAAGTTGATTGGTCTATTTTTTTTTATTTGATTGTTGGGCTTTCGTATTTTAGCCTGAGGATATTTTTAAATTAGAAGTGATCTAAATAATTGGATGTTTTAAATATACCAATAGATTTTTGAGTTATTCTCTTATAACTCAAAGTGTATATTTTTGTTAAATTTGAAAGACACTGGTGAAAACGTTTGAAGTGTGTGATCTTCCTGTTCGAGCCGCCAAGTTTGTTGCAAGGAAGAATTGGGTTGTGACAGGAGCGGTAAGTAATATGAATTTCTAATTCCATTTTCTGAATCGGTCAATGATTATGTAAATGAGCTGCAAAATTTTGATTCTTGATTTGTTTTGTTAATTAGTACAGTATTTGGACCATGGACTTTATACCTTGAGCCTATTGTATACTTTTTTGTGTAACTTACTTCATAACAGTAATGATGGTTTTTAAATTTCCATTTCTAGGATGACATGCAGATTAGAGTGTTCAATTACAATACTCTGGAGAGAGTTCATATGTTTGAAGCGCACTCAGACTACATTCGCTGTATTGCTGTTCATCCAACCCAGCCTTTCATTCTAACTAGCAGTGGTAAGAGATGACCCCTTTTGATCATGGATGTCTCTTTGAGTAATTCATTTTCATTCAGTGAGACATGCAATTCTTTTATTGCTGTTACGAGTAGAGTTCTAATACCAAGCAGCCTTTAAACTCTTTAAATCCATTAATGTGCTATCAATGCTGCTTGCTTTTGTATTTTAATGAAATATCAGCTCTGCTTAGGATTTTGTGTAGCAATTGCTCCAGTTCCTGTCGAGAAAGACCGACCTGAAGGTCTAGATGCTTAAACATCTGCCGAACAGAAAGCTAATTTACATGCTGATGAGTGAGGTTTTGGCAGATTGCCATATACCCTACTCAGTTTTATCTTTATATTGAGACTAGTTTGCTCCTTGGTATTATGTATAAAACAGTGGTCTTTTGGAGGGCACTTAAAACGGATTGCACTGAATTGGTAATAGCTTTTTGAAAATTTTTTTTTTTTTAAAGATTTTATTTTTTTCCTTTTTCTCCCCAAAGCCCCCTGGTACATAGTTGTATATTCTTTGTTGTGGGTCCTTCTAGTTGTGGCATGTGGGACGCTGCCTCAGCGTGGTTTGATGAGCAGTGCCATGTCCGCGCCCAGGATTCGAACCAAGGAAACACTGGGCCACCTGCAGCGGAGCTCGCGAACTTAACCACTTGGCCACGGGGCCAGCCCCTTTTTTGAAACATGCTTATTCCCTAAATAGTCATTGCCATCATTTTCGGTCATACTTAGACTCTAATCAAACTCACGTTCCTCTTTTGTCCTTCTGTAAAGCCCACTGAGTCTTTCTTAAATTTTTTCATGAAATTTTTATATTTGCTGTTAGTAATTTCTCTATTTTATCTCTACTCTTCTGTAGAGAGTTAAGTTTATTCTTAGAATAAATAAAGATTTTGAAAAATCTGTGAAGTTCTGATTCTATTTCTGTAAGTCATGGAATGTGTGATTTGTGTTAGATTTGCTGCCTTAAAAGGCACAAAGACTCTGTGCCTTAGTTCTGAATGAAATAAATAGAAATTGCAACTAACTTGAGCCTTTCTTTTGGCCTAGATGACATGCTTATTAAGCTCTGGGACTGGGATAAAAAATGGTCTTGTTCCCAAGTGTTTGAGGGACACACCCATTATGTTATGCAGATTGTGATCAACCCCAAAGATAACAATCAGTTTGCCAGCGCATCTTTGGACAGGACCATCAAGGTAGGCTATCCGCTGTGTGTCAGCTGTGATTGTTGGTGGAATGTAGTTGGTTTAGGTATTTTACTACTGGCTGCCCAGAAAGTTATTCCTATCTTAGACGTTTCTCTCAAAAACTCAAAATAGGACTTCTCATGTTGATCTAGAAGGGCATATTCTGTTTAGAAAATATTGTGGCAACTCGGTGCTTTTAATGAGGGAGTGTTTTCCCACGTGGGAACAATAAATTGTAAGACTTTTAAACCTCTCCAAACCCAGAATAAGAAAAATGCCACTATCTTCTCCAGATTACTGTTTCCTCCCCTTTTAGTGTATTCGTTGTTGACCTCTCTGCTGATTATTAATCAATTTTATATTTAAATTTCATCTGCCTCCATTTTCTTTTTCTTACTCCATTTCTCCATACTGCTGCCAGTTACCTTTCTAACATAGGATCCCATCTTCTCAGTTCCTAATCTAAGGATAAAGGCCAAATGCCTTGGTGTGGAATACGAGAGTTTCCAAGAGCAGCTTCAGCTAATATATTATGAGACATCGCCTATCACCCTACTCTACTCACCTTTCTCTAGAGGTGCCATGAATGTTCACAGAACCTTCCCTTTTCACCTGTTCCCTCTGCCTTCAGTACTCTTCATTCTCCCTTTTTGATTTATTTTCCTCTGGAGAACTACTCATCTTTCAAGGCTTAGCACAATTATTTACTCTCAGAAGCTCTCTTTAGACATCCATTTCACCTCTAGACAGAGCTGCTCAGCTCATCCCATTCCTTTCACTGCTTTTGCCTCTATTGTGGCTTCTCGGTGAATAATAATTAATGTGTCCCTGGAAATCTGTATTCCCCGAATGTTTGGGGCAAGAACTGTGTCTCCCCATCCCCACCCCAACAGACACTCAGTAGCAGGCGGCACAGTGCCTTGCTTGTACTAGATGCTTATACATGTTGCGTGAGTGCCGTCCTATTCCTTTTTCCATTTATAATATTTCAAGTATCTCTGTGCATAGATTTAAAATTATATACTGCATTAACTTTTGCTTACATGTGTATGTTTACCTTATATTAGTTTTCCTTTAATATAAAATATTAAAAGTTATGTCTGACAGTTATTATTAAATGTTATATGTCTGAATATCTTAGGGTTTTGACCTTACTTTTTTTTCCCTTTTATTGGATTGTCCTTGCCTTTGACATAGGTTGCAAACTTTGAAATTAGTTTTAAACTTTCTTCACTAAATTAGGTATACCTTGAGAACAAGAATTGTTTTATCTTTGGCTCTAGTAAAGTTTGTCGTATACAGTAAGTGGTAAACATTTGTTTACACATCTTTATACTCCCCACAGGGCCTCTGATGTGGTAGGCACTCAATAAATACTTGTAAAGATAAAGTTCAATACCAGTACTGTGGTATGTTTGACTACTTTTCCTATTTTTAATTTTTTAATTAAGCAGTACTTTTCTCCTTGTAATACATCTTATTAAATCCACTTTCATTAGCTTTATATTAAATCCTTCATAAAATCATTTCCTACCCTTAAAGGAGTGTTTCTCAAAGTGTAGCTTGTGAATCTTCTGGGGTATCTCTTAAAAATCTGTATTCCAGAGTTTCACTGTAGATCCACTGAGTCATAATCTCTAGAGAGAAAGTCTAGAAATTGGCATTTTCAGAGAATGTCACAGTGATTCTGCCCCCTGGAAATTCAAGTAAAGTGAGAAAGAGCAAAAATAAATGAGTGAACACAATGAACGTTCTTTAGTTTCTGTCTCCTGGGCTCTGGCGTTTTATGTACTGTCGGAAGTGGTGGCACCGCCTTCCGAAATGCGAGGCTGCGTATTGACTGCAGTGCTGTTGCTCCCTGAAGGTGTGGCAGCTGGGCTCCTCCTCACCAAACTTCACTCTGGAGGGACATGAGAAAGGCGTGAATTGCATTGATTACTACAGTGGTGGTGACAAACCATACCTCATTTCGGGTGCAGATGACCGTCTTGTTAAAATATGGGACTATCAGGTACAGTTTTTTCTTAGCCTTACTTGACAGATGTTAGGCATGCCTCTCACTGTTTCTTACAGGACAGTTAAAACTTGGGTTATGGAACTCTGTTCGTAGAATAACAGCCTAAGGCCTCAGTATTCTCACCTAAACTGTGGTCCCAGAATGCTCCAGAAAAATGAAAATAAATGCCTGTCACAATTTTAAAAATAAAATGCCATCATATTTATTTTTCACTTAATAGTAAAAATTAGAAATTTTAACACTTTAGTTCAAATGAATTCTTACATCCTCTAGTATCCTCATTGGCAGACTTCCATTTATATTTGAAACCTAGCGAAGCAATGAATATTGTCAGAACATCGCCACGGTACAACCATTTTGCCATATAGACCGTTGTAAACCTACTTGTGAAGTCTTGTTACAATGCTTTTGATTTCTAAGGTTTTGTTAAGTTTCTGGTTTTTTGTTTCCCACATCAAAATTTCCACAAGCAGTTAATAAAATGAGGCCTAGAAAACCAATTTTACTTAGAAAGTTATTCAAATGTGTATTTAAATACAGAATAAAATTATTAAAGACATTATCCTAGGAATTTGGGGGGGAAATATTCAGATGAAAACCAGATCTTTTCTTGGGGGGCAGGATGCATTTTTTTCTTCTTTAAATGTGACAGTTGCATTTACTTTTGCTATCAAATAATTAGGGAAAATATGCACACAAGATAATTCTATTTCAGAAATTTCTGTATTAAATTCTATTTAGAGTGTCATAACCACTATCATAATGTATCTGTGCTCTGGGAAAATAAAGGATGAGTTACTTGTTTTTCACTAGTAAAAACATTTTCTGTGTCTTGATTACAGAATAAAACATGCGTACAGACACTGGAGGGACATGCCCAAAACGTGTCTTGTGCCAGTTTCCATCCTGAGTTGCCAATCATCATCACAGGTTCAGAAGACGGTAAGTCAGAAATGCATGCTTATTCCTCTGCTTATAGTTACTAAGTGGATATTTAAGCCAGGTAGTGCCGTGCATTGTAATTGGAGGTTTCCAAAGATTTTGATATTTTTATTAGATTAGAATATTTGAACTGTCAAAGAGTAAAGGGACATCATCATCATGATTCTAATGTGTTTTGATTCTATTACTTAAATAAGAGGATACCCAGAAGTCCTAGAGAAAAATTGAAAAAGCCTGTGCTTTGGAGTCTAAAAACCTGGAGTCAGATTCAGGCTTTGCTACTTCATGGATGTGTGGTTTGGGCAAATTATGAAATGGGAGCAGACATATCCACCTCATAGGATTGTAGTGAAAGGATGAGAAGAAATCACAGGTATAAAACCTCTGGCACATAGCAGGCATCATACCCAGGAAACCCCGTCATTATTTCACACTTAAAATCACATTTCTTAGCTTTAGTTTCTTATACATTTTCTATTATTAATTTATTTATGTTGCTGCATAAAATCACTTACAGACTATAGATCAAAAAATTAAGCTTCCAGGAGGTGTTTTCTGTTTGAATATAGAGATTTCCATGTGGCTAGTTCACCTGACACAGTTCATTGTTGGATGTTCAGATCAACGGGAGTACTCACATTGTTCTTTTTAGGAACTGTGCGTATTTGGCATTCAAGTACCTATCGCCTCGAGAGCACATTGAATTATGGAATGGAGAGGGTGTGGTGTGTGGCCAGTCTGAGAGGGTCCAACAATGTCGCTTTGGGCTATGACGAAGGGAGCATCATTGTTAAGGTAATCTCTGCTTGTCCTCTCTCTGAGGACATGGATGGAGGGACGCAGCTTTTCTTGTATTGTAGTGCAGTCATCTTCCACGTCACCAGTTCTATTAAACTGGTGGCACTTCCTTCATTAAGCACCAGAGATTAAGCACTGGGAGTTTAAAGTGAAGGAAAGGAGTCTCTGTTAAATGAACATAGAAAGTGTTTATTTTGTTGTGGTTTTATTTGTGTTCCTGTTCATTGCTGAGAGCCATTTGTCATTCTTCTAGCTTGGTCGGGAAGAACCTGCCATGTCCATGGACGCCAATGGAAAGATAATTTGGGCCAAACATTCAGAAGTCCAGCAGGCCAACCTAAAAGCAATGGGAGATGCTGAAATTAAAGATGGAGAAAGGTTGCCACTGGCCGTAAAGGATATGGGCAGTTGTGAAATATACCCTCAGACTATTCAGCACAATCCCAATGGGCGGTAAGCCATCGCCAGAATCTTTCTCTGAGCTTCTGAGTATGTTAGAGCAGGGTCTGCATATCCATAGCATGTGTCACCCTGCCCTACGGGGAGCGTTCCTCATGAGCTTTTGCCCTGGCCTCACAATCCTTCTCAGCACAGCTGCACGCAGCCAGACGAGTTGATCAAGTCGGCGTGCAAGGTGAAGCATTGCCTTCCTAGCCTTGTCCCACCAGACAGTTTTGAACAGTTAGATAGTTCTGTATTTACCTTTATTTCAGATGTGTTGGGTTTGTGTCCTTGTGCTCCTTTGAGGGCAAGGATCATGTCTTATCCTGAGTCTTAGTGGGTGCCCTCTAAATACTTGCTAATTCATTTGCTCTTAAGAAGAAAAGCCGATTCTGTGGTATGTGTCTTTTGAAAAAGTTTTGGGCTTGGTAGTAATTCTGCTTCTTAGCTCTAATTTGAACCATCAGTTCTGCTTCTCCCTTAAGATTTAGAAAGCACCAAATATCTTGTGAGAGAGGAGTTTTGAGCACAATGAGTTTAAACCTGTGGAGCTTTAAAAATTATTTTACAGATCTTGGCATTTTGTAATGCCATCCTGCGTATTGAAAAAGACAAAGTATATAAACCAAGTATGCCGCCTCATTCAGTAAATGGTATCCATAATTATTTGTAATATAATTTTCTTATGAAGAGTAAGAATATATTATATATTTTTTCCCTTAACGTCATAAAACTTTTTTGCTGTTTTACATTTTACCTTTAACAATCTAATAGCAGCCACTACAGTGTTATAAATTGTACCTTTGAAGAGAGTTGTTTTATGTTTATTGAGAAAATTTTATTTGTGCAGCATTCTATTTTTACTCTTTATTTGAATGTTAAAATATTCTATTTATTTTGATAAATTTAACAGTCATTAAAAACTGGAGTAAGGTATTTTTAGTCATTTGAATGATCAGCTTTAAAATGAAGATAATCTTGCAACAAGGTAGTGGCGTCTTATGGTGTAAATGGAATAAGCAAAGTGCTCAACCAATACTAGTTGAGTTATTGGGATCCTCCTGTGCATCTCCAGCCCCCTCACCTTCCTCTCCCAAGTCGTCTTTGTTTATATGAGGAGGCCATTGCAATAACACTTGCAGCAATAACCCCATCTTCGTAATTTGCTTTTGGAATTGTTGGGTGGAATATTTGTGTCTCGCTCCGAATTCAAAGAAATGTATTACTTTAAAAGATATTAGATTCAGTTGTAACAGTCAACTGAAATAACATTTGTCATTGGAAATGTTTTACCCTAAGGATGAATCGTTGTTTCTTAACTTCTACATGTCATTGGTCCTCTGTTCTTCCCTCCCTGGCTTCTGTGATTTCTAGGTTTGTTGTGGTGTGTGGTGATGGCGAGTATATCATCTACACAGCAATGGCATTGAGAAACAAGAGCTTTGGGTCTGCGCAGGAGTTTGCATGGGCCCATGATTCTTCAGAGTAAGTTTTGGCCATGTGATACCCGGCTGGCCCTGATTGCAGGGGCTGTACTGTGCGTGGCTGGATTAACGAGGCTCCCGAGGCTCAGTGTAGACTGTGCTTCTCTGTGTTGAAGAGCAGTTCTCACCAGGAATGCCTGTTGGAAGATCAGAGTCAGAGGCAGCTGTGCAGTGAGCTGCCTGTGCCCTTTCTGTCTTCGTGTTGAGCTGGCTCCTTCACACTGATCTAATTATCCTGTTAAACTGGGGGCCCAGCATCCATTTTCTTGATGGAGCCTGTGCAGGGCCTGGTGCCTGTGGGCTCAAGACAAAGTAGGCCCTCCCTGTGCCCTGGCGTTCTGAGATGCTGCTGCCCCTTTCTGAGCTAGTTGGGAGAGACGCTGTAGTTTGATGTCATCTTGATGAGAACTTCATTGAATCTTTTTTAAAACTCATTTTCTGTGATGTTACCCCTTCCCCCCTGCAATTCTTAACAAAATTAATTCTGTCTGAATTCAAAATGTTCTTCTCATTGAAAATGGG
Organism: Equus asinus; assembly: GCF_041296235.1. Classification (NCBI taxonomy): domain Eukaryota; kingdom Metazoa; phylum Chordata; class Mammalia; order Perissodactyla; family Equidae; genus Equus; species Equus asinus. Next base: position 85,544,362 of record NC_091810.1, on the reverse strand, counting down.
AAAAATCATTTAACTCTGAATTGTTATACTAGATAGACACCAAGTGGCTCCTTTTTTGATTCCTTCTTGGTGCAGGTAATAAACATTAGGGCTGTGGTTTTTTCAGACCACACAAGTGAATTACGTCTTCAGTTTTCTTAGTTTTGTTTTCCCCATATTTAGTATTGCCCCCACCCTGAACAGTGGGTAACTTGAGCCTCGGCATTGTGTAATAAGATGCATGTTTTTAGAATTTTTTGACAGTAAGATTTACTGAGAGGTAAGAAATTGTTTGACTCTTTTCATAAGTTTCCTAAATATACTCATATGTGCAGTTCCCTGTGCTAAAAGGTACTTTGTTATTGTCTTAAGTAAAATTACAGTTCCTGATTGCCTTCCCTCTCTCAGCTTACCTCTCCCTCTGTTTTGATAGTTCCCTCTTTCAGCCTTATCCAGCCAAGACCCTGATCAGCATCTTTCCTGTTTTGAGCAAAATACTCATCAGATCACGTCCTCAGATGCTGCTGAATATCCTGCAACAGCCATAGCCCCTCTTTTCAAGGCAGAGGCCTGAATGTACGCAACTTTTTAAGTAGTTGCCAAACATGGCTGACTAGTGAGCCACTTATAAAAGTTTTTCTTTATTTTTAAATTTTCTTTATTTTATTGTGGTATACTTTATACAAAATAAAAGGCGCTATTTTAAATGTAAATTTCTATGAATTTGGACAAATGTGTATAATCCGTAACCACCAGCACAATCAAGATACGGAACATTTCTGTCATCCCACAAAATCCCCTTGTTTCCCGTAACAGTCAGTTCCCCACCCCTGCTCCGTGGCCCCAAACACTAATCTGCTTTTTTGTCACCAGGTAGATAAGATTTATCTTCTTTAGAGTTTCATATAAACGGAGTTGTACAGAATATGCTCTGTGTCTGGCTTCTTTTGCTCAGCATAATGTTTTTGAGATTCATCCGTGTTGTTTTATGGATCAATAATTGGTTCCCTTTTTTGCAAAGTAGTATTCCATTGCATGATACCATGACTGGTTTAATCCCTCACCGATAAATGGATAATTTGGGTCTTTTTCAGTTTCTAATAGTTCGTGAGGCCTGGTAATTTGTGTAATACTGTGAAACCCAAAGTTTGTTATTCAAGTATATCTGCAGATATTTCTAACATTTGGTGGAATTATGGTTTAGTATATAATATGCTATGTTTGCTTCCCTTTTTTCTCCTAGATATGCAATAAGAGAGAGTAACAGTGTTGTAAAGATATTTAAGAACTTTAAGGAAAAAAAATCATTTAAACCAGATTTTGGAGCTGAAAGTGAGTGTTATTTATCTATGATACATTTTTGGAAGCTTTCCAATGGTTCAAAAACATCTAAACAAAAATTTTTCTTTGTTTTTAGGTATCTATGGAGGCTTCTTATTGGGGGTCCGATCTGTAAATGGCTTAGCTTTCTATGACTGGGACAACACCGAACTCATACGCAGAATTGAAATTCAGCCCAAACATGTGAGTTTTCCCTCCATTGTTACTTTTGAAATGTGCATCTTTGTGAGCAGCTCTGGGTCCCTGAGACTGAGAAATGTCCATGTACTCTGCTGTCCCTGTTCCTTTGTGTTGGACACGGTGCCATTTACTTCAGGATTGCTCAGAAAATCAGAGTTGTGGTATTTGAATGAGGCAGTTGACATTGGGTATTTTGAAAAGTATAAAAAGTTATACAAATGCCAGGCGCCATTCATATTTCAAATGGCTTTTGACAGAGTTAACAAAAGCATGCTTTGAAGAGAAGTCAGGGAGCTCTTGACTTGGAAAGGCCTGAGGGGCTCCCACACAATTCAGAAAGCCTTTTTATACTTTACTAAGAACGGCTGTGTAAACTTCAGGTACCTGTCTCCAGTGACAGAATTGTCTACCTTTACCACTACTTGCTGCTTTGACAGCCTTAATTGTCAGGAACTTATCTTTGGAGACAAACCCACCTCCCTGGAGTCCTGCCTCTGTCTGGTGGAGCGTGCATGCTCAGCGCAGCCAAGCGCCCTCAGCAGGGCACAAACTGGCTCCTGAGCGGTGAAAACAACGGGTTCTCTTTATTTGTAAAGCATAGTTATTCATATGGATATCCGTGTTATGGATATATATGCCACATTTGTGTGTATATGCATAAACATATGTATAGTATCTGTGGTACTAAAATTTTGTAGAGGAGGTGCTTAGGAAAAAAATGCCTGAAAAGCTTCCTGGGGGGTGTAATAATGAAAAAAAAAAGGATGAGAAATACTATTCTAGAGTAATAGGGAATAAGCTCCTGCTCTGCTAAATTACAGCCCATCCGTGTTTACTGACAGCTCTCCTCCTGTCTCCCTTTGGTCTTTCCATTTCTAGACTAAATAGAACAACACTGCCCCGTCCACCCTCCCAGATACATACACACACATACATAGACACTGCATAAAACTAAGTACGTACTTACTATCTTAATATAAGATGATAAATCTTGTAAGAAACAAAGTGTACACAGTTTCTTCTATCCACTCAGAAATCCAAAGTCATTTGTGTTTTTGTTTGTCGTGTTGCAGATTTTCTGGTCTGACTCTGGAGAGCTGGTCTGTATTGCCACCGAGGAGTCATTTTTTATCCTTAAGTATCTGTCAGACAAAGTCTTGGCTGCCCAGGAAACACATGAGGGAGTTACTGAAGACGGCATTGAAGACGCCTTTGAGGTGATTGTATCAGTGCAACTTTAGCTTTGCTGTTAAATGATTTATAGTCTTAGAACTTCACTGATTTTAACATTTTATTATGTTAGATTTGAAATCAAGTATTTAAGGAGTTCTGGTGAAGTGTGAAAATTATAATCTTGTCTCAAAGATCAGGGTCTGAAAGCATATATGTTTAAAAGAAATTTGTGCTTTGGTTTTAAGAAATCTTGAGACTAACTTTGATATCTTTCAGTAAGGAAATTAGAAGGTGTTTTGGTCTTAAGACAGTTTAGCCAGAGTATTTTAAGTGAGCTCTCCGATGGTGAAGATAAGTCATCTATTATGGAGATATCCTGGAAGATTTTATGCAATACTTCTTATCCGTTTCATGTGTGTTAGGAGTTTAGATGAACACTTTTCTAGATCACAGCTTTGATGCAGCAGTGAGATCTTACATTACAAATACTCATCCAGAGTCTGTTGTTAAATGAAGAAAGAAGATAGAAATTCCAAGGCCATTTTCTTTCTGGAAGGAGGATTTTACCCCAGTTAGATTGTTTTTTGTTACTCACAGGATTTTGAATGCTGGATAAGGATGTAATAGACTTTATTTCCTTTCTGCAGGTTCTTGGTGAGATTCAGGAAATTGTGAAAACAGGGCTGTGGGTAGGCGATTGCTTCATTTACACAAGTTCTGTGAACAGATTGAATTATTATGTTGGAGGAGAAATAGTCACGATTGCCCACTTGGACAGGTAGCTGACTATTGTTTTGCTTTTTGTCTTAAGCATCCTAAATTTAAAATTATGCTTTTTAAGCAAAACCTGTTGCAGGCTTGTAGCAATGAGAGGCCTGATTTTTCAGAGTTACAGTTTTAGTAGGTTGGCTACTGTTAACCAAAATTGCATCAATTAAGTGGAAAGATTTTGAGCAAGAGGCAGGGTGTGGGTCTGTGTGTTTACTGATTTGGGCTTCCTTCTAAATTAGTTGCTGTTTCTGTTACAGGACCATGTACCTCCTGGGCTACATCCCTAAGGACAACAGGCTGTATCTGGGGGATAAAGAACTGAACATCGTGAGCTACTCCCTGCTGGTCTCCGTGCTGGAGTACCAGACGGCTGTCATGCGAAGGGACTTTAGCATGGCCGATAAGGTGCTTCCTACTATTCCGAAGGAACAGAGGACCAGAGTTGCACACTTTTTGGAAAAGCAGGTAAGATGATTTTTCGTTTGTTTTCTTGTTATGTGTTTTTTAAAACCAGCAATTTAAAAGAATGGTAGTATGGGTTTGAAAAAATGTATTTCTCAATTGCCGCTGATTTTCCTATGGCAGTGGAATTTCTCCTGTAAATTTAAGTCACTTGTCATGGTCTTCCTTGTCCTTTCTCATTGCCCTTAGTACTCCTGTTAAATGTTGGAGGTGATCACCAGTCTTCTCTTTCTGTAGACTTCCTTTCCATTTATCGATATTTTCATCTCCATGCTGCATTTTTCTCTCTATCCTAGCTGGCTTTTTCCTTTTTTTTTTTTTTTTAATTGTGGTAGACATGACATAACATTTACCATTAGTGATACGCCTTTTTTGTAGTGGAATGTGTTTTAGTCAGTTATATGTACACAAAGTATAAAGTTCTGCAAGGCTTAAGAAAAAACCAGCACTCCTTTCCCTCTCTCTACTTTTAATTAATCACTTTTAATTCTTTTAGTTGACTCTCTCCGTATTTATTTCACATCTCTAGGCATAGCTTTAGGCATTTCTGATGACTTCCCACTCTATAGAAGATGAGGATTTTTCTGTCACCCTTCTGCTCCTACCACATACATGCCACTTTCCTTCCCTTACCCTCCGGGTAGTCATATCATAATTTTGATTGGGTCGGTATTCAGTGTTTATATTATAATGACTGTGTAAACACTGTTCACCGCTGAGCTGTGTGGTATAGTATAGCTTTCCCTTCCTGCAATTGTTGCTTTCCCTAGAATTAATAATTGTCTCCTTTTTTTTCCTTTGCTTATTTTTCTGTGTACATAATGGTTAGTTCTCCCTAGATTCTGCTGGTTCTCCAGATTTCCTTGAAATCTTTCAGTATGATTAGTCTGCTTCAGGCTAAACTGGTGTTTTTGCTCTCCTCATGGATATCCCTTCACCGTCATGTTGGGGCTTCCCTTTGCCTTTCCCTTGAGTTGGATCCATTGTTTCCTTTATCCCCTATCTTCTTTCCTGGTTTACTCCCTCATTTTGCTGGAGCATGTACTTCAGTAGTTTTCCGAGAAACAGTTATTAATGGGAAGTAAATTTTTCTGTGACCTTGATTATCTGAAAGTGCCATTGTTTTACTCTCAAACACATTTGACCACTTAACAGGATATAGAATTCTAGGTTGGAGGTAATTTTCTGTCAGAATTTTGAATGCATTTTTTTTTATTGCCTCCTAGCTTCTAGTCATTGTTGAAGTCTAAAGCTATTTATATTCCTGATTCTTGGTACCTGATTTACTTTTTCCTCTCTAGAAGCTTTTTGGATCTTGTCCCTGTTGTTCTTTAAATGTTACCATGATGGTGGGACTTGACAGGTCAATTATCATTCGTTCTTCTGGGTATTAGATGAGCTCTTTTAAATGAAAAATCATGTCTTCATTTCCGAGAGATTTTCTTGAATCATTTCTCTGATGATTTCCTTCCTTTGTTTTCTGTATTCTCTTTGTGGAACTGTTAGTCAAATGTTAGACCTCCTGCACTAGTTTTCTCATTTTGTTATTCGTGGCCTTTTTAAATCTTATTCTTGCTTGTGGATGAAAGTTTCTCCTATTGCCCTGAGGATGTGGATGATAGGTTTTTTGTTGTTTTGAAGTTTTTTTTTCCCCGTACCTGGTATGCTTCCTTCAAGTTGCTGTTAGTCGTTCATTTTGATCTGTCTTTCCTTTTAGAGATTTTCCTCAGATATCTGATGATCCTTGGGCCCTCATTTAAGGGTGGAGATCTAAGCAGTAGATCAGAAGGTCTGAGTTTGTGTGTGGGCTTGTTGGGTATGGACTTCACAAGGTGTGATGAGGCTGGGCCATTTGATTGGGGAGCCTCAGTGTCAGTGTATTCATCTGGTGGATTAATGAGCACTCAGCAGCGTACCAGGCACTGTTCTAGCTGCCGTATAGCCCTCACTGACCTTTTAGGATTGTACCCTGGGGCCGGTTAGAGTTTACAGAGAAGCTCCCCCGGCACCATCTTTCTGGAGGCTGAGTAGAAATGGCTTGGGGTCTCAGTATTTAGTAGGTCTCAGTGTCCCTTCTCGAAATCTCCAGTTTTCCTTTTGATACTCAGTACTCCTGCCAGGTGTGCAGGGTGTCCCTGACTGGAGACCCTCTAGCTTCCCCTGCCAAAGAAGAAACCTCCTGTCTTCTGTGGGTATCCAGAGGCGGTGGGGGGGGGGCAGGTGGGGGGACCTGGGAATCTCACGGCTGCTTATCCAGACTTGCAGGCCGCTCGTGTTGTTTGTTCCAGCAGCGCCCTTCACGAGCGCCCTTGGGGATTCGCATATGGGAATCAGGTTGTTTCCAGGCTGTCCTCACTCCTGATTTAGGGTTTGTTTTCTCTAGTGTTTTAACTGAACATTTATACTCCACCAGCTTCCTGGCTTCCAAAATTTTGTTACTAGTATCTCCTCTGCCTTTCTGTGTGTCCCTGGGAGTTTATGCCTTAAAAAAAAGAATCCCTTTAGTGTCATTTCACTGGGAGTTTGGCGGGAGACAAAAGTATCTTTAGTCCACCTGATGTCATCTGCTTTGCCCTTTCCTGTGTCTCACTAGTTCCACAGATCCTCCATCCTCCACTCTTGATTGTGTATTGTCCACATCAGTGCTAGGGAGGAAAAGGAGTAAGGCAGATTACTCAGAATGCCGTGTTTACACTGTACTCCTGGATGCATGGGGGGAGGGGCAGTTTGTATGGTCTGGGAAGTTACAACATTTTAACACAACAATACGGCCAACCCGAAGATCCAGCCGGACTGAAGTCAGAGCTGCCCAGCTTCTCCCTCCTGACCACCCCACAACTGAGCATTCTCCCTCAGTCTGCTGAAGTCTGAGCTTTTTGTCTGACACAGCACATCCCTCCAGCTGCAGGACTTGCCCATAAGGCACACCCCATCAGTACTGTTTGTCCTGGGGGAGAAGCTAACTTAGTAATTACAGTAGCTGGTTTAAAAGCCTGCTTCTGATGACTGAGTGGAGCATGGGAAGGCAATTCCAGACTTCCTGCCCTCTGGAGCACCTGCTAGTGAATAAGCTGGACGTGAGACGACCAGTAAAGGCACAGTTGATGACACCCGATCAGTGTCAGGACCCGAAAGCAGAATGTTTACTACGTGACCCACAGGGTATAGAGAATGGGCAAGTTTCACATTTGACTGCCTTTTTTTGAGGGACTGGACCAGGTGGTCTCCAGGGCCCAGCTTAGTGAGTAGATTACAGACAGCTGGGTCTGCACCACCTTGCCTTTCTTTGAAATGGCTTGTTCAGTCAACTTTCCAAAATCCTTTTCCTTTTGATGTTTCTGTTTACTTTTACATTTCTAATTTTACTTGTTGTTTTACTTGACTTTATCTAGCATTAGTCAGCTTCCACTGCCACTGCCTAGAAAACATTAGGCATTTTGTGACTGAATTTTGTCTGCCAGGTTTGTGCTCATCAGTTAATTTAATGACTCTAACTTTTCTCTGTCTCATTAAAGAGTATTTTGTTATCTGTTACTTTCGTCTAAGTTGTGGGGTTTCTTTGTCAGCAGGGTATTTTTAGTTTGAGAGGGAAATGGATGATTTGCCCTGTGTGTGTGTTTGCACTACATATATATATATATATATATATATACAGACTACACATTTTATATACATACATAAATATTTTATCTGTTTAGGGCTTCAAGCAGCAAGCTCTTACAGTATCCACAGATCCTGAGCATCGCTTTGAACTTGCTCTTCAGCTTGGCGAACTAAAAATTGCATACCAGTTAGCAGTGGAAGCAGAGGTATGTGCTAATGCATGGTTTTTCATAACTGATGGAAGGGTCAGTAAGTACTTCCGTGTGTGTTTAGTATAAGTTGTGTTGTTAAAGTTTTCTGAAATGCGTATTAGTGACTCATTTTGGTGAGGTTATTGCTTCTCTTTGATCTTTTTAAAAAATGCATTATGTTAATCTTTGCATAAATTAAATGGATTATATTGGAGATATTCTGAGCATTCTAATTTGTTTAAGAAAAAGTGTTTTCATTTCTTATGAGATCTGTTTTAGAAGAGAAGGAAAGATATAAGATAGTAGATAAAGTAGTCTGGGAACTCTAAAAGAGTGCAGACGTAGTAGTAATTTGCCAAACTAGTGAGAAAGATGGTTTTAAAGAAGGATTCTTAGCTTTTAAGACAGTTGCTGACATTTTTATGATCTTTGTACATTGAGGGCTCCCATTGTGGTTTAAGTCTAGCATTTGCTGGTAAGCTCATTTCACATGTGCTAAATAAATTCTAGATATGTTAAGATCACCACCAAATGTGCAGCTTTTTATTTGATTTATGAGAAGCTACAAATGACAGATATTTATTATTGTTAATTATTTAACGACATAAGAAACAGTTTTCTACTCTGAAAAAATATTAAATCACTCATTAAAATAATTGCAATCTAATTATCTTAAAAGTTCAGTTAGTTTTAGTTTCACTGTATAATTACAAAATAGAAATATAATGGGATTGATGATTATTCGTGCATCATTAAAATTGATTTGTGTGTTTGAATTAATTTTCTATATGTGAGAATTTCCATTTTGTCATTCCATTCTTAGAACCAACTTAACAAGCACAGCTCAGTGTATATATATAAAATACTGTCAGCACAGTAATGCTCAGGTTAACAGAATAATGTTGATGTTGGAAATTCACATGTTTATCTTCAAAGGTATCTTAACTTGGAAACTCTTTCTTACAGTCAGAACAGAAGTGGAAACAACTTGCTGAACTTGCTATTAGTAAATGTCAGTTTGGCCTAGCCCAAGAGTGCCTGCATCACGCACAGGATTACGGTGGTCTCTTGCTTTTGGCCACTGCCTCTGGAAATGCTACCATGGTGAACAAGCTAGCAGAGGGGGCCGAGAGAGATGGCAAGAATAACGTGGCATTCATGAGCTACTTTTTACAGGGCAAGTAAGTATTAATCCAAGGTCTGAAAGAAGGGGCATTGTAACATAAAAATGCTTATTTGTGCACTGACTTGGAGGGTGGTTTCTCGAGAGGAATGTGAAGAACGAACCCTGGAGACGGAGCTGATGCCGGACTGAGTGGCTGCTCATGGGGGCAGTCAGAGGCAGACAGCACTGCTGTGGTGGCACTCACCTTCAGCAAGGGATGCTCTTAGCACATTTGGTCTAAATGTTTGAGCAAAATTATAAAATAAAACACAAAAATATTCATTAACCTTGCTCTAATACTTTTTTTTTTTTTGGTGAGGAAGATTGGCCCTGATAAGATGTGTTGCCAGTCCTCTTCTTTTTGCTTGAGGAAGATTCTTGCTGAGCTAACATCTGTGCCAATCTTCCTCTATTTTTTGTGTGTGGGATGCTGCCTCAGCATGGCTTGATAGAGCAGTGTGTAGGTCTGCACCTGGGATCTGAACCCGTGAACCCCAGGCCACCGAAGCAGAGTACATGAACTTAACCACTATGCCACCAGGCTGGCCTCAATACCAACTTTTTAAACCCCACACTTTATTATAAAAACTTTGAAATGCACTGCAGTATATGTATTTATAAATTCATATACCTGTAAGAATAGGTTCACAATTCCTTATCCATAATTCAAAGATCCAAAAGTATTCAGAAAGTAGTTTTTTATAACTTTTTGATGGCAAAACCTGACCTGAACTCTGATTTATCTATTGTTAGCTGCTTTTACGCCCCTTGGAATGTTTTACCATACTTAGTATTCATGTATTATTGTAGAATATTAGTGTTTGACTCGATGCTGAGGATGTTAATGTTTAGTGTATGTACTGTATTATTACCTTTCTGAAATCCAAAAAATTCTGAATTCTAAAACACATTATCCACTTTACCAAACTTACACAGAAAAACAATTGAAATTAAGAAAAGAAAAAATAGACACTTGGATATTTTCCTACTGGGCACCACTGGATTGTCCAGCACAGCCCATGTTGGAGACACTGCCCTCAGTATTCCCACTTGAGAAACTGAGTTTCTGCTCCTGTATCTTCTGAAGCCTTTAAGATGGGCTCATCTAAGCTGCTTTAACTTGTCTTGAAAAGCCCCTGTAGATTCTTCTTAGGAGTTGGTGAAACAAGGAGATTGAAAATGGTCACAAAAGCTGTCTTATCCATCATAGTCCTGGAGTCCCCTGATTATGTAACACACTCGTGGTGACAAGTTAATGGCTCAGGGACAGAATGAAGCGTCTGTGTGGGAGTTGGGGAGGGAATGCTGACTTTGCAGCGCTAAATCCACATTTCTTTAATGTGTTAAGTGCCAGCATTATAGCCTTTATGCTTGGTAATAGTGCCTCTCCTGTTTAATCTTTAGGCTTGATGCTTGCCTGGAGCTCTTGATTAGAACCGGACGACTGCCAGAAGCTGCCTTCCTGGCCCGGACTTACTTACCCAGTCAGGTTTCAAGGTACAGACTTTTCATTTTAGGAAGAAATGTTTCAGATAAAAACAGCACACTTACTCAGTCTTCCTTTGGTTCCCTGATATCTGTAATAGGGTGGTGAAACTCTGGAGAGAAAGTCTCTCAAAAGTCAATCAGAAAGCAGCAGAATCCCTTGCTGATCCAACAGAATATGAAAACCTTTTTCCTGGATTGAAAGAAGCGTTCGTTGTGGAAGAATGGGTGAAGGAAACACATGCTGATCTGTGGCCAGCCAAACAATACCCACTTGTCACAGTGAGTGGCCAGGATGCCAGGCCTCATTTGGTCACCCTGTGACTACAGGGTGGATTTGCATTCACAACTTAAGGTTTTGAACTGCAGTACATACATTGTTGTTGGATTAAGAGCTAATGGGGGATTTAGGACAAGTTCATAGATGAGTTCTGACTTTAGAATATTTTATTTCATCATTGCTTTGTTCTCTGCTAGCCAAATGAAGAAAGAAATGTTATGGAAGAGGCAAAAGGCTTTCAGCCCTCAACATCTGCAGCTCAGCAGGTCAGTAGAATACTACTGTGATAATCTGGTTGAGATTTGTTCATTTTAAGTATCATCTCCCACTTCCTAAATCTGATCAGCCTTCCCTTGGGGAAAACTTCAAATTACTGAACAAGTTCCTTTGTTTTCACATGTATCTCCATTTGGGTTTTCAGGAACTTGATGGAAAACCCGCTTCTCCTACTCCAGTTATCGTGGCCTCCCACACAGCCAAAAAAGAAGAAAAGGTACAGACATCATACCCAAACTTCCCACTGGGACCCCAGCCTCATGCCTTCCTCTGCATTGCATGAGGTGTCTGCAGAAGGTGCAGCCTCTGCATTTTAAGTGATGTAATCAGTTTCAGAGCAGGGCTTTGAAATGAATGGGGAGATGCCCTTTTTTGAGTGACTGCTGTTTTGGTTCTCTTTGGATCACCAATCAGAGAGAACTTGTCTTTAACACAGTACTACATAACTCACCTCCTTCCTTTTCTTTGCAGAGTTTACTTGAACTGGAAGTAGATTTGGATAATTTGGACTTAGAAGATATTGACACAACAGATATCAACCTAGATGAAGATATTCTGGATGACTGAACATAATGGTTCCCATTTACCCGTTAAACAGCTCATTATTGGGCCCAGGTATTGATCGTCACCCTGACAGTGCTTTGGACTCTGAGAAACTCCTTAGGTTTTTATATGTGAACACTGTGGCCAGCTAGGAGCATAACGCGCCCCCTCCTCTTAGGAGGAGTGTATGCACAGCATCTAAATCACTGTTTCCTTGTTAACTAAAACAGAGGTGGGCTTTGATCTTTTTTCATATTGTCACTAGACCATATCTCATAAAATTTTCTGAACTAATGAAGATACTTCAGAGTTTCTTTCTGAATAATGAACATAGGCTTCTAGTTTTAGAAGGCTGAGCTAAAGCTCCACCTCACCTAGGATCAGCCTCCATCTTCTTTTCTTTGCATAACTAAATGATATTTTCAAATATCATTATCACATTTTTTCTTATAACAGAATATCCATGCTAGAATTCTCTAACCTGGTTTTCTTGATCTCACCGCATTAATCCCCTCAGTCTGTGTAGCTTGGGTTCTTGTGCCTTGCCCTGATTTTGTCTAGTAGCTACCTGTCTCTGGAATCAGAGTCTGAAATTCCAGCTCCCCTGACCTCATTAAGCAGGGCTGTTTAAATTACCTCCTCGCCTGTTTGGTAACACAAAAGCTATAGTACGTTTTTTCTTTTTTACACTGCTCTTGTCTGCTTAGGCAACTTCATAATCAGGCACTGAATTATACCTCGCAGTGATCGCATCACCTGGTAGCCTAGGAAAGTGAGTGGGTAACAAATTTTTCTTTGTATTTCTGTACTATTTAAAAAACAATTTTATTGGGAACTCCAAATCACTACCTTTTAATTCTGACATTTTTGAAGCATTCAGCTCAATATTAACAGAGAAAGCTGGTTAGTATTTAATAAAATGAAATTTATTTAAAAAATATTTTCAGGAAGCTGCAGAATGGCTAATGAATGCTTCTTGATAAGCTTGCAGTGTTAATTCTATATATGCTCCCTTCTGTGCTTCTGTTTTTGCAAAGACCTGTTTAAATTAAAAAAAAAAAAGTTGTAAAGCAATAGAACATACACTGAAGTTTCCAGTTTGGAGACTTCATTATCCCAGTGAAAAAGTCTTCCAAGTTTCACAGTTCTTTTTTCTGGTTATTCTTTTTTCTGGTTATAAAACAGAAGCGTACTACATGGACTGAAAACAGCATCCAACACAGTTCAAGCAATACGAATTCTAAATGCCAGAGGCATCTTAATATGACTGCCGTTTCTTTTAGCCTGTTTCCAGAAAAAAATTAAGAAAACCTGACATTGCACCTCCTGCTAGATCAAAATGAAAACCATCCTTAAGAGTGAGAGTTAGCAAACTAATTTTTTTCCCTAAAAGCATTTTGCTTTATCTGGCTTATCACATAAAATCAGGCTTGGTACTGTAGTTTCTCTCTACTCCTCCCGGGATCTCATCACTGGTTGTTTTTATCCTGTAAGCTTTATAGCTGCTTTGCAGTTTGCATAAAGTACTGGGATAGAAGCTAGATCCACAAAACCATCTCTCTGCTGAGCATCTTGGGCTCCAGCTGTAGCTCCCCAACCCCGTCTGTCTCTGTCGTCCAGGCTGAAGAAATATGAGGGCTCTAATCACTCTGTTTCCACGGAGTGGAGACCACAGTGTTCCACAGAAACCACTATTCACGAATCTGTTTAGTTACCATTAAATATGACCCACTTTAGAAGACTACCCAACTCAGTTAGCACTTGACAACAGGCAGTGTGAAAAAAGTTCCTTTACCTTAATTAATTGTAATCCCTCAGCAGCCTGCTCCTTGGCCTCTTGAGCTGACTGGCTGTCTGGATACAGAATGTGATACAGCTGGACCAAGCTGGAGGCATCATCGACTCTACAGTGAAAGAGTTTAACTGTTATCGAGGGGTTTTTTTCATTTGCTTCACAGTCCTATAAAAACGTGTGCCATCTTAAAACTAAATTACATTTCAGACTTTCTTAGGGCCAGAAAAACTTTCTTAAAGGCCTTCCATTTTATAGTTTCAAAGGCGTTTTCAGGAAAATGGGCTAATTTAGGCTTCACACCCACCTACTCTGTGGTAGGTAGGCAGGAGTCACTATAGGCAGGGCCCAATTTATGAAAGTGAATATATTCTAAACGTGGCTGTTTTCTTTTTGGACACAGAAACAGCATTCCTAATGGTAGATGATTTCTAGGTCAGCCCACTTCACCAGCAGATAATAATGTAATCCAACTCGGAGGGTAAGAATATGCCTTCATCCTACATAATCCAGAGGCTGGTGGTCATGGCGATGCTCAAAGCCACCTGCCTTTAAGTGCAGTAGCAGTGACATCTCCTAACATGTTTTCACTGAGACTCCGAATTAACAGATAAATGCCTCCACAACAGTCTAAGGAAAGACTCCCAGGCCACTTGTCTATTCATAGGAACCCATTAGTTAAAAATTACCATCCTAGTGAAGCAAATCTGAAATTACACACATCAGACGAGTCAGGTTCTACTTCGGCCATCTAACTTTAGTGTCACACAACTCTTTGATGAAGCCAGAAAGAGAATTCAATTCTTCTGGTTTGTATTTACCTTTTTGGAACCCTAGAAACAATTTTTATCAACATTAAAACTTCCCTAGCCTTCTCCAAACCATCACTATCTTCTCACACAGTCAACACCTTCCTACCACTTGCCTACCAAAGCTGAGAGGACATATAAAAATAACGCTTCCAGAAAATGCTTGTGCTTTTGAGTTCTGCTGTATACACTTAGTGAGCTACTGACTTCTAGTTGGGGGTGAGGACACCCTATTCACTCCTCCCTCAGCTATCACTCTTCAACCTTCCCTGCTTTCCTGTGACCTGAACTGAGGTTAGTGAAAGCTATCTATCACTCGACAATATAATGTTACCACTGGGAAAATAACATAGCTTAAATACAGATTTACTGTGACGGTAGTAAGAATTTATTTTACCTGCTGAGATCATACTTACAAATCTCTCTGAATCTGGTCAATCAGTAAACCATCAATCCTTTTTTTATTTACAAAATACCAAGCCATTCCACCAAAATGTCTTGTTGAACGTAAAAGGTCATACTTTCCATGTTTATCTATATCTTCGTAGGTCTGATGGTGAATCTAGCCACATAAAACGCAGTTTTCAGAAACATGAAAAAAGAAGTGAGCAGCATTACTGGATATACTATGCTAGCACGAGTGCTGCGCAGGAAAGTTATCAGTGGAACTAGGTCTCCTTAAGACCTGCCTCCGCTATCATTAACGAATAGGTTCGATTTAGACCAGCCTTCCACTGTAGAAGTACGTGCAGCCTGGAACAAGTCTGTCGAACATTTACAGCCATATCAACTACTTTTCAGCAGCCAAGCATTATCTATGAAGTACCTATGACATACTTATAGACCACTGGAAACAACGGACCACCATTTCTTGGTCACTGGGGGGAAAAAAGAAATCAAGAATGTTCTTTTACTCCTCTCCTTTTCTCCTAGCCCATCAACTACCCCCATTCCATCTTATTAACTAATGTCCCTTCAGTTCTCCTTCCAGATTGATCTTCCCAAATAAGGACTTTGATGAGGGCATTCCTGTGTTTAAAAGGCTTTCAAAGGCCTGCTGGTTGAAGTCCAGATTCCTCAGCCTAGCATCTCAGGTCACCCATGATATGGCCCCATCTACCTTTCTAGCTTAATCTTAAACCACTCCCCTCTATATAAAACACAGCACACCCTATCCTAGTTCCTGTCATCACCTATACTATCCACAATAATACGTTACACATGGAAGGTACTACATGATTATTTATTAAATTGAACTGTAAGACACATTCATTGCGTTTTGGGAAATTCTGGTAAATAACTTTGTTCCTGAGTGATAAATTGAAAAGAGGACAGGCTTTGCCATCAAGTTTGGGTCCTAACTCTACCACTTACTAGCTGTACAACTTTCAGCAAGCTACTTAACTCTCCAAGCTTAAATTCTCTCATCCTTAACTCAGAGGTGGTTGTGGGGATAAAATATCTATCTGGTATACATATCAGGTACTCAAGAGGTATTCAAGTATTTCCCTTCTCTTTCCCCTGTATCAAAGCTTATAACCTAACTCATTGTGCTAGATTAAAAGTCTTACTCATAACCATACTTAAAGCCCATAATTTAGAAACTATAAAATATACTCACTTTGATATATTCAGCAGAATCTGGCTCAAACTGGGCAACACAGAGATTAAGGACATCAACATGCCGGTCCTGACTGTACATTGTCTAAAAGCAAACAGCAGAGTAGGAATTAGATGAAAGGAAAACCAAAGTTCAACACCTCTTCTGATGCCGTGACAGGCCTCCCCATCTCCACACAGGCCCCATCTGTGCCCATCAAGAAGCGTGCACAAGTACCACAGGCTTTGTAATTGTCACACCTGGATTCAGTCCCAGCTAAGCCAGTTACAAGACAGATAATCCTAGTTAATCATTAGACATTTACCTGTGTTTATCAAAGCAAAATGCCCAGCAGCATCAGAGCCAACTGATTTAACAAAGAAACCATCACCACTGACTCTGAAACCAGTCACCTTACCTTAAGATTTTCCTCCTTGAAAATTATTGGTGTTAAAACTCTGCGACCTTCCTTTGGGAAATAAACTTGTATCATCCGGTCCCGTTCTTCCCAAGAGGCTTTGCGTAGTGTGCCACTTGGTTCTCTGACGACAATAAAACGTTCCTGAAATAGAAAACATAATCAAGGATGAGTTTGTGAGGACTTATTTTTAGTTCCAGTGTTCCACTAAGCACTATTATAAAAATAATTTGCAATCAACAATATAAAATGCAACTGGGCAAAGTAACATGGAATCACATGTATGATTTCAATGATAATTTTAAACCGCAGAGACTTGGCAAGATTTGATACTTCCTTTACTAATCACTGCTGTGCTTCTGACCATCAGAAATCTAAAACGAAAGTATTTACTAAGTGCCAACTATGGTCCTAAAGTGGGTTCAATATATAACATGGTTCAACTAAAAAAAGCTGATCTGAGATTCATCAAAGTCCATTTCAGTGGAAAGAAGTGCTGTAAGGCCTTTCCAAATTGTTTCACTTCCCCATCCCCCAGAGTCTCTCTTATGACTCACTTTATGATCCACTTTTCAAGTCCCTGGGATACATAGATACAGGAAACAAACTGGTGGTTATCAGAGTGGAGAGGGGGTTGGCGAAATAAGTGAAGGGGATTAAGAGGTACAAACTTCAGTTAGAAAATTAGGAAGTCATGGGGATGTAATGTACAGCATAGGGAATACAGTCAATAATATGCTAATAACTTTGTATGGTGACAGATGGTAACTAGACTTACCGTGGTGATCATTTCATAATGTATATAAATACTGAATCACTATGAAACTAATCACACCTGAAACTAATAGGATATTTGTATGTCAACTATACTTCAATAAAAAAATTTGTAAAAAAATAATAATAAAGTCCCTGGGATAAAAGGAACAAACCCAAGAATGTGGGGTTTATGATTCCTCATACTGGCATGAGACGTAAATGTGTCAGAGAAACTGACCAGTCCACCTGCCTCTAGCCTCTTCACTCTTCCGACTGCCACATCCCAGGACTCAGGATCACTTCCTCTGAATTCCACTCACTGTTTGTACCACTCAACTGGCTATTTATCATGTGCAAGGTTCCTGACACCTCTCAGATATTGTTATAAAACTCGAAAAGGACAGGAACTGTGGATTATAATTCTTTGCAACACCTGGAGTGACTTACACAGAGCTTTGCACATAGCAGCTAATTGATACACATCTGATTAATGTACTGACTTTTCAGAGGTATAAGAGTTTTGAGGATAATATAATTAAAACTTTCATCAAGTAGTGCAAATAGGAAAAGAACCAGCAAATGCCAAAATAACACAATTGTTCCTCAAAAGGATTTTGGTAATTTGAATTCCAAGTTCCCTTCTCCCTTTCAGGTTATAGAATGCTCCCACAACCAGCCTTCACAGCACTGCAAACATGAGTAAAGCACCCCAAGCAAAAATTCTAATTAAAATGAAACTCTGTGATCCTTGTTCATTATGTCAGGTATACAGGCAGTTGATATATAGACATGCACATTGCTCAAATCATGTCTTCTAACCATTATTTATGATAAAGAGATTAATATGGGGTGGCCCTTCTCTCAACCATAGCATTATACAGAATTCTTCTGCATTTTGTGGGCTGAACTGTAAATTATTCTCTTTTTACCCTTTACTTGAAAAGGTTCAAACACAAAACATGTATTTTCTAAGTGCCAGAGTGTTCTCCTGGAACTGGCAATCAAGGGAAGAAGAGCTAGAGAAGAAAAACTCCCACAGAAGCAGCAGTGCTGTCTGAAAGTTACCTGGGGATATCTGCCATTCTTCGTGCAAATTCTGAAAAGTGAAAATCCTTTGGGAAGTGTGGGTTTTTTGGCATCATCAAGAATTTACAGGAAAGAAACTCTTCATCTTCTCAGAAAGCTTCAGCTCAGTCAGTCAGTCTAACTTGGACAGAAAGAATCCCCCTTCTCCCACTGCCTTAAGATCTCTGCCTGTTTGTGGTTTGAGTGTGGGTGTCTGTCTGTAAAGCCCTCGTTCTATCTCAGCACACCTGCCTCTAGTCTTGGAGTTAATCTGGAATATACTGGGTGCATAATCTGTAGGGATATGGTAAGATGATGATGTGGGGCTGGTCTGCAGCTCTCTTCTTCCTTATGCTAATCTTCTAGAAGGATCTCACCCAGTCACAGGAATTCTGGTGTGGAAGATTCAGACAGCTGGGTCACATGATGCTAAAACCTTGTCCCAGGCCCATCTCCACATAAAGATCACTTTGCGATGAGAGGTATACTCACCCGGTGTGGTATGCTGTATGATATATCAGTAAACACGTATTTGGCTGTTTCTGTTCCTTCCAAAATCTTATCTTCAGCTAACACGTCATTTATTGGCGCTCGCTCTTCCAGAACTGGTGGCATTTTTAATCGTACTTTAGCTGCCTCAACTGCCTGTCTTGTAGCCTAATGAAATAAAATATTTTTTAAGGAATGCCACAGGGTTACAGACCAAAAGGACCATCTGACAAAGGAGATACTAATCAAAAATGCTAAGGACTGCAAAGAGAAGGAGCTGTAGCCATGAACCAGTGAGTGAAAAGCGAGACTCGGGATCCTGGACCCTGGCCCTTGCCTCTGGTGTGACTGAGAACACCGGCTACAGGCTCGACCAGTCTCAAAACAGCAAAGGAACGCTCTGAGACAGAGCCAGGGCACACAAGAGCTGCTTCAAATAGATAAAGGGTTTCGTTTATTGGGTGCTTACTACGTGCCAAATATCGTTCAAATACTCTGAACGTATCTAGCTCATTTAATGTCCACAATTACCATGAGAGCTAGGTGCTATTGTTATCTCATTTTATCAGAGGGAAAATAGAGGCACAAAAATGTTAAGTAAACTGCTAGGAAGCACTGGGATTTGAACCCAGGCAGCTCCACTCCAGAGCCCACGCTCCTCACCACCGCCCACACCCTCCATGCCATTCTGTCAACAGTGATTACCTCTGGGCGGTGAAAGGGGGACTCAGTCTTCGTGTGATACACTATCGGATATTTGAGTTTTTGCTATGACTATAAATAACTTTTGAATTAGAGCAATAATGCTTCACATATTCATACATCAAAGCGTTTTCCACAAAGTACTCAATACCCACGACTCCAGGAGGACACTGGTGCCTGGAGTAGGATGCTGTTCAGCAAGATCTCATAATCTCACCAAAGCTTCAGCCTCAAAGCAGCTCACAGCAGATGTTTCTCCAGGAGGGAAGCTGGAGCAGGCAGGACAAAAAGAAGGATGCTCATGCTGGTTTTGGAGCAGAAGGCTCTGCTTGGACACCCAGAGCTGACCCACATGCCCTGGCCTGCCTGATTTTGGTCATGCTCCCTGCTCCTTTCTGCCTGGCTGCTCGCCTTTTTCTTTTCTTTTCTCGGTTCTGTGCCTGAACACGCCCTCTTAGCTGTGGAAGAGCAGCTATCAGCATCTGGAGCGGCCTCTGGAAATCTTGTTTAACCCTTTAAAGGAAGGTATTCTACCAATATTCCTGCACTGACATACCTCTTCCAGCTGTGCCTGGGTCATTAGCTTATAGGTTGGTGGCTTCAGTTCTTGTATAGCTGGCTTAAAAACCTTCTGCAAATTCAAGCCTGTCATCTTGATGAGTATGGTTTGGACTTCCTCATCCATAAATGTAGGTTTCTTGATCTGTGAGCTACCAGATTCTGTGAAAATGGGTTTCAGTATATAAGAAGATGGCAAAAATGACAAGCCAACAAGACCTCTAAATACAAAAGTCAACAATAAAAACGATTAACACAATGTCTACTCATTCCTTCACTTAAAATTTATTGAACATTCACTAAGAAAAGGAGAGTTTCTGCCAAAAAGGCACTCAAAGTCTAGTGGAGGAAGCAGTAGGAAAAAAGTACTTCATGTAATACTGCTGCGACTACTAACGGTTGTTGCCACTTACAGAGCTGTCTCGCACATGCCAGGCACTGCAGACACTTTCAGGAACGCTGACAAGAACCCACAAACTAGCTATTGATATTCCAGTCTTATAAATGAGGAGACTGGAGCCTGCCTAAAGACAACTGGCTATTAAGTTGTAGAGCCACAATTTAAAACAAGGTTCATGCCACAACTAGAAGGACCTGCAACTAGGATATACAACTATGTACCAGGGGGATTTGGGGAGATAAAGCAGAAAAAAAACAAATTGGCAACAGTTGTTAGCTCAGGTGCCAATCTTTCAAAAAACACCAGAGTTCATCTGATTGTAGAGCCTGTATCAACTGTGATCTACCATGGTGCTCCTCAGTGTAAATGCTACATACAGGGAGGTACGAGGGGTTGTGTGACTAAAGAGCCAGGAAGTAAACAGAGCCTGGGAGCAGAAAGGGCATGGTAGGGTCAAAGACGGCTCACTAGGTACCTGAGTAGGGCAGAGAAAAAAGGGAAGGAGACTCTAGGCTGAGGGGGTGCTGCTGGGAAAGAGAGGCCTGGATCACTGGATCTGCTACTGCAGAGGCCCTGTGGTGTCACGGAAGAGCCTTGGACAGGAGCGTACACCCAGATCTCAGCTCTGCCTCATGCAGTTTGCCTAGCCCCCATTTCCATTTCCACTAAGAAAAAAAAAGCCCCCCTTCCCAGCCACCTCTTCCTCTGCTGGTCCCATAAATGTTGGTGTCCCTCAGGATTCTGAACTACACCCTTCTCTCTTCTCACATTCCTGATGGATGATCTCCTAGCCTCTAGTAACCTCTATTACTTCTATATGCTGGAGATTCTAAAATCTGAATCTTCAGCCAAGATCATCTTCCATCCAACTACCCAATGGACATCTCACGTGCACTTCAATCCTGCCAAGCAGAACCCATCAACTTTCTCCTGTCTCAACCTCCTTTTCCTACTAATCCCTATCCTAGCACCATCCAATACAATAGGTCCTGTGGGCCAGAAACCTTAGTCATTCTAACTTCTCCTCTACCCTCCACATCTAGCCAAGAGCAGTAAAATAATAATAGTAATGATACCAGCTGACCATCTGTTAGATATTTATTATGTGCCAGTACTTACTGAGCTAAGTACTTTATATACTTAGCACATTTAATCCTTACAATAACCCCATAAATACTATGATTATCCCCATTTTACAAAAAAGAACACTGACACCGAACATACTACTTGTTACACCTCATAAATCTCTCCTTAATCCTCCATTTCCCACTGCCATGACCCTACTCATGGCCAACCTTCTCTCTTGCCTTAACCTCCTAACTGGTCTCCCTGCCTCCATTCTGACCCCATCGTGGACCACTCTCCACAGAACCAGAGTAATCTCTTAAAAATTAATCAAAACAACAGAAAAGTTCAACAAAACTAAGAGTTAGTTCTTTGAAAAAATAAACGACAAACCTTTAGCTACACTAACCAAGAAAAAAAGAGAGAGGACCCAAATCAACAAAATTATAAATGAAAAAGGAGACATTACAGCTGATACCACAGAAATGCAAAGGATCATAAGAGGCTACTATGAACAACGATATGCCAAGAAACTGGACAACCTAGAAGAAAAGGAAAAATTCTTAGAAACATACTACCTACCAAGACCGAATCAGGAAGAAACAGAAAACTCGAATAGACCAATTAAAAGGAAACTGAATCAGTAATCAAAAATCTCCCAACAAAGAAAAGCCCAGAACCAGATGGCTTCACTGGTGAATTTTACCAAACATATAAAGAAGAATTAAGCTAGTCTTTCTCAAACTCGCCCAAAAAAAAATCAAAGAGGAGTGTACACTCCCAAATTCACTTTACAAGGCCAGGATTACCCTGATACCAAAGCCAGAAAAGGATATTACTAGAAAAGAAAACTATAGGCCAATATCCCTGATGAAGATAGATGCAAAAATTCTCAATAATGCTAGCAAACTGAAGTCAGTAGCACATTAAAAAGATTATTCACCATGATTAAGTGAGATTTATTCCTGGGATGCAAGGATGGTTCAAACATACTCAAATCAATAACCGTGATATATCATATTAATAGAATAAAAGGAAAAAAATCATATGATCATTTCAATAGATACAAAAAAAGGATCTGACAAAATTCAACATCCGTTCATGTTAAAACTCTTAACAAATTAGGTGTAGAAGGAACGTACCTCAACATAATAATGACCATATACGAAAAACCCACAGCTAACATCATACTCAATGGTGAAAGATCAAAAGCCTTTCCTCTAAGATCAGGAACAAGACAAGGATGTACACTCTTGCCACTCCTATTCAACATAGTATTGGAAATCCTAGCAAAAGCAATCAGGCAAAAAAAAAAGAAAAGGCATGAGAATTGGAAAGGAAGAAGTAAAATTGTCTATTTGCAGATGATATATGTAGAAATTCCTAAAGACTCCACTAAAACCCTGTTAGATCTAATCAACAAATTCAATAAAGTTGCAGGCTACAAAATTAACATACAAAACCCAACAGCATTTCTATACACTAACAATGAATTATCTGAAAAAGAAATAATGATCACACTTACAATAGCATCAAAAACAATAAAATACTTAGGAATAAATTTAACCAAGGAGGTGAAAGACCTCTATACTGAAAACTACAAGAAACTGATGAAAGAAATGGAAGAAGACACAAATAAATGGAAACGTATCCCATGTTCATGAATTGGAAGAATTAATATTGTTAAAATGTCCATACTACCCAAAGTCATCTATAGATTCAATGCAATCCCTATCAAGACTCCCATGACATTTTTTACAGAAGTAGAAAAACAATCCTAAAATTTACAGGAAACCACAAAAGACCCTAAGTAGCCAAAGCAATCCTGAGAAAGAACTAAGCAGGAGGCATCATACTTCCTGACTGCAAGCGATAGTTTAAAGCTATAGCAATCAAAACAGTATGGTACTGGCATAAACACAGACACACAGATCAATAGAATAGAATTGAGAGCCCAGAAATAAACCCACACATATATAGTCAACTAATATCTGACAAGGGTGCCAAGAATAGTCAAAGGAGAAAAAACAGTCTCTTCAACAAATGGTGCTGGGAAAACTGGATAGTCACATGTAAAAGAATCAAACTAGACACCTATCTTACACCACTCACAAAACTTAACTGGAAATAGATTAAAAAATGTAACACCAGAAACCATAAAACTCCTAGAAGAAAACATAGGCAGTAAAATCCTTAACATCAGCCTTGGCATGATATGCTGGGTATGACACCTAAAGCACAAGCAACGAAAATAAAACATAAACAAGTGGGACTACATCAAACTAAAAAGCTTCTGCACAACAAAAGAAACAAACAGCAGGGGCCGGCCCCGTGGCCGAGTGGTTAAGTCTGCGTGCTCTGCTGCAGCGGCTCAGCGTTTCGCTGGTTCGTATTGTGGGCGTGGACATGGCACCGCTTGTCAGGCCACGTTGAGGCAGCATCCCACATGCCACAACTAGAAGGGCCTGCAACTAAGATATACAACTATGTACCAGGGGGATTTGGAGAGATAAACCTGGAAGAAGAAAAAAAAAAAAGATTGGCCACAGTTGTTAACTCAGGTGCCAATCTTTAAAGAAAAAAAAAAAGACTGGCCGTAGTTGTTAGCTCAGGTGCCAATCTTAAAAAAAAAAAAAATCAGCAAAATGAAAAGACAACCTACAGAACAGGAAAAAATGTTTGCAAATCATATATCCAATAAGGGGTTAATATTCAATATATATAAAGAACTCATACAACTCAATAGCCAAAAAACAAATAATCCAACTAAAAAATGGGCAAAGGACCTGAATACACATTTTTCCAAAGAAGATACATGAATGGCCAACAGGTACATGAAAAGATGCTTAACGTCACTAATCATCAGGGAAATGCAAATCAAAACACAATGAGGTATCACCTCATGCCTGTTAGAAGGCCTAACATCAAAAAGACAAGATGATAAATGCTGGCGAGGATGTGGAGAAAATGTGCAATGATGGTGGGACTGTAAACCTGCACAGCTACTGTGGAAAACAGTACGAAGGTTCCTCAAACAATTAAAATATGATCCGGTAATTCCACTTCTGGGAATACATCTGAAAGAAACAAAAACACTACGTTGAAGAGATATCTACACCCCATGTTCAGTGCAGCGTTATCCACAACAGCCAAGACATGGAAACAGCCTAAGTGTCCATCGATGGATGACTGGGTAAAGACATGTGGTGTATATATATATACAATGGAACATTACGTAGCCATAGAAGACAAGGAAATCCTCTTATTGGTGATACCATGGATGGCCCCTGAGGGCAGTATGCTAAGTGAAGTCAGTCAGACAAAGAAAGACAAATACTGCATGAGCTCACTTATATGTGGGATTAAAAAAAAAAAAGCCAAACTCATAGAAAAAAAAGATCAGATTTGTGGTTACCAGAGGCAGGGGGAAGGGGGATAAATTGGATGAAGGTGGTCAAAAGGTACAAACTTCCAGTTATAAGATAAATAAGTGCTAGGGATGTAATGTACAACATGATGACTATAATTAACACGGCTGTATGCTATAATGAAAGTTAAGAGAGTAAATCCTGAGAGTTCTCATCACATGAAAAAAAGTTTTTTCTTTTTCTTTTTTGTATCTGTATGAGAGCATGGCTGTTAATTAAACTTATTGTAGTCATAATTTAAGATATATGTAAGTCAAATCATTATGCTGTACAACTTAAACTTGTACACTGCTGTATGCCAATTATATCTCAAGAAAACTGAGGGGGAAAAATTCTTTACATTAAAGAAAATGTAATCAAGATCACTCCCATGCTTAAAACTTACCAATGGATTCCAGTATCATTTAGACAGAAAGGTAAGGTGGTCTGCTAACTTCAGTGTGTCCCCACTAGACGATGCGCTCCCTCCAGGCCAGAACCCTGTCTTGAACTCATCTCTAGCACTCCCGGTCCCTCATAGTGCCCGGTACACATCAGGCGCTCAGCACCACTGTCTCCTCGGACAATCTCACCCATTCCCCCAGCTTCAGTCACCATTCTTACCCCAGTGTTTCTCAATCTATACGTAACTACACACTGGATACCTCCATTTGAACCTCAAAGGCACCTCAAATGTAAATGTCCAAAACAGACGTTTAATTCTGTCTCTCTTCCCATCTCTTCACCTCATCTACTCCTGCCTTTTCTTCCCAACTACCCCTCCTTTACCTCCCCCCCCAAAAAGTGTTCCTACAATTAATCTTTTCCCTCTTGGTATAAACAGGACCACTCTCCTCTCAAGCCAAAAATTTGAGAAGCAGCACTCTTCTTTTAAATTTGCATCCAAAGTCATAACCAAGCCTCATCAAGCCTGCCTTTGAAATGGGTTCCCAAAGCCCTATGATTTTGACTTTTGCTTAGGCTGCTTCCTCTGCTTGGAATGCTTCTCCTTTTCTCCCTAGCCTGGTTAACCAGGTCTCCGCTTTGGTCCTATCTCCCAGGAACCCTTCCCTGCCCTTCCGACCTAGTCAGAGTGCCGCTCTTACGTGCGTTCTCCTATCACAGCCCGGGTCCCTCTGCAAGGCCACCACCCTCAGGGAAAAACCCGGGTCCTAGCCCCTAAACCTAGCACGGCGCTTTGCCCAGAGCGGAGCAATGCAGGCTAAGGGAGGGAACGAACGAGCAAACGCGGCGAAGACAGCCCGTGCAGGTCCAGGGGAGAGCCGGCTGGGCCCAGGGGCGCGCCGCGGGGAGAGCCAGGGCTCCGCAGGCGTCTCGCCAGCCCACAGCTCTCGGTGTCCCCGGAGAAAGCTCCAGCGGCCGTGTGGCAGGTCACTTACCGGCCGCGGAGCAGAGCCGACGGCATGGCATTCCCGCCCCGCAGGGCGCGGGCAGCGGCTGGAGCAGGGCGCCGGGCAAGGGCCGAGCTCGGGCCCGGAAACACACCCGTTCTGTGCCCCGAGAACCCGTCAGGAGGCTCCGCAGGAAAACAGACACTCCGAAGGTCGCCATGTTATCCAGGGGCCGCTTGTGCCGGAAGGGGCTGGAAGCGATTCCGGGTCTCGCGCGGTTTGTATGGCATTCTGGGAAATGTAGTCTAGATGAGGGAAGAGGGAGCCGGAAGCGACGCAATTTCTAGGACTTTTATAGTTTCTTGTAAACCGCTTGTTCACACCTAGGTGTTCATGTTCTTCTCTGTGCGTAGAGCCAAAGGTAGAACTCACACCGCCTTCCCTATGTGCTCTTTTTCCTGGACTTTTCTTTCGTTTCCATGCGTCTAAATAACAAATTCCATTTCCTGCCCAAACTTCTCCTAGCCCCAGGTTTAAATCTAATTGCCTATTCAACTTCTCCATTCAAACTTCTCACAGACAACCCCTCGACACACACCTTAAATATAACTCCTGATTCCAATCCCTGATGACCACCACTACCACCATCCCACATTGACTCATATACCTTATTCTCTGTCTCAGAACCTTACTCCCGTCCTTCATAGCCCTTTTCTAAATTTGTGATTATTTTACTCATTTATCTACTTACTTATTTTTCTCACTCCATGAAGACAATGACTCTCTGTATTTTGTTATAATATCACCTAGCCTGGTACATCTATGTGCACAGCAAAACGTCTGTTTTGGACATGTTACATTTGAGGTTCAAATGTTGAATAAATGACTAAATGATTAAATGATCGTGTTGTGTTCTTCCCAGCTGTCCAGGACGCGCAGGGCTTATCCTTCCCTAGACTATCGGTTGGTGCCTGTACTAAGAACTTATCCGAAGGCTTGGCTAAAGAAGGGTGTTAAGTCAACACTTGTTTGAATTAGCTGGACAGGCAGACTCATCTTCTAACCTCACCTCTTCCCCTACTGCCCAGTAAGAGCTCTGTTTGTGAACTCTTTCCCTATTTGGGTGGGGAAGGAGAGAGCCCTAGGCTTGGTGCTGCATTCAGGCATGAGTGCTGCCCTGTGCTTCCCAACACTTCCTCTGACACCTACATGATAGCCAGTGTCAGAGAGTGGTAGTGGGATGCATGCAAGTGTCTCCCAGCCCATTCCCCTCTCTGAGAATTGACCACCTACTTCTCTCCTGTAGCCACTGCTGAGAGGATAGGCCTTAGTGGCTATGTTTTTCCTGTTAACATCCCCCCGGACAGAACTGATGGGGCAATGGTGGATACCTAATGCAGGAGGAATGAATCCATAGGCTGCTGTATTAGTTCTATGTAGCTGCTGTAGCAAATTACAACAAATTTGGCGGCTTAAAACAACAGGAATTTATTCTCTCACAGTTCTGGATGCCAGTAATCTGCAGTCAGTATCACTGGGTCGAAACTGAAGCATCAGCAGAGCTGTGCTGTCCTCAGAGGCCCTAGGGAAGAATCTCTTTCTTGTCTCTTCCAGCTTCTGGTGACTACAGGCATTCCTTGGCTTACGGCTGCATCACTCCAGTCTCTGCCTCCATCTTCACATGACCTTCTCTTCTGTCTGTACCCAGTCTCCCTTTGCCTCGCTATGATAAGGATATATATGATTGCATTTACGGTCCACCTGGATAATCCAGGATACTCTCCCTGTTTTAAAATCTTTAACTTAATTACTTCTGCAAAGACCTTGTTACCATATAAGGTAACATTCCCATGTTCCAGGGATTAGGAGGTAAATATCTTTTGGGAAGGAAGGACATTTTTCAGCCTACCCCAGCTGTCCAAGCACCAAGCAGATTTTCTCTCAATATTTCAAACTAAGAAACACAGAAACTGCAGCTGATGGCAGAAGCTTGCAGTGAATAACTGTTTAGAGTTAGGTTTAGAGCAGCCTTTTTCAGCAATATGCTCACTACTGAATAAGCAGAGAAAACCAGTCTGCAGAGAAAGGCAGGAAAATAGAGCAGAAACAGAGATGGCAGACTATAAGGTTTGAGAAAGAGAGAGATGGAGAAAGGTGCTATCTTAGTTGGAGATTCTCCCATTTTCTTTTCATTGACTTCCTTTACTTGGGCTAAACTAAGTCTTACTGACATGGAGTAACCAAGATTCCTAGTTCCAGCTGTAACCTTGGGCAGATGCCCACATCTTTCAGAGCCTCAGTCCCTCACCTGCAAAATGGGTATAATGATAGTACTCACCTTGCAGACTTTGAGGATGAAGTACTTTCAGGATCTGTGCTTGGTGTTTCAAAGAGGGGGTGCAAGAAGGTCATATTGCAGCAAGTCAGTGGCTCTCTGAAGATCTTCAGAGGAAGAGCTTAGTGAGTTACATTTGTCAGTTAAGATTCTCTGGTTGCAAGCAACAGAAATCTTTCCTGACTAAAACAGAGATGGAATTGATGGGAAGTATGTTGAATTTCTCACAGGGTTAAAGGGAAGACTGAACAGCCTAGCTTCAGAAAGGACTTGAAGGATGGAAGCTCCAGGGATCCCAGAGGAAGGAATCCAAGAGAAATCTCTCCAGGAGACTGCTGTCAGAATGCCATGGTTCCAACGATGTGCTTTCCATCAAACTCAGGTTCCTGGTGAGAGAAGCTGATTGGCCTGGGTGGGTGCTGTTCATCCCTAGGGAGTGGAGGGCTGGCCTCTGATTGACAGTCTCTGGCTGCATCTAGTGGTAGGACTCCTCAAGTCAAATCTGAGAGATGGATCACCAGCTCTGTAGAGCAAGAATGGGTCTTATTTTCTATAAAACAAAAGAATAATGATGTTTCAATTACCCAACTGCCAGTGATGTTACAGGATCTGAATTTATCATTGTTTCCCTAAAGGGACTGGGATTTTGCCCTGGGCTTTTAGAATTCTTCAAGATGAGAGTGTGGGAGTAGAAGTCAGAGAGAGGGATGGAGAGACAAAGAACAATGCCTGATGGAGAAGAGTGAGTCTGGACAATCTAAGAACTCTGGCAATCTCCAGCAACACCCCTGCAACTTCTGTACAGTCTTCAAAACCTTATCTTTGAAGCATTCCCCAGGGACCACATCTGCCCCATTTCTGTCCTCACCCAGAGTGTTTTTCCTCTGTTCTTGTCCAATCTCCCATGTTGCTATGGACAAAAATTCCTTGGCCAAAGCCCCTTTGTCTGCTGAGAAGGGACCAGTAGCAAGGGAAAAAGTAAAGAGAGTAGGGCCAAGTGATGATGGGAGGTTCCCAAGGAAGCTGCAGGGAATGAGATCCTCAGTGGGGACATCGGCCATTGATGGGACAGGGCGTTTGTGCCAGGAGGCAAGGAGTTAAAGGCAGGTAGAGTGCGCATAGGTTTTGAGAGGGAATCAGAGGGCCTTCCTGCCTCTCTGCCTCTTTTCTCTAAGCAATGGTGAGAAAAGGTAGGGCTGTGCTGGGAGCTGCAGGAACAAGACGTTTGAAATAGCTGCTGGGGGCTGTGCACATCGCTGTGATGCTAGAACTTGAAGCAACACCAGCCCACCAAGTGGTGGGACAGTCTGCAGCAGTGCAGGAGAAGACGAACCAGGAACTGTAAGCCAGGAGGCTATTTCCGACAGTTTTAAACGAAGATGCCAAACATTTGAAGATGTGCCTGCAAGCCTGTGCAGGGCTGAATCTGAGCAGAAAAACCTTGAGCAACGGGGAGGATGTTGCAAGATGTAACAAAGCACAGCCCTCTCACTTGGAGTTTGCTGTCTTCCCGTTAATCCCGCTGGTCTTCATGGCAAATTGGTGAGGTAGACAGGGAAGGCACCAATATTCCCATCTTCTATATGCATAAACTGAGGCTCCAAAGTTAAGGGTCACCCAGTTTATTCAATACACAGACAAGGCTAAACTCGGGCCCCTGGCAGCAAAGCTCTGTTACAGTGGCAAAGTTCTGTTCCACGAGTGTTTCATGTGGTCAGGAAAAACACCGAGACTTCCAGAAAAGATATAGACTCTCTCCTAAGCCCAGAATGTGGCCCAAAAAAGAGCAGGCAGGGAGACTGTCCTCCACCATGAGACAGTGGGGTGGATGAGTCAGCTGCTCCAGCCCTGGAGTTATCAGTTTATCTCCAGTTTTCTGCATGACACTCTGTCTCTTTTCTTGTGACAGTGCCCACTGAACTAAATTCCACCCCAAACTGAGCACTCAAAACAAAAATGATTGCCAGAGGCTAAGGCTACACCTGTCTGGAATGATAGGCAGACTCTGTCCTATAGCACATGGATGTAAATGTCAGAGGCATCGAGGCTGGCTCCTCCCTGCCATCCCGGATGCCCCCACAGTGATGCAGGCCAAGAGCAATGACCCCACGTCACAGCCATCGGGGATACAATCTACAAGAGCCGACGCTTGGCTCCCTGCTCCCGAGAGCTGGCTGCTGTCAGGTTTGGTATGTGGAACATTTTGTCTGAGGGACAAGCTGGCCTGGGTTGAAAGTAATTCCCATCAGCTCAGAACCGGGTGGTCTGTCACAAGGTTATTTTTCAGTTCGATCTGGACTCAGGAAGTCCTTTGGACTGAGAGCCGGTATTTCTAAGCCTGTCAGAAATTTCTTTCACAAGAAAATGTGATGCATCTGATTGTCCTGACTTGCATGCAGTCCCAGATCAGGGGCCTGAGCGTAAGTTCACTTCAGACTCGGCACGGCAGTGTTTGAAGGTTCCTGGGGCCTGGGCTTGGAGAGGCTAGCAGCGGGATGCACTCGTTGCTGCTGATGGGAAGCCAGAACCGGAAGGGCAGAATGTGTGTTCTCAGGGTGCCCTAAGTGTGTGTGTGTGTATGCACGTGCGCTTACAAGTATGTGTGTGTTTGGCTGTACGTGTCATGCAAATATGTGTGTCCATACATGTGCGTGTCTTCATGGGGCATTTGTGCGTGCATGCATATGTGTATATATGGTTGGCCATTGTGTATGCATGTGAATGTGCGTGGTGTTCAAATATGTATGGGCATGTATATGTGTCCTTGTATGCATGTACACACATGTGTGTACACTGAGCACGTGTGTGTACGGCCTTGTCAGTATACAGGGGAACATGCATGTGTCTACACATGTATATTGGCCTGGGAATGGGGGCAGTTTAATGGTAAGAGCTTTGGAATCAGACAGATGTGGGTTCAAATTCTCACTCCATAACTCATTAGCCGTATGAGCCCCTGCTGCTCACCGCCTTAGTTCCTCCTCTCCGAGATGGCATGATAACAGCTTCCACAGAGGACCAGAGTGAGGGTTAACAGACGTGAAGCAACGGCAATGGCACACAGTCAGTGCCCATCAAGTGGTAACTGGCTTTATCACTGTCATCATCACCATCACCATCCTTCTGGTCTCATCCCATCTTGGACCCTGGCTGTGTTTCACTGGTTCTGTCTCCTAAAAAACTCATCCAGGGCTGCAGAAAGTTCAGATGGAAATGAACTGACTTGAATTAGCAATCCAGAGAAGTGAGTGGCCGGACCGATCCCCTCACCCCCTGTGACTTTGCTACCTCAGTAAATCACAATTTCCCCATCAGCTACTACTGAGCTCATCAGAGGCACTCTTCACTTCTGTTACAGATTTTTTGATTTCTAGTATGTCTTTTTGATTCTTTTTTAGAATTTCTCTCTCTTACACTACCCATCTATACTTGCATGCTGTCTATTTACCCATTAGAGGCCTTAGCATATTGATCATAGTTGTTTTAAATTCATCTTCTGATAATTCCAACATCCCTGCATATCTGAGTCTGGTTCTGATGCTGCTCTCTCTCTTCAAACTTTTTTTTTTTTTCCTTTTAGTATGCCTTGTAATTTTTTCATGATATACTGAGTAAAAGGACTTGCAATAAACAGGCCTTTAGGGATGTGGTGGGGTGTGGGGAAGGGGAAGTGTTCTGTAGTCCTGTGATTGGCTCTCAGTCTTTGAATGAGCCTGTGCTCCTGGGTGTGAATGTCACATATGCTTCTCAGTTCCCTCCCACCCCCACAGCATAGCTAGCGGGGGCTGAGTTGGGTATTTTCCTTCCGCCAGGTCAATTAGGCTCTGGTAAAACCCCAGCAGGTTAGGCTCTGTCTGGTAAAATAGTTTTTCTTGAGGGAAGACCTTGTTAAGAAGACCATAACGCTCTGGCTCACTTCAAAATGGTTACTGTCCCCCTTCCCCTGCAGGAAGCACGAGGGGAGGGGATTTTTCTGCCATATTCACTGTGAGAACCTGGTCCAGCTCATGGAGGGAAAACTCACAAAAGTCTGGGGGTCCCCCATGACTGGGTGACCCTTGAGTTTTTTTTTTTTTTAAAGATTTAATTTTTTTCCTTTTTCTCCCCAAAGCCCCCCGGTACATAGTTGTATATTCTTCGTTGTGGGTCTTTCTAGTTGTGGCATGTGGGATGCTGCCTCAGCGTGGTTTGATGAGCAGTGCCATGTCTGCGCTAAGGATTCGAACCAACGAAACACTGGGCCGCCTGCAGTGGAGCGCGCAAACTTAACCACTGGGCCACAGGGCCAGCCCCCGCCGCTTGAGTTTTAACCCTTATACTTGTCCACATGGGGCAATTTGCTCATTACACTTTAGGTTTTCCTACCTGGGTACTGGTTCCTGCAGAGGGTTTCTGTGCCTGGATTTCTGCTCCCATAAGCTGTGATTCTGTGTATCCACCTGTCTCTCCAGTCTTGGGGACAACAGTTTGCCCTGTGATCTTGCTTCTCTGACGGATCTAAGAAGGGCTGTTGATTTTCAGTTTGTTGGCTTTTTATTTGTTAGGATAGACCGATGACTTCCAAGTTCCTGACATGCCAGACCAGAAACCTATTTGGGTTATGTTTGTCCAAACTGTTCATTATCTCTTTTCCCGCTTTTTCTGCTTTCTTCCAAATTAGTTGGGTACTTTTTAATAATACACTTTATATCCTTTGTTGGCTTATTATATTTTTATTTCAGTGATTGTTTTAGGACTTATAGTGTATGTCTATAACACAGCATACTTTCAAGTGACATTGCACCATTTCACATATGAGAACCTTACATTAGTATACTTCTATTTTTTCCCTCCACTCTTTAGGCTATTTTATCATACATTTTACTTATATACGTGTTACAAACCCCACAATTGATTGTTACTATTTTTGTTTAAACAGTCAATTATCTTTTTAAATAGACAATTTTTTTAGAACAGTTTTAGGTTTACAGAAAAATTGAGCAGAAAGTCCAGAGAGTTCTCATATACCCTCTCCCCAGAGTTTCACCTATTATTAATGTTTTACATTTGTTACCACTGATGAACCAATCTTGACACTTTTTCTTTTTTAATTAATATCCCTAGTTTACATTAGGGCTCACTCTTTGTGTTGTACAGTTCTATAGATTTGGACAACTGCATAATGTCATGCCTCCACCATTACAGTATCATTCAAAATAGGTTCACTGCCCTAAAAATGCCCTGTGCTCCCCTTATTTATCTCTTCCTCCTCTTCTGAACCCCTGGCAACCACAGATCCTTTTACTATCACCATAGTTTTGCTTTTTCCAGAACATCATATAGTTAGAATCATACAGTATGTGGCCTTTTCAGACTGGCTTTTTTCATTTAGTCATATGCATTTAAGACATGCATTATCCATGTCTTTTCATCGCTTGGTGGCTCATTTCTTTTTATCATTGAAAAACGTTCCATTGTATGGATGTACCACAGTTTGTTTATCCACTCACCTATTGGGAGACATCTTGATTGCTTCCAATTTTTGGTGATTATGAATAAAGCTGCTATAAAAATTCATATCCAGGTGTTTGTGTGGACGTAAGTTTTCAATTCATTTAGGTAAATACTTAGGAGCACAAGTGCTGGATTATCAGGTAAGAGTATG
The DNA here is from genome assembly GCF_041296235.1 of Equus asinus. Taxonomy (NCBI): domain Eukaryota; kingdom Metazoa; phylum Chordata; class Mammalia; order Perissodactyla; family Equidae; genus Equus; species Equus asinus. The sequence goes on along the minus strand of NC_091810.1, from coordinate 85,510,521 downwards.
TTTAGTTTTGTAAGAAACTGCCAGACGGTCTGCCAAAGTGGCTGTACCATTTTGCATTCCCAAAAATCATCTTTTAAAGAGATTTAAGTAATAAGAAAAAATGTTATGTATTTTCCTGTGTATGCCATTTCCAGTGCTCTTAATTCATTTGCATAGAGCCAGATTTTCATCTGGTATCGTCTTTATGCCTGAGGACTTCCTTTAACATTTTTTTTTAGTGTGAGTCTGCTGGCGTAGAATTTTTTTCATCTTTTGTTGTCTGAAGAAAATCTTTATTTTACCTTTATTTTTTGAAAGATATTTTTGCTAGGTATAAAATCCTGGATTGTCATTTTTTTTTTCTTTCAGTATTTTAAAGATGTGCCTTCAATGTATTCTTGCTAGCATTTTTCTGACGAGGAATCTGCTGGAATTCTTGTCTTTGTTCCTCTGTACATAATGTATTTTTTTTTCTCTGGCAGCTAAGATTTTTCTCATTATCTTAGGTTTTTAATAATTTGATTATGGTGTGTGGGTGTAGTTTCCTTCCAGTTCCTTGTGCTTTAGATTTGTTGAGCTTCTTGGGTCAGTGGGTATATTAGTTTCCAGTGAATGTGGAAAATTTTTGTTCAATAGTTCCACAAATATTTTCCTGTCTACTCCCCCATCCCCCTGCTCTCCTTCAGGGACTCCAATTATGTATCTATTAAGCCATTTGAAGTTGTCCCTCAGCTCACTGATCCTCTTTTTCTTTTTTAAAAAAAACAAAACTCCTTTTTTTCTGTGTGTGTTTCATTCTGAAGATTTCCTATGCTATGACTTCAAGTTCACCCATCTTTTCTTCTGCTACATCTAATCTGCTGTTAATCCCACCCAGTGTACTTTTGATCTCAGACATTGTAGTCTCCTTCTCTAGAAGTTTGATTTAGGCCTCTTTTTGTACTTTTTACGTCTCTACTTAACTTTTTGAATAGATAGAACACAGTTATAATCACTGTTAATATCCTTTCCTGCTAATTCTAACATTTGCGTCAGTTCAGGGTCAGTTTGGATTGATTGATTATTCTTATTACGGGTCATATTTTCCTGATTCTTTGTGTGCCTGCTAATCTTTGCTTGGTTGCCACAATTTGTGAATTCCACTTTGTTGGCTGCTGGATATTTTGGTATTCCTGTACATATTCTTGCGACGTCGTCTGGGATGCACTCAAGTGAATTGGAAACATCTGATCTTTTTGGATATTCTTTTATGGTTTGTTAGGTGGTTCTGGAGCAGTGCTCCATCTAGGACTAGTTATTTCACGTTACTCAAACAAGACCTTTCCAAATATTCTATCCAATGCCCCATAATTTATGAGTTGTTCTTCTCTTGCTTGTGGGAACAGACACTATTTACAGCTCTTTGTGTGTGCTGTCTACTGTTCTCTAATCCTTTCAGATTGCCCCCCTCAACCCCCCAGCCTCTGGTAGTTTCTTCATACACATGCTCTGATCAGTACCCTGCTGAATGTTTGAGGAGGACCCTCTGCAGATCTTCGGAGTTCTCTCTCTTTGCAGTTCTCTGCTTGTTTGGTCCTGTGTTGGGCAAATTCTAGTCACCTTGATCTTTCTGGGCTCTCAGCTCCATCTCCTGAACTCAGGGGATGTTCTTGGCTCTGCCTCTGTTCCCCTTCTCTGTGCTGTAGCCTGGAAAATCTCTCGAGGCAGTAAGCTGTGAAAATTGTAGGATTTGCCTTGTTTGTTTCCTGTGTTTCAGGGATCACTGCCCTTCCCAGCCTGATGTCTAGTGTCTTAAAAACCATTGTTTATATATTTTGTCTATTGTTTGTTTGTTTCAGGTAAATCTAGTTCTTCTTCCTCTATCTTGGGTAGAAGTGGAAGTCCTCCTCAGTGGACTCATACAATACCATTAGGGAGTAATTCAAGATTGTAGAACATGAATTTTCTGAACCCAGACTGATATTTTCCTTCTGACTTAAAAACTATAATTCACAAAGGCTCACAAGTAAAACAAACAATGATGCAACTATAGGAAAGCAATGAAATTCTAGGAAATTGGAACTGTCACTGCACATCTAGAATGGAGGGCCCCATGGCAGGAGGATTTCCTAGAATGGACAGTCAGCGTGCACTGGAGGATATGGGGCAGGCTGCAGTGATGGGAGCTCCCAGCCTATGGCAGGTTTCCCTGTTACATGCTGTGTCCAAGCCCTGCCTTCATAGTGCTTATGAAGATTATAGTTAAATAATTATTAGTTTATGTGGTTATCATCTATTTTACCTTCTGGGCTACAGCTTCTGTGAGAGCAGAACTTTTTGGCATTATGTCTTCAGTACTCATCACAGTGCCTGACACGTAGCAGGAGCTCAATGAATATCCATGGAATACATGAATGAATGAATACAGGAATGATGATAAGCAGAATTCGAAGAGAAGGGCCCAGACCTCCCTCCAGGATCTGGAGATCAGCTGTGATGGTGGCTTTGAGGGCAGACAGGGGCCATGAGTCCCCCTGATCCCCCGCAGTGATATGAGAGGGAGTTCATTATGTATTTGTGGAACACATGATGTTGATGATGATGGTGACAACAATGACATCCATTCTTACTTAAGCTATGAAGAGAGAAAGAATCTGAATGTGGCCAGAAAGCTTAAGACCACTGTTTTATTGTTGTTTTCTTCCTTGTTACAAACAAAAAAAGAGGTCAGTTTTTGGTACATATGCTCAGTCTTGGCAAATATTTATGGAAGGATTGGATTTTTTAGTGAATTTTTTTTTGTTGAAAATGTCACTATTAGTAAGTACTGCATGTACCAGTAACAGAGTACCTACCTAAGGCCACTCAGAGATCTGCCTAAGTCTTCCACGTCCTGAGGAGGCTGGTGGAGGGAAGCTGGTGGCAAGAACACAGATTGGGATGTCAAGCAAATGCAGGGTCAAATCTCAGCCACGTGTCCACTGGCAAATTTAATTTGGCTACCTAGAAAATGGAGGTGATGCTGCCTGCCCACGGGGCTGAGTGAGGACTGGGATGATGCAAATGAAGTGCATGGTTCATAGTAGGCACTCAATAAATGGTAGGTGTTATTTTAATTACTTAATGGAGAATGACGACTTTGAGAGAGCAGACTTCATAAGTTGGGGTTCCCCAAACAGAGGTGACCTGGGCACTGTCACCTGAGGGATCCTGCAGGGGCAGACACCCTGCACCCAGGTACCTGGACCACAAGTGCTGCTCACTCAGCAGCATTCTCTGTTGAGAAAGGATAAAATGATGGTGTGCCACACACGCACACACTGGCCCAGTGAGATGACAAGGAAGGTCAGTGAACACAGCCCTAAAATGTCAGGTACAAGACCAGGATGTCCGTGATATCAGAGATCAGTATAACTTTCCAACGGCTTTCTTTTTATTTCTGTCTCTGTCTCTACTCTCCAGTCCCTTCACCTGGCCTCCCTGGACAACAATCTGATATCTCCATAGCCCTTTCATCCCCACGTGTCCTCAGTACCCAGTGGGTGTTCACGATTTCCTCCACAAGTTGACAGAATGTCCTAGTTATCTATTGCAGTGTCACTAACTCCTGAAAATTTAGTGGCAGCATTTATTATGCTCATGAATCTGCAGTTTGGGCAGGTGTGGTGGGGACAGCTCCTCTCTGCTCTACCTTGTACTGGTTGAGGCAGCTCAAAGGCTGTGGGCTGGAACCACCTAAAGGCTCATTCTTTGTATGTCTGCCAGCTGATGCTGGCTGTCAGCCCGGACCTCCGTGGGGACTCAGCCAGAGCACCCATGTGTGCTTGATCCACGTGGCCTGGATTCCAAAGGTGAGCATCCCAGCAGAGAGAGTTGGGCCAAAGCCACAGCACCATTTCTAAGCTCCTCTTGGAAATCACACAGCATCATTTCCATCTCACTTTATTCAACAGCAGCAAGTCGCTAAGACAAGCCCATATTCACAGAGAGGTGAATTAGACTCCAACTTCTGAAGGAAAGAGTGTCAAAGAATGTGTGGACACATTTACCTACACCAGGCAGAGCACGCGTGGAGCACTGCCTTGTGCAGGGCCCGTGTGCTGTGAGAGTCTCTAGCCCAGCTAGGGGGAGGAGATGCTAGCACAGGGGTGGGGTGGGGCCAATAGGACAGCACCTCAGTTCTGGGGTCAGACCTTTTGGGGCCCATGGCAGGGCTGTAGGAGATCAGGTGAGGACAAGCCCCTCTCCCTGAGAGCTGGGTGGTCAGCATGAAAGGCCTCCCTGGAGGAAGAGGGGCTTGAGCTGTGTCGGGAGAGGAGGGCACTCCTGGGGAGGAGCACATGCGAAGGCTGTGAGGTGGGGATGTGGCTGTCCAGACCCAAAATCTGCTGAGTGGCAGGGTGGGCTCTGACCCCAGTCTATATGATGGAGGGCCTGTGTCCTTCCACCCCAGCAGAGGCTACTCTAGGAGGACAATGATGACAACATGAGATTTCCTCCCAGGGGGCCCAGGACCCGAAGGCTTTGGGGTCAGTGTGAATTCCAGCTCTGCCTTGTACCAGCAGGGTGAACTTGCATGTGTTACTCCACTTCTCCGAGACTCAGTCTCTTTTCTGCAAAGTGGGGCGGATGATCCCTGCCTTTCAGTGTTGCAGTGTGGCTTAGTGACAATGTGTGTAAAATGAGGAGCAGCCTTGGGCACAGAGTAGGCACTTAGGGAGTGGTGCTTATTATGACTCTTGCAAGGCACTTTGCCATTTCACATACAACCTTTTCATTTGCCTCCCAAAATGACTTGATGGGAGAGGAAAGGAAGCGATGATCATCCAGGGTGCAAGTGAGGAGCAGGGACAGGGGGATACAGGTGAGTGTGGGCCAAGGGCACTGGCAGGGGGGCTTGAGGAGCCACTGCTGGTAGCAGCTGGGACCCAGTCCTCCCGGGGTCACTTACACTCTCTGAGCCCAGTCCTTTTTCTTGTCGGGGAGAGTCGGTGCGAGGATTAAACAAGGTGATTCAGCCACTTAACGGGGGAAAGCTCCGGGCCCAGGCTCTGGCCCGAGGGAGGTGGTCTGGTTCCTGCCCAGGGGCCCGCTCCGCGCGGTGAGAGGACACGTGTTCTCCTGGGGCGGCACTAGGTGGCGCTGTGGGACTGCTGTCGGGACGTGGTCCCTGAGCGTGCAGTCCTCCTGGGCAGCTCACCCCCGTTCCCGCCCGCCCTCGGTGGAGCCGGGACAGGCCCTCTGTGTTCGGCATCTCTCGGAACCACACAGTGCGTCCTCACCTTTCATGCAGCCTTTTGGTTCCTTCCCCACCGACCCCACCGACAGACAGAACCTCGACCCTTCCGCCTTCCGTCACAGAGTCATGGATCTCCCAGGATGGAGGGGAGGCTGAGGAGCAAACTGGAGCACCGGTTCTGGGAGGAGGATGACCTTGCTGCAAAGACCCCGTCCACCTCCTAAAAGCCAAAAGCCCACATCCAGGCATGCAAACTCCTCTTTCTAATTCTGGATGCTTGATGATAAATCTCTGCAACAGTGTCTTTGGGGGAGACTGGGTTTTCTAAAAGGGTCTGTTTAGGAGGGCCAGAGGGCCAACTCTCCCTCCCATCTGGCACTTGGGAACCCCACCTGTGCCCACAGGCATTTGCTGTGGATCCTTCAGTGTAGGGCAGTGGAAAGAGCATGAGTCAGGAGTCGTCAGACCTGGAAGGCAAGCTCGCCCCCACAAAGGGGTGATTTAGAGCCAGAGGGGCGTGGCGACTTCTCAGAGGCTCCTCTGCAGAGTGGGGAGAGCACTTGCTGCCTGTAGGGTGGCAGTGGGGAGTAAACAAGTGTGCCTTGTCCGCTGGGGAGCTCTAGGCACCTGTGAGATGTGGTTGTCACAAGGAGATAGACTTGGACAGCCTTGGGACACACAAAATGGCTGGCGTGGGCAGCTAGGGCAGGGGGGCCAGAGCAGCGTGGAAGGGAGGGATGGGCCTTGAGCCAGGTGATGGGATTAGGGGTGGAGGTGGAGTGGGTTCCCAGTAGCTCGGGACTGGAAAAGCGGGTGAGTGGGACCCGGGCCGCAGGCTGGAAGAGAGGACAGTGCCGGATGCAGGGACTCGCGTGCCTGGCCGCTGAGTCTGAACCCAGCTCCCAGCCACAGCGAACTTCTACCCCATGGGGCCACCTGGAGAGACCCCTCTGGCAGCAGTGCGGGGCAGCGCTGAGAAGCCAGCCTGGAGGCTGTGTCATCTGTGGCCATCCGCTCTGTTGTTAACTGTGATTTCAGAAGTGCGGGTCCTCCTCAGACTTCTCCTGACGTTGAAATGGGCTTGAGAGTTGAGGCTCACTGGTCTTCTCTGCCTCAGCAGGACAGCCCTTGACAGGGGACCCAGGGCTGTTCACATGGGTGTTCCCATCTGCACTGACACCACGATGGTGTCCCAAGCCTTCACCTCCCACTTCCCAGCGAGGCGGGGACCCAGCCTGTCTCAACTGCCTCAAGGACAGAAGCTGGTTATGGGAGCCCTGGCAGCGCCACCCCAACCCACGCACTCACACACACACACTTGGGGATGAAACACATGGAGGACAGGGCCTTCTCGGCTCTGAGGGAAAACCACGCAAACCACAGGGCCATGTGGCATGCCCTATCTTCTCTGCACCCGCCAGTTCTCATCATTGTTGTGGCTTTGGAGGAAATGTCCCTTAAATGTTAACTCTGAACCCAGCCACAGAAAGACTGCGGGAGGACGGACGAGAAGGGCAGACATTGGGAGGGGCTGGGCTGGCCGAAAGACACACGTGGGGACGACCTCTTTGGAGGAAAGTTCGAATCTCAGTTTCTTTCCATGTACCCTGAGGCTGCCTCCTCCACGGAACAGACAGAGGAAGGCGGCAGAATCTGGGACGATGGGAGCCAGTTTGTTGGGTTCTGGTTTAGTGATGTTTGTGTTCTGAGGTCCAGGAGCAACTCCCCATGTCACATAATTTTCCCCTCCTCGTGGTAGCCTGCCAAGACCTTTGATCTAGAAAAGAGGCGGAGAAGCCGGCCCCCTGCTGTGAGCCCTGGACAGCCCCCAAAGGGCTTTGTGCTCAGTTTGTCCATCCATAAGATGGGACAACAGTACATGAAGGCTCGTCACAGGGTTGCCGTGAGGATCAATGGATAGACGTAAAACAGCAACGCGCCATTTAGTGAAGGTGGTGTTTTCCCCTCAGTGGAAAAAAGCAGCACTTCTCGCAACATACAAATAAAACTTCAGTCCCCAGAGCCAAGTGAGTCGGGGAAATGAAGCCAAATGCAAACCTGGAGCACTGTGGCTGGAACTCTCCATGACAAGGGCTTTGAAGTGAGGGCTCTCCCTCCCTCCCTCCGCGGCTCCGGCAGCTCCCCCGGCCGCTTGATGAAAGGGAAGACGGGCTCTGTTGTGGTTTGACACATGCCCCAGATGTCAGGTTGCAACTCCATTCTGCCATTAGCTCTCAGAGGTGGCAGCTGTGCGGAGTGGGAAGGGCCCGGGCTCAGAACCAGGGCCCGCGGTGCCAGCGCTGGCCACACCCCACGTGATGCACCCGGGCCTCCACTGCTTTGTAGGGAAAGTGGGGCTGATACCAGCACGTGCCTGCTCCTTAGGACTGCCAAATTCAGCTGATGAAAGTATAGGATGCCCAGATCAATCTGAATTTCAAGTAACCAACCAATAATCTTTAGTACAGAATAGCTCAGGCAATATTTGGGACATACTTATCCTAAAAAATGACTTGATGTTTATCTGAAATTCAAGCTTAACTGTGTGGCTTGTATTTTATCTGGCAACCTTCCTCCCTCAGGAGACTTTACAAGGGGTCATGTGGGTGAAATGGCTTCAAAACTACCAATGCTTTGAAAGTACATGTTGGGAGGTATTCTGGAAAGATGGTGGACAGTAACTTTAGCAACCAATATGGTCTTTTATCTGAAGCTTCTAAGCCCGCCCACCCCATCTCCACCCCGACTCCACCAGAATCTCTTCATTGGGAAAGGGCCACCCTGCTCTTCCAGCCCCTGGTCCCCTCTGCCTCTCACGCCTCCCCAGCCCCCGCCCACCCCCAGGAGCCTGGAGAGGCTCGCTGGGGTTCTTGGAGGCTGCTGAGGTCATTCTCCACTCCGGGTCCTGCCCACCGTGGTTAATGGGCTGTGGCCTTCCAGGAGCATGTGATGGGGTTGGGGGCTCCCGGGCCCAGTCAGTGGGCCTGGCTGGAGTGTGTGCTCTGCTGTGGAAGCAGAGGCCTTGGACAGCTACTTCTCATCTCGGAGCCTCGGAGTCCTCATCTGCACAACGGAAATGAATGAACACTTCTGGAATACTATCTCACTTTCAAGACAGGAAAATGAGATGATGCCGGGAAAGCACCTACTATGGTACCAGGCACACAGTGGGCACCGAGTCAGGGTAGCTGCTGGTTACCACCACCACCTGTTCACCGGCCCTGTGCTGCACCAGGCCGGCCCGCCAGTGGTCACCACGTGTTCTGTCTGAGGGGAAGGCTCTGTTGCGCACTGCCTCCCCCCACGGGTTTCCACCCTCTCAGGATTCCAGCTTACCAGCCAAGGCAGCTTCTGCTCCACAGTGCTCATCTCTCCGCCGCTCCCCCAGCCTCAGCGGATATGCTCTCTTATCTGGTCACTGTCATTGTTCCCCAAACGCAGCAGAGAAAGAGACAACTCAGCTTGCACTGCAGGCATGCCTCAGTCACATCACCAGTCCATTCGCTTCCCTCCCCTTCCAGAAATCCACCGCCTCAGGGAAGCAGGGCAGGTGCCCAAAGAGGGGCTGTCTGCTGCCTCCCGTTGAGACCCCACGTGGCTTTGAGGACGAAGTGCATTTGGGGAGGTGGTAGGTAGATAACAATGAGAAGGAGGGACTCTGGGGTCCTCTGCTGTGGTTCTCTCAGCCAGAGGAGCAGTCAGGCTGAGTGGCCCACTGGGAAGGACAGGACTGAGAGTCAGGAGCCTGTCTCCCCAGGGAGCCCCGGGCCACCCCTGACCCTGCTGGGCTGATGTGTTCTCCTCTTGTCAGAAGGAGAGGCTAACGCATGTATGGACTGCCCCCCAGAGTTACTCATTCACTCATCCAACATACATTCTTCTCATGGGGTTGGGGGACACAGGGGTGAAACACACATCCCTGCTTCTGTGGGGCCCCCAGGCCCGAGCGAGAGGGACAGAATGAGGCAGATACAACGCAGGGAGGGAGAGCTGGGGCAGAGGGAGGCTCAGGCCACGCGGGATAGCACGGCGGGCGGGCTCCCAAAGGTGAGCAGACAAATGGCGGGTCAAGAATAATACAAAGTGTACACAGGCGTCGGCTGACAAAAAGTTAAAAGTCAGCCATCTCAAATGTTGGCCAAGATGTGGAACAATAGGAACGTTCACACCCTGCCAATTTAGTACAATGATTCAAAAAACAATGCCTGTTCCCTATGACCCCAGGAGAATTCCGCTCCCAGGTACACGCCCTGGAGAAACATGTGCACGTGTGCACCAGGGGAGCCCCACAAGCCACTGCAGCAGCACAGCTCCCCAGAGCCCGGGGCTGAAACAGCCCAAGGGCCATCAGGACTGGAGTGTGAGTGTGTGAAGTGTGGCACATTCTCACGCAAGAACCCTACACAGCCATGGAAACGCACGAGAGGCAACTACATGCAGTGTAGGGACGAATCTCACAGACACTCACGCAAAAGAGGACATGCGTGATTCCATTTCACCAAGTTTTAGAACAAGCAAAACAAAACTGTGCTGCGTTAGGGATGTGCATGTGGGTGTGCCGACTCTAAAAGCGAGGCCGCGAGCGTCACCAAGTCAGATGGGGTTTCCTCCACGGCACAGCATCCCCACCGGGGCGATTCTGCTCCCCAACCCAGGGCACATTCGACAATGTCTGCAGACACTGTCTTTATTTTTGATTGTCGTGACTGTGGTGGGTGGGGGAGTGTGAATCCTACAATGCACAGGATGGCCCCCTACACACGCCCCAAAGAATTTTCCTGCCCAAATGTCAGAGTGCTGCTCTTGAGACACCCTGGGCTGGGGGACAAGGCGGGTGCTCACACGGGGCTTCTAAGATCCTGGCGATGTACAAGAGTGGTCATTTTATATATATCCTCTAAACTCTATGTAAATGTTTTATACACTTCAAAAATAATACCAGAGCTTGCAGTTGGGTGCTTGAGAGGTCACCAGGGAGGCCCGTGAGATGAGGCCAGCCTTGGCCACCAGTTGCAAGGGGAACCCAGGGACAGTGCTGTTGCTGAGATACCCCTCAGAAGGCATTTCAGAGACCTGGGCAGCCCGACATGTGCCCTCAACACCCTCCAAGAAACCAGAACTCGGAGGGGCTCCCCATGCCAAGGACAATACCCTGCCAGTGAGGTGAGTTCTCTGGGCTCTGTTCCACCTCGGGGTGTGGTGGGAATCTGGGGGGCCAGGTGGGGAGGTAGCCTGGCCAGCTGCCTCCCCTCCTCTCTGCTCAGGAGGACCCGGGGTCCAGGGCTTCACTGAGGCATTTTGGGAGTACAGGAAATAAATCCTTCCAGTCCTCAGTTCCACCGGTGTGAGCACCACCCAGATAAGCTCTGAGCTTTTACACCCCAAGATTAGTAGGAAGGGCGCAGCAAGGTGTACTGGAATTCGGACTCAGACCTGGGTTTGATTGGACTTGCCAGCTATAAGTGGTATGACCTCGAACAAGTTACTTGATTTAGTTGAACCTCAGCTTCATCATGTGTAAGAAACGGAAAAAGTGGTATCTGAGCCATAGTGTTGGCATGAGGAGAAGCTGAAATAATGTAGATAATATGGCAGGCTAGCATCAAGGGCACAGTAGCGGCTGCTAAGTGGTAGCCATGACTGTGGTCATCGTTAGAGGCAGCCACTACCACCACTGCATGGAGGAGCACGGCGGGCAGTGGCCACCACAGGCCTCCAACCTGCTCTGCATCGCCCACAGAGGTTTAAGCCTCTAGAGTCCTCTGTTTCCCTGCAAATGTCCCTTGCTATTGACTAATTTAAAAAATTATTAGCCCCTTTAGGGAACCAAGGGAAAGAATTTGGGTCCAGGCCTGGGCCAAGGCCCTGGAAGGGACAGGTGCTCCCCGGGGCCAGCTCCAACAGGTGACGGCGTGAGAGCTCGTACATCAACAGGAAACGCAGGGCCACTTGGCTCTGTTTCCACCACCTCTGCTGGCATCCCGGATTCTCTCGTCAGGGTTGGAGCTTCTGTTTTGTTTCACCAAAAACATTGTGTGTTTTATCACTTGGGGTCCCAGCAAGCAAGAGATGGCCCACTCCAATGAGGATCATTTGAAGGGATTAACTAATGGACCGTCAAATGGTGTGAGCAGGTGGAGGGCTGCCACAGGGACAGGGCTGGCTCTGAAAGGCTGGGACGATGGAAGGGTTACCGGAACCTGGAGGGAAAGTGGTCCAGACAGGGCTGCCTCGAAAGGGCTGTGACCTCCAGTCCTGCTGGATCTGCTAGAGGAACGAATACTCCTGCCCACTTTCCTCCTCCCTTAGGTCTCCAGCTGGTGCCTGGCTGATGCTAACAGGAGGACAGTGGGCAAGACCTGTTCATGCCATCCGTTCAGCCTCCTGGACACAGAGCAAGGGGGGAGGGAGCTGCAAACAGAGATACCAGCACAGGGGTATGTGACGGGGGTTAGTCAAAGGGGGCTCCATTTAGGGTCTCTCTCTGGTGTTGGGTCCCTGCCTCATATGTCAGTTTTGTGAAGACTCACGCCTTCATGTCTGAGTGATAGCTTTAAAATCAACTGTATTGAGATATAATTGGCACACAATGAAATGCCCTATGTTAAGGGTATATTTTGATGAGTCTTGGCAAATTGATACAACCAGGTAGCATTCCCACCATCCACCTATAGGACATTCCCATCATTCAAAAGGACTCCGTGCACCTTCCCAGCCGATACTCCCTTCCCCCTTGGGCCCTAAGCAGCCACCACTCTGCTCTCCAACATCGTCGATTTGGTTTATCTTTTCTAGAGATTCACAAAAACGGAACAACACAGTATGTTCTCTTTTGTGCTGATTTCTTTCCCTCTGCTTGATTGAGTGTCATCCGTGTTTCTGTGTATCCCAGTTCTTCACTCACTTCACTGCTGAGTTAGCATCCATTGTACGACTATGTCACAATTGAGCTATTCCCTCTCCTGTTGATGGACATTTGGGATGTTTTTAGGTTTTTGCATAAGACTTTGTAGAGACGTATGTTTTCATTTCTCTCAGGTAAATGCCTGTGAGGGGACAGTTGGATCACTTTTGTGTTTATTTAACTTATAAGACACTGCCAAATGGTCTTCCAAAGTGGCTGTATCTTTTTGCAACCCACTGGCAAAGTAGGAGGATCCAGTTGTTCCGCATCTTCACCAACACTTGGACTCGCCCCTCGGTCTTTAAGTTGAGCCATTCTAGTGGGGGTGCAAGGACACCTCGACGTGGTTGAATTTGAACTTCTCTACGACTAACAGCATCAGCGCCTGCTCGCGCGCCTGCCGGCCATTCAGGTATCTTCTTTTGTGAAGTATCTATTCAAACCTTCTATCCATTTTTCTGAGTTGTTTGCATACTTATTATCAAGTTATTTTCCCCCAGTCTGTGGCTTGCCTTTTCATTTCTTAGCAGTGCATTCTGAAGGTCAGACATTTTTGATTTCTCATTAAGGCCCTTCTTAAACATGACTATTAGGCCATGTAAAGAAGGACCAACTTCCTCAACCCTGCCCCCTACTCCCACCCCAAGTCAGAGAGACATGCAGGCCCGGGGCTCCCATCCACCCCCTCAGTTCTCACAGGAGAGTCTGGATGGAAGCACTGCCTTGTGTCAGATGAGAGGAGCCCAAAAGAGCACGTTGCTCCTTCCCTCAGCCTCAAACAGACACCAGGGGCTCACGACTGGGGCCTGTTGAAGCTGCCGAGTCTTCAGCTACCCCGACCGAGTGCCTGGGTGCCGGGCCTCGGCCCACAACACTCCTCACTGAGTCCTCACAACCACCTGTGCGCGGAGTCACTGTCCCCACTGGACAGGTGAGGAGTCGAGGTATGTGCCCATCAGGAGACGGAAGCCATCTTTTTGACAGAGCCAATCTCATCCAAGCATTTTTAACCAGGAATTACAGAGCTGGAAAGGCAAAAGGGAGCACCGAGGTATCCCAGAGGTAGTAACAGCAGAAATGTGCAAAGAACTCCTACAACTCAATAAGAAAGCAACTCAAGTGAAAAAATAGGCAGATGATTTCAACAGGCACTTCAGAGAAAATACAGGAATGGCAAATAAGCACAGGAGAAGATGCCCAACATCAGTAAGAGCCCCTAGGACTGGGGGAACAATGGTGAGACTGTGGGGTTATAAAGACTAGGCACTTGGAGGAGGAGCCTGTGAGGCTGGGACCCAGACCTCTGAGCGAGTGGGTGTCTCTGAGGGGACGCGATGGGGCTGGCTCTGGGAGAGTGGAGGAATTGGACAACTGGAACTGGCAGCTGCTGCTCCAGGGTAGGGCCACTGATGGAGCATCGCTGAGGGGAACAGAAAGCGGATGTGAAGGAGAGAGTCCCTTCTCCCTCCTCCAGCCTTGCAGGCTCCCTCTGATGCCCCGTCTTGGTAAAGCCTAACGGGAAGCCACTGGCGAGGCATAAACCTATGCGTAGCATCCCAGAGCAGCACAGGACAGGACAGGACAGGCCCCCATCCCATCGGATAAGGCAGCAAGGCAGCCAGAGTGTCCTGATGTCACGGCCCTGGGCTCTGCACCCACGGGTCTTGGACGGCCCTGCCTGAGGCCTCCTGGCTGCCTGAGCCAGGGGCTCCTGCGAGGGAACCGGAAAAGCAGAGTCCAGGCAGCTGACAATGGAGCCTCTCTCCTAGACACAGCACCCTCCTCTTCAGCTGAAGTCTTCAAGAGGCAAGGCCAGCAGGATCCCAGACAGAACATCTCTCAGATTTATCTGCAGTTTTCTGAAACTAGCCTCTTCACTGTGATGACCACGGGCCAGCCACCACTCTCTTCACTTCTCTGAGTCCCTTTCTCTCCGAAGTTTCCAAAGAATGAGGCTGAACCCCAGACTCAAAGGTGTTGGGAGGAGCTATGAGATGGGGAGTGTGGGTTGTTCTTCCCCGGCCCCTGCCAGACCTGGGTGGTCACCAGCAGGAGACACGCCCCCCTCCACCCCTGCTCCTCCCTCTCAACCTTCCCCAGGCCCAGGATCACACGTGGAATTCCTCGGAGCCAGCCTCCCACTGTGGAGCCCTGGACCCCAAGCTCTCAGGCCCCCGACCACCTCCTCTCCTCTCTGCATGAGGCCGCATCCGGTCTGATCTCTGAGTCCCAGGGATTAGGGGTCCCAACTTTGGGATCAAACAGTCATGAGTTTAAATCCTAACTCTGCCACAAGCTAGTGGTGTGATGGCCATAATACTCAGTCTCTCTGTGCTTCCTTTGTTACTTCTCAAACCAGGTGACACCAGTACGTCCTCTCCTGAACCTGTTAGGAGAGCTGCACGAGGTTGGGGGTGCCAGCTCTGGCACGCTGCCAGGCATACGGCTGATGTGCAAGCAAGGCAGCTGTTGTAACTAGAGTTAGCTTCAGGTTTGGGGCTTCCAGGGTCTCCTCTGGTCCCCTGCTCACCTCCCGGGCATAAGCACCATCATGCTTCCCAATTTCACACCCTGGCCCTGTGGGGTTGCCTCCCCTCCAGACCTGCCAGTCAGGGCACCAGACTCTGATTCCCTGGCCTGGACCACACTGCTGTGATCGAGAGGAGTCACTGACCCATCATGGCCACCTCGGGCACAGGGCCCCTCTAGGTGCCGGTCCAGGTCAGCAGCTCGTGGACAGACTCACCCCTGCTCCACCTGGCTAGCAGGGCTGTCAGCCTGAAGTCCCAGATGGCTCTCCCCATGTTCCACTCCAGCATCCAGGGGCAGTGGGACATCTGCCTCCTCTGCTTTGATCAGGGCAGGGGGGTGCTCAGCGGTGGGTTTGGGACCATCTCTGTGATGCATTCTGACAGCCTTGGCCGAGCATATGCTTTAAATCCTATGAGAAAGGGTCTTTTAAGTGGAAAGGGAGCCCACAGCAGCCTTCAAAGGGCTCTCTGGACAAATTAGGGTGTATGAAGAGGACCCCCGGCTCTGAGTCACCCTGCTGCCCCAGGTGCAAGATCAGTGTGGCTCGAGAGAGAGGAGTCCTGGCCTGTCCTTCAACCCAAAAGTGACAGTGGAGTTGAGTTGCAGCCCAGCACAGATTCCCCTCCAAGAGCTCAACCTCCTGACCCCTTTCCCAGGTTTCCTGTGCCCAGCCTCCCCACCTCTGCTGTCCCTCTGAACCACTCCGCCTTGGTTCTCCATCCTACACCGCCTTAAGCAGAACCTGCATTCCTTCTAAGGGCTTTGGAAGGAGTTAGATAATTCTTAACTGACGCACCTGGAAAAACTTAATGAGATTTCAACTCAATACTTCTGCAAATCAGTGATATCCAGCCAGGAGGACTCAGAGAGTAGAACATTGCAAACAAAAAGACTTCGCCCTTTTCTTCTTCTTTTGTCGTTAGGCCCCCTATTCCAGGTGATAGGAACATATCATGTAGATGCAACCGCCACCTTGGGGTCCCAGCTCTCTGGCCAACAGCAGGGTCAGCCTTTTTCCCTGAAGGTGCTCAGAGCCAGGCTGGGCCTCCAGGAAGGCGGGGAAGAAACCTTCCCTGAGCTGGCGTGTCCTTCTGTGTTTAATTTTCCCATAAGTCAGCTCTGATTAACGGGGACGGCCTCATGTTTTGCGTATTCAGAGCTGAGTTCTGAGAGCACCTTGCGAGGGCGGGGGTCGCCCCCAGGCTGGCGGGCGGGGGAGGAGGGGTAGCTGCTCACCAGGTCACCCCTGGCACACGTCTGCTACCCATCAGATCTCATTGGAGGAATGATCTGCCGGCCGCTGAGATCATCTGACAGCCTCCTCCTAATGAGCCCCAGGGCTGCTCCCAAGCTCCTGTGGGAGGCTGGATCCAGAGGAACCCCCACCAACCTGGAGAAACATCTCCAAGGGGAAGAAAATGTTCTCTTCCGAGCCCGCTTTGCTGTGTGGAATGGTGGACCCCAGCACTTCAGGAGCAGATGCTTTCATACTCCACTTTCCACTTGGGACACATGCTTCTCAAGTCCCTTCAGTAAAGACAGGAACCTGCAATATTTACTCATGACATTTGGTGTATCTGTCACTGGTTCACTGCTGATGGCCTCAGGCATGTGCAAGGGGAGGTGAGTTCAGGTCTCACGACCAAGAACTTGCAGTGCTTCTCGGGACACAGGGCGGGTCCCATGGAATCCCACCAGGAGCGTCAATATGCACCGTGGAGAAGGGGGAGTTCTGTGCACAGGGTTCACGTCTAAAAGCATAAATCGCATTATGCACTGCCCACTGGAGGTGCTCTACTGCATCTCATACCACTTGGAAAAACATCCTGGCTCCTCACCAAGACTCTCCAGTCCCTGCCCAGCTGGCCTCCAGCCGGGGTGTTTTTCTTTTGTTCTTCCAATGCTCCCTACAACCCCTGAGCCTGCGCACTTGCTGTTCCTGTACCTGGAACTCCCCTCCCCAGATCATGACAGGGCTCTGCCATCTCACCATCGAAGTTTCGGCCCAAATGCCATCTCCTCAGAGAGCCCTTCCCAGACCACCCAGTATAAACGAGGTTCTCTCCCCAGGCACTCCTGGTGGCACCAACTCATTGCAATGTCCTACTTAGCCCTTACCATGATATCTTTCCTGTTGATCAATTGATTGATGGATTGACAGTTTCTCATGCTGCCCACTAGAATGTAGCTCCATGAAGGTAAGGGCCTTGTTCATCTTGTTCTTCACTGTATCCTAGAATGCGAGGATGTTTGATGAGCCTAACAGAGGAGTCTCGTTCAATATCTGTTGAATATGGGATGGAAGAGGGAAGGACTCTACACACAGCGGCTGCTTTGAAACACTCCCAGCAGCCCACATCAGCAGCCAGGGCGGTCCAATCATGACCTCAGCCCCACCACCTGCCGGCACATGGGAATGAGCCTCAGTTGCCTTGTAAGTAAAACACTAGGATTGTTGTGAAGGTAAGTGTGCACTGCTTGGTAAGCATCAAGTGTGACACATGGTAAGTGCTCCATAACTTGTAGCTTCATCCCCACCACCAGCACCACTGCCACCACCAGCACCACCTCCACCATTATCATCACTGTCTACACTGCAGCTCAGCAATGACCCACTTTAAATCCTCTTTTGTGTTTCTTCTTAACAATGGGCAAACACTGTTGGTTTCCTGGCCCAAGGTCATCTCAATCTTTCTCCTTGCTAACAGAACCCTGATTATCTGATAGTAGACGTCTTGATCTTAGGTTAGGTGGGTGCAGAATGTGGTCTAGGGAGTGGGCATGTGAGTTGTCCCTGGTCAAGCTTCAGGCAGAAGTTTTCCTGCTAGAAAAGAGAAGCACATGAGCTAGACTTGAATACAATTGTATAAGAATGTGATATCTGGAGTTGTGGCAGCTATATTGTGGTCATGAGGCAACATGCATGGGGAGAAAAATGCTGACGTGCTGAGGATAGGAAGATAGACAACTAGAAAGAGCCTTGCTCCTTGATGACATCCTTGAGTCACTGAACGGACTTTCTTCAGTTTTCCGTTAAGTATCTATTTTTCTAAGTCACCTTTGGTTAAGTTGTTACTTGCTGCTAAAAGCTAAGATAGCAAATGCGGTTTCAGGCTGCCTACAAAGCTCTGATTGGCGCTCCTTGCAGCAATCTGTACTCCAGCTGGCCACGTGCCCTCCCTGCGGGACACCAGTTGAGCCGGGCCTGCTGGAGAACCCACCCCTGCGCTCTCCCTCTCTCCCACAGAAGGAGAGCAGCACGCTGAGGAGCATGTAGGAACCAGAATGGCTGAATTAGGGAGCCCAGCAGGAATTCTCCCTCTTGAAGGGAGGAAGGAGTGGGGATAATTGTCTTCAGGGGCCTCTGTTTCTGGATATTTAAAATAATAAATGATACAATGATTTAAGATAAATGGTAAATTCGCTGAGAGAGAGAAAAGGTGGAACAACTTTACACGTGAGAACCTGCGTCCTCAGAGTAAACTGAGGGCCAAACCTGAGATTAATCGTATTTCATGTCAAGAATTTAACAGGTTACACACTGGACTATGCTCCAGAGGAAGGCTCCCCTTCATTTTCTGTGATGCACCCCCTCTATCAGGACAGTGGAGCGGAGCTGGAGGCCACTGAATTCACAATGCAAGGAACCCCAGTCTCTTTCAGGTAAATACTCAGTCTTTCTCCCTCTTTCCTCTTTTTCTTCCCCAAACAGCTTCTAAAAGCAGACGAAAGCTCATGCGTCCTCCTCTGGTGGAGGGAGGGTCTCAGGAAGCTGAGAGAGAAGACCTGGAGTTGTCCTCTGCACGCACTCCTGGCCTCCTCTGGCGGAGCTCAGGGCTGCAAACCCACAGTCTTTCCTCCGGCACGATTGGTGCCCACGGGGCTCCCGGACCTCAGCCCCAGGCCCGTCCTCAGCGATGCTGCACACCCGGTGTCTCAGCACCACGCACACCTGGCGCCGCTCAGCCTCCCCCATCCCGCTCTCTCCTCTGGGGTCACCCTGACCCTCATCAAGGCCGCCCCTGGCCACCCCACTCCCTACCTCCCACATCTCTCAGTGGGAGCTTGTGGACAACTCCGGATTCCTCTAGAGGAGCCACAGGCGACGTCTGGTATTTGTGAAGTTCCCCATCCAGCTGTTGCTGACTCTGCCTTTGGGGCAGTGGCGTCATGCTGGACGCAGTGCTTCTCAAAGCAATTCTCAAAAAAATTTTCTCAGTGTACCTCCGTGGACCCTATAAATAATCCCTGAAATCAGAATTACCCTCAGACTTATCTGTATCTTCTTACACCACATCTCTTTCGGGTTTCATGGGGGAGGGCTTGTCGGGGCAGCTAGCTGACACAGTCCAAGCACATCCCCTGCCTTCCTCCTGTCCTTCTCCCTCCTGGCACTGGAAGCGGTCTCCCTCCCCGCTTGCAGCCTGACGGGATTCTTCTGGGCATTTCCCCTTTCCCTGCCAGAGGGATCACCACCTGCTCTCTCCTCCCCTGGAGCATGGACCTCATGACTCTGCCTCAGTGGTAGGTGGGATTTCAGAGAAAAAAGCCAGCTCACTCGTTTTAGAAGACACGTTGAGAGGCATCTGAAAAATCGTACCCTGGTTATATTCACACCTGCACACTCTGCACAGACCTGCTTAGCGGCAGCTCCTTGACTAGAATTTATTTCCCAGTGAGAAGCCATCAGCAGCTCCCTCCCACTGGGCTTGTTCAGCAGGTGACAATGGCTCTTCCTCTCCCTGCCCTCTCCATTTCAGCCAGTGCATTTTCTCCAGGACCTCCAGGCTTTCTACCAAGTGGAGCGCCCAGGCTGGGTCCCAATCACCCTGCACACAGGCTGGAGCAGGGCCACCCTGGGGGTGTGACCAACGTGGCTGGACTAGATGAGAATCGCTTCCTGGAGGAGGTGGGCTTGGAAATCAGCCCTGATGGGTGGGTACAAATCAAATTGGGGAGACGATGGGGACGGCTTGCTCGATGACTCAGAGGCAGGATGAGCTTGGTGGGAACGCGTGCTCATCCTAGAGTCTCCCTGGTGAACCCCTACTTGACCTTCAAGACCGAGATCCAAAGGTCTCCAAAGCTCCATCAACATTGCTGACACACACTCTGTGCCAACAGCGGGAAAAACACGGGCCCTCCTTGACCAGAGGCTGGGCACCTCTAGAGCTTAGGCCTGGCAGCCCCCCAGCCCACTCTGTAGCCCCCTAATGCCCTAGAACACAGGTCTGGTCCCTTGGTCCTGAGTAAGGAAGGCCTCTCTGGGACCCTCTGAGACTCATCCCCTGGGCTTCCGATTGGTCAACCTTGCCCTCCCCCGGGAGGGCTCTCAGCTCCCGTCACTGGAAGGCAGACCCATCCTTGTCCTGATTCATGTTTCCATATTCATCAGTCTGTTGTGTGGCCTTGACAAGCCCCTTAACCTCTCTGGGCCAGTCTCCTCATTCATAATGTACCATCTGTTGCGAGGTTCTGAGGATTCCATACGTTCATGCATGTGACGCACTTAACACATTGTAAGTGCTCAGCTAACGGTCTCTTCATAGCTCATCATTAAGGCATGTCCTGCTTTATAAGAAGCTTGTCTTCTTTTCCCTGGCACAACTCTGTGCAAGTCTGCCACATCATCGAGGAGTGTGTCCACCTCACAGTGGCCTCGCCCATCCCAGGCCTCCAATCTCTGCACCCCTGCAGGACTCGCCATTCTTGTTCTGCTCTTGTCCCTGTGGAGTGCAGCCAAGGGCCCTGGGAATGCTGGGCCCCTCTCATCTCCCAGAGACCTGCCCATCACCCTAAGTTCCTTCTGACTCACCTCCCAGTTCTCGTCTCCCATCTCTCCCCAGCAACACACTCACACGCATGCACTCACATGCTTGCACACGCATACACACACATTCACATGTGCTCTCATACATGTACACAGACACACACAACCTACAGGCTCACTCGTGCATGGAATGACTTTCAAGAAACCACGTGCTGAGGTCTGACCACACTAAAATGCCCTAAACACACAGTGAAAAAACCAGGTTTCAATGGCAGTAGGAGACCGAGGGGCCAGTCCCCCACACCTGGGAAGGCAGAATTAACAAGCCAGAACCAAGACCGAGGCAAGACCGGAGAATGCAAGTTAACCATGAGAGGCGGCCTGTGGATAGAGGTGCGTGGTTATTAGGAACTGCTCACCTGTCCCACATATAAGGGCTCAAATCGCTGTGCTGTCATTTCTTAGTTGTGTGGCCTCTGGCAAGTGCTTTGCCACCCTGAGTTTCCACTCCCTCATCTGAGAAATGAAGATGACAGGACCCACCTCTGAGCAGCATTGGGAGAATTAACCCAGAAAACGTATATCAAACACCAAGCACAGAGCGGGCACGTGGCGAGCACTCTCTGAGGAGAACAGCTTTTTATTATCCGTGTCAGGCCCTTGGAGACTGGGAATAAATGGAGGCCAGAGGAGCCAAAGAGGCTGCGGGGGCACCGAGCTGGCCTCGTAGAGGGGTCCTGACCACAGAAACCACGTGGGCGTGGAGAAGAGAAGTGGCACAGGCACAGTGCTGGTTGGCAAGCGGTCTGTCCTGTGGGGTGGAGGGCATTCAGGGGAAATTCTAAGGCTTGGGTGAGTCCTACTTAAAATCCTCTTAGCCCAAATTCCTTTGGAACTAGTTTGATGGCCTCAGAATCAGCAAGCATCCTTGGGTGTGTTACAACAAGCAGCAATCCGCACAGGGAGGCAGCTCAGGCCCAGGTCCCAGGTCGCAGCCCTACTGAAAGACCCACCAGTGCTCAAATCCGTGGAATCCAGAACAACAGGCTCTCTGAGACCAACGAACCCAGCGTTGATCCCAGCTCCCCACTTATTGGCCGTGTGACCTTAGATAAGGCAATTCGCCTTCTCTGTGGGATGGACAGACGATGCTCAGCGATGGTTGTCAGTAACCACAACTCCAGTACCTGCCCGCCTCCCAGTTCTGCTTCCTGCCCAAGCTCCTTACCCCTTCTCTGAGGCTCCGGGCCCACGTGGTCACTGTCCGTGATGTTCCCCCTCCCCTCCATGTGAATGCTAACGTTCCTCTCCTCTCCGGAAGAATTCAAAGGGCCCTGGAAAGTTGTTTATTAGGAAAAGCTGTGGGAGTCTGTCCTGCTTAGTGGAGGCGCTGACCTCTCCCATCCTTCGCTGCATATTTCTCTCCAGCGACATCTTTTCATGTTCCCTGGCTCACTTGGGTGAGTCACAGATCTGTAAATCCCGACCACAGAAAGCTTGGCAAAGTATGGTAGGTGTTTATTGGAAGTGGAAGGAGGCAAACCATGAAAACGTTGGCTGTGGCTCTCGTCTCTGAAATTTGCAAGAGCTGGTCTTAAAATCTACGTCTGAAGCATGGAAACAGATTCGTGGAGCACTCTATTTCTCTTTTTTTTTTTTTAAACCACCATGAGCATAAGATTGTATAATACTCCTCGGCTGCAGTCAGATCTTTAGGCTGCCTTGGTATGGTGCCAGATAGCCAAGGGACAAGCGAGAAATGCAATTTGGCTTTCAGTTTCCCTGCTGACACAGAACATCGTTTACTCACACCCCCACTGATACAAACACAGGCTGCAGTTCTCTGTACCCCTGTGCTGAATCATGCCTGCCTCCAAGGCTTTGCACATGCTGTTCCCACTGCCTGTAACTCCATTCCACTCACGTCAGGGAGCAATTGTTGTTACTCTATGCCAGGCCATGGGCTGGGCACAGGGACACAGAGATGAATCAGACACAGTTCCTGACCTCAAGAATCAGTGAGGAAAAGAGGTTAACAGAGGGGGAGGCCCAAGCTGGGTCTTGAAGGATGAGTAGAAGTTCTCCAAACTGACAAAGAAGAGAAGGCCCTTCTCATGCAAGCACATCTTCTCATCCTCGAAGTCCCAGTCTATGTCTCCTCCTCTGGGAGGGTCCCTTCTTGTTGAGTTGGTGACTCCCTCTCTGTATCCACTCTGTACCTGCTACACTCCCTCCCTTGTCCACCCCATGCCAAAACCCATTCTCGGGTGATTTTTCTGCCCAGCAGTCCAGGTGGGGGGTTTTGGAGAGCTGACATTATTTCCTCTCTGCACCTCCAGTTCAGCTCCGGACCCGCCACACGGCACATTCATTTGGCGTTCGGTGGTGCTTGGTGCGAGTGTCATCATCACCAGCAGGCACGGCCTCAGGAGAGTGTTGGGAGCCACACCTGAACCCACCCGGGGAGCCCCTGTCACTTCAAGCATCAGAGCCCTGACAGGGTCTGGGTGGGATTAACCCCTGGATCCCAGCCTCATTCCAGCGTCGTGGCTCATGGTGGTGTTGGGGGGGCCCTGTTCAATCAAGGAAGAAATATGCTTTGAAATGAAAACGCTTCTCTTTCTGATCTGCCTGGCTCTCGTTCTCTTGCCTTCTTAGTATGCATGAATTCAGCCCCCATTTCAAGACTTACCCTCAGCATCTTCTCCACGAGGACGGGGCTGGAGTGAGCTCCCTCCCCCGGCCCCTTCCAGTCCTTTCCAAAGACAAATTGCTTACATCTGTCAAGGCTTTTCTGATTAATAGAGGAATATGCCATGGGATGTCATCAGGGGTTCAGAGGCTTTTGATCAAAGGGGGAGGGTGGCCAGGCCACACATCCCTGTTGGTTCATTTATCAGGTCAGTTCAACACCTTTCCCCCCAAGTGTCCCCAGCAAAGGCCTTCCCACCAGCCCACCACCAGCTCCCACGCCCCCTGAGGGAGGGGAGCAGAGAGGAAGTGCGCTCCAGTGAGGGGGCAGTGGGAGCCACAGACAAGGAGAGAGGAAGAGGGGGCAAGTTCGGGAGCCTGGCCTGGGCACTGACTGGGGCCGTGGGCCCCAAGTTCTTTTCATTTCTGGGCAGCCACTGGGATGGGCATCTACAAGGCCATTCCCCAAAGCACGGAATGAAAGGAAGGGAAGGAGGGCCCGTGAATGAATGAGTAAATCAGAGAGAATGAGGGAGTGAGGGATCTAAGAAAAGAATGAATAAAGGAGGGGAGGAATGGTTGAATTAATGAGTCACTAAGTGTCTGGATGGGCAAAGGAATTAATGATTCACAGCGGTCCTTACAAAAGTTGGACTATATAGCACAGGTTCATGTCTCATTCTTTCTCCCGTTCACCCAGTGGGTGGTATCAACAAGCCACAGCCTGGAGAAGCAAACCTAAGGCAACTTTGGAGCAGCCGGGCCTCGCCTCTGCCCCAGCTGCTCCCCATCGATGCTCCTAATGGCCCTGGTGAGCTGGGCAGAGCAGAGGAGGCCTGCAGCGGCCGGGTGACTTACACACAGGCAGGGGCAACACAAGAAAGAGGCCTGCCTCTCAGCTCAGGCTTCCTGCTGCAAAGCCAGGTCCCTGAGGAGTGGCTGGTGGCCGCCACAGGCTCTGCATGTCCTCAGGCTGTGAGGTCACTGTCCACCGTGTCCCCTGAAGCTCACCTCTGCCGGGGACTTTGTAATGGGAACTCCAGAGAGCCATGTAGGGTAAGGTTTCAGTTGGCCTTGGAGGCTGCTAAATTAGGCTCTGAGGATTTAGATTAGCCTAATTTAATGACACGGATGGATAGCTGGGTTGAAGTTCCCTGTTACATTTTTTTCTTTCAACTCGCTCAACAATTATTTCCGTCAAGTTGGTTGTAAATGCAGCCGGCCCAGGAATTATAATTCATGCCTTACTGAGCAGCATGGAGACCAGGCAGATGCTGGCCATGTCCACACGCACGCCACCCATGCAGGGGCGCCGGAGGGCGAGCAGCACCACAGGCTGTGTCTGTGCCGTGAGTCAGAACCGGGAAGAGAGGGCACAGAGTGTCGTGCTGGGGCGGCCTGGCTGGGAGGCTGGCAGGCAAGAGACTCATGGGGACACAGCTGGCTGGCTTTTGACTGGGTAGTGACTGTCGCCAGCCCCTGCTCTTGGCCCCAAGAGAGCATCCCACACAGACACGAACACACATAGGCATGCAGTCACAAAAGACACATATGGACATATCCAGGATGAGATACACATGGACAGTGAGTCACAGACACACACAAGCACACACCCTTAGTTATGACACACAGATCCGAACCACAAGTTACTTACAGACACACACACGCACACCAAGCCCACCTACCCTAGCGTCCCACTGTCCTATGCCTAGTCGGTAAGGCCATAGCATCCCCACATCTCAGGGCTGTGACAGAGGGGGCGTCCTGAGGAGCCTGGGGTATCTCTGAGGTCTTCCTGGAGGAGGGGCCACCTGAGACCAGGGATTAGGTGAAAATGGCAGGAAGGACATTCCTGGCATAAGGAGGAGCCCAGGCCAAGACCCAAGGATACCAGGGAGAGGCTGTGTTTGGAGAACGTGGGTCATGCAGTGTGGGTGGGCCACAGGGAGTGGCCGGGAGCATCTGAAGGAGCCAGATCCTGGTCTTGCTGCGCAGCAAGTCAGCCTCAACCTGCACACTTTGATGCTGCTGTGATTCCTATCAGACACCTTTCCCCTCTGAGAAGGGGACCATTTCTGGACTTCCCAATGCTGGCCGGTCAACACTGGCCATGGCTGCTGACCCTCCTCACCACCACCGGTCCCCAGTCCCTTCACAGGCTGGCTCAGCCCAAGGAAGAAGGGCACGCTCCCGGAGAACTCGCCACTGCTGTCTGTGGGGCCACTGCCTCACACCCTGCCAGGGCGCAGAGCCCAGCTAGGGACAGGGTTTCTGAGTCACAGTCTTGACTCCATTTGTTCTGGGCAGATGCAAGGGGCTGTGCTGGCTGTGAGGCCCCGGAGGATGCCAGTTCTTAGACCTGTCACTCAGCTACCGAGTGAGAAAGCCAAACTCCCTGCAGAGCCATTCCCCAGGGATTTGGCCCCTCGTCCAGGTTCTCCCCAGAGTGCCCTCTCCCCACACTCAGCCCCATTTTCCACCCTCCCCTGGCTAACTCTTACCTGTCTTTCCAGACCAAGCTAAAGTGTCATCTCTTCCAAAAAGCCTTTCTGAACCCCCACCCCTACTCCCCCAGGGGAGTTGGACACACTTTCCCAGTGCTGCCCTCCGTTGAAGCCTCATCAAACAGAATCGTCTGTTTACTTGGAGGTCTCCCACAGACCCTGAGGGCTCTTCCTCTCTGTGGGCCCAGCTTGCCCATGGAGCCTATGTATTAGCTAGCTATTGCTGCATAACAAACTATCCCCCAAAACTTAGTAACTCAAAACCACAACAGTTATTTATTACCTCCAAAGTGTGCAGGGGTCAGGAATTTAGCACAGCAGGGCCATCTTGTCCATAGCCTCTGGGCTCTCAGCTAGGGTCTGGAACTATCTGAAGGATCACTCCCACTGGCTGGTGGTTGACGCTGCCTATTGACAGAGGACTAGTGGGCCTCTCCATGTGGCCTGGGCTTCCTCTCAACATGGTGGCTGGGTGCCAAGGGCAAGCATCCCAGGAGAGAGAGAGAGACAGGAGGAATATATACCATTTTATGACCTAAAATCAGAAGTCATATGGCATCACTTCTGCCACACGCTATTGCTCAAGGTAGTCAGACACACTCGTCCAGACTGGGGAAGAAACAGAGGTCCCCATTTCTTGGTAGAAGGAGTGGTAGTCACACTGTAAGAAAAGCATGTGGAGTGGGATAAATATAGAGGTGTGGCCATCCTTGGGAAATACAGCCTGCCACAACTGGGTACCAGAAGTGCTCGAAGAAGGGCTTGTGAATGAATGAATGAATGAATGAATGAATGACTCTTGTTCTGCACTGTCCATCTCCCCTCTGTCCTCACATAGTTCTCACTTAAGACTCTTACCACTTCTGACAAGCCGAAAAGACAAGTCACAACCCTCCTTCCGTTCTGGAGGCCGAGGGGCTGTGAAATTCCTCAAGCTTCAGAGTTTGCAGAATTGTGCCCAGAGTTTCAGTGGTGCTCACCGTGGTTTTGGGGAATAGGAGAGGGGGGAAGGGAACCAGAGAGCCTGCCAGAGCAGACGCGGGAGGCAATTTCCCTCGCTGATCCACAGCCATCATTTCAGGAGGCAGTTCTATGGAATTAAAACATTAGGGGGAAGCTCATTTTTAAAAGGTTTTCTAGATTTCAATAACTGTCTCCAGTTACTTAATATTTTTACGAGAAAAGGCACTATTTGTGCCAGCTTATTATATTTACTGAGCTTCACTTTCTGAGCAATTGTCTTGTGCTTTCACAGTTTCCTTATTCCTAACAGAATGCACTGAGACCCTGCCAAGGACCAGGCTCCGTGCTAAGTGCTCTGTAAGCACTATTTCTGTAACAGGGCAAAATGACTAATGCATGCGCATTCAGACACTCCCTCCACTTGCCATATTATGATGCAATTTGGCTAATCAGAGGGGAGAGAACAGAAAAGCCCTTTGATGAGTGAGGATTTTTGGAGCAGGTGCAGGTTATGGGAGAACTGAGGGGAAGAGGAGAGCGACCTTGAGAATCATTCTGGTGAATTACAGAATGGATCTCCTGCAATGTTCTTCAAGAGATGGAATGAAGACTTTCAAAGTTACTTTTGGCTGTTGGCCTGAGCTTCCTTGAATGTGACTCTGCACAGAGTCTTAGCTATGGAGACACTGGAACTTATAAGGGTTGCATCTCACTTGATCCCCACAACAACTGGATGAAACAGAATTTCTCATCATCTCCTTTGAAGAGCTGAAAAAATAAGATGCAGAGAGTCTAAACAATATGCCTAAGGTCACAGCTCTGAGAAGCGGCTGAGCCCTGCAGGACTAGAACCCAAGTATCTCTGATCTGGAGGGTGATCTCTTAGCCACTCTGTCATTCTACCTCTTAATTTTCACAGATAACTGGAAGAGCTCAGGCGTTTCACCAGAAAGGGATTCCAGGTACTATTTCCCAGATGGGAGCAGGTGGGCAAGAAGTCCCAGGCAGGTGGTTTCCACTCTCCAGATGGCACCTGGGACTCTGCTTTTCCTTCTCAGCAGGAACATCTTAGATTACTTAAAGCTTTCAAAGAACACACACCCAAATAATTCCATTTTCTTTTTCATTTGCCATCTTTCTTTTTTATTGTGGTAATAATGGCTTATAAGATAGTGAGAGTTCAGTTGTACATTATTGTTTGTCATACACCATATAAGTATGCCCCTTCACCCCTTGTGCCCATCCTCCACCCCTTTTCCCCCAGTAACCACTAATTTATTCTCTTTGTCCATAAGTTTGTTTATCTTCCACGTATGAATGAAATCATATGGTGTTTGTCTTTCTCTGTCTGGCTTATTTCGCTTAACATGATGCCCTCAAGGTCCATTCATGTTGTTGCAAATGGCATGATTTTGTCTTTGTTTTGGCTGAGTAGTATTCCATTGTATACATATGCCACATGTTCTTTATCCAATCATCCATTGATGGGCACTTGGGTTGCTTCCATGTCTTGGCTATAGTGAATAATGCTGCAATGAACATAGGGGTGCATAAGCCTCTTTGTATCATTGATTTCAAGTTCTTTGGGTAAATACCCAGTAGTGAGATAGCTGGGTCATATGGTATTTCTAATTTTTTGAGAAATCTCCATGCTGTTTTCCACAGTGGCTGCCCCAGTTTACATTCCCACCAGCAGCAGATGAGGGTTCCCTTTTCTCCACACCCTCTCCAACATTTGTCATTTTTTTGTCTTGGTGATTATAGCCACACTAACAGTTGTAAGGTGGTATCTAAGAGTGGTTTTGATTTGCATTTCCCTGATGTTTAGTGATATTGAGCACCTTTTAACGTACCTGTTGGCCATCTGTATGTCTTCTTTGGAAAAATGTCTATTCAGATCTTTTGCCCATTTAAAAATTGAGTTATTTGTGGGCAGAAGATATGAGAAGACATACAGATGGCCAACAGGTACACGAAAAGGTGCTCAATATCACTAATTGTCAGGGAAACGCAAATCAAAACCACAATGAGGTACCACTTCACACCTGTTAGAACAGACATCATCAAAAAGACAAGAGGTAAGTGTTGGCTTGGACATGGAGAAAAGGGGACCCTTGTGAACCATTGGTGGGATTGTAAATTGGTACAACCACTGTGGAAAACAGTATGGAAGTTCCTCAAAAAATTAAAAGTAGAATTACCATATGATCTGGCAATTTTGCTTCTGGGAATATATCTGCAGAAACAAAAACACTATGTTGAAGAGCCATCTGTAGCCCCATGTTCACTGCAGCGTTATTCACAACAGCCAAGACATGGAAACAGCCTATGTGTCCCTCAAAAGATGAATGGATAAAGAAGATGTAGTATATTAAAACAATGGAATATTATTTGGCCATTAAAAAGAAGGAAATCCTGCCATTTGTGCCAAGATGGATGGAACTCGAGGGCACTGTACTGAGTGAAATAAGTCAGACAAATACTGTATGATCTCATTACATGTGGCATCTTAAAAAAAAGAAAAAAAACTGAACTCATAGAAAAAGAGACCAGATTTGTGAGTACCGGAGGAAAGGAGTAGGGGGAGGGGGAATTAGATGACGGTGGTCAAAAGGTATAAACTTCCAATTATAAGATAAATAAATACTAGGGGTGTAATGTACAACATGATGACTATAGTTAACATTGCTGTATGGTAAATATGAAAGTTGTTAAGAGAGTAAATCTTAAGAGTTCTCATCTCAAGGAAAAAATTTTTTTCTTTTTTTTTTTTCTATCTATATGAGAGGATGGACATTGACCAAACTTATTGTGTTAATCATTTCACAGTATACGTAAGTCAAGTCACTATGCTGTACGCCTTAAAGTGATACTGCTATATGTCAATTATTTCTCAATAAGATTGGAAAAACAAAAGAATACGACCCTCTCCTGGTCCATTTGAGCCAGGCCCTGGCCTGTAACAATCGCCCTTGTGACTGTCCCCTCCATTAGTCATGCTATACCTTCTACTTGGATGTCCCTTCCTCTGTTTCACCACCAATCCAGCTCCTATCCTATTTCTAAGGCCCAACTCAGGTGCCACCTTCTCCCTGGAGTCATCCGTGAGCACTCCAG
Organism: Equus asinus; assembly: GCF_041296235.1. Lineage (NCBI taxonomy): Eukaryota > Metazoa > Chordata > Mammalia > Perissodactyla > Equidae > Equus > Equus asinus. Next base: position 85,480,843 of record NC_091810.1, on the reverse strand, counting down.
CCCACAACACATGGAAGCAAGTTTTGGTCTTGTCACCTCCACCTGGCCTGTAACTAGCCTGGGTGCAGGGACTACACCAGCTCCTTCTCTCTCTCTCTTTCTCTCTCCCTCCCTGGAGCAGCTGGGCCAGGCCTAAGCACGTGGTAAGTGTCCACTAAGAACGCTGGACTGAAATGGGGGCAAAAAGTAAGGAGTCTTACAGGAAGCTTTTTAGAAAGTCAAATCTGATAGAACAAATTGGATGATTCCAAATCCAGTCTCAGCAGCTCCTCTGTTCTTAGCTCTTCCCGTCTGTGTTTGCACTGTTGAGTGAAAGTCTGAGGAACCTGTAAGATGAACAGGGTCCTCTCTGGCAGACCCTGAGCTCATCATTCAGTGCTCCTGCCTGCTTCCGGCACCAGATCCCCTCTCAACAAACAGTCACACACACACACACCCCCCCCCCCCGCCCCACTATTCTAAGTCATGTTCCCGGGGGTCCCTTCTCAGTCGCCATCCTCAAATGCATTGGCCCGACACACACACCTCTCCCCAGATCCAGACCCAGCTTCCTCCAGTCCTCCCTCAACCATCTTCAGTCCTTGCCTTGAGTCCTTAGACAAGTTACTTAACCTCTCTGAGTCTTAGTTGCTGCAACTCAGAACAGAATGATAAGAATGCCTGGCATATAGTAACAACTCAAGGGTTGTGGAATGAACGAATGATCAAAACATACCTACTTCATAGGGTTGTTCTGAGGATTAATGAAAATATGATGAGGAAGTGTTAGAGCACACAGTAAGCACTCAGTCAATAGTCGCTATTAGAAAACCCTGTGAACAGCAGCAGAGCATGGCCAGAAAAAGACCAGAGAGCTTCCGCTCTGCTGTCCACGGGGTCACTGGGACTTGGAATTGCCTCCACAGCACTAACAACAACAAAAACTCTTAGAAAATAATTGCAAAAACTGAAACACTGCGCTGTGAGTTTCTTTGCCATTCACAGCCAAAATTCCTTACTTTTTTTGCATAACCACATCTCTGTCTGATCTAAGCAATATTAAGAAACAGTAACAAACAAACAAAACACAAAACCAAAACAACCAGCACCAAGTCACTCCACAGCTGTCCCCTGTGACCACACGCATGCCAAGCATAGTTGGTGGGGCCGCTCTGGCCACCACGGAGAGAGAGAAGTCCTGATGAGATCCAGCGAAGGAAACCCGAGACGGCTCTGGGGGAGACCGAGGCAGCCAGGAGGAGCGGGGATGCCCATGTGAGGCCCATGTGCACAGCTGCAGCGCCGGACACACAACGCTGCCCACGCATCTGCAGGTGGGTAGAGGGGCTCAGGAGCGCACCAGACACAGGAACCACAGGAACAGAGGCGAGCTCAGGGTCCCACCTGGTGGAGCCTCCTGTCAATCCTACCACATGGAGGGAGTGGCTCTGCTGGCTCCTCGGAGGCCCTCCTCAGCACCCTGTGGCTCTGCTGAGGGCCAACTCCTCCTCCTCGCACTGCCCGTGTTCATGGTCGATGCCCCCAGGAGGCAGGCTGCAGGTGGCAGTGGGTGCCATGTTGCTCTAACTGCTCATCCTGCTGACCTCTGTGTGGACATCTGTGCAGTTCTCCGCAGAGCCCACCACGGTGAGACGAGCACTCAGGAGCTAGGAGCTGCCATTGCTGCCGACGCAGCCAGGACTTTCTGGGGCCCACCTGGCTGGGGGCCACAGTCTCCCATGTACAGGTATGTCCACTCACTCTTCCAGCCAGTGGCCTGCCTGGATGCAAGCCATGTGGACCCTCAGCTCCAGAGGAGGCGCATCCAGCGGAGTTGTGGGCTGCATTTGGTGGATTCACCAAAGCCCAGCACTCTGGACCGTTCTGAGTATCCTGGACCATGCAGAAGGTTTCTCCCGACCCTCCAGCCAGCCATCCAGACCTCAAAACTGACCTGAACTCAGACTGTGTCTGGCTTGCAGGCTCTGCGTTTTCCTACCCACTCAAAGCACAGCACTTTCCATGACAACATGGACTCGTGTGGCTTTGCAGAGGGAGGAAGGGAGGCTCAACTAAGTATCAACTCCTGGCCAGGTGGGTCGCCTTCTCGGCCCTCCCCTGGCAACCAGCAAAGTTGGCTCAGCTGGCTTTGTGGAGGAGAAGAACCCCTGCCAGAAAAGCAGCGCCCCATCCCCCTGCATACACACTCTAATCCCTCCAGTGAGGGTGTGTGCTGGAGTGCTGCCCCACGCCCTGCACACCAGGCGGCAAGATTTCCAGGTCAGTGCATCACGTCTGTGCCCCCCGCAGTCCCTGAGCGCCCCCCTCCCTTCCCTGGGGGAGCAGAGAAGGCTGGACTGCCCCTGCCCTCAGTCTGTAGAGGCACCAACCCCGGGAATGTCCCCTTCTACTTACTGTTGTGGCTGGTTGGCTGTTCTCTCCAACCACGCAAGTAGAGCTAAATCTGTAGAAAGTTGTATAAATAGAAAATTGCAGAGAGACGCAATCAACATTGTGGGATTTCCTTCCCGTCTTTTTTCCCCTTCTGAACATTTTGGGGTTTTTTTTTTTTTTACATAATTGAGATCCTAAAGTATTTATCATTCTGCCACTCCATGCCCAGCTTTCTCCTCCCTCTTTGGCTTAACCTTGCATCTGCAGGGTTTTTCTCGTTACATCAAACTCTCTTTACAAACATCATTTTTTTTGGAGACTGAATAGTCTCCCTTCCCTGAGCCGAGTCAGGGTTTATATGAGCATTCCCCTAGCATAAGCTTTGTTTGTTTGTTTTGTGGCCTTGCAAAAGTAATGACATGAAAAGCTTTGCTTACATTTCAAAATAATTCCTTGGGATAGATTCCCAGAAGCGGCACTGTTGGGTAAAGTGTAGGAACGTTTTTAGGGTTCTTGGTCTCTGTTGCCCAACCACCTGCGGGACGACTGGACCAGTTTACACTTGATAAACAGAGAATTCAGCACACTGTGCTCAGTGCAGTAACAGATATCCCTCAACCACAGACCTTGCTGCCTGGACCCAGCTATCTTGCCATCACTATCAATTCTGGGATTTCCAAGCACCAAACAGTTTCCCTTCCCCCCAGCCCCAAAGGCCACTGTCCCCACAAAATAAAAAACTTTAAACATCTTTGGAAAGTGCTCTGGGCCCAGGAGAGAAGAAGAGCAGGTTCTAGAACCCTCTGTCACCAGTGAGCTGAGTGAACTCACGCCTTAGGGTCTTCATCAGTCAAGCAGGGAGCTTGAAATGGACGATCCACAAGGCCCCCGGCCTGTGGCACAGGCTGGCAGTACAGGAGTTAGGGGTCCAGATCGGGGTGTCAAGTTGCCTTGGTTCATATCCCAGCTCTGCCGCTTGCCAGCAGCATGACCTTGGGCAAGTTATCTAACTGGCCTAAGCCTCAATCCTATAATCTGTAAAATGGGAATGAAGGAAATTAAATTACCTATCAAGTTATCGTGAGGATTTCATGTAATGATCTATTGAAAAGTTATATATTGAAAAAAAGGAGTGCTGGCACAGAGTAAACAGTACACACAGGGTCTGATGCTATCACATCTGCTTGCTGCGGGCTGCAAACATGAACGCCACTGGAAGGGGTCCCCTAAGGCTGATGGAAACACTCGGGAGAGAGAGGGGATGCTCCCGGCCCACCACGTGAGTGGTCTGACAGTGGTCTGACTGCCCGCCGCTGTCTGACCAGGGCTGGCTGTGCAGCGGCCCACAGGCAGGCCGCACTGAGGCACGATGCTTCCCCGGGAGGGGAGGTGAAGGCCGCTACACCAGGTGGTTATCAAAGCCCAGGGCCGCCACAGAGGCTTGGGAACATAATCTCCGGAAAGAGATTGTCTGAACTCACTCGCTGGAGAACAAGGACACTGGACGCTGATAAGCCTGTGCAGTGGCCAAGAGGAACGGTACCTGGGGGCTAAGGGAGGGCCTCGCTGACTCAGCCTGCAGACATTTCCTCGGGGCTCCAGTGAGCAAGAAGCTGGATCCGTAGCTCTAGGTGGTGGAGAGTTGGGGAAGAGCAGGACAGGATCCTCTCTCTGAGCTGAGGATGGAGAGAAAGAGCCATGAGCAGAAACGTGCCATGTTGTTCATGGCCAGCCCCCCGCCCAGCACCCAGGCACTGGGCTGAGCCAGTGGCTCCTGCTCCCGGGATAAGTGGGCGGTTGGCTCAGGGCTGCCCAGGTCCTCAGGAGGAAGGGCTCACGGCTCTAGCCAACAGGTACCCTTAGCACCCCAGTCAGTTTGCCCAGCAGCAACAGGAACCCCTGATTCCAGGACCGGATGTCCTCACAGGGAGGCTGGTGGGGGCGACTGTGGCACTTTACAGCTCTTGACCAGCGAGCGAGGTTGGGAGCAGTCAGAAAAGGGTCTAAAGTGACACAGTGAATTAGGGGCCAGCAGCATGTGAACATGTGTCTCCTACACCTCGTTTTTCTGAGAAGCCTCTGCCAGTCGGTCACAAAAGAGCTTAAGACCCCTGAACCAGTTATTCCCGTGTTAAAGACACCAAGTGAGATGAACCTCTGTAACAGGAATTAAATTTTTGCAGCAAACTCTCTGTGTTTCTCAACAGGGAGCAGAGAAAGAAGCTACTAGAAGGTACTTCTCCTTTCTTGATGGCCTTGAAAGTCAACATTCAGCAACAATCATTAACGTTGACTTCCGTGGGTCCTGTTACCCATCTGGCATCCACTCCCTCTGTTCTTCTTTCCAGACAGACCTTAATTTTGCTCAGGTTTTTATCTCCCTCATGTCTAGCTCATAAAAGCACAGTAATTAACCTGAGCCTACAGTTCCCAAACCACACACCAAGGTACCCCAAGGTGCGACAGTGAATTCACTGTAGCTCCAAGAGATATTTTAAATTTTCGAGGGAAAGACAGTGATGTCTGCCAGCTCAAGGTACTTCACAGTTTTAACATTAATGACACCATCTCTTTGTAAAGCCATGTTTTCGGTGGTTGCTGTTGTGAAAAGCAAGTACCACACAAAAATCACTGTAAATAGGAAAAAAAGATGGTGGTGTCTAACTCCAGATTTGAGAAGTTGTGCAGTGCCCAACAGGCACACACATCCCCTTAGTAAATAATTCTGGTTAATTAGGGATGATATAAAAAGATTTTTTTTCAATTTGTGTCAATTTTTTTTTCAAATGGCTACTAAGTTGTTAGGACATAAATACTTATTAAATTCTTTGCACCAGCTAACGGATAAGGAGCACTATTAGGTATTTCTTTGGGCCTAGGATGTCATGAAAATTACTAGGGCACTAAGGGCGCTGTAACTGAGAGAGGCTGGAAACCTCTGCCCGAAGCTAATAAGAACAGGACATTTCCCTGGCACCTGTCCCCATACAGAGTGGGTCACTGTCCCCTTCAGACTGAGGGTTAGGACACAGGTGCCATGGCTGGGGAACTGATTCTCCCTCACTCTCCTGGGGGTGAGAACGGAGGGGCACACAGACCCAAGTGCCACAGGTGGCCACCTTGTGACCTCAGGGGACCGCCCTCACCACAGCACCCATGCTGAGCACAAGAGAGGAGAGCGACAGGAGCCCTGGGTCCCTGATACCGTCAGTGAGCTGCTGGATCTGTCCACCCTGCCTCTGGGCTTCCTGTTGTGTGAAACGAGACATTTCCTTACAACTAACAGAGTGTGAGTCATGGATTGTGTTCCTTGCAGCCCAAAGCATTCTGCAGGATAAATAAACTTGCTGGGGTTCAGGCTGTGTGAGGAGGAGCTGGGGAGACGGGGAGGAGCAGGCAAGGCCCTGCCCTCGAGGAGGCACGTGGCAGGGTGACTCCCTGTGGCCGAAGTCTGCACACAGCTCTCCCGGACCAGGGCCAGGAGGATGACTGGCTCCTCTCGGGGCGGGGCTGAGGGCAGTTGGTGCAGGAGTCTTCCAGGAGGGCACTCTCCCCACAACACGTCACCCAGGCCATCGTCCAGGCACTTAGCACACTGCGCAGAGTCACCGTCCCACGTCTCTCCTTCACCTGCTGTGAGCTCTTCGAGGGTAAGAACGAGCTCCTGAGAACCCACCTAGCCCAGCCCAGGACACCTAGGCTCATCCACAGCAATGACTGACCAACCCAAAAGGACCTTAAGAACAGGTGGAGGACACAGTGAGGGGAGCTGCAGGGCTTCCAGGAGGAGGGACCAGCATGAGATAACAAGCATTACGGGCCTGGCCACTGCTGGCACTGGGCATCGTGGGGGAGCTCAGAGCCCAGTGGGGGAGACAGGCTTAATGGAGGTCCTACAGTCATGGGAAGAAGAGGATGCTCTGAGGCAGAACACCAGGCAGCCTGCTTTAGACTGGTGGTCAAGGAAGGCCTCCTGAGGAGGTGACACCCAAGCTGAAAGGTGAAGGATGAGGAGGGGCCAGCCAGGCAGGGTGGGGGAAGGACGTCACAGGCAGAGGGAGAAGTGCAGCAAAGGCCCTGGGGTGGCATCCGCTCAGCAGTAGGAGAAACAGAGAGTCCAGGCGAGCAACAGAGAGTCCAGGTGAGCTGCCAGATTTCATGGCACACGTGCATACACGCACACACACATAAAGTTAAAAGTGAATTTCAGATAAACAACAAATGCTTCTTCAGTCTAAGTGTGTCCCAAACATTGCATAGGACATACTTGTACCCAAAAAGTGTTCATGGCTTATCTGAAGTCCAAATTTAACTGGGCATCCTGTATTTTATCTAGAAACCCCAGTCCAGGCTGACCAGCAGAGTGAGGAAGAGATCCCGCAGGGCCTGGCAAGGGCTGGAGGTGATTCTAAGTGCACGGGAAGCCAGAGGTCAGCTTTAAGCGGAGTTGTGGCATCAACAGAGCCAATACGGCATGGTGGTTAACTGCATGGACTCTGGACCCAGAGAAGCTGGGTTCTGGTTCTGGCTCTGCCACTGGTAGCTGTGTAGTCTCAAGCGAGCTATTAGGCAATCTGTGCCTCAGTTTCCTTATCTATAAAATGGGCATGGTGAAAGTGATAACACCACTCCCACTAGGTTGCCGTGTGCAAGCATCTAGGAGAGCACCCCAGTCAGCCTCCCCTGTTCCTACCACTCTCTTTAAACAGATCAGCCTGGCTGCTGTATGGAATAGCAAAGGGGAGTGGGATGAGACCAAGACAGGAGGCAGGGAGACCACCAAGCAGGCTGCTGCCGTCCTCAGGAGGGATGACCTGAGGAGGTGGAGGACGTGAGGACGTTCGTGTCGGGGAGGAGTGGGACCCAGCTCTCCCACCCTCAGGCTGCTGGAGCCTTCTCCAGGCAGGCAGATCGAAGCCACCCTCCCCTTCTGAAGGGGCCGGGTGGGATGGAGCCGGGCCCTCACAGAGGCGGGGGCCCTGGCCAGCGGAAGGGTGGCCTGTGCTCTCCAGCAGCCTCTTTCCTGAGGAGGCAGGACTCAGCTCTGGGAGCCGCCATCTCCATGGATTAAAACTGGCTCTAAATGCAAATCAAGAAGGAAATTACACCAATGTGAAGCAGACTCGCCTTCTATTTCTGGCACCTCAGTAACTTTAGAAAGTCCTGAAAGATTTAGATGGTTTGTCATTTCAGGAAAATTCCACCCTGCTCCCAGAGTGAGGCCAAGCCTGCCGAGCTCCTGCCCGAACAGCCAGACATCCCAGACGCACACGGCTGCCAAAGAGGGCACAGATGGGACACCGCCACTCACCGCTGACTGCCGAGCCTCGGACTCCGGGGGCATGGGCCAGGCCCACCAGCCCCAGGCCCTGTCCCCTCCCTGTGGGCCAGGGCTTGGCAGCTGGACTCCAGCTGCAACTGCAGCTGTCAGACTCTGATCGGAGTCAACAGGGGGCACCAGAGACTGCCGGGGACAGTGAACACGGAGAGGCCAGGAAGCCGGGGAGAAGGTTCCAGACCCAGAATCTCATCCTAGGAACAGCAAAGATGAAGATGACTCTACACTCACAGGGAGCCCTTTCCCCCATCTGTCTTAAAATAAAAAGTAGAGAGCTACACGCTCTCAAATAATGGTGAACAATCCCCCCCCCCCCCCCAGGGCACACCTTCATCCCCCCACACACAGAATATTATCACAGCCTCTGAAGTGTCTCCTGGCCTCCAGGCTGAGATTGATTAGCAATGTCTGCTATGGGCACATGGGAGGGGGGGGTGTGCCAGGTTTTCCCCATTCATAGACTAGACGAATCTTGGAAAACAAATGTTATTTCTGTTCATTAGTCCAAAGAGTTCATTAGTACAGCGACCCCTTCTGCCTCCAGAAAAAGCTAAGCTTAGCATTCAAGGCCCTTCACACTCTGTATCCCACGTCCCCGGCAACCTTCATTCCCACCTGTCACCCACTGAACCCTATGCTTCACCAGACTGGGCGCCTCACTGTGGCCTCCAACGTGCCTTCAATATTCCCAATGGATCCCAATTGGCACCCACATCTCCAGGGACCCATCCCTGATCACTCAGTCCAAGTGGCCTGCCTTCTGCTTGGTTTCTAAAGCACCTAAGTGTCTGTGGCTTTCATCAACCACACTTATTCAAGGCCCAGAAGAATCACCTGTGTTTTGCGCATGTGGAGTTTGTCTGCCCATGTAGACTATCAGCTCTCTGAAGACCAGGATGCTGCCTTGTTCTTCCGAAAGAAGGGATGGGGAACACCTACTTTTTTCCAGGAACCAGACCGGGAATTTTCATCTGTTCTTTTGCTCAAGCCTGATAACAACCTTGTGATGTGAGGATGACCACCTCCATTTTATAAGTGGGAAATAAAGCCTCAGAGAGGTTAAGTGACTTGTCCAAGATCACACAGCTAATAAATGCCAGGGCTAGGATTCAGACCCCAATCTGAATTCAAATCCAGTCCTCTTTTGCCCTGCTCCAGGATTCCCCCAGGGAGAACCACATTTCCATAGAGGACTCTGTAGAGGCCAGTGCTGAACCCCTACGGATATGGCTGATCCTTAGCAGACACTCAAAAAATATTTGTGGTCTGAGGGATAAAGCGCTAACACTGGAATTTGACATGTGTGGGGCTGATCAGGCAGTGGGATTTGCCCGGCTCCCAGCAATCTCACCTCCCAGGTGACTGCTGAGTCCACCTGTGGAAGGCTGCCAGCACGGCCAGTAAGCCACACAGACCATGAACTTGCTGCCTTTTTATTTTATGCCCGCCCCCTGCCTCTGCCCTAAAGCTTCAGTCTTCGACCTTCCTGCATGATTCAGCCTTGAACTGCTGAGGCTGCCACACCGACTGCTTTAACCACACGGAGAGGCCAGAAACGTCCGTCACTCGTGCCCTGGGTTTATCTTTAGAAGAAGAATGACTGAAAGGACCTCCACTGCCCAGGATGATTGTTTTGACAGGTTTTTATTGTGCATAAAATTGCGTCATTGTTTTGTTTAACATTGAAAGGAGTTAAACTGCTATGAACTTGGTGCGCCACCCCCAGTAAACCATGAGGTCCCTTCTGTGTTCCTGACTTTATAAGTCTGTTCCCCTCAGAGGAACATCTGTTGTATACTTAAATGACCTTAGTTCAAAGGCACGATCAACAAAAAATTCTTAACTCCACTAGGAAGCATTTGAGGGTATCCGTTACTCTGCGCTGGTCGGAATTTTAGGGGCTATTCCATTAACAGCTGTGCACATCTGCCTGTGCGGGCAGAGGCCTCTCTCTTTCTGCACATCATTAAAGATGCTCAGGCCTGCCTTTCGGCCTCATTCCCACTCTGCCCCATGCAAGTGAGTCTCGCCAAAGTCTCCATTTTATGGGCATGGATCGCCAGGGTTCTACTTAAGTATAATTTTTGCCCGTGTGCAGAGGGAGTGTGATGAAAGACGAGCAAGGGGTGTTCTGCTAATCCTCGGAAAGAACATGAATGAGCATTAGGAATTTTGAGAAACTTGACAAATTCAGGAAAAACAGATTGTTCTTAGCCAAACACAGAGGAATTTGAGGAGAAAAGTGAGCCTGTTGCAGAGAAAGATTACAAGAGACACCATCTTGGAGGCCATAAAAATTATATTGGAAACAGAGACGCAAGGGCAGCAGGCTTTCTGGCGTTTGCCTTGATTAGCTCATCCTGATGTTATCCCCATTTTCCAGATGAGTCACTGAGAGTTCCTGACTTGACCAGAGGAGACCCAGGTGTCTGCCTCCAACCATCCCGTGTATCGGCGGCTCCTGCTCAGGGTAGAGGGAACCAGTTTGTAGAGATGACGACAACAATGGCATGGACCATAATGGTCCATGTCTCCGTGTCAAAGGTCTCTCCCCCAAGCTCCTCTGCTTCAGGCTTGGCTCTCAGTGCATCTCCATGAAGTTAGCTGACAATCTCTTTCTTCTTAGTGTGCAGTCCAGGGAACATGACGTCTCGTAGATGCTCTGATGTCAGGTCCACCAAACATCAGGGAAATGCACAAGCGAATTCCTCCAGGAAGAGGAGGAGAGGTGGGCTGTCCCAGTGCAGCGAAGCTGGGCTTGCTCAGGGGGCCTCGCTGTCCAGCCTGGCTGGGGAATTGTCCTTGGGATGGGGTGACTGAGTTTCAGTCTCTGTCTGGGGGCCCCTTTCCTAAAAGGGTTGATTGGGTTTTCATGCACATGAGAATCTTTATGAGTTGTTGAAACTTTTCTGGAAGTTGGTGGGTTTCTACGAGGCTGGTTTGTGGATTTGTGCCTTCTTGCAGACAGGAAAATCATTGCTAAAAATAAAAGAAATTGGGTTTTGCTTTATTTGGAGAGGATTGGCCTGCACCGTCTCCCTCCTCCTACGTTATCTTTCAGAGAAAGTTGAAGAGTTTTATTCACCAAGAGTATTTTTGAAAGTGTATGTCAAATTCCATTGCCAAGAGTTCCAGAGACTGCTAGAATCTCTTTGTTGGACCAAAATCTTGCAGCATTTATTCTATGGTGCTGGTAGTGTGTGGACCTATCCAGGTCTGAGGAACCTCAGGGTTTTGGTCGTTAAAGTTTTAGTTGAAATAGGATGTGACCCACAGCCCTGTCCTGCTTTCATTTGTCCATTCATTCATTCATTCTTTCAGGCAGCCAAAGACCATCAAAGCCCCATCTGTGTCAGGCCCCATGGCCGGCTTTGAGGATGCAGAAATGAACAAGTCCACATCCTGCTCTGAAGGAGCAGAGGCTACGATGACTGGCAGTGGTGGGGGGAGGCGGGGGGGAAGTGGGGTACAAAGAAGGGCTCCCAGCCAGGCCTGGGGATAAGGGAAGGGCTGCCAGAGCTGAGTTTGAGAGGAATTTTAAAGGATCCAGGTAAAGAACAGAGAAAGAAGATGGGAAAGAATTCCAGGCCGAGGGGACAGCTGTGAAAGGCTGGTGAGCTTCGGGACTCTCAGCAGTTCCTTGGGCCCCACTGGATGCTGGATGGTGGCGAGTGAGTGGGAGCATCCTGACCTGGGCCAGCTCGAAGGTGAGGCGGGGGAGGGCCTGCCCCTGCACCCGCTCCTCACTCTCATCCTGGCCCATCGGTCCATGTCTTCATTCAAAATTTTGATATTTTGTTTATCGTGGATTTTTTTGCATTAATTTTGATTCTAAAAAAGATTGCATTAAAACATTATTTATCTTGATTACTGAGCTTCTGGACACTCTTTAAATTCTGCACAGGAGGTGAGCGCCTCACTCTCCCCACCCCAATCCAGGCTCACTCATGAGAGGAGGCTTGGGACATGGGCAGGACAGACGGCCGGGGGCGGGGGGGGGGGCCCTCAGCCCAGAACTTCGCCTTTCACCCTGAAGGCAGCAGGGAGCCACTGAGGGTGGTAAAGCAGAGATGCCATCGGATGTGTTTCAGGAAATCTCTCACAGCAGCAGGGTGGAGGCTGCCCGGAGGCGGAGGGACTGGAAGCAAGAAGAGCTGCAAGGAGCGAGTCCCAGAATGCTGGGTGAGCTGAGAGGGTCTCCTGTCAAGGCTGGGGAGATGGGGTTCGAGAGGAGGCCTCAGAGGGGAGCAACAGATGCCGCAGACTCTCTCCAGCAGTCCCAGCACCCAGTACGCTCGGGTTCCCTCGGGCAAAGAGCAGGTAGAGAATTCCTGGACCTTCCGCTGGCCAGAGGAAGACATGGGAGTCGGAGTGGCCAGATGACCTGGTTGCAGCTGCCTGGGGTGGCACTGAGCCCTGCCCTGCCCACCCCGAGGGCCAGAGCCTCCCTGCTCCCTGCAGAGTGGATGCCACCTGCCAGGTTCTAACCCTGCTCCGCCACCCACCCCTGCAGCAGGGGTGACAGGGCTGGGGGTCCCGGGGACAACGCTGTCAGCTCTGCACACAGGCATGCAGACCCACAGGCGGGCAGGTGGGAGGGCGGGCGGGAGGAGGTCTGGTCCCCATTAGGGGCCATTTGCTTGTGGTATCAGGCCAGTGGGGCTGCGGGCCGGCTAACAGGCATGGCCACGGGCTGCTAGGAGGGAGCTGCTGCCTTGAAATCGCACTGATTGGCTCTAATTTCCCCTGCTCCATGCAGGGGGCCCCGGGGCCGCCTAATGCAGGGTGGCAGCCGTGGCAGCCCAAGACAGCATGCTTCTCTTTACTGAGAACACAGCGAGTTTCCTCTCTCTGACTAGTTCTTGCAGAAAATGCAATTTACTATCACTGAAGTCCTTTCAAATTCCACCTCCTCCAAGAAGCCTTCCTGCCCTGTCCTGACCCCTGGACTCTGGCATCAGGCCCATCTGGGTCCCTTCCTTCCCATCTCTGTCCCCTCCCTGCTACCACAAGCCTCTTAGCCTCTCTCAGACTCAGTTTCTTTAGCTGCAGAATGGACGGACAGGACCCCCACGGCAGACATGCGGTGACAACGATGGGTGACACAATGCTGGGGCACCTTGCTCAGGATAGCCCTTCCCTTCTCAGAGCAAGCACGGCCTTCACCTCTAGATCGGCACTCCACAATCCCATCCGACCCTCACCCTACCAGGAGTGACGCACTTCTCCGAAGATAAGGGGAGGAACCTGCACCTCCTCCCCGAAAAAGGAATCCTCCAGACCAGCCTCATAGTTCCCACCATCCGCTCTCAAGCTACGCACTGCGGAGGAAAGCGGAGATAAAGCCTGCTGGCCTGGGGTGGCCTTGAGGGTGCTGGCACTAGGGCGGGTGTAGCTGGAGAACATGGGCAAAACTCCCCCTCCCCCTTCCTTGCTCACTGCTGCTGCTTCCTTGATCTCTGCTCTCTCCTCCTCCTCTCTCCCTTCTCATCGCTGGCCTCCCTGGGGAGCAACTCATAGCCAGCTGGGTTCCTCACTTCTCTCTTTGGCATTTCTCTGGCTACCTCTTCATCATCTTCTTTTTCTCCACCAAACCTTACCCCTAAGTTTTTCCCCTCTTCATTCAACAATACTTATTAAATAGTCAATAAACATTTTTTTAGTGCCTGCTCTCTGTCCAGGGCTGTGCTAGGCACTGGACATGGAAGGGTGGCCTGACACAGGAGATGTTCCAGTGGATGTCCTCTCGCACTCTGCCATCTTCTGTGCTCCCTTAGGGGTCTTTCTTAGGCTAAGAGGGAGATCAGGGCTGCCCTGTAACCACAGAGGAGAGCAGACAAAGCCAAGCCCTTAGGGACCATCCTTTCTGCCCTCCCACGCCAGCTCTGGGCTGCAGAGGCCCTCCCTGCTGCTCTCCTCCTCCCCCTCCACCCTCCAGGGGCTATTCCTGTCCCCATGAGGTTGGGGAATGAGTGGGGAGGAGGGAGCCTCCTTTCTCAAGCAACTGCCTGGTTGGAATAGGATGCTGAATGGCCAGAGAGGAGCACGAGGAGTGAGAGGCCGGGTCACCACGGAGTCAGGCCCAGAAGGCACTGCTTCCCCCGCTGGTCTGGCCGGCAGCCCCCGACCATTTCAAAGGACTTGATAAACAGCTTGGCGGCCTTGTCTCCCCCACATGCTGTGCAGCATGGACTGGGAGAGGTGGCTGCCCGGCCAGCAGCAACACCAAGGGTAAGGTGCTCCTCTGCTGGGTCAAGGTGCTCCAGGCTCCTTGCTGGGCCCCCAAACTGGCTGCCTTCTGGCAGCCAAACAGCTGTGATCCTGCCTGGCCCTGCGAGGCACATCTGTTCACAGTTAGGGGTCAGTGCCCATCCGGGAAGTGCAGCGAGGCAGCATCCATGTGCTCAGACTCCTACACGGGCACACCCAGGCCCCGTGCACCCAGGCACACACGTGACACCACACACGCCTGGAGAGACACAGTCACCCACACGTGTCCACAGTCCCTGTGCACACCCAGATACGCATATACCTGATCGCATGACTGAGAACATGTTCAGTCCAGGAATTCTACAACCAAGTAGATTGGAGGAGGCGGGAGGAACGCTTTCAACTAAAAAATAAAATATAGGCTAAGGAGGTTCAGAAACATCTTTAAAAGAAAAAAAAAATGGAAGGAGCGAAGCCAACATCTTGCACTCCTGATGCTATCAGAAAGGACTGAGCTAACACAGGGGGTGCAGCCCTGTGCCTCAGAGAGCTGCTCCCTGCAGGGGACACCCGGCTCTCTCCCCTGGCAGGGCCCAGCAGTGTGGGATGCAGAGGGGCACTCTGCAAAAGTCAGGGCCTGGCCTCAGCCCCCACTTCCTTCTAGGGCGTGTGACCCTTGAGCACAGCGGAGTGGGCCTGGCTTCAGGAGGCGGCCCAAGGCGTCTGCACTGTGTGTGGAGTCCCTTTAGGTATTAGGGCAAGATGGGGCCCGTCCCAGCCCCCTCATTTCACAAATGCAGAGGGTGGCCCAGAGAGGGGCAAGGAGTATCAGTACAGCCCAGCAGGCCAGCAGCAGTTAGGATGGGAGCCTGGGCCTCCTCATTCCTTACCCCTCATTCTGTCCTGCCATGAGTTGTCTATCCCATAATTCAGGCCAGTTCAGCTGGCCCTACGGAGGCCCTGGCCTGGGCCAGCAGCATCGGGGTCAAAGGTAGCCCCACCCCAGGGCGTGCCCAGCCTTTCCTGACCCTTCCACCAACAGGGTTTCTCCAGGCTCTGAACCGATCCCACAGTTGGCGGCTGTTTGCCCGTCTGCTCTGATGGGCCAGGAAGTATTGTCCCCAGCACGTGGCCTCTGCCTCCAGACTGCCTGCATTCAAATCTTAGTGCTGCTACCGGCCAGCAGGTGCCCCAGGTGACTCAACTCTGTCTCAGTTCACCTTCTCTAAAATGGGAGTGACGGCCCCATTTGGCAAAGTCCTTGATAGGATTCAATGAGACAATGTAAGGAAAGTGATTGGGACTCAATAAAACCCAATAAATGTGACTACTCCTATGGTTAACCCAACACAATGAATTCTGAGGCCCCCTTCACTTCCATTAGTGCATGCAGCCGGCTCTCCCTGCTCCTCAGAGACTGGGGTTGGGGCAAAGGACTCCAGGCTGTAGTTCTGGAGTGTGGTCGCCCCACCAGCAGCATCGCCTGGGAATCAGTTGAAATGCAAATTCTGGGCCCCACCCGAGACCTACCGAATCAGACACCCTGGGGTGGGGCCCAGTAGGGTGTGTTTTTGAATGAGCCCCACAGGAGATTCTGATGCATGCCCAAGTCTGAGAACCCGTGGTGAAGGTCAGTACATGCCACTTAGGTAGGAGACCCGACACTGGCCTTTGTTGACCACTGCCCAGAAATACCCACCACAGGCTCAGGGGTGAGGCCCTGAGTCCCAGCCCCTGGTCTCCATACCCAGTGGCTGTCAGATCCCCTCCTGGGCCCCCTCCAGCCCCGCTCCTGCCTGCACCAGCCCCGCTCTCCTCTCTCCCAGCCCTGCCCTTCCCCATCCACCTCCACAGCCAGCATGCTGGGGCCTTCCCCACTCCTGCCTCCAGCCACGTGCACCCCCACCTCTGCCCGGCACTCAGCCCGTGTCCAGCTGGGCTAGACCCAGCCCCGGAGGGGGAGACTCAGGCACTTAACTTCAAAGCCTTGTCAGAGTGAGCCTGGTTTGCAGTAGAGGTCAAAGATAAACCAAGGAACAATTTGGCCAGAAAACGTGCATGGGGGAAGGCTCCCGGAGCGCCAGGGGAGGAGAGGGAGTGGGGCTCGTTTCTGCAGGCATTTCTGGAGGAGACTTTCCCACAGCCCAGCACCCTTTGGTTAGGCAACCTGAGCGGGGAGCCCCAGCTGATCCCAGCCCGGCGTGGGCTTGAATCACATTTGTTCTGTCCTGACCCCTTGCATTTCCTCTCAATACTAACATGTGGTCAGAGCTTGGACCAGCGCTTGACTTGACCCATGAGCAGCTTAGAGGAGGTAATACAGCCAAGTGGGAGTAGAACAGAGTCCAGGTGAGACCCAAGTGTCCAGCATAGATGTTGCTGTCTATACTGCATGGAGCTGCCTATGCTGAGGCCTGCCCTCCTGGGCTTCAGGCAAGGTCTGCATATGCCCCTCCTGAGCATTCCACAACTGCCATGCCTGTACCCAGGCACCCCCTCCCATTTATGGCGCAGGGGTGCCCCCCAGGAGCACGTGAGTGGGGTGAAGGTCTGGGAGCCCCATTCTATACCACAGCAGGGGGACAGTGGGTAGCGGGGGGAACCAGCTGGGGTTAACCCCCCAAAACAGCATATGTGATGATGGCCAGTGGGCATGCTGGCAGCTGCCTTGGACTCTGGGCCTGCTGGGGCCACCATGAGGAATAAAGCTGACCCCCACGTACCATGGGGAGGGAGGTGGGGCACACCAGGTACTGACCCACCGTGTGCTGAGCATGTCCACAGGTATCATCTGCTTTAACCCTCAGAGTCCTCTGTCACGGCAGGTATTGCTTCCCCCTCACACAAACAGGACAGTGAGGCTGCGTGGGGCCCGAGGTGTCCCGGTTAGAAAGCGGCAGAGCCAGGAATGGAAGCCAGGAACGGAAGCCAGGTCTGACCCAAAGCCCCAGTGCCCTCACAACCTCTGCTGTGGTCGGGCGACAGCATCTGTGTCTGCTCCTGCAGGGCCGCCTGCTCTGCTGTGTCCTGGGGGTGGGAGGACCCTCGTGCCTGTGCTGTCTCAGCCACATGCAAACACTGGATCTTTGGTCGTCCACAAAGCCCACACGTGACAACCATGTTCTGTTCCACTGACCATGCTCGCTTTCCACCCCCAACACATGGGCGTGTCTGGCACAGAGCAAGTTCCCTGTGGTTTCTCCACCAGGTGACCTCAGCTGCAGGGTCACCCCCACTCCTTCACCAGCAAGGAGCCCCTCGTGTTACAGTTCAAGACAAGTCCTGATCACAGTAGGGAAAGGACAATGTAGCTACTCACTGCTGATTCTCTCTTTGGCTTCCAGATATTCATTCAACAAACACTTACCAAGTACAGTCATGTGCTGCATAACGACGTTTCGGTCAATGACGGACCACACATATGATGGAGGTCCCATAAGATTAGGACCATATAACCTAGGTGTGCAGTAGGCTGTACCAGCTAGGTTTGTGCAAATACACTCTATCATGTTCGCAAAATGATGCATTTCCCAGAATATATCTCTGTCATTAAGGGACGCCTGACCATCTACATGTCATAGACATCATGCTGGTTAAGTGACCACTCACTTCAAGGGGCTCACAGTCTAGCTGGGAGGCAGACAGTCTGTCCTGATAGAGGGAAGCCAGTGTACAGGTGTGTGTGTGCGCACACATGCGCACACATGTTGAGAAGGGGCTCTGAGGGAAGGCAGAGAGGTGAGGAAGGCTTCCTGGAGGAGGAGAAGCTGGAGCTGAGTTCTGTAGGCTGAGCAGAAGTTCTCCAGGAAGAGAAGGGCTGGAAGGATGGAACAACACGTGCAAACTCACAGAGACAAAGCACAACTGCCTGGAGCCTCCCTCTGCCACAGCACTGCCCACTCTGGGGGCTGTCTCCCTGGCTGGACCTCAGCCCCGAGGGCAGGGACCGCCTGTGACCTGCATGGGCCTGACGCAAGCACGACACTCGGGAATATTTGCTGGACCAAAGAGTCCTGGCTGTTTCACTGCTGCCAGCTCCTCTTAGCAGGGCCGTAGGCCACATCTCCACGCTGGGGAGCCCACAGCTCTGATCCATCTGGAGACTCAGTCCTCCGGAGAAGAGGGGCAGCAGTCGGGGCACCTGTGGGAGCTGCTCAGGGCTGGATGTCTCAGCCCTCGGGTCAATGTCCACCTCTCCCTCTGGTTTTCTGGGCGGCAGTGTGTGGTCACTTTCCCTCTCTGAACTCCAGTTCCTGGAAACTGCACTGAAGGCCTTTCTGATAGAAGACTGTCACAGATATAATCAGTCCAATGACCTGGTGTCTTGAGACACCTTTTCTGGTTCCACAATTTGGGATTCTAACTCCGTGGGCATCCTTAGCAGCCTGTACCACCTGCTGCCCTGGAAGACCTTCTGCCCCCACCATCATCTCCTCGAGGCAGGGCTAGGCAGACGGGGCCACAAGACCACAAGTCAGGAACCATCCTGTTCAAAATCACTGACTTGGACTTACCCCTCTGTTCATGCCCCTTCCAAGCAACACTTGCACTGCTAGCACTGCGTCAGGAGCCAGGTGACCTCTGAGGACTATGCCGTCTCTCACTCCTCAGAACTGGCCGGTGGACAGAGCAGGGAGGCCAGCTAATCAGCTCAGAGGCTGAGGTGGGCAGAGGCCCCATTCAAAGTCCCAGACCAGCTGGGTCTAGGTACCCAGACGAGTGCCTGTCCCAGGCGTGCCTGCAGTGGGCACTGCCCTAAAGATGTCCGCAGCCCAGGGAAGAGACGAGCCCACACGTACATCTCCTGTCTTGGTTGCCAGAGGTGCTAGCAGGAAAGCCATCCGGAGCAGATGCTGCACATTCAGAGCGGCAGCATCTGCCAGTGGTGTGACCCGGCCCACATTTCCCCATGAGTGAGAAAAGAGAGGCAGCTCCCATCTTCACCAGCGCTAATTGCCTTCCTGTGGCCCAGAAAAGGGAAACCGCCTTGTTCTGCCAGAATCTTGCCTCTTGGAGGCTCCCGGGGTCTTTCTCCAAGAGGAATGACTTCCACCGGCAGGGCCGTGGGACGAGGGTGTGCGGTGCACGTCGGAGGCAGAGCGGGTGCCGGCAGGAGAGGTGGATGAGCAGAGACAGCTGCCGCCCCTCTGTTGTGGGCCCAGTGTTGAAGAGCCATTGCATAGATAATTGGGGTGACGTCCTGGTACATTGATAAGACCCACTTCCAGATGGCACTGAGGGACCAATTAGAACAATTAGCCAGGGGAGATGACTTTACCTGCTATTTTTAGAGGGTACCACATCTGGAGGTGGTAACTTTCGGTTGAAGATGTCTGCACCAAAGGCCAGGAGATTTGCATCATCTTCTGTGATCAACTCATCAAGATTTCTCCACCATGTTTTCAGGCCTTCAGATGAGAAATCATTCTGGTGTTTTTGTGCATGGTGCCTGGCCCTCAAGCAGCCTCTGGAAATATTCTCCATCAGTGCTCAGTGCTGTGCTGGAACGGGAAGAAGGGCCAGGCAGTCTTGCTTCCTGTAGCCATGTTTTCCAGCTCTGTCCGTAGGGCATGGTGCTGAGCATCTGGGGCACCAGGCCTCAGGCACAGCTGGGGGCACTCTTCTGGGTCTGTGGGTCTGTTTGCTGGGGATGCAGCTGATCCACTGTCCCAGGATCCCCAGGAAACAGGCCACAGACAGTGAGACCAACAGAAAGATGGGGACTGTGGAGTCAGGCAGGTGTGAGCTCAGGTCCCAGGCAGCCACTTGTGGCCTTGGGTGAGCTACTTCACCCCCTGCGCCTGAGGTCTCCACGTGTTATGGGGAGGACACCAACCTCGGAGGAGGAGAGTTAAACTCGCTGCAGAGGAGGTGAGAATTCTCACACCCAGACCCCTGTGGACAAAGCTGTGCCTTTCCTTATTTCCCAGCCTGGCTTAGCTCTTGAACCCTGTGTCCATGCTGGCAGCGAACCATCCAGCCATTTCACAGGAGACCCAGTCTTTACCGGACTTCCTCTGTCAATTCCCAGGAAATCCAGCCCTCCCCCATCTCTCTCCCTTCTTTGTCCCCAGGGGAGATAGAGGCTGCAGCAGTTAGAGGGAGGGACCCCTGCCTCTCCTCTAGTGCCTCTGCCTAGTGCTGGCATTGGTCCTGGATGTCCCTTCTCTGGTCTTTGTCCAGTGACCTCTGGGCATGCTGTGGCTGCTATTGCCACATCTGTGTGCTTTCTGTTCTCTGCTCACCAAGTGCATGTAGTCACTCAGCATCCTTCCTATTCTGATGCAGGACATCTCTGGATATGCCTGCCCTGCTGTCAGCTACTCCCTCACCACTGTGGGGCCCAGAAAATTCACTGACACTCCCTACCGACCACTCCAGGAGGTTTTTGGTTTCCCCTGCCCAATATTTCTTCCCTTTCTCCATCACCACCCCGCCAACTCTCACCCCTCAGAGCCTCTCTCCTGGAAGCCTTCTCTGACCACCAGTTTACTGCAACCAACGTCCCTCCCCTGCAGCACCCCAACAGCAGGCCCCACTGGGACAATCCATCAGGCACAGGGCTCTGGGCCATCTGTGCATCCTCTCATGTTTCACACTGGTGGATCCTGGTCCCTGCTGGGACGTCTCCGATAGTGACCTCAGTCCCCTCCTATAGCCTGCCAGCACCAGGCCCCTGGCCGGGCTTCCCCTGTACCAGGCTGTATCCCCCATGGGGGGGCGGGGCAGGGTGTTTCTATCACCTTCATACCCTCTTGTGTTCTCTAAGCTTCATACAATCAACACAGACAACTCTTTGCTTCTCAATTTTAAAATAGTCATTCTGATTTCCCTTAAAGATAAAGAAATCAGTCTTTAATAAATAGCTGTCCCCCTGTCCCCTGGCCAGAGAAGTAGGAGTGAAGAGTGGGTAAAAGTGAGGGCTTCTACCAAAGATAGTGGAAGGAAGGAAAAACAAAGATCAGAGCAGAAATAAGTAAAACAGACAGGAAAAAGACAATAGAAAAGATCAATGAAAATAAGAGCTGGCTTTTTGTAAAGATAAACAAACAGACAAACCTTTAGCTAGACTTACCAAGAAAAAAAGAGAGAGGACTCAAATAAATAAAATCAGAAATGAAAGAGAAGACATTACAACAGACACCACAGAAACACAAATGATCAAAAGAGACTACTATGAACAATTATATGGCAAAAAATTGGACAACCTAAAAGAAATGGATAAATTCCTAGAAATATACGGCCTACCAAGACTGAATCATGAAGAAATAGAAAATCTGAACAGACCAATTACTAGCAAGGAGATTGAATCTGTAACCAAAAATCTCCCAGCAAACAAAAGTCCAGGACCAGATGGCTTCACCAGTGAATCCTACCAAACATTCAAAGAAGAATTAATATCAATCCTTCTCACACTCTTCTACAAAATGGAAGATGAGGGAACATTTCCAAACTCATTTTATGAAGCCAGCATTACCTTGATACCAAAATCAGACAAGGACACTACAAGAAAAGAAGATTACAGGCCAATATCCCTGATGAACATAGATACAAAATTCCTCGACAAAATATTATCAAACAGAATTCAATAGTACAATAAAAAGATCACACACCAGGACCAAGGGGGTTTTATCCCAGGGATGCAAGGATAGTTCAACATTCACAATCAATCAATGTGATACACCACATTGACAAAATGGAGGGTGAAAATCATACGATCATCTCCATAGATGCAGAAAAAGCATTTGACAAAATTCAACATCCATTCATGAGAAAAACTCTCAACAAACTTAGTATAGAGGGAACGTACCTCAACATACAAGAGCCATAAATGACAAGCCCACAGCTAACATCATACTCAATGGTGAAAAGATGAAAGCTTTTCCTTAAAGATCAGGAACAAGACAAAGATGTTCATTCTCATCACTTTTATTCAACATAATCTGGAAGTCCTAATCAGAGTAATTAGACGAAAACAGAAATAAAAGACATCCAAATTGGAAAGGAAGAAGGAAAACTGTCTCTATTTGCAGAAGACATGATATTATATATGGAAAATCCCAAAGACTCCACAAAAAAACTGTTAGAACTAATAAACAATTTCATTAAAGGTGCAGGATACAAAATCAATATAAAAAATCAGTTGCATTTTTGTGCACTAACAATGACCTGTTAGAAAGAGAAATTAAGAAAATAATCCCATTTACAACTGCATCAAAAAGAATAAAATAGCTAGGAATAAATTTAACCAAGGAAGTGAAAGATCTGCACACTGAAAATTACAGAACAGTGGTGAAAGAAACTGAAGAAGACACAAATAAATGGAAAGAGATTCCATGTTCATGGATTGAAAGAATTAATGTTGTTAAAATGTCCTTACTACCCAGAGCAATCTATAGATTCAGTGCAATCCCTACCAAAATTCCAGGCATTTTTTCATAGAAACAGAACAAAAAATGCTAAAATTTCTATGGAACCCCAAAAGAATCCAAATAGCCAAAGCAATTTTGAGAAAGAAGAAGACAGCTGGAGGCATCCCAGTTCCTGATTTCAAACTAGATTACAAGGCTCTAGCAAACAAAGCAGAATGGTATTGGCATAAAAACAGACACATAGATCAATGGAACAGAAGAGAGAGCCCAGAAATAAACCTAGGCATATATGGTCAATTAATTTATGACAAACGTGACAAGAAAATAGAATAGAGAAAGGACAGTTTCTTCAATAAACGCTATTGGGAAAACTGGACAGCCACACGCAAAAGAATGAAACTGGACAATGATCTTATGCCATACACAAAAATCAACTCAAAATGTATTAAAGACTTGGACGTAAGACCCAAAACCATAAAACTTCTAAAAAAAAACAGAGGGTAAGCTCCTTGACATTGGTCTGTTGATGATTTTTTGGATTTAACACCAAAAGCAAAGGAAACAAATGCAAAAATAAACAAGCAGGACTACATCAAACTAAAAAGCTTCTGCACAGCAAAGGAAACCATCAACAAAATGAAAGGTAACCTACCAAATGGGAGAAAATATTTGCAAATCATATGTCTGATAAGGGATTTATATCCAAAACATATAAAGAATTCATACAACTCAACAGCAAAAAAAACAAACAATCTGATTAAAAAATAGGCAGAGGAACCCAACAGATATTTTTCCAAAAAACACATACCAACGGCCAACAGGTACTTGAAAAGATGCTCAACATCACTAATCACCAGAGAAATGCAAATCAAAACCACAATGAGATACCACCTCACACCTGTTAGAACGGCTATTATCCAAAAGACAAGAGATAACAAGTGTTGGTGAGAATGTGGAGAGAAAGGAATTCTTGTGTACTGCCAGTTGGAAGGTAAATTGGTGCAGCCACTATGGAAAACAATATGAAGATTCCTCAAAAAATTAAAAATGAACTACCATGTGATCTAGTTATTCCACTTCTGGGTGTATATCTGAAGGAAACAAAACCACTATCTCAAAGAGCTATCTGCACCCCATGCTCACTGCAGCGTTAATCACAACAGCCAAGACATGGAAACAGCCTAAGTGTCCATCAACAGATGAATGGATACAGAAAATGTGGTACATACATATAAATATACAATGGAATAGTAGTCAGCTATAAAAAGAAGGAAATCCTGCCATTTTCAATAACATGGATGGACCTTGAGGGCATTACGCTAAGTGAAGTAAGTCAGACAGAAAAAGACATATACTTATGATCTCATTTATATGTGGAATCTAAAAAAAAAACCAAACTCATAGAAAAAGAGAACAGAGGCAGTTAATTGCAAGGCAGGGGGTGGGGGTGGAGAAAATGAGAGAAGGGGGTCAAAAAGTACAAACTTCCAGTTATAAGATTAATAAGTCCTGGGGATGGAAGGTATAGCATGGTGATTATAATTAACAATACTGTACTGTATCTTTGAAGTTGTTAGAGTAAATCTTAAAAGTTCTCATCACAAGAAAAAAAATTTATAACTATTTGAAGTGACGAATGTTAACTAAACTCATTGCGGTAACCATTTTGCAATATATACATACATCAAGTCATTACGTTGTACACTTTAAACTAACACAATGTAACATGTCAATTATACCAATAAAACCGTGGGGGAAAAAACAGGTTACACAATAATCCCACTTCAATGAAAGGAAAAAATGTATACCTTAATTGCATTGAATCAAGATATCATCACTGACTAAATGCACCATATTATTTACTATGGAGAAACGAACAGATAAAATGTTCCCAATTAAGCCATAATGAGCCACAGATTGTAGGATATTATGATTTCAGAGATGTTAAAATAAAATATGTATCCTAGAATTGATAAAATACTGTATTGTGTCATAATCCTTTCATTGTAAAATAAATTCCTCCCCATCACCTCCCATAAAAGTGTGGGCTTTTAGATCAAATCCTGACTCAGCCCCTTACATTGACCTGGGTGGGGTCTTACCACTCTATAGTGTCCTCAGCTCTAAGTGGGAATAATGCCCTCACCTCCGCCCAGGACTGTCGGGAGGGTTACCTGCCCTCACTTAGCACCCTGCACAGATAAGTGCTCAGGAGAGGATGAGCATTGCTGTCACTATTACCATTATCCTCTTCGTCCTACTGACAGAGCCAGTTGGATGGACCCATTCCCAGGAGAATGCAGCATCTCACACCGCCACCAGCTGAGACCCTGGGTGCTCTCCATCTGCAGGGCCACCCCACGGCCAGGTATGTACCATGGTGGGGAGAGGTGGGCCCCAAATTTCAGTAAATGGAAGACTTTAGGGGCTCCTGGGAGAAGCCAGATCTCTCCATGTCACCGCTGGGCTCACCACTGTCCAGCTTCCATGGAGGACAACTCGCTCTGGCAGCTCCCTGCCACCTCACATTCCTTCCATCTCCAAAATTCCCTTCCATCCCCAAATCCCCTTCCACATCCCAAACCTCCTTCTACCCCCAAAATTCCTTTCCACACCCATTCCTTCTTCTATCCCCCTAATTCCCATCTGCCCCAACTCCCTTTCATTCCCCAAACTCTCTTCTATCTCTTGCAAAGACAAACCCACTGGCTTAAAGTAGCCCATTTCATGTCCACACAGAAATATATCTTTCTAGTCCAGCCTAGAAAACAGCTGCAAACAAGAGAAAGGGCTATAAGAGAAACTACCACTTACCAAGGCGTGTTTTGGGTAAGGCTCTCTCCATGTGAGGACGGGGCCCAGAAACAGCAGCCAGGGCTCCTGACAGCAAAGGCCAGCCCAGCCACAGGGCCTGAGTCTAGGAGCACCTGCTTCCCAGGCCACCAAGGCGGGAGCTGTCCTGGGGGCACATTTCCAGCTTGGTCAGAGGCAGCTTCCTGGTGCTTCAGGATCAGAGGCCGTGGGCCTCCAGGGTGGCAAGAGGGAGTGCTAGGTAGGCAGCAGTGGGATGTGCACCCCACCAGGCTGCTACCGCAGTGGGCGCACCAGTGAGCCATCTCTGGGAGCCTGGCATCAACCAAGCAAGGGCCTCCAAGCAGCTAGATTCTCACCCAGACCAAGTGGAGCTGTCAGTCGTGGGAGAGAGAACCCCAGAAGTGGGTGCACAGAGCAGAAAGCCGGGACATCCGGCCCGCAGCAAGATTCCCACAGCCTCTCGCTTGGACTGCCAATCACACTTGATCGGACATCCGCTCGGAGGGGCGGGACTTGGAGTCATACAATCGGATGGAAAATTGGAAGCTCAGAGACCTTCTGTGATTTGTCCATCACACCACAGGTAGGGGGAGGGCACACTGGAGCCCATGGACACGCTGGCCTGCGGGTCTGTAACCTTCCCACTGAAAAGCCAGCTGGTGCACGCACATGTCAGCGAGGAGGTAGGCATTTACTAAGTTGAACCATGTGAGACTGAGATTTTTGCCAGTCAAAACCGGTAAAATATCCAGCAATTTCTTGTGTTTCAGCCAACGTTTAAGATGATGCACACACTCTGGGGAGATCCTCTGCTCCTCTGCCCGCTCCCCCACCCCATCTCTCCCTGCCCTGGCACCTGATCTTCTACCATTAGCAGTTCACTGCTTTGGTATCTCCTCTTTTACAAAGTACAGGCCCCAATGAGGAGTAAACGGAAAGGCAGGAAGGGTCATTCACACCCTAGTGTAAATCAGTTCATCAGGCCCTCAGGAGGAACAGCTCCCCTGAACATGCACTTGCTGTGTGCCAGGCTGTGGCATGGAGATCTTTCTCCCCAGTTTCCAGATGAGGAACCACGGCACAGAGAGGGGAAGTAGCTTCCTGGGGTCACACAGCCTGGGAAAAGCCAGAGCCATATTCTAATCCTCATGTGGATGATTCCAAATCTCCTGATTCTACTTTTTGGTCCCTGCCAAGGCAAGGGGCTGTGGCTTGTGTCTCTCGGGGTGAGAAGAAGGAGACTGGGGATGCCATCAGGCCTCCGGGCATGCCAGGCTCTGACCTCCTTCGGGGAGCCTCCCTGGGCACTCACAGAATGGAGAGTAGACTTGAATTTTCACAGACCACACTCTCACAGAGCGCTGGAGATGTGCACGAGCCGGGCCACGTGACGGAGGGGCAAAGGCCCTCACACACCGACAGGCCCTCCGTCCTGGGTAAGGCTTCCAAGAAGTAACAGGACAAGTCCAGACCCTGAATCATCACAGACCTGGGTTCGAATTCTAACTCTGCGCTGCAGGATTTGGGGGACGTGGCTTAGCCCCTCCGGCCTCCAGCTTCCCCATCTAAAGCCGTCCTTTGCAAGGCCCTTATAGGAAAGGTAAGGACGCGTGCAGACAATGGTCAGCGTAGGGCCCAGCTCCTGGCAGGCGCCGGGTCGATATTAATCATGTTTCTCAGAACTTCAGGGCAGGAATGGTTTGGCTGGGCCAAGAAGAGAAACAAGGGCCTGGACGCCTCCTGAAGGGGGGAGGCGCGGCTCACAGTCCGCTCTGTGAGAAGGGACGCTGGCCAGGCACGGCCAAGGTCTCCACTGCCCAAGAATTCTCTGAAATCCATACCATCTCCCAAACACACCGAGAAGTGAGTGATTATCCTCATTTTACAGACGAGGAAATGTATGAGGAGAGGTAAAAGTATCATACAGTTAGGAAGCAACAGAACTGGCTTTAAAACTAGGTCTTCCAACGTCAAATTGAAGTCCTTCCCACACACCACACTGCCCCCGGGGCTCCAAAGCTGACTCAGAGACACCTTCCAGCCACCTCAATTTAGCCACATCTCTTCTTTTCAGAAGCTCATACCCACTGAAAAATGTTTAATTGTGAAATATACATACAAAAGTGTTATTAACGTGAGTATATAACAAAAGGAACAATAATAAAATGTATACATACTTAAAAGTAATTAAAAATGTCTTTGATGATCCGCAGTTTCACCAAAATTTATGTGGTTGTGAATTTCTGTTTATCTTGTTTGAAATTTCTTGCATCTCTTCGATCTAAGCTTTGGTGTCATTTAACAATTCTCGGAAAATGTCAGCCATTATTTCTTTCAAGACTGCCTCTTTTGCCATTTCTACAATCGTCTCTTTCTGGAACTCCAAGTAAATATACGTTAGATATTCACACCCACATCTCTTAATCTTGCTTTCTTGTTGTTCATATCTTTTTCTGGACTGCATACTGGATAGTTTCTTAAGAATTATTTTATCAGTTCATTAATTTTTCTCTTCAGCTGCATCTAATCTATTGTAAATTCACCCACTGAATTTTCCCTTTGAATTATTATATATTTTCTCCTGGAGGTTCTCTCTGGTTCTTTTACAAATCTGCATTTTAAAAAAGTGTCCTGTGCTGTGCTCATATTTTCACACCTTTCTTATATTTCTTAAAACACATTAGGCATAGTTACTTTCCATGTCTGATCATTTTCATATTTGAAGTCTGTGGGTCTGATTCTGCAGTCTGTTGTTTCCGCAGATTCACATTCATGGTACCTTGTTTTGTGGTGTAATTTTATGATTTTTGACTAGAACTGACATGTTCCTTGGAACTTTATGAGACATCTTTGAGCCTGGGCTGAACTTGGCTTCATGCAAAGATAATTTTTCTTTGTTTCTGCCTGTCACTTGTAGGAAGCACCAACTCAGGATTATTTTTAATTAGATTCTCTGCTAAAGGATTTCAGACTATACATGAATTTGGACCACATACACACATGAGAGTCAGTTTTGGGTTAAGTGTTCTTAGAAGGAGTATTTTTTCCCATCCACACAAGGCCAAGTTGTCCTTGCTCTCTGTTCTATGCAGTGGGGTTCATTTCTTAGTTCCCTCTATCTTGAATGATGAGGATCAAGGCTGCCCCAGGGAGAGAAGCCCAAGGCCTCCTGGCTTACATACCGATCTATATCATCCTCCAGGAAGCATAGGACGTCCTGACCTGATCCAATCTGATTCGTATCCAAAGTTATAGGACCACCCGATAACCAGACCCCACCTGCACTGATAGCATTTTAACGACTTTTTTACATAATCTTTCCTTTGTCTTGTAAAGCGATAACTCACATACCCATGCCTCATAAGTCTAGCCCTACCCTCAACCCATTTCAGCTCTTCACTGCCCATGAGTCCTGTCTCCATGCTGCAGCTCTTCACTGCCCGAAGGGCCTGTCCCCATGCTGCTCCATGCTACTCTGAATAAAGGAGCACTACTACCAGACCTTGAGTGTCCAAGAAATCTTTCTTTCAACTCGTCTGCTCGCCGAGCCTGCATCATTTCTTCTGGTGGCCTATACAGGTGTCTTGCTTCATTGGCTTGTGAGCTTAAGTTCTGGAAAGTGCCCTTTTCTTCCTTGTGCCTTCCTCTTTTTCAAGGATAGATCTAAATTCACTTCTTCATTGGGAACTTTCTCAGACAGCTGTATGAATCCACGTTTGCTGCCCATGGCTATTCTATGGGGCAAATCATGGCATTCAGCTAGAAGAGAATCAATACCTTAAGCCTGAGGGTGATGAAGAATGACTTAATCCATTCCTTCCTATTCCTGTCTCTAATATATAATTTTTACATGGGTGCGAGTTGACCACTTAAGTCATTAGGACGGTCGCCAATCTCCAAGACTCCCGTGTCAGGTTTCTTTTCCTGAAGCTGGATTGGGATCCCTCCCTATGGCTCCTGATCACACTCTGAACTGCGGGAAAGTCCCAACTGGGACTCCAGTTCAAGGAAAGTACCAAACTCTCACCTTTGGTTGAGTGTGGGAACCCCTTCTTGGGAGAACGACTCCAGGATGCAATTGGGTAGAATGTCCCCCACACCAGCAGAAAATTCTTCACTGTTTTTTTCTATTCTTTTATCCCTGGACCCACTCCCCAGGCACCTATTGCTGCCAGGCATAATAGGGAAGATATACAAGGGATGCAATGCCCGGGGACGCTCCCATCACCCCTTACTATAGGAACCCCACAGAAGGAACAATGGGTAGAACGCTGCCCTAGATTCAGGAGGATTTCAAGGTAATGGACCCTTTTCTTTCATCTCTCTTAAAGTTACAATGGCCATTTTGGGCTCCTTCGAGCTTTACAACAGAGAAATCTCTAAAGAGTCAAAGGCTCCACCCCTGGGATCCCCCATTCTGGTTTCTGGGCCTAATCACCCTGGCAACCCCAAGTGGGGTGCCCTCTCCTGGCAATTGATTCGTTGAGTATTTAGGCACCTGCTGAGTTGGTTATGCAGATAGGAGACCTGTGCTTCATTCTGTGAACTGTCCTGCTGGGGTTGTGTGACTCTTATCTTGATAACCCTCTGGAAGAGGCCATGAGGGTGAGGCCTGATCTCTTCTTTTTCTTTTCTTGCCTGTCTCATTCATCACCTCCTCTGTTGTCACCAACTCGAGGTTAAGTTCAGGCTGGACCTGAGCAGAACATGGCCCTTCTGTAAGATCAAAAGCTTGAAAATCTTTTGCCAGAGACTTAACTCTCAACCCCAGCACAGGGAGCCCCAGCCCCCAGCCAGCTCCAGGCCTTTGCCTCTTGCTTCCCTGGCTCACCTTGTGCTGGCTCAGGGATTAAGTGCCCAGGCTGAGCAGGACTTGACTAAATCTTATAACCATATTGCCACATGCAGTCAGGCTCTGCACCCTTCTCTGGCCCACTGTCAGTCAGACACCAGCTTTACCACCATGGGGAATGTCCCAAGCATCCCCAGAGACTCACCACTCAGGCACATTCTAACTAATTGGAAACACTTTCAATTGGATGGGTTATGCCCCAGAAACTCCATCTGGGAGAAAACTTGAGGGGTTTCTCTGTGCTTTTGTGATGCAGTTGGACAGGTGGATCAACCTATAACATCACTTGAGTTACAACCCAGTTTCTGAGAAACCAAGAGCAGCTGTCCTTGGAAAATCCTTCTAAGGCTGGAAAAGCAGCTCTAGAGGTGGTTCAGGTTCCACCCATTTCCCTTATCTCAAAGAGCTTGCAAATCCTCTGGGGACTACCTAGCCCATCACTAATTCCTAAGACTGAAGAAAAACAAAAGGGGAAAAGGAAAAAATGGCCATAAATGTGCCTTTACTAAAAAAATCTAGCATCTTAAATGTCTTCTCCACAAATATTGGTAAAAAGGCTTAAAACAAAATTTGGATTGATAACTAAGGAGCTTTATATTACCGTACCTGATTGGGCAGTAATTTTTAAAACAATAGCTGTGGAAATTCTGTGTATGTCTGTTTATATGTATGTTATATGTGTGATATTTTACCTCCAGATGGTATGGCCAAAATTAAGAGCTCTGTTTAATTGGCTTAAAGTAAGCACTTACATAAATTCTAAAAGTAGTAGAAATTAACCCAATGTCTTTCAAGTTAACATGATGTGAATTAACCTTTGGTAAATGAAAGCTTGTTTAAGATTGTTATTGAAATAGGCATGTCCTCAAAGTTGTCGGTATTTGGATATGATGCAGACATGCAGCCTGTGTTTACCAGTCAAATAAGCTTATGTTGCTGTCAGAAATTCATCAGCAAAATAATGGCTTTAAATGATAGCTAATTTTGTCTAATGTCTCATGAAGTTTTTGTGGGTAATCTGAACATAATTGTTGGAAACAAATTATTTGAATAGATGAAAATGGGTAAGAGTTTTTGCGTACAATAATTATGTTTTATGGTCTGTATACTTGGGGAAAAACCAGCTTCCAAATTCTTTTTGGTAATAATCTTGAGTTTTGCCAAGTTAAGTTAGATGATAAAAATCTGTTGTGTATCTGGGTCATTTTTGGATAGAATAGAACACTGAAACATTATTGCTGAACGGTCTAAGTTTATCTACTTTTGGCTTCTTAGTGCAGGGAGGCTAAAGGATGTTGGGGTCTATTAGCAAAATGGCTTGTGTTTTATTATTGTGAAGTGGTGTGTTTTCTAGAAATTATGAAAAGTGATTTTTTGATGGTTTCTGTTGTCACTTTGAATAGATACCTGAACACTGTTTCACAGTGAGTGTTGTTTCCTGTTTGAACTAGTGTTTTTAAATCTTTTGATATTTTTAACAAGCTTCTCCCTCAAAAAAACATTCAAATCCTGAATAAAGGCTTTCTTTAGACCTGGTAGAAGGAAGAAAAATTTCTCTGAGGATTTTCAGAGGGCCCCTGAGGCTTCTCAAAGAAATTTGCTCTCTTCCTATAAGAGGGAAAATACTAAACAAATTAGGCTTATTTGGCCTATTAAACTACACAGGAGGCATTGTCAAATAAGTGAGGATAAACTTTCTTAGGTGGTATTATGTGGGTGAATGCTATTGATATAGTTGTTTTAAAATTATATAACATTCCTAAAATTCTAAACTGTCCTGGTTGTCAGCCATAATTCTAGTTATTATCTTGATGTTGCATAAGTAGCCAAGTTTCTCTGTCAATTGCTCTTTTGAGTCTTTTTTCATTTGCAGATAGTTGCTGTTTTACTCTGATGCTTTTTGCTTTTGCAAAATATATTTCATCTTCAGAGAAATTCATGAAAAGGACTCTGGAGCTTACTCTAGAGTACAGGTTCCTGATAAACTTTCAGATCGTAAAACTGAACTGGGTAAGAAATTAGAGAATTCCAGCAGAGAAACTGATGACCTCATAAAACTGCTAACAGAAGATTAAGATCAAGAATCGATTATACAGGACCGAATGAACTGATGAGGATGATTATAATTTTTTGTGACTTTCATTTGAAATACTGCTGATTTTTTGTTTTGTTTGCTCAGATTTAAGGAAATCTTTTTCTCTTTTCTCTTATGCTAACTATGCCTTATAGCAATTTGGTGAAATTATACCTTTGTGAGCAGAACTGAAACATTTATCTTTTTCTCCCTACCTGATCCCTCCAGAATTTGGAAGCTCTTTGTGAGTGAGTATAGTTATTTCGTGGCAATACAGTTATTTGCATAAGTTCAATAAGAATCTGTTCTCCTTATAACAAGACACATTGGTTATTTCACAAAGGTTTTGACTGGAATGTCATATTTGAGAGAAACATACAGGCTCAGATATGACAAGACAGCTTTTCAGGAATGAAGATTGGACTTTTTGGAATAAAGCCACTTGGAAATATTGGCCTGGTACCTTGTTTACAGAGATTCTGGCAATCTTACCTGGTAAGTAAGGAAGCTCACTTATCTGGCAGGTACAAAGAGCCTCAAAATATTTTGGGGACCTCAAAAAGAGAGGAATCCCCCCAAATCTGTAGGCATCGCAGACAAAATCTGATAGCAAGTCCTTGGCTTGGTTTTTTGGCCTTGAGAGGCCTTTACAGTTCAACCTGAGATTCCTCATAAAAAATTCCAGCAAAGCAGATTTAAAAGAGCCTATATAATCAATTGCTATTCTTGATGCACTTATGTAAATAACTGGACCAACTTTTATTGAAACTACACATTTTGCAAACCAGTTAATCTTAATTTGACTATCTTTTGTAAAAATGAGGGTGATTTTAGAGAGAAAAATGATGTTTCAGTAGAAGATATAGCACACATTCATGGATATTAGATTCTAGCTCTTCTCTTCTACAAAATTCATCTATTACTAATCATAATGTCTCCTTGTGGCCATCCATCTCTGACACCTGGGAGCTCCCTGGCCACAATCAAAACTTTTCCTTCAACTACTGCCCAAATACTAAATGTGCCTTGTCACAGGTGGATCATAAACAAGTTCCAAAGGTAAAGTCCCCAACTTATCGAAACACACAGGATGGACTATACCAAATTCGGGATGAATATATTTGGCTCACTCCTACTAGTGATCAACTCAGTCAAAAGGCCACTCTATGTTGGGAACAAACCAATCACACTTGTGATATGTGGTCTAATAGCACCCGAACTATGGGACAAATTCCCCGTTATATGTGTTCTCATATCATAGCCTTAAGAAATACTGATTGGTTTGGGACTGACTGGGATAGACAGCCCAGCATATGTTGGTTAGCCCCTAATGGCACTCAGTGGTTATGTGGCTCCAACTTATGGCCTTGGCTGCCACCTGGATGGATTGGACAATGCACCCTAGGCTTTGTCTGGATGCAAGGTAGAACTACATTTACTGTATCTCCTCCTGCTAACCTACCCAACCTGCGACAACATTGGACCTGTTCTGTCTTCCACTGGTATGATCAACTTGCCTCAATTTTCCTTCCCCAATTGGGAATTGAAAGTGTCATCTGGCACGTGGAAGCCCTAAACAAATTTACCATGAGGGCATTAAACAATACACAACATAGCCTTTTGCTGCTCGATTTAGAAGTATCCCAAATGCATAAGGCGGTCCTCCAAAACCAAATGGCACTGGATGTCTTGACGGCAGCACGGGGGCGCAATTGTGTCATTATAAAAACCGAATGTTGTGTCTATATTCCTGACTACCATCAAAATATTTCTGGCTTCCTATCTGATATGAGCCACCAAATTAAATCCATGTCTGACTCTACCCTATCCCTAAATGATTGGTTGGACTCCTGGTCAGGTCCAGGTCTCTGGACCACTATCAAAGCCTTATTCATTGGGTTAATCATATTACTTGTATTTCTTACTATAATTTGTTGACTACCTCGTTGTTTGTCTTCCACATGTCAACAAAGTTTCGCCTCCTGGACCACTTCTCATCAAATGATCCTCTCATCTCCAGAGGATCTGTATACCTTGTCAGCCTTGGACTTCACGGGTGCAAACTTCCGGTCCACTGAACTTCCTGCCTGTACCCCTACGGCCCCATTTAGGGGCAGCTCTACAACCTTGCACAGCCAGAAGTAGTTACAGAAGATTGACCATCGTCCATATCCCCAAAAGATTTTGGGGCCAAATGGGTTCAAGGGGGGTTTTATAATGAGGATCAAGGATGCCCCAGGGACAGAAGCGCAAGGCGCCCTGCCCTACATACCGATCTATATCATCCTCCGGGAAGCGTAGGATGTCCTGAGGATGATCCACCCTGATTCGTATCCAAAGTTATAGGACCAGACCCCACCTGCACTGATACCATTTTAATGACTTTTTAACATAATCTTTCCTTTTTCTCGTAAAGACATAACTCACATACCTACGCCTTATAAATTTAGCCCTACCCTCAACCCATGTTTGCAGCTCTTCACTGCCCCTGGGTCCTGTCCCCATGCTACTCTCTGAATAAAGGAGCACTGCTACCAGACCTTGAGAGTCCAAGAAATCATTCTTTGGACTCCTCTGCTCGCCGAGCTCACATCATTGACGGTGTGGTCCTTGGTGCCCCAGCTTTATGCAGGGGTCTTTTACTAAACTGCCCACTTGAGCAGGCCTCGAGATTTCCCTGTTTTCTCCCATTCCCAGCCCAGCATCAACATGGAGGCATAAGGTCACCAGGATTTGACAGATCCTGGAGAAAAAGCCGGCATCGTGCCATCCCACAGTATCCACCCCCTCCCTTCAGTTTCAGTCTCTGCGATTCCCTATTTTCCTGTCAACTCCATAGTACAGCATAATTTTTAAAATATTTTATCTACATATCATTCTTTTCATTTGGAAAGTCATTCAGGGTACTTAAGGCGCCGTTGCTCCAGAAATGGTAGTCCTCCCACAGATATTTTGGGCAAAATATAAAGCATTTTCTGTCTCTAAGCTAGACTTAAGCAAATTTGGGCTGCCGGTAATTATTTTCCTAAAACACCATGTTCCCTTTTCGTTCCTCTTTTCAGTAGTTCTCCCTCATCCTTAAATGTATTTAATTCCCACTGTTGCTCTCTCCCTCCCCTTGCTGGAAAGCAATGAATAAACTAATTCACGCTAAAGTATGAATGACTAAAAGCAGCTTACTCCCAACCCAGCTGTGTTACATATCATACTTATTATGTTACATATAAACAAGATTTTTAAATTTTCTCTACCTTAAAGATTTATCTTTTTAAACGATCCTGGAGAGGACAGAGTTTGACTGAAGAAGTGACTCTCCGATTTTAAATTCCAGGTTACTCTGTCGGTCAAAGACTCCCCACCCACTGCCCACAGGCCTGACTGCAGAGAGACCACTCCCTCGTGAGAGCTCTTCCCATACTCTAGAGCCCAGGATGCATAAGGTGGGCCCAGGATTTCATGAGTTCAGCTGCGAGCTGTCCAGCCACACCCACAGGCTCCTGGGGGCATCCAGACCGCTCCCCCAGCAGACCCGCCATGGAACTGCTCACAGTAACACTAGCCCCAGCCAAAGCTGCCAGCATGGTGGACGCGGAGCTCACATCAGATGGGTCATTACAAGCCCACATAGCTTACTCTCCTCCCCGGGTTCTCACCGGTATTTCCCATCCTCTTGCTCCCAGTGGGGAGGGGAACTTTGGGAGGTAGGGTCACTGATGGATGCAGGAATAAAAACGGATCCTAGCATTCTGAGCACAGAAAGCCTCTGACCCCAGCCTCTGAGTAATGCTTCAAGCACATGTGTGTGTGAGATCCCAGGAGAGCAAGTGCACAAGGCCCTCACACAGCCCCTGGCCCAGACAGTGACAAGAGGCCCAGACACCCTCTGCCCATCCTGTGGGGTGCTGCCTCTGTGCTATCCTGGTTTCCTATTCCCGGCAAACTCAGGGTCCTGGGCAGACCTATCCGCTCCTTCTCCTGCAGGAGGGGTTTCCGGGGTGTAATCGGGCAGACTGCAGGCAGTCCTTTCAGGGACCTCAGGTAGCACTTCCTCTCACACAGATGTGACTGGGTGGTGTTCTAGTTATACGTTGCTGCATGATGAACGACCCCAAGACTTAGTAGCTTACAACAGCAGCATCATTAATTTTGCTTATGAGTATGCAGTTTGGATAGAGCTTGGTGGGGACAGCTCATCTCTGCTTGTTGGCCAGGGCAACTCAGCTGGGGCTGGAGGGTTCAGCTCCAAGACAGCCTACATGGCTGGAAAGTCGGTGTCACCTGTTGACTGGGACTTCCTCATTGTTTGGCGCTTGGGTTCCAAGAATGAATGTTCCAAGATGTCCCAGAAGAGGCTGCAAGTCTTCTTATGACCCAGCCTCAGAAGCCCAGGACATCATTCCTGCTGCATTCTAAGTCACTAATGCCAGCTCAGACTCAAGGGAAAGGCGATCGGATGTCACTCTCAACAGGGACAGTAAGAAAGATGTGGCTGCCTTTAATTTGTTACATGAGTCTTGGTGACTAGGAATGCTTCAGAACTTCAGAGAGAGTGTGTGAACGTGTGAGTGTGTGAGTGTGTGTGTTGGAGAAGGGCAGTCATTTATCCATTCATGCAACAAGCACTTTTGTGCACCTCCTCAAGGCCATTCAAGACAGGGAGCTCCCAGTCTTGTGAGGGAAGCAGACACAGATGGATGACTATGTATATTTATTCATCCATACAACATGCGTTGTTTGAGCACCTATTAAGTGCTAGGCCTGGTGCTGCATGGCCAAGCCAGACAGGCCCTGTCCCTGTGGAGGTCACAGTTTGTCAGAGAAGACAGACATCAAAGCTCTTATTACAAAAGAGTGGGGCGAGGGCTCGGAGCAGGCTGCACAGGCTGGGAGGGTCTCGAGCAGGCAGGTGTGACCCAGTCTCCCCGGAAGAGAGCTGTTTAAGCAGAAACCTGCAGATGAAGGGGAGGCGGCACGTGCCCTCCTGGTAGGGGAACAGCCCATGAGAAGGCTGAGGGGCAAGAGAGTGAGACTCTCTTGAGGGCTTCAAAGATGTCAGTGTGGTGTGTGCTTGTCTGCGCGCATGAGTGCATGTGCCTGGGTGTGTATATCCATGTGCGTACATGTTGGAAGTCTGTGTGAGGCTGTGTGTACATGTGCGCATGCATATGCGTGTGTATGTTTACAGCAACACCAGGAGCCCTCCCTCTGCACCTTGCCTGAGCTGACGGAGTGTCCCTCCTCTGCAATCCAGCGGTCTGGGGAGCAGCACTCCCGCCCCTGCTGCCTCACATCCCCAGGGCACCCATGACCCACTCCTTTCAGCACCCTGGCCTGGCACGGACACACACCACTAGCTTGTCACACAGACACATGTCGACACAGCCTGCAATTGGTGCACAGCACTGGGAAGAGGAGACAAGCTCCAAGCCGCAAGGCAGCCAGCCCACCTCCTCCTCAGGCCTGCTGGGACATCTTTGGGACCTCCTATCTCCCCTGTGGAGGTGCCCAGGACTCAAGCTCAGGGGGACACAGCGGGAAGGGTGCTGGGCGGGGCCCTGCCACTGACTGGACTGGATTGCCAACTGCAGCTGGACTAGCCCTTGCCCATCTCTGGGCCTTAGAATTCTCCATTGTGAGAAGGGGACCCACCCTTCAAGGAAAAGATTCTGTTCTCCTGAGAGGCAGGCACTCCAGCCTGAAGACACGTGCATAAAGGTGCTTAAGACCTGCTGTCTGGTGTTGGGTCCACTTCTCCCTGTCAGTGGGGCTAGGAGCTAGAAGAAGTCAACGGGGGGGGGGGGGGGGGGGGTGAGGAACAAGGCCCAGGCTCTCCTAGATTCAGTCTGTCAGATGGCCCCAGGGGAAAGCTGTTCCAGAACCGCGTCTCCACCTCGCCTGCCCGCAGTGCCTCAACAGTTCGTCAGAGAGAGAGAGAAGAGGGGACAATAACAATCACAGTGGTAACAACAGTCTCAGGACCATTCTAATCACTCTCTTTGGGCCCTCCTATTGCTCTGCGGGCATCTCCTTTCTGTCAGGAACTGCCCATAATCAACGGAAACAGCAAAAGCCAACAGTGGCTTTAACAAGATAAATGTTTCTCTCTCACATAAAAGAAATCTAGAGGCAGGCAGTCCAGGCCTGGTATGGCAACTCCACAAAGTCTATAGGGACCAGGCTTCCTCCAGTCCACTGCTCTGCCACTGTTGGGGTCTAGTCCTCACCTCATGTCCAAGATGGCTGCTAGAGCTCCAGCCATCACATCTGTGAACAAGGCAGCTCTTTTTCTGTTTTCTTTTACTCAAAAAAGTTTTCTTGAGGTAAAATTTACCCAAAATAAAATGCACACATTTTAAGTGTAGAGTTTGATGAGTTTTGACAAATTTAAACACCCATGTAACCACCACCTCAGTTGAGATACAGAATATTTCTTTCCCCCTAGAAAGTTCTCTCATGCTCCTTTAGAGTCAATGCCCCCTATGACATTACTATAGATTAGTTTTCCTGGTGTAGAACTTTATATAAATGCAATAATTTAGTAAGCATTCTTCACTGTCTGGATTTTTTCACTCAGCATAATGCTTTTGAGACACATCCATGTTCTCGTGTGTATCAGCAGCTTGTTCCTTTTTATTGATGAGTAATATTCCATAGTGTGGACGGGCCATTGTTTATCTACTCACATATTGAAAGACATTCACTTATTTCCTCTCCCTCTCTTTTAGGAGACTTTCTAGAAGTTCCACCTGACATTTCCTCTTGGACTTTGATGGCCAAAAAGTCACATGGCCACACCTACCTACGAGGAAGCTGAGAAATGTGGCTCTATTTGGTGGCAGTTGGGACTTTTTTCTAGAAGGAAGGGGAGAGTGGGTGTTGGGGGCAACTAGCGGTCTCATTTGGCAGACCAAGAAACCAAGATCCAAAGAAGCAATGATTTTTCTAAAGTCACCCAGCTCCTCAGAACAGAGGTGGGTCAAGTCTAGATTGAGAGCCTTTTCACTCTGTCTCCAGCAGAACATTTCACCTCCAGTGGGACTCACCCATTGGCCAATGTCTATAGACTCTGCGGTACTGGGAGAGAGCACCGTGAAGGAGCTGGCTGGCACCAGGAGGAAGGGCACTGCTGAGGCCATGGAGCATTGGACTGAGGGTTCGTTAAGGACCAGACCCTTTACCCAACATGCCAGCTAATCCATAAAGCCATTCAGAGGGCTAGTTCCTCCTGTTAACCCCATTTCTCAGATGAGGAAACTGACACTTAGAGAGGTTAAATAACTTATCTGAGGTCATACAGCTAGCAAATGGCCTCTAGGGCTTCCAGACCTTCAGTTCTGCTGAAGGCAAGTTCTGACCACGGAGAGAAAGACACTTGGGGGTCTCAACATCCTTTCCAACAGGCAGACAGGGTTCTATCTTGAGACATACATAGACGGTCCTTTGAGAGCCTCCGCTTGTCGGCCTCGGGGGCCTGCCACAGACCTCCACTCTCCTAATTCACTCAGGACTTCTCATAATTCTACTTTCCTCCATTTCATGCCTATAACGTATTAACATAAACAACGGTGCTGACAGCAGCTCAGCTCTAACGGGCTCATGCTGGAATCTGACTGATGATTTTCATCAGGGAAAAAGACTAAACAGGTTAAGATGATTAAATTTTCTTAAACCTACAGCTAAGCCTAATCAAAGCCATTTGTGCAGAGGTGTGTGTGTGTTTTCCTTTGCTAGAAGGTTGATTGGCAGTTTCAAATAGATGAGTATGACTTCTGGGGGAACAGAGTTAAAATAAAGCATTTCCTGCAACTTCCAGACATTGGCATAGGCCACTTCCACTTCCCTGTCTAGGCTGGAACCACCATTTTTCCTGAGAACCATATGATGATGAAAATGAAATTCAGAGCGTCTCCATTTCATCCTCTCCCTGTGTTCCCCCCAAGTTGAGTCCTTTTATAATTAGGGCTGCCTGTGTTGAATGAATAGGGAAGTGCCATAGCTTCCTAATTCCCAGGAGTTTGCGGGGTCAGGAGCCTTTCCCTCGGCCTGCCCACAGTGTCTTGGGCAAAGCTGTCCCCTCTCTGGGCCCCACTGCCCTGTCTGTACAATGGGGTGCTGACCCTGAGGATCTCCTGTTTATCCCTCCTGTCAGTGGAGCAGCAGCACAGCAAACAGGGTGCTGTGGGAGTCAGCCTTCGCGTGTGGGCTGTTCTTTGTCACACAGAATTCCTAAGAGGACTTGCTGACTATGTCATATAACCTATCTGCATACTGAAGGGGCTGAATGTGATGGGGGCGCACATAGGTGACTAGAAAAAAGAGGAGGAAGATCGTGTTTGTAGTTCTCTCTAAGACATCACTGCCTGGCTGTTTTGCCCTCTATAACATCAGACAGTAAAATGCTGATAACCCCACCCACCCACTGGGAATGTATTGGTGGGCTCTTACAGATGCCTGCTCACTGCACAGTACAGCTCCCTACTGATGGTTATGCACCCCTTGGCTGACCTCTTCGACCCCTTTCTCAGCATCCCCCTGAGTGGTCCTCCTCATAGCCTCTTACTGCTCAGGTTCCCTCTTCCCAGAAGGCACACCTGTCGAGACAGACTGAGCCCTAGTACCTCCCATGGTGTCCATATGACCTATAGCAAACTCATGTGAGGCTGCTGTACTGCCACTGCCCTTGTCCGTCTCCCTGCCACCAAGGGCCACTCTAGCCAGCCCTTCAAGTCCCTGGAAAGAAGCAGGCAGAAGTCTCCATGTTCATAATCACCCCCAAACTCCAGGTGATGTATACCATAATCACTCTCACTACCCTTCCCTCTACTTCATGCAGCAAGGTAGCCCACAGGTTCCTGAAGCTCAGCCAACATCCTGCCAGGAGCTAGTGCCAGACTCCCCTTCTGACAGTCCACTCCCAAATCTGCAAGTACTTCTGAAATCCTATTAACCTGTTTGCGGGGGAACACCCCCTTCTGCCCCATGGAGTAGCAGATATGTGAGGACACAAAGACTCCTGAATTCCTTTCAAATTTTTATTTTCTTTTATGTAGGCTGGAGATAGATGACGGGGATAAGTAGTCAGTCACTGGGCCATTTCTGCTACCTTTTAGTAATCTGTGTAGCTGTGGCTGGCATCTTATTTTATAATGTATTTTTTCAGCTTTGGGGCTTCAGTCAATCTCCTAAAACATCAATATTGTGTTACATAGTTTTTAAGGTCTTTCCAAGTACTTTCTCATAGAAAAAGACAGCAAACTAAACCCAAAGCAAGCAGAAGAAAGAAATAAAGACCAGGGTGGAAACAAATAAAATAGTAGAAAAACAATAACGAAAATCAGCAAAACTAAAAGTTATTCTTTGAAAAGATCAACAAAATTGACAAACTTTTAGTTAGACTGGCCAACAAAAAAAGAGAGAAGGCTCAAATAACTGAAATCATAAATGAGAAAGGAGGCATCACTACCAACCTTACAGAAACAAACAGGATTATAAGGGAACACTACAAATGACCACACGCCCACAAATTAGATAACTTGATTGAAATGGAAAAATTCCTAGAAAGACACAAACTATCAAAATTAATTCAAGAAGAAACAGAAGATCTGAATAGACCTACAACAAAAAAAGAGAATTAGTAATTTAGAGACTTCCCACAAAGAAAAGCCCGGCTTCAGATGACTTCCCCGGTGAATTCTACCAAATGTTTAAAGAATAATTAATACCAATCCTTCAAAAACTCTCTTAAAAAATAAAAGAGGAGCGAGCACTTCCCAATTCATTATGTGAGACCAAAAGTACCTTAATACCAAAAACAGACAATGACATCCCAGGAAAAGAAAACCACAGATCACTATCTCTTGTGAATATAAATGCAAAAATCCTCAACCAAATACTAGCAAACTGAATCCAGCAACATATCAAAAGGATTATACACTATAATCAGGTGGGAGGCATCCCACAAATGCAAGGTTGGTTTAACATCTGAAAAGCAATTAATGTAATACACCACACTAATACAATAAAGGACAAAAAAAAAAAAAAACCAGATGATCACCTCAATAGACACAGAAAAGCATTTGGCAAAATCCGAAAAGGGGGAGACGGAAAGGTGCTCCAGGCAGAGGAAAGAACCTAAACAAAGTCACAAGGGAAAAAGTTTTATTTGGGGGATGTACAGGGAGTAAAGGAGATATTTTAAGAAAGAAGATGGAGGAGTCAATCTATGGAGACCCTTGAAGATGGAGGAGTCAATCTATGGAGACCCTTGAAGATGGAGGAGTCAATCTATGGAGACCCTTGAATGCCAGTTTAATGGGTCAAGGGGGACCCATGAGGGCTTTGAGCAGAGCTCTGACGCAATGAAAGTGGCATTCTAGGAAGCTAATCTTGGCCAAATCATCCAGTGATGACTTTACATACACCAATGTGACTCCAAGGTTCAGAGTAACAGTCACCAAGATTTTCTGGAGGATGAGTTGCAATCTAATTTCCTTGCCTGGTGGAGCCATGCTTTGCAGCTGGAAGTATATACAAGTTTTGAGGCCCTCTTTAAGAAAACTTAAATAAAATTACAAATCACAATTAGGTACCAAAATGAAGCTATATTTAGAACGAGAAAAGAAATCTCAATAAATTACAACATGCCCAAGGCTACGCCAAGCCATTCAATACAACTTGGGGTGGAGAGAGGCAAGGATCTTAACCAATTCAGTTACTATATCTGACTTTTGCAAACTGTACAAAAACATATGACCACGTGAACACATTGCATGGGCCTTGGAAGCATCCCTGCAAAAGAGGAGCCCTGAAGCTTGAGCATCCTCTGCCTTGTGGTGAATCTGCCCGCGAATGTGCTGGAGCCAGTGTGTACGAGCTCACGAGAACCAATAGTTAACACCTCTTCCCGACTAAATGTTCAGTGACGTCATGTTGGTAAGCTGAGATCAGCATGGGGGCAGTATTTACACCACAGAAATTGGCAAATGCTACAAATTAGGGCTTCTCCCCTCCCCACCTCACTCCCCAGAAAGCAAATTAAACATTTAACAACACACCACTGAATCCATTTCTATTTATGGCTAAAGTGTAAATCCAGCCTGGTCCTTGGCACCAACTCCCCGTCATGGGCCATCACAGCTGGACCATCACAGAGGCCAAAGTCGTCAGACTCAGTATCAAATCAGGAGACATCTCTCTAGGGCAGTAAGCTCAGAGCCTTCCATCAGGGCACTGACCACTCTCTCCACTGTATCCCCTTCACTCTCTCATCTTCTCTGTCCTTCACCCACCAAAAAGAACCAAAGCAGCTGTGTCAGAGTCTCCACACAGGTGGGATGAGGACACTTCAGATCAGGACTGAAGGTGAGCCTTTGTCTGGGCCTCATAGGGGCAAGGAGACAGGACCACAGGGGAGGCAGAATCTCTAAGCTCCTGGCCTTGGAGTCCCAGGATAATAACCCTAAAGATGAAGCCATGCCCTGACCCATCCCCATGACCCCTTGGCCCTATGCCTGAGGTGACCCGTGTCTCCTGGATTAGGTGACATTTCCAGCCTTCAGCATTCTCAGGGCGGTGAGGCCCTACGTCTCCTCCCCAGTGGCCACATGACCTCTCATTTTCCCTGCATATGCTCACCCCCAGTTCTAAGGAGCCCCTCATTCCAATATGATGGGATAGGGAAGGAGTCTGTGCCCTCTCCCTCTGCTCTCCAGAGTTCACAGGCTTTGACCCTCTCCCTATTCTTGCTCCCCTCTCCAGAGGGGGGTGCCTCCGGTTTTAGTGGGTCTCCATACAGCCAGCCTTCTCCACCCTTTCTCTGGATCTGCAGGCCAACTTCACAGATAGGGAAACTGAGGCTCAGAAATCAGAGTCGCACTGAGGCCCGTCTCACTCCAACATCACGCCCTTTCCATTCCATTATGTTGCCTCTTGAATAGGTGTGGATTCTGTCTCCCGCCAGCAGGGAGCCAGGTTCCTGTGCAGAACGCATCCCAATCCTCCACACAGGGTCCAGAATGCACAGAATTTCCAGGGAGCTGTCCCCAGCTCTAGGGCTGTGGGATGAACAGGTGGGAAAGCAGGAGGATAAAGACAAGGAAGAGGAGGAGTCAGGTTGAGATAAGGCAGTGTCCCGGGGTTATGGCCTGGGGACATAAGTGAATGGTACTCAGTGGGCCATGCCTGGTTCCTGCCCATCCCTGGGGATGCTCCGTCTAGGTATGTGCAGCATCCATCATCCAGTATCCTGTAACTACCTATGATACACCCGCCCAGGATCTACAGGAGGCCCCCTTGAGAATAAGCACTGGGTACCAGCAGTGGTTTAGGGACTGCGCTTAGAGCCAAAAGAGGTAGGTTTGAATCCTGGCCCTTCTACTAATTAGCCATAGGACCAAGGGGAAGTCACCAGCCTCTCTGCAGCTCAGTTTCCCTCCCTGTGAAATGGAGACAGTAAAGTACCCACGTCATGCGTCACCAGGGGGATTAAGGGAGATAGTACATATAAAGTGTTTAGTGCTAGCAGGCAGAAGCCGTAAACAGTGCTTATTACTATCATTGCTAAGATTGCACTAGACCTGACAAATGTTTGCTGACTGAATGAATGGCAGTCCTTGCCCAATGTTACCCAGCAAGCCAGGGGTGAGAGGCCAGCTCACTGAAAGGAGGTAGTGTGATCTAGTGGTTAGGCACACACACTCTGAGGTTCAAAATCCCAGCTCAGCCTGGGCAAGCTACTCAACCCCTCTGTGCTTCAGGTTCCTCACCTGTAAAATGGGAACAATCGTAGTACCTAATTAATAAGGTAGATAAATAGACAGATAGACAGACAGACAGGTATAAAAA
Organism: Equus asinus; assembly: GCF_041296235.1. Taxonomy (NCBI): domain Eukaryota; kingdom Metazoa; phylum Chordata; class Mammalia; order Perissodactyla; family Equidae; genus Equus; species Equus asinus. The sequence goes on along the minus strand of NC_091810.1, from coordinate 85,435,967 downwards.
GGTATAAAGGATATATGCATACATTTTTTTTGTTTTAAGGATCAAATTAAGATTTGTAAAGAATGGAGGACAGTACCTGGCACATTGCAAAAGCTATTCAGCGCGAGCTACTGCCGCTATCCAGGTGTGGCCCGTGCCTGTCGGCTGAGAGGAGGACACAGGACTGAATTACTCCCTCCAGGAGTTTTTGTCCCAGCCACATTGCCCCACACAGAAGGTCTCCCACAGCTGCCAGACTTCTGTCATCCGTACTGCTGGCCCCACCACTCACCCTGCTCCGATTTCCAATTATTTGTCCTGTTTTGAATTCAAGTGGGATATTAGCAGCGAGCCTGGCTTTATTAACGGCGGTGTCTTTAGTGTTATCGACTTTCTCACTCACTCCTCGCTCTCACTCCAAGAAGCTCTATTTCCTTTAATTAAGCCCCGTGCTAACTGCCGAGCAGGTGACGAGTCTGGAAAGGCCTTTGTTCTGGGACCTAGGCACTTTCTCATGGGCTGCAGATCAGAGAGACAGTGCGCTGCTGCCTTTGAAGTCTGACATCCATCCCCACAATCAGAGAAGTGGGACGGTGTGGAGAGCCAGCCCGAGAGGCAGGAGCACGGCTCCGGCCGCAGGCTGCCTCCCTCGTACCTGTGAAGTGAGGGTGGGGTGCGTGAGACAACTCTGCCACCGCTCCCAGCAGCGCTGTGACACTCAGCATCTACTGAGGAGTGCAAGGTGTCACCCCGGAAGATGGGCGCTTCCATTCTGCAGACTCAAAGATGAGATGACAAAAGCCACAGACACCAAAAGGAAGCGAGGCGTAGAGAAAGCAGCCCAAACTCTCCCCTGCCTAGCATGGGTTTGAATCCTGGCCCTGCTGTGCCTTTGCAAGTTTCTTAAGCGGATTGAGCCTCAACTTCCTCCTCTGTAAAACGGGGTGATGGGATCTCCCTCTCAAGAGATGACATATGGGAGCCATGGTCCATGCCAGCCCTGCTACTGTTAGGATCTCACTACACAACCAGCTTGCTTTCTGAAGGACACTTCTTATTCCCAGGCTCCAAGCCCTGCTTGGCCGTCAGCAGCTCTGTATGCTTCTCCTGATCACCATGACAGAATGAATCCTGCTCCTCTCTGCGCGTGTTTCTGTACCTTGTCAAGGATGGATGCATGCAGACGTCACTGCGTGCATTCCACATTATGAAATGATGGTGGACGTGTCTGTATTTCCGGCTGCAGCCTGCTTCTTATTCTGTCTTTGGCAGCTGAGTGGAGAGGGAGGCAGGTAGGCTCAGTAAATAGCAGACACTTGGTGACTGAACCGGTTGAGTTCAGTTTGACTTACTTTACAGGAAGCCGTCACCACAGTTGCCAAGCAGACCCTGTCACCTGGATGAGAGAGACCCGCATTGGGTCAGGGCTTTAATCCTTTCTAAGCACCATCAGAAAAGTGAGAGCCGAGGCAGGTGAGTCACTGCTAAGAGAGGACACAGAAGGCTGAGCGTGAGCCCCCAGCACAGTGCCTGCCACACGGAAATGTCATGATATTGCTGTTGATGCCACAAAGGCCTTGGATAATGAACGCCGCGGTGAACGTGACTGACTCAGGAGACACTCACTGGCACCCGTGTCCCTGCCTCACTGTCTGCTTGGAAAGCCCCATCCCCTTCAGCTGGCCAGGAATGCCCACAAATGTCCCCAGACAACCACCGCGCTGTTGGGTTTCATCCTCCAGCTGAGGGGCTGCTATGGAGTGGGCAGGAAGAAAGACAGCCAGGGGACCTCTGTCGGGTGCTGAGCAGCAGCTTTGGGGCCTCCTTCCCAGAGGTCTGAACGAGAGGCCTTAATGCTCCTCCCGGACAGTCCTGGCACTGCCACCAATTTCACCATTCAGCCTGCCCCCCTCCCTCGGGGCCTTTCTCATCTCCCCCATGAAGCCCTGCCCACCCTCCTAATCCTGGGTCTGCTCCGCCCTCAAGGGCTCCCAGAGCCCTGTGGTTGGAGCGATCCTCCACAGCGGCGCAGGGCACCGCTGCTTTCTCGCAGCCCCCGGCTGCGCTGCACCCTTGCTCCTCTTACCTCCCCTCTGAGATGGGGGGCTCCTCCAGGCTGGGTCTGCTCTGCTTGTTTTCCGTGTCCCCAGCACCTAGAGGGAAAGCCGACAGAGCAGGCAGTCAGGAAAAGTCTGGCAAATGGGCTTCGGTCACAGAATTATGTCCAGAAATATTTTTTTGACTTTGATAGTCTCTACATTTCATTCTACAAATGGTAGACACCAGTCCTGTGTCTAGTGGGTAAGTCAGAACCACTGCTCTGGTGTGAAAGACTGAAACAAAGGGAAGGGGGTCAGGTGCTGGATTAAAGTGTGTGGGAATCAGCCATGGCGGGATTCAGGTGCTAGACCACAGCCCTGGGGCTCTCTCCACTTTCCTCAGCTCCATTTCCCATGTATTGGCTTCACTTTCAGGACAGCTTCCGCCACGAAGTGACGGAAGGCCCCCAGGAGCTCCAGCCTCGAGTCTCCCAGTTCAGCAGTTCCACAGGACAGAGCCTGCCCCTCTCCAGGCAGCTCCAGCGGGTCCCCAGGAGCACTCTCACTGGCTTGCCATGCATCACGTGCCTGCCCCTGACCTAACCACTGGGGCCCAGGGGAAGGGTGCTCTGATTGGCCAAGTCTGGGTCAGGTGCCCAATTGGTGTGAGGGCTGGGAGGAGTCTGGTCAGCCCTGTCCCCATTGTGACCACGTGTGCTGAGACTAGAAGATGGGTAGTTTCCCCTAGGGAAATGTGGGTGTTCTTTCCAGAAGGAGAATGGACACTGGGCAGGCAAAAGCCATTAAGAGGCACCAGAGCGCCTCCATTGAACAAGGCAAGAAAAGTAACAAGTCCAGACTGCAAAGGAACATCTAATAGCCTTCAGGAGACAACGCCCCAAGCAAAACCAATCCAAACTAGTGAATGTCTAAATGAGAGTCAAGTCACTCTGGCTCATCGAAGCCCAAATGGGTGTCACAGCCTCTCAGAACTGTTGGAGATGAAAAGAGAGCAGGCTGGACAGCCAGGAAGTCTTCCTGGAGGGGGAGGAGGGAATTAAAGGGCTGGCAGACCCAAGAAAAGAGGGGATGGGTTTCCCGGCTGCTATGCTCGGGCATCCGAAGGATGGTGCTGGCCTCAGATGTCATACCAGGGCACAGAGCTGTCACAGGAGCATGCTGGGAGGGCGAGGGGTGGGGAGGGAGTCGGAGGGCAGGAGAGCCTCGCCCCTCCCAAGGGCTAGGCTCCACCCACAGGACCAGAGCCAGCAAAATCAAAATCTAATTTACTCATTAGGCGTGTTTCTTCTGTACAAATCAAATCACGGGCTATTTTTCCACATCATAAATATTGTTTTAAACTCTTGCTCATAGGCAATTAGATTACAGGCATTGCCTGGTGAGCTATACGCCAGTGCGTTTGGCCGGCCCCTGGTTGCTTTGCGAATGGTTTCCTTTTGAAATGTTTCCCAACGATTTTTAAGGGTCTTTGAAATCCTCTCGCTAGTGATGCGTGAGGGTCCACGTCTGTGGCCATTCATCTCCATAACAGCCCAAGAGAGACTCAGTCTCGTCTGTGTTCATTTTCGAAGAGCCTAGCTGAGCTTCGCGTCGCCAGCCCTGACTCTCCCTGTTGCTGATGGCTCTTCAGCAGTCAGCTACACCCCTCAACCCACTGCCTCTGTCTCTGTGTTAACTGAAGAGCCAGGGAGGCACTCACCCTGAGCACCAGCCCACAGGAGACCTGCATCCCAGTGCCAGCTTGGTCACTCATTTTGAGCAAGTGATCTACCTGCCCACCCTGGCCTCAGTTTGGACATCTGTAGAATGGGGTTAATTCTTGCCTCCCCCAAGTGGCCCCCTATTCTCCTCTCAGGCCTTTCCGGGCCCTCCTGAGCCTCCACAGCTGACTAGAAAGACTCTTGTTCTTGCTGCTCTCCCACAGTGCTACCACCCCTTTCAGAGCAGGTAGGTGGAGTCGTCAGATGTGACTTTGAATCTCCCTCCACGCCTCCGCCGAGAAGCTGTGGATGGCAGCCGCCGCTCTGTGCACCTTTGTTTTCTCTTCCACAAAATGGGGATAGCACTGCCTCCTTCATGGGGTGCTGTTGTGGGATCAATGAGGTTCAGCCCCTGCCTGACACAGCAGAGGGTCAATCCAAGATCATTCTTCTTAGGGGATACATTCTGGCTCAGCCACTACAAGTTGTGTGACCTTGAGATGTCAGGAATAATAACACGGTGCAGGCCTGTTGGATGACTGAAAGGAAGAGCTCATCCAGCCTCCACCGCAGTGCCTGGCACACAGTAGGTGCTCAGTAAAATGTGCTTATAGCTCCTGCTGTCATTATCAAGGACTAGACTGTGTCTCACAGGGTGCACATCCAGAGAAGAGACAGGTAACCAAGGGCCACGGCTGTCATGAAACACTTCCTGGAGGAGGTGGCTCTGGGGCTTAACCAGAGCTGTGGGGTTCTGTGGGTCTTCAGGAGAGAGCCATCACCCAGGGCAGGGCCTCAACAGCCAAAGGTGGAAACCACCCAACTGTCTACCATCAGGCGAACAGACGAAGAGAACGTGGTGTCCGCACACCGTGAACCACGGGGAGCTGGTGGTGAGCGGGCGCGTGGGTTCAGCCTCAGGGGATGGGAAGTTCTGGAGACGGATGGCGGTGATGTCGCATAGCAGTGCGAGCGTACTGAATGCCACTGAGCTGTGCACTTAAAGATGGTTAAAATGGTAACTTTGATGTTAGGTATATTTCACTTCAACAAAAACAAATAAATAAAAAAACTGCCTTCTCGCTGAGGCCGTCCCTGGGCACTCTCAAAAATTCCTGCTCTCCCCTCACGAGATATTTCATACCTTCTTTCTTTGCTTTGTTTTTTCTTCTTAGTGCTTATGACTATCAAATACATTATCATATTTGACTTTTTTGTTGTTTATTGCTGCCTCCCCTCCCCCATCAAAAAGAAACACTGAGATCTAAGCTCAGACTGGGCAGAGATTTCGTGCGTTTACCGCTGCATCCCCAGCACCTAGGCTGGTGTTTGGCATGAATGTAAGGCACCAAGGGGTTGTCGGGGGCCTGGAAGAAGATGTCTCAGGCCATCTCTAGCAGATTCACGGTTCCCCCAGGGGCTCTGAGGCCAGGAAGGGGCCGGGACCCTGGAGGCACATCCAGGCCTCCGCTCCCCTCAGCCATGGCCCGTGCCTGAGGAGCTGCTCCAGCAGACGGTTAGTGGGGCTGCAGGAAGGGCAGGGAGTTCGTGGGAAAGGAGCACATCAGAGCCCGAGAGAAACCAGGAAGGATCGGGCCTCCTGCTGCAAACATGTCCCAGTCCCCTGGGGGAGGTGGCTGATGGCATGACTCCCAGCAGGGGCAGCTGACTGGCCAAGCTCCAGGCCAACAAGCCAGCTACAGGAGTTTATCGGGCACCCACTGATGGGCATACACACCCACCCAGAAGGTGATGCAGGTGAGAATTGAGTGCTCCACTGTCTGCTGTAGGCCAGGCAGCCTGCCAGGGTCCCTGCCCTTTCTCACTGGTTCTTACCCTTTTTACACAGCCAGAGAATTCCTGCCCCGCCCCACCTGTCCACACCTGTTCCCAGGTAAGTATACTGTGCTGGCCAATTACACCTTAGTGTGAAAGCAACCTAAATGTTCTTTCTCTCCAAGGGAGTTCACACCTGATATTTATCTTTAACTTTCCAGTGAAATTTTGTATGTCCTAAGAAATGAATTAGAGGGCTCAGGTGTGGTTGGCGGAAGACCTGTGTAGGGGGAGTTCTCCCAGGGCCTTGAAATGGGACCCTGGGGGACCTCTCAGTGCTGGTGTAATCCTGCAGGGCCTCAGGGAAGAGGTGATCACCATGAAACAGAAGGAATGTGCCAAAGCAGGGGATTCCTGTCCCAGAATAAGCTGGATGAGACAACAGGGTACCAAGGTTGGGGGGAATCATGAACCCAGCTGGCTAAAGCCAAGATGTAAAGGGAGGAGGCCATGTTTTCCTTCCAATGACCCAGGACTCCTACCTAACTGATGGACATTTATGGAGCCTCCTTGGCCAGGCCCTGGACTAAGCTCTGGGGCCACCAGCAATGCATCAGACATTGTCCCCACCCTGGCAGAGCCCACAGCCCAAGCATAGAGGCCATCACAAAAGAGGGACACTCTGGGGGGCGGGGGGAGCCCAGAGAAGGGGCCCCTGCTCAGCCTTCAGGATCCGGAAAGACTTGTAGGAGAAGACACCATCCAGGGTGGGTCCTGAAGGCTTAACGACAATTCAGCCGCTGCAGAGGTAAGGGAAAAGAATCCCAGCCCGGGGGACGGCATGTCCAGAGGCCTCGTGACCACTTCAGGGGTGGTGAATGCTTGGTGGCTGGGCATCCAGCAGGTTGGGGGTAAGGAGAATGCTGAGATTAAAGAGGTCAGCAGGGGCGAGATCCTGGGGGATCTTGGGTCTCCCCTTGAAGATTTGGGCTGTCTCCTTGAGGCCAGAGTTTTAGGCTGGGGGGCGCTGTGGTCAGATACATGACTTAGGAGATTTCTCCTACTGCTCTGTGGAGATGGGATGGGGTGGCGGTTGGAGGGGACACTGGAGCTCATGGGATCAGTTGGCAAGTTACTAAGTAAAGTAACCCAGAGGACAAACAAGGGTGGCTCAGAACCTGGAGATCAGCCAAGGAGAACGTAGATGTGCGAAGGGGAGGGGAAGGGACTGTCAAGGAGGAGCCTGAGTTTGAGGCTTGGGCAGCAGGACGAGTGAGGCCCCAGTCCCTGTGTCTGAGATGGGGAAGAAATGATGCAAATACTCTTGATGTGTTGGGGTGAGATGTCTGTGGGACATTCAGGGAGAAACCTAAGAAGTTCTGGAGCTCAGAAGGGAGGTCTAAGCTGGAAATGGGGTTTAGAAGCCACCTGCACATAGAGGGTAACTGAAACCAGGACTAGGGATGCGGTCACCCAGAGAAGGTGTAGCAATGAGAAGAGAGTTCAGGGAGCACCCAAGGGGTCCCCACTTTTGAGGTTGGGCAGAGAAGGACAGACACCAACGTTGATGAAGAAAGAGCAGCTAGAAAGACCCCTTCTGGGAGTGAAGAGGCAGCATGGCCATCTGCAAGGCTGGTCATTCAGTCACTCAGCAAACATGTGTTTGTGAGCTTGTAACTGGAAGGAGTGCAGAGAGGGGCTGAGAATTTTTTCTTGGCTCAGAAATCTCGGTCACCCGCTGCTCCCTCCCTTGGACAGCAATCACTCCCAACCCAGCAGGAAGGGAGGCCCCACAGTCTTTCTGCCCTCAGTCCCTCCTCTATAGATGGCTCACTCCATTTGTGTGGGAGGCAGCATGGGTTCTACAGTCAGACTACGTGGGTCTCATCTCAGCTACTTACAAGCTCTGCGACTTCCGGCAATTTACTCTCAGCCCTAATGGTCCCATCTGTGAAATGGGGACAACAGCTACCTCTCAGGGTCACTTCGAAGATCAAGCATTAAGTGTGTAGGAAGCACCCAGCAGAGCACCTGGCACATAGTAGGGGCTTCATATCCACTATAGATTCTTTGAACAAACATCCACTGAGCATCTTCTATGTCTCCAGACACTGGGCCAAGCCTGGGAATACAAAGATGGCTGTTGCAGGATTCCTCCCCTCAAGGAACTAACAGTCCGGTGAAGGAAACAGCAAGCAACAGACAGTGGCTGTGCATGAGATTAGTGCCTGGGGCTGAAGCTTGGAGTGGAGATAGGAGGGCCCTGGGTCCCACTGTGGCTCTGCTCTCACTTGCTGCATGACCATGAGCAATAACTTAGCCTCTCTGAGCTCCAGGTGCATCTGTAAAATGGAGATAATCACACCCCCCAGGTACTGTCCACTGTGAGGAGATTCACACGAAGGAGAGGTGGCTAAAGTGTCCGAAATTCAGGTTTCCATGGTTTCTGGGAACTTTGAGGAGAAGCTGAAATGGAGGCCAGAGGTAACAGAAACAATTGGAATGAGAGAAATTAAGCCAGCAAGAGCACAAGCCAGGGATCCTTGCCCTCTGGCTCCCACGGCCTCGGTCCAGGCTCTATCGACGTAAAGGGGAGCTGCCGAGGGCCTCCCAAACCAAACAGGAAAACAAGCACATTCTCCAGATTAGCTGAGGCAAACAAGGGCCAGGAGAGCCCGCGTTCCCATGGGCCCCGCTGGGCTGTCCCCAGGAGGGGGGCTGGGGCAGCAGCCAGCGGCAGGAGGCCACACCTGTAAGAGGGTCCCTCTGGCACCCGTTCCGGCCCCAGGGGACACGCTCTGGGCATCAGCTCTGTTTCCCACGGCCCAGGGCTCCATGCTCAGCTGGGCTCGGCAAACACTTGCTGGTAGCTGGACCCCCTCAGCCACCAAACACCTGTCAAGGCCCACCAGGGACCAGAGCCCGCCTCAGGCTTGGTGGACACAAAAACAGTAACCAGAAGCCACAGCCTTTGCATTCCCTAGGAGTTCCCGTGCCCTGTGAAGTAGGATGGGAAGGGCCAACAGTGTGGCCTGTGCTGGGATGGGTTCAAGGACTCAGGGTCACAAGGAGCCCCGAGGCTTGCTTCCCAGCAGGGGAGGCCAGAGAGCAAACCCCTAGAGCCAAGGTAACCAGATGATGTTTGTGAAGATGGACAGTCAAGGGCCCACTGCTGGCCCAGAGGCCCAGCCACCTCAGGTCTCTGAGGACTCTGCCAGTGCCATCCTAGCAATGCTCATCTCGGGGTTTTCTGGGCAGAGCACCTGCACGGGGCGGTGGGAAGTGGAGTGAAGTGGGGAGGTTGACCCTCCAGACCCCATGGGGCCCCTGACTCAGTGGAAATGTCAGAACTGTCATATTTCTTCCTCCATAAAAAGGGTTAAAGACTTCCTCAGCACCCCTCTCAGGGTGCCACATCTGAGAGGAGGGCAGGCCCTTCTCCAGATCTGTCCTGGAAGGAAAGGCCAGAAGGTCTCAAGGCCCAGAGGTGTCCCCAAGCTGGCCCTATTCCCTCAGGCTGGTCTCTCTTTTCTCTTCCCTTTTCCCCACAGCAGCCCACTCCCTCTTATTCTCTTGAGCCAGGATGGACCCCTCAGAATCCCAGGAGAGAGGAAGGGGCAGACCCCATCCTTAAGGGACTAACGGGACAAACAACAGCAGATCAAGGGGCAGGCCAGGGCCCCACCTGGTGCCCATGGCGAGGGGGGTTGGGATACCCAAGGCAACAAGAACAGTAACAGTCATGCGGCAGGGGAGCAATAGAGAAACTGGGGGCGTGTATCCCCGCCTCGGCTGGAGTGAGACCATCAGCAAGTGACCGGCAGGATTCTACCTCTGCCCCTCACGGGCAGGGAACCAGGCCTTGTGCGTGCTGGACTTCCTCTCCCACTGGGGGCCGTAGAGTTGTGTGGTAGGAAAAAAAGAGAGAGAGAAGTTGGAGTCAACCTCAAATGAGCTTTGTTTTTAAAGGTCTGCGTTTATGGAGAAGGAAAGAGAGGAGGCAGACGAGGAGGAGGAGGGAAAAGTAAGGAGGAAGGGGAGGGAAGGAAGAGGAGGAGGAGAAAGAGGGAGGAGGAGAGATCCTGAGACGCGGAGGTCAGAGTTCTGTGGGTGGGAGGACTCGTGTCTGCTGGTGCACAAAGCCCTGAAAGTGACAGGCCATGGGGTGGCCATGGGCTGTCCAGACTTTGAGTTCTAAGTCCTGTGTCCTTGCCAGCCACAGAGGAGGTCTCTGTGTCTAAGCCTGCTGTGGAGGGATGGGAGGCAGCGAAACGGTCCACAGAGCTACTTGCCCTCATCCGTCCTTCTAAAAAGAAATTGCTAGAAGCTGGCTGATGGGCAAATGGAGGCAGACCAACACGGATACACGCACACAGATGCACACACACACACATTAGAGCAGTGGAGATCAAGAAGTGGTTTAGAGATGACCAGAAATTAGGAATAATTCTTGAAATGCAGAACACAGATGGGATTGGACCAATGGAAGTAACACCAGTCAAAGACACTCAACTGGGACCACTGTGAAATAAGGCACAACTCTGGGGGTGCTCCAAGCTCAATAATAGCTGGGACAGGGAGAAGAAAGAAACGACCATCAGAATGGTTTGGGGTGTGACGTTTGGAGCAGCCAGGGGAGTGGATCCCTTTCCCCCAACCCTTGGGTCAAGCGTCAAGCAGCAGAAGCATCAGCTTCTGAAGCCAGAAGCTCAGACAATATACGAAGATGAGTCTTGACATGCCTGTCTGTAGTGCACACCATTTTTACACGCCTCTCTCCCCCATACTCAGCCTCACCTGTCCCTAAAAGAAATTGCTAGAAGCCAGCTATGGGCAAATGGTAAGCACAAACAGCATCTCCAGATCAGTACATAGGGAATCTCAAAAACAAAGAAAAGTACACACTGAAGAATCACCAATCTATGAAAGAAAGGCACCAGACTCAACAATAATACAATATCTGGGAAAGAGAGTTAACACACAGGCCGATGGCAGCTTTAAAAGTATATTAATGTCCTCAGAGGGATCGGAGAGGACACCACATCCATGAAACAAATAAACAAAAAAGCTTCCATGAAAAAAAGACAAAGCTTACGGAAATGAAAAATATGATTGTCAAAATTTAAAAACTCAATTAAATACACTAAACCCAGAAAGAGAAAAGCTGAGAAGTAAATTTGTGTGTGAAAAGATTGTTCTAATTTCACAATTTAGGACAGAAGCATAAATGACCAGAAAGCACAAAAAGAGTAATTAATAGTTAATTATTATAGTTAACGTACCATATTGCATATTTGAAAGTTGTTAAGAGAGTAGATCTTAAAAGTTCTCATCACAAGAAAAAAAATTTCTTTGTAAGTATGTGAGGTGATGGATGTTAACCAGACCTATCGTGGTGATCATTTCACAATGTATACAAATATAGAGTCATTATGTTTCACACTGGAAATCAATATAATGTTATATGTGAATTATACCTCAATAGAAAAAGAATAATTAAGAGTTATGCATAAATTTCAGTATCTAATAGGAGTTATGGGAGAAGTGAACAGAGGGGGAAAAAGTGAGGGAGGGAGGAAAGAATTAGGAAGTAGAAGGCGCAGCACCCTTCTGAGGTGTGAAACCAACACAGATGTAGGCTCATCCCCTGGAACCCATCCCAGGAGACACCCCAGAAGTCAAAGGGAGGGTGGTAAGACTTCCAGACCGACATATGAACCCTGAGATGACCACACCACTTCAGGGCAGCATAAGGCAGTTCTATCACGCTGTGTGTGTTGGGAGAAGGAGGACAGGAAATGGCAGCTCAGAGCATAAAAGGACCAGGCACCATGGATGGAAGACAGGGTAAGGGAGGGGTTTTGGGCTGCCCTTTTCTCTCCCCGACATTTCTCTGGGAATAACTTGGCTTTCTCTTGACTTCTGTGAGGCAGAAAGACAGCAACCAGGTAATATCATGATGGCTTTCAAGTCTCACTGACATATTGAGTAGTTAACAGCAGGTGAAGAAACACTGGCTGACTTCTGCATTCTCTCCCCTCGTCACTACCCTCCACAGCCCAGGGCCAGCTGGCCACAGGCGAGGGGGTCAGGTCTTGACAAATCAGTAGTGCCAGGGTACCGATGGAGATTGTAACTCCAAATGCCCCTCACTCTGACACGTATCCACCCCATCTCCCTCTTGTCCAAACACATCAAGAGGAGGGACAGAGCCTCTCTCCTCAGTTACTATCTCCCCACCTCTTCAGTGTAGGTAACTGCTGCCCCCAGGGATTCACAAGAATGAAAATATAGAGGCATCTTAGGAGAGTGACGGCTGTAAGGAAAAGACCGCCTGAACAATCTCTACCAGGTGAAGCAAAACTAATGGGCAAATAAAACAACCTAAAATAGGCATATTACATGCCTTCAAAGACATGGGGAGGGTATTGGGGGAAAAAGCTGGAACCAGATGTCACAAAGGAGAACCACGTGAAAACCCTGGGTATGAAACACATACTAACAGGAATAAAGGACGCAATGGAAGGTGGGATAGCAGGAAGTTTCCAGCTGAAGAAAGCCTCTGCACAGCCGATGATCATGTCAAGACACTCTCCCAGATGGCATCATGAAGGGACTGGTAAATATGAGAGACGAGATCAGAAATAAAAAGGGAGGAGGAACAAATGTCAACTCACAGGACCAGTTACCTCCCAGAAGTAGAGACAAAAATAGACAGAGGAAGAAATACTTGAAGAAACGACAGGAGAATTTCAATGAGAAAGATTAGACCTCAGATGGAAAGGGCCTGTAAAGTGAAAGCCGGCTAAATAACAGAAAAAATCTCTTCACATTAGAGTGAGAATAAAGAACAACAAAGACAAAAAGAAAAATTTTAAAAGCAGCCAGAGAGAAAAGACAAACCACCTACAAAGAAATAAGAATCAAATTGTCATCGGTCTTCTCAACAACACCACCAGATGGAAGAAGATGAAGACAATTATTTTCAAAGTGTTGAAATAAAAGAACTTGAAGCCAGATACTATATCCAGCAAAACTGACATTTAAATGTGAGGCTGAAATAAAGACCCTTTCAGTCATCCAAGACCTTGTGTGCTTTACCACACACAAACCCTCACTGAAAAAACCCCTGGAGAAAAGACTCAGAAAGAGAAATAGATACTGGAGCGTTCTACGAAATATGGATACGGTTGTCAGATATAGGAAAAAAACAGTAACAACAACATATCTGGTTAAATATAAATTTCAGATAAACAAATGAACGTTTGGTAGTATAAATATGCCCCGTGCAATATTCAAATTTAACTGAGCATCCTGTATTTTATCCGGCAACCCTAGGTAAGAGAAAAAGGATGGGTAAATAAATTAATAAAGTTAATTATAGTCTAAATAAGAACAACGCTAATAAAATAAAAGGGATATCCATGAAACTCCAGAACTAAAATTCTAGATGAGATAGATGATGGGAGACAGAGGGAGAAAGCCAGAAGGAAGTATAGAGTGCTAAGGAAATTGTCACGCTCAGGAGAGAGAGGTAGAAGGTGATAAGAAGTATAAGTTGTTGTTAGAGGCGGGCACATAAGAATAAATATAGGATGCACAACTTTCACAGCAGCAGAAGAAAATTTCCCCTACTTAATGAAACTTAGAAAAGGAGAAAATACAAACAATATGAAAGGATAGTAAATACAAAACAGAAAATGAAACAGTTGAAATAAGTCCCAACCTAATAGTAACTACAGTAAGCTTGATACTCAGATTAAATTCACCAATCAAAAGACTGTCAGAATGGATCTTTTAAAAAGTCAAATAATATAGATAAAAATTTAAGAAGCCCAGAAAAAAACATTTCAAACAGAAGCATATAGAATGTTTGAAAATAAAGGGATTGGAGGGGATATTACAGGCAAATATGAACCTAGGGCAATTTTAATATGAGATTAAATAAATTTTAAGGCAAAAAATTCAAACACTAAGCCTTGGTAAAAGGGCTATTACATCTATAAGACACAAAGATTACATACATACATGAAGCTAAAGATATAGCCTCAAAATATTTAAAGTAACAACAGCAAACTATATGGAAAAATAGATGTCAACAATTTTATTTGCAGATTTTTGATACAGCCTTCTCAGAAACTGATATAGTAAGCAGAAGAAACATTAGCATAACTAAAGGTTAAAAATTATCAAATACTTATATCTGAACGGTACTACATGTAAAACCCATATTGCACAGATAAAATGGTACTTAGACAAAAATTTATAGCTTTAAATACATTTACCAGACTACAAAGGAAGTAGGCATTCTAATTAAGAAACTTGGGGAATAGCAAACATATATATATATATCTACAAAAGAAAAATAAGAAAGATGAAAATAATATAAGGACAAAAATAAGGGCAGAAATCAATCATAGAAAATACTTAAATAAAACAATAGAAAATATTTAAGCTGGTTTTTTAAAAACACTAATAAAACTGACAAACCCATCAAGACTAATAAAGGAGAAAAGAGGAAATTATAAGCAAAATGCAGAATACAAAAGAAGAAATAATTACAGTTAAAACAGATTAAAATAATTTTTTAAATTATGAAAATTCTATATGACAGTAATAGATAAAGTTTTGGAAAGAATTTACAGTGCTAAATGTGGTAAAAGACAAACTGGAAATAAAATAACCTTTAAAGAAAGGGAAATTACATAATGAAAGACTACTCTTGCAGCTACTGCCCTCTTCAACTACCGAGAAAAATCTGAGACTTGGATGGCTTTAAGGAGAGGCGAACACAATTAAGAAACTGTTAAAGTCTGTATTATACAAGTTGTTCTAGAAACTAGAGGGAAGGCTGTCCCAACTCATTTGATGAAGCTGGAATCATTTATCCATGACTTCAAAGCCAGATAAGAACCTTATAAGGAAAGAAAATAAGACTCAACAATAGCTGGCTATCTGAATCCAGAAGTGTATTAAAAAGAATACATTATACTGAAATGAAATTTTAAAATCAACACTCTTCTCTACAGCAACAACAACCACCTAAGTGATAACAGAAGACAAGACACCATTCGTGGTAGCAGCAGAAAGAACAAAGTATCCAGCAATTATCCTGGCAGACAATGCACAACGAAAGACATCTGGACAAAGTGAATAGGCCAGTGACAGGTTGGGAGGAGATATTGCAAGAATTAATATCAGAATTTTAAAGGAACTCTTGCAAAGCAAGGAGGGCAGTTCAAACCTGACGACTAATAATTCTATGAAAAGATACTCAACCTCATTAGTAATTAGAAAAAGATCAATCAAACAAGATACAAGAGAGCCATCAGAGTAGTAAAAATTGTAAAAGTGAATAATAATAAATGATGGTGATAGTGTGTACAGGGGAAGAAACTCTGGGTGTGTAGAGTGGTACAGTAATGCTGGAGGGCAATCTGGAAGCAATTGGTGAAATTCAGTGTGCATATTCTCTATGACCTATCAACTCCACTCCTGCTACTGCTCTCGAGAAATCGGTGCACAGCTTCATAAAGAAACTTATATAGGGGTGCTTATCACAGCATTGTTTCTCACAGCGGGGAGTGGAGACCACCTGGGATTTCACTCTAAGAAAATGGATAAATAAAATGTAGTGGTATACTATGCACATAGAAAAAGGAATCATGTTGAGATACATATTGTCCCATGGATATTGTTTGGAAACATTGTGTTGAGTGACAAAAAAAGAAAGGAACAGAAAGATGTCTGCACCATATCATTTATGTAAATATAAAACACGCACACACAAACATACAACAACTGCTAAACATTTCAAAGACCTATCCTTCCGAAAGCCCCAGGCAAGAAGCAGCAACAGAATCAACAGAAAATATTAAAACTAAAAGAGAGCTTAACAGGTTGTCAGATATACTATCAAGTTACAAAACTCAATAGCATTCTCCTAACCAGAAATAACTACAAAATGTAACAAAAATATAGGATGTCATTCAGGATTGCAACAAAAACTATCTATCATCCAAGAATTATCTTAACGAAGAATGCCCAATACTGCTACTGAAAGGCAAAAAAGAAGATCTGAATAGACATCCCGTGCTCTCGGATGCGAACATCTTGTATTAAAAGATGCTGATGTTGCTCCAAAGAAGCTAAAATGCCATGAAATCACAATTAAAATTCCAAGAGATTTTTTTTAAAAGCTTAATAAACTTATTTGGAAATATATAGGGAATAATAAAAGACCATAAATAGGTAAACTATTTTGAACTTGCCCGACTAGCCATTGACATCCTACAAAGCCATAACACTAACGACAGTCTATTCTGATACAAGGACAGACAAATGGACAATGGTACAGATCAAAGATCTCAGAGACTTGCCCTTGTCTATATGAGAATTTGATGCAGATAAAGATAGCATCACAAATTAATGTGGAGAAGATGGCCTCCTTAGGAGATGGTTTTGGGTAAATGGCTCACTTTGGAGAAAATTTTAAACCAGATCCTTACCTAATACAATACATGGCGATGGAATTCAGATGAATTAAAGGCTTAAGAGTAAAATGTAAAACTATAAAGTTCATAGTAGATAATAAAGCTCTGTACTCTAGAGATGGGAAAGGATTTATTAAATAAAATCCATAAGCAGAAAACAAATAAGTAAGTAAATAAATAAATAAAAATTGACTTGATTAAATAAAATCTAAGAGATTTTCTTCACTGACACAAACATCACAGATAAAACTATAGGCAGAAGATTGGAATAATATAGTTGTAATGTATGAAACTGACAAGGGTCTCATTTCTAGACTATATAAGGAACTCCTAAAAAATCAACAATAACAAAAACAAACACCAGGAAACACAACAGAAAAATATATGATAAAATTATATTAACTGGTCATCAAAAAGAGAAAACTGAAATCAGTAAAATGTTTAATGATTAGAGAAATGCAAATTAAAAGAACAAGAGATATTCTCGTATTCTTATTAGACTGACAAAAATTAGAAAACCAGATGATGCCAACATTGACAAATGTTAGGATACAGTGACTTCCGTTCACTGGTGATGTGTGCAGTGGTACACACATTTAGAAGATAAATCTGGAAGCAGTTAATTAAACTAAGAAAGCATATCCCCCATGATTCAGAATTGGACTCCTGGATATACATTTCAAGAAAATCCCACCTAAGTCCACAAGGAGACGTGTGTGAGGATGTTCATCATCATATTACTGGAGGTAGTAGGGGATGGCGGCAACCTAGGTGTCCTTCACTGGGGGATGGCATGCTATGCAGCAGGTTAAGCAGTGGTGCTGGGACCACGTCCAAGAGCTGTGTGTTCACACAGCAACGTGAATGCATCTTTAAAGCCAGAGCTCAGAGAAAAGCGTAACTCCTATGAGCTCCATGGTGAAGAGTAACATAAACTGAAAACATCTACCTAGACGAACAACCCTACACACTTTATAAGAGCATGTAGAAATGTCCAAGGATGAGGAGAAAAGAGATTGGAGTAGCTGAGGAAAGAAAATGGAGTAAATAAAACAAGGGAGGGTCCCTGAAGAGACAAATAATGACAGTGTTCATGAACTGAGGGGTTTGACAAACTCAACCTTCTGCACCCGAGGTCTAGAAAAAGAAACAAGATATACATAAACAAAAACACAATGTATGGCAAGGATATATACCAAAAGTATTAGAAAGGAAACCATTGGAGACAGAGGGAATGGACTCGTAGATTAGTGATATGAGAGAAAAAACAGTAAAATTAAACAAGAGAAGTTACGTACAGACTGATAGGTGAATGGGCTATGAACTGAGGAGAATGCTGAACTCAACTCTCTGCACCAGACGGTCAAAGAAAAGGAAAAAACAAAGAATAGTAGAAGACAATTTCCCAAAGTTGAAGATCCCCAAATTAAAAAGATAAGTACTAAGTACAAAGTACCAAGTACTAAGTTGGCTGAAAATGAATATCAGTGAACTCAATGATAAATAACAAATAAATCATAAATAATTTATACCCCCATAGTCTTAAGAAGAATTATTGTTATTCCTAGATACCCCCAGAGAGGAGAAAAATAGATAATATATAGAGGAATAAAAATCATATTAACAAGAGACTTCTTACAAGCAACATTAAATGCAAGAAAATAGTGGAGAAATAACTGATGTTTTGAGGGCTAAAACAAGTCAAATGAAAGATTTTGAACCTCAAGTTTCTATACCCAGCCAAACAACCATTCTGATGTGAAAGCAGGCTAAAGGCATTTTCAGACATTCAAACATTCAGAAAGCTTTCCATCTACAAACCTCTCCAAATAATGGCCTGAGGATGGGACCCCAGATCAAAAGAAAGATGTTACTAATTCTAGACATGAATGAAATAATCTCTTTAAATGCTGTCAATAAAAATTTACAGGCAACTACAGAATAAAAAGGGAATTAAGTAAACTTTATCAATACAACGAAGAATCAGAAAGAGAAACACAAAAAAGATAATAAGAAAATAATGTAAAGGAAAACATAAATAAGACGTCAGGAATGAGTTCAAATATTTCAGAAATTTAAAACATTTAATAAATTAAAATCTCCTTTTAAAAGTCAACAAATCTCAGATTAGGCTGAAAAAATAGAAACAAATCTAAGGAATGGAAATATGATACTCCTCCTACATACCCTGCCCCAAAGGAGGAAAGTTTCAAGGCCAATAAACTTGCTCAACTCCATGGAAATGCAAGTCAAAATAACAAACAATGTTTTGTTTTTCACCTGTCAGATAGGCAAATATTTTAAAATATTGACAATATCAAGTACTGATGAGGAAGTGGAAAGAGGGGTCCTCTCATATGTTGTTGGGGGCGGAGCGTCAATGGCACAGCCACACTAGACATCCATTGACCGAGTCCAGTAAGAGTGCAAATACACCTATTCCTCTGTTTAGAGATCCCATGTACTGGTATACACCTGAGCGAAGCTCACTCATGTGTCATCAGGGATGTAGAATGGCACAGCCAGCCTGGAGAGAGATCTAGCAATATTTTGTCATATACAGGACTTGTATAAGGAAGTACTTTGCAGCATTGTTCGTAATAGTGAAAATGGGACTCTGCACAAATGTCCGCCAATAAGTAAATACATACATAAAAGGTGATGGATTACTACATGATCAAATTCTATGTAGCAGTTAAAAGAGAAGAGCAAGATCTACCTACACCAATAAGGTGGATTTTTAAAAAACACAGGGTGAGTTTAAAATGAAATGTGCAGAATGCTACATAAAATGAGACATCATTTATGTAAATTTAAGACCACAAAAATCTTATTGTATACTATTTAGGAATGACATGAATGCATGTAAAAGCACAAGCCATACATGGGAGGAGCGCTCACCCAACTCATGATAGTGGGCGCTTCAGGGAAGGCTGGGGGAGACGGGGAGCGTTGGTTCAGTTCTGACTGTGATGTTTTATTAACAAAAGAGCAAGAGGAAGAAAATGCATAGATGTTAATTCTTGGTTGTATGAATACATGTCCTCTTTATATCTGCGTACTCTTCTATTTAAAAAAAATACGCTTCTCAAAAGAAAAAATACGTATCAGGCAAAGGATGAAGAAAAGAGATGTAACAGTATTAATATCAGAAAACAGAATGCTTGACCAAAAAGAAAATGAAACACATTCTAAGGGACAAAGAGGGATGTTTTGCACTGATAAATAAACACCTAGAAGATAGATAATCACACGTCTTTACTCACCTAACACAAAGCTAAAAAACACATAAAGCAGACAGCTGTTAACTAGACATTGTGGTGACCATTTCACAACATATACAAACATCGAATCATGTTGGACACATGAAACCAATATATGTCGATTACATCTCAATAAAAAGTACATAAAGTAAAAACAGAAACCAAAAGGAGAAATACACAAATCTACCATCAAAATGGGACATTTGAACAATTCTGGCTCAGAAACCAACAAATCCAGTAGAAAAAAAGAAGTAGGAGTGTAGATGAATAACAATCTTGCTCTAGTAGCTATAAACAGAACTTAATGCTCAACAAACTAACAATACCCATTTCTCCCAAACATACATGAGACATTTCAGAAAATTAATCATGCTACAGAAAAAGTTTTTCAAAATTCCAAACAGTAAAAATCACATGGATCTCATCCACTGGTTTTCTAGTTACTAGTAAAGCAAAGCAAAGGAAAACGGAAGATCGAGGAGGAGAGAAGAGAAGCCGGAAACTGAAGTTGTGCCATAATCTAATACGGGTGCCTACAAGTCCCAGAGAGCAGGGCTGACGCTGTGCACACGTTCATTCTTCCTCCTGGTGAGGTGAGGGTTCTGTTCCTGGAGCACAAAAGGAAAAAAAAAAAAAAAACAGAAGGAAGGAAAGAAAGGAGAGAGTGAGGAAGAGAAGAGGGGAGGGGAGGGGAGGACTTAGAGGTTTGGATTGGGCTCCATCCCACCCACCTCCCACTATGCCTCTTCCTGTTAAGGAGAATTTTCTGAGAAAATGTACCTGTAATAAGCTAACAGTTTTGGTTCTGCTTTAAATGTCCTTAGTGTCTGAAATAGTCTCATTACTCCTCAACTGGTTCAAGAATCCCAAACACGTCCCTTTGGTCTAGGATCCTGAGACAGACATGATGGGAAGAGCATCACTTCAGGAGAACAACATTGGGCAATTTCTGGACTTAAAGAAGGTAGCCCATTTCCTCAATTCTGTGACGTCTATTCCATATTTGAGTTTGCTAACATACCATGAGGGCACATGGCTTGGTGCCCTGTTCCCGGAATGCACTGGACACAGTAGGTACTTGTAAACGTTTCTTGATAGAACAATGGAGGAAGGAACGAAGGACAGATTCCAGAAGCAACAGTCTCTGATATGGCCTGATGACTTGGCTGCAACCTAGACTGCCTTTGGTTTCCAGAAAGTGTATGACACTAAGACCTTTTCCCCCCTGACTTGAGCCCCACGTCAGAGACACTAACATCACTGGGGAGATGAAGGAGCCAGGCTGATCTTGGGACGGGAGATGGTATTAGGCTAGTAGGGTCAGAGAGTCTCTGGGAGGACCTCCCTTAGGGACAGACTCGGGCTCTAAGTCTTGGTAAAGAATTATCTTGGTCACTGAGATCCCAGAAGCAAGCAATGGGTGAAACTGGAGGAGATTCTAACAGAGTCAAGGGTCTTTAAGTGTTTCTCCATGGTCATGTTTTTTTGATATGGAATCACATGCTTTGATAAGAAACAGCCCCAGGAGGCACAGGGGCAATGAACTCATCTTGCTCTCCAGCTGCCTTTCCAGAAGAACCTTTATTTTCTTCTACCAAAGCAATATTATATACATTCAGCTAAAATATTTCTCTGCCGATGGAGCTAAATGCCCTATCACAGACAAGATCCATCTATCCGACTTGAGGGAAGCTCAGGAAGTAAGAAATGGCTTAAATGGCAATGAAGCCATGGGAGAAACTGATTAAAGTCATACACATGTGCAGCTACAGACCAAAGTTTAAAAAGGAAAAAAAACTCTCCTTGGAACGAAACCAAATGATCGCCTGGATCCTAAAATGAAGCGATATTGTTCCAATTTTTCCTTTATCAGACAAAAGAAAAGGTCTTTCCACATAGCCTTTTGACATAGAGCTAATTTAAAGAAGATTTGGGAGTACGATGCAGGATCAGATGCCTTTGCAGAATTCCTCGCTGTTTTCGTTTGAAATCTCTCATTTATGCTCAAATTTCCAATTGGAAATTTAATGACTTTTTCTTTAAGGGAAGTTGGCAAGCTGAGTTGGTTTAAACACAAATTTCCCAAAGGTAAAAGATCAGACATCGTTATAAAAATAGAAAATATTCCCATTGTCCTTTCGAGATGTTTCTCCTAAAAGACGTGAGGATGTTTCTGAACAGCAGATGCGTTTTGGTAAAACAAAGTTGAAAAATATGTGAAACTCTTGACATTGGAATTACTTCCTGAGCTGTGTCAAGTTATGCGGCTGCCCAGGGTAACTGAGACCATTCTATTTGCGGCAATAAGCTCATTGGAAAATGCCCCAGTAATGGAAACACTCATAATCTGCTGCTTGATGATTCACACTGCCACTCCGGGCAAGTCCTTTACCCTTCAGGCCTCAGTGCCCCTATCTGCCAAAGGGGGAGGCTGGTCCATAATCTTTAGGGGCTCTTCAAACACTGACATTCTCTGAGTTTATGGCATATTAACATTTCAAATGAGTTTTGCATTCAACTGTTACAGAACTTTTTTTTTTAACTAGCAAAATATCAAATTGCTGAGTAATTTCTCAAATTAGACATGGATCATCCAGCGCAATCAAGTAACAACCAGTTTTCCACAAGCAGCCCAAACAGCCCTGAAATGAACAGTTTCTCTGCCTCTGTCCCACCCAGCCTGAGATGAGCCCAATTCAAAGACTTGATTATGTGGAAGAATAAATAAAGATGCCCTTCTGTAATGAAAATGGGCTAAGAATTGCTTTCTCATGGTAGCTCAGCACACGGCACATCTTTGCTGCAGATACAAATGTCCAACCCAACAGCAGGCCTGAGCATTAACCTCCCTTAAAAGTCTGTCTTGTTCACCTCTGTGTGCCCAGCTCCTAAAGTAGGGCCTGACAAAACACAAAGTAACTGCACTGAATAAATGCAATACATCGAAATGGCCAATCCAAACACAGGCAGAGGCTGCCCCAACATTAACACAGAAGAGGACTGGGGCAGAAATTTATTAAGAAGACGGGAGACGGCTAGATTTGTCTTAGAGCTAAAATTGCTCAGCAAGGACACCAAATTGACTTAGACTGAAATTTATTTCTTTGTTTCCTACTTAGCCAATTTATTTATCTACTTAGACTGTACTTCCGGTGGTTGGGAGGGAGGTGCTGATGGGAATTCGGAAAGCCCTCTTCCCCAGCCACCCTCTGACCCCACCCAGGATGACTGATGCTATGATGCCTGAGGACTTCCCCCGAGGTGTCCCATCCAGAGGTAGCCAGGACGGAGCGGAAATGTCCTTTCCCTTCTGTCTGCACATCTCCAGTTCACAAAGTCACTGAAGTCATATGGAGCACCGTGTCCCAGCTGTGAGCGTTGTGTACATGGGTGTTCCTTGCAGGGTGCCTGTGCACAGTGTTTCTTAGGGGCAGGTGGAGCAGTGGACACAACATGGGCTTTAGAGGTGGGCAGGGCTGGGTTTTATGCCAGGGCAGGGGGTTTGCTAACGAACCTCATGACATTGACAAGCCACTTAATCTCTCATCTATAAAGAAGGCAGACCCTCCCTCCCTCCCTCCCTCACAGGCTTGTACCTAGACCTCCATAAATGGTTGAAACTTGCACCATTCATTCACCTCTTTGTTATATGGGCCTGTTTCACACTGGCCTCTCCGGGTCCTCATGGCAGGCTCTGTTCTCCCCCATAAACAGAAGGAACACATTTTCTTTGTCCTTCCAAAGCAGTAGAGCAAGTCCATGCAGGTGACCCCTGACCTTATCCCAGAGTGGAGTCAGGGGTAATCACGCTCACCCTGTCCCCATCAAGAGGAACAGGGGCACCGCACACAGAAGCATGGCAGAGCCGGTGCGGGGCGGAGGAGTCCGGGCCAAGTGTCAGGATGGAACAGACAGGACCTCAAATCGGTTTTGCCACTCAGACACCAAGGACCCTTGAGTCCTGACAAACCTGGCCTTTTCAGACCCTGCTGATGACGACTGGGGTTGGGAGAGTCAGGTTAAATTTCCTGACCTGCTCGTCCCAGCCTGATTGGGGCCTTTTCTCCTTCAAACCACAAGTCTCAGCGAGGCATGATTGCTGTGTCTATGCGAGTATGTGTGCAAGCACAAGTGTGCACGCAGACACACTTACATGTTTGCACAAGGATATGACAAACACGACAGCTTCTCAGGCCAAGGCTAGTTTCAACCTGTTAACAAAAGGGGGAAAAACACAGCAAAGATAACCTGAAACACATTTGCCCTTAGTGATTATTCGAAATGGAATCAGAAAATGTGCTTCAAATAAGAGAAACACCTTTGTGAAATAAGAGCTTAAAAAAAAAAATCTCAGTTTTCAAGAAAATAATTCCCTGATAAACTGACTAAATAAAAATATTAAAAGCTATAAAACATGGCAGTATACTAAAATGTTAGTCATACAACATGTTTAGAATTTATCCACATAATATACCAATATCGACCACATAATTTTTTAAATTACCTTTATTAAATTCAACAGCTAACATTAAAATCCACAATCACGTTATCCCTTTCTTGTGCTGTACTTTCACTTTATGAGGCACTTTCTCGTCGGGCTTCTAGCAAACCTCTTTTGCAGGCGCTCCAAAATGTTATCTGATCAAATTAATAGGAATGCAAAATGGATGCAATATCCTCAGAAACATTCATATGGAAGGTTTGAACTTGGAGGCCAGAAAAATGTTACATCAACTCCGACAACCACTGGGCTTGGGTCTTCCCAGTCTCGTCCCGTCTTCTAGCATCGTGTGACAGCAACGTGTTTTCTCAGGAAAGCCAACTAATGTTAGAGAAAACTCATCTTTTTTACCTGGCTCATGAGAGATATCAGTTCACCTAGGTTTCAACATCCGCTGTGAGGAAGATTAAGAACAAGATCCTAATTTCTGGTGCAGTCTTGATGTTGGAAAAATATCAGCTAGCGAGCATTATTAGCTATCTTCGAGTTGACAAGAATGCGGGATTAAGTTTCTTTAAGGCAATTACACTTTTGATGACCCCTCTGCATATAAAACATGTTAGCTAATGGGGGGTGCAGAGAGGCAGGCTTAAGTGTTTGATCAGGAAATCCTGCGTGAGCATATTGGATGGAAATTTGATTAGTAGCCTTAGTGACGGGCGATCAGATCCTCCGGGCCTGCACAATCAGATCTGGCAGCTCTCGCCTGCTCGCCTCTTTGAAGGAGGCGAACATTTGTACAGAATCAAGACAGTGCTGGGTCCTGGATTTTTTTTTTTTTTTGTGGGTCCCTTTCGGTAACTTATTGCAGACTAAAGCCTGAAAAGTACCTTTTCTTTTCTTTCGACAATATGTTTGCAGTTACCTTAATGTCGAAGAATAAAATAAAAATCGGCCTTTCCCTGAAAATTGGAGGGCAGAGGAAGCAGAAATCAGAAATCGACAGAGCCAGAAGGGACCTAAGAGAACATCATTTAAGAAGGACAGCAAAGCTTACACGCACACAACACTCATCACATGTGCAGCATTGCTGCAAGGACTCTCGCATGTCAATTCTCGCCACGACTTCATTTTACGGGGGGAAATTCACAGCACAGTGAAGTGACCCAAGGTTGTGTGGCCTGGATTTGAACCTGGGCGGCCTGACCCAGGCTCTCGACCACTCCACATGTCCACACTGCTGCCTCCCCAGTGTTCTAAGCAGGAAAACTGAGTTCCAGAGAGAAGACGTGACCCTCCTGAAGTGAATCCGCTGTGACTACAACATCGATATGTTTACGCCTCATTCAAAGCTCTTCTCCCACGCCATAAAGTCTCTGCCTCTAAGCTTCACCTTCCTCCACCAACGTGGACAAAACAGTCTGTGCCACATCCAGCGTGTCACGCGACTTTTAAAGGACCCTCAGAAATGGGTGTCATCTGCATTTTACAGAGGAGAGAAGCTGTGGTTTTGGAGAGGTTAGGCAACCTGCCCGTGGTCACACAGCAAGAAACAGAAAATGGATTTGATCTCACGTCTGTCTCATTCCAGAGTCCATTCTCCTTTCCACTTTCTCTCTGAGAAAAAATAAGGCTGGGAGGAAAGAAGGAGACAATAACCCCAGCAATATTTTGGGGTCAAACAGGAGTTAAACCAGTGAGTTTACATTGTGCGAATTTAATGCTTTTGTTTAGCACAAGGAACAGAGTCCAATTTTCCTGTTAGGCGTATTTAGTTAAACCAACAGGTATTTTCCATGTGCCTGATCCCCAGTCATCGAAGTGAGGCCCGGCATTAGCAGGCAATCACAGCCAGATCGAGCCTTTAAAAGATGCATTATTTAAAAAAAAAACAAACGCAGTCACACACGCATAGGCACGCACGCACGTGTGCATACACATCATATAGTCTATGTTTCACTCTTCTCTTTTATTTTTTACATGAACTGTAAGGTCCACAGATTCCCCTTTCAGTGTGAACCATAAAACTATGGATTCACTTACAAAGGAAACGAAACAAAACAATCCTGAAATCTCTCACTAGAAAAAGTGATCAAGGTAGATTCTGGCATCAGATTGACCCTGAGTCACAGAAAAGTCAATTAATTGTGATGGCCATAATGGATCGATTATTCTGGGAAATCTACATGACTTCAGCCCGGCAGGCTGACAGGGAGACGTGCACCAAATGCACCAGCCCTTTCTGGGGGAGGCACAATAGGGGGTTAGGGGGCCCACCAGCTCAACAACTCACCTCGGACAGTGTGGTCCCGACCCGCGGGGAGACCGGCACGCGTCCTTCCTGAGCTGGCAAGCCGGACTCTGCCATTTAAAATATCTTGCTTCTTGTGGGTTCATAACCATGCGAGGGAAATGATTTTTAAAATACAACACTAAAACTAAGACGGCAACTTGTATTTCTTTGCAGAGGGAGGGGGACACGTATATATGTTAATCCATGTCCAAATGAATCGAATTAGCTTTCTTCAGGCTTCAGTGTTTCACTTTCCTTTGAAATTTTTTATCTGCTATAAAAATAATTCACAGAAGAGTAGAAGACAAAAGGCTCTCCTCCTCTTACCACCCAGAGAGAACCACCATTAACATTAATAGTGCATTTTATTCCAGACCTCTGCAGCCTAATATATAATTATAATCATTGGACATAATCAAAATTGCTACACTAATTTTTGAAAAAGCATAGTTGATTTTTTTTTCTGATTATAAAACTAATATGAGCCCTTAGAGAAAGTTCGGGGTAAGTAAACAGAAGAATATGGAGAAGAAAAAGAAAACTTCCCTATAGCTGACTCCTCAGCGAAGAGCCCTTCTAGCGAGAAGCCCTGGGCTCTGAACTGCTCCCCTCTCCAGCCCTTGGATCCTCAGCTCCAGGACCCAGCCATCCGATCTCTATGTCCTGGGACAGGGGACAAGGGGGCTGTCCTTACATTAACGCTCCGAGTGCCTCCAGCCCTGTCCAGGCTCTAAGCCCCTCAGCCCCGGGGCCACACGCCCGCCCTATGGTCGTTCATCTCCTCAGCTACCTTATGTCAAAATATTCATACTTGTTTTTTACTTATTAGCTAATGTCCTTTGCTGGCCACTCCTGCTGCACCCCAGTTTAAATATTATGGTCCTAATTACAGCGGATGATTATTGAATGACCAAACGGAGAGGATAGACCCCGATCACACTCCAGAGGCCCAGCCTCTCTCTTACAAAATGGGACTCTTTTTTTTTTTAACACCATCCAATGATGTCACCCGTTTGCGGTTTCTCTGGGACTTTATTAAAATGTTTGTGACGGAGCCAATGTAAACCATCCTAAATCCAACACAGAGCTGAAAGGACTGATTTTAGGGAATGCGAAGATATGGATCATTGGGCCTGTCGAAGCCCCATCTTGAGCCAATTATTGGTGTCATCTTGAGCCAATTTAATCAATCCAAGAGGGATCGGGGGGTAGAAAGGGGCGCGGGCAGGGGTTGCAAGCGTTGGTCAAACGAGCTGGCTCACATGCGTGTGTCGTGAAAGCAACTGAGCCTCTGCTTTGTGGATTTCAGCTGCTGCCCTAACCTGCACCTTCAGGGCAGGGGACCCTCCTGTGCCTGAGGTTTCAGCCTCATTATTGGGTTTGATTGAAATCGCTGAGTAGTGCTGGCCCAGGTTTGAGAGAGGAAGCCCCAAAAAGTCTTCAAGGCCGCTTCTCATGAGGGAGACGATGTCAGGGATGCAGAACCCCCCCAGACACTACTGACATCGAGCCATTCAGGGGACCCAGAGAGCCCTTCCAACTCTCTCACTCCAGACAGGCTGGACCACGAAAGGTCCAGGAGCAGTCAGAGTGGGATGCTTAGAAACAGAACCCGGCCACTACACAGCCTTGAGCGCTTATCTATTGTTGAGTTATTCTTTCCTTTTTTTTTCAGTGGGGTATCCAGCATTCTAAATCGTAAACCGGATGTTTTTCTCCTTTAAAAAACTTTGACTGGAAAGAAAAGACCCAGAGTCACCAATCCCGGAAATATTCGGCCATATCAAGAGCTGAAGTAACATCAGCTTCAAATTTTACCCTCTGCGCCTTGAACGGGTGACATAAATTATAGGGAAGACACAGAAAATTTTATTTTTTCTTTACAGACTCACAGAAAATAGTCAAGGTGTGTGATACGCAATTATTACTATTATTTTTATATTATTATTTATCCACGTCTTTATTTATATTTCTCCATGCCCCAAAAAGGATGTCAGGAGTGGTACCCAGACCTGATATATTTAGTTAGCTGCCCCATCCTCTGCTGGGTTCTCCTCCCCACCTAGGTTTCAAAGAGCTGCTTCTCCTCCCCCTCCAGGGCAGCCCTTCAGACTTTTCATGATATAAAGAGCCCAGGCTGTCCAGTGTGTGCACTTTGTGTGCTTGGATGGATAACATCCATGAGTATGCTCAATCACTTCTCCAGAACCGGCTATTTGTCTTGGATATAGCGCTATGCAAGCCCGGCGCGGTTTGGAACGGTTACCCCGGCCGTGAGCCGTGTCACAGTGCATCTGCGCGAGCTCGAGCCCGCCGGAGCGGAATGTGGGCTGATAACACGATTGTTTTCAACCCCACGAAATTGACGAGAAAGGCTCTAGTGAGTTTTGGAATGCACGCTTGCTGTCGGTTCACAAAGGAGGTATCCAAAATCTTAAGCCAGGAACGAAAGACAACGAGTCAGACAACCGCCTGGATGTTCCCAAATTTAATCACTTTAAAGAACGCTGCCTCCCCATCATTGAATTATTTTCAGAAAACAATGGATGTTGAATTCATCTCTTCCCATAAAATGCAATCTGAAAGCTGTTTTGATTAAAACTGACTTTCTATTTTTACTTGTTTCCAAAGACTTTGATTGCTAAACTTGTAATTTCTGTAAAGCTAACGGCTTCTGGGACAATACAGGAGTCTCATTACTCTGAACGTGTTCAAAACAAATCCAGAATGAACTTTAATCATTGCAAGCTCTGAGAAAAGAGTAGGAGATACAGCTCTGGGCCAGACTGGCTTGGTCTCCAAGTCACTATCTCCACTCGAGAATGTGTTAGTCTGTTTAGGAGCCAGGCTAATCCCACCTTTCGAGTTCGGAAGGAAATGGACTTTAGATTCAAGACTCAAGGTGGGTCTTGCGAGCGCCAGGATCAAACGCTCTGTTGCTTTCAACAACCAAATGCTACTTACTGCCTGTCTCAAGGCGAGGCCAGCTGGGACTGCAGGGTTTATAAACAACACTCTGCTATTTATTGGAGCTGCCCACCCGAATCCAAATCTTCCTCTCTTCAATAGCAGCCTATTTACCGCAGTTTAAACGGGGTTCTGCAGCCCTGCCTGCGTCTGCAATTTATTACTTGCTGCGAGAGCTCAGACCCGGAGTTTAAATGTCCCTAGTTGAAAGTTTATACCAGTCAGGACAGAAAATTATTCTCTCTGCCTAGGTTGAAGCACATTACTTCTTTATTGAATTAATTATGATAAGGATCATAACTTTAAACGAGGGGTGAGGTGCTGGCTTTCCGCTGGGATTGCTTGGAGCAATTTTCATCCAAGCATTTTTGTGGAGTTATTGAGTCTGGCAGGTCTGAACTTTGGAGAGGAGTAACTTTCCCCAGAACTTGAAAGGGGTTGGACATTGATCCAGGCAAAGCTGTACCAGATCCCGTGTTTTGAGACAGGGAAATTTGCAATGCATGCTGAACAAATAACGGCGGGCCCGGATGAAAGACAGCTCGGGAACTCCTCACGTGGCCCTGAGCGTGGCCTTTCCTGGAGGAGCCGGCCCGGGGAGGGCAAGGGACAGACAGAGACAGAAAGGTCCCCAGCAGGCCCGTCTTCCCTGCCTCCTAAGCTTCCAAGCCGAGCCTGGGCTGCAGGCTTCTGCAAGCGGCTGGCCAGCTCCTGATGCACAGAGGACGGTGGGCGGAATGGCAGAGGACACTGGCTCCCAGGTCAGATGGCCCTGGGTCTGAATCCTGCTTCTGCCCCTTACTAGTAGTGCAATGAGGAGCGTCCCTGCCCTTCTTTGTCTCACCTGCATCACTGGACAATTTAAAGAAGTGTGTTTGTGTACATATAATATATATTATATAGAGTATATATAATCTGTAAATACACACACTCACACACACACACACATATATATACCTAGCACTTAGTGGGGGCTTATTTAAAGGTAGTTGTGATTACTACTGTCATTATTATCAGGAAAATGGAAAAGTTAAGCTAGACCAAAATCTCATATCTTTCAGCTCAAATCTACCCAACTCCCACCCAGGTGACAAAGCAGTGTGGGTCTCCAGCTGCCAGCTGGGCTGTACTCGAGGCCGCCCCCTGTCCCTCCCCGCGGCCCCCAATCTCCAGGTTCAGGGTGTGCTGCCCGGGCTTCGAGTGCTGGGGCCGTGCATGGAAGTCTTCCAGGCCAGCCCTGCCTGGTACCCTCAGGGCTGTAGCCCCTCGGAAGCAGGCCTTGCCGGGGAAGGAGGCAGCCTTCCTCCCCTAGCTCGCCGTCACACTCCATGGGAGCCGGCTTTGGTAGATCAAGTCTGGCCTGTGGCTCCGAATAGGGTGACTGTATAATTTATTGTCCAAATCAGGACACTTTTAGCAGTGAAAGGGAGCACTGGTAATAATTATTCTGGGACAATAGGCACAACCAGGACTGTGCTGGCCCCCAGGATATGTGGTCACTCATCCTCAGACCACTCTAGGTCTGAGACCCCATCCCCCACCACAGGAACGTAAGAGAACATTCCTTTTATATAAACCACACTAAGTCCACCTCTTCAAAATGACCTCCCCCATGACTCTTGACCTCTCAAGGTGAGGAGGTCTGGCAGGCCCCTGAGCAGCCACACCCAGCTTCCAGAGACCCATCGACTACTCAGTGTTTTCAATTTCCCTTCACTGGTCCTGATGCGTGTGTGACTGTGGAGAAGTGGCCAATGGAGCCCAGTGTCTAAGATGTCTCTTGGGACTTAAAGGGGGGGGACCCTTAGGAGGCCCAAGAGCCCAGGGTCACGGCACCCCTCAGTCTGAGGCCTGGGGTGCCCAGACGACGCCTGCCCGCAATGTGCTCTTCCACCATCCAGGCTGACCGCAGCAATTCTACCGACAGCCTTAGCAGCCCCCACTCGGTGAGCAGTTACAATTGCCTGGCCCTTGCTCAGGGTCAGGTGTCACCTCGTTGGAACCTCTCATCCGTAGATAAGTGCTATAACTAATGCTGATAGATGAGGAAACTGAGGCACAGATGAGTTAAGCAACTTGCGCAAGTTCTCTCTGCGTGTGAGTGGCCGAGCCAGGCTTTGTACCCCAGCAGCGTGAAGCAGGCTGACCCTTGGAAGCAGAGACTCACATGGATGGGGTGGGAATGGCTTTAGGCCTGGATTCGAAACCTGCCTTCACTAGTTCCCAGCTGTGACCCTGGGCAAGTGCTCTTTTGGAATGACTTAATTCCACCGAGGCTTGTTCTAGCATCAGAAGGGACAATGTATGCACACGTATCCTATAAGGAATGGGGCCCAAAGTAGTTTCTTAATGGATCTGTTGCAACAGTCCCACCTGACAGGGAATCCTCCACTGTGTCCCCAGCACACGCCCAGCCGACCTGGCCAGGAACATGCTGTCCACAGTCCTTACCCTCGGGGCCCTGCCCTCAGTGGTCAGGAGGCTGGCTCTGCTCTGAGAGAGGAGCTCAAACCCGCCAGGTCCTGACAGAGGTAGCCCCATTTTGGAGAAGTCTAATTTCTGCTACCTCCAGAAATACACCTGTACGCCTCCAAGTCCCCACCCTGGAGCCGTGTCTGCAGCAACCCACAGTGCTGTCCACAGCTACGTCTACCAGGCAGTTGGCCAGTTGGCCGATCCAGCGGCCAGCGGGTAGAGAAGCCTGGGGCTCCGTTGCTCAGCTGGCAAGCCCATCGAACACCCACCCTGAGGCCCTCTGCAGGCAGGACACGTGCTGCTGAGACAACAGCTCTTCCTTGTGCCTTCCTCTCTCCCCCAGAAAGTGTGATTTTCATCCCCCTCACACACACACACCCCGCTGTGGAGCCCACATGGTTTGGGTTATTGGAGCCCCCTCTGAATGGGGTGATCTATTGTTTTAACCTGCCAAAGAGAAGGTCCCACAGCTGGGAGCATGGCAAGATCTGGGCACAGGGACAGCGAGCAGGGGCTGTGCCCAGGTGGTCTGGCTGGAAGCCTGCCCGGCCCTCACTCCCTCCGAGCCAGGCCCTGGACTCCTGGGGCCTGCCCGAGCCATGCCTTTGTACTAAGAGGGTCCCTTCCTCCCCACAGGGTTAGCCAGAGGTGAGTGTGAGACAAATATCAGGTTTCTCAAACTTCCTCTAGTGCAGGACAGACAACAAGATTATTACACCTCAGAGGAGATGCAGCTGAAAATATCAACAGATTCCAGGAGGGCTTTGAGAGTTGCGTGGAATGTGAGAGAGTAGGGAGCACGACTAATTGTGAACAGGGTGGCCTGCCCTGTCTTTCAGCACCCATTCTCATTCAGGGGTCTAAGTTTCTTTGAGAAAGAAACATATAAACTTGTTCACACTAAAATGTGAATGATTAAATGTTCTCCATGCGTTATACTTCATAAACGTTTTCCCAGTAAAACACATAAATAGAAATTTTCAATACAACACTTCAGTCACTACCTTCCCCAATATGCAAATGCACACACACACACACATACAACTTCCCATCCAAACCAAACTACTTAATATTTTCTGCACACCTCAGACCCTCTCTCCCTACCAGGTATTTATACCATCTACAATCCATTAAAGCATTCCCCTATTTTGTTTCCCTAATTATCTCATATGCATCCTTCAAAACCCAGCTCAGTTGTCACCTCCTCCAGGAAGCTTGCTGTAGGCTCCTTCTCTCCAGGCTGCATTTAGGAGCTGCTCCACCGTGTGCCCTCTGTGCGCCCCTCCAGCAGAGCCCTCCCCATGCAGGGCTGTCATCATCCATTTCCTGGCCTGACTCTCCCATTGAACTGTCAGCTCCTGAGGGCAGGACCTGGGTCTCGTTCTCCATTTCATCCCTAATGCCCAGCTCAAGGCTTGGCATGGAGTAGTTTCTTGGGGATGTCGGTTGAATGATCAAATGATAATCCTCACTGAGACGGCTTCTTTCTCTCTGACCACTGAAGTCAGAGCACGGGCCAGGAGCACATGGAGCCAGGCGCACACAGAGAAGTTCCCGAGTGTGACACGGGACAGAGGCACCCATGGGATGCATGGCTCCTCTCCTCTGATCAAAAGGCATTCACCAATTTCCTAAGAATCATTCCGACCATAGCTAGGCAAAAAGGAAACAAACAGAATCAAAAGCTTAAAGAACTGGTGAAGACACTGTGCCTCTCCACATGTCATTGCGGTCCCCAGAGACACATTACCTGACAAATGTGAACATTAGCCAGTAAATAAACAGGCTGCCAAGCTGTGACCGCTCAGGCTGCAGCAGTCCCCACCCGCCAGGCCAGAGGGCTCCCAGCCCGCCTCACTAGCGCCCCCAGAGGCAGGCAGATGGCTTCCCAGACCAAGCAGGTGGTTATCCGTGGTTTTCATGGCAGCACATGTTTCTAGCTGCCCTTTTCTGTCACTTGGATGGAAAGCAACAGCTCCTTCCTTTCCCCCACCCCCAGCAACAAGGCCTGCTCAAGCCAGAGCACACCCAGGATGCTGGGAGCTGCCCAGGATATCCTCACCACAGCCACGCATGGGCCCACCTGCCACAAGGCCACACACCATGCCCAGGCCTGCGAGATTGCAGGGCGAGGGCCGAGAGCATCGCCCTGGAGCTGCTCCACTTGGCTTCAAATCCTGAATCCGCTCACATTTACTAGCTGGGACCTTGGGCAAGATATTTAACTACTCCAGGCCTCTATCTCCTCATCTGCAAAACGGGAAAAATGATATTTCTCATCTCATGGGAATGGGCTGAAGATTGTCTGCCTGAAGAGCTCCCAAGAGGGTCCAGCCATGGGAAGCACTCAGTCAGTGTCAGCAGTCATTATCACAGGCCCAGAAATCTGCACAGCCGACCTGAGATTTCCCCATAAGTGATTCTCAGTCACAGACTAAGACGTCCCCTTCTCAGACTCTGAGGGGCAGCCCAAAGTGCCTGAGAGTCGCAGGGTATGGCTAGGACTCGCAATCATTCATTCATTCAACAAACATCTAATGAGCATCTACGGTGTGCCAGGTCCTGGGGAGCCAGAGATGGGACAAGGCCCAGCCCTGCCCTGAGGAACACAAAGCTGGATTGGGGCACAGCAGGGGGAACTGATGGTGGCAATGGTCTGTGACAAGTGCCACAATGAAGCATGGGAGGGGGAAAGCAGTAAGTGGAGTGGGTGGGAAGGGGGATAATTCAGCCTCAGGAAATCACGGAAGGCTTCTTGTAGGAAGGACGACCTAAGTGAAGGCTGAGCTTGAGTGAGCCAGTGAGGAGGTGAGGAAGATGGGAGATGGACCCAGGATGCACAAGCTCAAATTAATTCATTAATGATAACAATGGCGTAACCAGTAACTAGCATCTATTGAGCACTTCCTCTGTGCCGGGGCCAGTGTCAAGCATTTCAGCCACATGATCCCATTGAAGCCTTGCCCTGGGCTCTGAGTAGAGGGACAGTCTCTGTTCTGTGTTGTGTTTATGGCTGTATCCTCGATGCCGGGCAGTGTGCCTGGAACTTAGGTGGCACCCAGTGAATATTCGTAGAATGAATAAAGATCGAGCACCCCGACGAAGTTGGTTCTAATATGATCCCCATTTTACAGATGAAGAAACTGAGGTGTAGCAGAGTCAGGCGCCTTGCTGAAGGATGTCCTACAGCTAGTTGTGAAATGAGCCAGGGCTGGACGGAGCCCTGTCTGGCGTCAGGCCAGGACCCTCCCCACTTTGGCCCACTGATGACAAGACTGGCCTACAGGAACTCAGCAGCCAAAGCAGCCACTCCCTCACAGCCTGCACAGGACCAGGTCACGGAAAATCAAACGGAACTCCCCTCAGAGCGGGCTCTTGGAGGAGGGCTGGCCAGCAGGGTGACCACTGCCCACCCCTCCCCACCCCCACGGCTGCTGGCCCAGCCGCCGGTGTTTACATTTCTCCCTCAATCTGGAGGCTGCAGATTGAAATTATCTCCTCTCGGCCGTGTCAGCCTGTCCTGAGCCTCCCTCCCAGACCCAGCACTTCCCAGCAAGCCCAAGGCAGCCACAGCTGGGGGCTGATAAAGATGGCTCTGTCCCAGGGGTTTCTGATGGGGCGGGAGAGGAGGGCCCCCCGGCCAGTGCTGCAGCACCCTTAGTTAGCGGCCCTCCCTCCCTGGGGACTGGGAGCTTCAGAGGCGCTCACCACAGGGCCCTGGGGGAGCAGAGTCTTGTCAGCCCCAGGCTTGCACACTGCAGCTCAGGTCACCTGGTGGGCAGGTGACTTCCAGAGAAGTGGAGAGATGTAGGGCCTCTCTCACTTCAGACTCTCTTTCCTCATGGCCACGCTCACTATCTCTGTGATGAAAGTACTTGCTGTGCAACCCTGAGCCAGTTCCCTCTCCTCTCTGGGCCTCAGTTATTTCGTCTGTACAGTGAGGGACTAGAGTAGATATTCTTGGGTAATGTGGAAGGGTCGGCCTCATGCCAGGCCCTTCTAAGCTCCCCGAGGCCAGTCCTCATTCTTATCTGTATCCCCAATACCCAACACAATGCCTGGTACTCAGTAGGTGATCAAGGAGGGTTTGTGAATGAATGAATGAATGATGAATGTCTATCTGTCTCCCTCCTCTGCCAGTGATGACTTCCCTTTCCAAGCCCCCAGGGCCCTCAGGAACACTATCACACTTTGAAAGCCATCTCAGTACCCCTGTGGTCGGCTGGGGACTCCAGGCCACATCTTGATCAGCAAAGCCATCTTTCCCCATCCCAGCTCTCAGTGTGGCATCTCAATAAAAATCACCTAGTGCACCGTAAGAACTCAACAAACACTGGCATTACCATTATCATAGTGTCCGATAAGCTCATTCACATTAGCGTTTTTTTGCTGAGGAAGATTACCCTGAGGTAACATCTGCTGCAAATCTTCCTCTCTTTGTATGTGAGCCGCCACCACAGCATGGCCACTGACAGATGAGCGGTGTAGGTCCACGCCCAGGAACCGAAACGGAGCACACCAAACTTAACCATTAAGGGGCTGGCCCACATTCACACTAGGCTTAATAACTGATAGAATATGAACAGTCTCTTTTCTAGAAGGGTCTTTTAAAGGGATAACCCCAGAGAACAAATCTCTAAGCATGACATCCCAAATGCCACAGCAGGCTCCAGCCTGGCTCCCAGGTGTGGGAAGGAGGGAGGGCAGGTGTCCCGGCAGGGACGGAGGGGCCTGAGGCTAAGGCCACGTCTCAGAAAGACAGAGGAGGCAGAGCGAGGGCAGGAGCCTGTCCCCGTGCTGAGGCCACATCCTGACCGAGACCTGCAGTCGTGATGGTGATGGTGCCAACAGTGGACGTGCAGACAGAGAAGCCTGGGATGGAGTGAGCCTGGCTGAGCTGCATAGACATTCTGTAGCAGGGAGCCACGCTTGGCCTGGAACCAGGCACCAAGTCTGAGGAATCTGCAAAGAGCTAAAACAGGCTGAGCAACGTGTCAGCAACATGAAAGAGTTACAGACACGATGGCTGAGGGCTAGACTATGGCACAGTCCATATTGAACTCCTACTTATACTGCAAAATCCTGATAAGAATTTCTGCTCCCAGCAGTATTGTAGATTAGACATTCTAAAAACACAAACAAAAAAACCTCTTGCAGGGGCCATCTCCGTGGCCAAGTGGTTAAATTCGCATGTTCTGCTTCAGTGGCCCAGGGTTTCGCCAGTTCCGATCCTGGGCACGGACAGGGCACTGCTCATCCAGCCGTGCTGAGGTGGCGTCCCACATGCCACAAGTAGAGCAACTCACAACTAAAATGTACAACTA
Source organism: Equus asinus (assembly GCF_041296235.1). Lineage (NCBI taxonomy): Eukaryota > Metazoa > Chordata > Mammalia > Perissodactyla > Equidae > Equus > Equus asinus. The sequence goes on along the minus strand of NC_091810.1, from coordinate 85,399,196 downwards.
CGTACTGGGCGGATTTGGGGAAGAAAAAGCAGAAAAAAAAAAAAAAAACCTCTTGCTTTTTAAAAAAATGCCAGATGAAATACATCAAACAATCATTTTTAAATGCAGAGCCGAACTTGGAGTAAAACAAGGACTCTGTAAATGTCAGAGGTGGAGAGAAGACAGGCCTCCAGCCTCGAGAGCCAGGGCTGCACCAGGCAGCTCCCGGGCATCAGCTGAGACTGGAACACTGGAGTCTCAGGGTTTCCTGGCAACAGGGGAGACAAGGCCTTGGACACCTGCATGACTGGATCCCCTTCCTGCTCCTCTCCCATACACAGAAGTTGGGGACTCTGAAGGGCTACACTTTCAGTGAAAGGACAGACTAGAAAAAAATCTCCCCACCATCAAAGGGAGACAAGAAAACTCACTATCTTAGATCCAAGATTTAATCTTAGCCTTGAATACAAGTGGGGAAAAGGACAATAAAAGAATAAAGACTCTGCTGACAATTCATAACCACAGCCCTGCTCTCTCCAGGTCTGCATTCAAATTTACACTACCCGCTCGGTCCAGGAAACCCCAAGTCAAGAAATGAAAGTGGTCCCAGGCCAGCAGTGCTGTGTGACACCTGGCAGAGGGAAAGCGAATCCTCTCTGGGGGAGCACACCATCAGCCCAGACCCCTAAGGTTCCCACAGGTTTAGAGCAGTCAAATAGAACTTGAAATCAAAAAGGCGTTAGACACATGAGGAACAGTAAGTGAGAATCATGCAGAAACAACCAATAGCAGAACTACACCCAGAAGGACTTGAGACACTGGAATGAGCAGGTACAATATATGAACTAAATAAGTTTAAAATGTTTAACAAAGTAAAACAGGGAACTGAAAATTCAAGCAAGAAACAGAGACTAAGAAAAGTGACCATGCCTATTTGATACATAAATAAATAAATCTTGAAATGGAAACTCAAATCGTTGAACTTGAAAGCCCAATGGAATTGATTAAACAGTTGAATAGAGAATTCATGAGCTGGAAGACAGATCTAAAGAAATGACTTGTAGTGCATCCCAGAGATAAAGAGATGAAAAATATAAGAGACATGATGGAGGATAGAATGAGACGGTCGAAATTCTGTCTAATTGCAGTTCCTGAAGACACGATTTAGGGACAGGCAATCTCTGAAGCAATAATGGCTAAGAACTTTTCAAAACTGATAACAGATATGAAGGATCAGATTCAGGGATCACAGGAAATCCAAGAAGAATAAGTAAAAATGAATTCATATGTAGACACATCATAGTGAAATTGCCAAGACATTGAAAAGATCTTTTGACAATGCCACAAGGAAAAGACAGATTACTTATAAAAGGACAGCAAGCAGACCAACCACCACAACAATGGAAGCCAGAAGGCAGTGGGATAACATCTTCCACATGCTGAGGGAAAATAACCATCCACCCAGAATTCCAAACTCAGCTTAATTCTCATTCAAGAATTAGATGGCGATACTGTTGATGGATGAGTGGATAAAGAAGATGTGGTATGTATAAAATGGAATACTATTCAGCCTTAAAAAAGAAGGAAATCCTGCCATTTGTGACAACATGGATGAATTTGGGGTTTCAGTTATGCAAGATAATTCCAGGAGATTTAACATAAAACAGTGTGATTATATTTAACAATATTGTATTGTATGCTTGAAATTTGCTAAGAGGGTAGATCTTAAGTGTTATCATCACACACATACACCCACAAATAGTAAGCACGTGAGGTGATGGATATGTTGATTAGCTAGATTGTGGTAAATATTTTACAACGTACACATGCATCAAGTCACCAAGGTGTAAGACTTAAATAAATACAATTTCTCATTGTCAGTTATACCTCAAGAAAGCTGGGGAAAAATAAGAATAAGAGGACACTAGACTTTCAGACAAAGAACTAAGTTTACTACCACATGCCTTCACTACAGGACCAACGGAAAAAGAGAAATGGTTCCAGAAGGAAAGTCTTGTGCACACGAAGGACTTGAGAACAAAGAAAACGGTGAACATGTGGGTGAAGCTAAGCGAGCATCCGTTCTATTACGTGACCATAAATGCTCATGTGGGGATAAAACACAAACTGGAAGTGAGTGAGCAGACAATGATAACGAGTAAGGCTGGAAGATGGGAGGAGGGTGATTACCTTTAAGCATGAAAGGCACCTGTTAAGACTTCAAATAACCACTAAAATGAGTTAAACCTTCTAAATCAATTGAGGAAGAAAACAGAATTTTAAAAACATCTTAATCAAAGTTAAACAAGACATGAATAGTCCCTGACCTTGAGGAGCTGAGTCTCCTCCAGGGGACTCTGAGTGCAGGGGGCAAGCAAATAAGGACATAATTCTACAGATAACATTTTAAATGCACGACAAGGTCAAGCGTTGACGAGAATATGGGGAAACGGGTTGTGATAGTCACAGCTCATGCGAGTGTGAACTGGTGCAGTTGCTCCGGAGGGCAGCCTGCCTTTGGCTTCCTGGTAATCCCCTCTCACTGCCCGGCCCTTGGAGCCACCGCCCGGGTGCAGGTGCGAAGGGGGCACGTCGGGACATGCTATGTGCAGATCGAAGCCCCAGGAATGACCTAAATACCCATTAAGAAAAGAATGACCAAAACTATAGTTCAGCCATAACACAGAATATTTCTCCACAGTAAAAGTGAAGACGAGTTAGATCTATTATGTTCTAATATCAAATCCTCACCACACACACACACACACACACACCCTGCACACAGCACACATCCCAGGCTGAGCTCTTCCAGGCCCAGGACAGGGAGGCAATAATTGTGAACTGAACTGAGCGGAATTGAGCAAAGTCCCACAGAGAGGGGTCAGGAGACATTAGGAGCCAGGAGGAGCTTCCAGCAGAGAGAGGGGGAGGAAAGGAGGGAGGGACGGTCCCCGGCTGACGCTACGGGGATGCGTCGTCTGCAAGTGGAGGGGCAGAAGAAGACGGGAAAGCCACACACCCAAGCACATCTGGTGCATAGGTGCTCACACTCCTCCACGCTCACACCCAGGGGATCTGGGCGTTTGGGACCAGGCCTGGGCTGGCATGAGGGTGGGGAGAGAGAGCTGGAAAAGGCCCAGGCAGCGAGTCTCCCACCCCATGCCTCCTTCCCACACTATCAGCTCTTGTCTTCCTGTTTGACCAAAAGTGTCAAGCATTTTTTGGAAAGCTCCTATCTCTGGGAAGAGTTACGGGGGCTGAGGGGTACAGGTCTCTCAGGGGGCCACAGTGACCACCCAGCCCACAGCCTTGCACCTCTGCCCTGAACTCCCACAGAGGGGAAGTTCTGCAAGGGCTTGGGCCATGGGGCTCTCTTCCCACCAGGCTTCTCTCCCACAGGAGGCCTGCAGGGTTAGTAAATCTCAGGCATGTGTGTGTGTGCTTGTGCGCATGCACGCGAGTGCACTCCAACTTGATTGCTACCTGACCGCATATAAAATTGTCTCCCACTGTGTGCTGGGCACTTTTTGGACACTGGAGAGGAATCAGCTCCTCTGCATGTCCTGGTCCTAACCGCCTCTCATGCCTCTTCACTCGCCCTTCTGTACTTTCTACGGACGATTAGTACATGCCTACACACCCCAGGCTGTTTCCTACTGCCAAACCTTCACTCAGTGCTGTTCCTCCTGCCTGGGACTCCTTTTCTCTCTTACCATGTTAACATTCATCTGTCTTTCAGATTTGGCTCAGATGTCACTGCCTCCAGGAAGTCTTCCCTGTCGCCCCTCCATTCCTAGTTGGGCTAGGTGTCTCTCTTCAAGATCTCCATCATGCCTTGGGCTTAGATCTATTGTGAAACAATACTGAAACCAGCATTTATGTAGCACTTCCTGTGGTCCAGGAGTGGTACTAGGCAGTTCACATGCATTAACATTTTAATCTTCATAATACCCCTGTGAAATGCCATAGCTTCTAGCTGCCTTCCTGAAAGCCATTCTCTCTCCTGTCTTACGATCTTAACTCTAATTCTGTTGAGAATAGCAATGGGCCCAGCTTAATAACTGCATTTCATTCATAACTTTGCAATTAAACTCTGTCCAACGGGATGTAGGTGGAAGTCGTTAGGGGAGAATTATGAGAAAACCCTTTAAAAGGCAGCTGATGCAGCCAGAAAGCACACGTTGCCCTTCCTCTCATCCTTTTTCCAGCCTGGAATGTTAACATGATGGCTTGAGCTGCAGTAGTCATCTTGCCACCGGGAGACAATCTTGTGAAAGAAGGCCACACTCTAAAAATGGTGAAATAGAAAAATAGAAGGAGTTCTACCTTTGATATGGCCAAGTGACTCCTATTGGACTAAACCTCCCAGTGATAATAGCTATTAGCTCTGGACAAAATTAAAAATACAACCATCTAAAGGCACTGGAGAGTGAACAAAAGCAGGCAGATCCTAGAAGGGAGTTGACATTTGGGAGGAGGGACGGGGCATAGCCTGTTTCCCGTTTTTATGGCTTTCAGCTTGAAGACAGTTCAAAGTCATCTGGAGCAGACACTGAGCAGTGAGCACCATGTGGGTGACCAAAGCTCCTATAGAAAACCCAGAGTTCTTCTGGCTTAAAGAACCAAAGGATAAAGCTCAGGAAAACCTTAGATACTGGAAAGGGAAAGAGTTACCCTAGAAAAGAGAGCCCAGGATGAGCAGCCCTGAATTTATGCATTTTTGGAGAGGAACAAAGCACCTATACATGCATTTCCAAATACGTCCGTCCACATGTGGGCGAGGCAGGGCAGGACGCACACTAGACTGTCCTGAGTGGTCACCACTGGGGATGGAGGCAAGTGGACAGGGGCAGACTGCTATTTTCTTACTTAAAAAAAAAGTGGTGAGTTTGTGAGCAATTTTAATTTTGTGTGCATTTCTCAGAACTCTCCAGCTGGAAGTCTCCTCCAGTGAGCTCCACGACTCTTGCCGGACTGGTGAACTCTGGTTTTCTGCTTACACGGTGATGACGAATGCAAGGACACCGGACTGGGCCGCATGGAGTGAGGGACAAGCAGGGGAGCCACATCCAAGGTGGAACACACTCAGCTTGAAGTGGCCTCTGTCAAACCTCTGGCGACTGCTGACCCGTGCATTCACGGAGCAGGGGTAAAAGAACTCAGTGAGATTTGCGTTGCTGCCCCAGAAACAGCGTTTGCAGTTTGAGTCCAACCAAGTGAACTACTAGCTAAAACAAAAAATAAACACTCTCCATAAGAATGTAATAAAGTCCAGCGCCTCCACAAATTACACTCACAATGGCCAGGGTACAATTAAAAAAAATACTATTCAACATATGAAGAACAGGAAAACGTGACCAATCCGCAAGAGAAAAGACAATTAACGGAGAGCTGCAAGTTGGAATTAGCAGACTAGGAATTTAAAGCAGTTGTTATAATTATGGTCAAGGATGTAAAGAAAATATGCTCATATTGAATAAAGATGGGAACAGATGTTGGTGCTGCTCCCTCTTGGCTGGGTGTACCTGGAGGAGATGGGGTGCCTGTGCAGAGTTGGGATTGAGGGGAGGAGAGAAAGAGAGGGGGAACGAGGAAAAGAAAGGGAAAAGGAGAAGGAGCGGCGAGGAGAAGAGAGAGAAAAGTGGGGAGAAAAGTGCAGAACAGCAAGTGCATGGGTTCCAAGGGCTGGAGACCAGTGTCCTCGGAAGGGACAGCCGGCCCCCGCCCCCGGCCCCTGTGCCCTGAGAGTGACCCCTCATCAGGGTGCCTCGGTCCTCACCTTGTCACCTTGCACCACCCTCAGGAGCATTGCCAGCCTGTGACCCTCCAACTCCAGCTTCCTCTACTACTGCTGTGTCCAGGCAGGGACATTCTAAGCTCATCCAAGGGGCAGGGAGAGGAACAGGGAAACAAACACAGGCTCTCCTACAAATGAGGAGACTTACAAGATAGGACTCATTCTGTACAACTGCAAAGCACCTTTCCACCCCCGCTGCCACCTTCCATCCACGTGGTGGGCACCATCAAGCCTCAGCCCACATGGACTTGCACCCTGTTGTTCCCAGGAGGGCTCCATCTGGACAGCTGGGCCACCAGCCAGGACTGTCCAACCACACTTTCATCCTGAAGTGCAGCAGGGCCGTGTTAGTGTTGAGAGCAGCCTTGGGGTTCTGAGAGGACTCTGGCTATACTCAGAGAAACAAAGAAGTTCCAGGAATCATTTATGCAAGTGCAACTCCAAAGTCATAGCCCTTCATTCCCTGGCAGCAGCAAATGGAAAACAGAAATCAGCACCTCCGCCATCTTTGTATCCCCTTGTCCCAGGCAGCTTCACAGCTGGTTCTGTCCTTCATAGTGGCTCTGTGGGGTTGCCAGGACAGTCTTCTCTGCCACTTTACACAGGTGAAAAGTGAGGCCCTCAGAAAGTAAGAGACTGGTTTCGGTTTGCACAGTGATGTAGAAAAAATAGCAGATGTAGGTCTACAACAAAGGAGTCCTGGGCCCCAGCCACGGCTCTGTCCCACCAGCCAGAGAGGCAGGAGCGCCTCCTCATCCCATCCCGCTATCCCACACCCCTACTATTGCTTGTGAACAGGCATGCTCATCGCCACTCGGCTAGGAGCTCTTGGAAAGGACTGTGTCCCTTCACTGCTGTTTCTAGTAGCCAGCCTGGAGCAGATAGAGCCTTGGGAAGTATGATGAAAAGCTTAAACCAGCCTTGGGAAGAGCAGACTGAACTGCAGTGCAAGGTGGACATTCTCCAGTAGTCACCCATTCCCTCCCAACAAGCATGTGACTGCAGTCACCCTAGCATTGGAGACCACCAACAGAAACAACACATGACATCTTCAAGCAAAGGAAATTGAAACCAACAAACTCAGTGGGTCACTTTTTTTTTTTTTTAACATCCTTCTAAAAACAGGCGGGCAAAGCAATTGGCTCACAACCTGGGGAGCTGGAAAGTATTTAGGGGCTCCGAGGTTGTCCAACCGGAATCTGCACACCCAGAAACTTCACCTCATTTCCCGAGCCCTGATAAGCTGATTGAGCTGGGACAGGAAGAGTAACTGGCGGGTGATTGCAGACTATCCAGTATCAGCTCATTGTTCCGGGAGGAAGCTGTCAGGACCAGACCTCCCGGGAGCGCCTGGGGCCTCTGGTTCTTATTTTTCCTTTAGTAGGTGGGAGGATGGTGGGGGGGTGGCAGGGAGCCATCATCCTTTCCCCCACCCAACCGGACACTCCCAATCAGATGTCGTCAGCCCAGGGTCTCCAAATTCCCAACTCCCAGAGACCTCAGATGAGGGGAACATGGGCCACCTGATGCTGTTTTCCCTGAACAACAAAAGTTGTGTGGTTTTCTTATTGCGGTAAGCACACGTAACATACGATCTACCCTCTTAACAAAATTTTAAGCGTACAATACAGTACAGTTGACTATAGGTACAATGTTGTACAGCAGACCCCTAGAACTTACTCATCTTGCTTAACTGAAACTTTATGTCTGTGATTAGTAACTCCTCATGCTCCCTCCCCCCAGCCCTGACAACCACCATTCCACTCTTTGATTCTATGAATTTTACTATTTTAAATACCTCATGTAAGTGAAATCGTGCCTGTCTGTCTTTCTGTCATCATCGTCTTTCTGTGACTGGCTTATTTCACTTAGCATAATGTCCTCAAAGTTAATCCATGTTGTTCATATTGCAGAATTTCCTTCTTTTTAAGGCTGAATAATATTCCATTGCATGTATATACCATGTTTTCTTTATCCACTTACCTGCCGATGGACATTTAGATTGTTTCCACATCTTGGCTACTGTGAATAGTACTGCAACAAACATGAAAGAGCTAATATCTCGTGGAGATGCTGATTTCAATTCTTTCATATACATATCTGGAAGTGGAATTACTGGTTCTATTTTTTAAATGTTGAGGAACCTGCATACTGTTTTCCATAGTGGCTGCACCATTTGGCATTTCCACCAACAGTGTGCAAGGGTTCCAATTTCTCCACATCCTTGCCAATACTTGTTGTCTTTTGTTTTTTTGATAATAGCCATCCTAACAGGTGTGAGGTGATATCTCATTGTGACTTTGATTTGCCTTTCGCTCAAGATTAGTGATGTTGAGCATCTTTTCATGTACCTGTTGGCCATTTGTATGTCTTCTTTGGAGACATGCCAAGTCCTTAACTCATTTTTTTATCAGGTTATTAGTTTTGTTGCTATTGAGTTGTAGGAGGTCCTTATATATTTTGGAGATTAACCCCTTATTGACTATGTATCGAAATATTTTCTCTTATTCTGTAGGGTGCCTTTTTTACTCTGTTGATTGTCTCCTTTGCTGTGCAGAAGCTTTTTAGTTTGATGTTGTCTCACTTGTTTGCTTTTGTTGCCTTTGTTTTTGGTGTCACATCATTGCAAGGACCAATTCATGAAGGTTTTCCTCTATGTTTTCTTATAGGAGTTTTAGTTTTAGGTATTTCATTTAAGTCTTTAATCCATTTTGAGTTGATTTTGTGTATATGTAAGATAAGGGTCAATTTAATTCATTTACATTGTTTTTCCAGTTTTTCCAGCACCATTTGTTGAAGGGACTACCCCTTCCCCATTGTGTAGTCTTGGCACCCTTGTTGAACATCAGGTGACCATAAATGTGTGAATTTATTTCTGGGCTCGTATTCTGTTCCATTGGTCTATATGTCTTTCTTTATGCCAGTACCATACTGTCTTGATTACTGTAGCTTTGTAACATATTTTGAAAATATCTCAACATAATAAAGGCTATATATGAAAAGCCCACAGCTAACATCATACTCAACAGCAAAAAGTGGAAAGCTTTTCCTCTACGATAAGGAACAAAGTAAGTATGCTCACTCTCACTACATCTACTCAACATAGTACTGGAAGTTCTAGCCAGAGCAATTAGTCAAGAAAATGAAATTAAAGGCTTCCAAATAGAAAAAGAAGAAGTAAAATTGTCCCTGTTTGCAGAACACATGGTCTTATATATAGAAAACCATAAAGACTCCACCAGAAAACTGTTAGAACTAATACATGAGTTCAGCAAAGTTGCAAGATACAAAAGTCAACATACACTAACATTTCTATACACTAACAACAAAATATCTAAAAGGGAAATTGGGAAAACAATCTCATTTACAATAGCACCAAAAAGAGTAAAACGTTTAGGAATAAACTTAGCTGGGAAGTGAAAGACTTGTATACTGAAAACCCATTTTGTTTCAACAAAACATTGAAGAAAGAAATTAAAGAAGACATAAACAAATGGAAAGACATTCCATGTTCATTAAGACTTAATATTGTTAACACATCCATACTACCCAAAGCAATCTAAATTCAATGCAATCTCTATCAAAATACCAATGACATTTCTTACAGAATTAGAAAAAACAATTCTGTAATTCATATGGAAACACAAAAGACCACAAATAGCCAAATCAATCTTGAGAAAAACCAAAGCTAGGGACATCACACTTCCTGACTTCAATTTTTTTTTACTTTTTATTGCAAAAGCATAATCACATACACTCTTTATAAAACATCTATAGGAAGTAGAAACAGATCATGTAGAAAGAGAGTCCTCTATGACCCCCCACAAAGACAATCACCACTGCATGTTTTATATGTTGTGAGAAAGCAAGTTGGTGAGCAATATTGCAGAATATTTCCAAATGTGCAAACTATACATAGAAATATGTTATACAATATTGTTAAATTGCTGAGTCTCTTTGAAACATAGCAAGTAAATCTTTAAACACATAAACAAAACTCTTCATTTGCTGAAATCTGTGTCATTCTCAAAGGTGGCCCCTCAGTCTTCATTCTTTCCCTTAGAAAATGCTTTTCTTTCCCTAAAAGGCATTTTGCTCAGAGGCCCAGCCCTCACTTTCTTGTTAGGGGTTGTGTAGTTTTCAGATATCTGAATCTGATGTAAGAAATGCATTTGCAGGCCATAGAGTCTGTTTTCTGCCCTGCCTTCCTCGATCTGCTCAGGGGCTGGTCATGCATGGAGATGACACCATTAGGAATGTTGTGAAGAGCCCTGTTTGCAGTTCACCCCAAAATCAGGCATTATCAGTTCTAACTGGAGCCACCCACTCTTGCACAGGAGGTGGAGGCATAAGCTTGTACATCTTTTTGGGGGAGTAACTGGACATTATCTATTAATACTTAAGAAGTGTACATCTATTAGTCAAGAAAATTAACATCTGTAATAATTAGAAACAATCTAACTTTTCACTGGTTTCTGGGATCATCTACTTGGAAAAATGATCAGGCATGAAGACCACCCCCACACAGACACCCAAAGATATCAGCCTAGAGTTTTGTCATTGGAAATTCAAGTCTTGGGATTAGTCCACCATTCTTGAATTTTTATCTTTGTCTACACATTGGAACCACCATCCAAATCAAGATGTAAAACATTTCCAATATCCCAGAAAGTCCTCTCATGCCCCATCCCAGTTAGTACATTCATCCCATTAGAGTTACCTACTATTTTTGTTTCTATCACCATAAAGTAGTGTTTCTTCTTCTTTGACTTTCGTATAAATCATACTGCATGTGCTCTTTAATGGCTGGCTTCTTTGCCTCAAGATAATGTCTGTGAGATTCATCCATGTTGTTGCGTGTATCAATATAGATCATTCTCTTTTTATTGGTGTGTGGTATTCCATCCTATGGATACATTCTGATTTATTTGTCCATCCTCTTTGCATATGGATATTTAGGGGTTTTTTTTTTTTTTTAGTTTTACTCTATTATGAATAAAGCTGTTAGGAATGTTGTTCTATTTGTCTTTATCTTGAGTATATAACTCAGAGTAAAATTGTTGGCTATACGTATGCATGGGTTTAGCTGCTGCAGATATTATTACAGATAACAGTTTTCCAAAATGGTTGAACCAATTAATACTTCTAACAAGCAGTATAGGAAGTTTCCAGTTGTACCACAACCTTGCCAACACTTGAAATTATCAAGTTGTTGTTATTGTTTGTTTGTTTGTCTGTTGGTTGGTTGGCTTGTTGGTTGGTTTGTTAGCCATAGTAGAGGATGTATAGAGATTTCTCAGTTTGATTTTAATTTATATTTCCTTTGTGAGTAATGATGTTAAGAGTTTTTCATATGTTTAGGGCCATTTGGAGATTTTCTTTTGAGAAATATCTGTCCAAGTCTTGCTCATTTTTCAGTTGGATTGTTTGTCTTTTTGTTATTGATTTAAAAGAGTTCTTTATATATTCTAGATGCAATTCCTTTGTCATATAATATATGTACTATGAATATCTCCTCCCAATCTAAGTTTTGTTTATTTAACTTTTTAAATGTTTTTTTGACAAATATGCTTTTTTCTGCTTCTTGTGTCTGGTTTAAGAAATCTTGTCCAGTCCCAGGATCAAGAAAACTTCCTCTTCTGTTTTATTCTAGAAACTTTATTAACCTTTCCCATTTAGGTCTATGCTCTATCTTAAATTGATTTTATGTGGTGTAAAGCAGGGATCAAGGTTTGTTTTTTTCTATACAGATATCCAATTGCTTTAGCATCATTTTCGGCAAACATGAGCCTCTCCCCCACCAAACCGCAGTAGCACCTTTGCTGTAAATCAAGGAACCACATACTGGGTCTTTCTATTCTGTTCCACTAGTTTGTTTTTCTATTCTAATGCCAATATCACACTGTCCTAATTACTGCAGATTTACAGTAAGTCTTGAAATCTGCTGAAGAAGACCCTCCAACTTTGTTCTTATTCTTCAAGATGGCTGACTACTATAGGTCTGTTGCTTTGCTATGTACAGTTTAGAATCAATCTGTCAATATTCACTCCAAAACTTTCTGTTGGAAAGTTGCTTAGGGTTAAACTGAGACTATGGCTCAATTTGGAAAGAACTGACATCTTAACAATATTGAATTTTCCAATCCATGAGCGTGAAACATCTCTTCATTTAGTCAGGTCTTCTTTAAGTTTTCTCAACACTTTTATAGTTTTCAGTGTGGAGGTTTTATACATCTTTAATTAGGCTTATTCTAGATGTTTAATTTGTTGATGTAATTATAAATAGTACCACTTTTTAAACTTCATCTTTCAGTTGCTGGTTACTAGTTACAGAAATATAGTCATGCACCACACAACGATGTTTTGGTCAAGGACAGACCACATATATGACAGTGGTCCCATAAATTGAATATCATACAGCCTAGGTGTGTAGTAGGCTATACCATCTAGGTTTGTGTAAGTACACTCTATGATGCTCACACAATGATGAAATTGCCTAATGATGCTCTTCTCAGAATATCCTCATCACTAAGCAATGCATGACTGTACAAATGATTTTCATATATTGCCTTTACACTCATTGATGTACTTATTAATTATATTAATGATTATTAATAGTTTGTAGACTATTTTGGATTTTCCTATATACCATCATTTCACATGCAAGTAAAGACCTGTCTACTTCTTGCTTGCCAATCCTTATGTCTTCTTGCATGGCTAGGCCCTTCAGTACAATGGTTAAAGAAGTGGTGATAGTGGACGCCTTTGTCTTGCTTCTAACCTCAGGAGGAAAGTGCCCAATATTTCACCACTAAGTATGATGTTATAGGGGTTTATTTTTAATGTTAGCTATAGGCCTTTTCTGTAAATATCCTTTATCAGATTGAGGAAATTCCTAGTTTGCTGAGGGTTTTTATCATGAATGAATGATGAATTTTATCAAATACTTTTTCTACTGAGCACAAGTAGTACCACAATTCACAACATGATAAACTCTTTGGAGGGCCTTAAAATGAAAGGTGCTGGGGATGGTTACCATGGCCCCTTTGGAAAGTCTATATGGAAATGGGAAAACTGGTGGGGAGTCAGTGAAAGTCTGTTGCTGAGAGCACTTTACCTCCAGAGACTGAGAGGAAGTGGCCTTTTTCCAGTTCAAATTTTTCCAATATTATTATCTTGGTGTCCGTTTTTTTTTTCACCGATTTGTGGTAATGTTGGTGTTAGCCAGGCATTAAATCCAGAGTTGTGCTTCTTGGGTCTTCCTCCCTTCGGGGAAAAAAGCTGCTGGGTTCTCTCGGGGTCCAGATGTCCCCCATCACCAGCCTCCAGAGAAACAGGTGGCGGAACTGCGCCTGGAGAAGAATCAGGAAAAGGCCTGCCCTTTCTCTCCCTTTGCTTCCAGCAGGTCCCTGGGACCTCCAGGTGCCATCTCAGCACTCAGAATGGACTCTACAAGCTCCGTCCACCTACTCCCTCACCACCCTCCTCCCCACAGTAGAATACTGGAGATGGGCAACACTTATGTGGGGTGGGGGCAAGAGTGGGGTGGGATGCGGAGCATTGTTGAGTGATCTGGAGGTCCAGGAAAGCCTACCACACAGGGTGCCCCTCCCAGCCCAGACTCAGGAACCTTGAACACTTTCTTCCCTGGGATCACGCCATACTTGAAGGAACTTCAAAAGTAGGACTTGAGAATTATCTACAAAAACTAATAAACATCCTAACACATTCAGATGCTGCGATCTAGGCATAACTTGTCACAGGATAGACCAAAGTGGGCCAGCAGAACTTGGAGGACAAGGTCTCCTGCCCAGACCAGATCAGAGCTCTTTTCTAGGCTTTGCTAGTTCAAGGCCACCATAAGCTCCTCAGTGAGGAAGGTCTGAGTGTCGACATAAACTCACATTTTTTTTTTTTTTTGAGGAAGTTTAGCCCTTAGCTAACTGCTGCCAATCCTCCTCTTTTTGCTGAGGAAGACTGGCCCTGAGCTAGCATCCATGCCCACCTTCCTCTACTTTATATGTGGGATGCCTACAATAGCATGACATGCCAAGCAGTGCCATGTCCACACCTGGGATCCGAACCAGCGAACCCCGGGCCGCCAAAGCAGAATGTGCAAACTTAACCACTGCGCCACCAGGCCGGCCCCATAAACTCACTTTGAGCCATTACCACCCATAGCACACTGTGGTACACTCGATAACTCCCAAACTACGCCATTTGTGGTCTTCGTAAAGTCTTGACCTAAAGAGCCTCATCCTCCAGACACTGTTAAGCACGATGCCTGGACCAGGTAGATCCTACCCACGTGTTACAGGAAAGAGTCTGGTGTCCAAGCTGAACCAAACCAGAAGAGCAGCTCCTCTTAGAGCTGACAGTCTTGCTGGATGTCTTCTATATTTCCACCCTCAGAGCCCTGGGCTGGCAATGCTCCTGTCTTATTATCACCACCCCTTCTCCCAGACCCCAGCCCCAAACCCATTCTAGGGGAAGGGTCCCAACTGGTTGCTGCTCATCCTCAGCAACTGAGCCCCACTCCTCCACCTCGAGAAGTGGAAAGTGGCCCATCCTTCAAATGTCTTTGTCTCCACAAAGCTTCTCTGATAACCTCAGTGGGGGTGGCAATGTCCTCCTTGAAGTCAGGGAGCGTGCCGTCCTTGTCCCATATCACACGTTGTCCTCTAACTGTCCCCTCTATTTGTTTTGTCCTTTATTTTCCCAACTGACCTGAGTGCTCCCTGAGACCAGGGACCTGGTTTTACTGTTCTTGTTAGCTACTTCCGCTCTTTGAACATTTCTGGGAAGACTGATGGATAAGTGCTGCCTCCTGGATCATTTCTGGCCCCCTTACCATGACTGGGATGTCCTGTGGGCCAGCACCTCGGATACCTACCATCATTAGGCAGCATGGTCCTTTGACTGTCAGACCCATCAATCAAGCAGTGGGAAGCTGTCAGTCCAACTCTGAGTGAGGAACAACTTTTTGTCCTGGGAGCAAACTCTAAGAGTGGCTACTTAGGTGAGGCTTTGCCTAGATGTGGCAATGCCAAGGATCTGGGCCAGAGGCTTCAGGAAACCCCAGAAGGGCGTGTGGCATGGACATCGCATTTGGCACACAGCATGCTGGAGGAATCCAGCCAGCAAGACAGCCTGCCTGCCTGCTCACTGGCCGCTCTCTCCTAAGTCCAGAACATTTGCAAAGCTGGGAGCTTTGGCACGAGGCTGCTCCCATCCTTGCCGGCACGGGTTTATGGATATTAAAAATGTGCTGATGTGAATCGCCATGCAAACACGCTTCACTAGCAGAGTGGCGGCAGGAACACTGTGCCTTTTATCGTCTTCTCCACCTCTGTCGGAAACGGTCGCCCACAGACGATGCGGGGATTAGTGGGGCGTCAGGCTGCTGCGTGGTTTTAGGCTGCCTGTCAGCTCCCATCAGCTACGGCTAGGGCTGCCGAGGAGGCTGGGACACACCTCAGTGCCTCTGTCCGGGGCCCATGGGCAGAGACTGGGACAGGAGAGTGGCTCAGGAGTGCAAGGAGACACTCCCTAGTCAGACATTTTCTCAAGGATCCAGGCTGTAGCCACTGGCCATAGTGATATGGCGGCCAGCCCCTCCAGAGTACATGCTCCCAGGCTGGCACACAGCATCAGCGGGAGTCCAAACCTTCCTGCTCTGGAACAGCCACGCCCACCTCCCCTCCCTGTAAGGTTAATACAGACGAAGCACAGTCCCACAGGAAGAGTGGAAGGAGGCCTCAACAGCCCCTGCCCTCCAGGAGGTCGCTGTGCAGCAGGAAGGTGTCAGGTCCAGAGGCAGACATTCGGGAACTTCTGCGTGGAGGGCCTGAGATGCTCTGGGAACCCACAGGTCCACTCTGCTGGAGGTCAGGGAGGGCACCAAGGAAGAAGTGCTAGAATGAGCTTGCCCAACAGCTAGGCTTTAAACAAACTGAGACTGGAGATGGCATTCCAGCAGACAAGAAAGGCCTGAGCAAACATGGGGACGTGGGAAGGCACAACACCAAGGACCAGGTGCCTCCTCACCCTCTGCTCATCCATGCTTAGTATCACCTTGTCCCTAGGTTGCCTCGAAAAATGGCTGCCATCATCATAGGCTTCACATCCAAACCCAGCCATGACCAGAAGCAGAAGACATCTTCTCTTCCTGTGTGTCCAGGAGCTGCCTCAGAAGAGCCTAGAGCTCCTTGCCAGTGATGGGAAAGGAAACCAATTTGGAGGAGGCAATGGCAGGGGAAAGAGGCTGTCATGACCTATCTCTGACCAGGCTCCTGTGCCAACAGTGGGAATCTGGCCTACTGCTCCATGTCTCATCCAACACCCTCAGGGCTCACATTGTGGTCTGGACTTCCCAAGTTCGCTGCAGAGGGCGGAGGCTGTGTCCCTCACACACCTGCCCACAATCCAGCATACTGTTTGGCTCATAATAGACTCTAAGGAGCTCATCTGGAGAACAGGGAATCATGATGCCCCTCCCCACTGGGTTACCGTCAGCAGCTACTTGGGGCCACCACATTGCACAGCTCCCCAGGCTGCATCCACATGGAGAACGGCAGCTGTGAGTCCTGCAGTCCTGGCCCTCTTTATACAGCTCATAGTGGTCAGGCTAGTGGGGCCAACATTTATGGGACTCTCACCATGTTCCATTCTAGCTGAATTATCTCAATCAGTCCTTACAGTGAGACAGGGCACTCTTTTATCCTCAGATGGGGAAACTGAGGCACAGAGCATTAAATAACCTACTCAAGGTTATACTTGTAGCAAGTGGCAGTGTGGGATGTGAACACTGTCAGTCGGCCTCAGAGCCTGTGTTCTAACCACGGTGCCCCTTTGCCCCTGAGAAGACCCCACTTTCCATCCACAAGAAGTACCTTCAGAATCCAAACCCTCAGAAGAGATCCCAGACCGTGAACGTACAGCACAGCAGAGCTGGGCAGGGCTTTGGCAGCCTCCAGTCCTCCTAGCCTGCCCACCCCGCCACTCTGTTTCTCAGAGAAGAGCCTGAGGCCTGGACAGGGATGAAGGGCCCCACCAGACCTGCCCGAACTCTCTAGCATGTGCGGCGTTCTTTCCCTGTCTCCCCCTGGCTTTCCGAAGGAGGCCTTGCCTACTTTCTATGAGGGACACAGGGACAGTCGTGGTCACGTGGGGGAGGTGCCCACAGGTTCACCAGGAGGTTCACTCTGGGCGTGAACCCAGCCAACCCTCTTGGCCTGTTGCTAATGACTGAGCACAGCCTGAGCTGACGAGCTCCTTACAGGGTTCCTTATAGGATTTCCTCACGGGGAGCACTACCAAGCCCCAAGGTCCTTTGGGGACATGGATCTGCCTCTCACCACCCAGAAGGAGGGAAGAGGAGGGGCTGAGCCTCAGAGAGCCAAGGGGGGCTCAGCAAACATCCAGAACTCCCCCAGGGCCTGCCCTGAACCCAGCGACCACCATGGGAAGACAGGAACATCCAACCTCCTCCGCAGCTGGAGGTAACCCCACCCACCTTGGTCTGCAGAGAGGAGAGGGTGGGAGCATGAAACTCCACCATGTGAAATTCTTTCCATTGGGTTAAATCCCATGTGAATTAGCTAGATCTTTTCTTTAGGGTAACTTTGAAGGAGTTAGGGAAAAGGTGAAGGGCCAGTGTATTTAAAAAGGATGACAAGGTCTTCAAACATTCCAAGATAGAACTTGGGTTAAGTTTTAATAGAAAAATCGTCTTTTTAATTATCTACCAGTTAGTTAACTTTCAACCAGATATCTCCAGGTATATGGGATACCCTAGGCAGTCATGTTAACCTCTTGGCTGCTAGAACCCCTCCATGCTCCTGTGTGTGCCTCAGGTTGAGCAGTCAGAGCTCAGAACAAATTTTAGTACTAGAATCTCAGACAGAGAAAAAATATCTCAAGGGTCACTCAATCTGGAGGTCATCGCCTAGTCACCACAAAGGACCCCTCTTATCATTGCCCCCAATATCCTGGGAATTTTGATGATCACATTACTGCCAACCCGCACTGGTGACTGGGATGGACTAATCCCTGTTGGTACAATTTCAGCCCACTGCCAAACTGCCTTAGATAATCTGATACTCTCCATTTGGGTTAAACATTGGCTTTGTGATCAGCTTCTCAAAATGCTAAAAACAGTTTCACGCCACATTTATTTCCATGCATCAGTCCAAAAGCATCTTGGGCCTGGCCTAACCAACCTCAAGAACTTCCCAGCAACTCTGGAGCAGGTAAAGACTGTGTATGGCAACACTGAACTACACACCATGTGGCCATGTGTGCCACTGGAGAAGGTTGGTCTTGTGGCCATCAGCCCTAGGTGGGGACAGGCTGGGACCAGGGCTGGTGGCAGATTCAGGTTTCCCCAGAGCCGTCTCATGCAACATCACTTCGGTGCCTTTGATGCCTATGGCTGCTGAATTTCACTTTCCATCTGGCTTCTTGGCCAGGCCACTGAGAAAGGCCGCCAGGTGGTGGGGCTCTGGGACTGTCATCTGAGCTGACGCCTGGCAGCCAGAGCTGAGCCTGAGAGAACAGGACATGGGGAACAAAAGTCAGCGACTGCTTGGGGACTCGAGAGCAGCATGGAGCATTCCTTTCATTCCAGGAGCGACTAGGTCTGGGATGGTTCAGGGACACCTGGTCCGTCCCCAGGGAAGGGCCACCTGAGGCTAAGGGGCCCTGGGGGAGGCCTGATGAAAGGAAGGGTCCGTGTGGTGGAAGTGCCTTCTCAGCCTCTCCCGAGGCCCATTTCCTACCCTGGGGGTGGTACGGGGCCCCTGCCCCCAGACACTTTGCCAAGTCCCCCTTGTACTTTCTTTAAGTTTCCCAGGGAGGTTTACTGGGTGTATCCTGGGTCTCTTGCTAGAAGCCAGGAAACCTGCATTCAGGTCCTAGACTTGCCCACTGTCTCCGTGTGACCTTGGAAATTCCTCTTCCACTCTCCAGGCCTCCGTCTCCTCACGTATTCAAACGCAGGAGAGAATGAGGCAGATATTACACACATCAAAGTAGCTACACTTATTGGATGTATTCTATGTACCTGTTGTTTGATGTATATTATTTCTTTTGATCTGTACAAAAACTTCGTATTAATAGAGCTTGACATTTCATTGGGAGTCTACTACTAGCCAGAACCTGTGTGGGGCTCTTTTTTTTTTTAAGATTTTATTTTTCCTTTTTCTCCCCAAAGCCCTCTGATACATAGCTGTGCATTTCTAGTTGTGGGTCCCTCCACTTGTGGCATGTGGGACGCCGCCTCAGCATGGCCTGATGAGCGGTGCCATGTCCGCACCCAGGATTCGAACCGGTGAAACCCTGGGCTGCCGCAGCAGAGCGCACAAACTCAACCACTCGGCCACAGGGCCAGCCCCTATGTGGGGCTCTTTACGTGTGTTAATTCACTTAATCCTCATAACAAGGCTATGATGTAGATCCTATTATGATCTCCATTTTATAGAGAGGAAATCGAGGCACGGAAACCGTCAGTAACTTTCTGCGTCATACTGCTGATGGGCGGGAACTTGAACCCAGGCGACACAACTCGAGAGCATACAGGCCACTTCTCTGCTGCCTCATGCGGTTTATATACAACATGGAAATAAGGAAAGCACCCTCCTCGGCAAGTTGTCGTGAGCACTAGATGATGACAGAGGACCTCATGCAACATGCAGCCATGCTCAATGAGTGTGACCTCTTTGTTTCACTATCATTATTATTTTCCCCTTTCCACTGAGGCTCGGAGAGGTGAAGTGGCAGACCCACGTCTCCACCCCTGACAGCAGTGCCTGCCTCACCTCTCCTGTCTGCTGCTCCCCGTATCATTCAGCTCGAGGTAGCCCCAGCCAAGGCCAGAAGGGAGACCCATTACCTGTCTGCTTCCCTCATCCCCGGTCTTCAAATTTCTCCACTTCTGCCTTGGAGATTCCTCCTGGGCTCCCTCCCTCTCCCCAGGGTCAGAGGGCCCTACCTCTCAGGGCATCACAGGATTCCTGTGGCTGAGTGCCTGATCACAGCCGAGTATGAGAGCTTTCCGTAGGAGCACATCAGTCCTGTGGACAACACACAGGGGTGAAGACCTATGAGAGGGCTCCCAGGAGCAGCCGGGGGCAGAGGCAGTGGGGAGGTCTTCTGGAATCCTCCAGACCAGCCCCAGCTGCCGGGAATGTTGCTGCCCAGGGCCGCCACCTCAAAGCCCAGCAGTCCATGAGCCTGGGAAAGCATCTGGCCCCAGGTTTTTTGGTAGATGAAAATTGGCCAGTTGGGGATTAAAAAAAGAAAAAACTCTTTCATTTTAAAAGGTAATTTAAATAGAGAGAGAGAGAAAGAGAGAGAACTTAAAAATTCCCATAATCATCCCTTAATATTTTCAGGTATATTTCTCCTAGATTTGTTCTATGATAAAAAGTAAATCTCAAAAAATTAAAAGTAGGACTCCAATATGACCCAGCAATTCCACTTCTGGGAATATACCTGAAGGAAACAAAATCATTACCTCAAAAAGGTATCTGCACCCCTGTGTTCACTGCGGCACTATTCACAACAGCCAAGATATGGAAGCAACCTAAGTGTCCATCAAAAGGTGAACAAATAAAAAAAAAGTGGCATATATATGCAATGGGACATTATTCAGCCATAAAAAAAGAAATTCTACCATTTGTGACAACATGGGTGAATCTTGAGGGCATTATGTTAAGTGAAATAAGTCAGAGAAAGACAAATACTGTAGGATCTCACTTATAAGTGTAACTAAAAAAACCAAACTCATAGAAACAGAACAGTTGGGTGGTTGCCAGAGATGGGGATGGGGCATGAGCAAAATGGGTGAAGGTGTCAAAAGGTACAAACTTTCAGTTATAAGATAAATGGTTCAGGGGATGTCATGTACAGCATGGTGACTATAGGTAACAATACTGGGTTGTTTATTTGAAAGTTCCTAGGAAAGTAGATCTTAAAAGTTCTCATTGTAAGAAAAAAAATTGATAACTATGTGAGGTGATGGATGTTAACTGGACTTATTGTGGTGATCATGTCACAATATAGACAAATATCAAACCATCATGTTGTACACCTGAAACGAATACAATGGTATGTGCTAATTATATCTCAATAAAACTGGGGGAGAGGAGGAGTAAAGACAGAATTTGTTTTAAAAATTGGAATAATATTGTAGCTACGGTTTTGTATCTAGTCTTTTTTTCACTAAACTTTACATTGCCTGAAATTTTTCCTGTTATCGAATAATTTCTAAAGTCTGCTTTGTTGTGGCAGACACAGCAGACTGACCACCCTATAGCCATTTGGGTTGATAACCCCCTACTCCGTTAACTTCCTTATTAAAGAAGCTGGAAAGCCAAAATTTCTTACCCTCCCAAACTCCTCTGCAGCTAGGGGTGGTCATGTGACACAGTCCTGGCCAAGAGATGAAAGCAGAACTCACTGAGTGTGTCTTACGGTGAAGTTTACAAAAAGAGAGAGAGACCCACTCATGCCTTTTTGCCCTTCCTCTTCCTTCCCTTCTGGAATGCTAGTCATACCTGGAGTGGCAGTAACCATCCTGTGACCATAGGAAGAAAGCAGGAGACTAGATGGGGTCTGGGTTCTCAATAATACCCTTGGGCTGCTGCATCCGCCTGGAACTGCCTACATCTTGACTCCTTCTTACTAGGTGATAAATAGAGCCCTGCCTGTGAAAGCCGTGGTGGGCACATTTCCAGTTCCTTGCAGCTGAATGCAACCCTCAATGCCTAGCCTTCTACCACGTGAATGTATCACAATGTAATATTAAAATCCCCGACTGATTTACTGCTACTAAAAATAACGTTGCAACGACTATCCCTCCACATGTCATTACGCGCTTCTCTGATTATTTACTTTGGCTTTATTCCTAGAAAAGGAATTATTGGTCCAAAGGGCAGGTAGTTTGGGGGACTTTTTTGTCTGTTTGTTTTGTTTTTGTTTTTGCCTCTTGATGCATCTTTCAAATGCATGCACGCACGATGTGCCAACGTGACTTCTGCCAGCTGCAGGTAAGTCAGGATGACCTACAGGCCGCTTCTTGAAGCAGGAGCTAAGTCAGTCACCTCCCATTTAGGGTGACTGTCCCCAGGATTGCCCTGCTAAGGAGGTCTGCATGTGATCCAAGCCTTGGAGGGGCTGGTTCTGACCGCAGAGGGGCCTGCTGCTGCCCCTGCTACTGCATCTTCTGCTGCGGCTCCCCCACTCAAGGCTGCAAAGTCCAGCCCAGGGCCCCTCCACTCTGCACGCCGGTGTTTGGGGATGGATAATTCCTTGTTGTAAGGTTTATCCTGCACATCATAGAACGTTTAGCAGCATCTCTTGCCTCTACCCACTAGATGCCTATAGCACCTGCTTCCCTGGTATGACAAGCAAAAATGTCTCAACAATGTCAAATGTCCCCGGTGGTGCAAAATCAGCCTCAATTGAGAACCACTGGTTTAATCTATAACCTGCTTAAGGAATATTTCAATTCCAAAAAGAGAGAAGATTCTGGTTCCATTCAGAGTCAGGCAGGTTGTACGACCAGAGAAGAAAGGGCTGTAAGCAGTGACAAGGCTGTCCGTCAGCCTGGCATCAAAGAAAGACGGCGCATCCACTGACACCCACAGTAAGCGTGCCCGTGACTAGGAGGCCCCGTAAAGCACACCTATAAAGCAACACAGCACAGAAGGAGTCAAGAGCCGTCTGCTCTGGGGACCTCACAGACATGTGAAGACACCACCGTAGTGACCGATGTAGTTACTACTGTCTTGTTTAGCATTACTTTGAATCTTTTAACACCTCCAATGTGCTGCCAGGAATTCTTGCATTAGAGAGTGTACCAGGTTGAAAACCACAATTCCAGTTTGAGCTCTGCAAAGCCCCCCTCTGTAACGAGGGGTTATTTTATTCAGAGAATCAACAAACAGTCACTGAGAGCCAGCCCCAAGGCAGGCACTGAGCTGGCCGCTGGGGCTCCAGCAGCAGACACACCCGACAAGATCCTTGCTCTCCCAGGGCCCACAGTCAGCTAAGGAGGTCAGACCATTAAGGGAGAGGTTACAAGAGCCAGACAGATCATATGGGCTTTGGTTTGCTCATCCGTCAAGTGGCAAGAACAGTCCCTGGTCATTCAACCTCCCAGGGCTGCTGGTGATCAGTGTTTGTGCAGGTGCCCTGAGGCCTCAGTCAGGGATGCCACACCCTGAGGAAAAGAAGGGCCGAGACAGGGACAAAGCAGAAAGTGGGAAAAGAGACAGTGACTCAACTCTGTCGGCACAAAGAAAAGGTCAAGCCTGTTCTCTCCATGAAGCAAAATGAGGCCAAACCCAGATCTATCGCTGATCCTGGTGTCTAGGGTGTGACCAGGTGCACTTTCTGAGTCTCAGGGTCTGTGTAGACACCTGAAGCCTAGCGGAGAGATAAACTACAAGCAATTTGGGCAACATGATTTAGTGAGACAGAAGTCCATGTTTTCCTCTCATTTAACTTCTCCTTCCCCCTGCTGGGCCCTAAACCTGGCATCCCCTTCCTGCCCTCAGAAGAAGTGAACACTGCTGGGCAGGAAGCAGACATCGCTTCACGACAGTCTCTCTTTCTGTCTGCGTGGGCCCCTGGATGAAGTAAATTTCATAATTTTACTTGTATGCAGTAGAGACCCTAAAATCAAAATGACTTAAACAAGATAGATGTTTATTTCGCTCCCATGTAAACATCTGGACCAGAATGGCCTCTCTGCTCCCCAAAGTCACTGGGGCCCAAGTTCTTTTTGGTCTGCCATCCCTGGAGTGTTGCCCTCAGCTGCTTGGCACAAGATGGCCATCTAGCATGTCTGCCTTCCAGCCAGCAGGGACAAAGAAGAGGGAAGAAGGGCACACCTGTGCCCTTTAAGAGTATGAACCAGAAGTTGTTCCAGTGATGTGCCAGAGCTGGATCTCACTGGTTCCAAGAGATGATTATGCATATCTCTTCCCAACTCATACTCGTAGCTTGAAATCAGCCATGGTGGGAGTACTTACACCATGAGAACTGGCAAACACTACAATCAGGGCTTTATTTTCCCTGAAGAGCTGGTTGTTTAACAATTACCAGCACAGCCCTTACACATCTTTTCCGTTCACAATCCATTGGCAAGAACTTAGTGACAAGGGAACTCTTAGCTGCAAGGGAAGCTAAGAAACACAGTCTCCGGGTGTACAGTCACAAGCCCAGCTACAAATCTTACTGCTGTGGAATAAGGGTAGAGTGGATATTGGGGGCAACCAGCAGCCTCTGCCCCCGGCTTGCTGAGGGAATTGTGCCCAGGAGATGAGGTCTGGATTCCGCATGTGGTGGAGCTGGTTTCTGAGACCTCTTCCAGGCAGACCTCATGGGCAGCAGTCCAAATGGCTCCAGGCAGGCTTCTGGGCACGTGGCCCAACCTGGTCCATGGGAAGCACTCACAAATCCTGACCTGACACTTCCCAAACACAACCCCCAACCCACTGCCACGGGCCATGTGACCCTTCCAGGCTCTCTGAGTGAGCCTTGAAGCCCTTTCCATTTGCCCAAGGTAAAGGCAGACATCCCCCACTCCCCCACTCAGGGCTCATCCGCTCCAGTGGCTTTTTCCAAAATCCTCCTCATCAAAATCACCCTTTTTTCTCCAGCTCCCTCCAGTTTTTAGAGTCATGAAACCAGTTCTCCAGATTCCTTTTAAAAACACGTATGCATCTTGGACTACCTCACCACTAACTTAGGGATTTGATCTCCCTTATATCTTCGCACCTCAGCTGAAGCCACCCCTCACCATCCTGTCCCTTTGCTATCATTAGCAGCTCCCTGAGTCCGAGCTACTGTGGACAATCGTAAAGGCACTCTCCAAGCCCTGGACGTGACTGTTAACATTGAGTGGTAACGCTAATGACCAATTCAGGGGTAAATCCCCAAAAACTGACAGTTATCACAGTTCCTGCGTCTTCATCTCAGAGGCTCTGCTTTCTGAGGAGCTAGCCTCTGTCACCCCAAGTCCCCCCACCCACCTGAGCAGACTGCTCTTAGAGCCAGATGAACGGGACTCCTGCCTTGGACCACGCCCTCAACACTTAAGATGGCCCTGCTCTGCCCCTTCTCTGGCTGCACCCCTGCTCTCAGAGTGAGGAGTCCACAGGTCCAACTGGACACGACCAGCCACACATTACTCCCTTCTAGGACATGTTCCGGGGCCCCAGGAACTCGCTGAGCATCCTTCCAGGGCCTGAGTGAGCTTCTTTGCTGGTTCTGTCCTCCAGTGGCAAAACAAGCCCCTGGTGTGTGTACCTCTAGGCCCATGAGGTGACCAAGGGTGGCTCTTAGGTGAGGGAGTCTACAGAGCCTGGACAGTGACTGTATGTGAGACCCCCTCATGGAGCAGGGCCGAGCCAGGGTGGGAAGGAGCAGGGCGGGCTGTGGGTCGGGGCTGGCTCACCCTGCGCTGCTGAGTTCCAGTGCAGAATTCTAAGGATTCTGAAAACTCTAAGTTTAAACCTAGCCTTCTAGATCATTACAAAGGGGCATTTGTCAATGTAAAGGAAAGAAACATATTTTACTTAACTTCGTTAGCTTGATTTATAACTTATAAACATAAAGACATATGGTATGAGGACCTCCATTTGTACTCTTGCCATAGGCCCCCAAATGTTAGGAGGAGCCCACCCCAAGAGCTCCCCTCTTTGGCCCCACGTTATTCAGACCAGAAAATGGCATTTACAAAGTACCTCCATCTCCAAGTAACTCAGCAGACAGGCTGATGAAGGCAAGAACCAGCACCTGGTTTGTGCTCACATTAAAAGTGTTTCCTTCTGCATCTGGAAGAATATTTGCAGAGCATGAAGCAGTGGGGCCGTTGGGGGTGAGGGAGGGCAGGCCTGGCTCCACCTTGACAGAGATGTTAAAGCCCACAGGATCGTTTAGGAGAAGAAAGCACAAGGCAGAATCAAGAGAGTGGGCAGAGCAGGGCCAAAGATTCACTATTTAAATGTGCCCCCCATTGAAGAAAAGGATTTACTTTGGCATATTATCCACTAGAAGGTTCTAAACGAAAAGCTTAGACATAATCTAGCCCCATGGTTTCTAGGCTTTTTTTAATCAGAAAAATCACAAAGATTTATCAAAATGAAAACTTAAGTGAAATCCCAACATTAAAGCAGCCAAAAGCGATAAAGAGTTTCCTCTGATCACTTAAATCCTTATTGACTTTTGGAAAATACTTTACTATTTGTAGACATCCCTGAAGTTCCTCCTCAGAGGTCTGGGCTCCCCAGAGCAGAGATGGAAACCACTAGCCAGGCAGTGGTGGGGGACTGTGGTGGGGCCTGCCCAGCATCCATTCTCCCCTTTTCCGCTGACAGCCTTCCTGCCCCCTCAGGCTATGAGGTTGGATGGAGCAGCCTTTCATATCCCCCACTCCCTAACCAATGGAGGGTACATGACCCAGGCCTGGCCAATCAGCATGCTCCATCCCTGGCCACAGTGACTGGTTCAGAGATAGAAGGTGACAATAGCAGGGTCAATTAGAGCTACTCCCAAGATTTCTGCTAGAGTGACAGGGAGAATGTGGCCTCTTTCCTGTTAGGTCTTCCAAGAAAATAGCCAGTCAGAGGGAAGCAGAGACAAAGAGAATCTGAGATCCGATGGCATGTGGGAGCCCCTGGATCCATCCACGCATGAAGCCAGAGCTAAGCTGGACTTCCCACTTACGTGAGCCAGTACCGTTCCCTTCTCTACTTAGGCCAGTTTGATCGGACTTTTGTCTTTTGCCTACAAGAGAGTCCTGACTGATCTAACCCACACATTTTACACATGAAGACACTAAAGCCCACAGAGGGGATGAGCACTGCCGGAGGCCACCAGGATCTCAGTCAGGAGCCAGGACTAGGACACAACTCTCCACGTAAATGATGACTTGTGCATATTTTAACTTCTCCATGTCCTTTTTATTTGCTAAGACTGACTATGACTTTTGCATGTGAATGAGTATTCTAGATGAGGAAGAAACAGTGGAAAGAAGTTTCCTTAAACTCAGCCAAAGGAGGTCAGCCCACGCTCAGGAATAGATAGGCTTTCCATGAAGGTGGAGTGCTCCAGTGCCATCTGAAAGCCTGGGAAGGTCACACTGTCCAAAGCAATCTCTTCTACCATTTCTGCTGCCTGAAATTCCACCAATAAAGTATCTTTCTCCAAGATTAAGCATTTCCATCTTCTGTAGACTTTTCTTTTAAAATAAGACCCCTCTGGGCAGGAGTGGCATCCTAAACCCCTAATTCCATCATGGGAAGAAGTTGACCAACACCCTTCTCCCAGACCAGAGGACCCCAGGGAAAACTGAGATCTAACGTGTTGGGGGATAAGAGGTGCAGTGGGTGCCCCTGAAGCCCTGATGGAGAGGGCAAAGACACCAGGGAAAAGACAGAACTTCTCTCTCTTCTCAAGTGACAGCTTGAAAGGGTATCAGATAGTCCCAAAGAAGCAATGAGGCACAAAGCAAGACAGACCCGGATTCAAATCCTAGTCCAGCCAATGCTTCTTTGGACAATGCCAAGCAAATTATTTAAGCTCTGAGCCTCCATTTCCTCACCTGTGAATTGGAGGCACAATTACCTGTTTGGTGATGAGGATGAAACGAGCATGTAAAGCTCCTGGTGGGGAGCAAGTGTGTAATAAGGGAGTTCCCTTCGCTCACAAGAAGAAAGCAACCTTCCCCACTGCAGTGAGTCCTCTCCCGAATTCTGGCCCTTTCATTACACAACAGAGGATGGGTTTTCAGGGAAGGGGCTGCTTCCCAACCAGCCTTAGCTCTGCACATCCCACGGACGTGGGTGCAGCCAGGCTGGCCAGGGGCTCATGGCTGGGGCTAGCGATCACCACCATTCTCACATTAGCACACACGCACACCCATCAGCCAGCACTCCCTCCCTCTAGCCCAGCGGGCAGCAGGGCTCCCATCACAGGCAAGGGTGCCCTGTGCCCATGAGTGCGGACAAATGGCATAAAAGGGCCCCAAGGCACAGACAGGAAGGGGCTTGGAGATGGTGATGCGATAGCTTGAGGAACTGGGGCTCAGAGAGGTTAAGGAGCTTGTTGATTGTCATGCAGCAAATAATAGCCAGGAAGGGCTAAAAAACAGACTTATCTACCCTTACCTAGGATCCTTTTCCCTGGCTACCCTGTCCGGGGTGCCATTTTCTATACTTTAAAATAGACCATCGGGAAAGGACTTTTTATGGACGGGGCTGTTGGGATCAGAAGTAGAGATAGGGATGGATCAAGGAGAAAAAAATATAAAAACTATGGAGCAGACCAATACTAGTTTCCCCCTTTCCAGGGATCCCTCATCTTCCCTCTACTGGAGGACAGAAAACGTCTCCCGTGCTCAGGTATTAGGACTGTCATCCGATACTCTCATATGCTACTCCCTTGGGAATCTGCGGTTGAAAAGAAGAGCTGAGGGCAGTGCTTAGGCCAAATGAGGACGCTAGAGGGCTTCCAGACAGTCACCCTGCATCAGTACCTCCTGTTTCTGCCTAGGAACTAGTCTAGGGCTGAGCATCTTCCAAGGCTCCTCTGGTATCTAGACACTCTGCGGCTGGGACTGGGGCCTGAGCTGGGGGCGCAGGAAATGCAGCATGTTCAAAGATATGTCACCGGGATAATGGAATGCCCCAGCGTGGGCCAGGCTGACCTCCCCAAGGATGTGTTTGGGAGTTTGCAGCTGGAGCCCAACTGCTTGAAGAGAGCCAGGCCCACCCGGATGCAGGCGGGGCAGGAGCCCTCCCTACTCCCACCTCTGGGCAGAGCAGAGCCCCGACCAACACAAGGGAGGGGCCCTGACCTGGGCTGAGGGCTGTGGTGGACACGGGACCACTGCACATGGGACGCCCCCATGCCAACTGGAGCAGACCCAGATCCTGAGTCACTAAGGCCAGCTGAGAGTAGGATGCAGGAGGTGTGGGGCCAGCCCCATAGACAGTGGGGAGGACAGAAGGGCTGAGAAAGAACAAGACACCCAGAGGCCCTCCATGGGGTGGAAGGCAGTCCCACCCAGCATCACAAATGGGAACCCCCGTGTGCCTGCTCCCAACACCTCGCCTACCCCACCTTCTCTTCCTCCACAAGATGAACTCTCATGAAGTTTTTAAGCACTCAGCTGAATAAAAGGCAAGTATTATCCTAGGAAATGTTTTGGATGGCTAGGCCTTAAGGGAAGCGGCATTCTTGAGAAAGCAGGATTCAGCTGTGTGGGTCTTTGGTCCAGCTTACCATGATATAAGACAGAGATCTGCTGACAGAGGTGACCTCAGAGCCAAGGTCCCGTGTCCGGCATGGGTGGACGGAGGCGGGCTGTGGAGGACATCCCCCAACACTCAGTTCCATGGCTGCCCTCCCTGCCCAAGGCCCTTGGCTCTAGGATCCCATAGGTCTCATGTCACACTGAGACCACACAGCTCCCCTCTGCCACAAAGAATGCGGTTACTCACACCACACGAGAGGCAGGGAGGGGGCAGCCTCAGAGCCACTGGGGGCTGGCAGGAAGGGAGATGGGGCTAGTTTGGGTCATAGCCCAAAGATAGTGGCTCTGAGCTCCTGGGCTGGCTTCTCTCCCTTCCCTGGGCTTCCCCTGGGTGTCTTTCAGTCACCTAAAAGGCCGAGGCTACAGAGGCCCCCAGTCCACAGGCAGAGTAGGGGGCTCACCTGAAGGCCCTCCCTGTCTGAGTGGCCCTGCTCTGGCTCCAGGTCCAGGGCAACACGAAGGGCACCAGAAGGGCAAGGCTCTCAGCTCCTCTCCCCAGGGTCTCACAGGGCCCTCTCAGCCTCCTCCCTGCCCACCCACAGCACCGCCCACCCCTTCCACCACACCAGGCAAGAACTCAGATGCCCAGAGCCCCACGGCACCCCCACCAACACACCTCCTCACCAGAACAGAGCCGACAGACACACTAACATAGCCAAGCGTACTCTCACACACATTCACAGAGCTCCCTCTTGCATTAATACTTATTTTCACACCAAGGGCACTCACATCAATGCACACTCATGCAAACACACACAAATGTTTGCACGCTCTCACACAGACACACAAAACATTCCCACTCACACAATTATTCAAATGGTTGCATAGAATCTCATATGAACACACACTCTCACACATATACACACTCACAGAAACATTCATATTCACTCATGCACACACACACACACACACACACTCACGTCCTCACACGTTAGCATTTGACCACTCAAGATATCTGCTGCCGGCTTCACCAGGGTCAGAAAGGGGTCATGAGGGCAGGAGCCACCAGCTCCTGGGGCCCAAAGTGGTCATGGTCCCTCCTCCCATCCTTCCATGGCTGCCTCCCCCAGGACTCCCTCCATCCCCCATGGCAGGTGGTCTGGGCTCCCCTTCGCCATCCTGCTCAGTAAACATGGTCACTTGTGCCCCTCCTCACCTTCGTCAAGCTTCCCTTGCCCGAATGTCCTCTCCACAGTGTTCTGTCTATCCAATCCCACCCAACCTGCAGCACCAACACATCCTGTCCCCAGGAAGCACTGCCACCAACACTGAACTCCTGGGAGCAGTCTGGCACCCTGGGAAGAGTGGTCACGCACACAGGTGTGCCCTGAGCCCAGGGATCCCCACCTGTTCCTGGGTATGAATCTTGGCTCAATCATGAGACAGCAAAAACCTCAAGGCCCGAAGAAAAACTGTGCACCCTCCTTGCCCCCCAGCCACGGCCCCAGAACACATACTGTATTGCTGGGTCCTCAGCTCAGCTCTGCCCAGGGGTGCTGCCCCACACTCATTCTATTCTCATCTAGGCCTTCTCAGTTGAAAGGCATCCACCCTGAGGTCAGGCATATCCAGGTTCAAATCCCAGCTCCACCATTTCTAACAGTATAACTTGGGCAACCTCCCTAACATCTCTTGGCCTCAGTTTCCTCACCTAAAGACATGAGAACAATAATTCCTCCTTTGTAGGCCTGGGATGAGGATGTGGCTATAAGATACCCTGCATGGTGGCCAGCATACACTAGGTGTTCAACCCAATGTGGTGCCCCTTCTCTGTGCCCCTCTCAGTTCTGCTTGCCCACAATCCGAGGGGGCTTAACCACAAGGATGAAGTGGTCCAGAGCGGGATTGAGGGAAGCTAGGGGCTTCTGGCTCCAGCCCACACCCCCCTCACCAAGGCTGCGTCTAGGTCTGTTCCCCTCATGTGGAGCCCCAGAGCTCCGGGACATCTTTGATTAATACGAAGCGGAAAGATAAGCCTCACGATAATTAATAAATCATTAGCAGCATTACTTTTCATCAGATAAGTCCATTAATTGTTCCCATTTCCTTACAAAAAGCCCAGGCCCGGGGGCCCTCGCAGCAAGTTGATTTTATGAGAAATCCAAACTCATAAAGAAAAGCAGGTCTCTGCTGGGATGAGCAGCATCCACCTGTAGTGGCGCCTGGGACAGTGTGCCCAACCCACACCTCTGCCCCTTGGGAGGGCAGGGACCAGAACACACAAACAACCCCTGCCTCCCAGGCAGGGCCCCGAGGGAACTGGGGACTCCTACCCCAGAGCTGGTATGCAGGCTTCCTCCCCTGCCCTGACAATGCCTGACTACCAGCGTCTGCTGTAGCCATACTAAAACAGTAAGCCACATCTGCATTGAGAGGAAAAAAGGTCCTGATTGATTAGCAATGCCTGGCAGGGGCATGAAGGCACCAAGAGCACACCCAACCATTCGTTCATTCATTCATTCTGCAAATCATTAGGGCACGTCTAGTACTGTGCCGAGCGCTGGGATGACAGTGTGGAGCGAAAAGAGACACAGTTCCCACTCTCATGGAGTTTATATCGACCATCTCTGAAGTCCTGTTCCTTTCAGAGGAGGAACCTGAACCAGGGAAGGAGCTGCCCACGGCCATATGAGGGCCAGTGGCAAAACCAGCTAGAGCTCCTTCACTGTGCCCTTCCTAGCCCCTCCTTCCCACAAAGGGGCAGCAAAGAGATCCTAGCTCCTCATTCCCCCCGACACACAAACACAGATGTTCCGGCAACTTCTCATGCCCCCACCCCCACACTCCAAGAAGGGCAGCACATTCTCATTCACTTGGAGAAGGGTTTTTGAAGACCTATCATGTACAGGAGCACTGAACTGAGGCACACAGAAACTGCCCCCCAGAAGCTGGCTGGCTGGTTAGATGGAAAAGATTTCCCTAAAAGATAATAATAACAATGCAAAATAACTGCCAGAACAGGAAGCATGCCTTAGTAAAGTGCTCTGAGGAATTCAAAGCGAAAAGCATCCTTGCAAGCTGGGGAATCCGGGAAGGCTTTCTGAAGGAGGTGGCAGGTTAGAAAGGAATTGGAAAGAAGTTTGGAGACAGATCTTGGAGGACTTTCGAGGCACTGCTGGGGATTTAAATTTGTCCCTTGGCTCTTCACTTGTCCCCTCTGAAGGCATACTGAGAGGATATCATGGGATAAATGATGGCTTATCTTCCTATAGCATCAATTTTACTTACAGATTTAAAAGGGAAATCTTTTTAATCAGAGAGTTCTTAAAAGTTTTGTCATGCCTACACAAAAATAAATTCCAAGTAAATGAAGGAACTAAACATTGAAATAAACAAAACTATGAAAATGCTAGAATAAAATACAGGAGTATATTCACATATACTTGGGATAAGAAAACTTTACAAGCATGGTGCAAATAAGATTCTAAAGAAAAATACAAATAGATATGTCTACATAAAAATTTTTAATTCTCTAGTGCAAAAGACATCAAAAGCAGAATTAAATATAAATATCATGTGGGGAAAATGTTTGTCATATGTACAACAAACAAAGGATTAAGATTGCCAAAATATAGAGTTCTCAGCACAAAGATAATCAAAAGGCAATTAGAATTCAAATTCAAAAATCAGGATTTCTGAACCTCAGCACCATTAACATTTGGGGCCAGTAATTCTTTCTATACGCTAGATGTCAATAGTAACTGCCCCCCACCCCCAGGTTGTAATAATCAAAAATGTCTCGAGACATCAAATGTCCTGTGGGGGCAAAATCATCACTAATTGAGAAGCACTGCTAATAAACCTATGAAAATAGGCTCAGCCTTCTGAAGGAACAGATAATTGCAAATTAAAATAACAATAAAATGTCATTTTTCTCTTATCAGATTGGGAAGATTTTAAAGATTGATAATAACTACAGATGGCAAGGGTTTGGGAAGAATGATGATCTCATTCTTCGTTGGTGGGAACATAAGTAGATACAGTGATTTTAGCAGACAATCTGGCAGCATCTATCAGATTTTTAAATCTGCAGGCCCACTGACCCAGCAATTCCACTTTTGGACTCTACCCCACAGAACGATGCACAAGAGTGCACAGGGACATCCATACACAGGGTTATCACCGGGGCTTTTTGGTAACAGGTAAAACTTGGAAACAAGTGCAAATGAGTAAAGAAATGGTTAAATTGTGGCACACTGATATAAATCAGACAATAAAAAGAGTTGCCAAGACATACAACTGAATACAAAAAAGCGAGTTGCAAAATAATATAATCCTATATTTATTTTTTAAGTTAAAATGGCATACTTGCATGTGTTTGTGTGTTCCATTAAAAAGAGAGAGATAGAAAGAAAGATCTGGAAAAATAATAGCAAATTATTGATAGTGGTTAAGCCTAAGGAGTGGGATGGGGGCGGGGGGCGGGTGAGAGTAGCAACTGTAGGAAGAGAGACTAATTTCAATTTTTTGCTTTATAGAGTTCTGCATTGTTTGAGTTTTCACAGTGAGCATATATTATTTTTTTTTTAATTTTTAATGTATTTTAAGCAAATTCCAAAATAAAAAGGACTTTTGTCAAGTAAAATCAGCAAACTCCTACTGATGCCTGTCAATCTGTCATTTTCTTCAAAGGCTGGGAACGGAAAAGTGGTATGTGCAGTGAGAGACGGAACAATCCAGCTCTCCTGGTTATGAAGAGAGCCAATGCCTTCCCGTCAAAGGAGCCAAGTTCTGTACTGCAGCAAAAGCGGATTTGGCCAATGTCTCAGCCACAGCCAGGGCTGGGCAGGGCAAGAGCTTTCTCAGCAAGTCTCTGAAATGCTCTGGAAAAGGAGTTTGCCAGCTCAGAAACCAGTTTTAGTTTCACTTTGACTACATAAAAAACCCATGGCCCTCCAAAATTTGTTCAGCTGCCTGCTCTCGTTCCTCTTGATCACATGTTCTGTTTACAAATATCACTGGGCATTTTTCCACTTCCCACCACAGCAAATTTTCTCCAAACACAAGGAAAACAGAAGTTATGGGGTTTTGGTTATTTCTAATTTCTCTTTTTAAAGTATAGTAATTTTAGAATCATGTTTTCAAACTAGAACATGGATCAGTGGTTAAAAATAGGAGATCTGAACATAAGCTTATAACTAGCGAAAATATGAAGTTATTCAGGCAAATTCAGAATAGCACCGAGTCACACGGTCATGACTGATGTGTTGTTGACCTTGAGGTCCACCACATGACCATGACAGCTACCAGGGCCAGAGCTCCACTCCAACCACATCTAGTGACCTGGTAGTGAGCAACTCCCCAAATACCGAATAGTCAGCTGAGGCGGGTTTTATTTCAGTGGAGTTACAGATGAGCACACAATATAATGGTATGAGAGCCATCTCTACTGCAAGGACACTGAAAAAGTCAAGTACGCAATTTCAAAGAAAAAAATCAAAATAATTTGAAAGCGTAAAATGAAGACTTGACTAAGAGCAATATAACAAAAAACAAAATTAAAAAAAACAAATTAAAGACTCTCTTAAAGATTTCTTTAGTCTGTGTCAGAAACGCCTCAGAGCTGTGGCTTTGGTAGGAGCGAAGTCGGTGAAGCGCCTCCCTGTAGAGAGGGCCACACTTCTGTTTGCCTCAAAAAGAGTCAGCTTACAGAGCCGCACTGTCTCCCAACGCATTTCAGTGGGTTCAAAAAGACAGACTTGAGCGACTTAGGGGAGACTGCAGTGATAAAAACACAGATAGTAATGATTTGGCCCTTTTATCAGTCTTTGTTCACCATAACTCTAATAAGTGAAGATGTCAATTTCTAAAGTGGTTGATGGTAAAATAACAAGGAAGTTATTTTCAACAAGATGTGTAAGTCTGAAGAGATCAGTATCAATTCAAATAAGCAGCCCAGACTCCTGCACAGATGAGCCAAACCTGCAATGGGCAAAATGGCAGGAAAAGGTTGCCCTGTGGACTATTGCACATGATGAATGTTCTGGAAATCTGCGTCATTCATGGAACATACTTTGAAAAGGTCTGCTCTTGAGTTCTAAGTGGTAATCTTTTAATTGAAATTTAGTATAGAAAACTTAAGCAGTTTGAATAGTTGTCTCTTAGAGCCACTTTATAGTAAAATGAAAAGTCGTTTTGAAAGCTCACTTTACCACACATGCATGCTAGGTTTTCAAACTTGAGGTTGAAGTTTTTCATAGAGGAAAACATCAACCGTGCCATGACTAAGGGCAAAAAAAGCTCTCCGAGGTGAAGAAAGTCTTTCTTCACAGAAATGTCAACAAGCGGCTCTCAGAGATGTTCTATTTAGAATACTTCTTCAAGGCTCAATACTCTTAATCAACAACCGGAAGGCAAAAGCTGAGAAATGATTTCACTGCCATGTTCACTGCCATAAAAATGCAGTGACGGAGTTGGATGAAGAGAGATGATCAGGGGAACGAAGTGTAACTGAACCTCTTGGTTTATTTGCATGTATCAGTTCTCTGCGATTCAGTGGACGTTCTCAAAACTGTGAGAATTATTGCAACAGCATCCTATCCATCAGCCAATGGAGCATATAGAAATTTTTTCTTTCCTGATGGCAACCATTTAAAATATTAATTTATACTTTTGACACAACCCCATTCATCTTGGATGCCTTCCTTCTTCTGATATGGTAAGACAATCCTGGATCATCTTGTGTACACCCTGCCTAGACCTGGAGTCAGCCATCACTCCAAGAGGACACGGCTCCTCTTTAGGAGATTCTATACCCCTATGCCCATGGAGTGTTCCTGGAAATTGTGTGCAAAACACACTATCACAATGGAAATGGCATTTCCTCCAGGAACAACGTTAAAATTAGGGTGGGTTACAAACAACCCGATCAAAAAATGGGCAGAGGACATGAACAGACATTTCTCAAAAGAAGATATGAATATGGCCAATAGACACATGAAAAGATGTTCATCATCGCTAATCATCAGGGAAATGCAAATCAAAACTACACTAAGATATCACCTTACCCCCGTTAGATTGGCAAAAACATCCAAAACCAAGAACGACAAATGTTGGAGAGGTTGTGGAGAAAGAGGAACCCTCATACACTGTTGGTGGGAATGCAAACTGGTACAGCCACTATGGAAAACAGTATGGAGATTTCTCAAAAAGTTAAAAATAGAAATACCCTATGACCCAGCCATCCCATTACTGGGTATCTATCCTAAGAACCTGATATCAGATATCTCAAGAGTCCGTTGCACCCCTATGTTCATCGCAGCATTATTTACAATAGCCAAGACGTGGAACCAGCCTACATGCCCAGAAACTGATGATTGGATAAAGAAGATGTGGTATATATACACAATGGAATACTACTCAGCCATAAAAAAAGACGAAATTGGCCCATTCACAACAATGTGGATGGACCTCGAGGGCATTATGTTAAGCGAAATAAGTCAGTCAGAGAAAGACGAACTCTATATGACTCCACTCATAGGTGGAAATTAGTATATTGAGAAGGAGATCTGATCGGTGGTTACCAGGGAAAAGGGGGGGTGGGGGGAGGGTACGGAGGGGGAAGTGGTGTACCCACAACATGACTAACAAAAATGTACAACTGAAATTTCACAAGCTTGTAATCCATCATAACATTAATAAAAAAAAATAAAAAAAAATAAAAAATTAGGGTGGGTTCCTGAGCGGGAACCAGGAACTAAAGACAAGAAATCCATGACGAATAATGAGTTGGAAAAAGCAGGACAGAACAACTATAGGCATGTAGCGTAGTGGAAACAACACTCCACCCACTGAGCCTCAAACTCAGTTAGCAGTCAACAGTGGGTACAGCCACTGAGAAGTGGGTAAAAGAACAGCGGTATGTAAAAAGAGGGGCTGTCTATAATGTCGGACTCTGAGTTGGGAGAAGAAGCTTGAGACAGGGAAATTTAGGACAAACAGGAAAGCCAGCTTCCCACCGAACACAACAAACATGGCAGCTGGTAGACAAAATGAACAAGGGCTCTACCATGAAGCAGTCTAAAACGGCCCTCCCCACCACTCCCTGGCTGTGTGACCTCGACGAAGCAGCTGCTCCTCCTAGAATTCCAAGTTCCTAGTTGGTAAAATGGGGATAATCATGACTGGCAGCAAGTCATGAGGATTTGATGAGATGATTGGCATCTCAAACATAACATGTCCAAAGTACCACCAAACCCGCTATTTCCATAGTCTTTTCATCTCAGGTAATGACCTCTCCATTCTTTCACTTGCTCAGGTCCCAAACCCTGGAATCATTCAACCCCACTGGCTCTATCTTCTAAATATATCCAGACTCACACCACTTTTCTGCCACGTGTGTCACCACCATCATGGCCCAAGTCACAAAGCTCTCTCACCTGGATCATCGCAGTTGCCTCGACCAGTTGCCTCGATCCTCTACCCTTGACCCCTACAGTGTGAATGTACACAGCAACACATAAATCCCATCAATTGCTCCTCTCTGATCAAAACCCCTCCAGTGCTTCCATCTCAGAGGAAAGACCTACCATTGACCCACAAGGCCCTATTGTATCTGGCCCCTACTAGCCCTCTGACACTGGAAAGGTCCAAGAGATATGGGTGTGACACAAACTGTGTCTGCTACCCTCAGTAACAGGAAAGAGGATACAGGTGGGTGGCCCAGCCAGAGCCAGAGGGCTCTGAGCATCCGCCCTGCCTCTCCTCATCCTTCCAACCTCAGAGCTTGCCCAAGGAGCCTCCCCAGGAAGCCCTCCCTGATCTCTTCAGTCCTCCCAAAACCAAGGTCCTATCTGTTCTCCAGCAAAACTTCTGCTTTTCTGTCATCTGTGTTCAAACAAGCTGGTAATTCCCAGACCCTTTGCAGTTAAGTCCCATCCAACCTGTCCTCCAGATCTCAGATCTCTGCCCAGTAAGCTTTCCAATGTTAACATTACCTTCTCAAAGAGGACAGATTCATTTATCCTCCTAATTTCAATTTTTTTTTGAGCACCTACTGTATGTAGGTGACTGCTGGCCATCTCAGAGCAGGAGATGCCTCAAAAATAAAGAGGATAAGTGGTGTGAATGTGGAAAAGTCACTTAAGGTTTCTGTGCCTTGGTTGTCCTATCTGTAAAATGGGCATACTCCCCCAAAGAGATCTCAGGCCACCACAGCCCTCAGTGGAATGAGGTGCCAGAATTAATCTATTATTTAATTTTCATGTAAGTCCACGAGTATAGGGTGGTTATTCCTTCTGAGCACATAGTAGGTACTCAGGAAAAACATGTCGGTTGTTTAATTTAATTCTGCAATTAGTCAGTATTCAAGCTGCCTGGCACCTTGCTGAAACCCACAGAGGGTACAGGGCTGAGTTAGACTCTGTCTCACCTTCAAGAAGCTGACAGTCTGCAGGTAGGACAGAGGCACTTCAAGTCTATACAATGTCTGTGAGAACGGGCTACAGTCAATGGATGAGCCAACCTCGCTGGCACTCAGAGAAGGGATCCCTCAACTCTGCCTGGAGAGGTCAACAGCCTCATCAGGGGACAGCACATCTGAGCTGAGCCTGGGAAGATGAGCCCACTTGCCTCTCACTCCCTCCTGAGAGAAGAGTATGGATATAGGCAGGGCAGGGTGGAACAGCAGGGCAAGGTGGAACAGCATGGCAGGCACAGGGAACACAAGCAGAGAGGTGGAGGGTTGAGGGGGAGGAGGAGCAAGTGAGGCTGAATCCCAGGCACAGCTGGATCCTGGAGGGCCTGGGGGCAAGCTAAGGAGTCTGGGCATCCCTCTGAAGCTGCTGGGGAACCCTGGGGAGGTTTAAGTAGGGGTGGTTCCCAAGGAAATGGTAGTATTGACAACAATTAAGACCACAGACTCTGAGTATGACAGATTTGGGTTCAAATCTTAGCTCTCGCCCCCTACGAGCTGTGTGAACACGGGAAAGTTACTCTGTGCCTTAGTTACCTCATCTGTAAAATGGGCATAAAAATAGTACTTACCTCAAAGGGTTATTATGAGGATTAAACAAGTTAATTCTTCTAAAGTGTTTAGAACTGTGCCTGGCACACAGTAAGCAGTGAGTAAATTTTAGTATTAGCATTAGCAGTATCACTCCTTTCATTATCTATCTTTCCTGCCGGATTGGCAGTCCATAAGGGCAGGAAACTGCTCATCTTGCTGATCTCATGGCCCCAGTGTCCAGCAGAGGGTCCAACACACAG
This sequence comes from Equus asinus, assembly GCF_041296235.1. NCBI lineage: Eukaryota > Metazoa > Chordata > Mammalia > Perissodactyla > Equidae > Equus > Equus asinus. Next base: position 85,359,888 of record NC_091810.1, on the reverse strand, counting down.
TAGGTGTTGAATTAATGTCTGCTGAATGAAACAACCAGCAGGCTGGATGGGCTGGTACTCCTGTGGCATGGGGCTTCTCAAGGCCCTGGAAGCCCCACAGGCAGGCAGTGACCGCGGTCCTGCCTGGAAACTGGGGAGCAGGCCCAGTGGGGGCTCTCGAGGGTCCAGGGTCTCCCACTTATCCGCAGAGACTTTCTCAGTTGCAGACACACGCTCACAGGGCCTGCCCACCCCAGGACACAGCCTTCATCTGGGCCTTGGAAGTCTGCCCCTCGGAGCCTTCACCAACCATCCTGTCGCCACCCCACCTCCTCACCCAGGGGTCTCAAAACATGCCATTCCTGGGGAACTTATGCTTTCCAACAATTCTCAATCCCTTTGCATTCAAGCCCCCTCCGGCCATCCTCCCCACCTCTGCCCAAGCGAACCTTCCACATTCAAATCCAGTCAGGTCACTTCTGAGCTTGAAACCCAGCCCTGCTGTCTCTTGTCCTGAAGATCAAGTCCAAACTCTGAAGTACAGCTACTTAGCAAACCCTCACAGTCAGCCCTGGACGGTCAGTTCCTCGTCTCTTTCCAGATGTGTCATCTCCCTCGTCCCCTCCCCACCTTAACCACCAGCCTGCAGCTCCCCCAAACGCTCCAGTCTGGCCGCCTCTGCCTCCAGCTCCCTTCTCCCCTGTGCCCCCTGGGAAGCTCTTCAGCCTGTAAGATCTGCTTCAGTTATGGTCCACTCTGTGGCATCCCCCACAAACCCTGTTATCACTCAAGAAATCTGTTTGATAGCCACTTACAATTATCCACTTACATATCCGTCTCTCCCACAGGACAGAGAGGCCTTGAGGGCGCAAACTGTCTGTTTCTTTTTGTATCCCCGCTGCCCAACCCAGAATCTGAGACATAAGAGTCATCAGGGAATGTTGGTTGGTTGGTTGGTTGGTCGGTCCATCGGCAAAATGAATGAATGGACGCATGGCAGGATCTCTGTCCCCAGTGATCCCGGCATGCACTAGGGGTGCAGCGAATGTCTCTTGTGTGAACGCGTCAATAAGGAACCTCATCACTTCCATGTTGGAGTTTTTTTCAGCACCAGCCCCTCCCAATACACACACACACAGCTCTTCCATCCCTCTCCTTCCACTTTTCCTACAAGAACCAGTTGGTAAGTATTGACTCACTAGATTAAAAGAATTTGTAAAGTTTCAAATATTCAAATTTCTAAAGGTTCTGGACGTTCTTCTCAAAAACATTGACCAAGAATTGGCAAGTTGTCACATGAGACGCCACCCAGGGACAGCCTGTGAGTGGATGTCTCTTTTGGGGAGACCCAGGTGCCCCTGCCTGCCCCCCCACCTGCTTTGTGCATGTGAGGCCCCAGCCCAGCCCCCCTTCCTTGGCACTAGGTGGACACCTGTCACTGGGCTGTAATCCCAGGTAAGCCGCCCGCACACAGCCCGGCACCACCCCCCGTCCTGGTCACAGGGACTTGAATAGCCAGGCGCACCTGTGGGCCAGCCAGCCACTGATCCGTGGGTGGAGCCCAACAGGACTGAGACCTCAGCTTTTGAAGCAGTGACAGGGCTGTCCTGCTGAGCCTGACCCCTGACCTACAGGTGGGCTCAGCCATTGTCCCCACAGGTCCCAACTGCTGTCCGTCCCCCTGCAGGGACCCATGAAGATATCCATTTCAGGTCAGTGCAAAGCAAAACAAACAGCAGGGCCAAGGGGCAAGGGGCTCTGCTGGGTGGAAACGCCGTTGTTGCGAGCATGGGTATAATCCACACCCGCAGCCCCACCGGCCAGCAGGGCTCCACCTGCCACAGGGCTGTTTACAAACATGTGGCCAGTCGGAGCTCCAAGACAAGAGGTTTTGCAAGTGAGGGGGTTCCACAGTGACTAGAGGATGGCTCCGTCTCAGAGAGTAGCGCCTTCTTCTCATCGAGCCTGTGGAGCAGGACAGATGAGACAGAGAGGCACATTCCTTCCTGCCCCAGACCAGAAGCGGGGGCCAGGTGCAGGCGGTGCAGGAGAGGGCTGGCGGAGCCCAGAAGCTGCAGACAACAGTAGCACCGTCAGACACCCTGCCCTGGCAGAGGTGGAGTCAACTGCAGTTGTAACATTTCTGGCAATTGTCGGTGTGCTGCTGACAAATAGGAGAGTATTTGCGAATGGAGGTTGCAGGGGAGTTCGTGTTATTTACCAGAATAGGCACAGACCTAGATGTAGATTCTAACTCTGGTTCAGCTACAAACTAGCTGTGTGAACTCAGACAAGTGACTTAACTAGCCTCTCTGAGTCTCCGTTAATTCACCTGTAAAACGGGCGTGCCAATGCCCAGCTCGTAGGGATGTGTGAGGGTCAAATTTATGCAAAATCCCTAGGCCCCACCTCCAGCCTCTCCCTTCCTACAATCCACCTGGCTCAGTCAACCAAACAGGTGTTCCTAAAATACTGGGATTTTTCAAACGTTTTCATTGTTAAATATAGCTCACATTCAGAAAATGCTTAAGGTATCATGGTATGACTCAAGTTACTATAAAATGAATATCTATATGCTCCTCACCCAAGTCAAAAAATTGAACATTGCCTAGACTCCAGAAGCCACCATAGCTCACTTTCCAACCACAGCCCACCCTTTCACCCTAAGAGTATGAATATACAGAATCTTACAGTACGTATGGCTCCTAAAGATCGCCTTCTATGTCTCAAATTGATTCTCGGTATGTGTGACTTCATTCATTTTCATTGTTGTATAATACTCCACTATGTGAATATACCATAATTGTTTTCTCCTGCTGTTAACTAGCATTCCTATATCTATCCTGGAGCACAGAGAAAGGAAAAACTCTCCTCCTCTCCACACTCACAGAACATTTCTGGCCCCCAAATGTGCAAATGTTCTTCCCACACCAATCACTTCTCCAACACCAGCTGGGTGTCCTACAATTCAACTCAGTTCTGATGCTATCTACCTGGAGTCAGGGTCAGATGCCGCAGATTAAAGGCTCAGTCCCACAAGACTGCCCCCACTCCAGACGCCAACTGCTAATAGTGGGTCCCCAGGTTACCCACACTTATATCCAACTTGGCTACAAATCGAGGGTTCCCAAGCCCTCCCTTGGGTTCAGTAATGTGCTATCGTGGCTCATAGAACTCCAGGAAACACTTATGTTTACCAGCTTATCATATAATAAAGTATATGATAAAGGAGACAGATGAAGAGGTCCATAAGGCAAGGTTCAGAAGGGTCCCATGCAGGAGCAGGAGCTTCTGTCCCCACGGCGCTGGAGTGCACCACCCTCCTGGCATGTGGATGTGTTCACCAACCTGGAAGCTCTCCAAACATGTAGTTCAGGGATTTTTACGGAGGCTTCATCATGTAGGCATGATTGATTACTAACTCTATCTCCAGCCCCTCTCCGCTCCCTAGAGGATGGGGTGGGATGGAGCTGAAAGTTCCAAGCTTCTAATCGTGGCTTGGTCTTTCTGGTGACCAGCCCCGCTCCAGGAGCCCATCAAGAGTCACCTCATTAGCACAAAAGATGCTCCTATCACCCAGGAATTTCCAAGGGATTTAGGAGCTCTGTATCAGGAACTGGGGTCAAAGACCAAATATTAGAACAAAAGATGCTCCTAGCACCTTTATTGCTTGTGAAATTACAAAGGTTTTGGGAGCTCTGGCTAGGAGCTGGGGATGAAGACCAAAAGATATATTCATTATATCACAATATCACACACAGGTATACATCTACTTGGGGTATATCTCTGAGAAAAGAATTGCTGGAGCATAGGCTGAGTCTCTTCAATTCTGCTAGATAATTCCTCACTCTTTTCCATAGTGGTTGTACCAAGATAGCACTCCCCCAGCAATGTAGAAGACGCCCCTTGTTCCACATCCTCACCAAGACTTGATGTTGCCAGATATTTTAACTTCAGCCATTCTAATAGGTATCTTATTGTGGTTTAAATTTCTACTTGCCTTATTCCTAATGAGATTGATCAGCTTTTAATATGTTTATTAGACATTTGGGTGGCATCATTTGTGAGGTGCCTGTTGAAGTCCTTTGCTCAGTTTTCTATTGGGTCGCTTGTAGGAATCCTTTATCAAATTTGCATATGGACTCTGCCCATTGGATATGGTCAAGTATCTTCTTCCATTCTGTCACTGCACTTTTCCCTCTCTCTGTATGGTATCTTTTCGATGAACTGAAGCCCTTGATTTTAATGTAGTCTTTTTCCTTTATGTTTATTGATTCTTACACGCTGTATGGAAAACTCTTCCTATCCCCAAAGTCATGAAGATATTATCCTATCTTGTCTTCCCAAGGCTTCACTGTTTTACATTTCTCACTTGGAAACACAGAACCTTTGGATTTGATTTTTGTGTATAATATGAGGTAAAGGTCAAGTTTCTTTTTTTTTTTCAGATAGATACCCAATTTTCCCAGCACCATTTATTGAAGAGCTCTTCCTCCACTGCTCTGCAGTACCACTTCTGTCATAAATCAATGTCCACATATGTATGATCTGTTTCCGGATTCTCAAATCTCTTCCATCACTATATACATTGTCTGTCCTTGTGCCAGTACCACATTGTCTTAATATCTGTAGCTTGATAAGTTTTGAGCTACTTGTTTCTTTCTCTAAGATTGTCCTTGCTGCCCTTGTCCCTTTCTATTTCCATAAAAATTTTAGAATCACCCTGTGAAAGTCCATAAAACAAAACAGTTGGGACTTTCATTGGGATGGCATTGAATCTATAGATGATTTTGAGAACTGATATCATCACAATATTGAGTCTTCCAATCTATGAACATTGCATGTCTCTATTCTTTATTTTCTTTCAATAATATTTTATAGTTTTCTCCATAGAGGTTTCGCACACACTTTGTTAGATTTACCTCTAGGTATTTGATATTTGTTGATATATTTAAAGGGGTCTCTTTTTACATTTCTATTTTCTGTTTCTTGCTGGTATATAGCAACAGGATTAATTTTTGCACATTGTCTTTGTGGCCAGCTGAACTCTATTAAGCCTAATATTTTATCTGCAGATTCTTTGGGATATTCTACATACACAATCCTATCCTCTTTAAATACTAAATGTCTTATTTATGCCTTTCATATATATCCTATTTATTTTCTCACCCTACTGCTCTGGCGAGGACTTCTAGAACAGTGCAGAATAGAAGTGAGGACAGTGGACACCCTTGCCTCAGTCCTGATCTTTAGGGAGAGGGAGTGAAAAGTTTCAATATTTCACCATTAAGTATGATGTTGATTGTAAAGTTTGTGTAGATGCCTCCATCAGATTGAGTTTCCTTCTTTCCTGATTTGCTGATAGTTTTTTTAATCATAAATGGAATTTTACCAAATGCTTTTTCTGTATCTATTGAGATGATCCCATGGTTTTTCTCCTATCTGTTAATTTGGCGAATTACATGGACTGGTTTTTGAACTTTAAACTAATCTTGCATTTTTGGAATAAACCCAATTCCATCAAGATGTTTTATGCTTGCCATATATTACTGGATTCAGTTAGCTAATAGTATGTTTTATGTTTTTTAATTTATGTTTATCAGTGGAATCAGCCTGCTATTTTCATTTTTCATGCTGTGTCAGGTTTTACTATCAAGGTGATGGTAGCCTCATTAAAATAAGTTGGGGAATCTCTTCTTTTTCTATTTTCTGGAAGAGCTTGTGTAAGATTAATGTGATTACTTGCTTAAATGTTTGGTAGAAGATGCCTGTGATGTTTTCTTTGGGGAAATATTTTTTTATTTTTGGATTCAATTTTTAAAATAATTATAGAACTATTCAAATTTCTATTTCTTATATCCATTTTGGAAAGTTGTGTTTTTATAAGAATTTGTCCATTGTACTTAAACTTTCAAATATTTTATCATACAGTTATTCACGATATCCTCTCTTTTTCCCCCCAGTGTCTGTGGCTCTGAAGTTGATGTCCTCTTTTTCATTCCTAACATCGCTTATCTACCTCTTAAAAACTAGGGCATTATCAGCTTTATTAGTCTTTTCAATAAACCAAGTTTGGCTTTGCTTATCCCTTCTATTTTATGTTTGGTTTCTCTTACATTAATTTTTGCTGTTATCTTTACTATAGTAGAAGTTTTTCCTTCTACTTCCTTGGGTTTCTTTTGTTGTTGCTATTGATGATGATGTTTTCTTAATTTCTTGAGATAGATCCTCAGTGCATTAATTTCAGTCTTTATATGCTTCTAAGGATATAAATTTTTCTGTAATTATATGTTTAACTGCCTTCCACAAGTTTTGAATGAAATATTTTTATCATTCAATTCAAGACATTTTTGTTTAATTTCCATTGTGGATTTTACTCTGTTTAGAATAATATTACTTAATTTCCAAATATAGTTATCCTTTTTTATTGATCTCTAGCTTAATTGCATTGTGGCCAAAAAATAATCAACCTTTAAAATTTTTCAGACTTGCTTTAAGCCTCAATGTATGCAATTTTTACGTTATTTCTTACGTGTACTCGAAAATAATGTGTATTATGCAAATGTCGGGCCCAGTATTTTACAAAAGCACTGTTTTCATAACTTCATTTTACTTCTGAGAAACCCCCAGGAGGTGCCACTGCCTCTTGCTTACCTCCCTGTCCAAAGGCTGCTCTGACAGGTCCTCAGGTCTCTTGCTTGGGTCACGTAACTACCAAACGTGAGTGAGACCCAGGTCTTTTAGCCTTCAGTCTTCTAAATCATGTCCTTGTTCTTCTCCCCTTTGTTTCCCAAGTCTTTGGTGGGAGACTTTTTAGAGATGAAATAAGAGTTCCATAATTGAAGGATCTGTAGTCAAGTAAGTTATGCAGATGCTGCAAGAAACCAAGTTTTTTCACTGTAGGACTTCGTAGGGACTTTAAGATACTACTGTACCCTCTGGATCTCAAAGAGGGAGACACAGTGTGTGTTTCCCAAAGTTATTTAACGCTGGAGCGCTCCTTCTTTTATAGGACCCCCATTAGGACTCAATAGTGTGAGGCATGCTCTATGACGGCTCCTGCAGATGCAAGTATGAATACGCACATGTGTGTGTGTACACACTACAATGTTGGCAGGGTAGTAACATCCCCACTAGTTCTGACTTTAGCCTTGTGACAATCAGATTAATACATAATCCAATTAATCTGTTTAATACATAATCTGATGATGTTGTATATTTGTGTAATTTTAAAACGTGGCGGAGCAAAAGAAAGGTAAGAGTGGTTACAGCAGGGAAACCTGAGGGATCCTCGCGATGCCGGAATGTTCGGGTGGAGACACGAACCCAGTCAGGTGATAAATTGTCATCTTAATACACATAGGCAAATGAATAGAAATAAAACTGGGGAAATTTGAATAATACTGGTGGATTGTATAAATGTCAATATCCTGGTTGTGATACCATACTGTGGTTTTGCAAAATGTTGCCACTGGGGGAAACAGGACAAAGTATACAAGGGGTCACTCCATGCTATTTCTTACAACTGCATGTAAATCTACAGTTATCTCAACAAAACTTCAATTAAAAAAATGAAAAAGATGAAACTACAGTCTCAGCTTCAAAAATAAAACTAAGAGTTATGCAAAACATTTTCAAAAATTTCCATCAAGAACGGCTAAATATTTTGGCGCTTTCCGGAGTGAGCTCCATTTCTCTAGCAAATAACCACTTATGCAGAATAAACTTTGCCTTTATAACGGTGGCAACATGAAGTACCCATGTAACGTTGCAGACAGCACAGGCCCCAAGCGGCTCCTGCTCAGGAAGCAGGCTAAGGAAGACTACGCAAAAATGTCCAGAGCCCGCACTTGAGCGAGAGCAAATTCCTCAAACTCTAGGGTGGTCACACTGTGGCCGCTGATTTTGCTTGTCTGTTGGCTGCTCGTCCATATTTCTTTCAAGAGTTTAGCCTAGTGGATGGGAACACAGGCTCAGAACCAGACAAATGGAGGCCTGAATCCCAGCTCCACCACTTACTAATCACATGGTCTGGGACAATTACTCTCCCCAGTTTTTTCATCTGCAAAGTAGGAATGATAACAGTTCTTCCACCGTTGGGCTGTTGCGAGGAGTAAATGAAAACATGCATTTAAACCACTTAGCCCAGTGCCTGACACACAGTGTGTGCTCATTAAAAATAGATATTTTCATTACTAGAATTTTAAATCACATTTTCTGACAATGAATACAGGCTACCATAGGAGAATGTGCAGAATAATATAAGATAAAAATTAAACAGAGAATGTTATGTTTTTCTAGTAAAATATAACTACAAAGTTGGTTTAAGAGAATGTAAAAGGCATTAATAGACCATAGAAGATACAGAAAAAATAGTCAACAATCTATCTTTTTTTAAAAAACTTAGGGGGCCAGCCAGGTGGCACAGTGGTTAAGTTCATACACTTGCTTTGGCGGCCCAGGGTTCACCAATTCGGATCCTGGGTGCAGACCTACGCACCACTCATCAGGCCATGCTGTGGCGGCGTCCCACGTGAAGAGCTAGAAGGACTTACAACTAGGATGTACAACTACGTACTGAGGCTTTGGAGAGAAAAAAAAAGAGGAAGATTGGCAACAGATGTTAGTTCAGGGCTAATTTTCTTCACCAAAAAGAAAAAAAAAAGCCTAAGTTATGATAGTATGGATAGGCAAATTGTACAGAGCCTTCAGCAAATAGATTACTCTCAGACTATCCAATCAGAGCATAGTAAAGAAAGTTTCTCAGTTCTTTACAAGTCTAGCTTTAACTCTTATGCCAAATCTGCCCCCACACACAAATGACGGGTCAAGCACACTTTTGAATATAAAAGCAGAAATCCTCAATAACATATTATCAAATCAAATTTGGCAGAGTATTAAGAGAATACTAAACAATGGACTCCTGGTAAGCATGCAGCTGAGCAGAGGGCAGCAGAAATGAGCAGCTGATGGACCACCATCTTTCCCAGCACCCTGGGCATCGGCTGCTTGGTTTGCAGAAACAGTACAGAGTGTCGTTAATCCAACTAGTCAGTTCAACTGAGTGGTCAATTAAGTGACGACTCTATTAAGACAGAATTATTGTGTGGGTGTGTGTATTGTGGGGGGAGGTGGGGGTGCACATGAGAGAAAGAGTTGGAAAAACTCATAGAATATATTTTGTACCATTTTTAAGTTAACATTTTCACATAAGCTTATCTCTCATAAAGATCACTTGAAACAACTGATTACCATTTCTTCTTATGTATGTACCATTTTTGACATAAGTAATCTTTCATTGTTAGGCATTTAAGTTTCTCTTTTTTAATGCTGGTAATTACTTGCAATGAACACAATTCTGCCTAATTCTTTGTCCATATTTCTGATATCTCCTTAGTACCTATTTTTAGAAGTAGAATTATCATACCAACTATTGGAACATTTTTTGAATTCTTAATACATATTAAAAATCTTTATGTATTTGGCCTAAGTGCTCTCCAAAAAATTGGCTTCGTTTTATACTTCCACCAGCAGCGCACAAGCACGTCCCTTTTACTATGTCCTCAGTAGCATTTAAGTTTTGTCTTTTCTTAACCTGTGTTAATCCAATGGGTTAAAAATGGTGTGTCGCTGTTCTTTCAATTTAGCACTGTTTGATCAACAGCGATGGTAAACCTTCTTTCCCGTGTTTGTCAGCCAGTTCTTTTGCTGTGCAGTGGCTTTACTCGAGTAAAGACAAACCCTGAATTCTGCTGTCTTGTAGAAATCTATCTATAGGGTGATTTTTTCAATACAAAGTCTCCAGCACGTGTGCTGTGAGCCACGCAGTCTTGGGCCAGCCATCAGCCAGGTACCTGAATGGCCTAAGGACAGAGAGCTGGAAACCCGAGCACCTCTTTGCAAAACCACTTTCATAATGACCAACCTCTGAATAAGCCAAGAGAAGGATAAAGTGAAAAGGCCATATGTGAGGCCTCTTAATTGCCACAGGACTGGAAACACTATTACACTTGTTTTTAATCTCCCCACTCTCTGTTCATCTTTCTCCTTTTAATTTTCCTAAATGGCCCAGCCGCTGCTGTTGAGGAGAAGGTATTTAATATGGGTGAGGATTTAGCTGTTCCTCCAAGAACGGCTGGGCCACTGCTTTTGAAATGTCATCTTGATTTGCTGCTTCCCCACTAAGTAAGAGACTTAATAGGGCTTAGGGGATGAATCTGGGAACAAACCTCCCTAATGAAATGGTCTGGGCCTCGCCCACTGTTGTAGCCCTGGGGACAAGCTGTCCTGGGATCAGGAGCTACTGACAAGGAAGGAGTCTGGAACCCAAAGGACTGTCCTCACAACCTTTTCTGTGTCACCGACTTTGGCTCCAGCCTCTCAGAACCACATCAAGTTCCCCTGGTCTGCTCCGTTTCTCTTCTCACCAACCTACCCACTCACAAGTTCACCCAGCAACCCTATACTTATACCTCTGCTAATACTCATTCCACAGTGTTGGAATTCCCAGTTGACTCCCACTTGCCCTTCCTCCTACACCCACTCCAAACTGAGTTCTCTGAGGACAGGGGCTGGGTCCACTTTGCAGGAATACCTTAGTGTGGGACAGTGTTGATTCCACAGGTTGCTCAATAAGTAACTGGTGAAGGGATAAGTGAATGCATCACTAGATGGCCCTTGACAAGATCTTTAACATCTTTATATTACAAGTCAGTTTGCTTCAGCTTTGTCATCCATCAAGGGGGCACAGAGATCCCCGCTGCACCCTCCTTACAGAGGGCCTGTGAACAGATTGTTTTCAAAGGATATTGTCATGTCCTCGGGTGTACTTCTCAAAGGTATCTGAACAAGAGCACGAGCGAGATCTGGGATCAGGCCTGAGCTCTGCCTACTAAGCCATGGCCCCTGGGTCATAGCTGTGTCAGACTCAGGGTGCCACTGAACAGGCACTCAACCACCAAGTGGCAGAATTACTTGGCCATTTTGCATCAGCCAGTGTCTGTCATTGGCTGCTCAACTGCTAGTGCCAGAGGATCAACCAGGTCAAACGTTTCAAGGAGCCTGCACCACAGCCTGGACCTTCTGCAAAACCCTCTCATGCTCTGGGCCCCCCTAAAAGATGTCACCTCTCCTTATCCCCCACAAATGGATCAGGCTAGTAATTCCAAATGCAGTGGATGCTACCTCCAGAACCCACAGCAGCCCACCAAGGACTGTGCTGCTTCTGCTGGAAGGTGCAAGATACAATTGTCGTCCTTTGGAAGGGATGTTCCAGCATGCCTCTGAGCGGTGAACCCCTAAAACCTTCACAGAGAAGCCCCCGTGTTTCACAGGATTTATTTCCAACCATATGGAGAACACATGTCATTCCAACTCCTCCAATGTACCTGCCATTTCTTGCTCATGTCATTCAATTAACACGCTGTCATCAATCTAGTGAACCAATGTGACATTCTTCAGAATGTCCAGAAAGTCCAGATCCCTTTGCACTATATCATAACATAAAGTAAGAGAAATAGCATCACTCTGGGGCAAGGCTGTAAGTGTATACTGCTGTCTGTCCCATGTGGATCTAAACTGATTCTGCTCCTGCTTCGTGATGGGTATGGAAAAGAATATGATTGCCAGGTTGACGTTCATATATCACCTGCTGGAAAGAGTGTTGATCTCCAACAAGGAGAGCACATCTGGCTCAGCAGCTGCCATAGGGCTACTTCTTGATGTTAAAATAAAGCCCATTCAAGACCAAAATTTGATGGCTGAGTGAAATGGTTTTACTACCAAACAGGGAACGTGATCCAGCACAAATTCTAGGTAAGCCCTTGGGAATTAGGTGCATGGAAAGAGAACTAGGGAAGCTCCGTCAAACTCAACAGACTAAGAGTTGCTTCTGTCCCTGTTAGGAAAGCAAAGTCTGACTGGTGATAATTGGGCTTTTCTGTTGTGTAAGCATTGGAAGTGGTCTGCTGTATATATGTGGTGCATGTTGTGGGATTACATCATCCAGGTGCCTCTGCTGAGTATGTGCAGTCCCTGCCTTGGGATTATGGCATCCAGCTTCTCTGTGACATGTTGGAGTCAGGGGTAGGTCACCCAGTCAGGTCTGACCAGTACCGACAGGCTAGGTTGATAGGCTAACGGGCCAGGTTAGAGTTGACCATTGGGTTCAATATAGGGTAGTCCACTGTTGTCCACTAGAATCCAACAAGGTGTTGTAGGTGCCAGGCTACAGAATTAAACATAGGTATGACATCCTTCAGCTCTTTGAGGGTACCATGCATCTCTGCCGACCCTCCCAGGATGAGGTATCATTGCTTTATGTACCATTGTGGCCAGGGTGGAGGGCAGTTTCAGAGCCTTCCATCTGGCTTTTCTCTCCACAGTCATTCTTAGCCCACAGGTCAAGGAACTAATGTGAGGGTTCTGCAAGCCACCAAGCAAGTCCATTCCAACTGTACATTTGGGGCCTGGGGAAATGACCATCAAGTGGATGCATGGGTCCAGTGGACCCCCTGTGAGCTAGCTCTGGGCCAGGACATATTTATTACACAGACCTCATATGCCTCCATTCTAGGGGAGCCAGTGATGGCACTTTGGGTCTCTGGGTATCAATATCAGTTCAGATTGTGTGAAAAATCTAAAAATTTTTTCAGATTTTGGAAAAGTCTGAGCAGTCTCTCCCGCACATGGTTACCTGAGTAAATGACCGTAAGCACCTTGGGGGAAGGTCTAGGGTGATTATTACTGAGTACAGTTGCTTCAGAGTTGCAGGGTCCATCCTCACAGACACCCAGCCTCCCCTTGTTGGCTGCCCATCTGTCTTGTAAGAAAGAATGTGGTCTTCTTACCATCCCTGTAGTATTCCACAGGTGTGGCCCTCCTGCTCCACTTAGACTCTGCTGCTCGTCACCATAGTTATGCTCACCTTGCTTCTGAAACTTAAGCACTGCCAGCTGGCCTCTAGCATTTGGGATCCTGTCACTCTCCATTGCTACAAGGGAGTCCAGTTCTGTAACAGCCTCTCCTACTCCCGTCAGATCTGGTCCACTGAGATTCTCAGTGATGCTGGTGACCCTCCCAGCACATTCCTTACCACTTTGGTAAACAGAACGTCCTCTTGGCCCTCCCGTGGGACATAGCTGACCTTTTCCAACTCACACAGTGCATCCACTCTATTCTCTAAGCCCTTTGATCCCTTCCACCCTGTCTGCCATAGCAGCCTGTCACGTCTACTTCACTTCGTGGGCTGTCACTTTTGCCAAGTTTCCAAAAGCCATCCCAGCAGCATATTAGCACAATCTCCCGGGGTTCTTGCCAGGATGTTGAATCCTGTATGTGCTACCATATCGATAAACTCTCGTCAACCTAGGTTTATATTCTGCCTCCCTTGACACAGCACCTTGATCCAATCCCATGGGCACCCTTCCCAACTCCTTCCACTCATATAACATGTTAGCTGGATCCTGGCCCCCTCAGCAGGTCCAGCATCTCCCCACTCAGCTCCTCTGGGATTTGACCCTTGCCATTGGTCTGGTTGCCAGGAAGAGAAATGGGGATAAATGCCAAGGGAGTTAAGCATTGTTTTACAAAGCACCTGCCTTATTTTGACCTTCACATGATCCTCAAACAGGCAGTGGGGGTGGGGAGAGGACAACTATCTTCTAATAATGGGGAGTGGGCCACTTCTGCCCAGCAGGTTCAGAGAAATCTGGGATTTCGAGGTTCTCAATTGTATCTACCCAGAAATCCCCACCTCAAGTGCCCTAGACTTGTGTAAGGCTCACTGGAGCTGAGGGCTGCAAAGCCTCTGAAGCTCTATTACCTTACAATGAAGTCTAGTCTTCTGCTCTGTCTGCCCTATGGCTGCGTAAGATTAGCGTTTCCCTAAATGACGCCAACGAGCATCTCCTGTCTTTCCATTTTGCCTTAAGTTGGTGATTAATTTCCCAAAGCCTGCCATCATCTCTCTTCAACAAATCAATGGCACTCAGCAACAGCTGCCCAACTCTACAGTCTTCATATTTACCATGTTCTCTTATTTCCCTTAAATGCCAGAGATAACCTATCAGCCGGCACTGCCTCTCATCGGGTGAAAGTTTTAGCAACTGCATCTCTACAGCACACCAGGGACTAGCCCATCACCTCCCACCAGTGATGGGGTCCTCATGGCCAGCCAGCTGGCAAGTGTTCACATTTCAGAGCCTGATTTGCAGGACCATTATGGATACCAACGTCCTAGATTGGGCTCCCTAAAAACAGACTCTGTCTTCCCTCTGTCCCATGCCTAAGAGTGAACAGAAGCTGCCTCCATGAACCCCTCCCTGCAGAGCCTGCAGTGGGGAGGAGAAGGTCAGGCTAAGGGCCCCTCCCACTCTAACCCTGTCTGGCTCTCCTTTCCCTGTCTTCTGCTGTGTGACAGGTCCTGCCCTTCATACAGCACGTGAGCTTCTGCTGTCCACCATGCAGTGAGCATCCACCTTGCCATGGGCCTTGGGCTGAGCACCCTACACATGTGACCTCACCCAACTCTTGCAACAATCTTTTCGGAGAACTCTGAAGACAGGTATTACTGTTCTCATTTTAGAGATAAAGAAACTGAGGTTCAGAGAGGTGAGGCGACTTGCCGATTGCTACCGAGGTAGTGAGCAGCAGAAGCAACATTTAAACACTGTTCTATTCTCCCCTGTCCCCACTCTGAAACCCCCTGGTCGGAGCGTGAGTTCCCAGGGCTGAGGCCCTGTCCCTCCCTCCTCCGTTGCATGTTGCTGGCCACCTACATGGCTCAAGCAGTGCTCAGCAAAGCCCTGGAGCCTGGCTGAGGAGCAGCCCAGAGGCCCTGCCATGGGGACCACCATCAGTCTGCCCAGGACCAAAAGGTTTTCCAAGGGCTCCAGACTTTCACCCCACTCATTTCCCACCCTGTTTATGTTCTCGGGAGACAGAGGGTCATCGGTCAGTGATCATGGATGGGGATGGCCTCGGCAAGGGAGACCACTGACCCCTGCACCCGTCACAGCTCTCCCTCCAACACCCTCCCTCCCCTCAGCCTGCCCCAAATCCTGCTTTGCATTTAAGGTTCACCTCAAGTGTCATCACCCCCGGAGGCTGTGTCATCTGTGCCGACAAAGCACCTGTGCTTCTGTCTACTCCAGCACAAATCATGCCCCCTGTCCCCAAACCAGCTGTGAGCTCCAAGAGGACAGAGCCAAGGCCAGCATGGGTTGGAGGAGAGAGGGGCTCCATGGCATTTGCTGAGTGAATGAAGAGATTAATGAGCGAATGGTATGTAATCCCTCCTTTATTGTTCTCTGTTCCCCATGCACTGATTCATGCCATAGTTGTTGACCCCCAGCCAGACCACCAGCTGTCTGAAAGATGAGGCTGGGTCTTTCTTCAGGTCTTCCCCAGAGCACTCAGCACAGGCACACAGTGGGTGTTCAGGACAGCCTTTGAATAAATACTTATGGATACCTCCTGCCTTCAGTAAACTGCTCAGGCTCCCCAGGGCACAGCCGAGATGGCTACTGCTTTCTAAACGCTTCACACCTTGACCTTTGCATCAGTGGCTGCCTTTGAGCACAGATACCCAGCCTGGCTGCCTCTCTGCAGGGCAAGGCTGTACCTGATGGAAGCGGTGGCAGGGTGAGAACAGTGGCAGCACCTGAAGGGGTTCCTACAGCGTTCACTCTGAGCAGGAGTGGAACTTCTGTCTGGAGATGCTGGCACCTGTCAGTTGTGCTGCTCCACTTTACATGACACTGAGGTCTTGGATTCTGAATCTGGCATATCTGTTTGCCTGTCTATTGGTCTGACTATCTTGGGGCCTCACCACCCTTCCACCCGCTCCCCTCCCGACCCGTCTTGCTGGCCCTCTGTAGGTACCAGGTCCCTTCCGTATTCACAAAGACAGAGCCAGTGAGCGGTTCTTCTGTTCCTGGGCCTGAGGTTCTGAAGGGGGCAGTGACTATTCATGAGTGTACTTAACTGAGCTGAGAGGTGCTCACAGCCTGCTGGACTTACTGATCCTTGCCCTTTTCACTGACCTCAGTGTGCATCCACAGAACCAAATTCCACCCCCTGGCATCTCCCTGGTTTCCAAGTGGAATTCAAAGATAGAGTTAGGAGCCTCATTCAAGGAGCACCGTCAGAAGCATCAAAAGTTGGAGCAACCCTGGACTATACCCGTTCAGATGGTTTGTTTCACAGGGGCCACAGACACAGACTCTGCCTTCAAACTCCTGACCCATCTTCTTCACACATGAGGCCTTTGGCACACCTCACACGTGCCCACCTGCTCATCCCACACCAGGGGTGCAACTCAGGGTGTTCATGGGTGATCATATGGCTATGACCATCATTCCTAATTGTCAGCCCTGTCTCCCCAGATTGCTCCTCCCTCACCTGCCTGCCTATCTGAGGTGACCTGAGCACCTGAAATGGGCCAGGCACTATGCTAAGTGCTCTAAACCCACCACATAATTCAGCTCCTAGGATAGTCCTCTGTGTATTAACTCCATTCTACAGACAAGGAAATTGAGCCTCAAGAGGCCAAGGGACTTGCCCAAAGGTACACAGTGGTGAAACCAGGACTCGAACCCAGGTCCTCCTGACTCCAACCCCTGCTCTTTCTGGTACACTGCCCTAATTACATCTAAACTTCACACATAACTGACCACCATCGCCTTCGTGGGCCCAAGACCTCCTCCATACACACCTCTTTACTTCCTCTCAGTCATCCATATCCAGGTGGCAGCCTTGACCTTGACCTTGACTTTGACCTTCCCTCACCTCAGTCAGCTCCTGAGTCCTTTCCTACCACATCCCCAGTTCCTCTCCCTTCAGTCCCCTGCCCTCCGTCCTCAGTGCCCCTGCCTGGGAGGGTCCTCACCATCTCTCACCGGATTCCCATCCCAACCTACCTTCCTCCCATCCTTCCAATCTTCTCACCTCTTTATCCCCTCCCCACAAAATCCCACAACTTCTCCTTCTCTGTCATAGTCCTGCCCCTTCCTGAGTGAGCCTCGCTTTCTCACAACTCTGCACAGGCCAACAATGGTGCCCCCCGCTCTCTGCCTGTGAATTCCTGCTCATCCTTTGAGATCCAGTTCAAATGTCACCCCTGCTCAGAAGCCCTCCGTGGCTCTCCCAGGTAAGGATAGATGCCCCACCTCTGCCCCCTTACAGAACCCCACACTTAGCTGTCTCTCATATCCTTTGTCACTCATTACTGCAATAGTTTAGCATGTGTGCATGTGTCTCCCCCACTACTCTCTGAGCTTCTTGGAAGCAGGGACTATCTCTTACTTGTCTTTGGCATTCTGTTTTGTGAGTGTGCATGCATGCACATGTGTGTGTGTTTACCCTCCGTGCAGAGGGCTGCATTAAACATGCTTCTCAGTTCCATGGAACTTCATCACCACTGGTCCATGAAGGCCTCTCTCACTTTTATCTCCATCCCCATTCTCCCTCCCCTCCTCCTCTTGTGTGTCGCTGTATGTCCAGAGCCTGACACAGACACAGCTCAGCAAATGTAGCTAGGTACAGGAGAAGCATGACAAATTAATCATGCATCCTATTCAATTCCCCTCCTGGCAGGTTTCATTGGTCAGCCAAATTAGAAAAGGATATGGTTTAGCTGCTGTGATCTAGAAACCTCAAATTGCCAAGGAAATGAGTTATTGAAAGATTAAGTCTTCACTGTCTAGGGCCCAGCAATTCCAGAGAGAAGTAAAAAGCAATATACACATCAGAGGCCAGTTTATCATTTGGAGATTGCAAGGTAAGATTTTTGAAGCAAATTCAGGTCAATCCAATTAGCCCAAGATGGAACTCTTAACCCTTCATCCAAAAGGCACTGTCCTCTCTAGCAGTCACTTCAGAGATCGTACCCTTCCTTCTAAAGATATCACTGTGTCACAGATCATTTGGAATTGTCCCCTCAGACAATTGCCTGGAATGTTTGTCAGGGGTTGTTCACTGACTACCCACAAGATCACTGTCAGGATTTTGAGGCCACAACTCCCTTTGGAACAAAAATACATTCCTATTTAACCACCGTGATAGATGGCATTAAAAAAAAAAAGTCATATTTCTTCACTCCTCCTTATATCCCTATCTTTTGCCATATGACCTGCTTTGGCCAATGGGATGTTGGCAAAAATGATGCACAAGCTTGAAATGGACTTGCTCATTAAGGCTTCTTTCTCTTTATGCCTCTGCCATCACCATGAGAATATGCCCCAACCAGCCTGCTGGAGAATGAAAAACAAGTCAAACAGAACCGAGTCCCCCAGATATTCCAGATGAGGCCCTTCTAGACCACCCATCATCCAGCTACTGGATATCTGAGCTAGCTCAGCCAAGATCAGCTGACCGCAGACAAATGAGCAAGCCCCGCCATGAGCAGTAAACCCAGCCCAGATCGGCTGAACTGCTGCAGAGCCAGGAGCTAAATAAAATTCATTGCTGTGGGTCCCTGAGGTTTTTGTGGTTGTTTCTTTTGCAGCAATACTGTGGCAATTGATAACTGATACAATTACCCACACGTGCACTTTATTGACCTGAACTTGGATTGACTTTGGGATTTTCTAAAGACCAAATCTGCCCTAAGAACAGATAATTGTCTTCAAGACACTGAAATGAACATGTATTGGGTTCTGAAAGCTGTCACTCAAGAGACATCATCCCAAAACACGGAGCAATGATGGCCTCTTTGGAATAAGTGTAAGCCCACAGGGGAATTACTTTTAAAAAGGCAACACACATCTGGACATGTAAACGCTGGCCTATGTACCCCTTTTCCTGTGGTCACACCTCACATTTGCTGAGTATCTCCTAGTGCGACCGCTGGAAGCAACAATATTTTTTTCTGCACAGGAGATGATCCCACTTAGAAGTTATCTGAATTAATTAATGGACATTACCATTTCTACACCATGGGCTACTTTTTCTCTTTGGAAATGCTAGATGCCTATGAGTATCCACAGAGAACTGCTGGATTCGTGGAATACTGTCCGAAAATCTGTTAGCAGACTACCATGAAGCTCCAACAACCATTGGCTTTGGGATTTGGGGCACAAGTGGCAGAAACCAAAGCATATGTTTTCCATCCCTGACCCCCATCACACACAAAATGGGAAGGTCCCTGTGACCTAAAAATACAGTTTGTAAACGTTCAAAGCCTGCTTGTCATTAATCCTCCTCTGAAGATGTGCAGAGCTGGCACTTCTAGTGCAAATGTCTACGGGGTCTCCAGACTGGGGAGAGCCACATCTCTGCCAGGCTGCAGGCACTCAGGCTGGCACCCTCGCCACCAGGGAGCTGTCCCCACAAGCTGGCCTGATGCAGACCTCATGCTACCATGCCAGGACCAGGTCTGTCCCCAGGCAGGAGAGATGTGCATGTCCTCGGGAGCCAAGGGGCACTTAGAAGGGTACAGGACCCTCAGATTGACGGCTGATGCAGTCCTGTGACCGAGCACATGGGCTTTGGGCACCCCCGGTTCTAGCCTGGCCCTGCCACTCACCCACTGTGGGGCCCTCAGGAAGTCACGCCTCCTTTCAGCCTCTGCTTCCTCAGCTGTGACTTGGGAAGAGCAACACTCCTTTGGAGGCTGTCAGGGCAGTTAAGTCAGAAAATGAAGGTGGAGCTAAAATGAAGTTTAGCACGATCTCTGGCACACAGCAAACACTCAATAACAACTGTTATCAGTGAATTACAGGCAGCAAATTTTGGCTGGACTGGGATGGGAGCTGGCTCAAGCAACAGACTCACCAGCCCGCCCACAGTGTGACAGGAACAAGCAAAGGAGCCGCACAGTACCTCCTGAGGCTAATGACGTGTGAGCGACCTGTCAATCGACAGGTTCCCCCTCTGTCTGCTCAGCAGGTCCCCACCTGTCTCCTGTCCGATTCTCAGGGGCCACAGACCAGGAAAACAGTAAAACGAACAAAAAGTACCCTCATTAGAATTGTGCCTAAAGTGGGAGCAAAATTGTTCTGAATGAAGGACTGAAACTGTGAGCACCATGCCCAGACCTCAGACATGGACTCTGAGCTCTGCCTTGCCTGTTCTACTGCTTTCTTGAGTGCACTACCATTTACTAAGCACCTGTTACACGCCAGGCACTACGCCAGGTGCACCACAGGCATCAGCTCATTTAATTCTCACAAGGACATTTTAAGAAGTACAGTAACATCCCAGTTTTGTAAATGAGGAAGCAAGGTCCACGGTAGGTAAGTCATTTGCCTACTGTCATACAGCCATTATGTGGCAGAGTCAGGAACTGAAACAAAGTCTGTGTGTCTCCAAAGCCCACAGTCTCACTCCTGCCTCTTGCTGCCATGACCCCCATGCAGAACCTTCTAGATAAATGGCCCCATAAGGCTGACACAGAGTAATGCACTCAGAGGAATGAACACAATCTTTTTTCCTCATCAGAACTTTAACAATGTTTCCAAAACTTCAGCAATTCAATTTCCACCTCCATCATGTGGACATATCCACATATCTCTTCCACTCAAATTATCTTCTTAATTCCTTTCACCAAATCAACTCAATTTTTCTACTTTATTTTAAAAGGAAACATTTTGGACTATTATAGCCCATATCACTTGGCTATAATTCATTAAGTTTTAAATATATAATTATTAAAATTTAAAAGTTCATCAGCATTTCACTTAAAAACAGCTTGTGCACTGCATCCTACATACCATACCTAGTGATGCTCTGCGATAAACATTATTCTCTCTCACATACAAATACATACATACATACATGCATGAACTTTTTATTATAAAACTTTTTTCTTACTTTTTATTATGAAAACTTTCAAAAACAGAAGTAGAAGGAATAATATAATGAACCCCCGTGTGCCCATCACCCAGCTTCAACAACTGTCAGCTCATGACTAATCCTACGTCATCTGTACTCCAACCCACTTCCTAATTCCCGTATTATTTTAAAGCAGATCAGAGACATGGTATCATTTCATCGACATACATGACGTTCTTGATAAGAGGAGCATTTGCTGAGTGCCAGGCAGGGGCAGCATGACGCAAACACATACACCTCTGTCACCACAACTGTGGGAGCCTTCTATTATCCCCATCTTACAGATGGGGAAGTTGAGGCACAGACACAAAAGCAGTTTGCCTAGGGTCCCACCGCTGGTAAGTGGCAGGGCTGGGACTTGAACGCAGGCGCTCCCTGCGCGTAACTCTGCACTGCGCCACCTCTCAGGAGCACAGCCATTCACCACAGCCTGGGTGAAGGCAACACGCTCTTCTCCCACTCCTCATCAAACTGGCCCAGAATCCTGCAGTTCATGGGCAGTGCCCGTCGTCTCTGCTGTCCTGTCTCATCACCCCTGCCACATCACCATCTCCATCAGGTTACCTAAGAGGAGCCGCTGTCCTTGAAACACGAGGCAGGAAGGGTGGGCCCCAAGGTCCCCCTGGAGCCTCTGCTGAGGGCAGAATGTAGAGCCAGCGGGCAGGGCATGAGCCTCCAGTCCCCAGATCTGGGGAGAGAGAAGACAGCATGGTGCAGCTGAAGGACGCGATGCGCAAGTCAAGCCCTGACGATGATTTACAACCTGACACCCCACTGCTCTTCTCTTCGGCCTTCAGTGTCTTCACAAGGCGCCGATTTCTCCAAGGCCTTGCTTCTGGGGAACGTGACTGCTGCTTAGGTTGGCCTTGACCACACTGGGATCGGGCAGGGAGGAATGCCTTTTGTCTTGATTGAAACCCTCCGCATCCATTTGCCGTTAGCAGCATGCAGCATCCTGGTTTTAAGAGGGGGTGAAAGGGCTTAAACGTCTCCAAGGTTTCCGAGACACAGGATTCCTCCAGGGAGAAAGGGTGATGATTTCAGGGTAAAGGAATCAAAAGCATATGTACTGCCTTTCTCTGCACATGCAGAGCGACTTAAAAACGAAGGGAGGAAAGCGTTAGGAAAAACAGTTTTGAGTTTCGTTGAACCAACATTGGAAAAATGCAGCAAGACCTTTTCCAAATCCAAAGCAGAACCGTGTCCTTCCACCTCCGTGGGAGCCTCCCGGGGCTGCCGAGAGTCCCCAGCCTCATCACAGCACCCTCACCCACTTCCTTCTGATGAGGAAGCAAAGGGTCCCGCAGACACCCTTGCCAACCCAAAAGCCCAGCGAAGGGTGGATGAACATCGTGCCAAGGCTGGCACTTCCCCTTGGCACAATCTCCTCACCTTGCTTGTCTGTGGTGCCCAACAGAACCACCTCCATGGGCAAGAACGTGGGTGGCTAGGTTCCATTAGGGAGCAAGAGGCTAAACAGGTTCAGAGGACCCCCAGGGATATGTGCTCTTTCTAAGGCTACATGGAGACAGGCAGGTGCTCAGCCATGAAGAATGGGAGTTACCTTCAGGAGGCCACTGTGGCTACAGGGTTCTGACATTCTCAAGAGCCAGTCTTCCTCTGCCTCCTCCTGTTGCCACCAAGTGCCCTCTTGATGGTCCCTGCTATCCTGCTATCCCAGGGCTTCTAAGAATCTCTTGACTTCTGCCTTTTCTCTGCCTACCTTGGGGCAGCTGCCCCTCCTCTCCAGCACCCACAGAGGAGAGGATCTGATTGGGTGCATCAGCCACCATACCAAATCCTGAGTCTCTATGGGACAGCATCCTGCAGCAGACCATCCCGCAGGCCACTTGCTAGCCTATAAGAGGCTGCCCTTGGCTTAGCCTCCATCCCTGGCCCAATCATGCAGCCAGAGGGCAGGGACACATAGTTCAGCTCGAGGCAACCAATGCAGAAGGGGGTAACTCCAGCCACACTGTTTACACCAGGGACTTGGGCGTGGCGGTGGTGGAGAAAGGACAGTCCACCTCAGCCCCCTACATCACCCCAGACCTTGAAAGAAAGGCTCAGTGGTCCTGGGCAGAGCATCAGAAGCTAACAACAAAGCCTGTAGCCTGAGGGAGACACCCACGGGGCTGTGTGTGTGTGTGTGTATGTGTGAAGGGCACTGCTAAGCTTCGATTAGGTAAACGTGTTTTGTAACTTAGCCTGGCCTTTTAAATCCCAGCTCTCATGGAGGCCTCTGCTTTCCAGGAAGTTATTCCATCAGCAGTTGTTTCTGCAACCGTGGTTGTTATGAAACCCTTTATTTTGAAAACACATTTCAAAACAAGGCCTCTTGAGCACTCAGCTTTCTCTGGTCCGTTAGGAGCAAAATGGCGCAGCTGTTCCCCTGTGGCCCACACTCTCGTGAGTGATCCCCCCGGGCCGTTCAAGCCCCAAGATCCATCTTGCAGTCACCGTGGAAAAATGCAGAGGCGCGCTGCGGGGGACGCACATCAACCCATCCCCAGCGCTCCCCTTCAGCCAGCTGCCCGCCCCACACGTGGCTCAGCCATGACACACGGCCCACTCCTTGGAGAGTAATTCGTTCTGTAACTAAATTTTTTTCATCAAAGTCAATTTCTAAAGCAACTGCTGAGATGATACCAATTAGGGAACACTAACAGAGGAGGAGCTGGACCTGACGTCAGGCTCACGCCCAGAAGAGTTTACACGACTTGTCAGACACGCGTGCCAGGGACCCTGACAGCATGCCGGGTAAGGAACAAGCAGCACATGCTCTTCAGGCTGGGATGGACCCTTCTGGAGCGGGCTTGTTCCCAGAGGCAGACTACAAAGGGCCAGGGTGGAGTCATGGAAAGAAATGGAATTGAGATGAGCCCAACATGAATTCTATCCCTGCTCCAAAGGCTACCAGCTGCGGGACTCTGGGAAAGTCACTTAAGCTCTCTGAACCCCAACATCTTCATCCAAGGGGTGTTTTTTATACTACCTACTTCACAGGGTCTGTGAGGGTTAGAGATAAGACGGGCAAACACTGGGAAACAGTGCTGGCACACAGTAGGTGCGCTGTGTGAAAGCTCAGTGGTATTACTGTCCACCTTCCCACTCGAGGGTGAGTTTGAGTCTATGGGCCCCTCAGTGGCATGGTCTGCCCAGGGGTCTCAGGAGAGGCAGAAGGCTCAGACATAGAACAGTTCTCAGACTGCCCAGCAGTCGCCAGCTGCAGAGGACTCCCCGACCCTCCTTGGTCCCATTCATGTTGGGTTTGGCTCAGAAAACTCCTCCTCAGCCCTGCTCTCAGGTGCTCACTCCGAAGGAAGGGAACAGACAGGTGGTCCCAGCACCGCCTGATCAGAGTAACAAGAGATGTGTGCACGGATACTTTGGGAAGCACAGAGGAGAGATCAGGGACAGCTTCCTGGAGGAGGAAACGGAGTGGGAGGAGAAGTTTCCAGGCAGATGGGAAGGGAGGAGCAAAGGTCAGAGATGATGAGGTGGGAGCTGTGGCAGGACCAGGTCTCCGGCTGCAGCGCTAAGGAGCTCACACTTCGGGTGTGTGTTTCGGAAGATGACACCAAGCAGAGTGAGGGACAGCGCAGGTGAGCCCAGGGCCGGGGGAAGGCGGAGGCAGCCACTCAAGGGAGGAGGGCAGCCTGGTGGGCCGCTGACAGCCGGGCCAGGCTTATCTTCACTCTGGAACCAGAAGGGAAAACCAATCTGACAAACGGAAAATGTCTCACATCCAGGAATCAAGTTACTTATGAGGCAAGTTGCCTCTGCTGTCGCCCTCCCCCAGGCTCCGTCCTGAGGTAGGTTCTCTCTAAAGCCTCGTGAGCCCAGGCCTGGGCTGGCCCAGCTACGCAAGCCCAGCTGCAGGCCATCCCACTGAGCGGGAGCTGAAGATGGGCCTCGGGAGACAGGTGGGAAACAGCACAGGGTAGGCCACATCTGACCTGATACGACCTCTCAGCTGGCCGGGCCATCCACCCTGTCAGGCCCAGAGCAGATGTCCTCTCATCTCAGAAATGACCCAGGACCCTCCTCGCTCTCCTCCCACCTGCCATTACTATGGGCTGAGTGAGCCACCAGCCTCTCACCCAGGTGTCAGCCCCACTCCTGAATGATGACAGAACTGCTGTCCATAGCCATCCAGGCTGCACACTGTCCCCCTGTTGACTCAGTGCCGGAAGCCAGTTCCCTGGTGCTGAGCTTCATGAGTGGCCATCTAATGACATCGGCCCCTCTCTGAGGTCCCCGTGAGTGCTCCTAACCATACCCAGATCCTGAAAGGTTGCCATGGTGACAGGGGAGCACTCCAGCCTGGGCCTGGGCTGAGAGGCCTTGGGGAGAGTGTCTGGTTACAGATCCCTGATGGAGACGGGGCGGCGGTGGAGGCAGCCATCAGCTGGGCCGAGGAGTCCTTGTCACTCTCCATCCCTGCTCTCGCCTGTGGCACCGTGAGAAGGGCTGGACCGAGGCCCGTGTGAAACCAAAGCTGCCTGCTTCAACTTGTGACACAAAGAAAAAACGTGCCCAGTTGTCCCCCCAACCCCTTTAGAATCAGAAATGTATAATCTGTACATTGTCAACTTATGAGAATATACAAAGAAACAATGCCTGACCTGTGCCGTTTACACACTCACGCATATACACACTCACTCACTCCAAAACTCAGTCCTTCCCCATTGCTACTCCTGCCCATGCCTTTGCCCTCGCCCTTCCCCATCTGGACAACACTCTCTTCCCTCCTTCATGTGAGCAATGGGCAAGACACAGTTCAAACGCTCCCTCCGACCTGAGGCATCCTTAACCCTCTGGTCCACACTGCCCTCTCCCTTCCCGAAGCTGCCAACCAAACCAATTTCTGATCATGGGTGTCAACTGTTGGCCTCCTGACGAGTCCTGCATGAGAGCCTGGTCCCCCTGTCCACTCTAAACTCATTGCAGCTCCTCCTCCCCCTCAGAACCCAGCATAAGGCCAGGCTCCACATAGATTTTCCTGACATGCAACTACCAACCTCAAGACTCTCCAGGTGCCAGATAGCAATTTAGAAAAGATCTCTGAGAACAGCCCAGCCAGCAGGACCCCAGCCCCTTCGTGGGAGATGCAACAGCTCATGGGGGACCAGAGCTAGCGGGCAGGAAAGGGCTCTGAGTGCCTGGGAAGGGCAGCCGGTACCTGGCCCCAGCATCCTGGCAGAGCTGTGGAGCTGCAGCTCACCTTGCCCAGCACCACGTTCCAACTCACTCACCCCTGAGTCCGGCCCCCAGGTCCAGACAGAGCCTGGGGCTTATGCCAAGGAGCCGACAATGGCACCCAGCAATCCCAGCCAAGCTCAGGTTCATGTGATGGGCCATTAAAGTAAGGGGGCTCACAGGAGCAGGATGGGCGCCCCAGAAAAGGGGAGCCCAACACCCATGAAGAAGGTGGTGGCCCTTCCATGAAAACAGCACCACGCTCCCCACAGACCAGGCTCCATCACCTCTGAAGTTTAGACTCCATCCCATGGACAGCAATACTGGCAGTTTTAAGCTCCTAGTACGGAGGGGATGGGGTGATGCTGGAGGCCGACAGCCATGGCTCGCACCCTGCATGCCTAAGAGCCTGCCTCTCTGTCCTGCCCCCCTCTGCCTTCTCTCCTCTACAACTCCAGGCTCCCGCCACATTGAATCACTTGCAGGGCCTTGATTGGACGTGCTCTCTCTTGCGTCAGGGCCTTCACAAAGGATGTGCAGACACTCACACATGCCCAACTTCACCTGACTACTACTGTCTCCGTGTCTTCTTCTCAAATGTTCAGTACCCTGAACACTCAGGTTGCATTAGATGCCTCCCTTCTATGGTCTCAGGGTCCCCCATGCCACCAAACCCTGCCCTCAAGAGTTGAGCTCAGAAAGGTAGGCCCATCCCTGGAACAGAAGACTGGTGGGTTGTGCTGGTCTCCATCAGGTGAGGACACAGTTGAGACTTCGGTCAAAGGCATGGCATTTGTGTGCCCAGTTATGTCTTTATTGGGCTCAGATAACCAAAGACACTGGGCTAAGCTGGGTAGGCCAGGTTGTAGGGGCTCCCCATTCCCCAGAGATAGCTAAAGCTATTCATTCCTTAGGCCACCTCCTCCTGCTTAGAGGGGCTCTGGCCAGGTTCCTGTAGAGGTTCCAGCCACTCCTCACAAGAGTATAACCAGAGCTTGCAGGTTAGTGCCCACCAGGAACTCTAGCAGACTCACAGCAACTGACAGGAAAGGCTGGAGAATATTGTGGGATGAAGACATTGCTGGGATAGAAAGCCCATGCACTGTTAACTCTTTGTGGAAAAAAGAAAGGGCTGCAGGTCATGCCAACACTCAGAAACCTCCTGGGGCTTCCCATTACACAGTGGGGCTCCCTAGGAACACATCTGCTGCTCAGCTGATCCAGAAGGAGCATTCCACCAAACCCCCTACCCCAACTACCAGCAAGGCAGCAGCCCCAGCTCCTGGAACGCTACAGTGTGCATGCCCCTAGGAGAGGCTCTTCCTCCTGACCCAGGCCCAGCCCAGCTCTCATCTGGGCGGGCGGAAGTCAGCCATATTGTTTCACCTGCTGGATCTTTGTCTGCAGGAGGAATCCCCTCACAAAGAAGAGGTTCCCTAAGCCTTCCAGTGACAAGGCTGGAGAGCGGCCAGTTAGTCCCTGGGATGGCTAACTTCATGTGTCAACTTGGCTGGGCTACAGTACCCAGATATCTGGTCAAACATGTCTGGACATTGCTGTGAGGATATTTCTTAGGTGAAGTCAGGAGACTTTGAGTAAAGCAGATTACCTTCCATAATGTGGGTCAGCCTCATCCAATCAGATGAAGGGCTTAAGAAAAAGACTGACCTCCCCTGAGGAAAACGGAATTCTGCCCGCAGTCTGCCCTGAGACTCAAACTGCAACATCATCTCTTCCCCGGACGTACAGCCTGCCAGCCTACCCTGCAGATTTGGGATTTGCCAGACTCCACAATTACATGAGCCAATTCCTTAAAAACACATATATGTATATACACGCGTGCACACATGTGATTTGACTCTCTGAGTCTCGGCTTCTTCTTCTGGAAAATGGGAATAATAATGGGACCTCCCTCATAGGATTATTGGGAGAGTTAAACAAGAGAGAGTGCCCAGCTTGGCTCCTGGCTTCTCCCAGGAGAGCACTCCCAATCACCTAATATTATTCTCACTCACAGTGTGCACGCAGGCTCCCACCCTCACGTTTACACACATAAAGACTACGAAGCAGGGTGCAGGGTTCTCTTCACAGAGGCCTCGGGAGAAGACTCCACCCTTGCCTTTAAATCAACTCCTTACACTCAGAAAAACTGACAGCCATTATCTCCTTAGATTCTCACATGGGGTACTGGGTAGCTAACCCCATATGCCAGGTGGGAAAAGCGAAGCAAGGGGACAGCATGTGATACACTTAATTTGGTGATAAAGCTGAGCCTAGAACCCATGGCTCCTGCCCCCAACACCTGAGCGCCTGCTCTGCTCTGCATCTGAGCAGCCGGGCACGCGACGCAGCCCATGCAGACCCAGCCCTGAGGCAGTGGCCGGCAGCACCTTCCACCGCCAGGCACTCCTTCCTCACGTCTCACCTGGGACACCCTTGTTCTCTGGCAGCCTGCCTCTTCGGGGTTAACAGGAGTCACTCCCCTCAGTAAAGGCATGTCTAAGTTGCTGCCCTGTGTTCCCTTTCAAATATGCAGAACCTCCATTTCTTTCTTTTCTTCTCTCTTAAGATTTATTTTCCAAGATTCAGCCTTGCAATCTGCCCTAGCCAGAATCTACCTGGAAAACAACAAAGACATGAAGAAGAACTTTAACTTGGAGCTCTCTCTTGGCCGCCACATCTAAAGACCCTGAAACACCAGACAAAAGAAGTTAACGTGCTGTTGGGGACCTTGTTTGAACACAGAACCAGATCAACTGGAAAGGCAGGGTGTGTCCAGAAAGACACTGGCACTGATGGTCAGAGAACCGCTTTCCAGTTTTTTCTCTGCTACCAGCTCTATGGCCATGGGCAACTCATTTTGTCTACATATGCCTCAGTTTCTCCATCTGTGAAATAAACGAGTCAGTTGGATAATTTCTGAAGTTCTAAATACCTAGGATTCTCTGACATACAGGTGCATCCTCACAGATAAATGACCACTTCCATCAGGAAAAAATATGCCATGAGTACTACTTTTGCATCAGGCCTCTGGCAGCCATCACTGATTGGCAGCAGTGTTCTCTCCTCTGGAGCCAGACCCTGCCTCAGAAGCCCTCTCAACACAGCACTCCAGCAGCTACGCTTACATGCAACCAACCAGAGTTGACACACAAAATAAAATTTATTCGCATTAGAATCATTCAAGCGCCTGAAAGCTTGCCCCCAGTGCAAATCCCCCAATACTGCCCACCCAGAGTGCAGGGCCTGCTGGGGCTCTGCCGTGTCTCTGGGCTCAGATTTCAGAAGAACTCGCCAGTCTCCCACAGATGAGTGGGCCATCGGGAGAGCTGGACCTGTCCTGGTCACTCCATACCTCCCTGTGGTCAGGTGCCCATGCCCCAGGGCCCGCAGGAGCCCTGGAAGATGTCTCAGAAGCAGTAACTTCCCTCCTAAGGAACAAGTCCAGAGAAGCAGAGGCACAAAGGGTGGGCTGGGGCATTCCAGGACCCACACTCGGGATGCACAACCCACAGACATACACATATACATACAGACACACACTCACGCACACCCACGCTCCCCGACCAGCTCAAGAATTCACGCGTGCGCACTCACACAGGCACCCTGAGAGGGGCTCCCGGTGGAAACGACCTGCAACAGCGCCATCTAGTGGGGGCCTGGGCCGTCCTGCCCTCAGAGGCTGCCCGACTGAGCCCCAGAGAGATGGTCTCGAGACCCAGGACAGTGAAGGTCAGGGGTGTGTCCTATGCGGAAGGACATAAAACAAGTGTGGACATGAACTCTTCTACCTCGGGATCTCTCACCGCCCCACTCAATTCCCAGCACCACAGTGCTGACCCTGTCCCCACCTCCATGACCTACACAGACCCAAATGCCCGCAGCCATCAAGTCCTGCCCCTGGGGCCCTGCTGCAGGCATCTCTACCCCAGCACACGGAGTCCGACTGAGACACATCTCCAACAAACGTGGGCAAGGCTCTAGCTGGATTCTGGTTCAGTTATTCCCAAATTTTGCAGTTTCCTGCCTCTGAACTTCAGTTTACTCTTCTGTATAGGGAAAAACAATAATGCCTTCCTGAAGGGGCTGCCGTGTCCATGGTGACTTGGAGCGCCCAGCCGCTTCCAGGAAGGTTGTGGCTCAGGGTGGTCTGGAAGACCATCTGCCAGAGGGTAGGCCTCCTATAGGGGCTGGGAACACCTAGACAGTCCCTCTCTCTACCACTGGGGACTCTGCCCCACCCCTCTTTTGTGAGGGGTAGGACACCATCATTTTAAATAATTAAATATGACACAGGCTCCTGGCCAGCAGGACCCTTCCTTGCCTTTTTAGAGTCTGTAGGAAGATCTGTCCTAGCTTAAAGACCTCTGGTTCAGTTGTTCCAGCCAGTGTAACCCAACAGAAATATTGTCAATGATCGTGTTAGGGGACTCTGAGATGAGCAGGAGCATTACCAATTTCCTCTCAGCAAAAGGGGGCTTTCCACAGGCTGGGGGCTTTTGTCAGAGACTGAGGGACACGGAGGCCCTGGAACCCAGGAGTCTGCTCAAGCTGAGCAAGAGATGGCAGAGCGCCCCTGAGGCCACAGCCTGGGGAAGGTGACACCCGGGCTCCAGAAAGAGCAGCTAGCCACTTGACCTGTCAGAGAACAAATGAAGCTCTGGCCATTCTGCAGGCCTGCAGGAAGGAGGAAGAAGCCCCAGATGGTGCTCTGAAATGGCGGTGTGGTGAGGGCAGGCCTTTTCCCCCCCCGGGTCTCAGTGCACCATAGCACTGAGGAGAGCAGGGGGCCAGGTCTGATGGAGCCCGGGACCTGCCTCCTCAATCTGAGATCCTGCTCTCTAACGGATGCTGGTCCCTGCCTCCCTCTCCTGTTCCTTGCTGTGAGTCAGGTTCTGAGATGCCTCCCTCACTGGGAGGGCCCTCAAGATTAGGTGACTCACCTGCCCTGAGGCCACCAAGGTAGGTAGAGGAAGCTAGCCTAGGACCTAGGTCTGTGTGACCCTGAGCCACTTCAAACATTAGGCCGATTCTGTAAGCGTGGTCAAGGGAAGTGGTCTGGGCTGGAGGCCATGTCATGGAAGTGAGGTGCCTGGAAGCAGAGCAGAGCCATCACTGACAAAGTCTGGCATGGGGCTGGGCACGTAGGTTGGAGATCTTCCTTGGCCCCAGAGACGAGCAGAGAGAAATGGGCAATGATGCCCTCGTTGATCTCTTAGGTTGGATGGGGTGAAGCCGGGCAGAGGTAGGGGAAGGAGGGGGTTTTACAGTTCAAATCATCCCCAGCCTCCCCCTCTCCTTGGCTCACACTGTACCACCTGGCCCCATGAGAAGGTCGGAACTCCCAGCATCCCCCGGCCCACTGGGAAGCTGCACGGTGGAAGGAGGCCTGTATCATAGTCAGGAAGTGGCGCAAAAAGGAAAGATTGTTTTGTTTTGTTTTTTAGAAGGATACAGAGATATCTCATGGCATCTTGAGGGTAGAAAGTGTAGATAGTTCTCAGAGGAAGTAAAGTCACATCTGCCACATCGCTGGGGCCATAGGAGTCTGTCTGTGTCTGTGTGTGTGTGTGTCTGTCTGTCTCTCTCTCTCTCTCTCTCAGCTTTTCCTGCCCACTCACCTGCTTGGGCTCACATAGCCCCATCATGACCAAGCAGAATCCAGCCTCAGCTCTTAGTCTAGCGTCCTACAAGTTTAAGCAACCCCACACCTTTCTCTGTTTCTTAGCTCAAATCCAAGAGAGAATCTGATTGGTTTAATCTAGCCGATGATTTGGATCCTCTGGAGTCAGGTGACCTTCCTTATCCAATTATCTGTGGGCTGGCCCCAGGGGGTTGGGATGGAGAGGGCGTTTAGGCCTGGGTCACACAGCACAAAGAGAAAAGCTAGAGTGTGTGATATGAGAAGGGAGTAGGGGCAGGAGGAATATGAGAGAGAGATATATAATATATAGATGTAAAGATGTTTCATGCAGCATTGTTTACAAAAAAAAAAAAATCATGCTTCTCACTCACTGGTTCACGCAAATTTATTAGCTCACTATGCAGTCACTGATGATGTGCTGCTTTCCAGACTCTGAATGGAACACTGGACATTGAACAACCATGTCTAGCCTCAGCTCAGAAAAACGCACAGTCACTGTATGAGTAGAGGACCAAGCCACCAGCAGCTTCTCAAAGGGAGGTGTTAGGCAAAGGCCACCAGGGACCTCCAGAAAAGAAAAAAGTAATAGTGAATGACCAACAAATCAAATAAACTAAGCCCCAGTGAGAAACCTGCAAAGCAACCGAGATGACATGAAGAGCAATCGTTGGGCCCTTCCTGGGCTGGGGCAGACGACAGTAGGACCAGAGCCCTGTGGGCCAGTGGCCAAGGGCATCAGAACCTGGCAGGAGAGATGGTTCCCCTCCAGACTTAGCAGGTCCAGTCTCCCAGTTTGAACCTGCCTTTTGGCCCGAGAGCCGGCAGCCCCAGCCGACAGATACGGTGTCCTTGCCTCTACCTGAGCTTAATTCAAACCATTCTGTCCGGCCCTAATTCAGAGCTTTTATTGGGTTTTAGGTTACTCTATATATGGCACAATAGAAATATTTTTTCAATCTTAAATTAGAAACATACCACAGGAGGATTTTTTGAAGCTTTTTCACAACACTGCAGAGTGAAATGTCTTCAACTCTGCAACAGAAATCTACCCAAAGTGACCTTCCACTAGAGAAACTTTGATATCAAGAGTGGTATGTGTCCTCTGGGATGTGCTTTTCTCCCTCTTTTCCAAAAGCAGTCGACAATGGTCCTCTAATTAGTCTGGGTTGTGTGACTGTTGAAAGTAAGAATACTCTGGGGGCATTCCCAGAAGGACCAGCAGCAGAGAAGGACAGAAGGAAATCACCACTCCGGCTGGCCTTTCAAATGGGTGTGTCCCTCACCACGAGCTATTGCTGTAAAGTGAGGCCCAGAGAGAGAGCTGTGCTCCAGACGGATCAGCCCAGGATTCCTAGCTTGCCTGGCATATTTAGACACTTGAGGCAAGTTGCAAAGGGGAACATTCTCATGAGGGGAGGGCGTGTTAGAGACCAGGGCACAGATGGTCTGAGCTCCAGTGGCCCAAAAGTGCTTGAGCTTGAAAATGCTTCTGGCGGCCCTTCTAAAAGCAGCTCCTCTGCTGGGCGCTCCTCCAGTGAACACCATTCACACTCTGAGAGGAGGGGCTCCAGGAGCTCCTTTGCATTCAGGCCCTACCCCTGCTGGACACCGTAAGGATGGGCTGTTGAATGATCAAAGACTCGGGTGTATGGTTTGGCACATGGTGGAGCCCAATCCTTTGACATTCTGGACCCAACTTAGAATTTTGGAATGAATGTACTTGTCTTTTGGAAACAAATCAAGGCAATGAGCAAGAGGCAGGTGATAAATGCCAGGAAAAAAAAAAAATAGGACAATTATGAGAATATGCATATATTTGTCCTATATGGGGTAATCTAATTTCCTTGAATTGTGCCAAGAAACCCTGAAATCTAAAAACCAGAGCATTCCTCTCCAAGGCTGTTCTTTGTCCCTGTGATCTGACCACCATCTCGAGGGCAGAACAGCTGGTCAGCTTGATGCCACTGTCACCACAATGGGGGCCATGCAAGCACAGGGCCAGGAGGGCGAATAGCCCCTTCGGAGAACTGGGAGAGGGTGGGTCATTCCTCAGGGCACTGGGTAGGGATGGGATTGTGTTTGCTGCCTACCCCCAAGAGCCAACCAGTTGAGTGACAAATGCAAAATAGAATAAAAATAGTCTGGCACCTCTAGGTTTTGGGGCCTGAGGTTGCATGGCGCACCTTGCCCCCATTTGAGGACAACCCCATCCCACAGCTCTGCCTACGGCCCCTGAGGCTGGGGCTCCCTGCACGCCTGCACCCAGGACCGGGTCTGCTCACCACTGTGGGCTGGTGGGGAGGAAGTGCCCTTGGTGCTGCAAGCTCCTGCCTGGTAGTGAAGGCTGGACCTTCACGTGGCATGGTGGGGGAACCGCACAGGCCAGGCACCTGAATGGTGTGTCCCTTGAGCACAGGAGGAACTCTGAGTGGAAAAATGTCTCCGTGGGCTGGAAAAGGCGCAAAGGCTTTCCAGAGAGACAGACCTGGGGTTGGGCCTTGAAGGAGCAGCAGAAAAGAAGCAATTTAAGGCAGGTGGTACAGCTGGTGCTAGATGTGGAGGTGGAAATAAAAAACACCGTGTTTGAGGATGGCCAAAGCAGGACGAAGGGCTTGCCTTGCAGAGGAGCAGGAATAAATAAAGTTTCCTCCTCCCCAGTTTATTCCCTGGTGAGTCCTCTGAGGAGGCTCCTCAGATCTGAAATGCCACCTGATGAAGAGAAAGCAGCTGGGACTGCCTGGAGGAGGGCCCAACCTCCCCACCCCCAGCCGCAGACCAAAGGTTTTGACAGGGACCCAAGAGCTGGGAGAAGTCGGCTGTCCTGCTCCCCCGCCCCCTCCTGGCCCCCACAATCTCGGGATCTACCATTGATAACTCCCAGAGAACAGGCTCAGTCTGCCCTGCCTTGGGACATGGGGGTCGGAGTGAGCTCTACGCCTTGGGCACAGCCCTCGGATGCTGGGCAGGTTGAAATCCAGACTGCGGCCCGGCCCCCTGCCTGCCCTCGGCCTTGGGAGTATCACTTCATAGGACTGGAGAGCCAGGGAGCCTCACTGGGAGTTTAGAAGGTGGGGGCAGGGCAGCTCTGGATGCCCCCACACACACCCCCGCACCCCAGAGTCAGGGGCCAGTGCCAGCCTGGCTTTCAGCTGAGCTCTGGAAATGGAAAAGGTCACAGGCTCTTCTCATCTGAAGTGGCCCACTGAGGGGACAGCAGCCATCCCTCTGCCCGGCCTCCAGGCTTTCTCTGCAGCGTCAGTCTCCCGTAACCAGCCTCAGCTGTGTCCTGCTGCGCACACTCTCCTACCTCCTCCCCTTCAGCAGAAAGAGGCACGTGGGGAGTTCGTCTGGACGCCAGCACACAGGCTGGGTTCCCAAGTGGAGCCTGCTCAGGCCAGCAACTCCTCCTTCTCCCTCTCTGCCCCCGGCCAGCATCACCTACTCCCACCACACAGCATGAAGGAGAGGGCTGGGGCCCCGTCTCACTCAGCTCGGAGCCCTAGTGACCAGCATAGCTAACTGAAAAGTGACCATGAGCTAGACTAGACCTGACCAGCTCCCGCAACCAACGCAATCTATCTTGGAAAGCTGCCACCCTTTGTGTGTCTGATAAAGGGTGAACAGATTTCCCACTGCCCGTGACAGGCCGGTTTACGCCTGTTGTCCCTGCTCAATTCACTCTCAAAAGGGTTCCAGCTGACGTGATAAATGATACGGCCACGCCATTTTACCACACCCAAGGCTTGTGAGTGGTCAAGACAGGATTGGAACTCAGACCTGGCTCCCAACACCAAGCTCTTCCCTGCTCAGACACAAGGACTAACAAAGGCTTGAGGGGGGCAGACGGCAAACAATCGGGTGCTGCTTTCGGACAGGGGAGCCAACAGCCCGCACAAATGAGAATAGGGAAGATCCTGGAAGATGCCCTGAAGGAGGTGATGCGGCCACAGGCTGTGACCGGCAAGCAGAAAACGAAGAGTATGTCAAAGGTGCAGGAGCCTGACCTGAGGGGCCTGGAGGGCCGTCACAGCCTCAGAGACTCTGCCATGCTCCCTGGCCAAACACCAAGATGGCTGCAAGGAAGAGGTAGTCTCCAGTCGTGGTCTGATGTCTACACCATCTCCATTTTGGCTTGAGTGAAGAAGTTTGATCTCCGAATGGAATCTGGCTATCTAGGCCAGCAGTCAAAGCCAGGCACCCAATGTCAGACAGACGAATGCTTACAAAGCCCGGGCGGGTGGAGGACGACTCGTTCTTCCTCTGAAGCATCAGGGACACGGTTGGGCCAGGTCGCCGGCAGGCCAGGGCAGAACGTGCGGCCTGGAGCTGGGGCAGGCCGGCTGCACCGTCTCTGGGGGACGGCCATCGGTGGCACCAGGGGTTTGGGCATTAACCCCCAGAGTCTTGCAGATTTGGACCGACGTGTAAACTGTGAGAGCCCCGAAGCAGGGGCACCGTGCGGGCGCCCCGGACACAAGCTGGAGCCCTGGGCTACGAGGCAGTGTCCCAGAGCCCAGGAGGGCCCGAAAGCCAGGGCGGCTTTCCTGCATGGCTCTCATTCCCTCTCATCTTAAAGTTTAGCTCTGCTGGAAGTCTTCCCAAATCCCGCCCCTAAGTGGGATTAGATTCCTTCCATTTATTAGGATCCCTGTTATACTACATCATAAAATCCACAGTATTATTTCAGTCAAGGAATTCATCACAACTTGTGAAGAGAAATGGGTGTGTTTGCTTATGATCTGATGATTCCCACTTCACCGAAAGCTCCATCGGGGAAGCGTGTGGCTGTCTTATCCACCAATATATCCCAGTGTTTAGCACACAAAATAAGTGTTTGTACAGAGGCTGAATGCAAGAGCCCACGACTGAAATTCCACCCTTAGAACATTGTTTGGGTCCTCTCACTTATTCAATCAGCCAACTTTTACTGAGCATCCACTATCTGCCAGACTCAAAGCTGGGGAAAGTGGGGTTTAAAAAAATCCTCTTAAAATACAAATACCCACGGGAGAGTTAAACTCTGGGATCCCATCAGCTATTCCCATGCTGGTGGGAATCTGTTTGGCCAGCAGCTTTCCAGAGTGGTAGCTTGTCCAGATGAGGTCTTGGAGGAGGATCCTGGCAGGAGGAAAGAGGACTGTGGATCTGGGGAGACAGGATAAGAAAAGCCTGAATGAGGCTCTGGGCGAAGGTGAGAACCTGGGCGCCTGGGAGGGAATGGGGGAGTGGCCAGCGGCTGGCCACAGGCGCACAGGGAGGTCATGCGCAGAAGGTCCCCTGTGGCTTTACACACCACTGTCCAGGACAGGGCCGTATACACACGCATCAGCCCCATCAACCCTCATGGCAGCACCAAGAGGTCAGCAGTGTTACCTCATTTTACAAAGGAGGCAGCTAGGGCCAGAGGGGCCAAGTAACCTGCCAAAGGACACACAGCTAACTGAGAAGCAGAACGTGGATTCAAACACAGGTCTGTTGACCCCAACCCTTCCTCAGCCCAGGGCTGCTTCCACGGCAGGCCCCATCCAGACTCTCTCCATGCGGGGATTTCACGTCTTAATGATAGGCTACAGGACGGCTTCTAACACTGGCTGAAGGACAGTATGCTTGGCTTGCATCACAGAGAGCAGGAGGGCCACCACCTCCCGGCTAATCTTACAGTCAAGGCCCCAGGCCTTGCTTCACAACCAAAGGGCCTTGAGAACAAAGCAGCAGGGCTGAAGATAGCAGAGAGTTCACACACTTTCCACCACTGTTCTTCCCAGCTTGGGACGGGGGCCAGTGCTGGTCATCAGCCATGTCTAAACCAAAGGACCTGGGGCAGGGGGAGACCCCAAAGTAGAGGGCAGGACCTGGGGCTCCAGTGGTCAGAGAGGGAAGGCAGCCTAGAGGGAATCTGTGCCGGGGCTCACAGCCTGTCCCCTCCACTCCCCCTGGGATCACGTGCCCCCAGCTCCCAGCCACACAGAGGCCCCTAGCAGGACGGGGCAGGGTAACTCTCTCCCGCCCTGCCCCGTCTCCTGACAGGAGTGATGGGCAGGGAGTGGGGAAGAAGGCCAGGCCTGGGCTCCCAGAGGGGCTGTCAGGATGCAGGGGCAGCAGGCTGGATGCCAGAGGGAAGCCAACCCAGGGCCTGGTCCACGCGGCCGGCAGGGCCAGACGCCACATCTTACTGCTGGGGAAACTGAGGCCAGACAGGGAAGGGCTTTGCTGCCGGCCACAGAGTGAGGGAGGGCTATGTTCCCAGGCCTGGGTTCCTCCACAGAGCTCTGAACAGTGTGTTTCTCTCTAGCCAGTGACCTTCCAAGCACCCCAGGGACCGCACAGAATTAACGGAGCAGAACCGGGCTGAGGAAAGTACTTAAGGGATCCAGGGGCTTGAGCACCCCGTGTGCTTCTCCCTCACCTCCGGGAGCCTGTGATTGACCTCCTCCCACCCTTCCTGGGTGTGGTGATGGACGGAAGCCGAGCTCCCGGAGTCCCTCGGGGAGGGGCCACCCCCCATTTCTCAGGTCCTGAGAGAGGACAGGTGGGGGCCACACGGGGTGAAGGAAGCCCAGGCTCGGGCAGAGGGCAGACCTGCACTTAGACTCACGCTCCACACCTGCTGGCTCTCTGCCCTGAAGCCGCCGCAGCTCGCTCTCCTCATCTGTAAAATGGGGCAGTAAGAGAGCTGACCTCAAAGGACTGCTGGGAGGACCAGAGAGGCCCATACACACACACCTAGTGCACAGCAAGGCTTCATTCAGGACCTGCCCCTCCACTTCCTCCTTATGAAGAATCTCCCTCCCCACACCCAGCAATCCCTGGGCTTCCAGCAAACACCTTGATGGATCCCTCCTTCCAGGGTACAGGCTCAAAATCCAACATCTCCCACATCCTTACTGAGCCCCTCTGTGTGTTGAGTCAAGGAAGATGCCGCGGGTGGCGGGTGTAGTGCTCCTAATCCGGTTGGGGAGACCACGGCTGCGGCAGACACATAATAGGCCTGCAATAAACACCTGCCAAAGAACGAACGAATGGTTCTGACAGTCAGTCAATAATCACTGTCATCCTCATTTCCCCATTTTCATGATGGCCTGTCACACCCAGAGGATGTGACAAGGGCCCAGAGACTTTCAGGGACTTGCTTTAGATCACCACAGCAGGCTGGTGCCAGAGATGGGACCAGGATACTCACAGAGCAGATTTATTAATAGAATAATCCCCGACTTGAAATCAAACTGGCTTGAATCCCATTTTAAGCTCTGGCTTTACCACAAGGCTGTGTGACCTTGGGCAGGATACTTAACCTCTCTGAACATCAATTTCTTCTACAAAATGAGCTGACACCTTTCTCCCAGAGTAGAAGCGAGGTGGTAAGCGATCCCTGGAGGTAAAGCATTGAGTGTGGTATGAGGCACTTAGAGGGGCTCAGGATTTGCCCACCCTAAGCCCCCCTAAAGTAGCCAGAGGGCAGTGACACGATAAAAAGACATTAAGTACCAAAAAGTGAGGCTCAGTTCTACAATGTCCTTAGATGAGCAGCAAGAAGATAGAAAACCACACAGGAGCTTGTTTTTACAGACAAAGAAAAATATGATTAAGCAGGCCCAAGAACGCTGTAATAAAAGAATGAAAATATTTTCCTTCCCAGGGCATTTGTATGTCAACAGCTGATGGCAGGGAGCAGCCACCACAAGGCCGCCAGCACTGCCCACAGTGCCCAGGAGGACCTGCACGCGGGCAGCGGGGTAAGGGAGGCCCATCCAGGGCCTCAGGTCTCCAGCCTGTGAAACACAACTGCCTAATCTGGGCTCAGAATGGGCATGCTTCCTTTCTTTCCTTTTTTTTTTTTTAAATGAAAATTGTGCACATTTAAGGTCTACAACATGACGATTTGACATACACAGACATAGGGAAATGGTCACTAGAGTCAAGCTAATTAACAAAGCATCTCCTCGAATAGTTACCTCTGTGTGTGTGTGTGTGTGTGTGTGTGTGTGTGTGTGTGTGGCGAGAGCACCTGAAATCTAGTCTCAGCAGATTTCCAGTATTCAGTACAGTGGTATTAACTATAGTCATCACGCTGCGTGTCAGCTCTCCAGACTCATGCATCCCACATAGCTGCATTGCTTTGACCAGCATCTCCCCACTTCGTCTGCCTCCCCACCCCTGGGAACCACTGTTCTACTCTCTGCTTTGATGAATCTGACTTTTTTGCATTCTACATATAAGTGAGATCATACGGTATTTTTCTTTCTGAGACTGGCTGATTTAACTTAGCATAACGCGCTCCAGGTTCATCCATGTTGTTGCAAATACCAAGATCTCCTTCTTTTCTAAAGCTGAAGAATATTCCATTGCATATAGACCATAATTTCTTTATCCGTTCACCCATGGCTCCCGTCTGTCTGTGCCTCTTTTGGTAAGCTGGACTGCAGCAGCTGTAAGTACCTTCTCCAGGTTGAGGGAAGGAGCAGATGTGTTATAGGCAGGCTTAGAAAGGTTAGGGATTGCTCCTGAGGTCACACAGCTAGGAGTGGCATGGAGAGGCTGGACCAAAGCCCTTGGAGTCCCACTCCACCACACCGCCTCCCCACCCCGGGGACTCTGCCTTCATTCCCTCGGGCTTTGTGAGCAGCACTGACGTGAACCAGACACCCTTTGGCTCCCAAGCAAGCGTTCTCAGGACGTCCTGTCCCACCCTCTCACTTGGGGGCTGGCCCACCTGGTCCCATCAGCTCTGCCCCCTCCCCACACCCAGACACAACATGTGGGAATTTTCTTTCGCTCTGTCCTCACTCTTGCTCCTCTCTGCTTCTCTGCTCAAGCGACCATGACCGGTTCCTATTCTCAGATTCCTTGCCTCCCTCTCACCTTCCCTTCTCCACTGTAGCCAACTGTCTTCACCTGATCCTTGGGTCACGGCAAGCACCCTCCTGTCCCAGCACATTCTAGCTTTCCTCCCCTCCCAACTGCGCCCATAGGAGTCAGCTTCTTAGGAAAGCCAATATGCTTATCCCCTCCCTGTCCACTGCCACCCCCACCCTGGTTTCGGCACTCCATACCCCCGCCAACTGCCTGATACAGTTCATAGCTTTTCATATGTGCCACATTCTCCCAGGCTGCACACAGAAGGGGCTCGATTCATGCATGTTTATGAGATGCACTTTTTTTTTTGCAATATAATGCTTTTTTTACTGAGGTCACACTGGTTTATAACATTATATACATTTCAGGTATACATCATATATTTCAGCTTCTGTATAGATGGCATCGTGTTCACCACCAAAAGTCTTGTTTCCATCCGTCACCATAAACGTGTCCCTTTACCCCTTTTGTCCTCCCCCTGCTCCCTTCCCCTCTGGTAACCACTGATCAGTTCTCCTTATCTATGTGTTTGTTTGTTTATCTTCCACATTTGAGTGAAATCATATAGTAATTGTCTTTCTCCATCTGACTTATTTTGCTTATCATAATACCCTCAAGGACCATCCATGCTGTCACAAATGGCACAACTTCATCTTTCTGATGGCTGAGTAGTATTCCATTGTGCATACACACCACATCTTCTTTATCCATTCATCTGTTGGTGGGCACCTAGGTTGCTGATGATATATCTTTTGCACTTTGGTCTGATTTACGTCACTAGGACCCCTTTTGGTTTCCAGATTTCACCCAGAACTCCTAGAGTCTGTGATCCCAGCAGGGACCAGGCCCACAGTGAGTGCTCCCAGGGCGCCTGCTGATCTGACCTGGGTCCAGCCACTCCTGCATCTTCCAAGCAGGACTCTCACAGTAGACCATGCCCACCTGAGAAGAGTGCACAGTTTGGCTGAAGGGACTCAGAAAAGGGCCCTCCGTTCACCTAGGAGTGCCCCGCCTTTCCCCAGCCTTACACACTGACTTCGGAGCCCAGAGAGCACAGGGCAGTCCACCCCTCCTCCACCAAGGGATAGGTCTGCCAGGACTTAAAACACCTCCACATCCTCAGGATGGAGAATCTGAAGTGATGAGACTGAGGCTTTGAGGGGCACGTGCTCTAGTCACCCTGAGCCAGGGTTGCAGCCCTGGTTGTTCTGAGCCTCCCACTGCACCATACCATCCCTCTCCATTCAAGTCTCCTGGGAGGGGACTACAAGAAACCCTCATACCCAAGGGCACCACCAGCTTGAGATCCTCTTCCTCTCGTCTGAGGAGAGGGCCAGTTCCACGCAGGTCCACCTCAGGGCGATTGTCTCACGAAAGGACAGCCCCGGAGCAGCTGCAAGTGCCCAGGAAGGTCTCCAAGAGAACTGCCCACGTGCTGGCTGGGGGTAGGGTGACGAGGAGGGCAGGAGCGAAAATGTCTGCTGGAAGCTGCCGATCCAGTTGCGGGACAGACACTCCCTCCCTCTCCCTGCAGGCCGCAGACAGAAATTAGCAGCTCCTGGACAACATGCTCAGGGCAAAAAGCGAAATGTCTGTGAGAGAGGCAGCCAGCTTCCACCACGCAGGCTATGTTATGGGGAGCCTGGGCTGGGGGCTGGGGCGGGTGGCTCCGCTGCTTATCTTCTCTGCGCTCCCGGCACCTGAGTGCTGACGGTCAGGTGGACATAATCAAAGGCAGACTCTTCTGCCACATGGCAATTGGGATCTTTGAGAAGCCAGTTAGAGAACCCGAGGCCCATCCATCAACATCGCTGCCATGGTTCTCAGGCCAATGGTTGTCACTATGGGCCAGGCCATGTGCTAAGCCCTGAAGATCCAGATGCAAATGAGATGTGGGCCACACTTCCACAGAGCTGGGGCTGGGGAGGGAGGACGGTCAGGTAAATAGCCCCGAGTCCGTGTGCCGAGGCCCTCAGTGGTTCCAGACACACATCACTGAGCCTGCCCACTCCCGGCTCCCATCTCCAGGACTCTGCCAGCCAATTCCCTCTGCTGCCTGGGCCACCATGGTGTGGGCTGCATGACTCCAACCAGCCCAGTCACAGGTGCTCAGACTAGGGTGGACACTGGCCCAAGAGTGGCCAGTCTATGAGCTGGCTGGTGAAAAGATGAAGAGGGCCATGAAGAGTCTGGCTTTAGAGAATTGGCGTTTCAGAAGCAAGTGGGTTAGACTGGGAAGGGCCACCAGGCAGGGCTGGGGCCAGAGAGGCCTCGACAGCCACATACAAGCTGAAGCAGCAGAAACTATGAAACGCCTGGGCTTAGAGACATAGGGGGCCAGACAGTGCTGACTCTAGGATCAGAGGGGCCAGAGTGGTCAAGGAAGGCCACCCAGAAGGCTGTGTAAACCAGTGTGAGATGAGACGGGGAACTCAAAGGATCTTCAGGACACAGGATCAGGGCTCAAATATCATTCAGTCCATCCAAGAAGGATTTACCTGCCCACTTCTAGGCCCCATCCCAGGATGTCTACAACTTGCTCTGTGCCCCCAAGGAGTCCACAGCATGAAGGAAGACAGAAGGGTTAGTCTGACGATGGCAGGACAGGAGCATCAGCGCTGGGAGAGAAGGAAGCCCGGGAGGCTGCGGGAGCTTGGGGCGGACGCATGGCCCAGCCTGTTTTCCACAGGGAAATTCATCTCCAAGGCCAAAGGTACCATGACAACGGGGCGATTCTAGATATGGACCATGTCTGCTAGGTAATAAATGGCTCTGCCTGCATGGGAAAGCCCAGGGATGCGCTCAAGACCACTGGTTTGTTCCAGCCCCAACAACGGCTACAGGCTGATTGTCCACTGACACGCCCATTCCTGGGGCAGTGGGTTCAGAGTGAAAAGAGACCCTGCCTCTGCCCATTCATGTGGCCGTGGCCAAGGCGGCTCCTCAAACCAGACCAACTCCAGCCCCGACATTGACCACAGGCACAGGGGTGGGAGGGCATTTGGAAAAACCAATCCGACCATCTCCACAGGGCCTGGGGGAGAGGAAAGTGAACAAGCAGTTGGCAGTTTTGGGCCTTGGACTCTTAATCTGAAAGGAAAACAACCTGCTCCATGAGGCTGTTTAAGGATTAAATGAGAGCCTGCAGTGGCGCTTGGTTCAGGGCCAAACGTCCAGTAAGCGCCCCGCTGCCAGAGCGGGCCGGGCTGGGCTGGGCTGGGCTGGGCGGTCCTCCAGGCCGGGAGCTTGTCCTCTTCTCCTTCGCCCCCCACCCCAGAGACGGCTTGTGGAGCTTTCACTCCCCTACGAAGGTATTCATTTGTTTGCTTGTTTCCTGCCTGTGCTACCAACAGTTGGTTAAATCCAATACCTCTTAGGATCCGGTGGTGACCAGACTGCAGGTTTTGTTTTATTGTCGGCGTTGTTGT
Organism: Equus asinus; assembly: GCF_041296235.1. Classification (NCBI taxonomy): domain Eukaryota; kingdom Metazoa; phylum Chordata; class Mammalia; order Perissodactyla; family Equidae; genus Equus; species Equus asinus. Next base: position 85,315,950 of record NC_091810.1, on the reverse strand, counting down.
CATTATTGTTTCAATTTACATGGAACTGATGTTAGTTGAGCAACTTTGATTGGACAAACTAGATGATTTACACACAATATCTCATTTGATTCCAGTATAGAGTGGAAGGAAAACACGGTACTTCAAAACACTTGGCAGAATACCCTTAGGAAGAGGATTGTGTTGGCCAAGTGAGCTCAGCTCCCTCAGCCTCCTTTCCTCAGTTTCCTCAGCACAAAAGGGATCACAGTGGTACCTACCTCGAGGACCTGCTGAGGACTAAATTTCATGACACCTGGGATGCACCTTTCTGTCTCCGAATTTGTCAGAGGGAAAGCCACCTTTCCGGTGCCCAGAAAGGACCGAGCATAAAGTACGAACCCAATAAATAGCTGTTGATTGACCAAGTGATGGATTTGCACATAGCAAGCACTCAGTAATAATTGTCATTCGTACCATATGTTTAGGAATACTCACAAATGGGCATGTTTGATAATGAACACGAGGCTCTCTGGACATGGTTTCTGTGTCTGTGATGAGACAAAAACAGTTGAGGCAACCAGAGAAAATTCTCCTGAAGTTAAAATGATTAAGAGACTTTCAAGAACCAGGATATCTAAAATTCCCTTTAAGCTGTTTGCTCTGCTTCCTCAAGATGTAATTCTTCTCTATTACCTATATCCTTCAATAAACTCTGCCACACAGACAGCCTTGGGTGGTAGTGCTGTAGGGAGGGAAACGACTGGGGCCGTGTCCATGAGACTGACATGAAGAAGAAAAGGGACCAACACACACACAGCAAGCAAAACGCAGAGAGCTGATTAAGAACTCAGCCACAGCAGGCACAGGGACCAGAGAAACGCATACGACTCATTGTAATCTACAGGATATAACCATTAAAAGGACAGTGAAAGAGAATGCGATTTCCAAACCAACAGGGGAAAATGGAAAAACTAAACAAATCCAAGAGAGGAAGACAAGGAAAAAAAAGGAGGAAAAGAGAAACTCCATGTGGGACAAATAGAAAGCATATAGTAAGATGGTAGATTTAAATACACTGAATGTAAATGGATTAAATGCTCCAATTAAAAAACTCCAACTAAAAGATTATCAGAACTATTTTTTTAACTTAAATATATGTGTTTAAAAAAAGAAACATATAAAGCCTAAATATATAGAAAGGTGCTATGGTCTGAATGTTTGTGTCCCCTGAAAATTCATATGTTGACAGGTGATGGTATTAGGAGGTGGGGTCTTTGGGAGGTGATTAGGTCACAAGAGCAGAGCCCTCATGAATGGGATTAGTGCCCTTATAAAAGAGGCCCCACAGAGGTCTCTTGCCCCTTCCACCATGTGAGGTTCCAGTGAGAAGATGACCATCTATGAGGAAGCTGGTCCTCACCAGACTCCCAATGTGCCAGTGCCACGACCTTGGACTTCCCAGCCTCCAGAACCCTGAGAAATAAATTTCTGTTGTTTATAAGCCACCCATTCTATGGTATGTTGGTATAGCAGCCCAAATGGACAAAGGCAGAAAGGTTATAAGTAAACAGAAGCAGATAAAAAATTAGTAAAAATAAAGAATATTTTAACAACATTTAACTAATGGACAATTATAGAACATTGCACCCAACACCTGCAGAATAAAAATTATTTTCAAGTACACACAAAACAATGACAAAATTAACATATACTGGATCATGAAACAAGTCTCAACAAATTGAAAAGTATCGAAATCATAACAATATGTTCTCTGACTATATATAAAGTTAAACTCAGTAACAACAACATAACCTAAAAAATACTTACATGTTTGGAAATTAAGGAATGTATTTTGAAATAACCAATGGATCAAAAAAGAAGTTCCAAGAGAAAATATACAGTATTTTGAACTGAATAACAGAAACACTATGCATCAGAATTTGTCAGACACAGCTAAAGCAGTGCTTAGAGGAACACCGATAGTCACAAATGCCTACGTTTGAAATGAAAAAAAGAATGAAAATTCATGAACTAAGCATTATGTTTTCAAGAAGTTAGTAAAAAAGATTTGGGGAAGATGGCAGCAGTGGTGAGAGCATAGTTTTTTAATCTTCCCAGATCCCCATATAAAAACAGGAAATATTTAGTTATCAAAACCAAAAACCTATGGACAACATTTACAACCAAAATACATGATAAGACCTAAATAAATGAAGAGATACCCCATGTTCATGGATTGGAAGTCTCAATATTGTTAAGATGGCAACTGTCCCCCAAAGTGGTTTATAGATTCAGTGGAATCCCAATGAAAATCCCAGTAAGATTTTTTAAAATAATTTGCCAAGCTGATTCTAAAATGTATATGGCAATGCAGAATGACCTAAAATAGTCAAACAACTCTTAAAAAGGAGAATAAAGTTGAAGGATTTACATTTTCTCATTTCAAGACTTACTAGGAAACTACAGTAATCAAGGCAGAATGGCACTGGCATATAGACATACAGATCAACGGAACAGAATAGAAAGTCCAGAGGTAGATGCACATATATATGGCCAATTGATTTTTTTACAAAGATGCCAAGGTAACCAGATAGAGACAGAAAATCTTTTCAACAAATGGTGCTGGAGAGATCATAAAGCCAGGAAGAGACAAAGAAGGGGTCAGAATGCGAGTCTATCCAGCTCCAGATCCCACAGTCTAGACATTGTCAAAAAAGAAAGGTAACTAGAGAAGAGGGTAGAGAAGAGCAAGAACGGGGATCAGGCCCTATAGGCTACCCTGGCCCTCACCAGAGGGGACGGAGGAGCACCTCACCCCTAGGGAAGGTAGTCTCTCCACATACACATCTTAGTTACACCATGAGAAGTGATCAGGACATGCAGGAAAGGTGTGCTTTGTGTCCTAGAGATGCCGGTTCAGAAGATCAACAGACCAAGTTGCCTCCTGGGGCAGAACAAGGGGTGAGCCTGGGCCTCAGGAACCTTGATGAGGGTGGGATCTAAGAGCAGGGGAGAAGAGGGGAAAGGCCAAAGAGGGCTGAGGGGCTCTCAGGTGAGCACTACAGAATGAGATGCTGCTCACTGATCCATTCTAGATCCATCCCCTTACTTTACGGGCATAAAAACTAGAGCCCAGAAAGAGGCAGGGACTTAAAAGAGGATGCAGAGCCAAGTGGTGGATCTAGGATTCAAATTTAATACATTTTTCTCTGCCTTGCAGCTAACTATGGTAAGTGGGAACACTCCTGGGAAATTGGGACAGACGGCCACTGCGAGTGCCATGATGGAGGGTGGCTGTTCCGATATTCCAGAAGAGGTTCCTCTCTCCCCTTTTGCCAGGGCCTCCGGTGAACAAGCCTTCCACCTGCCACCCACCTAGTGACCCACCTCACTTGGGAGCTTGCTCAGGAGCTCAGGATATCCCCTGGGCCTACACTCATTCCAGGCTCTGGGGCCCAGGTCACATCCCACAGGCAGAGTGGCAGGCTAGGGCACCACTGCCCCTCCCTCTGCTCTGAGTGAGCCCTGGCCTGATTCTGACAAGGAAGGTCCAGCCTGAGGACTCGGACTGCTCAGGGAGCCCACCCAGTCAGCAAGTCTTTGGTCATCCCTCCAGGCTCCAACAACAGTTGGCTTCCTCCTTGCTAGCCACATGAGGGAGTCCTGCCAGCCCGGAAAAACCAGGAAGGTAAGTTTAGAGCTGGCACAGGCTGGTTGGGTAAAGCTCAAGTTAGGCTTCCATTACCCAAGGTTTCGGTCTTTTCACATCAGTCTGACCAGTAAATCCACTGCAGCCAGATGTGCCAGGGTCTGGCTCCGCGTCAAACAGGACGAGGAGAAGATGATCTCCCTCAACACCTGCCTCGTCTGGGCTCCCCCTGCAGTCTGCCCCTAAGAGAGCCTGACCATGAGGCTGCCCTTCTCTTCAGTCTCTCCCACAGCCTGGGGCCTCCTGAGGGCAGGAACCTCCTGGAATTCATCCCTGATTCCCAGCAACCAGCTCAGCTGTACGGATTTAGTAGCTGTCTGTCGAATTATAATTACATAAAAGAATTTGCATTCTGAAAACTCTCCTTTTGCAAAAAGTTTTGTAATTTTTTGTCGATGTTGGCAAAGTAATTTATCTTCTACTCTCCCTAGTTTCATGATATAAACTCCCTTTAAGAGAAAAACACAAACCTTGCCTCAGCCAAGCTAAATGGAAGAGGAGGTTGCCATGCTTTGGCCAAGCCAGGATCACTAGCTGAGGAAATTTGGAAGCTGGGGGTGCAGAGGTGGCTGCCCATGGACAGTGGGAAGGAGAGAGGAATTCACGCAGCTGGGGGATAGCAGGAAGTGAGGAGAAGCCAGGAAGCAGGGGAATGCCCCCCGCACCTGAGTCAACCTGCTCTTCCTTCTTCCTTCTTGCCCATCCCTCAACCCTTCATCCAACCCAGCAGCACGTTCTGAATGTCCACCTCCGGGCTGCCTCTCAGATCCACCACCTCTCTCCATCACCTAGTCCCAGCACTGCTTTCTCTTCTGTGAACCACTGTTCTGTTCATTCCAACACAGGCTCCATACAGGGCCAGACAGATCTCCTGGGAGCAACTCTGATCACACACTTCCCTGCATGAAACCCTTCAGTAGCTTTCCATACACCTGGAAAAAAACCTGAACTCCCTTCCTTTGCTGACTGTCTGCGCACTTCTCAAGTCCCTGCCCACTTCTGCCCACTCATCCCACATTCTCTTTTCCACGCCCCATGCACGTCTTCTCTCAGTTCCCCAAACACACCAAGCTCTTTCTGTCTTCAGGACCTTTTACCACTCCTACCCCAGGAACCCCAGCCAAATCCTGTTCACCATCCTCACCTTGGCTGGAAGATCTGTCCCCAACCACTTAATGTAAAGCAGAGTCCCCCAGTCATTTCATTCCTAGCTTCTATCAAAATGTGTAAAGATGCTATTTGTGTTGGCTTACTCCTGGGTTAATGGTCTCCCACATGAGAAGGTAGGCTCCATGAGGACAGGAACTGTTTCTCGTCTTCACCACCACACCCCAGCACTGACCCTGCACCTCCCACACAGCAGATGAACCAAGACCAAGGATTTAGTGTTGAGAGAATGGTGGCAGAGACTCTCCTACCACCTGACCAGAAACTCCCACGGGGCTGAGCCCACCACAGACCCCCAGAGCTCCAGGGAGACCAGAAAGAGATACAGACACTGGGGCCACAAGGCAGGTCAGTGTTACACAACAGGGATGAGAATTAGGGGCTGGAAAAGAAACATTCCAGGAGGATAGAGAGAAGCCCTGGAAGTCAGCTGCAGGAGGGGTCCCCGACGTGGCCAAACTTCCCCCCCGATCTGCAAGTCTACCTTTACAACAGCACCTGGGACCAGGGGAGCGTGCAGCCAAGATGAGAGCCTTTTTTTTTTTTTTAAAGATTTTATTTTTTCCTTTTTCTCCCCAAAGCCCCCCGGTACATAGTTGTGTGTTCTTCATTGTGGGTTCTTCTAGTTGTGGCATGTGGGACGCTGCCTCAGCGTGGTCTGATGAGCAGTGCCATGTCCGCGCCCAGGACTCAAACCAACGAAACACCGGGCCGCCTGCAGCGGAGCGCGCGAACTTAACCACTCGGCCACGGAGCCAGCCCCAAGATGAGAGCCTTTTTAATGTTATCCTGCTCTCAGATGGAGCAACTAATGGGTAAGGAGAACAGAATCGGGCCAAAAGACACAGGCTTCTAAACAAATGGATATAATACCAACCTCACTCGATTGTTGTGAGGATTAAAAGCTGTAATATACGGAAAGCAGCTAGCACCTTACCAGGCATACAGCAGATGCTCTTAATTCCCTTCTCCCGTTCCCCCACCTCCCAGCGAGAAAGACTGGGGATGTATGCTGTGGGATCCCTCTCCCTGCCTCCTCCACATCTACCCTGAACTGTGATATCTGGGTGGGAAACGGCTTCAAGCTGCAGATGCTATGACAGCGTGGCTTAAATTGAATTATGCTGAAACCAGAGAAGCCGTCAGCTCTCCCAGGGAGTTCAGAAGTGTTCACCCTGAGAGTAACTGCACACTGCACAGGAAAAGGCATTCAAGTTGATAAGAAGTCATTCGGATCACCATCTAAGGCAGCTTTAGCCTTTGAAATAAACTCATTCCTTATTAGCACACACTTGGGATTTCCAGGACTGAGTATTATTTCTATTACATAAAGCCCATTTTGAAGACATTTTTTCATGCTGTCAGGGTCCTATGTAATTTCATCTCTCCACAATGTTACTCTCTTTCACATATATAGAGCCATAGGTCCTGATGAGAAAGGAAAAGAGAAAGAGAGAAAATGAACAAGTCATTGACTCAACTAGGCCTAGAAGCAGGGCACCAGGACCTATGACAGACACGTCCAGGTCATTGAGAGCCTTGTAGCCATGAAACAGTGTTTTGACTTTCCCTGAAAGCAACAGAGAGCCACTGAAAGCCAAGTGAGGATTTAAAATAGGAAGTGACTGATAAATTTTCTTTTTAGAATGCTCACTTTGGTTATAATGGAAAAGACAGATGTGGAGGTGGGGGCTAGGGAAGAGTAGTTAAGAAACTATTCAAACATTTATTCAATTTAGATACGATACCAAAAAAATACAAGTGACAAAAGAGAAAATAAGGAAATTGAACTTCATCAAAGTTCAAACCCTTTGTGCTTCAGGGGACGACACGAATATAATGAAAAGACAACCCACAGAATGGAGGAAAATATTTGCAAATAATATACCTGATAAGAGACTCTTCTCAAGAATATAAACAGAACTCTTACAACTCAACAATAAAAAAACAAATAACTCAATTAAAAACTGGGCAAAGGATGTGAACGGACATTTCTCTAAAGAAGATAAATAAATGACCAATAAGCACATGAAAAGATGCTGAACGTCATTAATCATTAGGGAACTGCAAATCAAAACCACAACGAGATTCTACTTCACTCCCACTAAGACAGCTATAATCAAAAAGACAGACAACAACAAACGTTGGTGAGGGTGTGAGCACTTGGAACCCTCATACATTGCTGGTAGGAACGTTACATGGTGCCTCCACTTTGAAAAACAGTTTGGCAGATCTTCAAAAAGTTGAATGTAGAGTTACCATATCATCTAGTAATTCCACTCCATTCCACCCAAGAGAATAGAAAGCATATTTTCACACAAAAACCTGTACACGAATGTTCATACCAGCATTATTCCTAATAGCCAAAAAGTAGACAATCCAAATGTGTACCAACAGCGGAATGGTTCACAAAACGTGGTCTAGCTGTACCACAGAATATTATTCAGCTATCAAAAAAGAATGAAATACTGACACATGATCCAATACGGATGAACCTTGAAAACAGTGTGCTAAGGATAAGAAGCCAGTCACAAAAGACCACATGTTGTTTGATCCCATTTATATAAATTTCCACAATAGGCAAATCCATGGAGACAGAAAGTAGATTAGTGGTTGCCAGGGGCTGGGAAGAGGAGGGAATGGGGAGAGATGGCTAACAGGGATGGGGTTTTGGGGTGGGGGGGATAAAAAATGTTCTGGAATGAGATAGTGGTAATTGATGCACAATTTTGTGAATATACTAAAAACCACTGAATTATACACTCTAAAAGGGTGAACTTTACAGTATGTGAATTATATCTCAATGAAGCCGTTATTAAAAAATATTCACTCAATAAATAAATCTCCAGCCACTGTTCTAGACAGTGAGGAAGCAGTGGCTGTTTCCTGACACAAATTCCTACCCTCATAGGGATGACATTCAGTGGAATAATCCTAGTGAGAGATTATGAGGGTCTTAATAAGTTAATGGCACTAGCAAGAGAAATGGATGGATTTAAGAGAAGCTCTGAAGCAACAATCAACATGGTTAGCTGACCAGTTGAAACAGGAAGGATGTCTGAGACCACCCTCCCCCAGGGCCCCACAATTATTCTTATTGTCACCCTCTCTGGCCTCCAGGGTCACTCTTCCCCACTTTAAAAGCACTAGAAAATTGACAAAGTCCTCTTTATAAACCAGAAATTTCAAGAATCTCTGAAAGATGAAAGACAGGGAGGATTTGGTTTGAAAAAAAATCATAGCCCGAACTCAAGCTTAAAAGGACTTTGGTACTTGAAAGCAGGCAGAGCCCCAAGGATACTCAAACCTCAGAGGTGGTAGATTCCAGGACCAGGAGAGTGTTGGGAGAGAATTCTCCATGGGTCTCCCAAGTTTCTGCACGTCTTATAAACAAAGGTACTGAGACTATATGCTCCAGACTACCCTTTCGAGGATGTTTGAATAGAGAATGGCCTTAGAAGATAGAGATAATATCTCCCTTCAGAAGCAGAGGGCAAGTTTGATTGCTGTCCAGTACAATGAGAAATAATGTCTCCCTCAGGGGAAAATTGGCTTGCAGTCCATTACAAAAGATTGGGGTTTCCTAAGCATAGGATGCTTTAGCATCCACATCAACCCATTGTATGCGCAGCATCCACCTGAGCCAGCTGCGTCTCCCCTGTGAGACTTGTTGGGGAGAGGCAAAGTGAACTGGCACAACAATGGAGCTCATGCTGCCTACTGAGCCATGAGTAATAAAGTCATTTACCTCTGATGCAGGGGTCTTGTGTCTTCTGCCAGCATCCATGAAACTGTGGCAGGCTCACTTGTTAGCTTACAAGTAGAGGAAAATCTCAGACATTCTCAGTTCTTGACAGTGAGACCTTGAGGCAATCAACTGAGTAACTGGTCAGGGAAACCACAGGAAGAGCAGTCAGATGGGTCATCCTCTCCTTCACCCCTTACCCACTAGTATCAGGCAGTGATATCTGGCCCAGTTTGGATCAGTGAAGGGGCCACAGAAGGAGGGCAGCCTAGAGGGTCCGCAGACCTCCCAGGAAGAAGAGGGAGCTCCCACAGACAGAGACCAATGAGCGACATATCCCCCAGATAGTACTCTCCACCCTCACATAACCACAGAGCGCAATTACAAAACTCAGCCTCCACAGGCTAACTGAGCCTCAGATAAGGGAAGGGGCAGGGCAGGGAAAAGGAAGGAGAGGGATGCAAGGGACAGCTTTCCTTTACACTTGCAAAAAGCAATTCGAAAATGTAATAGAAAAAGAAAATATCTTATTCACAAGAGCAACAAAAGAATAAAAGAAATACCATAAGAATGAACCTAAGAAGAAATTCATAAGACTTGTACAGAGAAAGCTTTAATACTTTCATATTTTTAAAAAACCGAATAAATTGTCAGATGCACTGTTCCCAGACAGGAAGATTTGAGATTATAAGAATGTCATTACCCTATAACTCAATACAATCCCACTCAGAATCATAATAGGCTTTATAAGGAAGTTCATAAACTGACTATAAACTCACCTGGAAGAAAATCTGCAGAATAGTCAAGACAATTTTGAAAGAGAAGACTAATGAGCCAACTACCAGACATCAAAAAGTTAGCAACAAATAGTTTGGCAATTAGGAAAAAATATATCACAGATTAACAAACATAATAAAGAGTCTAGAAATAGACCAACAAATATAGGAAAATTTTTGTATAAAATAAAGATTGTCATTCAATGAATAGAGAAACATTTCACTATTCAATAAAGGATGTAAAGACAACTGGCTAACCATTTGAAAAGATAAAGACATGATCTTCATGCACAATATTAATTAAATTTTTTTCTAGCAAATCAAAGACCTACAGGTAAGAAGTGAAAAAATATACAATCATTAGAAGAAAAGAAACACATATTTATACAATTGGTGTGGGAAAAATCCTATAAAATAAGGTGACATCAAAATGTAAAATTCTGCAAGATAAAAGATACCATAATCTAGGCTAAAAGTGAAACAACAGATTTGAGGAAACATTAGCAAGGATTAATATCCATAATAAATAAAAACTTCTACAAATCACTGGAAGAAAGTCCACATAATAGAAAACTACACAAAGGATAGAACTGGGGCAGGTAAGGTACAAGATGAGCCTGGGACACCTTGTTGTGTCACAAAGTAAGGAAATGCTCCCCCCAAAAAGATGATAAAAGCATATCAAAAAGACACAAGGGCCAACTTGAAGAAGCTCCCACTGGCCAAATCTGGAACAATTTTAGCGTCAAAATAAGAAGGATAGTAATAAATTATAACTCATTGAATAAACTAAGAATGCATGTTTCCATACTGATAATGGATGGATATACGGATAGATGGAGAGGGAGAGAAAGAAAACTCTTCTTCACAGTACAACATCAAGCAGAAACTCACCATTTTGCTAGCATGATAGTAAAACCGTATCAGTCAGGAAACACCACTGAATGCTAACTATAGGAGGAAGGGTTTGATGAGGAACAGAACTTTTATTTATTTATTTTTTTAAAGATTTTATTTTTTCCTTTTTCTCCCCAAAGCCCCCTGGTACATATTTGTGTATTTTTCGTTGTGGGTCTTTCTAGTTGTGGCATGTGGGATGCCGCCTCAGCGTGGCTTGATGAGCAGTGCCATGTCTGCGCCCAGGATTCGAACCGGCGATACCCAGGGCCACCAAAGCAGAGCATGCAAACTTAACCACTCGGCCATGGGCCTGGCCCCAGAACTTTTATATATTATCAAATTATCTATTCACAAATTACTTAATCACAAAAGAAAAAACAGTAATTGTACAGTGAAGAAACACCTTGGTTAAAGACAAAACCTTAACCAGGCAACTTTAAAGTTGGACAAAATTGACATAAACAATCATTGCACTCTAGAAATTGACAGAAGTATACCACATCATGAAGTTTTCATGCTTCTAAAATTACTAAAATTTGGGTGAGAACAATGGGTATCTGTGGCATTCTGGTCTAGAGCTTCTCCCATCTCTTCCTGTCAGTTCAGCTGACACGGATGGAGGTCAGCCAGACTGGGACAACCAGCAGTTTTTCTCCTGCAATCGAAGGGGGCTCACTACGTTTAGAGTAGTAGGTGACACCCCTGCCCAACAGCTTTTTGGGAGAAGTGACGATCTCAGAGGTAGACAAGCAGGGAGGGCTAAAAGCTCTACTAGCCTGAGGCTGCAGTCACAGTTGGATCGAGTATATTCCTGACTGAGCCTCCACTGTGTACAGCATACTAGAGAGGGCCCAGGTTTGCCACATACTCCCAGCCAACTCTGAGGTTGTGCATATGCTCAGAAGAGGTATGAAACAGTCCCATGGAAAGTAAATGCCAGGCACCTGAAAACAGCCTGAATGCTGAATGTTCTCCCCTACCTACACACGGATCCATAAACATAGGAGAGATGCCTTACTGGCTTGAGGCATTTGAGAATAATCTCTGTCTAACCAGACAACAAAGCCATTCTGAAACAGCGGGAACCCCCAGGAAGCAAGGCTTAAAAATTCAAAAAAAATAAAGAATAAACAAAGACATTAATTTTTTTTAAAAGAGCAGACACACAGTAGTCACATTGCAGAGGAGAGAGATTTCACAGATTCAGCCCAGACAAGTTACCAAACAACTAACAAACACACAAAATAGCAGCAACAAAAACATTCCAGAGGAAAAACTCAGAATCCAAACTTGCTACAGTATATTATCTAAATGTTCAGTTTTCAAAAACAAAAAAAAAAAAAAACTGAGTAATTCAAGGAAACAGGAAAGCATGACCCATACTGGGGCAGGGGAAGTGGCAGGAGGAGAAGCAAGCAATAGAAACTGCCTCTGTGGGACCTTAGATGCTGGGTTTAGCAGACAAATATTTCAAAGTGGCTATTATAGCTATGTACAAATAACAACCAAAAAAACATAGTTAAATAATAAAGGAAAATATGACAACAATGATCAATAAACAGAGATTCTCAACTTGGAGATAGAAAGAACTCAAATGGAAGTTCCGGAACTGCAAAGTACAATAACTAAAATGAAAAATTCACTAGAGGAGCTCAACTGCAGACTCAAGACAGCAGGAGAAAGAAACGCTGAATGTGAAAATAGATCAGTAGAATTCATCGTATCTGAAAAAGAGACATAAAAATGATTTAAGGAAACACGAATAGCATCTCAGAGCCCTGTGAGAAAATAGCAAATGTACCAAAACACATGTAACAGAAGTCCAAGAAGGAGAGGAGAGAGAGAAAGGGTGGGGGGGGGGGGGGGCAAAATATGGTTAAAGAAATAACTTCTCAAATTTGATGAGAAACAATCTGCACATCCAACGAGTTTAATGAACTCTGAGCAGGATAAACACAAAAGTCCACACCTAGACACATCATAGTCACACCCCTGAAACCAGACTCAAAGAGAAAATTTTGAAAGCAGCAAGAGAAAAATGACTCATGTACAATGAAGCACAAATACGATTAACAGATAATTGCCCATATGAATCAATGGAGGCCAGAAGCCAGTGGAATGACATATTCAAAGTGCTAAATGAAAAAAAAAGTCAACCAAGAATTCTGTATCTAGCAAAACAATCCTACAAAATGGAAGCAAAACAAAGATATTCCTCCATAAACAGACTGAGAGAATTTATTGCTGGAAGACCTACCTTATAAGAAATGTTAAAAGAAATGACACTAGACAGTAACACAAACCCACAGACAGAAAAAAAGAGCACTAAAATGGTAAATATGTGGGTTAATATCAAAATGCTATGGAGAGACTTCCAGTTTCCTATCCAGCACGTAAGGAGCTTGGAAGTTGTCACTCCAGCCTAAAAACAAGTAAAAAGCTGATTAAACTGAAAATCAACAACTCTTGTTAGATCCATCAGAGAAGCAAGGTCACAAGTGAGGTCACAAACTGCTGCCCTAAAAATTGGAGATATAGACAAACAGACACAGAGAATCAGTGAATATTGGAGAAAATTCCCTTACTGCTCCCAACAGAGGGAGGGGGAACATAACCATTTTGAAATACCAGAGCATTCTGTTCTTAACAAGGCCTGACCTAAAGAGAAACTATTTTACCAAAGCCTAATCTACTGGGGTTTTACCAGAGCCTGACTGAACAAGGGAAGGGGAAATACCCAACTTCCCCCTCTAGCCATCCTGTCCCACTAGGACTGAGACCTTAATCATAGAATTATAGAATGCTTCCCCTCCCCCCACACCTTAACATCACATCACTAAAGGCCTATTTTCTATAGTTCCTTTTACCTAGTACATCATGCCTGGCTGCCTTGCTTTCAACAAAAAATTACAAGGCATACTAAAAGGGAAAAACACAGTTTGAAGAGACAGAGAAAGCATCATAACTAAACTCAGATATAATAGCGATGCTGGCATAATCAGACTGGGAATTTAAAATAACTATGGTTAATATGCCAAGGGCTCTAAGAGGAAAAGTAAGACAACATGCAAGAACAAGTGGGAAATTCTAAGAATCAAAAAGAAATGGTAGTGATCAAAAACACTGTAATAGAAATGAAGAAGGCCTTTGAGGGGCTCATTAGTAGACCGGACACAGCAGAGGAAAGCTCATGGCTGAGCTTGAGGACATACAGAAACTTCCGAAACTCAAAATCAAGCAGAAAAAAGACTGAGGGAAAAAAACCCAGAATATAGGCATACCTCATTTAATTGCACTTTGTTTTATTGTGCTTCACAGATAGTGTATTTTTTTACAAATTAAAGGTTGTGGCAACTCTGCATCAAGCAAGTCTATTAGCACCATTTTTCCAACAGCAATTGCCCACTTTCACGTCTCTGTGTCACATTTTGGAAATTTTTGCAACATTTCAAACTTTTTCATTATTATTATATTTGTTATGGTGATCTGTGGTCAATGATCTCCGATGTTACTATTGTAATTGTCTTGGGGTGCCATGCACCCAAATAAGACAGCATACTCAATCAATAAATGTTGTGTGTATTCTGACTGCTCCACCAACCAGCCAGCACCCCCTTATCTCTCCCTCTCCTCGGGCCTCCCCATTCCCTAAGATACAACAATATTGAAATTAGGCCAATTAATAACCCTACAATGGCCTCTAAGTGTTCAAGTGAAAGGAAGAGTTGTACATCTCTCACTTTAAAGGCTAGAAATGATTAAGCTTAGTGAGGAAGGCATGTCAAAAGCTGAGATAAGCTGAAAGCTAGGCCTCTTGTGCCAAACAGTTAGCCAAGGTGTGAATGCAAAGGAAAAGTTCTTGAAGGGAATTAAAAGTGCTACTCCAGTGAACATACAAATGATAAAAAAGTGAAACAGCCTTATTGCTGATATGGAGAAAGTTTTAGTGGTCTAGATAGAAGATCAAAGGAGCCACAACACTCCCCTAAGCTAAGGCCTAATCCAGAGCAAGGTCCTAACTCTCTTCAATTCCATGAAGGGTGAGAGAGGTGAGGAAGCTGCAGAAGAGAAGTCTGAAGCTACCAGAGGTTGGTTCATGAGGTTCAAGGAAAGAAGCCATCTCCATAACACAAAAGTGCAGGTGAAGCAGCCAGTGCTGATGTAGAAGCTGCAGCGAGTTCTCCAGAAGATCTGGCTAAGATAATTAATGATGGCATCTACACTGAACAACAGATTTTCAATGCAGACGGAACAGCATTTTATTGGAAAAATATGCCATCTAGGACGTTTCTAGCTAGAAAGGAGAAGTCAATGCCTGGCTTCAAACTTCAAAGGACAGACTGACTCTCTTGTTAGGGGCTAATGCAGCTGGTGACTTTAAGTTGAAGCCAATGCTCATTTACCATTCTGAAAATCCTAGGACCCTAAAGAATTATGCTAAATCTACTCTGTCTGTGCTCTATAAAAGGAACAACAAAGCCTGGATGACAGCACATCTGTTTACAACATGGTTCACAGACCATTTTAAGCCCACCGTTGAGATCTACTGCTCAGAAAGAGATTCCTTTTAAAATATTATTGCTCATTGACAATGCACCTGGTCACCAAGAGCTCTGATGGAGATGTATGAAGAGATTGATGTTGTTTTCATGCCTGCTACCACAACATCCATTCTTCAGCCCATGGATCAAGGAGTAATTTTGAATTTTAAATCTTATTATTTAAGAAATACTTTTCATAAGGCTATAGCTGCCATAGATAGTGATTCCTCTGATGGATATGGGCAAAGTAAATTGAAAACCTTCTCGAAAGGATTCACCATTCTAGATGCCATTAAGAACATTCATGATTCATGGAAAGAGGTCAAAATATCACCATTAACGGGAGTTTGGAAGAAGTTAATTCCAACTCTCATGGATGACTTTGAGGGGTTCAAGACTTCAGTGGAGGAAGTAACTACAGATGTGATGGAAATAGCAAGAGAACTAGAATCAGAAGTGGAGCCTGAAGATGTGACTGAATTGCTGCAATCTCATGATAAAACTTTAACAGATGAGGAGTTGCCCCTTCTGTATGAGCAAAGAAAGTCATTTCTTGAGATGGAAATTACTCATGGAGAAGATGCTGCAAATATTGTTGAAATGACAACAAAGGGTTTAGAATACTATGTAAACTTAGTTGATAAAGCAGTGGTAGGGTTTGAGAGGACTCACTCCAATCTTGAAAGAAGTTCTACTGTGGGTAAAATGCTATCAAACAGCATCGCATTCCACAGAGAAATTGTTGGTGAAAGGGAGAGTCAATCGATGAGACAAACTTCATTGTTGTCTTATTTGAAGAAATTGCACAGCCAGCCCAGCCTTGAGTACCACCACTCTGATCAGTCAGCAGCCATCAACATCGAGGCAACACCATCCACGAGCAAAAAGATTATGACTAGCTCTAGGCTCATACAATGGTTAGCATTTTTTAGCAATAAAGTATTTTTTAATTAAGGTATGTACATTTTTTTAGACATAATGCTATTGCACACTTAGTAGGCTACAGTATACTGTAAGCATCACTTTTATATGCACTGGGGAACCAAAAGATTCATGTGACTCGCTTTATTGTGATATTTGCTTAATTGTGGTGGTCTGGAACCAAACCCACACTATCTCAAAGGTATGTCTGTACCCAAGAACCGTGGGATAACTACAAAAAGTGTAAAATACACATAACAGGAATATCAGAAGGAGAAGAAACAAAGGAACAGAATAAAATATTTGAAGTAAAATAAATTAAGAACTTGAAACCACACATCCAGGAAGCTCAGCGAATGCCAAGCAGGATAAATGCAAAAAAAAAAAAAAAAGAAAAAAGTAGACCTAGGCATACCACATTCAAACTGCAGAATATCAAAGAGAAAGAAAAAAATCTTGAAAGTGGCTCGAGAAAAAAATAGCTTACTTATAGAGAAGATAAGAATAACATTCAACTTCTCCTCAGAAACCATGCAAGCAAGAAGAGAGTAGGCTAAAATATTTAAAGTATTGAAAGAAAAAAATCATCAACCTAGAATTCTGTATCCTATAAAATTATCTTTCAAAAGCAAAGAAGAAATACTTTCTCAGACAAACAAAAATTGAGAGAATTTGTTGTCGGTAGACATGCCTTATTAGAAATGTTAAAAGTTCTTCAGTGAGGAGGGGAATGACATAGGGCAGAAACTTGGATCTACATAAAGAAAATATAAACATTAGAGAAGGAATAAGTGAAGGTGAAATAAAAACTTTAATTTTTCATATTCTTACTTGATCTAACAGATAACAGTTTGTTCAAAACAATAATACCAATGATTTATTTGATGATCATAGCTCATATATAAGTGAGATGAATGACAGCAAGGATACAGGAGACAAGAGGGAGGAATTAGGAATACTCTGCTAGTCTAAGGATTTGCACAACCTGTGAAGTGTTATAGTATTATCTGAAAGTAGACTTGGAATAGCTGTAAAGATATATTGCCAATTCTAGGGTAACCATTTTAAAAGAACTATATCTGATATGCCAAGAAAGGAGAGAAAATGGAATGATATAAAATGCTCAGTTGAAACAACAAAAGACAGAAAAAGAATGAAAGACAAAAATATGAACAAAGAGCAAGGGCAATGAATAGAAAACACTAACAAATGTGGTAGATAATAACCCCACCATACAAACAATCACTTTAAATGATAACGGTCTAAATACAACAATTAAAAGACAGAGATTATCAGGGTTAATCAAAAAACAAGATCCGACTATACGTGGTCTACAAGAAAGCCACCTTAAATATAAAGACACATATAGATTAAAAGTAAAGGGGTGGAGAAAGATATACTATGCTAAAACTAATCTAAAGAAAGCTGTAATAGTTGCATTAACTTCAGACAGAGCAGACTCCAGAGCAAGGAAAAACATACAGCAATGTGAATATCATCAACAACACTGTATTGTATACTTGAAATTTTCTAAGAGGATAAATCTTGTGTTCTTACCACAAACAAAAAAAAATGATGACTATGTGAGGTGATGGATATGCTAATTAACTTGATTGTGGTGATTATTTAACAATGTATATCAAAACAACATCATAGGGGCTGGCCTCATAGGCAAGTGGTTAAGTTCACAGGCTCCACTTCGGTGGCCCAGTGTTTCATCGGTTCCGATCCTGGGCATGGACATGGCACGACTCATCAGGCCATATTGAGGTGGCATCCCACATGCCACAACTAGAAGGACGTACAACTAAAATATGCAACTATGTACTGGGGTGATTTGGGGAGGAAAAGCAAAAAAAAAAAAAGATTGACAACAGCTGTTAGCTCAGGTGCCGATCTTTAAAAAAAACAAAAATCATATACCTTTAAAAAACACCTTAGTAAGATCTGATTAAAATAAAGAAGGTCATTTTGCAATATATGCATATATCAAATCATGTCATACACATAAAACAATGTTATATGTCAATTATAACCCAATTTTAAAAAAAGCTAAGGAGTGACAACAGCAGCACAGTGGAATGAATCATTCCCTTTGTCTCTCCCTCTAAGTTACAATCAGTCAGACATCCAGTGACCAACAAAGGACTCCCTGCACAGCACACCAGAACGCCTGAGTGATCCATGTGTCTATACAGCTGAAGGTGGGTGGACTGGATCTCCAGGAGGCAGTGGAACTAAGAGAGCAGCCCCTTCCCTCTCCCCCAGTGGCAGCAATCCAAAATGCAGATCCAAAAGGCATGCCAAAGACTACAGGCTGCAAGGGCAAACACAGTACTCATGGCTTGGCCCCTGCCTACCCAAGTGGTGGTGGGTGGTGCACAAGTCCTGAGGTTCTAGGACACAGCAGAGCCAGCGACCAGGCCTTCTCCCCTTCCCCTGGCACTGGTGCTGTCTTTCCAGCAGTGGGAACTACATCCAAGGCACGAATTTCTCCAGCAGGGCTGGGGTCCCCTGACCCTAGGTCTCAGAGTAGATCATCAGCATGTGGGCCAATGCCAACAATCAGAGGCTGTGACCCCTGCCCCTCCCATCCCTGGTGGGTGTCACACACACCCTGAGGCTTCAGGACACAGAGCGGTGCCAGTGACCCAGCCCCCTGGCCTCTCCAGCAGTGGGGACAGCAACCAAGATGCAGATTTGACCAGCAGGAGCAGGGTGCCCTGACCTGAGGTCTCAAAAAGCACAGCAGTGTGCACCAGTGACCAGAGACTGCAGGCTCCGTGACAACACTTGCTGCTTAGCCCCTCCCCCTCCCCCATCAGTGGCAGGTGGCACCTGCAACCTGAGGCCTCAGGAAACACAACAGAACCTGAGCCCCAGCCCCCCAGTGGTGGCACCCCCAACACTGGCTCTACCAGCTGTGGAGGCTGCATACAAGAATCCGGGCCCCTGACAGCAACAGCAACACCTGTGAACCCTGTACCCCTGGCAGTGGTGCTGCCAGCATCCCCAGATAACCTAGGAGCAGCAGCACCCAAGCCCATGGTGAGCCCACAGAAAGTAAGCAGGGAAACATGAGACCCAGGCAACCCTGGAAGCAGCAGAAATGCTCACAGCATGGTGACTCCAGCCGCAACGCCTGAGATTGCAGTGACATCAAAATCTGCAAAGCATCAACAACCTCAGAGGCACAAGCAGCACAAGGAGGGCACTGACAATGCCTCTAGCAGAGGCAGTGGAGGTGGAAAATGCAGGCTCTCAAATGTAAACAGAAGCAGCGCAGAACCAAAGTAACCAAAGACTTACCCAAGTAAGAAAGGTGTTTACTACCATAAATGCACTGACAGAGGATCAATTCATCAAACACTATGAAGAACTACAGTAACACAGCAGAAGAGAAGGAGAATGACAGCTCTCCAGAAACCAAATTTGAAGTCACAGAAGAATACAATCTGACTGACAGAAAATTCAAAATAGCAGTCATAAAGAAACTCAACGAGTTACAGGAAAAACTCAGAAAGACAGTTGAATGAGCTCAGGAATAAAATTAACAGAAGGAATACTTCACCAAAGATACTGAAGTTCTAAAAAAAACAAACAGAAATTCTGGACATGAATAACACAATTAATGAGATAAAAAATAATGTAGAAAGCATTAAAAATAGAGCAGATCTTATGGAGGAGAGAATTAGTGAGCTCAAAGATAGAAATCTAGAAATGATTCAGGTGGAGGAGTAGAGAGAACTAAGATTTTTGAAAAATGAAGAAATTCTTCAAGAAATATCCAACTCAATTAAGAAAAGTCACATAAGGATTATAGGTATCCCAGAAGGAGAGGAGAGGGAGAAAGGAGCATAGAGCTTATTCAAAGAAATAATAGCTAAGAAATTCCCAAACCTGAGGAGGGAACTGGACACGCAAGTATATGAAACTAAAAGAACTCCTAATTACCTCAGTGCAAAAGACCTCTCCAAGGCGTATAAAATTAAAACTGTCAAAAGCCAATGACAAATAAAAAATATTAAGGGCAGCAAGAGAGAAGAAGAATCAGAGCAGAGTCACAAATCATACAAAGGAACCCCTAAAAAGCTTTCAGAGGATTTCTCAGTAGAAACCTTATAGGCTAAGAGAGAGTGGAATGATATATTCAAAATATTGAAAGACACAAACTTTCAGCCAAGAATACTCTGTCCAGTGAAATTATTCTTCAGATATCATGGGGAAATAAAAGCTTTCCCAGGGGCTGGCCCCATGGCCAAGTGGTTGGGTTCATGCACTCTGCTTTGGCGGCCCAGGGTTTTGCCCGTTCAAGTCCTGGGCATGGACATGACACCACTCATCAGGCCATGCTGAGGCAGTGTCCCACATGCCACAACTAAAATATATAACTAAGTACTAGGATGATTTGGGGAGAAAAAGAGAAAAAAAGCTTTCCCAGACAAACAAAAGCTGAGGGAGTTCATCACCACTAGATGTGCCTTATAAGATATTATGAAGGGAGCCCTCCAACCTGAAACAAAAAGGCAAAGGTTTACAAATCTTTGAGTGAGGAGATAAACAGACATACAAAATCAGAAAATTGCAGCTCTATATCAGAACAGGTTAAGAAACACTTAATTATAACATAAAGTATAAAGGGAAAGAAAGCATCAAAAATAACTATAACCACTTCAATTAGGTCTCACATTCACAATACAAAAATTATAATTTGTGACAACAAAAACATAGAAAGGGAAGAGGAAAGGGATGGAACCTGCATAGGCTAATGGAGATAAGAGGCTATCATAAAATGGACTGTCTCATCCATGAGATCTTTTTGACAAATCTCATGGTAATGACAAAACAAAAAATCAGAGCAGAGTCACAAATCATAAATAAAGAGAAAACTGAGAAAATCATCACAGAAAACCACCAAAGTGAAATGGCAGACAGAAATACAAGGGAAAAGAAACAATGGAAATATAGAACAACTGGAAAACAAGAGATAAAATGGCAGTATTAAGCCCTCATATATCAATAATCACTCTAAATGTAAATGGATTGAATTCTCCAATCAGAAGATACAGGGCGGCTGGATGGGTTAAAAAACTAGACCCAACAATATGCTGCCTCTGGGAAACACATCTCAGCTCTAAAGATAAACACAGGCTCAGAGTGAAGGTATGGAAGATGATACTCCAAGTAAATGGCAAGCAGAAGAAAGTGAGTGTAGCCATACTTACATCAGACAAAGCAGACTTCAAGATAAAAAAGATAAAGAGAGAAAAGATGGCCATTATATAATGATAAAAGGGACCTTCCACCAAGAAGATATAACACATTAATACATATGCACCTAACACAGGAACACCAAAGTATATAAAGCAACTATTAACAAACCTAAAGGGAGAAACTGACAGCAACACAATAATAGTAGGGGACCTTAACACCCTACTTTCACCAATGGATAGATCATCCAGACAGAAAGTCAACAAGGAAACAGTGGCTTTATATGAAACACTAGACCAAATGGACTTAACAGATATATAGAGAACATTCCATCAAAGAACATCAGAATACACATTCTTCTCAAGGGCACATGGAACATTCTCAAAGATAGACCACATGTTTGGAAACAAGGCAAGCCTCAATAAGTTTAAGAAGATTGAAATCATATCCACCATCTTTTCTGACCACAGTGCTGTGAAACTAGAAATCATCTACAAGGAAAACACTAGGAAAGTCACAAATATGTGGAGACTAAGCAATATGTTACTGAACCACTGTTGGATCAATGAAGAAATCAAAGGAGAAATAAAAAAATACCTAGAGACAAATAAAAATGAAAATACAACATACCAAAACTTATAGAATACAGCAAAAGCAGTGTTAAGAAGGAAATTTATAGCAACACAGGTCTACCTCAAGAAACAAGAAAATTTCAAATAAACAAGCTTACCCTAAAGTTAAAAGAACTAGAAACAGAAGAACAAACAAAGCTCAAAGTCAGTAGAAAGAAGGAAAAAATAAAAATTAGAGGAGAAACAGAGACTTAAAAAACTATAGAAAGGATCAATGAAACTAAGAGCTGGTTCCTTGAGAAGATAAACAAAATTGACAAACCTTTAACCAGGCTCACTAAGAAAAAAAGAGAGAAGACTCAAATAAACAAAATCAGAAATGAAAAGGAGAAATTACAATGGATACCACAGAAATACAAAGGATTATAAGAGAATATTATGAAAAGCTATACACCAATAAACTGGATAACCTAGAAGAAATGAATAAATCCTTAGAATCATACGACTTCCCAAAACTGAATCAAGAATAAATAGAGAATCTGAATAGACAAATCAGAAGCAAAGAAGTTGAAACAGTAATAAAAAACCACCCAAAAACCAAATTCCAGGATCAGATGGCTTCTCTGGTGAATCCTACCAAACACTCAAAGAAGATTTCATTCTTATCCTTCTCGAACTATTCCAAAAAATTGAAGAGGACAGGACACTTCCTAACTCATTTTACAAGGCCAACATTACCATGATACCAAAACCAGACAAAGACAACACAAACAAGGAAAATTACAGGCCAACATAGCTGATGAACACAGATGCAAAAGTCCTCAACAAAACATTAGCAAGTCAAATACAACAATACAGTGAAAGGATCAAACACCATACAGTAAAAGAATCAAATCACGTGGGATTTACTCCAGGGATGCAGGGATGGTTCAACATCTGCAAATCAATCAACATGATACACCACATTAACAAAATGAAGAATAAAAATCACACGATCATCTCAATAGATGCAGAGAAAGCATTTGACAAGATCCAACATCCAACATCCATTTATGATAAAAACTGTAAACAAAATGGGTATAGAAGGAAAGTACCTCAACATAATAAAGGCCATACATGACAAACCCACACCCAACACCATACTTAATGGTGAAAAGCTGAAAGCCATTCCTCCAAGACCAGGAACAAGACAAGGATGCCCACTCTCACCAATCCTATTCAAGACAGTACTGGAAGTTTTAGCCAGAGCAATTAGGCAAGAAAAAGAAATAAAAGAGACCCAAATTGGAAAGGAAGAAGTGAAACTCCCACTATTTGCAGATGACATGATTCCATATGTATAAAACCCTTAAAAAATCCACCAAAAAACTATTAGAAATAATCAACAACTACAGTAAAGTTGCACAATACAAAATCAACATACAAAAATCAGTTGCATTTCTATATATTAATAACAAACTAGCAGAAAGAGCAGTCAGAAATACAATCCGATCTATAACCTCAACAAGAAGAATAAAATACCTAAGAATAAATGTAACCAAGGAGGTGAAAGACCTATACACTGAAAACTATAAGACATTATTGAAAGAAATGAAAGAAGACATAAAGAAATGGAAAGATATTTCATGCTCACGGATTGGAAGAAGAAACATAGTTAAAATGTCCATATTACCTAAAGCAATCTACAGATTCAATGCAATCCCAATCAGAATCCCAATGACATTCTTCACAAAAATAAAACAAAGAATCCTAAAATTTATATGGAACAACAAAAGGCCCCAAATAGCCAAAACAATCCTGAGAAAAAAGAACAAAGCTGGAGGTATCACAGTCTCTGAATTCAAATAATACTACAAAGCTATAGTAATCAAAACAGCATGGTACTGGCACAAAAACAGACACACAGACCAATGGAACAGAATTGAGAACCCAGAAATAAAACCACACATTTATAGACAGCTAATCTTTGACAAAAAAGCCAAGAACATACAATGGAGAAACGAAAGTCTCTTCAATAAATGGTGTTAGGAAAACTGTACAGCCATGTGCAAAAGAATAAAAGTAAACCATTATCTTACACCATACACAAAAATTAACTCAAAATGGATTAAAAACTTGAATGTAAGATCTGAAACCATAAAACTCATAGAAGAAAATATAGGCAGTACGCTCTTTGACATGGGTCTTGCCAGTATCTTTTCAAATACCATGTCTACTCAAGCAAGGGAAACGAAAGGAAAAATAAACAAATGGGACTACATCAGATTAAAACACGTCTGCAAAGCAAAGGAAACCATCAGCAAAACAAAAAGACAAACTATCAACTGGGAGAAAACATTTGCAAATCACACATGTGGTATATGGTATACAATGGAATATTACTCAGCCATAAAAAAATCATGCCATTTGTGACAACATGGATGGACCTTGAGGGTATTATACTAAGCAAAATAAGTCAGACAGAGAAAGGCAAATATCATATGATTACACTTATATGTGGATGATAAACAATCAAAGACATAGATAAAGAGAACAGATTAGTAGTTACCAGAGGAAAACGGGGTGGGGGAGGGCAAAAGGGGTAAAGGGACCTACGTGTATGGTGATGGATAAAAACTAGACTATTGGTGAAGTGGGGGAGGGAGGGAGAAAGGAAGGAAGGAAGGAAAGAGACTCAAAAAGAAAAAGTTAAACCAGTTTCATTTTCAGATCCAGCCAGGGACTCTAACAGCGAGAGGGAAACTTTTCCCTACAATGACTTCTTTCACTTAGCACAATGTTTTCAAGGTATGGGAACTCTTTACAACTTCTCTGTAAATCTAAAATTATTTCAAAATGAAAAAGTTTATTAAAAAATAAAATAAGGAAAGTCAGCCATGACCTTATTTTACCTCCTTCCAAAAACAAGACGGGTATTATATAATGATAAAGTGGTCAATTCTCCAAGAAGTCACAACATTCCTTAATGTGTATGTGCCTAACAAGAGAGCATCAAAATACGTGAGGCTGAAACTGCAAGGAAAAACAGATGAATCCATTATTATATTTGGAGACTTCAACACCCCTCTATCAGAAATGGACAGATCCAGCAGGCAGAGAATCAGTAAAAAAACATAGTTGAACTCAACAGCACCATTAATCAGCTGGCTATAACTTACATCTATAGACTATTTCATCCAAAAACAGCAGAATACACATTCTTCTCAAGCTCACCTGGAACGTTCACTAAGATAGACCAGATTCTGGGCCATAAAAAACATCTCAACAAATGTGAAAGAACAGAAAACATACACTGTCTGCTCTCAAATGATGAAGGAATCAGTAACAGCAAGAGAGCTGGAAAATTCCAAAAGAACGAGATTAAACAACAAATTTCTAAATAACGTATGGGTCAAAGACAAAAATCTCAAAAAAATTTTTTTAATTTTGAACTAAATGAAAATATAACTTATCAAGATTTGTGGGATGTAGTGAAAGCAGTGCTCAGAAGGAAGTGTATAGCATTGAATGCACATGTTAGAAAAGAAGAAAGATATAAAACCAATAATCTAGGGCCAGCCCCATGACCCAGTGGTTAAGCTTGGCACATTCTGCTTCGGCGACCTGGGTTCAGTTCCCAGGTGCAGGCCTACACCACTCATTGATAGCCACGCTGTGGTAGTGACCCAAACACGAAGTAGAGGAAGACTGGCACAGATGTTAGCTCAGGGAGAATCTTCCTCAGCAAAAAAAAGAAAAAAATCAATAATCTAATCTTCCACTTCAGAAAACTAGAAAAAGAGATCACATTAAATCCAAAGTAAGTAGAAGAAAAGAAACAATAAAAATTCAAGCAGAGCTCAATGCAACTGAAAACAGGAAATCAAAAGACAAAATCAACAAATCCAAAAATTGGCTCTTTGAAAAGATCAGCAAAATTGATAAGCCTCTAACCAGGCTAAGGAAAAAGGAGAGGAGATACAAATTACTAATATCAGAAATGAAAGAAGAGACATCACATGAATTCCACTAGGAGGGGAATTCATGGAAACAAAGAGGATAATAAAAGAATATTATAAACAACTCTATGCCCACAAATTTGCTAACCTAAATGAAATGGACCAATTTCTTGAAAGACACAATCTACCAAAGCTCACACAAGAAGAAATAAACAATCTTAATAGGCCTGCATCTATTAAAGAAATCTAATCTATAATTAATAACCTACCCAAAAAGAAAACACCAGGTCCATATGGGTTCACTGGTGAGTTCTACCAAACATTTAAGAAAGAAATTATACCAATTCTCTACAGTCTCTTCTAGAAGATAGAAGCCAAGGGAACACTTCCTAACTCATTCTATGAGGCCAGCATTACCATAATACCAAAACCAGACAAAGAGATGACAAGAAAAGAAAAATGCAGACTAATATCTCTTGTGAATATAAATGCAAAAATCCTCAACAAAAAAAAATTAGCAGATAGAATCCAACAATGTAGAAAAAGATTACACATCATGACCATGTAGGATTTATATCAAGTATGCAAGACTGGTTTGGCATTTGAAGATTAATTAATGTAATCCATCACATCAATAGGCTAAAGAAGAAAAATCACAGGATCATATCAACAGAAGGAGAAAAGGCATTTGACAAAATCCAACCCCCATTCACGATTTTTAAAAAGCACATGGCGAATTAGGAATAGAAGGGAACTTTTTCAACTTAATAAAGAATACCTACAAAACCTACAGCTAACATCATACATGTGGGTAAGAAATAGAAGCTTTCCTTGCTAAGGCCAAGAACAAGGCAAGGCTGTCTCCTCTCACCACTCCAACTCAGCATTATATGGGAAGTCCTAGCTGATGCAATATGACAAGAAAAGGAAATAAGAGGTATATGGACTGGGAAAGAAGAAATACAACTGCCTATGTTCTCAGATGACATGACTGTCTATGCAGAAAATTCCAAAGAATCAACAAAAACACTCCTGGAACTAATAAGCGATTACAGCAAGTTAATTTTTAAAAAGTCAATCACTTTCCTATATATCGCAATGAACAACTGGAATTTTAAATTCAAATTTTAACTTGAAATTAAAACACACTGCCATTTTCATTAGCACCCAAAAAATGAGATACCTAGGTACAAATTTTATAAAATATGTACAAGATTTATGTGAGGAAAATTATAAATTTCTGATGAAATAAATCAAAGAAGAACTAAATAATGGAAAAATATTCCATGTTCATAGAAAGTAAAATTCAATATTATCAAGATATCTGTTCTTCCCAATTTTATCTCTAGACTCAACACAGTCTCAAGCAAAATCCCAGCAAGGTTTTTGTGAAAACAGACAAAATGATTCTAAAGTTTATACGAAGGGGCAAAAGACCCAGAACAGCCAATACAATATTGACGGAGAACAGAGTCAGAGGACTGACACTACCCTATGTAAGACTTACTATAAAGATACAGTAATCAAGACAATGTGGCACTGGCAAAAAGAATAGATAAATAGAGTAATAGAAGAGAAGAAAGATCCCAAAATAGACCCACATAGATAGAGTCAACTGATCTTTGCCAAAGGACAAAAGGTGTATAAAAGAGAAAACACAGTCTTTCCACAAATGGTGCTGTAACAACTAGACATACACATGCAAAAAGAATCTAGACACAGACCTCACACCCTTCACAAAAATTGGCTCAAAATGGATCACAGACCTAAATGTAAAATGCAAAACTGTAAAACTCTTAAGAACATAATATAGGAGAAAATCTAGATGACCTTGGGTGTGGCTATGACTTTTTAGATACAACACTAAAGGTATAATCCATGAAAGAAATAATTGATAAGTTAGACAATTAAAATTTAAAACTTCTGCTCTGTAAAAGACACTATTAAGAGAATGAGAAGACAAGTCACAGACTAGGAGAAAATATTTGCAAAAGACATATCTGATAAAGGATTGTTAGCCAAAATATACAGAGAACTCTTAAAATTCAACAATAAGAAAGTAAGTAACCTGATTTTAAAATGGGGAAAGGGCTGAGCAGACACCTCACCAAAGACGATACACAGGTGGCAAATAAGAATACAAAAAGGTGCGCCATATCATATGTCACACGGGAAATGAAAATTAAAACAGCAATAAGGTATCACCACATATCTATTAGAACGATGAAAATCTAAAACACTAACACCAAATGCTAACAAAGGAGCAACAGGAACCGGTCCTTCACTGATGGTGAGGATGCAGAGAGGCACAGCTACTTTGGAAGACAGCTTGGCAGGTTTTAACAAAGCTAAACCTGCTAAATATCTTACCATGTTATCCAGCAATTACATTCCTTGGTATTTACCCAAAGGAGTTGAAAACTTATGTCCACACCAAAACCTCCACTCAGATGTTTATAGCAGCTTTATTCATAATTGCTGAAACTTGGAAGCAACTAAGATGTCTTTCAGGAGGTGAATGGATAAATAAACTGTGGTGCATGCAGACAATGGAGTATTATTCAGCACTAAAGAATAAATGAGTTATCAAGCGATGAAAAGATCTTAAATGCCTATTACTAAGTAAAAGAAGCCAATCTGAAAAGGCTGAAAATTGTATGATTCCAACTATATGACATTTCAGAAAAGGTAAAATTATGGAGACAGTAAAAAGATCAGTGACTGTCAGGGGTTAAGGGGGAGGGAAAGATGAATAGGCAAAGCACAGGGCTGTTAGGGCAATGAAACTATTCTGTATGATAACATAATGATGGATACATGTCATTATGCATTTGTCAAAATCTATAGAACTGTAAAACACCTAGCGAACCGTAATGCACACTATGGACTTTGGGTGATGGCGATATGTCAATGCAGGTTCATCAGTTGAACAACTTGAACACTCTGGTGCAGGATGCTGATAGTTGGGGATACCATACATGTGTGGGGGTAGGGGCTTTATACAAACTCTCCTACTTTCCACTCAATTTTTCTGTAAACCTAAAACTGCTCTAAAAAATAAAATCTATAATTTAAAAATACATTCTCTCATTTCTTCTCTTAACTTCCTTAAAAGACATAAGACTGTACAATACAATAATTAAAATACTATATTATTAGATTCATAACATATATAAATATAATATAGGTGAAATTATAGAACAGAGAAGAGGAAATGGAGTTATATTAGAGCAAAGATTCTATATATTATTGGAACTAAGTTAGTATTAATCTTAAGTAGATTATGATAAATTAAGATGCATATTGTGATCCCCAGATCCCAACCACAAAAAACATAGCTCAAAATAATATGGTTTAAAAAATCAAGAGAGAAATTTAAAATGATACACAAAAAAGTATTTATTTAACTCAATAAATGAAGGAGCAACAGAGGAACAAAAAAGAGGGTAATTCAAAAACAAATATCAAAATGGCAAGTGTAAATTCAACCCTATGACTAATTACCATAAATATGAACGGTCTAAACATCCTAACCAAAAGGTAGAAGTTTTTAGACTGGATTAAGAAAGCAACCAACTATTTGTTGTCCATAAGAGACACTCTTAAGATTCAAAGAAACAAATGAGTCAAAGTGGTAAGAGATATATCATGCAAATAGTAACCATAAGAAAGCAGGAGTGGCTATATTAATGTTGGAGAAAAGTAGACTTCAAGACAAGAAGTATTATTATGAGAAAAGAGACATATTTCATAATGATAAAAAGATCAAAAAACTGGGACTACATAACAATTATAAATGTACATTCACCTAACAATAGAGTACTAAAATAAACGAGACAAAACCCAACAGAATTAAAATGACAAATAGACAATTCAACAATTACAACTGGAGGTCTTAATACTCCTCTCTCAATAACTGACAGAACAATTAGACAGAAAAATTATCAAAAACAGAGAACGCTTGAACACCACTATCAATCAACTCCATCTGACATATATGGAACTCCACCCAATGACTGCAGAATACACATTGTTTTAAAGTACCCATGGGGCCGGTCCTGTGGCCAAGTGGTTAAGTTCACGCACTCTACTCTGGTGGCCCAGGGTCTCACTGGTTGGGATCCTGGGCGCAGACATGGCACCATTTGTCAGGCCGCGCTGAGGCGGTGTCCCACATGCCACAACTAGAAGGACCCACGACTAAAATATACAACTATCTACTGGGGGTTTTGGGGAGAAAAAGCAGACAGAAAAAAAAGAAGATTGACAACAGCTGTTAGCTCAGGTACCAATCTTAAAATAAATAAATAAATAAAGTACATATGGAACATTCTCCAGGATAGACCAAATGCTAGGCCATAACACAAGTCTCGGTATGATGTAAAAAGATTCAAATCATACAAAGTATGTTCTCTAAATGCAAGAGAATTAAACTATAAGTCAACAACAAAAAGAACTCTGAAAATTTTCCAAATATTTATAAATTAAGCAACACATTTCTCAATAACACATGGGTCAAAGAAGAACCCACAAGGAAATTGGAAAATATTTTGAATTGAGTAAAAACAAAATTAAAAGGATTATAGAAAAATATCATAAACATCTTTATGCCAACAAAAGATGACAGATGAAATGGACAAATCCCTAGAAAAATACAATTTACCAAAACTGACGTCAGAAGAAATAGAATGTCTGAATAGACCTATAATAAGCTTTTAAAAATTGAATTAACAATTTAAAATTTTCCCATAAAGAAGAGTCCAGGCCCAGATAGCTTCACTAGTGGATTCTGTCAAATACTTAAAGAAGAAATAATACCAATTCTTCACAAACTTTCATAAAATAGAGGAGGATAAAACATGTCCCAACTCATTGCATGAAGCCAGTATAATCCTAATATCAAAGCCAGGTGAAGACATCATAAGAAAAGAAAATTACAGGCCAATATCTCTCCTGAACACAGATGCAAAAATCCTTAACAAAATATTAGAAAACCAAATAAAACAACAAAGAGGAATGATTTCCACACCATGAGCAAGGGGTATTTATCCAAGGAATAAAGGTTGCTTTAACATCCAAAACCAAATTAATGTAATACAGCATATTAATAAAATAAAGAATAACCATGTAATATACTCAATAGATACAGAAGAAAGCATTTGACAAAATCCAACACTCATTCATGACATAAACTCTCAATAACCTAAGACTAGATGGCAACTCTATCAACCTGAGAAAGGGCATCTAAAATAACCATGGCTATCATCATATTTAATGGTGAAAGGGGGACTGGTGCTTCCCCCTTGAGATCAGAAACAAGGCTGGGGATATAATGTACAACGTGAAAAAAAAAGAAACAAACAAAGATTTCACTATTGCTACTCCTATTCAATATTTTACTGGAAGTTCTAGCCAGTGCAAGAAGGAAAGAAAAAGAAATTAAAGACATCCAGATTGGAAGGTGAAAAGTAAAACTATCTTTATTCTCAGATAATAGGATCTTAATGTAGAAAATCCCAAAGAATCCACCAAAAAAGTTCCAGAACTAATAACAAGTTTAGCAGGGTTGCAGGACACAAGATCAATATAGAAAAATCAACTGTATTTTTATACACTACCAATAAACAATCTCAAAATCAATTAAGAAAACAATTCCATTCACAATACCATCAAAAAGAATAAAATACTTAGGAGTAAATTTAACAAAATAAGTGTAAGGCTTATACACTGACAACAACAAAACATTGATGAGAGAAATTAAAGAAGATATAAATAAATGGAGAGACGTTTATGATGCACGATTGAAATCATGTTCATGATTGAAAGAATCAATATTGTCAAGATAGCAATTCTACCCAAACTGATCTATACAGTATGTCAGCATAATCCCTATGAAAACCCAGCAGGCATTTATTATAAACTGACAAACTGATCCTAAAATTCATATGGAAATGCAAAGGATGTGGAATTGCCATAACTATTTTTTGTTTTGTTTTGTTTTATTTTTTGGAGGAAGATTAGCCCTCAGCTAACTACTGCCAGTCCTCCTCTTTTTGCTGAGGAAGCCTGGCTCTGAGCTAACATCCGTGCCCATCTTCCTCTAGTTTATACGTGGGACGCCTACCACAGCATAGCTGCCAAGCAGTGCCATGTCCGCACCCGGGATCCGAACCAGCGAACCCCGGGCCGCCGAGAAGCGGAACGTGCGAACTTAACCGCTGCGCCACTGGGCCGGCCCCTGCCATAACTATTTTTAAAAAGAACAGAGTTGAAGGACTACATTACTCAATTTCAAATCTTATTCAAAAGATACAGTAATCAAGACAGTGTCGTACTGGCACAAGAATAGTCATACAACAGATTGACAGAACTGAATTTTGAGTCCAGAACAAATCTTTACATTTATGGTCATTTGTTTTTGACAAAAGTAGCAAGACCATTCAATGTAAAAAGGACAGTCTTTTTAACAATTGAATATGCAGATTCAAAAAATAAACTTAAACTGTTACTTTACACCACATGCAAAAATTAACGCAAAATGGGTCACAGATCTAGATGTAAAAGCTAAAACTAATAATTTCTCAAAAAAATAGGAGAAAATCTTCATGAACTTGGTTGGACAGAGTTCTTAGATACAACACCAAAAGCACAATCCACTTTTAAAAATTGATATTTTTAACTTCATCAAAATTTAAAAGATATGCACTTCAAAAGTCATCAATAAGAATTTTTTTTAGGGACCAGCCCGGTGGCATAGTGGTTAAGTTCACAAGCTCTGCTTCAGCAGCCTGGGGTTTGCAGGTTCAGATCCTGGGCACAGACCTACACACCTGCTTGTCAAGCCATGCTGTGGCAGCACCCCACATACAAAATAAAGGAAGCCTGGCACAGACCAAAATAAAAGAATTTTTTAGATACACCCAAAACTAATGCAATGTTATATGTTGATTATATCTCAGTAAAACAAAGGCAGGGGGGAAATAATCCATAGACTTGGAGAAAATATCTGTTAAAGGACTTGTATCCAGAATATATAAAGAACTCTTACTGCTCAATTATAAGGCAAACAACCCAATTTGAAAATGGACAAAAGATTTGAATAGATATTTAACCATAGAAGACGTACACTAAGCTAATAAGCTCATGAGAAGATGTTCAATATCATTAGCCATTAGAGAAATACAAGTTAAAACCACAATGACATACTACAACACACCCACTAGAATGGCTATAATCAAAAGAGACAGACGATACCAAGTGTTGGTGAGAATGTGGAGAGACTAGAACCCTCATGTATTGCTGGTGGGAGTGTAGAATGGCACAGCCACTTTGGAAAATCATTTGGCAGGATTTTTTTAAGTGAAACACAAAGTTGCCATTTGACCCAACAATTGCACTCCTTGGAATCTATCCAAGAGAATGAAAACATATGTCCACACAAAGTCCTGTATATGAATGCTCATAGCAGCATTACTCACAGTAGCCAAAAATTGGAAAGAATCCAAATGTCCAAGAACTGGTGAATGGATAAACAAAATGCGGTATATCCATACAATAGATGCTGCTCAGCAAGTAAGATGAATGAGATACTGATACAGCATGGATAATAACTTCTACAACAGGAATAAACCCCAAAGCAGCACACCAACCGAAAGAAGCCAGACAGGAAAGACACAAATTCTATGATTCATTTATATGAAATATCTAGTAAAAAGGCAAATTTATAGAGACAGATAGAGGCAATCAGCAATTGTCTAGGGGTTTGAGCAAGGATTAAACAAAAACAAGCATGAAGGAACTTTTTGAAGTGATAAAAATGTTCTAAAACTGGATTGTGGTGGTGGTTGCCCAACTCCATAAATGTACTAGTAATCATTAAATTGAAAAAATAAACAGCATCTGTAAGGGACAAATGGTTATGATGTGCCTCCAGAGAAAGACACAAGATCACTTATTAGTATTGAAACCAAAATGCATATTAATCTTATCATGAGGAAACATCAAAGAATCTCAAATTAAGGAACTAAGAAATAACGACCTATAACTCTCAAAAATATACTGGCTTGAAAAATAACGAAAGGCTAAGGAACTGTTCCAAATAAAAGGTGACTAAAGAGATATGACACTTGAAAGCAATCCATGATCCTAACCTGCATCTTACAGGCAAAAAAAAAAAAAAAAAGGTATATGTATAGAAAGAGAGAGAGAAAGAGATTATAAATGACATTATTGGTACAATTGACAAAATTGGAAAATGGACTGTGGACTAGGTATGGCATCAATGTTAAATTTTTCTGAATTTGAGAACACTGCTAAAGATGTGTAAGAGAATATTCTTGTTAAGAAATATACACTGAAATTTTATGAGGTAAAGAGGACTAATATATACAACTTACTCTCAAATGATTCAAGAAAAAATATATATTCCTTGAATATATATTACTCTCAGAAAATGGTCTTTCTGAGAGACAGAGACAGAATGATAAAGCAAATGTGGCAAAATGTTAACAGTTGATAAAGGAGAAACAGGAGTTCTTTGTATTGTTTTTGCAATATTTCTGTAAATTTGGAAATATTTCAAAATAAGGCATTAAAAGATCAATAAAACAGAAAGAGATTGATACTTCTTTATCATGACATTTATTTCTGAGCAATAGCTAGTATCATGCTTAATGGGCAAACACTAGCAGCATTCCCACCGAAGCCTAGAACAAGGAAAAGATGCCACTTTCCCACTAGTATTTAACAGCGTACTGGAGGTGCTGGCCAACAAAATTAGAGGGGAGAAATAAATTAGAAGAAATGTATAAAACTTCAAAAGGAGGAAAAATGATACCATTTGCAGACCATATGATTGTAAACCTAGAAAATAACTGAAAAAAAAAAAGAGAGGCCAGCCCCACTCAGCTGCAATCCTGAGACAGCTGACAACAGCCTTGCAGACCAGAGGCCTACAACAATTGTAAGCCCCTGAGACTAGCAACCAGCCATGCTGGGGGCCTACTCACTTAACAGAAAAATTGCAATAGGAATGCGCTATTAGACCTTGCAGCCAACTGTACTGGGGCTCCCCATGCCCAATAGTCACTGAAGGAACCACAGCAGCCACACACAGCTAAGCATTACAACCAGCCAGCCAGGGGCACAGCCTAGCCTTCCCAGGCACCTGCAGCAACAGCAACCCTGCTACAACAGAAAGACAAACACGGCCCACACAGGGGACACTCCTGGAACATTTGGAACTGGTAACAAGAGGGAAGCACACTGCTGGGCCTCATAAGCCATCTCTTACATAAGCCCACCTCTCCAAGATTGGGAGATGTAGCTGACCTACCTAGTACATAGATATAAGCACAGAGAAGGAGGCAAAATGAGGAGACAAAGGAATACATTCCAAGTAAAGGAACAGGACAAAACCTCAGAAAAAGAACTAACTGAAACAGAGATAAACAATCTACCTAACAGAGAGTACAAACGAATAGTCATAAGGAAGCTCAGTGATCTTGGGAGAAGAATGGATGAACTCAGTGAGAACTTCAACAAAGAATTGGAAAATAGAAAAAAGAACCAATCAGAAATGAAGAATACAACACTGGAAATGAAAAATTCACTAGAGGATCTCAATAGTAGAGCAGATGATACAGAAAAATGGATCAGCAAGCTGGATGAAAAATCAGAGGAAATCACCCAAGCTGAACAGATAAAAGAAAAAAAGAACTAAAAAGAACAAGGACTGGGGTCGGCCCGGTGGCGCAACAGTTAAGTTCGCACGTTTAACTTCTCGGTGGCCCAGGGTTCACTGGTTCAGATCCCGGGTGCAGACATGGTACCACTTGGCATGCCATGCTGCAGTAGGCGTCCCATGTATAAAGTAGAGGAAGATGGGCATGGATGTTAGCTCAGGGCCAGTCTTCCTCAGCAAAAAGAGGAGGATTGGCAGTAGTTAGCTCAGGG
This sequence comes from Equus asinus, assembly GCF_041296235.1. Lineage (NCBI taxonomy): Eukaryota > Metazoa > Chordata > Mammalia > Perissodactyla > Equidae > Equus > Equus asinus. The sequence goes on along the minus strand of NC_091810.1, from coordinate 85,280,555 downwards.
CTAATCTTCCTCAAAAAAAAAAAAAGAACGACGACTGTCTAAGGGACCTCTGGGACAACATCAAGTGCACTAACATCCATATTGTAGGTGTCCCAGAAGGAGAAGAGAGAGACAAAGGGACAGAGAATCTATTTTAACAAATAATAACTGAAAATTTTCTTAACCTAAGGAAAGAAACAGACATCCAGGTAAAGGAAGCACAGACAGCACCAAACAAGATAAACCCAAAGAGGCCCACACCAAGATACATTATAATTAAAATGTCAAGAATTAAAGATAAAGAGAGAATCCTAAAAGCTACAAGAGAAAGGGAACAAGTTACACACAAAGGAAACCCCATAAGGCTATCAGCTTTCTCCTCAGCAGAAACCTTATAGGCTAAAAGGGAGTGGTACGATATATTTAAAGTGCTGAAAGGAAAAAATCTACAGCCAAAAATACTCTACCTGGCAAGGTTATCATTCAGAATGGGAGACAGAAAGAATTTCCCAAACAAGCAAAAACTGAAGGAGTTTATCACCAAGAAACAAGTTTTACAAGAAATGCTAAAGGGATTTACTTAAGCGGAAAAGAGAAAAACACAAATAGACGTAAGAAAATTATCCCAAAAAAACCCCAATAAAATCACTGGTAAAGGCAAATATACCGGAAAGGTAGCAGATCAACCACCTATAAAGCTAATATGAAGGTCAAAAGACAAAAGTACTAAAATTGTCTATTTCCATGATAAGAGCGTAATGAATACACACACAAAAAAAAAGAGGTTAGATATGATATCAAAAACATAAAATATGGGAGGAGGGGCGTAAAACAGTAGAGCTTTTAGCAAGAGGTCAAACTAAAGAGACCATCAACTTAATATAGATTGCTATATACATAGCTTATTATGTATGAACCTCATGGTAATCATAAGCCAGAAACCTATAATAAATACCAAAAAAATTAAGAGAAAGGAAGCCAAACGTAGTACTAAAGAAAGCCATCAATCCACAAAGGAAGAGAGGGAGAGAAGAAAGGAACAGAGAAGAACTACAAAAACACCCATTAAAAAAGTAAGAGAAAATGTCAATAAGTACATTCTTATCGATAGGTACTTGAAATGTCAATGGAATAAATGCTCCAATCAAAAGACACAGAGTAGCTGATTGGATAAAAAAAACAAGACCCATATATATGCTGCATACAAGAGACACATTTCAGACTTAAAGACACTCACAATCTGAAAGTGAAGGGATGAAAAAAGATACTCCATGCAAATGGCAATGAAAAGAAAGCCAGGGTAGCAATACTTACATAAGACAAAATACACTTTAAAACAAAAACTGTAACAAGAGACAAAGGCACCACATCATGATAAAGGGAACAATCCAACAAGAGGATATAACATTTGTAAATATCTATGCATCCAACATAGGACACCTAAACATATAAAGCAACTATTAACAGACATAAAAGGAGAAATAGACAGCAACACACTAATAGTAGGGGACTTGAACACTCCACTTACACACTCCACTTACACTACAGCTTTAACTACACTGTTTAGATTTCTTTTATTAAATTATATTATTGAGGTCATATTGGCTTATAACATTGTGTACGTTTCAGGTATACATTATATTTCAGTTTCTGTGTAGACTGCATCATGTTCACCACCAGCACTCTAGTTGCCATCCGTCACCATACACATGTGCCTCTTTACCCCTTTCACTTTCCTCAACCCCTGCCCCTATGGTAACCACCAATCTGTTCTCTTTGTCCATGTGTTTATCTTCCACATATAAGTGAAATCACATGATAATTGTATTCCATTATATATCTATATACCACATCTTCTTTATCCATTCATCCGTTATGGGCACTTGGGTTGCTTCCACATCTTGGCTACTGTGAAAAATGCTGAGGTGAACATAGGGGTACATATATCTTTTTGAATTATTGACTTCATGTCCTTTGGATAAATACTCAGTAACGATGTTTAGATTTTTTTGAAAATGTATTCAGATATTATTACTTATGTGAATAAAAATAAACAGGAATTTTTTTTTGGAAGACCTCCCTAATCTCTACTTTCTGTCGCACACAGCTAAGAAATTGCATTAACAAAGCACTTCAGCTACCACGGTGGCTTAAAAGTCATCCCTCCTCCGGCCCGCCATGATCCTGGCCCTAATTCCTTCTGGGATTTGCGTGGTCCTGTTTGCCCAGAGATCTCAAGAGCACGGGGGGAAATGCCCTGCTGAATGCAATTGCTTCCACTCGTCTGATCTCCTTGTAGGGGGGGGTCATCTTTCAGCTCCATTCAAAGAAAGCACAGTTTGAGAAGTTTGGCGGTATTATTACTTGTGTGAATAAAAATAAATAGGAGTTTCTTAAAGCCAATTATGAAGAATAACAGAAAGGCCCGCATGAGAGCTAATGCCAAGAGCACTGTCGGGCCTAAAGCCCTGGGCCAGGGCCTCAGGGTCCCAAATGAACCAACAAAGGATTCACAGTGCCCAGACGGTCACTGCTAAAGAAACTCTCGAGTCCCACTCAGCAATGTCCACTTCGTGCCTAGCTTCTCGTACGCACGTTCCCTCGGCTTTCTTTTCCCAATTGGACCTGTCTGTGTCACCGTGTACCCTGCCGGTAAGCTGAAGATATATTTGCTAATCCCGCCCCCACAGTGGTTCGAGGAATTCATGCTGATTGGTTAGGCAGTGTTGATTGACACCACGGAAGCCCAATGAGTGGTCCTGGATAATCCACACGGATAGTCATTGGTCACTGGGAGGAAAGTGAAGTCAGGCAGGAGGAAAGATGGCTGATCTGGTGCTCAGCAAGCCATTCCTGAGCCGTATAGATATTATCCCATGAAAACACCTGGAAGAGTACTTTCTAACAGATCAGCCGCCTTCTTAGTGATGACCATGACGATGATGGTGGTATTCTTTACCATTCATTGAACACTGGCTACATTCCCGGCACTGTTCAAGATGCTGGGAGCGTGACTGATACCGTTAAGTGGGAGAGACAGATTATAAACATAATAAACAGTAAATAGCTACTATTTACTAAGGACTTAACTATGTTCCGAGAACATTTTACATACATTATTTCACAACTGCCCTGCACAGGAGATGGCATTCTCCCCATTTTACATGTAAGGAAACTGAGGCTTAGAGAAGGTGATTGCCCACGATCACCCAATTAGAAGATGAAATCAGTGCGTCTACTCCAGGACCCCCGCTAGCTGCTTCTGACTCGGGGCAGGACCAACATTCCCTTGGAAGGCGAGGCCACAGTGAGGATTCACAAGGCCCAGGACAATGATGAGCTCGCCGGTGAAACTGCTGAGGTCAGGTGAGCACGAGGTGGCACCAGCCAAGGACAGGCTCCACAGCGTTCTGAGCCCCACTCCTGGCCAGGCCAGGAACCCCGAGCCCCTCCCTCTATCCTGCCCGGCTCTGGGCTCATCCATCTGTCCCTTACAGCATGGCACGTCCACCCTCACTCCCCTGAATGGCGTCCCCATTATTCCTCGAGCATGGAATGCTCAAGGGTCGCAGACAATTCCTGAGGGCCAAAGCAGCCACATCCTGCAAGTTGCTCCATCAGCACCGCTCTCTACCCAGATACCAGGAGCACAGCAGCTGCTCCCACCACCTGAAAGCCAGGGCGTATGTGCCAGCGGCGTCCACGTCCGCCCCACTGGGCCCGCAGGTTCCGGGGAGGACCCCCAACGCGGCAACCAGAGCCCGCCCCTGGGTGGCGCCACCTTGGGAAATTCCCGCCGCGCAGCGGGGAACGCCGGAAATCCAGCCGTTAGACGCGGGCCAGTTGTGCAGGGAAAAACCCTGAACGCAGGCCAGGAAGCTTATGTTCCCTTCGTAACTTTGTCACTGACAAGCAGGACCCTGACTGCGAACATAAATCGCCCCCCTACCTGAACCCCTCAACTGCAAAATGAAAACAAGTTCTGAGACCTTAATCTTTAGCGTAAAACAGAAAATTTTTTTAAGTACTTAACAGCGAATTCCCACGCTTTAGGAATTCTCACTCTGTGGCTCCGGCATAAGCAAAGAATGTAAAATTTCCACAAATGCGCCAGGGAATGCCAACAGCGCCAAGTCACAGACCACTAGTTTAAATGTCCATCAAGACAGGCCTGACAAATTTAAAGGCCGTATATAGGAACGCTATGCAGTCCTTAAAATGAGAGCATATAGGGGTGAGCCCGTGGCCGAGTGGTTAAAGTTCCACAGGCTCCACTTTGCTGGCCCTGGTTAGCCGGTTTGGATCCCCAGCGGGGACCTACTCCATTCATCAGCCATGCTGTGGTGGCGTCCCACATACCAAAAATAGAGGAAGACTGGCACAGATGTTAGCTCAGGGCAAACATTCCTTACAAAAACAAAAAAAAGGGAGAGTATATAGACTGCCATTTTGTAAAAAGGGACAACGTGAGCAATCACGTGGATAAGGGACAGGATTTCATCATCCTCTGTAGCCATTCAAAAGTACTACCTGCTCCAAAATCAGTGTTGAGTATTTTCTCCTATTAACACTAGATCAGCAGTTAAGCCACACCTTCCCTTTGGCGGCCACAATACACTGCACTGATACACCTTTAAATTGACACTCAGATCCAGGGCTGCATCATAAGCGGAGCTTGACGGGTCAGACCCGGCTGTGCTAGCTGCAGGACATCTTGATCATCTGTAAGCTAGGCTAAAAGTAGATACGCTTTGCGTTGTAGTTTAGGTCAAATCAGATAACGTGAACTCTTACTTCAGTGGATAGTAGTATAATATTTACTGTAGTACTACACTGTTATATATACATAGTATAGTAATAAATTCACCATGCAGGGGCTGCTATTATCACACTCAAACTGAACACCGCTGAAAGGATGCGACAGTCATTTACAACTTAGGGGAACAGAGGTACAACAGCATCATTCAAAAACTCACCTCACTATTGGACCAAAAGAAGAGTGGAGGTCACTTCCGGGGCAGGGCCTAAGAGGAGGGGGGGCTTACATCTCGGTGTCCTTGTGCAGCGTTCCACTGGTGGACTGGAAAGGCAATCAGTTTTCCAATTAAGGTCTTCTGCATTTGAGATCTACACAAGGAAGGCCCAGAACTTGACCCTGGAAGCCCAGTGGCACGGTTGTTCTGCCCCCTAGAGGCCTGTAAAAGTATTTCCCGACAGCCACATACCAGCTACAGCCGCCGCTATTGGGCTGCACAGATACCGCGATCTCCACAGGTGGAGCCTCGCAGGGGGCGGGGCTTAGCGTGACATTTTGCGACTTTGCTTAGGCAGGCGTCACTTGCAACACCACTGGCCGTCCGGGGCGCAAACCGGCCGGGGTGAGGAGCAGGAGATTCGAACGCGCGACGCCCAGCGCTGCACCGGCGCGGCTCCCCGAGAAGCCAGGACCGCGGCCTCCCCGGGGCGCCCCACGAGCTCCCACGACTCGCCCGCGTCGCGCCGGCCTGCGCCCCGCCCGCCCGCAGCCCGCCTCTGCTGGCGACCAGACCTGTCACCGCGTGCAGGACACGGCCCCCCATGCCCTCCGCCAGGCCCCGGGAGCAAAGCGCGCAGCGCGTCGACGTGATGGGCAGCCGGCTCCGCAGCCCCAGCGCCTACCCTGCGCCCTGGTGGGGACCGCAGCCCGGAGGACCCGGCCCCGCCAAGCGCCGCCGGTGGGAGGAGCCCGCGGGCCCCGAGGCCCAGCCGGCGCCCAGCCTCCAAGACCTGGCGGGGCCCCCGGCCGCGGCCGCGCTCACCTCCGTCGTGGTCCTGGCCGCAGGCTGCGCCCTGCAGCTGCCCCTGGACCACGTCGACCTGCTGCTGGAGCCCGAGCCAACGTCGGTCCTGCAAGTGTCTCTCGGAGATCACACCCTCGTGCTGGTGCCCCAGGCCCTCCTGGACGCCGACGACCAACGCTCCGGAGGCCAGGCCAACTCGCCCTTCGGCCTGGAACCGGCCGCTTTCCCGGGCGCTCCCGGGGACGACGCCGCCGTCGAGCAGGAATTCTTCTGCGCATCTGTCCCGGAGGTCGCCGCCCAAGTCGAGGCCTACGACGAGGACGCCGACCCTGAGTTCCCGCCGTCTTGGGCGGCCCCTGCAGCCCGCTCAGTCGCTGGGCTCCGCCCCTCGGCTGGAAGGGAGTCCGGCCCCTCCCCGCACGGCCGCGTCCCAGAGCCCTCGCCCTGGGCCCCCACCCCTAGTCCAGAGAGACGCTCTCCTGGCCCCTACTACCGCCTGGACTTCCACCTTCTGGAGCCCTTTCCCACCTCGCCCCTCCAACCTCTGCCTCCCTCTCCGAGTCCAGGTCCCCACGCGCGCGCCCCGCGCCCTATTGGTCCTCCGCGCAAGGCCCGGAGACGCCTCTTCGAGGAATGAACCGCCTCCCACAGTCCCTCGGCACCGGGCTGGGGATCATGAGAAGGTCTTCTGATAACAGCTGTGTGTCCATTGCACAACCTACAGGAATCACCAAGCGTGTATAACAGACAGATGCTTTTTTGATGCAGGCTGCATCGGAGAATTTTAGATCAGTGGAGAACTAGAACATCTAGAAGGAAGATGACCAGGGCGAAGAAATGCTACTTGAAATGTAGTGTACTTTGCGACGACGTCCAGATGGCCGCTTAGGTTGTTCTCTCTGGAGAAGTCACCTTGAGGAGCTCCATTCCTCCCAGTTTAGCTTGGAACCTCGGCTCCAGCACTTTTCTCTAAAAATCCATCCTTTCCCCAACACCCTACCACTGCACCCCTTTTCTCCCAAATTAGAGTAATTACTGAATTTTTTAGGTTTAATGGGTCTGGGCCCTAGTGCCCGTGCTAGGTTATGACAACCTTCTCACCGGTTTGACCTGTTCTTTATGTGGCTAGCCCCTTTTGGGGAATCTAACAAATGCTTGTATGTGGACAAACGTTTGTTGGATACAAAACAAACGCGGATGGGGAACAATGATCACGAGCCCTCCTCTTTTGTAATGACTAAGTTAGCTAAGAGTTTAACTATATTGTTGGGTTGGTTGGTTGGTTTTTTCCCAAAAGAACCAACTCTTTCCATTCTTTTTTTTCTTATATATTTTTAATATAATTCTCCTGTCCTGCGAAAGTTTATAATTCTAAAGATTCTGTGTTTTTATAGTTCTAAGATCCCAAATATATTTTGTACATTGTTACTGACATATAGAAATAATTTGTTTCTTATGTTGATCTGGTATCCAGCAAAATTACTTAATTTCTTTAATGCCTTGTCTGTAGAGTCTCTTATTTGACTGACAAAGACAATAATATCTCCAAATAATGAGAATGTTGTCTCTCTTTTTGACAAGCCTCTTACATCTTATTTTTCCTTAACTTTTTTAATTGGATATTCCCTCAGCTCTAGGTTGAGCAGTATGGTTGACAGGGGCATCCCTGTCTATGCATTTTGTTAATGCAAATGCTTCTAAATTTCTGAAACTATGATCTTTTCTGTACACAGTGGGTAGATAACCTATATCCTATTGAAGAGTTAGTTCTCAGTCATTCTGATCATGAAAAATTTTGGATTTTTGTTTTGGTTGTTTTTGGCTAAATGACTACAAAGGTTTTATCAAATTATTTTAAATGGCACTTTTAATTTTGCGTGTAGACATAAAAAGCTACATGGAGCCTCTGGGTCATTGGGGTACATACAGAAAATTGGCAACAGAAACCTGGCAAATGACACCAGGCTTGGGGCTTCAGGATTTTAAAAATTGGATGCCCTTCTGAGGACCTGATAAGAGAAAGGTGAAAGGGGAAAGGCAAGAACTGCAGGCTCACTTTACGGGTTTTAAATATTAAATTTTGACACATTTTTTTCTGTATGCAAAGGATGATTTTTTGTAGTTTTTTTTTTTATCTGTTCGTATGGTGATTTGCACTGATGAGCCTTCTAATGACAAAGTATCTTTGCATTTCTGCTATTCCACATTATGTCGTACAATTCTAATTCCATCCTGAGGTCTTTTTTGTTTTGTTTGTTGTTTTTAAAAAACAACCAGATACGCTCTGCTCCTAATTTTAAAATGTCATTATTTTACCAGGCTTGTGTCATATTTTATAACGAAATAAATTATCAGTGCTAAAGCTGAAGTCCACAAGATGCTAGTGTTGTCTGTTGAGCATCAATCACTATTATGTAGCTTTACCCACATGCTGTGCCAGTGTCTTTGCCCACCTTCTGTCCTTGCATTCCGCTCCTTCATTCAGTCCTCTTTGTATCTTTTACCCGTTAAAATTCTTTCAGCTGTGGCCTGTGTATAAATCTTAGTTTTGTATGTCTGCAAATATTTCAGTTACACCTTTAAACTTATGTCATATTCTCACTGGGTTTGGAATTCTAAAATAAAGCCTGTCCTCTTTCACTACTTTAAAGATGTTGCTCTATTGTTTTCCCTGTCATCTCCTGTTGCAGGTAAGTGGCCCTGTCATTTGTATTGCCATTTCCTTGTAAGGGATTAGGCTGTTTACGTTAGTATTTTTCTTGACTTTGATGTTCTACGATTTCAGCTTAATGTGTTCAGCAGTAGACATTTTGGCTGCTGCAATTCATTGAGCTTTCTAAATCTGGAGAATTAACTTTTTCTTTAGATCTCAGAAAAGAGTGAGTCATTATCTCTTGGACTATTGAACCACTCTCCAATCTCTGGAACTTCTATTACAGAAATGGTCGTGCTGCCTAATCAATGCCCCTCCCCCTCTGTCTCTTAATATCTGTATTTTTCTACCCTGTATAATAACCCACTTTCTCTCCTCAAATTCACTGATTCTGTCATTTTCTAGTTTCAAAATACTATGTTCTTCATAAGACAGTGTTCATTTCAAATACTGCATTTTTCCTTTTCAAGACTTCTAATTACTTGGGGTTTTTTAATATCTACCTGCTCTTATTTCACAATTTTTGCTCAATGTCATATAAACTTCTTTTCTTGTTTCATGGGTATTATCTCCTCCTTTATCTCTAGAAGAATTTAAGCATTCTTATTTTACATTCTGTATCAGTTAGCTCAATAATTCCATTTCCTCAGGCATAAAATCTCCAATTATTTGGCAACATTTAATGAGATTGATTTCCTCCTGGGCAAAGAAAATTTTTCTGTGGACACAATTTGAATGCAATTCATTTTCTGCTCCATGTTTGAAGTTTGTATTTGCTTCTTCCTGGTTCCCTAAGATTCAGAACTCAGAACCGAGCATATGGAGCTCATATAATTTGCCACTCAAAAATCACAGTTCTCCTCCTCAAGCCGTCAACATGGCCCAATTTCCAATTCCAATGCTGTAGTATGCTGGGGTGGACTGTCTATATACCCACCCCATCAGGACTGCTGGAAGTATTAGCAGCTAACTCAGCTGAGTTGCTCTCCAGGAATTACCCTCGACCTCCACAGACAGTCCGCTCTAATGACTGTTCATTTAGGGGGTGTATAGGCCCAATTCACTTGACTTGAGACAACTCTGAAGGACCATCCCAATTCTAGAGTTCTCAGTGGGTTGGCTGAGGCCTGTGTTGCAACTGCAACCCAGTTCAACATTTCCATCTGCTCAGTCATATTTCCTTTATTCTTCCCAATTCCTGCATGCAAATCTCCGTCTTAGAGTCTTCCCAAACTAATTTAAGACACTTGGTGCCTGGAGTTGTCATAGGAAGCAGCCACTAAAATGGATTTCAGAGCTGAATCATGGAACATGAATAGCCCATGGCATGCTACAGCAAAGCAGATAAGATCTTAATTGATGGTGAACTTATTAGGATACTTGTAGAAGGGAGTACACTGGCATTGGCAATATCCCAGGCATTTGAGAAATTTTGGAGACAGAGTAAGTATAAGAGGTAATATTTATAAGTCGCATGGAATTGAATGGCTTTTGTTGAGACAATCAATGCATTTTAGAAAAAGAATGAAAGGTTGAGGGTGACTAACTACAATAAAACCTAAATACGAGATCCATACAGTCTCCTCGGCAGCATCAATAGGCTTATGTCTCCTGGATTGAAAAGGGGTGGGGGTGATGACTGAGGACTGGGCCCAGGATTTGCTGTAGGGCTAGCGGAGTACCATAGAATATTGAATTCTCAAACTAGGCAAGTATGTAATGGTGAAGTCACAGCCTGATTGGGCCCTGAGACATTGGATGGAAACCACCAGGAAGACACACTTGAATATCTTGAATCCCCAGATCTTTCTCAATCCTCTCTGTCAAAAGTTGGCACTCCTCCCTTGCTGTAAGATGATGCAGAAGCCTGTGCCTGGCAAGACAATATGCACCAACCTCAAGATCTACCCTCATGCCCTCTCTTCACCCCCAGGCCAGTAATTAAAGTTAAGCATAATATGATCCAGTCAGGGAAATGCTAGGCATGTACATAAGGAAGGGGACTGCATATGCCCTGGAAGAGCTGCAGCTCTCACTCAACATATACCAGCAGCAGCCAAGTATAGATAGGGCCGAGGGTGCTGGATGTCAGCCTAGTGAGGGGAGAGTTTATCAGTTTAGAAGCACTCTCCCATACTATAGGATTGAACACCCTGGCAAGGACCGTGTAAGACAGTGCTCACATTCAGACAGGTGGCTTCTTGGGAGCTCGGAGAAAAGAATGTCCTACACAAAGATAAGTAGAAATGCCATAACTGCCAAGGCAGACAGTAGAATAAAGGATCAAAAGATCCAGAGCAGTGGGTACTATTCAGTGGATATCCTACCTAAGGCTGAATAATATCTCAGCTACTATGACGTGGGAGAGGGCCTAGAAGGTCATTGTGTAAGAAAGCAATCAGGAATGCACTGGAGAGGCACCAATCTCATTGAGAAGCTCAGTGGGCCAGAGTTGGCCAGTGACGGCAGGATGCCATTAGAGAGCTGGGCTCCTTGGTAGCCACGGGGATAACAGGATCTGAGAGACTGAATATACAGATGGACAATTGCCAGATCACATATGACAATAGAACTCTGACCCACAATCTTTGTAGCCACCACCTCAGAAGCCAAACCATAACTTCTGCAGTAACTGGCCCAAAATGGTTAGAACTTGGTCAATTACTGTGAGCTTCCCTAATTTCCACCCCCTATTCCAACTCAGGATCAGCTAGAGAAAGCCACATATGCTATGCCGAAGACACAAAACACACAAACCAAATCAATCGTGCAGGATCCCCTGCTTCTAGTTAACCTGCCTCCAGCCTCCCCACGCCAACAACCTCCAGTCAGACACACCTGAAGCCCTCCGCTTTTCCACTACAAAGCTTTCCTACTCCCCTGCCTGCCCATAAGTCTCCGTCAAATGCAAGTGATGGGGCTGACTCCCTTGCTGTAGGAAGCTCTGAATAAATAGTCTCTGCTTGTTCTCATTTGAGTGGCCTTTGTTTATTTTCAGTTTTCCTGGAGGCCCCAGTGAGATATAGTCTGCACCACCCATCGCCATGGACCCCAGGCTTCAATCAGGTGCGGTATCCATGGAGGCACTGTGCACCCTGCTACTCTCAGCTTATCGAGTCCTTGTGAATGTGGTAAGTCAGCACTAGGTCTGAACTCTCTCACTGCATTGAGTTCCTTGGCTATTTATTGTCAGTTTGGTACCAGGTTTTGTTATGGGTTCCATTTACTTGGCATCCTTGGTGGAATCAAGCCATTCCTGTGCATCCCCTTTTACTCTCTTTTATGTTTCTGTTTGTGTTGTACTCTCTAAAAGTGTTTCCACAAGAAAGGGAATCGCTGAGTAGAGCACAGTAACAGGTCCTGTAGGCCTGTCATTTGAGCCAGCCTCACAGTCTGATGAGTTTGCAGTTCTCACCAGACCAGCATCCCTTTGGACAAACTTTGCTGTGGGTCATCAATAAAACCAGATGAGGTTCTCCTGTCCTGATTTTTTCTGTCCTGAGAGTTTGGCTTTGATCCAGAAAGAGTGTTCTGTCTGGTTTTCCACCTGCCAGGGGATGGAGACTGTTGGGTCTGCATTTAGAGGCAGTCAACAGTCAGCTTGGGGGCCTAAGACACAAGGTGCACAAGCATCGCTTTTTACCCACCATCACCAGCTCTTATGGGGTCATCTAAGTCTAAATCCTCTCCTCTTCCAGGCAAAATGCCTGCTTCTTATATGTGTTCTCAATACAATCCTATTTCTTGTGTCTCTCTAAATGGAATAGCTACACCAAGGGTGATTTGACTTGAACAAAATTGTTCAGTGGGGAGGCACCCTAGAAAAGATCAGGAACAAGATTTCTTAGGTTCAACGGGCAGCATTTTTTGATTGGGCATAAAGAGGCTTCGGAACAAAAGTCTGAATCAAAAATTGCTTCGTTAAAAGATTCTCGGGACAAAGCTAATGAGCATATGACAAACAAGAACAAAGTAGAGTTATTTCTCTAGTAAATCCTCCATCTTTATCCCCTGTTGCCTCCCTGTTCCAGATTCCCTCTTCCCCTGCCCTTCCATCTCTCCTTCTGCATTTCCATCAACTCCTCCCTCCAGTTCCCCTGGTCCAGGCTCCCCACCTGTTCCCAAGAACTCTCCCAAGAACCTAAAATGCCAGTTGCCTCTAAAGACCCCTCCCCCATGCACCAGGTATTTAGGCAACTGGAGAGTTTAAACCTTGGACCCAAGCAGAATTAAGAGCTATTAGTAAAGGTTTCCTTAAATTCAGACAAGACAAGCAAATATTCATAGAAGTTAGAATTCTTTTGAGTGCGTATGACCCAGAATTACCTGACTTATATCACTCATATACATATTGGTCAGAACTGCAGATGCTAACTCCCGGATGACAAAAACAGATTGGACTGACCCAGAAAAGGACCTACAGAATCTCTCTTACTGCAATAAACCCAAGGGTCTAAAAACAAGCCTGAAAAGTTGGGCAAAGTCTCTTAAAAACCATACCTGAAACATTTCCAATAAAAATCAATACAAGTGCTACTGCTTCCATATTAAACCCTGCCACCTTTGCTCAGCCTCTCCCTTGGAGTAAACGCACCACACAGGTGGTTGGTATTTCAAATAACTCACAGATTTTCCCTATCTCTCAGCCTTTAACTGTAACCCTTGAGCCTTTGACTGGAAACATTCCTTCCTGTACTGTGATAACATACCTGCAAATTTAACAGGGAGAGACATACTTTACACATAGAATTGTCACATTAAAAACACACCAGAGGAGCCAGCCCTGTGGCTGAGTGGTTAAGTTTGCACGTTCCGCTTTGGTGGCCCAGGGTTTCACCAGTTCGGATCCTGGGTGCGGACATGGCACTGCTGGTCAGGCCATGCTGAGGCGGCGTCCCACATAGCACAACCAGAGGCACTCCCAACTAGAATATACAACTATATACTGGGGGGCTTGGGGACGAAAAAGAAAAAAAAAAAGTTTGGCAACAGTTGTTAGCTCACGTGCCAATCTTTAAAAAAAAAAAAACACTAGAGGGACTATTTCTTGAGGTTTGAACTTCTCTATTCATAAGCAATTGTCTACTCTAAATATATCTTTGCATTCTCCATTTTATTTGATGCATATTCCAGATAAAGATCTTGACACCATACCTGACCCTCTATGGGCTAGTTAGGAAAAATAATGGAAGCAGAACCTACTAAAATTCAGATACATTCTACCAATTACCCAAAGTTTCCCAATATCCATTAAGCCAAAAGAAGAGCTCAAACCCATAGTTGAAAGCCTTACATACAAAGGTCTTCTCCTGCTCTGCCCTGTAACACTCTCATCCCACTAGTAAAGAAACCAAACAGACAAGAATATCGATTTGTTCAAGACCTCAAGGCTATTGGCAAAATACACATACGTCACTTCCTGGAAGAAATTAATCAAATATCACCATATCATCAATTCCACCGAAGCCGTCTGCCTCACTGTAGTGGATCTTCGCTCTGCCTTTTTTCAGTCGGCTTCTAGACCAAGACAGTCAATACCTGTGTGCTTGACCTAGAGAGGACGACGCGATACCCGGACAGTCATGCCCCAGGAGTTCACTGGAGCCCTTCCTATTTTTTCCAGGTCCTCAATCAAGAGGTAAAAGATCTAAACTTCCCTTATGATTCAGTTCTAACACAATGTGTACTTTGTGGTAGAGAACTACTTTGCTCAGAGAACAAAGAAGCCTGTAAAAGGCTTGCCCCCAGCCTTAGCAAAAAAGAGACAAAGTTTCAAAAGATCTTATAATTTTGCCAAAATACAGTCCATTATTTAGAGTATAACCTAAATACCCATCTGAGGAGGAAAAAACATTCTCTCCTGGATAGACCAAAGATTATCCAAACATATCTAGTCCCCTCACAAAAGACAATTGAGAGCATTTCTGGTTTTAACTGGATATTGCAGACAATGGGTGCCAGATTTTTCTGAGACTGAAACATCTCTTTATGAATTGACGAAGTCTTCAGTAAGAGACCCTCTCCTGGGGAACCCAAATGTGAACAGGGCTTCAGCCTGAAGAAAGCTGTTAAACAGCCTCTTGCTCTGGGCATCTGTATCTACAAAAAGTTCTGTGTCTACTTCTGCATAAGCAATCTAGACAGGCCCTTGAGATTCTTAACTCGACTTGATGAAAACCATCCAAAATCCATCACTTCAAAAACTGGAAGCAACCGAGATATCCTGCAGTAGGCAGATGAATAAACAAACTGTGGTATATGCACACAATGGAATATTATTCAGTGATTAAAAAAAAAATGAGAGAGGCCAGGTGGGTGGTGTAGTGATTAAGTTCGCCCACTCCACTTCGGTGGCCCAGGGTTCGCAGGTTTCCGATCCCTGGCACAGACCTACACACCACTCATCAAGCCATGCTGTGGCAGCATCCCATATACAAAATAGAGGAAGATGGGCACAGATGTTAGTTCATGGCTGATTTCCTCAGCAAAAAGAGGAAGATTGGCAACTGATGCTAGCTCAGGGCCAATCTTCCTCACCAAAAAAAAAAAGAAAAGAAAAAGAAATGAGCTACCAAGCCATGAAAAGAAATGGAGGAACCTGAAATACATATTGCTAAGTGAAAGAAGCCAGCTGGAAAAGGCTACATTCTGTGTGAATCCAACTATATAACATTCTGAAAAAGGCATAACTATAAAGACAGTAAAAAGATCAGTGGTTGCCAGGAGTCTGGAAGGAGGTGGTGAATAGGTGGAGTACAAGGGATTTGTAGTTCAGTGAAACCACTCTCTATGATACTGTATGGATGCAGGACACTGTGCGCTTGCCAAAACCCACAGAACTGTACAACACAAAGGGCGGGCCTTAATGGAAATTATGGGCTTTAGTTAATCATAATGTACCAAGATTGGTTTATTAATTGTAGCAAATGTACCATAGAAATGCAAGATGTTAATAACAGGGGAAACTGGGTGTGGGGAGGATGCTATACCGGAACTCTGTGCTACCTGCTCAATTCTCTGTAAACAGAAAACTGTCCTAAAAAATAAATATATTAATTTTTTTAAGGTAAGGAAGAAAAAAAGACCCATTAGAGAAGTTAACTTCAGGGATAAGATTTTTTAAAGAGCATACATTAAACCAGGTTGATATTTTCATGACATAAAGGAAAAAGGAACTTGCTTGACGTACAATAAATGAGGACCTTGTTAGAAGACGTCTGTCCAAGGCAAGTTCTATACATCACTAAAATGGCCAGCTCAGTGTTTATTTATTACTCAACCTCTAAAGAACACTCAAACAACCAAAAACATCGCTTACTCTAGCCTGACCCTTGACCCATTTGGAAAGGTTTATCCCCCTTGTCTTAGAGCAATAGCATCACTACAAAATTTGTTGAAGCTTCTGCTGAACTAGTTCCACCCTCCCCTCTGGAATTCACGGTTCCTCATCCAGTACAGACATTACTACTGACAGAACACACACTTTCAACCAGGCAATTAATATCATGAGAGATTCTATTTCTCTCTCCCTCTCACATTACCATCCACCACTGAAACACCCTGAATCCTGTCACTCTCCTGCCTCCACCCAACAAAGGGGAAGTTCACGATGACCTTCTTCAGTTACAGAACGCTCTATACCTCCCTCAGGTTTACCAGAGACTCCTACTGAGAACCCTGACCTCAGATTATCTGTTGATGGATCATACCTCGAAACTGAAACTGGAGGTTATCGAGCAGGCTATATTATCACTAATCGAAACTCTCCTTTAGAATATAGTCCTCTGCCTGAGGGAGAATCAGCCCAGATGGCAGAACTTACTGCATTTACTACAGGTTGTCAACTAGCCAAAGACCAGAAAGCAAACACACAGAGAGCAGGCATGCTTTTGGAGTAGTACATGGCTTTGGGCTGCTTTGAAACAAAAGGAGTTTCTCGCCTCTGCTGGTATCCCGTCAAAAATGGACACATCATGGAACTTTTAGATGTACTCCTACTTCCTAGAGGTGGCTACTAGAAAGGTTGAAGCCCATGCAAAACTAGATAATATGGAAGCTAAAGGAAACGCTCTAGCAGATCATTATGCCAAAGAAGCAGCCTTAATCAAAATTATGATCCCATAAATCTGAAGGGATTCAAAGAGGCTATTATATAATATCATGATTAACCTCTGAAAAGGAAGAATGAAAAAAATCTGGTTGTACATTTCACATCTCTGGTGTTCTCAAGATGGCTGCCTGGTGACACCAGATGATTTCTCATGGATCTTAGCTAAATTTCTCCATGAAATGACTCATCATTGTATAGACAAATTCATTATATCTTAAATCAACATTGGTGGGGAAACCTTTAAAAAAACACAATTGATTACAATAGCATCCAAAAGAATAAAATAATTAGGAATAAAATGAATCAAGGAGGCAAAAGACTTGTACACTGAAAACTACAAAATATTGCTGAAAGAAACTAAAGATAAATGGAAAAACACCCCATGTTCATGGATTGGAAGACTTAATATTGTTAAGATGTCAATACCACCAAAAGCAATCTACATATTTAATGCAATCTCTATCAAAATGCCAACAATCTTTTTTTGCAGAAATAGAAAAATCCATCCTAAAATTCATATTAAATCTCAAGGGGACCAATAGCCAAAACAATCATGAAAAAGAAGAATAAAGTTACAGTGCTGACATTTCCTGATTTCAAAAGTTATTACAGAGCTACAGTAATCAAAACAGTGTGGTACTGGCATAACAACAGACATATAGACCAATGGAATAGAACAGAGAGCCCAGAAATAAATCCTTGTACATATGGTCTAGCAATTTTCAGCAAGAGTGCCAAGGCCACTCAATAGATAAAGGACAGTCTTTTCAACAAATTTTGCTGGGAAAACTTGACACCCACATGCAAAAGAATGAAGCTGGACACTTACCTTACACCATATACAAAAAGTAACTCAAAATGGATCAAAGACTTAAACATAAGACCTAAAATTATAAAAGTCTTAGATGAAAACATAAAGGGAAAGCTTCATCACATTGGACTTGGCAATGACTTCTCAGATATGATACCAAAAGCACAGGCAACAAAAATAAAATAGATAAACTGGGCTACCTCAAAATTAAAAGCTTCTGTGCATCAAAAGACACAATCAATAGAGTGAAAGGCAACCTATGAAATGGAGAAAATATTTGCAAAATATTTGCATATTTGATATGTGGTTAATATTCAGATATATAAAGAACTCTTACAACTCAACAGCAAAATAATAAATAACCTGATTTTAAAGTGGGCAAAAGAGTTGACATTTCTCCAAAGAAAATATACAAATGGCCAAGAAGCATATGAAAAGATGTTCAACATCACTAATCATTAGGGAAATGCAAATCAAAACTACAGTGAAGAGGAAGATTGGCACAGATGTTAGCTCAGGGCCAATCTTCCTCACAAAAACAAACAAACAAAAACTACAATGAGATGTCACCTCACACTCATTAGGATGGCTGCTATAGGGAAAAAAAAAACAGAAAACACCAAGTGTTGTCAAGGATTTGGAAAAATTGAAACCATTGTGCACTGTTGTCATTGTCATTGTCAGAATGTAAAATGGTCCAGCCATGATAAAGAATAGTATGGAAGTTCCTCAAAAAATTAAAAATAGAACTACATGATCCAGCAGTTACACTTCTGGGTATATTTCCAAAAGAAGTGAAAAGAGAGTCTCAAAGAGATAACCATACACCCATGTTCATAGCAGCATTATTCACAATAGCCAAAAGGTGGAAGTAACCCAAGTATTCATAGAAGGATGAATGAATAAACAAAATGTGGTAGAACCACACAAGGGAATATTATTCGCCCTTAAAAAGGAAGAAAATTTTGACACATGCTACCACATGGATGAATATTGAGGACTTTATGCTAAGTGAATAAGCCAGTCACAAAGACAAATACTGTATGACTTGACTTATGTGGGGTATCCAGAGTAGTCAAACTCATAGAAACAGAAAGTAGAATGGTGTTGCCAGGGGCTGGAGAGAGGAGGCAACGGGGAGCTGTTATTTAAAGTGTATAGACTTTCAGTTTTGCAGGATGAAAAAGTTCTGGAGATTAGTTACACAAAAATGTGAATATACTTAATACTACTGAACTGTACACTTAAAATGGTTAGGGTGGGAAATTTTATGTTATGTGTATTTTACCACAATATTTTTTCAAGACAACTAAGGTTATTTCTATGTCATGTGTCACCTGTCAACAACATAATTCTGGAAAAACTGTAAAGATGGGACATAGCCAGGAACCAAAGCTTCAAGGACTCTTTTAACAGCTTCATAAAGATTTTTATCGAGCTTCCACCCTCCATGAGATTTGAATATGTTTTAGTTTTTGTATGTCTGTTTTCAGGATGGGTGGAATCATTTCCCGGCTGAAAAGCTACAGCCCTTACAGTCACTGAAAAACTGCTTGATAGTGTGTTTCCAACCTGGTGCATACCAACTTTTATGTCAAGTAACTAAGGCACATACTTTACGGAAATCATTATAAAAGAATTCTGCAAGGCATTGACCCTTACTCAAAAACTACACTGTCCTTACCACCCACGATCTCTTAGAAAGGTTAACAGCACCAATGGCATCCTTAAATTAAAACCAGCAAAACTTTAAGAAACCTCTGCACTCCCTTAGCCAAATGTACTCCTCCTAGCCCTTATGAGCCCTTACATTCCACCCCCTTGGGGACACATTTGTTATGCCCTATGAATTGGTAACTGGAAAGCCCACTCACTGAGGGATTTCGCCTGCAACACTACACTCTGCCCTATTGTATGCAGACATGGCAAAATATTGCAAGAGACTCATATACTATACCGAGTCCTATCACCAGTGAGAAGGTTAAGTCCACCTTCTAACTACATCTTCCTAAAAAGCCTCTTCATGATCTTTAGCCAAGAGATTTCACCTATTGGAAGAGATTTCAGAGAAAAACTGTTCTTGAATCTTGTTGGAAGAGACCTTATTGGGTACTGTTAACAATCAATATAGCAGTAAAACTCAAGAGCGTCAGTCCTTGTGTTCACATTTCAGAAGTAAAGAAACAATTCAGAATTCCATAAAATTGAAAGTTTATTCCAATAGGGGACATCAAAGTGAGGATTCTCAGAGATCCTCTAGTAGCATCCAATCTTTAGAAGCAGACAGCTAAGGAGTGATGTCAGCAAGAGGCCAGAATAGGAAGTCCACAGCACTCTTCCCCACACACAAACAATTTGGCTGCCATCCGTGGTCAAAAGTCACTTTGTGGGGGCCTTGGAACTGGGACCAGGTAGGAAGTTGTGAAACCCTATTAGAGGACAAGACCAAGAAGGGTCACTTGGAGAAGGCAGGCCCCCGTGGCAGGCCCACTGACTGTAGTGTGGTACTGGCTGCAGATCCAAAAGCTGTACCATCTCCCTATGAACTCAGCTCCAGCCCTACTTGTCGGTAGTCCTCACACCAACCCCATCCACCAAGGGGCCCAGGAGGAGCGATGTCCACTGGCGCCCCCAGTAACAGACCCACTGACTACTAACCCAACTGCAGACCCTAAAGCAGCCCTGTGACCAGCTCCAGCCCTGCTTGACTACAGTCCCAGAGGCAGTCCCAATAGTCTGAGGACCTGGTAGGAGAAGGTCTTTACCTGGCAAAACCAATCTGTAAAGACTAGAGGTGGTTTCTGCTCCTTCAAATGCAGAGACACCAAGGCAAGTCTACAAGGATCATGAAGAATCAGGAAACATGACACCACCAAAAGAAAACTAATAAAATCCAGTAACCAACCCTAAAGAAATGGAGATCCACAAACTACTTGACAAAGAATTCAAAACAATCATCTCTAAGAAACTCAATGAGCTACAAGAGAACACAGGTAAACAACTAAATGAAATCAGGGAAATAATACATGAACAAAATGAGAAGTTTTAATAAGGGAATAGAAACCATAAAAAAGAACCAAACAGAAATCCTGAAGCTAAAGAACATAATGACTGAACAGAGAAATTCAATCTAAAGCTTAACAGCAGATTCAATCATGTAGAACAAAGAATCAGCAAATTGAAAAACAGGCCATTTTAAATTATCCAGCTAGAGGAACAAAAAGAAAAAAGGATGAAAAAGAGTGAAGAAAGCATACAGGACCTATGAGAAACTATCAACTGAAATAAGACACACATTATGAGAGTCCCAGAAGGAGAAGAGAGAAAGGGGCAAAAAGCTTATTTAAAGAAATAATGGCTGAGAACTCCCCGAATCTAGGCAGGGAAATGGACATCTCGATACATGACACCCAAAAGTCTCCAAAGAGGTCTACACTGAGACACATTATAAGTGAATTATCAAAAGGCAAAGAGAGAATTTTGAAAGCACTTGTCATATACAAGGAAGCTCCCATAAGACTATAAGTGGATTTCTCAGCAGAAACCTTACAGGCCAGGAAAGAATGGGATGATGCATTCAAAGCATTGAAAGAAAAACAACTGCCAACCAAGAATATTTTACCTCGGAAAAACTGTCCTAAGAATGAAAGCTAGATAAAGACTTTCACAAACAAAAACTAAGTTTATCACCACTAGCCTGGCCTTACAAGGAGTGCTAAAGGGAGTTCTTCAAGTTGAAACTAAAAGATGCAAACAACAACAAGAAAAAACAAATTAATGAAAGTAGAAAATGAAACCAATGAATGAAAGTACAAAGCTCACTGCTGAAGACAAGCAGAATATTATAACACTGTAATGGTGGCCCATAAATCACTTTTAACACTAGTATATATATAGGAAGACAAGAGCAATAAGAATAACTATAATCACAGAAATTTGTTAATGGAAACACAATATAGAAAAAAGTAAAATCTGTTATCAATTACATAAAGTGGGACAGGTAAAATTAAAGTTTTTGTAAGAGACTGAAGTTATAAGCTTAAAACAGATGGCTATAACTATAAAATGTTCAATGCAAATCCCATAGTAACCATACACCAAAGAAGTACAGTAGATACACAAAAGATAAAGAGAAAAGAATCAAAGCACTCCACTACAAAAAATCATCAAACCACAATGAAAGATAACAAGAAAAGAAGAGAGGAACAAGAGAACTACAAAACAGACAGAAAACAATTAATAAAATTTCGATAGTAAGTCCTAACTTATCCATAATTACTTTAAATGTTAATGGACTAAATTCCCCAATCAAAAGATGTAGAATGGCTGAATGGATAAAAGAACAAGACCCAACTGTGTGCTATCTACGAGACGCTCACTTTAGATTTAAGGATGCCCAAATGTTGAAAGATATTCCATGCAAATGGTAACCAAAAGAGAGCAGGTAGAGCTATACTTATGTCAGAAAAAAATAGAATTTAAGTCAAAAACTGTCACAAGAGACAAGAAGGTCACTATATAATGGTAAAAAGATCAATTGAACAGGAAGATCTAACAATTACAAATACATATGCACGCAACATAAAAGCACCTAAATATATAAAGCAGACATTGACAGATCTGAAGGGAGAAATAGATAGTAATACCATAATAGTACGAGACTCCAGTACCTCAATCTCTATAATGGATAAATCACTGGTCTGAAAATTAATATGGAAACAGCAGAAGTGAACAACACTATAGATGAAATAAACTGAATAGATATATACAGAACTTTCCACCCAACAACAGAAGAATACATATTCTTCTCAAGCACACACGAGGCATTCTCCAGGATAGTTCACATAATAGGTCACAAAACAAGTCTTAACAAATTTAAGAAGACTGAAATCATTCCAAGTATCTTTTCCAACCATGATGGAATGAAACTAGAAATCAATAACAATAAAAAAATGAGAAAATTCACAAACATGGGGAAACTAAACAAAGCAACCTTGAAAAGTCATTGGATCAAAGAGGAAAGGAAAATGGAATTTTAAAAATATTTCAAGACTAATGAAAACAAAAACACAACATACCAAAACTTATTGTGAGATACAGCAAAAGCAGTATTAAGAGGGGAGTTTATAGCAATAAACACCTACATTTAAAAAGAGGAAAGATCTCAAATAAATCAACCTGACTTTACACTTAAGGAACTAGAAAAAGAAGAAGAAAGCCCAAAGTTAGAAGATGGAAGGAAATAATAAAGATTAGAGCAAAAATAAATCAAATAGCAAATAGAAAAACCAACAAAACTGAAAGTTGGTTTTTTGAAAAAAATAAACAAAATTGAGAAACCCTTAGCTTGACTAAGAAAAAAAGAAGGAAGACTCAAATAAATAAAACCGTAAATGAAAGAAGAGGCATTGCAGTGGATGCCTAAGAAATAAAAAGAACCTCAAGGGACTACTATGAACAATTATACACCAACAAATTGGATAAGCTAGAAGAAATGGATAAATTCCTAGAAACATACAATCTACCAAAACTGGATCAAGAAGAAATAGAATACTCAAATGGACCAATAGCAAATAAGGAGATTGAATCAGTAATCAAAAACCTCCTAATAAAGAAAAGCACAGGACAAGATGGCTTCATGGGTAAATTCTACCAAACATTCAAAGAAGAATTAACACCAATCCTTCTGAAACTCTTACAAAAAACAGAAGATGAGGGAACACTTCCAAATTTATTTTATGAGGCCAGCATCACCCTGACACCAAAGCCAGACAAAGACACCACAAGAAAAGAAAACTACAGGCCAATATCCCTGGTGAACATAGATGCAAAGATCCTCACTAAAACACTAACAAACTAAATCTGACAACATTTTAAAAGGATTATATACCATGACCACATGGGATTTATCCCTGGGATGCAAAGATGGTTCAACATACACAAGTCAATGTGACACACCATATTAACAGGATGAAAGATAAAAAGATCACCTCAATAGATGCAGAAAAAGCATTTGAAAAAAATCAACATCTATTCATGATACAAAAAAACTCTCAACAAAATAGATATATAAGGAACTTACCTTAACACAATAAAGATCATATATGAAAAGCCCACAACTAACATCATAATCAATGGGGAAAAACTGAAAGCTTTTCCTCTAAGATCTGGTACAAAACAAGGATGCCCACTCTCACCACTTCTATTCAACAGAGTACTGGAAGTCCCAGCCAGAGCAGTTAAACTAGAAAAAGAAATAAAACGCATCTAAATCAGAAAGGAGGAAGCAAAACTATCTTTATTTGCAGATGGCATGATCACACGTGTAGAAAACTCTAAAGAGTCAACAAGAACAAAGTTAGCATTAATAAACAAATTCAGTAAAGTTGCAGGATCCAAAATCAACATACAAAAATGAGTGGGATTTCTATACACAAAAAACAAACTATTCAAAAGGAAATTAAGAAAACAATCCCATTTATAACAGAAACAAAAAGAATAAAATACTTAGGAACAAACTTAACCAAAGAAGTGAAAGTCTTGTATGCTGAAAATTATAAAACACTGATGACGGAAGTTAAAGATAGATAAATGGAATGACATCTTGTGTTCATGGATCGGAAGAATTAATGTTGTTAAAATGTCCATACCACCTAAAGTGATCTACAGAGTCAGTGCCATCCCTATCAAAATCCCAATGGCATTCTTTACAGAAACAGAAAAAACAATCATAAAACACATATGAAACCACAAAAGCCCCCAAATAGCCAAAACAATCTTGAGCAAGAACAAAGCTGGAAGCATTGCACTTTCTGATTTCAAAGTATATTGTGAATCTACAATCATCAAAACAGTACAGTACTGGCATAAAAACAGGCATATAGATGAATGGAACAAAATAGAGAGCCCAGAAATAAACCCACACATTTACAGTCAACTGATCTTTAACAAGGGTGCCCGCAATACACAAAAGAGAAAGGATAGCCTCTTCAGCAAATGGTGTTGGGAAAACTAGATATTCACACGCAGAAGAATGAAATTGGACCTTTATCTCACATCATATACAAAAACAGACTCAAAATGGATTAATGAGGGGCTGGCCTGGTGGCAGAGTGATCAAGTTCACACTCTCCACTTCAGCAGCCTGGGGTTCACGGTTCAGATCCCAGGCACAGGCCTACACACTGCTCATCAAGCCATGCTGTGGTGGCGTCCCACATACAAAATAGAGGAAGATTGGTACAGATGTTAGCTCAGTGACAATCTTCCTCAAGCAAAAAGAGGAAGATTGGCAACAGATGTTAGCTCAGGGCCAATCCTTCTCAATAACAACAACAACAAAAAATGCATTAATGACTTAAACATAAGACCTGAAACAGAAGAAAACAGGGAAAAAACTTCTTGACATTGGTCTGGGCAATGATTTTTTGGATATGAACATCAAAAGCACAGGCAACAAAAGGCTGTGAATTTGCATCAGTCTAAAAAGCTTCTGCACAGCAAAGGAAACAACAGAGCCCAAATTTCTTCTAAGGCTGATTAACTGCTGATTCTCTACTCTGTGCTATATGGGAGGGCACATGGTATAGCTTAAGAGTGTGTGTGTGTGTGTGTGTGTGTCTGTGTGTCTGTGTGAATTCTGGTCAAGATGGTAGTCAGTAACGGGAGGGAGTATTCTTTCCCTCCTACAGACATTTAATATTGACAAGAAAAAATATTAAACATAGATATAAATTGTAAAAATAATTAAGCAGCTCTACAGGGTCCAGAAATTGAGCAGAAGTCTAAACCTTAAGCGCACAGTTGCCATTTTAGACAGTGCGCTCAGGGAAAGCCTCAGAGATGAAGCCGTCTGAGTCAAGGTCTGAAAGAAGTGAGGAAGTGTGGAGACAGATGGGTAGAAGAGCAATTGCAAGATCTGTAAGTGTGCCTGTCAATTTCTAGGAAAAGCAGAGGCCAGAGAGCTGTATCAGAAGAAGCAAGGGAGAGGGTGAAAGCAGGTACCGTCTGACGGATAATGGGGGTAAGAAGTCCCCATCATATAGAGCCCTGCAGGCCCATATAAAAACACTGGCTTTGACCTTGAGTGAAACTGGAGATGTTTGAGAAGAGGCGTGACATGATCTGACTTGTGGTTTAACAGAATCACTCCAGCTATTGTGTGGAGATTAGCTTGGAAAGACAAAGAAGAGATGCCAGGAGGCCAGTTTGGAGGCTTCTACAGTAATTCACTGAAGGGATGAAGGTAGCAGCAGGGTGGTAGCAGGAGGGATGGTAAGAAGTGGTGTGGTCCAGGATATCCACGTGTAATGGATGTGAAATGTGAAAGAGAGACTCTCAAGGATAATTCTGAGTATTTGGCTTGAACAACAGGAAAGAATTGCCAACTACTGTGATGGAGAACACTTTGAAAGGATCAGTTTTGGGGAAATACAAGGAGCTCAAATTTGGACCTGAAGTTTGGACTGCCTATTATTAGATTGACGTATATAAAACTGATAATATTCAACCATTCTGACCTACAAAAATGAAAATGGCAGATGGTTCGACTTAGACATCCAGGAGAAAATGCTGACAATGCAGTTGGATGTTTGTGAGAAAGGGACAGGAGAGAGACTGGTATTTTGGAGTCACCAACATACAGATGGCACTTAAAGTAAGACAGTGAAGGCTGATAGAAAAAAAGATAAGGCCAAGAACAGGGTCCTGGGCTATTCCAACCTTCAGAATGAGAAGCAAACAGCTAAGGAAACTGAGAAGAAGTCAGAGATGGACCAGGAGAGTGTGAGATCTTGGATGCCAAGGGGAAAATGTTTAACAGAGAGAGTGAATGACTGTGTCAAATGTTGCTCATAACTCACGATAAGGACTGAGAATTAACCACTGTATTTCATAATGTGGGGATCATTGGTGACCTTAATGAGAGTGCTTATGGACGACTGGCATGAACAGATGTCTGATGAGAGTGGGTTCAAGAGAGAGTGGGAGGAGGGAAATTAGAGAGTGCAAGTGTAGTTGACTAATTCAAGAGTTTTTGTGTATAAGCAAGGAGCAAATTGATGTGGAAACTGGAGGAGAAAGTCATGTCAAGAGAGTTGCTGTTTGTTTTAAGATGGAAGAGTTTACCTCTCAATTATATATTGAAGATATTAATACCGTAGAGGTAGCTAAAATTTGATGATGCTGGATAGAGATAAGAGAATTGCCAGAGTGATGTTCTTGGAAGCAAAATGAGATGAGAGTAATTGCACAAGTGGAGGAAATGGCCTTTGCTAAGAGCACAGACGATTCACCTACGGGAACAGGAGATAAGGCAGAATATATAGTCCCAATGGAGCCTGGTGAGATGTGATTGCGGTGAGATGTGATTGTGGGAATTTTGGATTTTTTTTTTTTTTTTTGCTGAGGAATATTAGCCCTGAGATAATATGTGTGCCAACCTTCCCCCACTTTTATATATGTGGGTTGCTGCCACAGCATAACTGAGAAGTGGTGTAGGTCTGCACCTGGGATCAGAACCTGCAAACCCAGTCCACCAAAGTTGAGCATACCAAATCAAACCACTATGCCATAGGGCCAGCCCTGGAAAATACGTTCTGATTGCTTCTGTTGTCTCAGTGAAAGAGAAGCAAGGTGACCATCTAGGAGTGAAAATAATAGATGAGGTATTGGAGGTTTGGAGAGAGAAGAGAAAGCATGCAATATTCATCTAGAAGAGCGAGAGGTTGAATGGAATAGAGCAACACAGTAAGATGAGTGGACAGTATTAGGAGCCCATCTGAGGCTGGTGATCATGAACATAAAGGGAGACCAGTCAATGGGGTTGAGCATTTTTCTTCAGCCCTATTCAGCTGCACAAGTGCTGGCACAGAGTAGCAGATATATTTAACCAGCAAAGCAGAAGACAGGAAAGAGAGATGAACATATAAACATAGCAGTGATTATAATGACTGTCCATGGAATTTAAGTTCTGGGTAAGGAGGGAAGTGAGGACCCGATGGTGTCAGTTTCCGTGAAAAGGTGGTAGAAGTTAGGAGGTGGTGCTCTCTGAGAATAAACTGTTTGAAGTTGTGATTATGAAGGGGTTACAACTTGGAGTAATGACAAGGTCAAGAGTATGAGTCAATGAAGTAAGAGGGAGGACAAAATTGTTGAAGAGGAAGAGAACTAAGAGGCCACAATTTGGGGGAGAAAAACCTATGAGAATATTGAAATCACCACAAATTTCACCAGAGGTAGAATAGGCGAGAATTATAGAGAATCAAGTGCTAAAGTCTTCAAAGACTGTGATAGAGATATTCGCTACACATACATTTGATAAATGACTGGTATACAGTATGGCTGAAACCCAATTTTTAAAAAGTAAGGAAATAGAAGATAGGAACATTTCAAAGAAGAAGATATAAGAATGACCAACAAGCATATGAAAAAATGATCCACCATGATTGGCAATCAGAAACGCACACTGAAAACACGAGATAGCGTTTCACTACACTAAGTTGGAAAAGATTTGAGTCTAGCAGTAAGAAATGTTTGCAAGGATGTAGTGAAATGGAAACATACTCTGCTCACAGGAGTGTGAACTCCTTGAACACGTTGAAAAAAGGGGGGAGGCATTACCTATTAATTTGAAAAGGCACACATAGTACCAATTAACGATCCGTTTTTAGGTGTATGCAATAAATATATGAGTAGAGTCCATGATTTAAAACCAGATTCGTCTACATCTGATTCCTATATCTAACACAAAGTAGATATTTCATTTTGTAAAACTTACTTTATCACTCTGAGCTTCAGCTGCTGTGAAGGCTGAAAAGGAATCTTTTGGAGATGATAGATATGCTCATCGCATTGGCTGTGGTGATGGTTTGGAGTGTCGTGATGGATGTACACTTATCTCCAAACTCAAGTTGTATACATTAAATATGTACAACTTTATGTCAATCATACCTCAATAAAGTGCTGGGGTTTTTTAAAGAAAAAGATCATTTTTTAAAACACTCAATAGAATAATGGACATATAATAAGTGCTCAATAAAACAATTTAATTATATTAAAATTGCTTAAATGTTTATTGATATTATTAATAATTTTAGAGCAGCCTTAACCTTCAGGAAAAAAAGAGCCACATTTTACTCTGGTATTAAAACAGAACTTTTCCTAAAGAGAAATCAGTATTTTCTATTTGGTCCTGAAATGAAAAGACCAAGTATCAAAGGAATTTCATGAAGCATTTGGATGGGTCCGGTTGGGGTGGGGGAGTGGGGGTCTATTTGAGTGGTCTTTTCTCCAAAATGCCCAAAACCACAGGAAAACATTAGCCAGAAAAGTGAGCAATGTTTGAAGTTCTATTCTTGGTATCTTTTTTCCTAAGAACAAGTTACATACGTCATTCTTCCCCCCTAGAGGCCTGTAAAAACGTATTTCCCGACAGCAACATACCACCTACAGCCGCCGCTATTGGGCTGCACAGATACCGCGATCTCCACGGGGTGAAGCCTCGCAAGGGGCGGGGCTTAGCGTGACATTTGCGACTTTGCTTAGGCAGGCGTCACTTGCAACACCATTGGCCGTCCGGGGCGCAAACGGACCGGTTTGCGGAGCAGGAGATTCGAACGCGCGAGGCCCAGCGCTGCACCTGCGCGGCTCCCCTAGAAGCCAGGACCGCGGCCTCCCCGGGGCGCCCCACGAGCTCCCACGACTCGCCCGCGTCGCGCCGGCCTGCGCCCCGCCCGCCCGCAGCCCGCCTCTGCTGGCGTCCAGACCTGTCACCGCGTGCAGGACACGGCCCCCCATGCCCTCCGCCAGGCCCCGGGAGCAAAGCGCGCAGCGCGTCGACGTGATGGGCAGCCGGCTCCGCAGCCCCAGCGCCTACCCTGCGCCCTGGTGGGGACCGCAGCCCGGAGGACCCGGCCCCGCCAAGCGCCGCCGGTGGGAGGAGCCCGCGGGCCCCGAGGCCCAGCCGGCGCCCAGCCTCCAAGACCTGGTGGGGCCCCCGGCCGCGGCCGCGCTCACCTCCGTCGTGGTCCTGGCCGCGGGCTGCGCCCTGCAGCTGCCCCTGGACCACGTCGACCTGCTGCTGGAGCCCGAGCCAACGTCGGTCCTGCAAGTGTCTCTCGGAGATCACACCCTCGTGCTGGTCCCCGAGGCCCTCCTGGACGCCGGCGACCAGCGCTCCGGAGGCCAGGCCCACTCGCCCTTCGGCCTGGAACCGGCCGCTTTCCGGGGAGCTCCCGGGGACGACGCCGCCGTCGAGCAGGGATTGTTCTGCGCATCTGTCCCGGAGGTCGCCGCCCAAGTCGAGGCCTACGACGAGGACGCCGACCCTGAGTTCCCGCCGTCTTGGGCGGCCCCTGCAGCCCGCTCAGTCGCTGGGCTCCGCCCCTCGGCTGGAAGGGAGTCCGGCCCCTCCCCGCACGGCCGCGTCCCAGAGCCCTCGCCCTGGGCCCCCACCCCTAGTCCAGAGAGACGCTCTCCTGGCCCCTACTACCGCCTGGACTTCCACCTTCTGGAGCCCTTTCCCACCTCGCCCCTCCAACCTCTGCCTCCCTCTCCGAGTCCAGGTCCCCACGCGCGCGCCCCGCGCCCTATTGGTCCTCCGCGCAAGGCCCGGAGACGCCTCTTCGAGGAATGAACTGCCCTCACACGCACACGCACACACAACTCTGGCTACCCCCTGGGGTTCCTATGGGATTCCCAGAGTCCTTTACACTGAATATCCATCAACCTGGCTATTGAGTACCTCATGTGCAAACAATTGCTTTTTCCGTGCAGACTGCCTATAGCGGCAGATGAAGACGTCCGGAAGAGAAAGCAGATTCTAGACCTTATCTTTGAAATCGAAAATCTGTCCAGGGATACCAGACAATGCGTTTTCAGACGTCTGGGCTTCTTTGCAAGATCCTGCTCAGGCCCCTCCATTTCCCCTCGTTTGGCATCAGTTATTTTCTCTCAAACTGTGCTGTTTCTCTAACATCATAGCGTTGCTCCCGTTTCTCCCAAACCAAGAAATCACTGGATTTCTCAGGCTGTGAGTTTCCTTGTATGCTTTCTCATGAATTTATGAAGACTCTCAGCCATGACTTTTCTCTTTCTTGGTGTTTCCAGCTGCTCTTCTGGAAAACTGCAAAATAGTCTGAGGGTTACTATACCTAATAGTATAATGTTTGTTCACAGCTTCTCTTAACCTGCTGGGGTTCTCTTCCAGTCGGTTCACTTTCCTTTATGAAAGATGTTGGATTTTGTCAGATATTTTCAGTATGCATTGGGATATGTATTTCTTTTTTAAATCCCTTCATCTGATGATTTCAACCAATAGACTGATGTAAAATGTTTGCGTTCCGGCTATTCCACATTAGTATTTTATACCTTTTCAATGCTACCCTGAGTTTTCTCTTATGTAAGTCGAACTTCTAATTTTAAAAAGTTAATTTATTACCATATTTGCTTCACGTTTTATAAAAGAAATAAAATACAACTGATAAAGCTGAAGTAACAAGATGATTTCATTTTTTAAAACATCAATACTATTTAGATTCACCAACATGCTTTGCCAATTCTTCTCTCCCTTTTTATACTTGCTTTCCACTCCTGAAGTCTAGTTTCAGTTTTCTTCAAGCTGAAGAATATCCTTTAATAGTTCTTTCCACTATATCCTATGTGTGGCTAACTATCTTGGTTTGGTAAGTCTGGTAAGTTTTTGTGTGGTAAACTCTCTTAGTATTGTATGTCTGAAAACACTTTATTACATATTCATTCTTAATTTTAAAATGATATTAACTACTTTAAAGGTGTCAGCCCATTGTTCTGCCATTTGTTGTTGTTGCAGGCAAGAAGTCTTATGCCAATCAAGCTGTTATTCCTTTTATATTTGACTCAGCTGTTCATTTTGGCATATTTTTAAATGTCTCTTTTCCTTTGATGCCCTACAGTTTTACTATAATGTCTCTAGGCGTAGATTCTTGTTTTGGCTTGATGGAATTTTATTAACTATCAATATGTGAAATTATCTCTTGCCTGAAAACCCAGAAAATCTTAGGCTCTATCTCTTGGCTCTATGTCTCTTGGAACATCCCATACTTCCCCACGTCTGGAAGTCCAATCAAGACATATAATGGCCCTACTCAGTCAATCTCCCATGACTCTTAACATCTCAGTATCATATGCCGGGGTTGGGGGGGGGAGGATCAATTCCAGCATCCTTTATTCTTTAACTCAATTAACTAATTTTTCATCAACTGTTTCCAGTATTCTGTTTATGCTTCTGTAAGAAAGTTTTCATTTCAAAGATTGTATTTTTTCCTTTTCAAGATTTTTACTTCTTTCTTCTTGTTTCAAAACTTCCCCACTTACTATCATAAATTCCTGTTCTTGTTTCATGGATGGTATTCCAACCTTTATGTTTTGAAATTTTTTAAACATTG
The DNA here is from genome assembly GCF_041296235.1 of Equus asinus. Classification (NCBI taxonomy): domain Eukaryota; kingdom Metazoa; phylum Chordata; class Mammalia; order Perissodactyla; family Equidae; genus Equus; species Equus asinus. The sequence goes on along the minus strand of NC_091810.1, from coordinate 85,248,799 downwards.
ATAGGTCAGTTAATTCAATTTCCTCACAGGTAAAATCTCCTATTATTTGTTTTTAATCACAGTGGATTGTCTCAGGTGCTTAGTGACTTTTGATGGTGGGCATGTTTTCAGTGTTAGCACATCACTGAGTGGGCACATTTATCTTCTGCGTCCCACAGTTATAATTTTTACAGTATCCACTTCTTACTGGACCACAGCTCAGAACCAAGGCTTTTGGAACTCTTGAAACTTGTCTCTCTGGAAAGTCACAGGTCTAATCTCTAAGCAATCACACAGTGGCCATTCCCAGCTTCAATCTGTCTTTCCTTGATCAACCACAGACACAAACATGAAATAGTGGTCAATCCCTCTTCAACCTCTGATGATTGGCAATGGGATGATTTTTCAGCCCCCTCAATGAAGCAGAAATCCCAGTTGCTACTATATATTTTAGTCTCAGTACCACAAATACATCTAAATATTAGCTGTCCATTCAGAAATTGGATTTTCTACTCTATTTCTAGTCCCCAGAGGCTTGTGTCTTTCTTTTGAAATTAGATGTCAATATTTAACACGGTTTAATGTTTCCTATCAGTGCTCTCTGCTTCCAGTAGAGGGACTCCCCCTGTACTACCATCTTATCCACAATTCCCACCATGACTCAACCATCCCTCCTCCTTCCCCACATAACACAGCAATTGATCAGCCACAAGTCCAACCTAATTATCTGATTATTCTGAAAAGGGAAGATGGCCTTGTTTGCAAAACTGTGTCTTCTCTCGCAAGAGCCTCATAATCTACACTAGAAATGAGTGAGGACGTTCATTTTCAGCAATATGTGAACCACATAGTCCAAAAAATCCTCACAAACAACACTCTTGAAACTGATGGGTAAGGATTATTTTAATATTTTAAAGGCACATCACAGTTTGTAAAACTATAAGAGAAATCCTGGAAGGCCAAAAATGATGACGTGTCACAAGTCCAGAGAGGAAAATGGGTGCTGAAACGAGGGGGTATGTGGGGCTATTCAACATTCTGTGGTGACCTGCAGCTTTGATTTTAACAGCCCATTGATGGGGGAGAGAAAATAAAATTCATCAGTCGCATAGCGCTGAAAAATATCCCAGGCTTCCAAAACATGATACATCCAATTGGCAATCTAACAAGCAAAAGAAAAAGAACTCATAGGACAAAAGGAGATTGGACTTCAATGTATCTGTCTCAGCCTTGGCTCCAGGTAGAATGAAACACAATCTCTTAGCGGCTGGGGGGAGCCGGGAGTTTATTTTAAGATATTCCCTGGTAGGGTCGGCCAGTGACATAGTGGTTAAGTTGGTGCACTCTGCTTCGGCAGCCAAGGGTTCACACGTTCAGATCCCGGGCATGGATTTACACACCACTCATCAGCCATCAGCCATGCTGTGGTGGTGACCTACATACAAAGTAGAGGAAGATGGGCACAGGTGTTAGCTCGGCAACAAGCTTCCTCAAGCAAAAAGAGGAAAATTGGCAACAGATGTTAGCTCAGGGCTAATCTTCCTCACCAAAAAAAAAAAAAGATATTCCCTGGCAGATGGTGGACCTGGCAGAAGTAAAAAACTCTTCTCTGAGGAGAATATACCTTATACCCAGAGCTCAGTGTCTTCTCAGACATAACCTTCCCACTGACTCTAAGTTCATAATCCAAAATCAAAGAGCACATAAGGAAACAAACCACCATAAGTGAGAATAAACCCAAAAGACATTCAAAACAAGAAAAAGGAGAACCAGTCCCCTGAATGGTGGAGATTGATGAATTAGCAGATATAAAATAATTTTTATTAAATTTGATTTGACTGAGGACATAAAAGTGGACAACATAAGTGTAGCTAAGAAAAAATATCAAAAGATATGGCAGCTTTAAAAGGCAACTAAAGAAAACTTGTAGGGATTAAATATACAAACCTGGAAGTGGACAATACAACAAAAGGGTTAAGCAACAGTCCAGACAGAACTGAAAATGGAAACACTGAACTAGAGAAATCATCCACAAAGCTGAGGAGGGTAAAAACATAAACTATGAAAGGGAGACTAAGAGACGTTGCCAGAGGGAGCAGTTCTACGTGTGAGTGTTGGAGCTGGAGAGGGTGAACAATCAGCGAACAGGGAAGTTACATTGTTCACAGAGATAATGAATGAGAATTCTCCGGATGTGATGATAGATAGAAATCATTCATCCATTCATACAACAAATATGTATTAAGTGCCTACTACATACCACACACTTTTCCAAACTCCAGGAACACAGCCAAGAACAAAACAGTTAAAAATCTGCCTTCGTGGAGTGCAATAATTCACACAAGAAATAGTGCTTCCTTACAGCAAAGTAGCAGCAAGAGGAGTGATATGAAGGGCATGTAGTTGGATATATTTTGAAGATTAGCAAACCAGGATTTCTTGATGTGAAAAGTGAGAGAGTCAAAGGATAACTTGAGGGTTGGAGCCTGAACACAAAAAGGATGGAATTGTTATTTTCTGAGATTGGAAAGACCTTGAGGGAGCAGATATAGAGAAAATAAAATACACTCAATTTTGGACATGTCCGTTTTAAGTGCCTGTTACATATCCAAGTGGAGATGTTGACTAAGAAGTAAGATACGGAGTCTGGATTGCACAGAAGTGCTACAGGATGGAGATAAGCCAGTGTTTTGGAAGAACCATCTGACCGTAGTTTGAAATCACCAAGAATTGTTACAGCATCAATATGGGAGAGCATGACAGAAAGCCAAGAGTAAAAACATTTAAGGAGTGAGGGGGAGGATCCCTGGAGTTGGAAGAGGGTAGAGGACAAGACAGAGCAGAGGCCGGTTATACTCTGACGACACGGCACTCAAGAAGGGTGGAGAAACGGTTGGGAAGCAGCCATGAGGAGCAAGAAGAACATACGCCGCGCCTCCAGCCATCAGTGCTTGGGGTGTGGGAGAGAAAAAGCCTCTGCTTGAGAAGCCTCCAGGAAAAGCAGGGTACAAATACAGGAGAAAGTTAAAGGGAGTCTCAGGGGAGTTGAAGATTTGTGAGTTTCGTGATTGACTATGAATTCCTGAAGGCAGAATGAGAAGGTGGAGGACATGGAGAAGGATAGGAGGTAGTGATAGAGTACCATGAACTGAGTATTGGAGGATTTAAACCTGGGAAGTGAGGAATGAACAGATTCCGACCACGAACAAGAGTCAAAGGCACGATGAGATGAGTCTTCCGGATCCTATGGCAGACAGAGGTGGCAGGACTTGCAGCGCTGAAGAGAGGTGGAGATAGGTATCCTTCCAAGAATGCACATGGTTCTGGAACATGGTGTAGTGTCCTCATTCAGGAAGCACCACAACCTCAAGACTAATAAATAAATAAATGCATATTTAGACAGATTATTGTAAGCCCACAAAACACCAAATTCAAAGAGAATATTTTTTGTATGCAGAAAGAAAAGACAACTACAATAAAAAGGCAGGCAGACAGCTGACTTCTGAGAAACCACAGTGGAGGCCAGTCAACAGCACAATAACAGCAGCAAAGTACTGCCAGAAGACAGTGATTTTGACCCGAAATTTTTCACTAGTGAAACCATCTTTCAAAAATGGGCGTAAACAAAGATTTTGTAGACCAAAAAACTTATTATGAAAATGTACTAATTTAATTAATATTGTATTAATTATTATGTATTAACCATATTGTATTAAATGTAATGTATTAAAGGTATTAATTGTGTGAAATTGCCTCTAGTTAGACAATTAAGTCAATGCAGCAGAATAAAAACATCAAAGATAGACCCACACACAAACAAAAAAGTATATAACCCAGGAAATGATGCAGTTCAGTAGGAAAGATCTTTTGGGACAGTGGTTGAGCCAACTGGGGCAGAGCTCAGACTCCTCACAGTGCCCCTGGGGCTGCATCTGCTCAGAGACTGCCCACAGTCTGCCCCACTTGGGAACTTCTTCCTGGCTACGAGATCCTCCCTATTGGTCCTCAGTCATCTCTGCCCACCTCAAGCTCTCAGCACCTACCTGAATTGCCCCACATACAGCAGCCCCTAATAACCTCCCCCGTCTGGGGTCCAGCTCCATAGCATCTCCAGCCTGTGTCTTCTCCAGGAGGGGAAGGGCATCTCCAGGCAGCAGACAGGAAGGTGGGGTGCCATCACTATGCATCTCCTGAGCCCCTGCTGGACACTGAACAGGCTGGTAGACTGCCCCACAACCTCTTTCATCAGCCACCTCCAAGAATGGAAAGTGGAAGAACGTCCTCAAGCTAGCAAGGATCTGAGCAAAAGGAATCCCGAGTTACTTGTATATCCACCTTGGGGCTGTGATGGGCAAGGAGGTGGCCCATGGCAGGCAGCCAGGCATTTTCATGTGCTCTTCACAGGATTCTCCCTAGGGCCCTGGGAGCTGGGTCTCTTATCATGCCCACTTTCAGGCACTCAGTGGTCACCTGCCTGAAACTACACAGTGAGAAAGGAGTTGGGCAGGAAACCCATGTTCGGGTCTTTGGACAGAGGCCAACACCCTTGCTCAGCCCTGCCTGTGCTGACAAGGAGCATCTTAGCTTCACGGGAGAGGAAACACCAAGGCTCACGAGGCCACAGCTCAGCACACGTGAGCACCTTCCATGTGCTGGGACTGTGCTCAGGACTTGGGATACAGAGAGGAACACAAACAAAGCTGCTGCCTTCAGGTTGCTCAGTGTCACGGCGAAGGGAGATGTTAATCAGATGGACCCACAAATTCATATATGATTACAATTGTGATAGGACAATGAAGAAGAAGTCAGGGGAATATGAGCTGGGGGGGACCAGGAAGGCACCCTGGAGGAAGTGACTGAGAGTGGAATGATGGGCAGGACTAGCCAGGTGGCTGACACTCCAGGGCAAGGGAGGAGCGCATGCAGAGGCCCAGGGGCCCAAAGGAGATGGACCAGTTCTGAGAACCGGAAAGAAGTTGCTGCAGCCAAAGAGGGGGCTTTAGAAATTGTGGGTGTGGACAGGTGAGGAGAACCATTCCTGGGACCGCAGCAGCTGATCGGGAGATGCAAGCCTAGGAGACCCCTGCCCTGGGAGGCTGTGGAGTGGGGAAGGAGCCCTGGATCAGTTGGGGATCAGTGCATCTGCATATAACAAAAAGCCAACATAACAATAACTGGGAAAAAAGTAAATGAAGTTCTTCTCTCTCAAGAAGTCTGGATTCTCCATGCCAAGATTAGGGCCCTGTCTCCATCTTTCTGCTCCATCACCCTCCTGTGGCTTCCATCCTCGAGGTGCCACCTGAGGGGGTTCGGCCATCACATGCTCACTCCACATCTGCAGGAGGAAGAAGAGATGGCAGCAAAGGGGCCCCTGCTTCACTTCCAGATCCTCCTCAGAAATGCCACACAGCCCTTCCGCTCAAAACAGTCACATGACCACACCAGGGCTCAAGGGAGCCAAGAGACTCGCCTTCTTAGGAAGGGTGCACGGCTCTGGAAGAGGAAGGAGAGGTGTGTGCTTTAAGATTACGGAAGTTGCCTGAACAACTGCCAACCTTACTGGCTTATGCCACGACAAGCTCATCTGATGGGTTTGTAGATGAATTCCTGGTCTGTATTCAGGTTCCCTCCTTGCGGAGGAGGGGAACACAGGCCCTTCATCTTCGGGATCCACCCTCCTCTGGGCCAGGCCTAGACTTGTCCTCTGACTTGCTTTCACAGCAGTGACCACAAGGAGTACACTGAGTCATTCAGGTTCTTGCTCTCTTTCTCCCTGTTGTTTGTTTTGTTTTGTTTTATACTAGTAAACATATTGGTCTGGGTGAAGGGCTGTGCTCTGTTGATGGCCCAGACTGTAAACCATTCATTCATGCTTTTATTCGTTACACATGTTTAGCACTGACTATGAGATAAGCAAGACGCTAGGACACTGGAGGATACAAAGGGAAGGAGATATGACTTTGACCTACAATGGCCTATGTCTCATCAGGATAAATACAAAGTTTGGTAGTTAGAAAGTGGAATCGGCACAAGAAATATTTAGATAAGATATTTAGATTGTTCTGGAAATGAATGGATCAGCTAGGGTGCCTTCAGCTTCATGTAACAGAATTTCTGGCTCCAAGTGGCTTCAGCGCAGGTGGTTATGATCTCACCAACAAGGAGTCCAGAGGCAGGAGGCTCCAGGGTTGATGAATTCATCCTGTCAGCAGGGGCTGGCCTTTGCATCAGCTCCTCTGGGATTCTCTTTACCTCTTTCCTCATGGACTCACTTTGGCTGCTGCAGTTGCTAACATCACACGCTCACCCTACCAGGTCTAAGGCAAAGAGTGATGACTGATTCCTACCATCTGCTTTTCTTTAGTTAAAGAGATAAAACTTCCCCAAACACCACCTGCCTCCTACAGCAGGCGTCCTGTCAGGCTCTATTGGTCAGAACGGAATCAAATGCCCTCCTCACCCCCAACCAATCCTAGCAAAAAGGAAGGGAAGGACCATGATTAATTTCCTCCAGTCACGATTCATTCTCTGGGAATGGGCCCGCTCTCTCTGAGCCCATTGCATCACAGACCAGAACAATTTACGTTTTATTTATTAGTATTACCGTTATTCAATGTAGAAGAAAGAAATGACTGCTGGGGAAAATACCAAAAATGTTTTCAACAGCAGGCAAGAAGCTCAAGGACTAAAAGTCCAAGTATAGGATGGATTATCATTGTAGATGTAGAAGCCACGGAAAATGAAGACAGGGTGTAGTGGTGCCAGCAGTGAGCAGGGCTAAAGTGTTTAATAATGACCACAGGGTTGGGGAAAGGGCAGACAACTGCATAGCAGGGGTGATGGGGTGTCGTCCAGGAACGGTACTCCCATGTTCTCAGATGGGCAGCTTATTCCTTCTGTTACCCTGGACCCTCAGCAGGAGGATGCTTCACCTTCTTGGAGTCTTACCTCCTCTGTCCTTGTCCTAGGCCACCTGCAGCCCACCCACTCTGCACTCGATCTCCCTTTTCCAGAGGTCCAGTCCTCACAACCGGTATCAGATGGGAGAAGCTGGGACAGCAAACCAAGTAATCGCAGTGTCAGGATCCAGGCGCTTGGGTCACCATAGAAACCCCTGGGCGGAGCTTCTGTGATGGACGGGCCCAGGGAGGACCCACACCACTTGAGGGCAGCCTGCCCTCTGTCCGCTCTCAGACCCTGGCAGGTCCCGGGAGCAGGTAGTTAGGCTGCCATCACCCCCATTTGTTCCACCTGTGAAATGAAGGCTCTGCAACCGGGGAGAGGGAGCCTGGAGCTGCAAGGGGCAAGGGTCAGTATGGACACCAATCTGCCTCTTAGGGTATGGCATCCTAGAGGCGACATCAGGAGGGCCACAATGAGAGCCACCTGGCGACGGGCTCGCAGAGCTGCCTGGTGATTGGCTGCACCAGCAAAACCAAGCTCAGGGCCTCCTGGCGAATGGACACAGGCACGGTAGTGACATCACGAGGAGGCATTGTGATGGGCCCGGGCGCCAGCCCCAGGCCTCAGTGAGGGGAGAGAGACGGCGCTTCCACCTCAGCTCCTCCTGCTCTTTGCCTCGTTCCCACACCAAAGGGTAGCGCGCCCCTGCCCACTCGTCCTGCCGGGGCCTCTAGCCCACACCCTGCGCTCCGCCTTCTCGTTCGAGTCCACCTTCACCGCCTTCTGCAGTCCGGCAGGTCCCCGCACCGGCCCTCAAGCCTCAAGGCCCCGCGGCCCGGCCCGCAGCGCTCCTCAGCCCCGCGTTCCCATTCGGTGATCCCGCCCCCCCAGCCGGGAAGGGCACTCCCAGCATCGCAACCGGGTTGAGCACAGGTAGCAGTGTCCCCCAGACACCCAGCTGACCAGAAGCCCTCCGACCCATCACAGCACAGGGCAAATGAGTCCCCTGGCCACCCCCAGACCAGGAGCCCTCCGACCCAGTGCAGCAAAAGGCAGCTGCTGACCCCCACTCCTCGTCCTCAGGGACACCCCCACCCCGCATTTGGACACCCGGTGTCCCATCCCAAGTCTTCCCTATCCGTTCCCCGGGTCCTCATCTGCCTGTGGCCATCAGCACCTCTGCCGGACCCAGGTGAGCTGGCTGGAAGAAGAAAAATACCTTGTCCCAGTGTTGTGGGCCCCACCACTGTGCTGCATGGGAGAATCTGCGCCCGGAAGTTGCAGAGTGAGGAGAACGGCCTCAGAAACCTCCCATCACCTCCTGGCAACCTTGGCCCTGCCCATGTCCCTGGCTCCCAGGTGGTGCCCCACCCGCCAGAAAGGGAAAAATGAGTCCCAGAGGCCCCCAGTGCCCCACCACCATTCGATCAATCTGTAAAGCAGCTGGAAGGCCAGGAAATAAGGCACAAAGAACATCCTCTACACCAAAACGTGGGGCATCTTGACCCAGACATGAGAAATCCGAGGCCACCGGTCCAGGCAGAAATGCATCTTCCACGGAGCGGCCGGGTGGGGCTGTCTGTGAAGGCGGAGGTTGCTGCCTCCGCGCGAGGCCGGCCCAGGAAGGTCAGCGGTTCCTGGCCAGGTGCCAAGGCCTGGCCGAGCTTGGAGCCTTCAAATCACAGTCCGTCTGTGCTGAGTTGCTGGTGGGTACATAGGCTGAATACCCTGGGCCTGGGGCTGACTTCAGCCTGATGTCCTGGTGGCATATCACCTGGGGAGCCTTTTTCTTGTGGGGAGTTCTCTTGTCCAGAGGACGCAAGGGCTGCCATGCCTTTGAACAAGAGAATGACCAGAAGTTGGAAGAGCTGCCCATGGAAATCCTGCTTATAGAGAAAAGGTTGACAGACTCTGAGGGAATGCTGAGATTAACAACAATAGCTCTTAACGCCAGCAGGGAAATTAATAAAAATCTGTCTAAGTGTCTGAGCTGCAGGGTTCCCTAAAGCGGTGTGAAGAAAATCAAAAGTTGAAAAATCTGCTTGTCGACTTGGCATCACAGGAAGGACATGATTTAAAGAACTTGCCAGAGGACCAGGCCTCCCCAGACACGGCTGGAGATAAGGAGGGGCCTGCAGCAAGTTCCTAGAGGAGTCCTCCTGATTGGAGGGGGAGGGGAGGGGTTACAGGAACAGGCCAAGGGTGTCAGTAGCAGACCCAGGTCCAAGAGCTGGAGAGATGCTATGGCGAAATGCAGGGATTCCCAGAAGCTTTTGCCTGCCAGGCAACATTGTCACAGTACCAAGGGTTGATGTCCCCACACACCCACCCCAGGAGGGCATAGGCCTAGCAGGGGAGCTGGAGCAGAATGCGGGTCAGCTCCTTGAGTGGAAGCGGCGTGAGCTTCATGGTGTTTGTGGGTTTTAAGTAAATGTCTTGGATGCAAAAGTGTCCCTGAGCGATTGTGATGTACAGCCCAGGATCAGAGTCACTGCACCCCGTCACACGAGTCGTCACATTCTCCAGCTGGGCAAGGGTCTAATTTGACCCTCAGAACAGAGGCATGAGGTGGGCAGGGTCTCCGTGGTCTGAGAAAGTGTCGGTGAACCAGAGTGCTGACACTGAGCACAACCTGTCCTTCCCCATCAACACTTTCCACACGGTGACTCCTCTAAAGCTCAAAGCCAGCCGCTGAGGTGGGCGCTATTCTGATGGAAAGCAGAAGCAGAGCGTCTGCTCACAGGCATTTCTGCAGAGAGCATCACTGGCCCGAGACCTCACAGTCAGTTTGTGGCAAAACTTGATTTTGGACCCTGATGTTATGACTCCAAACTCCAGTCAAGCCAGCAGGTGGATCTCAGCCGCAGGTTCCTGTCTGACTCGGGCCTTTGATGAGCAGATGTGAGGGGAAAGACCATGGTGGAGAGAGGCCAGAGGCATAGGACACATTCCCTGCCTCGGGGTGAGGGGGTGTGGGGTGAGGGCCGCAGGGGAGAGACTGGAGAGAGGGGGCCGGGCTGGTGGGCTGCGTGCTCAGAGCCGCAGGAGCCCTGCAGGATAGAGAAGTGGGCTTTGCTCCGGCTGCTCTGGGTGCGGAGATGAACGAATGGAGCAAGGCAGAGCCGGAGGCAGGTGGGAACAGGCGTGTCAGGGAGATTGGAGGCATCTGTGGACACGGAGGGAGGTGGCTGCCTCCAAGAGGCAGAGCTGAGAATCAGTGATGAACTAGACGTTGGGGGGGGCGGGCAGGGAGGAGAACACCGAAGTTCCAGGCTCGCCACCTCTCAGGCCATGGTCCCGGGGACTGTGGCTGGAGCTCAGGTGGGGTGCAGATGCCCATGACCTGGGCCCGCCTATAGCTCAGGCCAAGGGGGAGGTAGAGAGCCTGGAGCTGTGGCCAGGGCCGTGCTCAAGGCGCACGTGCTCACAGCAACCAGGCATAAACTGAGGAGAGTCACGAAGAAGCTGGGTTTAGGGGGGAAGGCGAACTTGAGGGCGACTTGCACGGTGTCAGAGCCGCGAGGCCTGCTGGCTTCAGGAGCCAGTGGGGAGGCGGGTGGAGTCCAGGTAACTGGCACCTGAGGGGAAGTGGCTCAGAGCTGGTGTTAACATAATAAATGTCCACCTCCAATGAGGACTAGGAGGAAGTTAGAGGTTTGACATTTGGTGAAGGTCTGCTGTGGGGGTGGACACTGTGTGGGGCCCAGACCTCTGGGCCGGCCCTCCCCAGGCAGGGGCAGCATTTCACACTCCTCTCCTGTCAGCCGGGACCCCAGATCTCCTGCACTGGGCAGGGTCTGAGGGGCAGAGGGCACAGGGTGCACTTGCGTGAGTCCAGCGCAGGGAACTTCCTCTGCTCTGCCGCTCAGACCCAGCCCACCCACACCCCAGGTCTGCAGACACAGCAGCCTCCTCAAGGCCAGAGGGGCCAGGACCTGAGTTTGGGGGTGTGATCCAGAGCTGCTCACCCCTCCCGAGGCCCCAGTTCCTTCATCAGTAAAATGCAGACAACGAGGGAGGGATGGGATGGGGTGAGCGGGAGGCAGGAAACTACAGGGATTGGGGAGGTGGTGTCAGGGGCAGGGGACTGGTGGAGTCCGGTGGAGGGAGGAAGCGGGGGTCCACCATGAGCCTTCAAGCCCTCAGCTGACTACTGCTGGAGGAGGCAGGTGTAACCTGTGCCTGGAGCCCCACAGGATCAGATGGTGCCCATGAACAATGAAGCCCCTGGTGTGCTTTGCAGGTGAACTTTCAGGAAGCAGCCCCACCAGCCAAGACGGCTGCACACACTTAGGACACCACAGACCAGCCACAGACACAGGATGAGGCCAGAGGAGAAAGCTCTGCCTTCAGACACCACAGCCCAGCAGGCCTGGAGGGCCTGCAGGCTCCTGTCCCAGGCTCTGTGCACTGCTTCAACGTGAGCAAGTGAGCAAGCGTAACAAGAGCAGGGGATGAAAACAGGAGGAACGGCAGGTTAAGCAATTTCTTACCTTTTGTAAAGGACAGGCAGCTATTTTAACTACTCTACTGTCCTCTATTTAAATAAGCTACATTTCCACACTTGTCACCATCTCTGGTCCCAGGTTTCTTCAACCACATGATCATTTAGGAAACCTCATGGAAGGCTTGTGACTATTCAAGCCCTCAGCTGTCCTCAGGTCAGGTCACCAGGCAGGCTCTGGGAGGAGAGCTTCCCCGGGCTGGGGGCCTCCCCGTGTGGTGGGGGTGCTGCTGCTGCCTCCGGCCCCCTGTGTGCCCAGCTTCTGAAAGAACCAGATCTCAGCAGTGCCCAGAGCCAAAGTCAGAGGCTCACATGCTCCCAGCCAGGTAGGCCCCTCGGTCCTCATCACCCTCCACCTTCATCTCCAGACAGAGACAGCCCAGCCAGGACCCTGCGGGAGCCCCAGAACCACCAGCATCAGCACGGCTGGTATGAGGGCATGCCAAGGGCCAGGATGTCCTGCCCTCAGAGAGGTCAGGTGTAGGGCCGGAGGAAATCCCAGGACATGGGATTTGGAGACGGAGTGTGGTGACAGCTGCTGACCTCTCCACCAGGCAAGACCTTCCATCAGCAAAAAGATTATGACTCACTGAAGGCTCAGATGATGCTTAGCAGTTTTTAGAAATAAAGTATTTTCTAATTAAGGTATGTAAATGTTTTTAGACATAACGCTATTGCACACTTAATAGACTACAGTATAATGTAAACATCACTTTTATATGCACTGGGAAATGAAAAACTTTGTGTGACTCACGTTATTGCAATATTCACTTTATTGTGGTGGTCTGGAACCAAATCTGCAGTATCTCTGAGGTACACCTGTATTACACAGAAGATGTAACGTGAGTGGCCAATATATATATGAAAACATGATCAACCTCATGAGTAATCAGAGAAATATAACATAAATACATGATGAGATACCCTTTTACACCATCAGACTGGAAAATGCTTAGAAACTTAACCATACTAAGTGTTGGCAAGGATGAGTGTGCAAGGAGCACACTTACCCACTGCTCACAGAAGCATAAACTAGGACAGCCCCTTAGGCCAGCAGTTTGGCATTATCTACTATTGTCAGGGCACCACTCACGACCACCCAGCAATCCCACATCTCGGGGTTTTGCCATAAGCCTAAAGTCAAAGGTCTCTGTTTTAAATATATCTGGATTTAATTCCCAAATCCAACACAAACCAAGTATTTAATTTTGTAAAATTTCCTTCTCTCCTCTGAGCTTCACTACCGAGTTCTGAATAAAATGATTTTTTAAACACTCAGTATAATACAAGTCAGACAGCAAGTTTGAACACAGAAAGTTAAACTTATGATAAATTTTTGCTACGGTAATTAACAATTACAATCTGGCTTCCAACAAAAAACTGCAGTCAGTTTCACCTGATTACTTTTTGAAAAGCTTTTTTATCAAAAAAAATTGCATTTCTAGTTTCTCTCATGAATAAAAATTTCAAGAACCATGTGGGTGGGGTGGGGGAGGAGTGGTCGATGATGGGCTAAAGCCCTTGTCATAGCCTCCTGGAAAATCTCAGACGACATTAGACACAGGCTACTTCTAAAAGTAAGCAAGCAGTTTCTGAGATTATGTTTCGGCTATTTTCCCCACAAGCATAAAAGCAATGAGGGCTCCTAGGCCTCGGACGGGCATCCACGCAATATTCCCTACACTTTCTAAAAAGCTTCCACTGCTACTGCAGCCCACTAAACCTGATACCCTCTTTGGCAGGAGGTGGAGCCCATACTGAGAAGTTCTGGCTGCCGCAGGTCATCTGACGTCCCATGTTGTTAATCATCCGGGGCGCAAACGGACCGGGGTGCGGAGCAGGAGATTCGAACGCGCGACGCCCAGCGCTGCACCTGCGCGGCTCCCCTAGAAGCCAGGACCGCGGCCTCCCCGCGGCGCCCCACGAGCTCCCACGACTCACCCGCGTCGCGCCGGCCTGCGCCCCGCCCGCCCGCAGCCCGCCTCTGCTGGCGTCCAGACCTGTCACCGCGTGCAGGACACGGCCCCCCATGCCCTCCGCCAGGCCCCGGGAGCAAAGCGCGCAGCGCGTCGACGTGATGGGCAGCCGGCTCCGCAGCCCCAGCGCCTACCCTGCGCCCTGGTGGGGACCGCAGCCCGGAGGACCCGGCCCCGCCAAGCGCCGCCGGTGGGAGGAGCCCGCGGGCCCCGAGGCCCAGCCGGCGCCCAGCCTCCAAGACCTGGTGGGGCCCCCGGCCGCGGCCGCGCTCACTTCCGTCTTTGTCCTGGCCGCGGGCTGCGCCCTGCAGCTGCCCCTGGACCACGTCGACCTGCTGCTGGAGCCCGAGCCAACGTCGGTCCTGCAAGTGTCTCTCGGAGATCACACCCTCGTGCTGGTCCCCGAGGCCCTCCTGGACGCCGGCGACCAGCGCTCCGGAGGCCAGGCCCACTCGCCCTTCGGCCTGGAACCGACCGCTTTCCCGGGCGCTCCCGGGGACGACGCCGCCATCGAGCAGGGATTGTTCTGCGCATCTGTCCCGGAGGTCGCCGCCCAAGTCGAGGCCTACGACGAGGACGCCGACCCTGAGTTCCCGCCGTCTTGGGCGGCCCCTGCAGCCCGCTCAGTCGCTGGGCTCCGCCCCTCGGCTGGAAGGGAGTCCGGCCCCTCCCCGCACGGCCGCGTCCCAGAGCCCTCGCCCTGGGCCCCCACCCCTAGTCCAGAGAGACGCTCTCCTGGCCCCTACTACCGCCTGGACTTCCACCTTCTGGAGCCCTTTCCCACCTCGCCCCTCCAACCTCTGCCTCCCTCTCCGAGTCCAGGTCCCCACGCGCGCGCCCCGCGCCCTATTGGTCCTCCGCGCAAGGCCCGGAGACGCCTCTTCGAGGAATGAACCGCCTCCCACAGTTCCTCGACAGCCGGCTTCGTGCGCTAGCGAGGTACCCAAATCCATTGTGAGCACATGCGGCCACTCAGAGACAGGGCATCTTCATTCGTAGACAGCAGGCAGCTGCCGTCTTTGTTTTGGTTTTGTTAGTTTTTGTTTTTTAGCAAAATGCCTTATCAGCAAACAAGAACATTTAAAAAAAAAAAAAAAGCCGATTCTGGTAAAGACCTTTAGCAAGGAGAGTACACCAACATCTAGGCAACCATGGATTTTTAAACCCCTTGCCTCTGCTGCCTGAGCTCGTTCTTCCACTTCTGTCACCTTCAGCCAATTCCATTCTTCTTGTTTCACCCCGACTCTTGCCTCAGACACATCTCAATTTTCTTTCCGATTTATCCCTTTTTTTTAATCACCTCCCATGCATCTCTCCTTTCTTTCCATTCCAGGTTGTTTTTCTTCTTTTTGGAATTATGAATTTACCTGTCTGATTTCCCCAGTGTCCTCTGCTGTACTTCTGATCACCAATTTTTTTTTTTTTTTTTTTTTTTTTTTAGCGTGCACAATGTTCAGTGAGAAGAGCCTTGTGAAAGAGAAGCAGAGGGACAGTAGTGGTCAGAGGGAGACGCCGAGGTGCTGCAGGTGCGGTGACAGCCTCAGCCAACCTCTCTGGGAGCTCTGGAGTTCGAATGGCTGGTCGGAGTTGTCCCAGGTTAGGCCGAAATAGCTCACTTCCTTAATGGATCAGTCGCTGGGTGTGAGAGACCAGGGGAGGGCCACGGTCCTGGGCAAGGCGTCTTTCTCCAGCTGAGACAGCTTCCGAAGGGGATGACAGCTGAAGGCTGACTGTCGCAGATAACACTCTTAGCAGTTATGGGAACAACTCTCATTGAAGAAGAGTCTAGATGGTGCATCACACTGTCCACCACAACCTCACGATGTTGGTTCTGTTTAGCTTGACGTTCATCTCCATTTATTCTGGTCTTTATGACCAGCAGTAAAGAAATTATAATTTTCTTTATGTAAGTCTTGAATATCCAGATAAAGCCTGATCACCAGTTTTATTTTTCCCTTTCTTTTTGCTTTCCTAACACTTTTCCCGGGACCTGGTCAATCAAGATAAGTGCATATTGAATAAATAAATGAAAAAATGGCACACAAATGTAATGCATTGGACTTTTTAGAAATTTTCTAAAATTAGAATTAAAAAATTGGTAAGAGCAATAAATGGAAGAAGGAAAAGGGGAAACTGTGCCATTGTTTTATTACAGAAGCAGTTTGCACAATGCCATATTCTCCTGTCCTTCAATAATAAAAGGGGTATTTCTGAATTTCACAGCAGCCTGGGCTTCGCCTTGATTCCCCCTCAGAGTGATGAGAAAAACAGCTCCTCACTAGGATGCGCTCAGCTTCACGGCAGGGACATTTGGTCTGATCTGTTATTGAGCACTTTTTCATGCTCATGAGACCACCACCCAGAACTGGCAGCTGTTATTTCTTAGTAGTATTTCCTTAATGCCTTTTTCACTATAAAGAAAATACATTATTGCAGATAATGTAGTCATATCCTTTGATCCCCATTTCCTGTCCCCTCCTCCCGTTCTGGAGGAGTCTCATCCCATCATGAAGTTGGCAGGGATCATTCTAGTCAATATATGCTACGCGTACATATGTATAGATATAAATAATCAATATTTATGGTTTTTTGTGGACAATTAAATTTATGTAGCTGGCATATTCTTCACTTTACTTTTTCCTCAACTTTATTTTTGAAATCATTACTTAGAAATATATGTATGGTTCATTTCTCCTAAAGATTTCAGTTTCTATCATATGAATATACTATATTTTATTCAGCAATTTACTAATGGATATTTGTGTTTATCGTTTGTAGTACGTATTACAAACAGTACTGTCGTAGACATCCTCACACTTGTCATCTTCTGCACCTGAGGAAGAGTTCCTCTAGGAAATATACCTAGAAGTTGTACCGATGGGTGGCACAATATGTACCTTTACAGTTTTATTAGATATTGCCAAATTGTTCTCTAGGGTGGTCGCAACAGTTTACACAGGCTCTAGCTGTCTTTCATCACACTCTATCACCAAACTCCAAATTGCTTGCCAATGGTATCTCATTTTCAAAATTTGCTATTTCCTAATTCAGGTAAGATAATGCAATTCTTCATGTGTAGTGGGAATAATATTTTTAAAGTAATTTCAGATATATTTTCATACATTGTAAAGTCTTACTGTCTTTCAACTTGTCACACATCAAATCTAATGGCTTCAACCTTTTTAGGGGGGAGGACAGGTACAAGCTAGATTAAAGCCGTTAGCTTTCAGCCTGCAGTTTCAAAGCTGGCTCTTTCCAGTCCATTACCAGGCAAACATCAGGAGAATCAAATTGTCTCCAGGAAGGAAAA
This sequence comes from Equus asinus, assembly GCF_041296235.1. NCBI lineage: Eukaryota > Metazoa > Chordata > Mammalia > Perissodactyla > Equidae > Equus > Equus asinus. The sequence goes on along the minus strand of NC_091810.1, from coordinate 85,232,127 downwards.
TCACACCTTAATTTCTTAAGCAACATTTAAATATCAACAGCCAAGTCTGAAAGTCTGAACACCGCGTTTTACTAGAAATCATTGTGCAGAGAGCACTGAGGAGTTCTAACCAGGCAAGAATGGAAAGAGAAAAAGGCCACTCTTACCAGAGAGTAGGATGTGGAAAAGGAAAAAGGCTAGACTAGAGAATGTAGGTATTCACCACACTCCTGGATCATGACTCTCAGCTTCTCTGAGTAAAACCCCTTAGCATTAGTGGAGGAGAAGGCCCAGAAAAAGGAAGTTTTATGCCTTACTTCCCATTTAAGAATCTGGGAAGGGCGAGATGGAGGAGGGTCATCTGATCAGGTGAGCCCCCCATGTTCCCAGCCACCATCTTGAGGAGAAGCAAGGAGGCAAGGAGGGAATCCAAACATGGAACGTTTACAGAAAGTTGCCTGTATTACTGAAGGAGAATTACAACCAAAAATGTCTGAGATTCACTTATCCAGAAAGTTTACAGTGCCCCTACTCCCCATCCCCCAACCCCAAACTCCCCAAGTCAGTCAGGTGGGGGCTCATGAGGAAGACGAAGCCAATTATGTAAAATAAAGAAGTTACATTTTCTTTATACAACTGAGTAGAAATCTGTTTGTTGATACACTTATTTCAGTTTATTGTTAGTTTATATCCCTGACTCTTTCCTCTATTAGACTTATTAGACTTTACTTATTTGAAATGTTTTATATATTCAAGATACTAATCATTTAATTGCTTTATAGTTTATATTTTCTTCCAGGCTGTCCTTTGTTTTTTAACTTGTTTAATTGTAAAGGGTTTTATCATTCTTGTACAGTGAAATTTCACAATCTTTTATGGTTTGTACTTTTTGGGTCAGTTTAAGAAATTTTTCCCAACAAAGATCACAAAGATATTTCCTACACTCTCTTCTGATAGTTTTAAAGATTTGTTTTTCCCAATTTAGACATTTAATCTCCTAGGATTTTATTTTTGTGTATAGTTTGAAGTAAGGATTAAATTTTTTCAGATTAAAAGTCATTGCCCCAAAATCAGTTATTGAATAGTCCATTCTTTCCAATTTATAATGCCAATTCTGTCCTGTACATATTTCCACCATATGATGGCAAACTAAAGATAATTTCAGATAAACAAAAAACTGAGTGAGTTTGCCACCAACAGACCCTCTCTAAAGGAAATCTAAATGATGTACAGTCATACTCCGGAAATATTGCAGGTTGGGTTCCAGACCACCACAATAAAGTGAGTCACACGAATTTTGGTTTCCCAGTGCATATAAAAGTTATGTTTACACTCTACTGTAGTCTATTAAGTGTGCAATAGCATTATGTCTAAAAAGATGTACATACCTTAGTTTAAAAATATTTTCTTGCTAAAAAATGCTAACCATCATCTGAGCCTTCAGCAAGTCATAATCTTTTCACTGGCAGAGGGTCATGCCCGCCACACAATATCTGTGAAGCTCTGTGAGGCCAAGCACAACAATACGAGGTATGCTTGTCCTTCACGTAGAAGAATAGTGATCCCAAGGTGAAGTTCTGAGAAGCAGAGGGAAAGAAAATAACAATGAGATTGGTATATATGTGGGTAAATCTAAATGAATAATGGCTGACTAAACATTAATAATGTCTTAAGGAGATAAAAACAAAACAAAGATAGGATAAAATATATTCCAACCATCAAGAGAATGAGAAGACAAGTCACAGACTAGGAGAAAATATTTGCAAAAGATATATCTGATAAAGAACTGTTAGCCAAACTATGTAAAGAACTCCCAAAACTCAACAACAAGAAAGCAAAGCCAAAGCAGTATCTTTTCAAATATCCTCATTACTATGCTTAGAAGGTAAATGTTATCATTATTTATTATGGCACCTATAATCTGTCTACTCAGGCAAGGGAAACAGAAGAAAAAAATAAACAAATGGGACTACATCAGACTAAAAAGCTTCTGCAAGGCAAAGGAAATCATCAACAAAACGGAAGACAACTGGCTAACAGGGAGAAAATATTTGCAAATCGTATATCTGACAAGGGGTTAATTTCCAAAATATATAAAGAGCTCAAACAACTCAACAACAAAAACATGAACAACCTGATCAAAAAATGGGCAGAGGATATGAACAGACATTTTTCCAAAGAAGATATACAGATGGCCAACAGGCACATGAAAATATGCTCAACACCACTAATTATTAGGGAAATGCAAATCAAAACTACAATGAGATATCACCTTACACCTATTAGAATGGCTATAATCATCAAGATGAAAAATAACAAAGGTTGGAGAGGATGTGGAGAAAAAGGAACCCTCATACACTGCTGGTGGGAATGCAAACTGGTACAGCTACTTGGAAAACAGTATGGAGATTTCTCAAAAAATTAAAAATAGAAATATGATATGATCCAGCTATCCCACTACTGGGTATTTACCCAAAGAACATGAAATCAATAATTCAAAAATATATATGTACCCCTATGTTCATTGCAGCATTATTCACAATAGCCAAGACATGGAAGCATCCCAAGTGCCCAACAATGGACAAATGGATAAAGAAGATGTGGAATGCTACTCAGCCATAAAAAAAGACAAAATTGTGCCATTTGTGACAACATGGATGGACCTTGAGGGTATTATGCTAAGAAAAATAAATCAGACAGAGAAAGACAATTACTATATGATTTCACTCATATGTGGAAGATAAACACATAGATAAGGAGAACAGATTAATGGGTACCAGAGGAGAAAGGGACAGGGCAAAAGGGGTACAGGGGCACGTATGTATGGTGGTGGATAAAAACTGGACTGTCACTGGTGAACACAATGCAGTATAAGCAGAAACTGAAATATAGTAATGTACTCCTGAAATTTACATAATGTTGTAAGCCAATATGACCTCAATAAAATAAATTTTTTTTAAAAAGCCATTCTAAGAGGGAAGTACATAGCAATAAATGCCAACATTAAGAAACAAGAAAGAGCTCAAATAAACAAACTAACTTTACACCTCAAGGAACTAGAAAAAGAAGAACAAACTAAGCCCACAGTTAGTATAAGGAAGGAAATAAAGATCAGAGCAGAAATAAATGAAATAGAGACTAAGGAAACAATAGAAAAGATCAATGAAACTAAGAGCTGGTTATTTGAAAAGATAAACAGAATAGACAAAACTTTTAGCTAGACTCACCAAGAAAAAATGAGAGAAGAATCAAATAAATAAAATTACAAATGAAAGAGGAGACATTATGACTGATACCATAGAAATACAAAGGATTGTAAGAGACTACTAGGAACAATTACACACCAAAATTTTGGACAGTCTAGAAGAAAGGTTAAATTCCTAGAAACGTACGACCTACCAAGACTGAATCATGAAGAAATAGAATATCAGAACAGACCAATTACTTATCAGGAGATTGAATCAGTAATCAAAAACGCCCAACAAATGAAAGACCAGGACCAAATGACTTCATTGGTGATTTCTTCCAAACTTTAAAGAACAATCAATATCAATCCTTCTCAAACTCTTCCAAAATATAGAAGAGGTGGGAATACTTCTAAACTCATTGTACAAGACCAACATTACCCTGATACCAAAACTAGACAAGGACATCACAGGAAAAGAACATTTTTTTCTTTTCATAGGCCAATATCCCTGATGAATATAGATGCAAAAATTAGCATCTATCTGCTAAACAAAATATTAGCAAACGAAATTCAACAATACATTAAAAAGATCATACACCATGATCAAGTGGGATTTATTCCAAGGATGCAAGGATAGTTCAACATCCACAAGTCAGTCAACATGATACACCACATTAAGAAAATGAAAGTTGAAAATCATATAATCGTCACAAAAGATGCAGAAAAAGCATTTGACAAAATTCAACATTCATTAATGATAAAAACTCTCAACAAAGTGAGTAAAGAAGGAACGTACCTCAACGTAATAAAGGCCATGTATGACAAGGCCACAGCTAACACCATACTCAATGGTGAAAATCTGAAAGCTTTTTCTCTAAGATCAGGAACAAGATAAGGGTGCCCACTCTTGCCATTTTCATTCAACATATTATCAGGAGTCCCAGCCAGAGTAATTAGGCAAGAAAAATAAATAAAAGACATCCAAATTGGAAAGGAAGAGGTAAAACTGTCACTATTTGCAGGTGATATGATCTTATATATAGAAAACCCAAAAGAATCCACCAAAAAACTATTAGAACTATCAATAAATTCAGTAGTTTTGCAGAATACAGATTCAATATGCAAAAATCAGCTTTGCTTCTATACGCTAATCAGAAAAGAGAAATTAAGAAAAATTCTCATCTACGATTACATCAAAAAGAATAAAATACCTTGGAATAAATTTAACCAAGGTAGCAAAAGACCTGTATGCTGAAAACTATAAGACATTGATGAAATTGAAGAATACAAAATAGATGAAGAAGACACAAATAAATGGAAAGAGATTCCATGTTCATGAAATGGAAGAATTAATATTGTAAAATGTCCTTACCACCCAAAGCCATCTACAGATTTAATGCAATTCCAATTGCATTTTTCATAGAAATAGAACAAACAATCCTAAAATTTGTATGGAAGTTTTCTATGGATCTTTTGTAAAAGATCTCAAATAGCCAAAGCAATCTTGAGAAAGAATAACAAAGCTGAAGGCATCACGCTTCCTGATTTCAAACCATATCACAAAGCTACAGAATGCAAAACAGTATGGTATTGGCATAAAAACAGACACACAAATCAATGGAACAGAATAAAAAGCCCAGAAATAAACCCACACATACACGGTTAAGTAATTTATGACAAAGGAGCCAAGAATATACAATGGGGAAAGGGCAGACTCTTCAATAAATGCTGTTGGGAAAACTGGACAGCCACATGCAAAAGAATGAAACTGGACCACAATCTTACACCATACACAAAAATCAGTTCAAAATGGATGAAAGACTTGAACATAAGACCCGAAACTGTAAAACCCCTAGAAGAAAACATAGGTGGTAGGCTCCTTGACATTAGTCTTGGCGATGATTTTTGGATTTGACACCAAAAGCAAAAGTAAACAAGTGGGACTAATCAAACTAAAAAGCTTTTGCACAGCAAAGAAAACCATCAAAAAAATGAAAAGGCAACCTACAGAAAGGGGGAAAATACTTGCAAATCATATATCTGATAAGGGGTTAACATCCAAAATATATAAAGAATTCAAACAACTCAATAGCAAAGAAACAAATGACCAGATTGAAAAATGGGCAGAGGATCTGAATACACATTTGTCCAAAGAAGACACACAGATGGCCAACAGGTACATGAAAAGGTGCCCAACATTACTAATAATCAAGGAAATGCACATCAAAACCACAATGCGATATCACCTCACATCTGTTACAATGGCTATTATCAAAAAGATAAACAATAACAAGTGTTGGCAAGGACGTGGAGAAAAAGGAATTCTTGTGCACTGCTGGTGGGAATGTAAATTGGTACAGCCACTGTGGAAAACAGTATGGAGTTTCCTCAAAAAATTATGAATAGAACAACCATATGATCCAGCAATTCCACTTGGTCTTTATCCAAAGAAAACAAAAACATTAACTCAAAAAGATATCTGCACCCCCATGTTCATTGAAGGATTATTCACAACAGCCAAGACATGGAAACAGCCTAAGTGTCCATCGATGCATGACTGGATAAAGAAAATGTGGTGTATATACAATGGAATATTATACAACCATAAAAAGACAGAAATTCTACCATTTACGACAACATGGATGAACTTTGAGGGCATTATACCAAGTGAAATAAGTCAAACCGAGAATGACAAACACCATATGATCTTATTTATATGTGGAATCTAAAAAAAAACAGAAAGAAAAACAAACCTGACTCATAGATACAGAGAACATATTTGTTTGCCAGAGGTGGGGGGAGGGGGAGAATGGATGAAGGGAGTCAAAAGGTACAAACTTCCAGTTATATAATAAATAAGCCCTGGGCATGTAGCGTACAGCCTGATGACTATAATTAATAATACTCTATTGTATATTTGAAGGTTGCTAAGAGAGGAAAAGTCCTCATCACGAGAAAAAAAAGTGTGTAACTGTGGTGACAGATGTTAACGAGACTCATTGTGGTGGCCGTTCTGCAGTACATACATATATTGAACCATTATGTTGTACACACACACATACAAAGAAAAGCGTAGAAAATGAGCAATAGAAAGCATCTGTTTTATTTTTAATTTCTAATTCAACCTTTTTCTTTACCCATTTTGGGGGGAATTTCTGTTTGTTTTTCTTCATGTTAAATCACAATCTAAAAATATTTCTTTTGGAACACGAGATCATGATTTAGTATCTTCACTTTATTGCTGAATATACATTGTTTTTGTCTAAAGGTACTGCATCCCTTTGTACTTGTTGCTGAGAAAGTAAAACAGAATCTTTCTTCAAATTCACTCCTTTAAACAATGACTGTCTTCTGCCTTAGTTTACCTATGGTCAGAGTGAGGGAGCGGCCAGGGTGGCGGGATCGGGCAGGCGCAGGAGAGCGAGACATTGTAGGACGGGATAACCACGCTGCGGAGGAGCTGAGAACCAGGACTAAGGTGGCACAGTGGCCAGTGTAACAGCGAAGGAAGAAAAGGGTGCTGGATGGACAATCCTGTCGGGGCTTTTAGTTCTGACATCAGTTAAAAGTGCCTTGTCTCCAAAACTGAGTACCAAGAACCCACAGTACTCTGTTTTGACAAAGAATGCTTTCTGAACATGACAATTACACACACACACATACATAACACTGTTAAAATACTAACTTTTCATAAGGAATCAAGAATCAACTTTATAGCTTTCTTCAAATGTTTGGTTTTTAAAATCTCATTTTCAAATGGGCAATGATAGAGCAGACAGTAAAGTTGAAAGAAATATAACTCTTTTAAATATTTGGTCCCTGTTTTAATTCTTCTTCAAAGGTAATTTGCTTCAGGAAGGAAGAATCATAGGCTCTTTTGACCTGATGAAATGCAAGAGCAGGGCAATAGGGATGCACATCAAGCCTTCTATCAAAATTGTTTAACTGAAAAAGCACCCCAGACGATATTCTTATCAAGCAAATAGTCTTAGAAAAGTGTGGTAAATACAAGCTTTACAAAAAGTGCACTGGTCTGGTAAGCAAACTCCATTTTGTAGGAAAGATTTTTTTTTTTCCTGAGGAAGATTGGCCCTGAGCTAACATCTGTGCCAGTCCTCCTCTCTTTTGTATGTGGGTCGCTGCCACAGCGCGGCCACCGATGAGTGGTGTAGGTCCGCGCCTGGGGATCTGAACCCACAAACCCAGGCTGCCAAAGCAGAGCAAGCCAAACTTAACCACTAGACCATGGTGCCAGCCCCAGGAAGGATTTTTTTTAAAGCTAGCTTTAAAGAATTATAACTCAGTCAAGGAAAAGAATAAAAGGGTTAATTTTATGGTATGTGAATTATATTTCAATAAAGTCATTATTTTTTGAAATGTAGGGGCCAGACCCGTGGCGTGGTGGTTAAGTTTGGTGCACCACGCTTCGGTGGCCCAGGTTCATGAGTTTGGAACCTGGGCACAGACCTATACCACTCATCAGCCACGCTGTGGCAGTGACCCACATATAAAGTGGAGGAAGATTGGCACAGATGTTAGCTCAGGGTGAATCTTCCTCAGCAAAAAAAAAAAAAAAAAAAAAAGGCAAATCTGACCATCTCACTCTCCAGCTTACAATAATAGTTTCTCAGTGTTTTTGGAATAAAAATCAAATTCCTCACCAAAAACAAAAAAAAAAAAAAAAAAAAGGAAGAAAAGATGAGTCTACAGACTCAGATTCTAGTCCAAGCTCCTCTTCTAAGAGATTGAGCATCACTCAAGGTCTCTGTGCCTCAGTTTCCCCTGCTGTAATGGGACATTATTTGGGGGCATGCTTCTGTGGACAAGTTCATCAGCTGGGGTGTGTGTGTGCCCAGAGAAATCCAGCCAGGGAATCACTTGCCCCCTGCTCCCCGGAGACCTGGCTCTCACATGAACTCTGTTCTGAGCTGGGTTCCTTTTAAATCCGCTCATCGAGCTGAGGCTGTCACAGGCTCAAAGCACTATAAGCCAAGCCTGCATGGAGACCCCTGAAAACCCAGGCAGGACTGAACGATGGGACCACCAGTCCCTGTCGTGCTCATTAGAAGGGGCCTTTGGGCCTTTCCTGGAGTTTTCTTCCTTTTCCTGCCAAAGTGCCAAGGACTCCAGGAGATTTCTATTTATTAACCTGTGGCTCTCTAATTCCACTCCCATCCTCCACCAACCTGTCCATCAAAAACTGAGGTACGACGGAGAAGACTCACTTTCCCAGACGCCTTGTAGAGGCCGGGCCCACCAGCCTCTCCTTCCCCTCGACCTCTGGACACAGCATTCCAGAAGCTTCCATGCCTTCCCTGACCGCTGACCATGACTATCCGGGCCAGGGCTGAATAGGGAACTGCAGTAACAGCAATTGACGATGGGCACGCGCTATGTACCAGGTTCCTCTCAAACACGACCACATTCAAGCTGCCCCGCTAGGCCTATTGTTATCCTCATTTTGCAGATGAGAAAACTGGGGTTCACAGGATATTAAAATGGGGTGCCCAAGTCTCATAGCACTTAACCGTGAAGCTTCACTGTCTCAGGTGAGGACCAGAAGGACAGCAGCCAGAGGGGCCCTCCCTAGAGACAGTCCCATGACGATCCCAGGACACACCTTCACCAGGCTCTTCTGCCCAAAAGCAGGAAGGCACTGAGACTCCTGGAAACCCCTCCCTGGGGAGCTGAGGCTATGACAAAGGGGCGGGAGGGGCAGCACACAGAGGAGGGAGCTGGTGCCAGCTTTGAGGAAAGCCGTTAAGGCTGGGGAGGAGGAAGTCAGGCTCACAGACTCTGGAACAATATGGGTAACCAGCCGTCATGTTTCCCTGAGCTGCATGACTGCAAATCCCTCCTCTCAGGGCCTCACTCTCCCCATCTGTCAAATGGGCAGGTGTCAGCCTGGAAGATCTCCAAGGGCCCTCCTAGCTCCATCCGTTGAGCCTGAAGCTGGGAAATACTCGTAAGAGGCCAGAGTAAAGGGTGTAAAATGCATGGGGAAGAGCAAGAGAGCTAGAAGGAGAAAGAAGGGCAATATCACCTGGCAAACTCCTCCTCAGCCTTAGGACTCTCCCAGGTGTCACCTCTCCCAGGAAGCCTTCCCTGAACCACCCGCCATGGCCCTCTCCCAGGCGCCCCGTTAGCTCTCAGCCAGGGCCCAGAGCAAGGCCCCTCCTGACTGAGAGGACATTCGTGAAGTGAAGCAGCAAATTTCTGAGGGAGAGAAAATGTGAACAAAGTGAGCCGCTCCCCTGTGGGGCCAGCAGGTGCCAGGAAGGTCCCAGAGAACGGAGCTGACATGCTGTGTGAATCAACGATGTGCAAACACATAAGAGAGTGAGATGGTGAAAGAAGGACCAGGACTGGGCAGCCGCCTCTCCAGCAGGGGGCTTGGAAAGGGATAGACCAGCTGCTTGGTTCTGGGGGTGATGCCAGGGGCTGGGACCCAGAGATGGGTTCCAGAAGTGGAGTCTAGAATGCATGCTAAGAGCCCCTGAGGCCTGAGTCAGGAGCTGAGGTTTGGAAGGAAGCAAGAAGAAGCCGGAAAGCCAAAGAGAGTGGAGGAGTTTGCGAAGACACTCCTTGACCTCCCAACTCTGCACCTTGCTAACTCCTGGTCATCCCCCAACGGTCAGCGTACTAGCCTCTGACTGCCACACTAACTCCCTCCCTGCATCATGAACTCCCAACCCCCCAGGAGGCCCCTCCCCCACCTTCTGTCATAATTTTAGTTAAATGACTATTCAATAGCATCTGACTGCTTTCCCCATATGGTCTATGAGCTCTGTGAGGGCAGGGACAGTGCCCGGGGCATGGCTGAGTGGCCAGCCCCAGCCCTGGGCCTGGCACATGGTGGGCACTCAGGAAATATTTGCTGAGTACAAGAATGAGTGAAAGAGAGCAGAGGTGGTGGTCTGGAGGACCTCCTGGAGCAAGGCGGTCCTCTCAAGACCCCCGTGGGAGTTGGCCTGCTGAGTGTGGACAGGTGGGGAGTGGCACACAGGCTGGCACCCCCTGCCACATTGGCTGTGCAGTTTGGCCCCAGATCCACAGAGAGGGCGAAACCAGGCTGACAGGCGGCCAACCGGAACCGCTCAGCACACTCCAAGCAGCGTGTCAGTGGTTCTTTGCCCTGGTTTGAGGGCCAAGCTGGCGGCGGGAAGGGAAGTTGTTTCAAGCAGCTTGCCTTGCTGGGGCCTGACATCATGCCGCCCCGTTGTCCCGCCCTCTGCTGTGGTTTGGTGTTTAGGGAGCTTGCCTGTGGCTCATTCTCCAGCACACAAGCCCAAATGAGCCCCGTTCTCCCTCCAGTTCGCACATGGAACCAAAACATCCTGGCCCCGGTTTTACTTTCCCTCGTAAGCCCTGCGCTTGCCTGACTGAGGGTCCTTCTGAAATCCTAGACGTTTGTTCCCAAGCAGTGTAGGCCATACACAGCCTGAAGTGGGATTACAGTAGAGATAAATAAAAGATTAGTTTCCGAGTTTCGGGACTAAATAAAGGATCAGATTCTTGGTGATTGGGAGATAAAAGGAATTTTTGGGTTTGTTCATGGATGAACCGATTCAGAAGCAGTTTGGGGTAGTGGGTGGGAGCAGGAGCTCAGTTTTCCCTGGGGTCTTTTCGTGAGTCTCCCTCACTACCCACCCTGGCCATCTGGTTTCACTTCTGAGACAGGCTGTGCAAGCTAGGGCAGCAGGGAGCCCGAGCCCATCCCAACCACGCAGGCTGGTTAGAGTCTCTCGTTAGAGTCCAGGCCGGGTGTCCACTCAGGGACGGCTGAGCGTAACTGACCCTTACCTGGATTTGGAGGGTCTTCTGTGTCCCGCTGGAGTGTAACGTCCAGCTAACACTTCGCTTCTCTGGAAGATACTTGCCCGACAATCGTAACTCTCTAGAACATCACTAACAACCCAGGATTGAACAAAAGAGGCCCTCTGGCACTGGGTATACTTCTCCTTATTTTCCACACAAGTTTAACGGCATTGTCTGTCCCGCTCGTCCCTAGGGCCTGACAAGATTTGCTGCAGCAGGTTAGAAAGGAAAGTAGAGAAGATTTCTGGACCAGAGACAGTTGAGCATCTGAACGGGGAGAGGGCACCACGGAAAACAAGGAGAAAAAGAACTCAAGTGACATGTGCTGTGGGCCACATAGTGGCCTGATAATCACCAGCTGGAGTTCTGAATTCGGAGCCCAGGAGACCAGGGAAACATTCGGCTGTGCCATCGAGCTTTATTCAAAAAGGCAAGGGCGTCCGGCATGGCCCCCCTGTCCCAGGTGGGTCAAGTACAAAGAGCTCCTCTCTTAAAGTACAAGGATCAGCTGGCTGAGAACTTCATGTCTGTAGGATGAACAATTCCCATCGGTCTGGGGTAATTGAGGAGTTGCCCTGGTTGCATTTATGTCAGCAGGATTGTATCTGTAGTGGTGGTCATACTAATAATCATAGAGAAAAATGGGCATCCTTTTATGAGAATTTACCAGGCACTGTTGCAAGCACAGTTCACGTGTTAACTTGTTTAACCCTTATAAGAAGCCCACGAGTTAACAGAACTTGTTAGCTGTGGGGAAAGTCCTGGGAGGAAAAGGAAAGAATTACAATTTTAATTGGATTTATTTTGAATTTTTAATAAGAGCTCAAAAGTCCAACTACCTGTTACAAATTCATGAATTCAGCCTTAATGATGTTGATGATGACAACAACGATAAATATGACCGTGAAGTAAAATAACATCATCCAAAAATACGTTTTAATCAGTCATCTACTTGCGAGCTGCATTATCACACCCTGAAACATACAGATGAAACATTTCCATTCCATCCAGTGCATGGGGGTTTGCAAAGACCTCCATGTTTAGCAACATGCAGAAAAAAATGCCAAAACATTCAACTTGTTTTTTACTTTCCACTCAGTTGTTTTGGGGACCATGTAGACAGGCAACATCAGGACTCTCTCTCTCTCCCTCTCACCCTCTCACATACACACCACCACAACCGGAGTCCCCGGGCTGAGCCCCAGCCAACCCGCCTCCTGCTTGCCCTTCCTCAAGGATCCTGGTCTGAGGCTTGTGGACGGAGTTGGGGAGAGCAGCACTTGGTCCACATAGGATAATTGGTGACGAGCAGCATTGGCAACCTAGGCCCCCAACCCTCCTATTTCACTTGAGATAAACGGGGAAATGCCCCTAACCTGGCTGCTTTTTACATGGGCCTCGCAGGTCGAAGCACCTCGCAGAGGACTTCGCAGGTAAGAGCATCAGTCAGCTGAGGATGGGGCATCCCAAGGAGACAGCCAATGAGGGTGGAGGGAGCTGTCCTTCCAGGTGACTGCCTCACAGACACACTGGCTCTGGGAACCCCAAAGTGGGAATTCAACTCCTGAGAACAACTGCCGGCAAACCGAGGCCTCTCTGTTCATTTTAACTCCCACTCTCTCTGGAGCTGTATTTCCCACAGAGCGGGTGCCGGGCCACCTGCCGCAGAATTCCCAGGAAGGCTTGTTGAACCTGTGGATTCCTGGGTCCCACCCCGGGCATCCTGGATCAGCTCCCTGCAGTAGGGTCCAGGAATCTGCAAGCTGAAAGGGCTCCCTGAGCAGCTTTATATGCCCTAAAGACTAGAGCCTTTTTCTAGAGATGGATTTCACCGAGTTGTCGTTCTTTCCATTTCTACAGGTTTATATTTCACCATGCTTCAATTCAACAAAAATTCATGGAGAGTCTGCTCCAGACCAGACCCTGTCCCAGGCACTGGGGGAGCTGGGCTGACAGGGACCAGACCCTGCCTCCAGGGAGGCTACAGTGATTTTAGGCTCACGACAATGCCAACAGCCGGAGCATGTGTTAGGATTCCCTTTTTACAAATTAGAAAACAGGGTTCAGAGGGTGTGAGCAACTCGCTTAAGGTCATACAGCTGCTCGGTGATGTGGCTGGAGCTAGAATCCACTCCCCTCATTTCAGACTCTGATCTTTGTACCACCCCTCAGAGCATTAAAGACTCAGCGGTAGGGTCAGAGCTGGAAAGACTCTTAGCAAACAACTAACTGTTCCAGGAACATCCAAGAGGGTCCATTGTTGTTTCAACTCTAACCAGCTGACAGCAACTGCCTCCCTGTATGGGGAGGGCTCTGCAGCCACATCCAGGATCACTGACAAAGATGCTGCGACTGAGTAACATGTCTACAGTGGGTACGGACCCAGGCAGCAGCTGCACACAGACCACGTATGCACATTGGTCCTGAATACGGACAAATCCTCCATTTTATTGATGGGGAAACTGAGGGCCAGAGAGACAGAAGTTGTCCAAGTCTCAGACCTGGGACTTGACTAGAACCCAAGGCCTCCGAAATTCTAGCCAAGGGCTCTTTACACTGCCAGTACTGCCTTTCCCATGTGGCCAAGGTGAGAAATGGATCAAACTGCCAGGAATCAAAGACATTCTGGTATCAGTGCAAAGGGTCCTGAGGAGCCCAGGAGAGGGAAAGGAGGCTGAAATGTGGGAGACTGACTAGGGTAGAGAGGTGGCCCCTCCCCTTCCTCCCATCCTCAGGGACGGGGAGGAAGAGCCCTCGCCGGTGCCCAGCACTGTGCTGACTATATCGATTATCCCACTTAATCTTGCAGTTACCCTGTGAGGAAGCTCCATTTTGCAAAGGAGGAAACGCGTGGGAGAGGTTAAGTGACTGAGCCAACCTCACATAACCTAAGTGGCTAAGCCAGGACAGGCTCCCAGGTCTTTGTGGCTCTATAGCCCACCCACGACTGCACAATGCGGTTTAGAGCACACGTGTTGGGGTCAGAAAGACCTTATTTTGAGTCCCAACTCTACCACACACTAGCTCTGTAACTTTTGGTAAGAGTCTTAACCTCCATGCCTTAGTTTCTTCATCTGAGAAATGGGTGCTAGGAGGGCTTAGCTCACAGGGCTGTTGTTGTATTAAATGAAATGATGTATGGGAAGTGCTAAGCCATCTCTGGCACATAGTAAATGCTCAATAAATGGTAGTACATACTCTTGCCCTGGTACCACACTGCCCCTGGATACCTGCCACCCAGTGCCGGCCTGGATGTCCCAATTGGAGAAGATCCCATTCTGAGGTCATCTTGTTCATTTCGCTTTTCCTACAGCTGGAGTTAGGACCCCAGAGTAACCCATAAGGAAATGCATGCAAGTGCTGTGTAAATGACAGGCAAACATGTCTTTGGAGAAGTCAGGAAGCCCATTACCCACAGGCCGACTCACCTTAGAGCAACTGCCACAAGATGGCAGCCTAAGAAGTAACAAGCTCTTCAAAGCCAGGCCACGCCCTGGGCTTCTGTGTCGGATGGTCTCGCAGCTGTGTTCACGCTAGTGACCAGGGGGCCTAGCTGTCCACAAGAACCTCTTTAGAGCACTTGCTGAAGGGGTGGCTGCTCTCCTGACCTCATTAGGGATTGTTAGCACATCAAAGCTGGGTGGTTGGTGTTTTAACCTCAGAAAGTGGGGCACTGTTCTTTTATTTCCTCTTTGGTGTCCAAGAACATTGATGAATTTCTCTTAAATGCCTCTTTGATGGACTAAGAGCCCCAAAGAATATACTTAAGTAAAAAGGGTTAGTAAAAGGAACAAATAAAATTAACTACTTGTATCTATGATACATATGCAAATAAGGGAGCTGCTGGCTACAGATACTGCAATCTATTTTATTTCTTCTGATGACATTTAGTCTGCAAAATATGCTGGTTCTAAATCTGGGCCTTGGCAGTAAAAGGCAGTGGTCTCTATTTTCTGTGTTTGGAAATCAGATCCAAAGGAGTGGTGAACTTAGAAGGCCTGAGACCTCACCTCCAAGGGCTCCAGTGTGTGCCATCATCTCCTCTGACCCCTGATCCAAGAAGGAGGGGCATTCTGGGCACTCCCCCCTCATTCATTCCACAAACTGGCATTTATTGTGCTTTACCTGCATTATCTCATTGAACCTCCTCACAAAATCTTCTGCAAGTAACATAACTACTGTATGGTCCCCGTCTTACAAGTAAGAAAACTGACACTCAGTGATGTTAAGTAACTTGCCCAAAGTTCTCAGACAGGAAGTGGCAGGTCCAGGTGGCAGACTTAGTCTCTCTGACCCCAGTACTTAATTTCTATCAATTTCATGGTCATACCTCTCTCGCTGCCCAAAGAACTTCAATGCACCCATACAGGCCCAGACAGCAAGGGTGGGGCTTGGAAAGACCATGGTCTCTGCCCTCAAGGGCCTTTCCATCTATTCGAGGCAGAAACAGCAGTCAGAGTTGCCACCATGAGGCCGGGATAGTTTTCTTGGAGAAAAATCTTAGGAGAGGGGGTCCTGAAATTGGAGCCTGCGCCAAAAGCCCGGGCTTGGGCCTTCTTCCCACAGTCCACTTCTGCCTGAATCTTAGAGACCCACCATTGTGACTGGTATTTCACTAGACCAGGCAATGCGGGAGGGTTGGGCCATGTTCTGATGACCGAGCCGGCGTGACGTAACCTTGACTTGACCTTGCTGTCTACCCACGGATGTCCTGGTCCTGAGGTAACACAATCTGTCACCTCAGGCAGGAGCCAATAGCAAGAACAGGGTTAGAATCATCATGTTTCCCCCTGTGAACTGCTGTGACCAAGAGAAGCACTTTCAAAGGGCAGCTGATAAAATTGCTGTTTTGACCCTCCTTTTAGCTGAAAACCAGACACCATCAAAATAGCTTTTCTTTTTATTAGCTGCATTATTGGAGAAATAGTTAGGGATTCATTTCATAATTGATTCTCCAAATAAAGATAATGTCTGTGGAGTAAGCAGGCAAGAGCTGAGCAAGGATGGATAGTGTGTGTGTGTGTGTGTGTGTGTGTGTATTCGCCTGCCCTGTTGTGTGGCTGTGTCTCATCTCAGAGCACGTGGTCCCCTCAGACCCTCTCTTCAGCCTCCATAGACAAGACCACTTTGCCCCTTGGCCTCATGGAATGCAGAGCCATCCAAGCACATGAGCCTTGATTTCAGCCTGAAAGCAGCAAGCTCTAGTGGAGTAGCCGCTATATTGACAGACCCCAGAAGGAATCAAAAGTTTAAAATAAAGTTATTCACTCACTTAGGTATTCAACAAATGTTTATTGAGGCCCAGATGAGGTGCTAGGTGCTGGGGATACAAAAGTCACCAAAAAGCTAGCCCCTGCCCTTACCCAGTGTATAAGCTGGCGGGAGACGCAGGCAGAAATCAAATAATCACATTAGCAAGAATAACTTACCCAGAAATAAAAAGAAGAAATTACCAAAGGTGATGGTAGCTTGGCTAAAAGGGTGGCAATGAAGATGGAGAGAAGAGAACAGGATGGACGGGTACTTAGAAGGTTAGACCAAGAACGCTGGTGACGCACGGGGCAGTGAGGGAGGGGAGTCAAGCACGATTCCTGGTGCCATTCACTGGGCTTGGGACCCTGTGGAAGGACCAATTGGGGGTGGAGGTGCTTACGAGTTTATTCTTGGGCATGTGAAACCCTGGGGGCCTTGGAGTCAGCCAAGAGAGGTGTCAGATGAGTCACTGCAGTCTAGGTTTGAAGCTCCATGGAACAGTCTGCACTGAAAATAGAAATTTGGGATACAGGCAATGATAGAAGCCCTGCGCGTGGATGCGGCTGAATCAGCAGAAAGGATGGATTGAGACGAGAACTGGATGCAGAAGTAGGTTTTGGGGAGCTCTACCCGAGCTACCCTTGGGGTCTCCCCAGTAACAAGAGGTTCCAATGGTTTTGCCACCATGTCAGTGGTGTGATTTCCAGCTCTGCCAGTTACCCTGTGTGCACCCTGATCCAGTTACTTAAGCTGTCAGGGTCCCTCACCCGACACATTCTTTGTCAGCCTCGACCTCTCCCTTTTTACTGCCTCCTTACCCATGCCCCCTCCCTGCCTCAAACCCTCCTCCACTCCCAGCCCCCAGCCTGGCCCCTCAGTGGAAGGGAACAGGAGCCTGAAAGCCAGCTGTTTCCCTTCAGAGGGGTTCTCAGGCCTGGACGCTCCTTGGAATCACCAGGGAGTTCAACAAGGTCCTGATGCACAGCCCCACCAAGAGACTGGTCTTGGTGGCCTGGGTGGTGTGCATTTTTCAAAGCTCCCCAGGTGACATTAATGTGCAGCCAGGGTTGAGAATCACTAGTTTAGAACCAAGAAAGCTGGGATTGCCCAAACTGGCAAAACCATTCCCTGGCTTGTACACAGCGCCATGACAGGAAGGGTTCTCAAGCATCGCAATTGGCAGCCCCAGGTGGGCTCCGGTGTCTCAAGACCATGACCATCTTTGACTTGGGAGGAGGGCACTCCTGGCCTCAGAATCAGGGATGTGTGACCCTTAGGGGCTGAGAGCCCAGACTTCGGTATCAGACAGCCTGAGTCCCAGCAACTTCTCTTACCGGTGTCTTAGTCCATTTGAGCTGCTATAACAAAAGACCAGGAACTAGGTCTTTTATAAGGTCTTTTATAACTAGGTGTTTATAAGTCTATCAACAGCAAACATTTATTTCTCACAGTCGTGGAGGCTGGCAAGTCCAAAATCAAGGTGCCGGCAGGTTTGGCGTGGTGAAAACACTTCCTGGTTCGTAGCCTGTGCCTTCCAGCTGTGTCCTCACATGGTGGAAGGGGCCTGGGAGCTTTCTCCACGCTCTTTCACAAGGACACTAATCCCCTTCATGAAGGCCCTGCCCTCATGACCCAATCACCTCCCAAAGGCCCCACGTCCCAATGCCATCACATTGGTCATTAACTTTTCAACATACAAATTTGGGGAGGACACAAACTTCAATCGATGGCACAGGCCTTGGGATTTGGGCGATCACGGAAGCTTTCTGAGCTTCAATTTCCTCCCCTGTAAAAAAAGGAACATAGTAACCTGAAGTGTGGTATTGTCACAGGAGGGCCTGACTAGAGTCTCCATACACAGCACCCACTCATAGAAAGCTCTCAACAAATCATTACAGGTGTAATTTTTATCAGCAGCAAAGTTCCTCCTACTCTCCATGGGCTCTCTCTCTTCCTCCTACCCTCCTTTATTCTCCAGATACCCTCTTGTCTCCCCAATATGTTGAACAGTGCTATGGCCATAGGCCATGCCCAGCAAATAAAAATAATAGCTATCACTTATTATGTACCAATTGTATGTCAGACTCTTCACTAACGGTTCAGGCTTCTGCATAGATGCTCACATCAACGGCATGAGGCAACGACTATGAGCCCCCCTTCATGAGGTTCTGGGAGTTCAGGCCGTGAAGCGGCCACAGTGATGCAGGTGGGTGGTGGTGATGCAGGCCTGTGTGCCTCTAGAGACTGAGCTCTCCCCGGTCCTTGTACTAGCACTGCAATACACTGTGGTTCACAACCTGCTTGTTGGTCCACTTGCACATTCAGATCATTGAAAAATCACGGAATCTTAGTTTAAACACCAGGAGGGGGCGTTAAACCATGCTGCGCAGGGCCCTGGTTCCATGGCGTACCCTGACATGCTTTGGGAAACACGTGGATTGCCTCTGAGACCTCCAGCCCCTACTTTAATGAGAGCAAACCCCACTCCCATCTATCAGGAAAATCACCAGTTTTACAGAGGAGGAAACTTCCAGTTACTTGGAGGCAGAGGCCTCCTCCTCCCAGAATGCAAATAACACATGACTTTCCTGGTGCGGAACTTACCCCACTGTGCCAAGCGGCCATTTCTGCAACCACAGGGGGCCTTCCTCTGCCTGGTGGGCTGCCATTAGGACGTGGGGGGGCGGGGGCGCCCACCCCACAAGCCAAGAGGCCTCCCTGCCCTGTTTGTACTCGATTCCCGGGTCACTCCTCTCAACCCCACGGCTGTAGGGTCAGAAAGCACAGGCCTGCACTGAGAGCCGGGTCGCCCTGAGCCGCAGGGCGCCCACTGGAGCCCCCTGTTTATTTTCCTTCCTGGACACTTTGGGGACTTGTGTTTGGAAACCTCCAATGAGGCTGGAATGAGAGTCCGCAGGAGAATGGACGGTCACCTCACGGGGGCCTGCTGGTGATTTGGAATGTCCTTTGGAAGGCTTTTTAATAAACTTTGTTTGCCTCTGCCTTGATGAGGAACACATTTGCCCGGGACCGTGCAGGGATGTTTGGTTTCGAGGCTTCCCTTTCTTGCCCTTAGAAGTTCTTGGTGGCAGTGGCTGCCTGCAGGCCCCTGGGACTCCCCTGTGGAGGGCTGACCCACCTCCAGCTTTGTCCCCGTAACTCTAGTCGTGCTGCACGCCTGGCCCCCAGCATCCCTGATAAACTCCAGGGCGCAAAGTGCAGGCTCAGAAGGTTTGGAAAGTTCAACAGGAAGTAAGGGCCCATCACCTTTTTAAGAAGCTTCCAGGCCCAGCGCTGGAATTTGTTTTTTTAATCCATCAGGCAATGTCCCTTGGGCTCCCGCCTCTCCCGATCCTCTGCTTTTCCAGCCTACATCAATGGTGAGAATTAGTTTTAGGATCTTACACACACAGCAGTTCCTGGCCAAGATCCCCATTCTAAAGAGGAAAACACTTAGGAGCTCGTTCCTCCCACCGGGTTGATCTCCGAGGCAGGAGGGCAACCACCCCTGCTTTCCCAGACTCACCACGCGTGGAAGGGCCCCAAAACGCTGTGCTGAGCCGCTGCTGTTCACACATGTTCTATTTGGCCAAAAGGGGATGAACACTCCACCCCAAGTGCTCTGTGCTCTGGGGAAAGGGTGACAAGGCCACCCTGGCTGGTCCTCCTTCTTTCCTTTCGGCTCTGGTATGCACACGCAGAAAGGGTCCAGGCAAACGTTAGGTCAGTAGGAACTCGAGGTCAGGGCACAGGAAGGAGGCATCAGGACAGAGCTTCTGCCCCTTTCCCCAGGGTGACTTCCATGTGGCCCAGCGTGTCAAATGCCCACCTTGACTGACCCATCTAGCAAAAATAACAGCCCAGAGAAGGGGCGGCAAGAAGCCCACTACAGTTCACTAAGACCAAAGCCTGTGACTTGCTGGGGGTTGGGGCGGCCAGAGGAAGAGGATCTTCCTGTCAGTCTCTGGAGTCACACAGGCCTGAACACCCAGCTCTGCTCCTTCCTGGCTGTGTGACCTGGGGCAAGTCGCTCAGCCTCTCTGCACTTCAGTTTTCTCATCTGTGAAATGGAGGTAGCAGTACTTTCCTTGATGGGTTGCTTTTACAGTTAGAAATAACATATGATGTGTATGTATACAAATGCATGGAAAAGACTCGGGAAGGACCAACACCAAAGTAGCGGGGGGGTGAAGGCTGGGGAGGGGAGTGAAGGTGGGAGAGACGGAGAGGGGCTTTCACTTTCACCAGGCAGATCAGGATAACAGCGTGAGGGGAGAGGCAGAGAGAAGAAAAGATGGGAATGTGTGTGTGCGTGCATGTGTGTGGGTGTGAGCAAGTGTGTGGGTGTGTGTGTGTGTGTGGGTGTGATTTATTTTATAATTTGCTTGGCACATTGCACATAGTAAATGCTTAATAAATGGTAACTATTTTTACTCATGTTTTCCTCAAAAGTCCTGGTACTTAGGGATGTGGTAAAGGCCCTGTCACCATCAAAAGCCCCATGGAGAAGGCCCTTTTGATTCTCACGAGGTACAGAGGAAGGAGTTTTGATCAAAGGGCCCCTAATCCCTTCTTTATTTTGGTTCAAAAACACCAACGGGAGAGGAAGCTGGATGTGTGGACACTCTGTGGGTCACTCTCTTGTTATGAAATCCGAGAGAGAGCAGCCCCTGCCTGGCCAGCAAATCTGCGGCCTCCCTTGCGGCCTCAGGTGGTGGCCCCTTTGGGCTGGACACTCACCGGGCCAGGCAGCCTCCCGATGCCATCCTGGAGGGGCAGTCCAGATATGCGCTACGAAAACACACCAGCAGCAGCCCGTTTCATAACATCACGTGTCCAAATAAATGGAGCTGTTGACTCAGGCTAATTAGATGAGGGGCCTTTCCCAAAGAGCAATCTGTGTGAGGCTAAGAAAAACAGGATTCTCGGCGGAATTAGGCTCCTAATCCCCGCTTCCCCAGCAGAGCCGCAGCCCTGAGGATCTGGGGGCCTCCCAGAGATGCCCTGTCAGGAGCAAGCAGAGGCTGCATTCCTGCTCTGCTGCCTGCCTCCAGGCTGGTTCATCCCTCCTGGGCAGGAAGATGGGGGCCTCGGGGCCTCAGTGAGGCCAGGACCCAGGCTGAGGGCTTCCCAAGGGCTGCACATCTGAGCTGTGGGCCGCTGGGGCTGACGAAGGAGCCCCACAATCCCTTCATCACCCTAGAGGAGCTTATCTGGACCCCAAGAGGTGGGTACCATCTCAAACCGTGGCCACCCAGGCTCACTTTCCAAGTAGAAATTGATTAAAGGCAGACATGGGTTTATGGGGAACACACACACACACACAAACGCCACCAGCATGCAGAAAAACAAGAGGCAGGTGTGCTATGAGGCATCTACAAAGGAGCCAGCCACCTCGCCAGGCCCACGGTATCCCACATTCACATCTCTTACCGTGGTGCCTGTGAGCAGGGACCTTGTTCAAGTCAGCTCTACACTCAGGGCTGGTCAGCATCCAGGGCATGCTGTGAGGACCAAATCAGAACATCTGTGTGAATGGCTGGCCTCTCGCCCAGCCTGCAGCAGTGCTGTATCAATGGTCTACCACCAGCCATGAGCCCTGTGGGGTGTGCAGAGTGGGAGGGAGATGTGGCCTCTGCCAGACCCAGGGGAGCTTATAAACTGGGGAGATGAGACAGACTTTAGAAAGGGGCCCAGACACCCTCAGCTAAGAACCAGGACAACTGGAGTTGAGAGGAGAGAAGGAGATCACAGCAAAGGTCAGAGAGGGCTTCCTGGAGGAAGCGAAACCTCCAGTGGACCACGAAGGGATAGGCGGGATTTGGAAATGTGGGGAGCATAGAGGACAACATTCAGGTGGCGGAACAGCAAATGAGAACCAGAAAAGAGCCCAGCAGTAGCAGAAAGTCTGCAGGGGGCGCCAGCAGGAGAGGAGGTTGGCTTGTTGAAGGAGACAGGCAGCAAGCAGCTGGGCCCCTAGGTAGGTCAAAGAAGACCCTTGATGAAGGTACTGGGGCCCGAACAGGAAGTTCTGCATCAATCAGACCTTTTACCTCACTGACTGCCATGCACAGCCAACTCAGTCCTGCCTCCTTGCTTTCACTCTGTTCCTACCACCTCTAACGCCTCCTGAGACTTATCCTCTCATCTGTCCCCTCACGTACCTACGTCTTACCTTCCCCAGAAGCCTTCTGCGTGGGAAAAGCATGGGTTTTGGAATCAGTCATCGGGCTTGAATAAGTCATTTAACTTCAAGAGACCTCATCTGTATACTCATACTTGGTTCTCTTTAAATGGGGAAAATGTCTACCTCCCCATGTCTGTCCTGAGGATGAAATCAGATACAGTATGCAGGGTGCCTAGTGGGTGCCTGACACACAGTAGGTTCTTGAAAATGTTTGGGGAATGAATGGATTTTAAGCCATGTAACGTCCAAACTTCCCTCCACTCTACACAGAAAGTGCCTCTCTCCATCCTGTGAGACCCTGATCTTCTTCTTTCCTCCTCACACTTGCTGTTGTAGGCTCCCTTCTCTGAGCCTAACCAACTCCCAGGAGGCCCAGTTCAAGGCCCAGCCTGGCATCACATGGCCTCCTGATAGCACACCCAACATTGTGAGTTGCTCTCTCAGAGGGCATATCTGGCTTTCCACTCCTCAGGGACAGAGAACATTCCACCTTTCCTTGAATCCTTCCCAGCACCCAAGACAAAGCTGGGCACACACTGCATGCTGGGGAGGGGCTGCTGCTCAAATACCTTCAAGGGCCAGGCAGGTGACATCAATGAGGGATGCAAGCCTGGTGGCACACATGAGGGCATGGTGGGGCCTGTGGCAAGCTGGAAAGTCTTGCTGTATGTTGATTGGTTGATCAAATGGCACAGGGAAGAGGCTCTGCAGAGACAGAAATACTGGGTCACTTGCTCGCCGGGGGACTGTAGCCAACTGGCTTCCCCTCCCTCTGGACCACAGGGACACTGTCTGTCCAAGGAGGCCAAGAAACCCTGCCAAGGAAGTGCTCAAGCTGTGAGGAAGATCAAACCAGTCAGTACTTATGGGAACACTTTGAAAACCTGAGGTTCTGTGCCTGAGGGACCAGGTTCACAGGCCCTAACATTTTGCCCAAACCGGGCCCCCAATCTCAGATGATCAGGAACAGGTGTATGGTTAGGGGAGCTTAAAAGGTCCCTCCTGCCCTGCTGGGAGCCACCTTCTATCTCCCCAGGATCTCTGGCAGCCCTGGCTCCACAAGGGGGTGGTAATTGGGTCCCTCTGGAAAACAGCAGAGCCGGCTTAGGGCAGCTGGAGGTGGCAGAAACCCTATCCCCTCCAGGGCCCAGACATTCTCATCAGCGTCTTTCCCGCCTGCCAGCAGGGCCTGCAGCTTCCTGGGGCCACCTGGATCCTGGCCTCCCCTGTTCCCATGGCTCCCTGCTGCTCCCCGCTACTGCCCTGGCAGAGGCCAGTGACCGGAGGTGCCCCAGGGCTGTCTTCCCTCCAAGGTCTTGGTGGCAGCTGCCAAATGGCACAGCGACCTCCTCAACCACCCAGCTCCAGCATCCCTCTCAACTCCCGGGGCAGGGGGGCACTGAGCCCCCACCTGTGGCCCAGCCTGACCCCAGACATTGAGGCCAGCTGTCGTCTGTCACCAGGAGCACAAGCTGCCCGTGAACAAGTGTGCTCATGGCTTCACATCAAAGATGATGCTCTGAAAGCTACCAGGGCTCAAGCACCTGCTACTTGCCCGGCACTTTCCGAGTACTCCCAACAGCTCCGAGGGGCAGTGTTATTGTACCCATTTTTCAGATGGGGAAACTGCAGCTCAGGGAGGTTAGGTAATGTGCCAAGATGCAGGAAAAGAGTTCACCCCCAGTTCTGACTAAACACTACCTCCTTGTGCTGTCAGAATGCCTCACGTGTTCACTTCACAACATCGCCTGAGCACCAACGACGTGTATTTCTGGTAGAGCACAGAGGAGAGGATGGTGCACAAAACAGATATGGTCCCCGCCTGTGTGACATAAGGAGTAAGAGGAGAAATGACACTAAAGGTCACATCAGAGAAATACAACAGTGTGAATAGCGATAGATGCTGTGGGGAACTGGACCAGGAGGCTCCACCTGGTGTGGGGGTGAAGGAAGGCTTCCTGGAGGCAGGGGGGCCCTGAAGGAGGAAGCAATGTTAACTAGGAGAAGCCAGGGTGCCCAGGGGCAGGTGGGCATAAGGGAGTGCTCCCAGCCACAGAGAACAGCGTGACTTAGGAAGGAGGATGACAGGAACTGGAGCGCCACCAGGGTGGCTGCAGTGCAGGCAGCCCAGGAGAGCTCTACAGAGGAGGCAGCGGGCCACAGGGCCAGACCACTCTGGACTTTATAGGCTGCTGTCAGGATTTGCTATTGCTCCAAGAAGCCTGAAGAAGCCACTGGAGGAGCAAGGGCAGCAGGTTGGCATATTTCTAGACCCACCTGGGCTGGAGCGTGGAAGTGGACGGTTTATACACACACACACACACACACACACACGCACACACACACACATACACACACAGGCCTCCTGCCCGTGCCAATTCAATCACCCCCCTCCTAGAGTCAGGGCTCCTGTGGGCCAGGCTAGAGTCCTTGTCATGACCATCTCAGGTCAGGAACCCAGCGAGCTACGCTGAACAGAAACATCCCAACCCCGAGCCCCACCCGAGCGAGGAGAAGCCTGTCACCTAGCCAGGAGAGAGGACAGCAGGTCCCAAAGACCCGGTGCCTGAAAGCAGGGTCCCTCAAGGTCCACAAAGTGTGAAGCTGAAAACCTTCCATGTGTACAAAATAACCTTGCTGGTTCACTTTTCCTGCAGACTTCAATGTCTCTATCTTCCTCAGACCAACTGACTGCCATCACCATTAAAACTCTGTACCACCCGAGTGTTCATTATCCTATTCTTTTCATTTTTCTCTATGTTTAAATTTTTTTAAAAAAAAGAAGGTGCGAGGGACCTGTATTACCTCAGTGGAGGGTAATTTGGCAGTAGCTGTCAAAATTACACGTACATGGATGCTTTAATACAGCAATTCCACCTCTAAGATTATACTCACACACATGCAAACTTAGACATATTTTTTGAAGTTCTGCAGGAGGATCCTGCACACATATCTGTTTCTAAATGCTAAAGCAGCTCAAAAGGATACACAACAAGCTGGTAATATTGGACGCCTGTGAAGAGGAACTGGCTGGTTAGGCAACGGGACAGGAAAGACGTTTTAAATTGGAACAATGTGTCTGTACCTATTCAGTAAACTGGGATACATACACACAGCAGAATACTACTCAGACATCAACAGGAATGAACGGATGCGCTCAACAACACAGAAGAGTCTATAAAACATTACGCTGTGCAACAGAAGCCAGATACAAAAGACAACGCACCGTATAATTCCACTTATTTCAATCTCCAGGAAAACAAATCTAATCTATAGTCATAGGAAGCAAATCATTGGTTTTCCAGGGCTGGGGCGGGGGAGGAGACTGATGAAGAAGGCACGAAAGAACTTTTTGGGGTGATGGAAACGTTCTACATCTTGAGTGAGGTGTTCATTACATGGGTTTTAAAAGCATCAAAACTCATCAAAATATACACTTAAAATGGGTGCATTTTATTGTATGAAAATTATACCCCAGTAGAGTTGACTTTTTTAAAGAGAAAAATATATGTGTGATATAAATCAATAAATGGGAAGTTTTTAAAGCAACAAAAACCCAGTATTGAGGGTCCAATGGGAAAGGCAGTTCCCCAACAAGCCCGACCTCACCCAGAAAGCAGTGGTTAGAAGAACTCCCTGCTCAAATCTGCCTGCCTGTCTGCACCCAGTAAAATTTTTATTTTAAGAAGCAGACTTTCTTTTCTCAATCTAACAAATAATCTTGAGAATCAGAGGTGGACAGAAGCGAACCCACGGGCGGCCCCTGCTCCTGACTGCTGCACGTGTCTCAGCAGCTGGTCTCTGGCCCAGGAGCTCGAACGCTCACAAGGGAGGGATCAGCCCTTCCCCCAGGCCACAGTTTCGTAGCCCTGGAAGGAATCCTAGCGGTTCTCCCATGGCAAGGTCCATGCAGTCATCCCCACAAGACGTGGCCCAACATTCAGAGCAGGCTCTTCCCCACTGCCCAGCCGAAGCCACCATCCCATCTCCCGCTAACACTTGCTGTACCCCCAGAGCACCAACCATCTGAGCAGATGGCCACGACAGAGTTCTGCTGTCCCTTCAGTGTCAGGATGCTGATGCCAATCTGGACATCAGACTGGCAGAGGAAAAGATTCACACCTGAGACTCTGCTGACAGAAGCCAGGGAGCAGCCACAGGGACCACAGGCTCCGCCCAGTATCTGAGACCAGGGCCAAGAGGAGGGTAGCCATGGGCTATCCACAGAAGCCAGGATTCCCATCCCCTCTCTCCCCTCCTTTCCCTCTCCCCCATAAAAACATGTTTATATTATTCTCAGCAAATAGAAATATAGATATTTATACACATATATTTTATAAATATACACATTATTTCTATTATAATATACTCTATATACTGTCATTAAACATATATTTATATGATATATCATTTATTTTACATATATGGTATACATCTATATACCACCCCTGACCCCTGAACATCCCTCTAGCTATGACTCTCTCTCCTCACTTTTCATCTACTCATCTTAAGAAAATTGTCTGTGTTCCTTCTTTGCACTTCCTCATCTCGCTCAACTAATTGCAATCTGGCTGCTACATTACTCCCCTCACTCCCATGACATAGAAACTGGTCAAAAAATGATATTTATAAAAATGTTCATAGCAGCTTTATCATTGATATCCAAAAACTGAAACAGCCCAGGTGTCTAACAATAGAAGACTGGATAAACTAACCACGTTATAGGCAAACAATGAAATACTCCTCAGCAATAAAAAGGAGCAAACTGCTGATACACACACAATACAAATGAATCTCAAGATGGGTATGCTGAATGAAAGAATACTGACCCAAAAGAGCATACCTGGCAAGAATCCATTTACATGAATTTCCAGAACAGGCAAAACTAGTCCTTGGGGGGAAATATCAAGAGTGGTTGCCTCTGGGTAGGTGCAGGGTTGACTGGGAAGGGGCGGGAGGAGGGAACTTCCCACAGAAATGATCGTGTTCTGTGTCTTGATGTAGATTTGCATTATACAGGTGTATGCATTAGTCACAGAGTTGATATTGGCTCATTCGTGGCTAGGGAAAAAAAAGAACCATAAACAAATATTCAGCTCTAGTTAATGATGTGCATGCTGGCTGCTTAAGGATAAAGTATACTAATGTCTGCAACTTATTTTGAAATGCATCCAAATATAAGATGGATAGTTGGATTAATAGGATGGGTAAGTGGACAGATATATAATAAAGCAAATATAGCAAAATGATAATTGTAGAATCTGAGTGGATAGCATAGGTATTATGCTGGAAGATTTTCATAATGAAATGACGGAGGGAGGGGATCATTATCAATAACTTCCTAAGTGCTACATTAAACAGAATCAGAGAAACCTGGGCTCAAATCTTGATGAGGCAATTTCCTACCTGTCTGATCTTGGACAAGACTTAAACTTTCCAAGTCTCACTGTCTTAATGCGTGAAAAGAAGGTGATAAATAACATCTGTGTCATGGAGTTCCTGCAAGGATGATACAAGAGAACATATGCCAGGAGCTTGGAAAGGTTCATTGTGACCCGAAGCTATTAAAAAAAAAAGAGTCCTCCATTATAAACTCACAGAAATTCTAGATTTAAAAATAACTAATAAAAAGTATCCATTTTCTTCAACTTCTAGCTCTCAAGAAAGAGAAATCACTAGATACCAGAAATAGAGGGAACTGAAAGCACATGAGCTGACATTGAAACCCCAGATGGGGGCAGAGGGCTTCTAGACTGGAAAACACCCCTAGAGGCAAGGAGCTTCAGCTCTAGCCTGCTTACAGGGACAAGGGGCAGACCTTTGGGATCACTCAAGTCAAGTTAGGAGTGAGAATCCTGCATGAAGTCCTCTGGATCTCTGAAGAGCGGCACGCTTAGTGAGAAGAGCTTTAGAAAAACTCCCCACCAGCCCAGTGACACAGCAATGCAGCTTGTTTCTTCCTGTTCTCCCAAGAGAAATCAAACACCAAGCTTGCAACAGGGGATGGTTTCAAGCTGGACTTATACCCCCCCAACATTGTGCAGCAATCCCAAGTCAAAAAATTAACAAATAAAAAATAGATCCCAGGCTGTTGATACCTCCAGGGCACCTAGCAAAGCCAAAATAAAACTTCTCTGTAGGGTCATTCGTACAACTTGGGCAGTACAGGATTCCCACAGAGAAAGAAATCACCAAGGAAAATGACAAACCATACAAAGAAAAGTTTACCATGAGCTAGAATTTTCAGACACAACGAATAGGAGAAATGGCATCCCAAGAGCTTCTGATAATTGGACATTCTGAAAGACTATAAGATAAGTATATTTAAACTAATAAAAGAGAAGAAGAAAAAATCATAATGAAATACTAGGCAGATTTTTTAAAGAACTAAATAAAACTTCTAGAAATGAAAAAATATAGCCATCAAAATTAAAATTTTAATGGATGGGTAAAATTATAGATTAGATGGAGCTGAAAAGAGAATTATTGAATTAGAAAGCAGCTATGAGGAAATCATCCATAAGATTGTACAGAGAGATAAAACAATGGAAAGTACAAAAGACAATTAAGGGAAAAAGAAGACAGAATGAGAAGGTCCAACAAATTTGTAATAGAAAAGAACAGAAAGAATGAGGAAGAGGTAATATTAAAAGATATAACAGCCAAGGATTTTCAATAATGATGAAAAATATGAATCTTTCATCATTATTGAAAATAAGGATGAAGCAATCCCCAAGCAAATAGTATAAAAACAATGCATGCCTAGATATATCATATTACAATGCAGAACACCGAAATAAAATCTTAAAAGTAATTAGAGAGAAGAGACACATCACCTACAAAAGAACAATTAGACTTACCACAGACTTCTCAACTGCAACTACCGATGCCAGAAAATAAGAGAATATTCTAAGCATCTTCCATGTACCAAGCAAAAATGTCAACTTCAGTGTTCTCTACCCAGCTATATTATCATTTAAGAGGGAGAATGAAATAAAAATATTTTAGCAAAAGACTTAATACCCACAGGTCTTTGGTGAAAGCACTATGAAACTGTACTGCAGGAAGAAGGAAACTGAACTCAAAGCAAAGAAAATGCAAAAGTGGGTAACTCTAAACAAGCGCTGACTGTGAAAATATGCAGGTAACAGTGATAACGGCTTAGCTCATAGTAAGTGCTTGACAAATGTCTACTGGTTGGTGATTCCTGATTGTGCACACCTCTTCTGAGACAATTTTGCATATGTTTGGGGCATGAACTCAGAAGCACTTCAGCTCATGGCTGTCACATTCCATTTCCTTCTTAATTTCAGGATGTTTCATCATTTCTGGTTTGCCAAGAGTATCCCTTCATAATTGAAGTGCAACTCATATTATTTTATCTTTCGAGTTTTTGCCATCTTTTGTTATTGAGGGAGGGAAGGCCAGTTTGGGTTCAGTCTACCATTTTGAAACTCCACTCAATAAATTTTTATTGAACTAGAAGAAAGAGTTCCCACCCCTCTGGTAGTGCACCCAAGAAGAACAGTCCTCATTGGCTGCCAAACTCTAGCGTAGTGAGATTCTTACATGGTGACTCAGGGCTCCTGGTATAAGTGTTCTAACAACCTGAACAAAGCCTGAGAAGTCACACAGTGTCACTTCCACTGAACCACACTGGTCAAGGTAGTCACGAGTCCACCCAGATTCAAGGGGAGGGGACACAGACCCTGCCTCTCAATGAGAGGAGTGTCACAGAATTTGGAGCCCATATTTTATGCTTTTTTGGAGGGGGGGGAGGTTAGGAAGATTGGCCCTGAGCTAACATAAGTTGCCAATCTTCCTCTTTTTTTTTTCTCCCAAAGCCCCAGTACATAGCTGTATATCCTACTTGTAAGTCGTTCTAGTCCTTCTATGTAGGATGCCACCACAATATGGCTTGATGAGCAGTGCGTAGGTCCGCACCCAGGATCCAAACCGGAGAACTCCGGGAGTGTGCAAATTTAACCACTGGGCCACAGGGCCACTCCCTGGAGGCCACATTTTATTTTATTTTATTTTCTTAGATTGGCACCTGAGCTAACATCTATTGCCAATCTTCTTTTTTTCTTCTTCTTCTTCTTCTCCCCAAAGCCCCCCGGTACATAGTTGTATATTCTAGTTGTGAGAGCCTCTGGTTGTGCTATGTGGGATGGCGCCTCAGCATGGCCTGATGAGCAGTGCCATGTCTAAGGCCAGGATCCAAACCAGAGAAACCCTGGGCCACCAAAGTAGAAGGTGCGAACTTAACCACACTCGACCACAGGGCCGGTCCCAGAGGCCATATTTCAAAACTATCACTTGCAATTATAACACAGCTGAAATTTGGTGCAACTAAAAGGCAGGAGGTAAAGAACAAGTAACAACAACGAGATCTGTAATTTATTGAGCACATACTATGTTCTAGACACTTTACTTCCATATTTCATTTATCCTTACATCAAACCTGTGAGATACTTAGGAATAACACCCTGCTCTTACAAAGGAGGACTCTGCATCTACAGAGTTGGTGTGAATTCCCAAGGTCATACAGCTAAGGAGGGGTCACGTTCAAATCCAGGGCAGCCGCACAGCAAGGCCATGCTTTTACCTATTCTGCTATACTGATTCCTAAAGTCGCTGAGCAGTGACAATTGACTCCAGCCTCGCTCACTGAGGCTGCCTCTGAGGAATTCAAGCTTGGAGCCAGCCACCAGGAGAGGGAGGTGGCACCCCGAGTGGGGCTTCCTGTATAAACAGGAGGCGTATGGGAAGCGGCACTGTGGTGCTGGGACAATGGGCAGCGAGCAGGCAGGGCCCCCTGTCTCCGGTGGGTGCTCAGGGCTGCGGGCAGCCGGGCAGGAACAGCTGGGGCCCTGACTCCCTGACGCCCGGCCCAGGAGAGGAACTGCCCCTCTCGTGGCTTTCCCAGGAGGAAGTTCCCCACTGCTTCTCGGGAAGCCCTTCCCATCACAGGCCTCGGCTGTGCCTAGACCTCCTCTTTCTTCTTCAGGAGCGTGTTGTCTTTAGGACTAATCTGGGATACAGGCCTCCTCTGAAGTCCCCGTGGCCTGGAGGCCTGGAGGGTGTGGGCAAGCCGGGCCAGGCTCAGATGCCACTCCAGGAGGCAGCCACCACTGAACATGTGGTAAGAAAAAAACCAGAGGGCAGTAAAAAAAACAAAAAAACCAGGACATGTAAAGCAAAACGATCTGATGTCCCATCCCAGCTCCAGTTCTAACCAGTTGTGTGCCCTCGGGCAAGCCACTTCACCTCTCTCAGCCACAGTTTCCACATTTGTAAAGCGGGGAATATCTATCTGAAAGAGCCGAAGATTAAATAAGATAACATATGTAAAGTAGCCAACACCTAGAAAGACTTGCAGAAATAGTAACCTTGAGTATTTAAAGCACCTAAGAAGCCCCCCACCTTCGTCCCACAACTAGTCTACTGCTGCATCTGAACTTTCACCATCAGAGGGACTGGGTCACCTCTGAAATACCAATTACCCCTTGGAGGGGGACAAACACCGCAGGCCTGGGAAGCCAGGGCAGGTGGATCTGAAAGAGGATCCAGAGCAGACCCCGACCACTGCCCTCCCAGGCATCCACACCACCACACACTCCTTTTACCTCTCACTTCTGTGGCTAGGCCTGCTCACTCACTTCTCAGGCTCCACCACCTCTACCCATCTCTTTTCTTGAATGTTCTCTCCTCTCTCTCTCCACTCTCCCTGGGTGACTTCATCCCATCCCATCTATAAATTAATGACTCTCAAACCTCTCTCCAGAGTCCCATTCTCCATGTCCAACTGCCTCCCAGACATGTCCTCCTGGATATGCCGTGCACAGCCCTCAAATGCACCGTGTTCCACACAGATAATCATCTCACCCAAGAATCCTGAGCCTCCAGCCTTCCGCATCTTGGGGAACGGCCACACCTACGCCCCGCTGACCCAGCCAGAAACCTGGGAGTTGTTCCGACTCCTCCCTCACTCCCACTCGGCTCAGTCACCACGTCTCACACATTCCACTTCCTGAAGGTCTCTCCAGGTGTGCTCTTCTCTCCACCTTCCGGCTCCTTCCTTAGTGCAGGCCCGTCATCTCTGACGCGGACTCTACTGCAGCTGGAGTCATCTTTCTAACACGCAAACCCGCCCCTTCACTCCCCTTTGACACCCCTAAAGACCTCAGCATAAAGTCCAAGTCTCCCAGCGAGGCACCCTAGGCCCTCAGCGGTACAGACCTTGTGGACTTGTCCAGCCTCGTCACCCACGGCCCAATACCCCTCCCCAATGCTGGGCACCACCAAACGCAGCCGCTAGCGCCCCCTGAGAGCACCATCCCCTCCCTCAGCTCTGGGCCTTTACACACAGGCTGCTTCTTACTGGAGTGCCTTCCCCACACCTTCCCTGGCTCTTACGCATCCCTCAAGACTCAGTCCCAGAGGCACCTCCTCCAGGAAGGCTTCCCCCATCACAGTACTCATCATACTAAACTGCATTTGTCTGTCTGCCCATCCGACTCCCCACTAAACTGCACTGCCCCGCGGGCAAGAATAGGCTGCCTCTCCAGGTCTCCAGGCCCAGCACGGGCCCAGTGCAGAGGTGGTGCCTGGCAGGGCTCACGGGAACGCGGGAAGGAACGTTTAGGACCGAGGGTGCTGAAGGCCGTCCTGAGAAGGAGGGCGCGCAGCAGGCTCCAGCACACTCACAGGTGCCCTGGAAGGTTCCTCCTCCCAGACGGCTCATGCAGTTCAAAGTTTGCAAACGATTTTGCCTCAAAGCCCCAGGAGCCAAAGAAAATCTGGTGGAATCTTAACAGCAAGCCCCTCCCAGACCTGAAAAATGGAGAATTACCAGGGAGCATTCGGTCAGCACAGACTGCCACGGACAACAGGCATCCTGTGTGGACAGTCTTCCTAAGGCTCCGCCCTGAGCGATTAAGGAGAGACCATCCCTGGACATATAAACAATGTCCCACAATCTTCGTCGAGCCCCAGAAAGCGTGGGTCCTGGCTTCTCACAGAGAGTTGGAACCAAGGCAGCCACGCCTGCCCTTCACGAGGCGCTGGCCTCCGCACACAAGGTGGTCCCTCTGCCTGGACTCCACCGCGCCTCCAGGCCGCCCTGCCGGAAAATGCCTTAGCGACCCCTGCCTTTGGCCTTAAATGCCCCTGTTAACCGTCTCCGGAGCTGCGGGCGGCCCACCGTGTCGGGCAGATGCTCTGCGCTTCCCGGACGGGCGGCCGAGGCTTCGCGGGGAGCAGCGGGGGCCCGGGGAGCGCGGGGGGCGCGGAGCAGGCAGGACGGCGCGGAGGGTGCGCGGGGGACAGGACGGCTCGGGGGCGCGGAGCGGGCAGGACGGCGCGGAGGGTGCGCGGGGGACAGGACGGCTCGGGGGGCGAGCGGGTGGCAGGATGGCTCGGGGGGCCCGCGGAGGGGGCAGGACGGCACGGCCACGGTGCCCGCGCTGGAGGGGCCTGCGCGCCCGCTCGCTCAGCTCCCCGCCGGCTTCCTGCGCCGCCCGCCCGCCGGAGGAGATAACACCCGCCGGCCCGACCACCGCCGGCCGCTGCTTCCGGCGGGCCTGGAGGGGAGCGGCGCCTACAAAGCGAGGAAGCCCCCAGGCTCCGAGGAGCCCCGCTTCCGGCCGACGGGATGGATGCGCGGCGCTCCGTCAGAGCCCCCCACCCGAGGCACGCGTCAGCCTGGCACACCCGAAGCTGAGCCTTCCTTCCTCCCTCCAAGTGCTGGCGAGCATGCCGGCAGGCTTTTCCTTAGAGCCCTCCAGGATCACCCCCTATCCTGAATCCCCCTCCTCTTCACGCTGACGCCTCATTATCCCTGAATACACACATAGGGACATCTAACACTTGTCCTAGATTCTCTCCCACCCGCAGTTTCTACCTCTCACAGAACTATAATTAAATCTTGGACTGATTCATACTAAAGTGTCAGTGACTAATACATTTGAATGTTTAATCTTTTCCCAGAGTAAATATTCACCTAAAAGAAAGAAGCACTAAATGTGGAATCCTAGACACTCATTCAACAAACATTTTCTGCAAGACATACAGATACATCAGGCATTAAAAATACAAAGATGATAAGAATACAGCCACTGCCCTCGGGGAGTTCAGTCTAGTAGGAGACAGACAAATTAACAAATAAATTACAACAGAAGGTAATAATTGCTGAGATAGAAGGAAGCACAGACAAAGTGCCATGGGAGCCCAAATACCCAGCCCAGGCTGCTGATGTAGATTACTGGGCCAGGGAAGATCTCCAAGAGGAGGTGACCCTTGAGCAGACTTGAAGGATGAACAGCAAGCAGCTGAGAAGACATTGACAGGCAAGTCATCTTTACCACGTCCAGGTAGGGCAGCCTAAAGGTCCACGTGACCAAGGATGCACCCCTAGTTTGGGGTGAGTGGAGGGGTGTACGGAGCACAGAGCACCCAGAACAGGGGCATGCCCAGGTGGCCAAACGGCATGTTGAAGGTGGGAGGCATGTGCAGCTCACCTTCAGAGCCCAGCCTCTGGCTTATAGTAAACACCTCGGAAATGCTTGTTAATTACACCCAGCGCTTACTCACCTATTGTGGATCAAGTGTGTGTTGTTTCTCTTCCCAATCAGACTGAGGAAAACTCTTCAAGGGCAGAAACTAGGTCTTTCTCAAG
Organism: Equus asinus; assembly: GCF_041296235.1. NCBI lineage: Eukaryota > Metazoa > Chordata > Mammalia > Perissodactyla > Equidae > Equus > Equus asinus. The sequence goes on along the minus strand of NC_091810.1, from coordinate 85,197,024 downwards.
TCCACCAGACCACTTGGCACATACCTGGGGACCTCACAGGTACACAGCTGAAAGGGCCCCCTGATTAAAGCAATAACATGCTGTCCTCTGTCCCCCGGCACCTGCAGTGGCATTGCTGGGCACCTCAGCCCTACTGTAGCCTCTTCTGGGGTACCTGACCTTCACTGCCAGGCCTCCCCATGTTACCCAGTCAGAGATCTCGCCTTTCTCCCTCTTCCCTCCTATGGCACCTGTGTCTTGGGCTGCCGAGCTGTGTACAGGCTGTATATTGTTACCTGGAGCTCCCTGTGGGCAGAAATCATGCATCACTGCTCTCTGCATCCCCACACCCAGACAGCCAGTGCAGAGAAGAGGGGTACGACAAATGTGTGTGAAGAAATGAATGATGGGATTGGGGAGTTGGTGCATTTGTTCATTCCTTCTTTCTTTCTTTTCCTCCTTCCTTCTTTTGGCTGGAAGACACTCCCTAATATATTTCAGGACCCACAAAATCAGCCATGTCCTAAATGATCACTTAGCCCCTTTGTCATTGTCATTAAATATAAGAAGAATCCGTCATTCATCCTGCTGTTCCTTCACAGACCCCACCTCACGGCAATCAGATGGTTGATGGGAGAAGTTTCTCTTGGTGGAAGAGTTCAGTTAACTAACAAAGAAAGAATGACTGAATTAAAATATCACCAGTTTGCTAATGACCCTAACGAATAATGGCTCCAGGCAGTGATCATCAATGGCTGTTAAAAATCAAACGAGAAAAAGCTAGACATGCTGCAACTACATAATGCCAGTGGTGAAGAGTTCTTGCCAAAACAGCAAACCAGAACTAACCAAGGCTCTGGATCTGCCAGCGCCCAGGACATGCAGAGGACAGAGGAGCCTGTTACCGGATGCCACAGGGATGTACTCGGCAAAGTCCAGGCTGCGAGAAACTGTACCACAACTATCTGTACAGATATATTGGAAGGAGGAAAAAAGAGAGGAGAGAGACCTACAGATGAAAAGAGACTTAAGAGACATGGTAACCAAACGTAACGTACAGATCTTGTTTGGATCCTGACTCAAACAAATCAACCATAAAATCCTTCCAAGACTACTGAGAAAATTTGAACTTTAACTGTGAACAGTAGGCCCTTATCCAAGGGAGATACATTCCAAGACGCTCAGTGGACCCCTGAAACCATGAATAGTTATCGAGCCCTATATATACTGTTTTTTCCTATATATACATTCCTATGATAAAGTTTAACTTACAAATTAGGCACAGTAAGAATTAACAATAACTAATAAAATAGAACAATTTTAACAATATGCTGAAATAAAAGTTATGTGAACATGGTCTTTCTGTCTCATGCATTTAGTATTTTCAGACCGAGGTTGACTGCGGGTAACGGAAACCCTGGAAGGCGAAACCACGGGGATGACACATTTGATACACCAAAAAAATCACTCTCAGTTTTAGGTATGATGATCATATGGTGGCTGTGTTTTTTTTAAGTGCCTATATTTAGGGATATAAACTCATATATTTACAAGTGAATAGTAGATATGATGTCTGAGATTGGCTGCAAAAGAATCTAGTGGGGGATGGGTGAAGAAATGGGTGGGGATATAGAAGAAACCAGATGGGGCTTCATTAGACTATTCTCTCTCCTATTTTATAAATTCGAAAGTGCCACAATAACAGGTTAAAAACAAAGAGATCAAAGACACAGTCATAATAATATTAATAACTATGATTGCTGGGATTCTTTGTGTGTTTGTTTTGCTGAGGAAGATTCTTCCCGAGCTCACATCCATGCCAGTCTTCCTTTGTTTTGTATGTGGGTTGCCACCACAACATGGCTGCCAACAAATGGTGTAGGTCTGTACCTCAGAACCGAACCCAGGCCGCCACAGCAGAGCAAAGTGAACACAACCACTAGGCCACAGGGCTGGCTCGCTGGGGGTTTTTTAGTGCCTCCTCTGTGCCAGATCCTGTGCTAAATGCTTTTCACACAGTATCTTATTTAATCTTTTCCTGAACCCTGCAACCTAGATACTATCATCACTGTTTTGTAGATGAGGGAACTGAGGCACAGAGAGGCCAGATAATAGGCCCAAAGTCACACAGCAAGTAGATCACAGATTTAAGTCTAGATCTGTTGAAACCCAAGCCCACATGCTCTCCCACGCCCTCTCACTCACTGACACTGACTTCCCGGAGTCCAGGCAACACTCTCTCTGTCTTACAGTGAAGAGGCCGAGGCTGTGTTCAGTAATAACTAGTAAAGTTGAAGATCTTTGTGCCTTTCAATCCAGCACTCCCACTTCTTGGTAAACTGTAGCACAGGAGCACGAGCAGACATATAGGAGAATGTCCACGGCAGGGCTACTGGTAACAGCAAAGAAGAGGAAACAACCCAACGTCCCTCGATGGATAAACAAACCATGGCGTGTTCATACAATGGATGGGGCAACACAGTGAAAACCAATGGAGCTTGTCTTTGTGTATCAACCGGGAACTTTTCACAAACATAAGCCTGAGTGAAAAAGCAAGCACGTGTCTTTCTGCAACAGCAGGATACCATTTATATAAAGTTATGACACAGAAAACAATACTAAGTATTGCCTGGGAATGGATACACATGTAGTGCAAGTATGGAAACAGCTACCGGAATATTAAGCGCCAAGTTTACCGTGGTGATCATTTCAGGAGAAAGAGGGACAGAAGGGGATCAAGGAAGCGTAGAGAGGGGTCTTCAACCATGTCTGTAAGATTTGTTTCTTCAAAAGGAAATGTATGTTAGGGAGTCTGTGGAGAAACAGGGGTCCCATACACTTCTGGTGGGCGTGAATACTGGGTCAATCTATACGGAGGGTACGGTAGTCCCCCCTTATCCTCAGGGGATGCGTCCCACGACCCCCAGCAGATGCCCGAAACCACGGCTTGCACCCTATATAGACTATGTTTTCTCCTATACATATGTATTTAAGATTCAACAGCAAAACCAGCACAAATTCCTCTTTCCTTCTTCACAACTTCACAGATAGAAGATTCGTTCTTAGGGTACATCTTAGCAACCTCAGCATACAATTATTTTTCTTTCCTTATTAGGTCAAGAACTTTCACCTTTTTTCTTGAGGGAAGCACTTTATGGCTTCTCTTTGGCATATCCGAATTGCCAGCATCACTACTCTTGCATTTTGGGGCCATTATTAAGTCAAATAAGAGTTACTTGGGGGCCGGCCCCATGGCTGAGTGGTTAAGTTCACAGAGCTCCACTTTGGCAGCACAGGGTTCACGGGTTCAGATCCTGGGCCTGGACCTAGCAGCGCTCATCAAGCCATGCTGAGGCTGCACCCCACATAGAAGAACTAGAATGACCTACAACTAGGATATACAACTATGTACTGGGGCTTTGGGGAGAAAAAAAAAAGAAGATTGGCAACAGATGTTAGCTCAGGGCCAATCTTCTTCTCCAAAAAAAAAAGAGGAGTTACTTAAACACAAGCACCGTGATACCGCAACAGTCAATCTGATAACTGAGAAGGCTACTAAGTGACTAACAGGTAGGTAGCATATACAGCATGGATACTCTGGACAAAGGGATGGTTCACATCCTGCAGGAGGGAGCAGGATGGCTCAAGATTTCATCATGCTGCTCAGAATGGCACACAATTTAAAACTTATGAATTGTTTATTTCTGGAATTTTCCATTTAATATTTTCAGACCACAGTTGACTGGGGGTAACTGAAACTGCAGTTAAGAGAGGGCTACTATAATTTGGTAACATCTGTCAAAGTTACAAATGCACATACCCTTTGATCCAACTCTTCACTTCCGGAAATTTTTTTACAGATATATACACACACCTACAAAATTAGGTACACACAAGATTATGCATTACAGTATTGCTTATTTAAAAAAAAAGATTGAAAACAACCTAATCCCATGCAGCTCTAAAAAAGAGAATGCACTGATACGGAAAGATTTCTAAGGTGCAGAACACAGTGGATTAGATGCCGCCATGTGCAAAAAGCGAGCAAAGTCAGGGAAATGTATGCATTGTACTTGTATATGCATAAAATACGTCCGGAAAGATATACATGAGACCAGGGTCACTCGCTGCCTGTGAGAAGGGTGACTTGGGAACAGAAGTGGGAGGGAGACTTTTCACTGTAAGTCTTCACGTTTTTAAATTTTGGTATATGTGAATATATTGCCTATTCAAAAAATGATAAAATTTTAAAACTCTGAAGCTCAGCAAGGCGCCATAATTTCCCAGGCTACTATCTACAGGAATCAGGACAGAGGTCTGTGTTAACCACTCCGCCGTGGCGCCTCCTGGCCTGGGGGGTGTGCACTGATGACAGTACAAGCACCAGCACCTCCATTCTGTCGCACTACCTGTGTGGCCTAGAGCAGACCTGGTATATTTCTGGACCTGAGTTCCCATCACCCATGTAAGAGGGTCCCTTCCTGTTCAGACATGCTACCAGTCCCCATTCCTCAGAAGTGCTGCCTCCTAGCAAAAGGCTAGGGCCAAGAGGTACCTGGAACAGAGCACACCAGAATCCCACTGTTCCTACCCAAGGCCCCTGATCCTGACCACTGTTTCCCCCAACAAAAGCCTGCTTGTACCACCACAGCAGCCTGTCAGCAATTACCCCCAATTACAAACCCAGAGCCCAGCAAGGCCTCAATTAGTCTAAAAAGGGGCCTGAGGAGGGGCCCGCTGCCTGGAGTGGGGCACCCACATACGATGCCTCCACCCACAGGCGCAGCACACTCCTCTCAGTCAAGCCCAGGGGCTTGGATGCTTGGTAACAACATCCTCAGGACACGGTCCTGGGGAGAAGGCTGTTGGCTCTCCTTTCCAGAGTGGCCATTCCCTGCAGGGCCTGGTCAAGCTCTCTGGCCAGAAGCACAGTTTTCCAGACTTCATGCTGCCTCCCTGCTCAGACCACACACATTCTCCCTCTTAGCCCTGTCCCAGGCAAAGCGCAACATCTCCAGGCTACCACCTCCTTCTAGGAGAAGACAAACATCCCTGGAGGAACCCTGCAGATGGAGGGATGCCCCAGGCGGATGCCCCTAGAGCAGCGTGGTTATGGGCTTGGCTCAGCGTATTGGGAGGAGGCCCAAATGCCCATCTCTTCCCAGGGAAGGATGGCCTCTGAATTCTTCTCTGTAGCATCCGGAAACAGACTTGTCCCTGGTCCAGTCTTCTCCTGCAAATTCCCTGAGAGGAATACCATCAGGTTTCTGAGCCCAGGACTTGGCAAGCCTTGAGGTTTTCACTGAATTGGCTCCCATGCCCTTCTTCACAGAGCATGTATGGCTCTGAGAAGACTGGGGGCATATATGTGTGTACACAGATCTCAAGACTGGGTGTGACAATGTATGTGGGGAGGACCAGAGGTTATAGGAAATGGGTCTCATAAACAGCAGGTAGATTTGGTCAGATGGAAAGAAGGACTTCCTGACCTCTCAGGGACAAATCGAGGCACATGTGCAGGGGCGAAACTCAGGACTGCAAAGTCAAACTGCCACTTATTGGCTGGGGGACTCCAGCAAGGTACTTAACTTCTCTGAGCCTCAGTTTCTCCATCTGTAAAATGGGAATAGTACCAACCCCTTAGGTTTGTCATAAAAATGAAATGAGAGAAGGCATGTAAAGTCCTTGGCTCAAAATACAAGCTCAATAAAGGAGAGCTACTTTATTCTATTATAATGATAATAATAAGAATGGCTGGAGGTACACAGTGCTAATAAGCTCATTCGAGAGAATGCCATCTATAAAGAAAAGGCCCTGTTACTGCATGTCTGTCTGTCTGTATAGCACGGTAGTTTGTTCTTTCGGAAAACTGTCTGCAATAAAACTAATAAATAATAAAACTAAACATACGCCTGCTCTCCTAGGTACTGACTCAAGGGTAATGAAATGCCCTTCACAAAAAGACATGTACAAAAATGTCGATACAGATTTATTCACAATATCCCAAAACTGGAAACAACACAAATGCCCATCAATAGGTGATCAGATAAGCTAAGTGTGGAATACTACACAGCCAAAGAGATGAACGTCTGACACGTGCAACAAGATGAATATCAAAAACATGTTATGCAGAAGAAACCAGACACAAAAGAATCTATGCTATATGCCCCATTTATATGAAGCTCAAAGCCAGCAAAGCTAATCTGTGGTGACAGAAATCAGGACATGGGTTACCTTTGGGAGTAGGTATTGATGAGGAAAAGCTATGAGGGGACCTTCTGGGGTGACAGAAATGTTAATGTTCCATATCTGGATCAGGGTGGTGGTTACATGGTGCGTTATATGTAAAAATACATCAAGCTGTACACTTGAGATGCATATTGTGTACCACATGCAAGTTATACAGCATACACACAAACACACACACAGACACACAGACACACACACACATCATTTTGGCATGAGGAAAATCTCCTTCAGAAGACTAGTAATACGAAACACAAAACTCAGCCCTTCTTCCTCCCTTCCTCTAGACTTCATCGAAGCTAGGCATCTAAAACTGCTCTCCTGCACGGAGGCTCTTCACACAGCGCCCATTTGTCTAAAGAGAAACTTGATCTGGGAATGAGGACCAAGATGAAGGTCCCCTCAGGGTACTGCTTGGGGCTCCAGACAGCAGGCCTCACCTTGCAACCCAGCCGGCGCAGATGCAGAGGCCTCTCTATTTCCAGTCAAGTTTAGTTTGAATCTTTCAGGCAGGTCCTCACCATGGTCAGGGAACCAGGGAGGTGTCCTGTGTCCTTGCCCAAGGCTCGGCAGCATGGCATAGCCGCAATGAGCAGATAGCTCCAAATGACAGAAGACTCGGGAATCCAGAGCTGGCCCCTGGTGGTCCAGCCACTCTTCCCCACCTGCAGTCCCTTTCATGGGAAAACAGCTTCATTACAAGGTAAGTGGCATTTCTCAATTCTCTCTGTGGAGCAGAGCCATTTTCCAGTTCCACTAGAATGCATCCAGCCCATCCTGGCGGGAAGCACTGAGTGAGAAGCGGAGGACAGAGTCTCTGCCCATCACCGCCTACGGTCTGGGTGCGGAGAAAGACAAGAGGCAGCTTTAAACAACACATCGCCCTGCCAAGCAAGTGCTGGGCCTGGTGGCAGGGTACTCACTGTTCAGGGCTGAACAAAGTGGCTTTGGGCCATGGGAGGCACAGCCATGGGATATCAGAGGAAGCTGGTCAGCAGAATTCTGTATCTGGGAGCATCCCAGAGGTCTTTGGAGGAGGCAGATCCCTGCAGGGCCCAGGAACCAGCCCCCTCTGTCTCTTCTCCCTGAGTTAGCTCAACCAGGAGAAAGGCCTAGAACCGCCCTGCAGTCGGCCTGGTAGAGGGAAGGGTACACTAGGGTACACACTCCTTGGGGCAAAGAGGTTCTGGTAGACTTGAGGGCCAACGTCAGTGAGGCCAGGAGAGCCCAGAACTCTCGCCTGCTGCCTCCCAGCCCAGTCACCCACAGCAGGGGGTGGGGAGCAGGACAGGACACGACGAGTCACATTCAATAAGATATTTACCAACTAGAAACAGCTCTCCTCTGTGAGTCTTCCCCAGAATGGGTAGTGGCTTCTCCTCTCTCTCTCTTTTCTCTCTCCATTTCTCTACTCCCTCTCTCTCCCTAGACACATTTGGGTAAGTGACTCTGCTAATCTCATCCAGGCAGAACAATGCCCGCTGGCCTGGGGTCTGGTGCTGTGTGGGTGTGTGCACAAGAACTGTGCAACCCTCTGGGTGCAGCCTGTCAGTGTGGGCAGCGAGCTCAGCAGAGATGAAGCCTGTGTTAGTGGCCCGCGTGCACTCAAGTGGATCAGGACTATCTTCGGTACCCGAGCTTGTCAAAAGAACTCTGAGCAGCAACCTCTCCTGATGGGAACATCCAGGTGGCAGCCGTGTCACCCTTACCACAGGCCAAGGACATCAGAGAATCAACCGGCTTCTGGGAGTCAGACTTGCAGACATGGAGCCACGAGGTCCTTCTGTGTCCCGAGAGAGGTGGATGTGCGAGTGTGTGAGGAGCGTGAGTGGGCATCAGATGGACAGGATCTGAAGCAACACGTGTAACAGGCGGGTGTGAGAGAGGTGTGCGTGTGGGAAGGGGGACGGCGGGGATACGGGTGACTGAGGGAGAGGGAGAGAGAGCAGGATGGAGGGAGGACCTGAGGAGAGGGCCGCGAGTCCCTGGGGGCAGGCGGGGGGGTGCCGCCTGGCGGGAGTGTGCCCTTGCGTGGGGCCGGACGGGTAAGCGCTCGGGCTTCCCTTTCCCCGCCGCGCGCCGCAGGCCGTGCGGAGACGGGGCCGCCGCGCTCGGGAGCGGGCTCCGGGGCGTCTCGGGGCCCCAGGACTGGGGCTGCGGGGCCCGCTCAGGCCTCGGCGGCGGCGCGGGACGACCGAGGGGCGGGAGCAGCGCTGCCTGCCTGGGGCCGCCGCGCGGCTGCCGCAGGGTCCCGGCCGGGGACTCGGGAACGCGTCTCCCTCCATCGGGCCCCGTGAGCAGCTCGCGCCGGCCGTCGGGGCCTCGGGGGCGCGGGGCGGAGGGCGCGCTCGGTCGGCGGGTCCCGGGCACGGAGTCCGCAGGCGGCGGGAGGACCGGCGGGAGCGCGGGCGGCTCGGGGCGGCGGCTGCGGGCCGGAGAGGCGACGAGCTGGGCCCGGCCCTCGGGGGTGGACACCGCCCCAAGGTCACTGAGCCGGGCCCCATCGCCGCAGTGCCGCGGAGAAGGGGACGGCCTCGGGCCCCACACAACCCCCGACCGCGCAGGAAGCGGCCCCCGCCGGCCTCAGAGGCCGAGGAGTAAACCGAGGCGGGCCCGCCGCTTCCTGCAGAGCCGCCTCGCCGCCCGCGCTGGCCCAGCCGCCGGGGCCTCGCCGTCGCCCTCGCTCCTCCGCCGCCCGCCCGAGCCTCTCCCTGCTCCGCAGACGGAGGCCTGGAGGGCCTGGGTCACCGTGCGCACCTCCCGGTCTGCATCTCCTTGCCTGTTTCCCGAGCCTTCGAATGCGGGGCGGCTGCGTGAACGCGCATCTTGGGGAAAAAACGGATCCCAGCCCCTCCTGGTGAGCACACGCCGGCCGGGCACTCCCTCTTCCATGTGGGCTGGGGTCTTCGTTCCTCGGAAAGACAGTCAGAAATCAATACCTGGGAGAGCAGGACTCCGCTTCTTTCCACAGAGAATCCTTTAAAGAAACTCCTTCCTTTACCCCCACCCCCTACACACACACACACACACACACACACACAAACTCCTTAAAGGCTGAAAAGGGAGCCGAGTGTGGAATTCGGGGAAGTGATGACACACACAACAATGCTGTTACACCTGGCTGCTGCAGGCCCGCAGCGGAAATGCCTCTAAGGGGGAGGGGGAGAGAGACAGAGAGAGAGCCAGCCTGGGTGGTCAGAAAACAGAGGAGAGGAGAGGGCATCCCCCCGTTAGGGTGGGGCCCAACCCAGCTGTTTTTCCCCCTGCCCAGGCCCTGGGGGAGGATGGGCACTGGGATCCATCTGCAGCAGCCCCAAACCTGACTCCCCCAACTCCTACCCATAGCCCGGGCACGGACGAGGGTGAGGAAGAAGAAAAACATCTGCCCTCCTGCTCGGGAAGCAGCAACAGAGGTTTTAAAGAAGTGCTGCTTGCCCCCGCGTCTGTTGGGGGCAGTGGGAGAAAGCAACCAAGCTAATCTGAGATACAGGTCGGGCGTCGCTTAACGACGGGGGCGTCGTTCTGAGAAATCAGCCGTCGGTCAATCCCATCGTTGTGCGAACACCCTAGCGTGTACCTGTGCAAACCTAGATAGCATAGCCTACTACACACCTAGGCTATATGGTACTAATCTTAAGGGACCACCGTGATAAATGCGGTCTATGCTTGACCAAAACGTCTTTATGCGGCGTATCACTATTTTCAGTGGTGGGTGGAGGAGGGTATTTACTGAGGTGAGTTTAGGAGAGCCCTGCTCCCTTACTGTGGTGGTCAGACCAGGCTGCCCTCTTGACCTCTCTGGAGTCATTTTCAAGATGCTGAATTCCAAAGAGCCCCATCACCCTGTCCTCCTGTCCTTTAATCTCAGAATGTAGATCAGAGGCCAGGTGGCTGGTGGATGCTGGGGCCACAGGCCACCTAGGGCTCTCGAGGCTTCCTCAGAGACTGAGAAGGGAGGAGGAGGCAGTGACAGGCATTGGGCCAGCAGCTCCAGACACGCCAGTCACTAACACACACCTGCATGCCATCCAGTCAGTCCACCTTGCTCCACAAAGCATCCCAGCCCCCTCAGCACCAGGGAGTTTGGGGCACGAGGATTCAAAACGCCAGCCATCTCCCTCACACTATGATCGCAGACTTTTGCTAAGACTAAGTTAACTATTAAAAGGCACACCTGATTTTCTGCCAGCGCCTATTTCCCCTGAGACAATCTCCGAGCATGCAGGTGTAACTAAGTCCCAAACAGACTTCTGCTGAAGGGAGGTGAGAATGCATCCCTGGAGAAAGATCAGAACAAAGGTCTCATCAGGACAGAAATTTGAACAAGTGCCTCCCTCACAGCCTGTTGTTTTTCCTCCTAGTCTGTGATAGAATATATATATACTCTGGCAGTGAGGGAGGCAGGAAAAATTGAAAATGAGAGGAAAGAGGAAAGAGAAGAAAAGAAGGAAAAAAGGAGAGAGAGGGAGAGAATGAGAGAGAGGAAAAAGGAAGATGCGATATCCGTGAACCACATTTACTCTGATACATGATACACAGGTATCATCACATATAAGTATAAATGTGTTTTACCCCATAAAAATAAATAGCACACCTAACACAGGTGCGTACCTGTTTGTGCACCAGCTCACGTGGACCTGGGTATCCGGTATCTCAGATGTCTCAAGGACAAACCCTCCCCATGACTTCTATGTGTGATACCGGTTCACATACACACACAGCCCCACAGAACCCGCGGCAACAGTGGCGTCCATGTCGGAGCAAGAGCAGAGCGGGGTCTACTTGGTGTTGGTAAAGCACATATCCAGCCCGTGGGATTGCGACGCGGATTCTGAGGAGGGGTCCTGTCCCTAGGTCCCGGGCAGCGCGAGGAAGGACGGAGGGGCTTCAGGCGGCGCCCCAGGGCGCCTCTTCCGAGCGTTCTTCTCCCCAGCTGCATCCTGGCCCAGTCACTGTGAGAGCGCTAGGGACAGGCCAGGCCAAGGTTTCTTCATTCGGTGACACGCGTTTCTGGGCTGATTTTCCCAAAGCCACCGCGCAGCTCTCTCCACCCCAGCCCACCCCCGTCCGGCCCCCTCGCCGTCCGCCCCTCCCCCAGCCCCCGAGCTAGAAGTTTCGCCCCCAGACAGCAGCAAAGGGCCGAGCAAAGGCGCCGTTTTCTTTCACCTGAAGCTGCGAGGAGGCTTGGCGCGGCTCTCTTCGCTCGGACCCGAGCTCCCTGGGCACGGGCCGAGCGTGGACGGGCCCGCCGGCACCCTCGGCATCTCCTGGCCCGGTCCGCGGAGCGAGCACCGGCAGACTGCACGGGTTTGTGAGAGCGTGAGCCGGGCCGTCCGCCGGGCCCCCGAAGCTCGCTGGGAGGGGGCCGGCCGGTCCGGGCTGTGCGGGGCGTTTACAAAAAGTGACTTGGAGATGAACTCGCCCGTGCGCGACTGGCCGCCCCGCTATAGGGGCGAAGGCGCCTGACGCAAGCGGAACTTGGCGGAGCCGATACGAATCAGAACAGAGCGAGGCTCCTGGCGCACTAGGGACTCCAGGAGGCAGCCCGGCCAGAGACGTGGGTCTTGCCTCGGGAAACCGGAGGGTGGGGGGAGGGGAAGAGCGCGGAGAAGAAAACCCACCGAGGCGGGGACTGGCCTGGGCGGGGAGGGGCGGTGGGGCCGGAGCCCCTCTCTGTTGGGCGGACTCCCCATGGCCAGAGGCTGAGCTCCACTCCCGCCGGCCGCTCCCTAGGGGAAGGGAAAGAAGAGGGGAGAAGAGCGAGCGGCCGCCAGCGAGCGAGCGCGGGCCGCATCCGCACTCTGCAGAAGTTGCAGACTCGGCCGAGGGCGGACTTGTGCGCCGGGGGCAAGAGCAGGGCTGCCTGGCCGCAGCGCGCCGGCTTTGTCATGATGGCCAGCTACCCCGAGCCCGAGGACGCCGCGGGGGCCCTGCTGGCCCCGGAGACCGGCCGCGCAGCCAAGGAGCCCGAGGCGCCGCCGCCGCCGAGCCCGGGCAAGGGAGGCGGCGGCGGCGCCGGGACAGCCCCGGAGAAGCCGGACCCGGCGCAGAAGCCCCCGTACTCGTACGTAGCGCTCATCGCCATGGCGATCCGCGAGAGCGCCGAGAAGAGGCTCACGCTGTCCGGCATCTACCAGTACATTATCGCCAAGTTCCCGTTCTACGAGAAGAACAAGAAGGGCTGGCAGAATAGCATCCGCCACAACCTCAGCCTCAACGAGTGCTTCATCAAGGTGCCGCGGGAGGGCGGCGGCGAGCGCAAGGGCAACTACTGGACGCTGGACCCGGCCTGCGAGGACATGTTCGAGAAGGGCAACTACCGGCGCCGCCGCCGCATGAAGCGGCCCTTCCGGCCGCCGCCAGCGCACTTCCAGCCCGGCAAGGGGCTCTTCGGGGCGGGAGGCGCCGCGGGCGGCTGCGGTGTGGCGGGCGCGGGGGCCGACGGCTACGGCTACCTGGCGCCCCCCAAGTACCTGCAGTCCGGCTTCCTCAACAACTCGTGGCCGCTACCGCAGCCGCCCTCGCCCATGCCCTACGCCTCCTGCCAGATGGCGGCGGCCGCGGCGGCGGCGGCAGCGGCGGCGGCGGCCGCGGGCCCCGGCAGCCCGGGCGCGGCCGCGGTGGTCAAGGGGCTGGCGGGCCCAGCCGCCTCGTATGGGCCGTACTCACGCGTGCAGAGCATGGCGCTGCCTCCCGGCGTGGTGAACTCGTACAACGGCCTGGGGGGCCCGCCGGCCGCGCCCCCGCCGCCGCCGCCGCACCCCCACTCACACCCGCACGCACACCATCTGCACGCGGCCGCCGCACCCCCGCCAGCCCCGCCGCACCACGGGGCAGCCGCACCGCCCCCGGGCCAGCTCAGCCCTGCCAGCCCGGCTACCGCCGCGCCCCCGGCGCCCGCGCCCACCAACGCGCCCGGCCTGCAGTTCGCCTGCGCCCGGCAGCCTGAGCTCGCCATGATGCATTGCTCTTACTGGGACCACGACAGCAAGACCGGCGCGCTGCACTCGCGTCTCGATCTCTGAGAGCCCAGCGTACGCCAGATGCGAGGATGCAGGGACGCGCGACGCCGGTCTTGGTCGCAGCCACCGCCGCCAGTCGGACCGCGCACCCGCTGGGGCCGCCTCCTGAGCCAGCGCCCACCGCCGCTCTGCGCCTCTCCGCTGCCCTCAGCTCCTCTCGCTCCTTTGTCTCCTCCGCTTCTGCTCCTGTGCTCGCCTCTGCGCCCCTTTCGCTCCTCCTGCCTGCAGGCCGCCTCTCCACGCGCCTTCGGCAGGCCTCGTGTCCTGCCGGCGCCCCAGCGCCGCACTTGGCCCCGCGCGGTCCACGGCGGAGAGGAAGCGCCGGGGGCCGAGGCACAGACCTCTCGGCCTTCTCGCACAGGTCGGTGCGCTCGTGCTCGTCTTTCCCCGCCCGGCGGCCGAGCAATCGTCGGCCCGAAGCGCCGGCCTGGGCCGGCAACGAGACTCGCGCCGCCCGAGAAAGGGACGAACGTGTGTCAGCTCCGCGTACCCTCTTGGAGCTGTTCAGAAGCCGCTAGCCCGGGCCCACGGGGCGGGGCGGGGGCTGGGCCCGAGCAGGGAGCCGGGGCCGCCTCGCTCGGCGGCCTGCGCCCGGGTTTACCCCACGTCCCGGCTCGGAGAGAGGCTGCGTTTCCTCCGCTCTCCATCCCGCCTCTTCGGGCACCTCCAGGCCCAGGCGGCTGGCTAACGTTTTGCTAAAAAGATTGGTAGGGCTATTTTAAATAACATTAAAAAAAATTTTAAGGAAAAAAACTCACCGGGAAAACTGGCGAAGTATTGTGGCCTTGGAGTTTACTAAAGCAAAACACGTAAATCGCCTCCTCCAGGAGATTGGAAGCAGAATTCCTGTCGGGCCTTCAAAAAGCTATGGTCAGAGAGAGAGGCAGGCGAATATATTCAGTAAAAGATGGTTTCATCTACGAATTGGGGGATTTTTTTTCCCTCTCTCCTTATCTAAAAATTAAAAAATAACAAATTTCCCGGGATCTTCCGATGCAGACCCGGAGTGCCGGCAGATCACCGCCTGCCAGGCGGACGCTGCAGGGGCGGCTCGTCCTCTCCCTGACTTTTGTTTTTCAGACGTCTTGCTTCTCCCACCTTGGGCAGGAGAAATGTGAAACCTGGCCGCGGTCGGAGCCGGCGGGAGTGGGACCTGGAGCCGGCCGGCCCGAACCCCGAGACCTGGTTGTTCTGTAGTCTGTCGTTGGGAGGACCAAATTTTCTAGAGACAACTAGAGCACTTTTGTTGTTTTGTTCCTTGTTTGTTGTTTTTGTCTTGTCAATTCCCGAATAAACTTTTTGTTCTTTCTTTTAACAGAGACCTATATTATTTCCGTCGTGCCTAAGTTTGTTCAGCCGCTAGTTAAAAGAGAGATTTTCAGCAGGATTTTATCCTTTTTCAGATAAACAAGGGATGAGGGCAGCCGGAGTGGGGGGCGTTTGTGGTTGTGGCCGCCGTTTTGTTTTCCCCGGGGACTGTTTGTTTTCTGTGTCGTCGCTGGTCTGTTGAAGCTGTTCGACATCATCAGAAACTTTATCTGCCGTGGTTCGATCACCAGGCGCGGCTGTCGGGATTCGTTCTGTCTTTGTACTCATGCAAGTTTGTGTTTTCCCTCTTACGCGGTCATACGAGGGTGTGTGGGCTGTTTTCATTATTTTGTTCTCAGACTTTTAAATTTTTCCAGTCAAATATAATAGCCGTAAGAGTTTATTCCAAATAGATAAAATCCTATTTGCGGAAATGCTCTATAAGCTGCAAACCTCAGTACAAATGAAACGAGTGACTGATTGCCTTATTGTTTTTCGTCAGAATTCATTTACCTTGAGATATGTGCAAGAGATTTGCGGGCATCAGACAGGGGTGAACATACTGCGTGGCTGTAGAAATGTGATCTTTTTCTTTCTTTTCCTTTGCTGAGACTCTTCGAATAACGAATTAAGACCTGTGCTTCCGTGCAGGCACACGAGCGTTGGGCCGGGTTGCAGCCTGGGGCTCCGAGGCGGATTGGGGGTGGTCGGCCTTCAGTCCTCCGAGGGGATGGCGGGTATCAGCTGACTCCAGCCGCGACTGCCACGCTGCTTGGGCTGGACCCCACGTGTCCCTTATCGACCCCCACTCTGGGCCTGTACAGCAGTGGCAACAGCTCCAGGCCCACCAGTGAGCCAGGGGAGGCTGAGCACGGCAGGGAACTAGCCCGCAGGCCTCCCACTTCAGTCTGCTGGTGGTCACAACAGGGAACGTCAGGGTGGGATCCGTGGTACGTGTAGTTGGGCCCAAGGGGAAGTGGCTCCCGCACAGGACGCCCCCTCCTCCCTCCCGGGAGACTGGAAGGTGGAGGATGAAGCTGTGGGGATTCTGAGGAGCAACACCCTGAGACCGGCACTGGAGCCTGCCAAGACCAGGGGAGCTTGGAAGAGCAGGCCGGAGAGAGAGGCTCAGCTGGAGCCGGAAGCCCAAGAGGCTGGTCAGGCCTGGTGGCTGGGCCCTTCTGGAGACACGCTGCCCCTTTGTCTGGCTGACTAAGGAGAGCTGCAGAAAAGAGAGTGGATGGCCGCGTGCTTGTCTGTTTGTGCTTTCTGTGGTGTGAACATGTGTCCCATGGGCAGTTGTGTATTCTATGCCTGCTGCAAATGTGTGCATGCAGTGTTAAGTCATGTCCTGGTGACAGGCTGGGAGGTGTGTATGTCTGTCATCCGCCTTTGGAGATGGCAGATATTTTGGGCATTGTAATAAATCATATGGCTAATACTCAGGGAGTGCTTCCTGGGACCACAGTGTGTGTTGCATTCGTATGTCTTTGGTGATGTATGCAGCTGTGTTCTGGGTGTATAATCCTGGCTTGCTGAATGATAACAGAGAATACATCCTTTGCTTCAGCTGGTTGAGGCTCTCTGTTCTGAGGCTGGCTCTCAGCACTCCCAACCTCTATCCCGAACAGAGAAAGCAGAGGAGGGGAGTCTCCAGGCAGAGCCTCCAGTGAGATGGAGAAGTTGGCCTAAGCCAGCACTGGAGGACAAAGCCCCTCTCTGCCTCCAAGAACTGAAAGGCAAGAGGCACCCAAGGTGGGGGAGAGAGCGGCAGCCTCACCAAGTACAGAGGGTGAAATGAAGGAATCGGTAAGGGATTCCTGGTCTACATGGAGCCTGGAGGAGGTGAGAGAAGGGAGCCAAATCATACTGCACTTCCCCATGGATGCCCACAGAAAGACATCTGTCTCTAATTCCAGCCCTAGGAGTTTTCTCCAAAACTCTGTAGTTTGGTCATTTTCCCCCCAGTGCTAAAAGTTTAGGGCAATGGCCATCTTCCTCTCGTTTCCTTTCTATCCTCTCCCTCTTTACAGTTTTGAGTTTCTGTTAGAGCAGATGGTTTAAGGAATTCCCTAAATAAGGACAAAAGTATTTAAGAGAGTTCCAGATACGTAGCAATTATGCCTTAGCATACAGTCTGGTCTAGATGTCCGGACCATGTGGGTGTATGTGTGTGTGTTTGCCAGGGTATACTGTAAATACAACATAAATAGAATTTACTACAAATACTCTGCCGATTTCTGCATGTCCTGGATAATGAGTTGCTACACATGGTATTGAATGAGGAGTATGTGTGTGCTTGTATGGATGTAAACATCCTCATACTCACTACTGACAAGATGAGCCCCCCTCCTCATATTTACACATGAATTCTTGGTCACCCCACCCCCTACCCCCAAGACTGCCCAGTCAGAGTACTTGGGTTGGGGAGGGGGCGGTACCCTGCTCTCAGGGGGACCTGAGAGAAGTCTTTGCCAGTGCAGTGCATGCACCAAGGGACTGTCAGACAGGGACCTCGGGGGTTCTCTGGGATGCCTGCCCCTCCACTCCAGAAGGTATCCTCGGCCAGTCTCCCCCTTGCATAAGGAAAGAGTTCACGGCCCTGCATCCCTGGTTGGGTGGGCATGAAGCCCAGGACCTTCCACCTGAGGTTAAATGTCCTCCAGCCTTTGCCTGGGTCTCCCATTAGCAGAGACTGGAGCTCTGGGCTGCGAGGAGCCCCAGGCTGCCAGAAGCCCCCTGGCAGTGGGTGGAAATCAGGGGCAAATGAGGGCTTCTTGGAGCAGGAGGGGCAGGAGAGGATGGGCCAGGAAACTGGGTCAGACCCAAGACATTCTGCCCACGAATGAGCTCGTCCCTTCGTGAAGGCTTGGAGCACTGGAGCTGCTGGGCCAGGTTCCTGGCCTCAGGGAGGGGGAAGGAGGGCCAGGAAGCAGCTTGGTCAGCTCAGGAGCCCTGCAGTGCCCCCAACTCTATGGAGCTAAGCTGCTGGAGATTGTGCCTTGTCTGTCCTGCTGCCTCCCCAGGGCAGCCCCTGCTTCTTGGAGTAGCCTGTGGGACCCGTAGGAAGGGGTGGGACCAGGAGCCCACACTTCTCCTGTGTGATGGGAACCAGGCACAGGGATCGGTTGGGACTGATCTTCATGCCCCAAGTTCTTCCTTCAGGACAACCAGAAATTAAGGATTCTTGAAACCAAGCAGTTTTATTGGTTTTCTGCTTTCTGGAGTGAGAGCTCCATTCTGTCACAAGAATGCCTGGACCCCAGGAACCCCAAATCTCCTGGTTTATACTTAAGGAACCTGGGGTCCTGAAAACAGAAGGGGCCAGCCAGAGGTCACCCAGCTATCTGTAGGGCAAACAGCCTCAGAAATGTTAAGGAGATACCTGAGAGCACTGAGCCCAGCTGCCCACTTGGGCTCTCCAAGTGGCACAAGCCCTGCCACGGATGTTGGGGGGAGGGGCTCAGTGGGTGAAAGGGGAGCCAGCTGAGAAGAAGGAAGCACACGGCTGGGTCTTTTTGCAGGCATATTGCACCCTGGGAACTTCTGTGCTGGCTGTGTGCTGCACAGCCTCCAGCTCAGTGATGAGTTCTGACTTATTCTAGGACCATGTCACCCCAGGGAGGTGGCCTGTGCCGGATGGGGCAAGGACAGGGTCCTGTTCCGCCGGAAAGAACTAGTGTGAAGCCCAATGACTTCCTTGGATAGCTGTGTGACTTTGGGCAAAGCACCCATTCTGAATTTCCGTTTTCTCATCTATAAAACAGAATCATATGTATCTCACAGGGTTATTAAACAGTCAAATGTCCTAATGTCAAAGTGCCAGTTTATAGTAGATCTTTCAATATGGTTTTCCCTCCCCTATGGAAAGAAGGAAGGAAGGAAGAAAGAAAGGAAAAAAGGAAAAGCCTTTGGTACTGACCCTGTAGGGTCTGACATCCTAACCCAGTGGCCACCAAGAGCCCAGACCACTGAGCGCCTCCCAGGTCACCCCACAGGGAGTGTGTCCGCCCTGCCCCAGCCCCTAGACCCTGAGGGTGAGGTGCATCCTCTTGTCGCTGCAGCGAGTGAATACTCGAGCCCTGGGGACAGAGAGTGTGCCGAGCCCGGGGCTCCTCCAGCCGCCCTCTCGCTTCCCCTACGGCAATCGTCACCGATCTACCAGCTTTCCTCGGAGCAAGGCCCGGCTGACCTGCGGAGCGGCACCGACCCGGGCGCTGGGGTCCAGGCACAGCCGCCACTCTCAGGCCCTAGGGCCGGTGCCTCCCGCCCTCAGGCACCTCCCTCTGGAACGCGGGGCTGTTTGAACTCCCCTTGACACACGCACTTTTTCAGAAAAACAGTAGGTAGCGCCCGGGAGGGAGGTTGCGGAGGTCAGCCCGTGGGAGAGGCTCCCCTCGGGTCTTTGTGGAGAAACGGGAAACCTGAGGGGCCAACGCAGGAAGCGGGTTGGGCCGAGCTGCCTCGGGCAGAGGCGCCGCCCGCGGGCGGGGAGCGGGGAGGCGCGGGGCCCGCCGCACGCACCCGGCCGGGGCCGCAGGCCCGCGGGCGGCGCTGCCAGCGCACATCGGCGGGCGCGGGGCTGGCGCCTCCGGGCAGCTCTAAACCAAACCCGGGGAGAACGGCTGGGCCCGTCCGAGCCCCGGTGCTCTCGACGGCGGGGCGAGCAGAGGAAGCGCAGGGCCCTGATCGTCCCCAGAGGTGCCGAGCGCACCGGGCAGTGGCCGCCGGAGTCCCCGCCTCGCCGGGAGGCCAACGCCGGGTCTCCAAGGAGGGAGCTCAGCCTGACCCGGCTGTCCTTAGTAATACTACTAATCAGCCCGAATAAAACAAAACCTTTCCCCGAATTTTCTTCTATGTACAAAGGAAAATGACCTCTAGGCAGGCAAAGACGAGGAAAGGGCAGCGTCCCAGGAAACTTAATCTCCATGGACATGGACGAGGAGGCAAGGGGAATATGTTTTTCGCTTTTTTTGTTTGTTCCTGGGGGGAAAAAAGGAAATTCGACACATATTTTTAAAAATCTCTCCCCAACAACCGCTAAAGGCCGT
The DNA here is from genome assembly GCF_041296235.1 of Equus asinus. Lineage (NCBI taxonomy): Eukaryota > Metazoa > Chordata > Mammalia > Perissodactyla > Equidae > Equus > Equus asinus. The sequence continues at coordinate 85,177,418 of NC_091810.1, read as the reverse complement.
GTGAGCAGAGTCAGGAAACCGAGCCCCCGCCCGCAGTGACACCGGGCCTTTGTCTTCTTTCCTGAAGCCCCCAAGACTGCTGACCGCGCCGAGATAAAGGCCGGGTCAGAGCCCTGTGGAATCCCGGGGGAGGGGGCAGCCGTCCCGCTGGCGCTTCCAACACGCGGCCCCGCCGGAACCGGGCTACAAGGCTCCCCAACGCCAGGCCCAACTGAGGCACCGCTCCGCGTTTCCTGACTTTCCCCGAAAGTCTTCTGCCACTAAATTCCCTGGACCCAATTCCCACCAGCATTACGTTTTCCTACTCAAAGCCCCAGGAGGGGCGAGGGGCCGCGGCTCCCGGTCCGACCTCGCCTGAATTGGTCCTCAGACGTGGAATCGTGCGCAACGTTTGCTGCGACTCTCCCATTCGCGGCCGCTGGGCAGGGTTGGCCAACGGGATCCGAACCCGTGCCGTATCTGTCGCGGCCGTGCCTCTGTGCCTTCTGGTGGCCCCGAGACTCCTCCAGCGCTTGACTCAAGTTTTCTACATAACGACCTCCTGCCAGAGGGAAGGGTCAGCGGTGATGGCGGAAGAGCGTTTGGGACCCTATCCTGTAGCTTTCTGTGCTTCAGAAACGCGGGTCGCCGAGGAACTCAAGTCCCCGCGGCGTTGCCTTTGCACGGCGGCGGCCTTGCGCTTCCCAGGGTACGCAAGGAGTCCTTTTCTCCGCAGACACACGCAGGTGTTGAGAGCGCTGGGCCGCCCAGAATCCTTTCCACAGAATAGAGAGCGGACGAGTCCGGCGACCTGCGGGTGCGGAGACCGAGGGAGCTCCGGCAGCCACGCTGCGCGCCTCGCCACGCACGCCACGTGGTGGCCCGCTCTGCAGCCACCATAGTTTCCCAAGCCGAGGACGAAGCCGCGGTTCGCCTCCGTTCATGATGGCTTGTGAGGGTAGAGGACCCGGGCCGCCTTCCCTAAGCCGAATGGAAGGTCAAGGCCCCTTTTATCTTCCATGGGGACGCGACTTGGGGAGGCAAAGAAAAAGCGACAGACCTGGGGAGTGAGGCCCTGCAGCCTCGGGTGCCCAGGGGGACCTCCTCCTCTTCCTTCTCTCGCCCCTTGCCCCCTCCAGCCGACTGGGGAATCTTGGTCCCCAGTGAAACTGGAGCTGCCCACTGGCGGCAGATGAGAGATAAAGGAGCCGGCGGCGCAGAGGCGCTGACCGGATCCGGGCTCTCCCGCACCCTGGAACAGCACGTGAGACCCTCTTTCCCCGGGCGGCGCTGACCCAGCTCTAGGGAGACGGATCGGCTGAGCTGTGTGTGCACACTCTGTCTCCAGGCACAACCAGTCGTGTTCGCGTGCGGAGTGTGCGTGCACACGACTGCACGAGGGTGTCCCATATCTTTGTGCATGTACATGCATACATGTGTGCATTTGTCATGCCTCTAGGGAGACAGGCATACACATGCACACACGCGTGATGTGCGTGTGCACACGTCTGTACTCTGTTCTTGCGTCTGTCCTGTTCCCGCGCTGCGCAGGCACTGATGGAGCTGGCTGCTCGTGAGTAGTAGTTACGCCTCACATTTGCACGGGCCTTTACAGTTTTCGATCACTATTTTCCCTACTATCCTAGGAAACGCTCTCCTTTCGAATTTTAGGTGGCGATACAAGCTAAGAGAAGTTAATAGGTACTCGTTTGCACACAGTCTGTGAGAGACTGAAGCCAACCAAAGACCCGGCCCGCTGCTGAACGTGGATGTGTTTGCCCGATGCGCTCCGAGGTTGGCCCGTTTGGCGCCCCAAGCGACCCCAGGTCCAGGGGGCCTTGGCCCTTCGCCAGGCTTCCTGGGAGACCCGCGGCGCCGGGCTCCAGGTTTCACTTCGTTAGCTTTTCCGGAGCTCAGCGACACGGTGCCCAGGGCGGGGGAGCCCAGGGCAGGGGTGCTGGAGCACTCAAAGATTCCAGGGCCGTGGCCGGCCACGCGCAACTCGGTGCCAAGGCCTGGGAAGCCTGCGTCTCCAAGGCAGCCACGTCAGGCGAAAGCGCGGTGACCTAGCGGCACACCCAGGAGCCCTGTGTTACGCCAGAGCCGGAGCAGTGACGAAACGAATTCCTTGAGCTTCTGCTGTCTCGACTCTCTAACGACTCTACCCGACCTGGAGCCCCCATGCCCGTTTTACAGAAGTGAGGAGTCGGAGGCTAGAGCGGTACAGTGAATTATCCCAAATTCGACAGCCAGAAAGTGGCCAAGGTCGGGATTGGAATCCCCAGTTAGCTGAGTCTGGGTCCCTAGACCACGGTGCCTCTGCCTCCAGCACGGCTCCCCAGGTCCCTGCTTGCGTCAGGGCTCTTAGCCTCTGACTTCCCTCGCCAATCTGTTGTTTAAATACACATATGTTCCCTGAGTGGGTTGCCTTTTGCTTCTTGCTTCCTCTCCTCGGGCATTTGGTTCTCTCCGGCCCCAAGCCCTCCCTCTCCGAGGCTGAGGCTGCCCGAGGCCTGTAGCTTGACCACATCTCGCCGTGTGCCCTTGGGCTTCGGCGCCCGGCTCCTGCAGACTGAGGTCGCTGGTCTCTGGGCTTCAAGGCCGCCCCCACCCCGCAGAGCCTGGGCGCTGGAAGGGAGCCCGCGGCGTGGCGAGGTCGCCATGCGGCCGCACAGCCTCGAGGCTGCCCTCTGCTGGCACCAAGCAACATTTTTGCTGCCTCCCTCAGCGGCCCAGGAGCTGCGCCGGTGAGAGAGGCTCGCGCAGGGCAAAGGCGACCCCACTCTCCCTGCATCCCGGGAGTGGCCGCTGCACCTCCACCCACTGCCGAGACCCTCCCGTATTGCTCAGTCTCTGGCCCCTGCCCCCTGGCGGCACTGGAGACTCCGGGTGCTCCCCCCAGGGGGCTGCTCAGTGAGCCGAAGCTCTGCGGTGGCAATGCAGCTGCGCTGCGACTTCCGCCTGCATCCCCCGCCGACCGGCCCTCGGGGAGGAGCGGGGCGGGGCGTGGGAACCGCAACCCGCAGGCGTCCGCCAGGCGCGTCCCCCCAGGCCACCGGCGGACTCTGGGGACTTCGGGGAGAGCCCCAGGCTGTGCTCAGGCCCCTGTACTCTCAGCGCCATAGCATTGATTGGCACCATGAGTCACCGCCGACGCGGAGAAAACCCTGCCCTCTCCCTCCGATGGACTTCCAACCCCACTTGATAGTCGCCTTGGCGCTTGGCTGCCTATATTTCTTTTACTGCACTTGTCTCCCCAGCCAAATGAAGGGCGCCTCAAGGACCAGAAGGGGCCGGTTCCCGACCCGCACCCCACAGGTCGTGGCTAAGGGTTTGCCAGGTGGTGTCGGAACTAGTTCAAGACGCCTCCATTTTGGATCTTGAAAAAAGCCTTCAGCAATGAGGCAGGGGGACACTTCTCGTTGCTGAAATCCAAGGTGGGGTAAAAATTAATCATCATACCTATGCACTTCTAATGCTCTATATTAAGACTTTTCACATTTTTCCCCCCATTTACAAAGATAATTCAAATTGAAGAAAATTGGGAAAATAAAACATTAAGATACACAAAGAAAATAGAAATTGCAGGTAACCCCACACCTCCCCCAGGAGGTAACCACGGTTAACATTTGGGTGACTTTCCTCTGGTCTTTTATTTACATATTTTAATAAAAGTCTAATTTCCATAATTAAAAGAATATATTTTATATAAAATTGGAAATTTTGTATTCTGCTTCTTTTAACCTTTCACCTTGAGGGCTTCTCCATATATTATTCTTTGAAACATGATTTTCAATGAATGCTTAATAATCCATTATATCTGTGGACCATAATTTTTTGATATAACAGCACAATTCTATTTGTTTCAGGACCAGGAAAGTCCTTTTAGCCACACTCTCTGGGTCACTAAATATATAATCAGGGGCCGGCTCGGTGGTACAGCGGTTAACTGCACACATTCCACTTCAGCGGCCCAGGTGCGGACATGGCACCACTTGTAAAGTAGAGGAAGATGGGCACCGATGTTAGCTCAGGGCCAGTCTTCCTCAGCCAAAAAAAGAGGAGGATTGGCAGCAGTTAGCTCAGGGCTAATCTTCCTCCAAAAAAACAAAATGTGTATATATATATATATATATATATATATATATATATATATAATCAGTAGTTGATCAACAAATCTTGAATCATTTGCTGACCCAAAAAAAGGGGAGTCCCACTCTCAGAGCACAAAAGATCCACCCAGAAATCTGGGATTACCTTGTTCCGGGGGAGGAGTTTCCAGCCCCTGCTGACAACTATCTCCCTTTGCTGGAGACCAGGGGAGCTGGGGTGCTGGGAGAAACGTCTTGAAAGAAAGCAGGGACCAGCAATGTGTCTGAAGAGCGGCCCTGGCCTGCTTGTAGGACCCAAGCCTTGTATCCTCATCTGGCACACAGGAGGTGTCTGTGACCTGGGTTTCTGTGTGCAGTCTCTTGTAACAGTTAGAAGTCAAACATGCCTTCACTTGAATCCTGGATCTTCCCCTCAGAAGCTGTGTGACCTCAGAAAAGCTGATCAACCTCTCTAAACTTCATTCTAAAAATTGGAATAATACTGCTGCCACATCAAGCTTTTTAAAGTATTTAAATAATTCCATCTCTTAGCCTAGTGCCTGTACAAAGAAATCCTCAATACACAGTAGCTACTGCTCCTACTGCCTCTGCAGTTGCTCCTGCTGTTGCTTCTGGCATTAGCTGTGGTCTTGGGGATCAGTGCAATTGCCCTCTCCCTCAACTCCTGACCCCATTGCTGCTGCTAAACACAAGCTTCGGGCCTGGCACTGAGCCAGCCCCAGGTTCTCAGGGCTGAAGGAGTCACTTCCAGCGCTCTGGTTGGACTGCTCAGGACCTACTGACAATCAGGCCTGGGCTTGGGCTGTTTATACTAGAACCGTTAAAACAGGAAAATATGCAAACCCTTCATTCACAGGAATCCGGCTATTGTTGAGTCAGAAATGATATTTTTGTTTCTAAAATGAAAGGTACATTTGCTGCTTTACTCACACACGCACTTTTTTTTTTTTTTTTTTTTTGGTTGTGGCTACAGAGCTAAAAAGGCAAAGCAAATGATCTGGTTCATTTGACCAGCTCAAGCAGCCAACCTGGAAGGTCCTTTGGCCTGACTGCTGGTTTGCAAGAGCTCCAACAAGCCCGAACTTCACTGGGGTCTATCTTGTATGTTCACAGACTAGGTTCTTATCCATCTCCCAGACTTGAGAGGGACACCACCTCCATCTAGAAAAGACGCTAAAGAGGAATTTCATAAATTACATTAATTCAGCCAGTCTGATCCCAGTAGACTCAACCGAACATCAAAATCTCAGGGAGGAAGTTTTTAAAGCACAGATTTCAGGATCCTCTTCCAACTGTAAAGCTTCTGCCTCTGTGGGGCTGGTGCACGTGTAGGTAGGTCAGTTCCTCCAAGTGATTCTGATGAAGCCCATGGAGCCCCCATTAGGGAACCACTGCTGTTCCCAATTGAATTGAAAGCTAAGGTTTCTCCAAGTGGACTCCGGAAAATACAGATTCCAAAGAGTCTTCCATTGGGACCACATGGAGTTACAAAGAGCCTGGTTCCAGCACCGGATGTGGGTGAGTGTATGTGTTGGCGGGAGGTGGGGGGGGGGAGGGGGTCAGTGCATGTTTGTTTTTGTGTGCTGCTGTTGTCTGCACACGTGTCAGGCCTCTTTGGTCACAAGTAACATAAATCTACTAGAGCTGGCCTAAACCAAACAGTGAGGAGGGTTGTTATAAGGATTTGTAGGTGACCCCTGGAGCCCCAGGAAGGTGGCAGTCAGACTTCCTGAAGGGCTAGAATAGGGGCTGAGGGGATGGCAGGAACCCAGGTAGCTTCCCTCTGCAGGGGAGCAGGCCTCTCCTCTGCTCTGTTCCAGGGAGGAGCCCAGCTGTCACCATAATCTCTGAGTCCCTAGCCCATCCTCCTGTAAGAGAGAAACTGGTCCACCTGGGTCAGGTCCTGTCCTGGAACGACACCACTGGTCCTGTCAACTGAAGCTGTGGGGGAGGGGGAGGGTCTTGAAGTGGCTTCTGATGGCCCCTCCCTGTGAGGAGGGAGAAATCATGGCACTCATTGGAGGTCAAGCAGACACCCCCAAAGGTCTGACTTGCTTCACTTTAGCCCCTCCAGCCATGCAACCAGGCCCTCAGGGGTTCTTGATGCTAGCTGCAGGCCAAAACTCACCTGGGGAGTCTTAAAAAATATTGTGCCCAGGCTCCACATCTGGGGTGGAGCCAGGGCACCAGGATTTTTCAAAGCAACCCTGGTGATCACAATATACAACTGGGGTGGAGAATCATATCAATAACCAAATGGGGAACCTACAGCCAATTTAGCCATTTCCTAAACACACAGTCTCAAAGTACAATTAGTTAAGAGGAAAATTATTAAAACCTAATGGGTTGCACATGGCTTATTTTCATCTAAATTGGAGACCGACATACTAACCCAAATTTCAAATGCCATGATTATTCACATTTGACATTTTATAAACCTCTTGATGTAAATGTTCCGTTAAATTCCTAAAGGAATTTGCCTCTTCCGGAGATCCTGAGGCACTAGAACAAACAATGTCTCCCTGTAGCCTTGTTGACCCCAGACCCCCATAGACCATCCTTCTTTTCCGAGGTCTCCAGCTTGCTGGAGCAATCTCAGCGCTCCCAACGCTGAATCACACTGACCCTGCTTGCTCGGCCACGGGCCTGTGCCTCAGGGTTCCCACCCAGGAGCCTCTGACACGGAGAGGAGAGACCCTGCCTCCTTAGCCGAGCTAACAACACTGAGCCAAACCTTGTCCTGGTCCACGGCAGCCTTGAGGATTGTCTTTCTTTTGTTTTGTTTCCCCTCCTGGTAGGTTTCCTCCAAACAATTAATCAGCCAATCAGCAAATACTTCATGGGCAGCGATGCTCGGAGTAACACAAGAAGTATCGCCCTGAGAGAGCCTGTCCCTGGCGGAAGCGCAACAGCGGCCCCTCCAGGCCAGGCCTTGCGTGGATCCTAAGGAGCGTGTTAGAGAAATCCCTTCCTCAGCTTCCTGGGTTTTTGGTTTGGTTTGGTTTGGTTTAGAAAGATTAGCCCTAAGCTAACATCTGCCGCCAATCCTCCTCTTTTTTTGGCTGAGGAAGACTGGCCCTGAGCTAACATCCGTGCCCATCTTCCTCTACTTTACATGTGGGACGCCTGCCACAGCGTGGCTTGCCAAGCCGTGCGTAGGTCCGCACCCGGGATCCCAACCGGCAACTCCGCCAACGAAGTGGAACGTGCAAACTTAACCGCTGTGCCACCAGCTGACCTGGCTTCCTGTTCTTTTCTGGCCTAGCCAAGGGCTGGGACTCAGGCAAACCTAGAGGGTGGTGGGTGACAGGAAGGAGAAGGGAGCTGTCTTGCCTCGTTAGGTGCAGGAATGGAGGTCGGGAGGCTGCTCTTCCCAAGCCTGAACAATCCTGAGAGCTGTTCCCTGCCCCCAGAACCAGGTAGCAGAGACGGCAAGACGAAATTGCCTTCTGAAGCCTGGGAAAGGCAGTCAACACAGAGACCAGCGACTAACGGAGGATGCACACGGGGTGGGGCTGGGCACACAGACCACGACCACTTTGAGGCTACACAAAGGGCTTGGAGATGCCAGATATAGCCTAGGGTAGTGGTTTTCAAAATGTGGAACCATCAGCATCACCTGGGACCTTATTGAAATGCAAATTCTTAGATCCACTGAATCAGCAACTCTGGGGTTGGGGACAGCACTTCAACGCCTTCAGGGGATTCCGATACGTGCTCAAGTTTGAGAACCAGTGGTCGACTCCAGGGAGCCCAGGGAGGGGAGGCGCGTCTCAGACACCCCACACCTACGACACGTGATGAGTCTGTCTTCCCTAAGTGGGTTCCAGGAAGCCAAGCAGGACCTCAGATGTCACCCCAGCAAGAATTACGGCCACTGTCCTCCCCACCATCCACCCCACACCCTCTCCCTTTGGCCCAGACGCCGGGGACTCCACCTCCCCGCCCCAGTGGGCGAGCAGTCGTCGGTGCACCGTCCCTGCCAAGCGTCGCGGAGTCCACAGGCCCCCGGGCTGCCAGCAGTGACCTTGCGGGGAGGAATGACGGCCGTGAGACTCCACTCTGACTTATTTTGTTCCATTCCGGGAGGAATAATTTGTTTCGTATTGGAATCAAAGCGCCTCTCGCGGCGCTTCCGTTTTATCTCGGCCGCCGCGGGGCCGGGGCGCGGCGGCTGCTTCCCATTAGGCGGGCCTGGTCCCCATTACGCGGCCGGCTCCGCGAACCGGGCGCAGCCCACCCGCCTCCGCCCGCGACACCCGAGCCCCACTCCTCCCCGCCCCAGAGACAAGCGGGACTGGGGGGCTGGAGGCGGCCCGGGGGTCCACACAGCTCCCCTCCGCTGCTTGGCTGTCGCCGTGCCTGCCATCACACCGCTAGCGGCGCTCCTTGGGGTCAGACGCGGCTCCTACGAGGACACTTTTAGGTCCCCATCTCTTCAGTGGAAGTAGGTCCCCAGGGCTCTCGGCTTTAGGCCCTGGGCCCACCAAAAGCCGCACCCACGGAGGAGAGCAGCGAGGGACCCCTCAACCCGGAGAGGAAAAGGTGTCCCCTCCACCTGCCCAAAGAACCCCGGGGCCGGGCCCTCACGGCGGCGCAGGGAGCGCGGGAGACCTGCTTCTCTCCTAGTCCGGCATCCACTTCACAGACAGTGTAGACCGTCAATAGGGAGTATATTGAACAGAAGAGCCACACCCAATCCCCCTGCAGACAAGGGGCCCGCTGAAAGCAGACCACCTCCCACCGGGGAAGGGCGGTCTGCACGCGCTGGCCAAAGCAAGGAGCTGGCCTTCCACGTGCTGCCTTCCCCAGGGCGGCAAAGGGTCTGCGCCCACCTGCACGGCTGGGAGAAACAGCCAGACGCCCCCACAACCGCCAGAGCAAAAAACATTAACACAAAGGCCCTCATGTTCCTGTCACATTTCACACTTCCTTTGATTTCATTAATTTTGTTTTTGCACAAACAATATTCTAATAATTATGGCGACTTAGAAATGGGACTGATGATGGCTCTGCTTCCATCCAAAACAAGGGAAATTCCACGCAGCTTCTATTACCCCGGATGATGAAGCCACAGGGGAAGGCAGAGTGCTGGTTCACTGCATTCTTGTGATAAATGTGAGAAAACACAATGTATTTTGTATGTCAAATCTTATAATTGAAGATAAAGTACAATTCCAGATTTTTGCCTAAGGGGGAAGAAAAATGGATGGAAAGCCACCCAATCACCCAAAGTCTGACCACCAATAAACCAATTAATTTCATTTTTCCGTGTTGCTACACAGTTCATAACTATTTAACAACTACGCAGTTCATAACTACTTAACAACTACACAGTTCATAACTATTTAACAACTGCATGACATCCAGTCTTCTGGATGTGGCCTGATTTATTTAACTTCCCCATTTAGAGTGTTTCCAAGGTTTTCACTTATTTTTTTAAAAAATTGCAATGAGCATTTCTGATATTTTGCTGTTTCTTTCCTTTAAATTATTTGTTGAGGAGTGTAGACCATATTTTAGTAACGTTTATGTGATTATCTAGACAATAGATTCTTTTCCAGGGAATCTGAAAAATTCAGAGTATTATAAAAATCAACTATAATCCCCAGACCCCTTTTGCCGCTCATCAGCTTTTCTCCCCTCCAGCCTCGCAGCCCCTGCACCTGTACACCTAAGACTTCAGTCGCCTTCCTGCATCAGATCTTGCTCTGCATTTCATGGCTGTCTGTCTTTTCCATTATCTTTGATTGTAATATTATTGAAGGCAAAGATCACACCTTTGTCATCTGGATAATAACCGTAATAGCTAGTTTTTACTGGCTGCCTAGTCTGTGCCAGACATAATACAGCCTTATCTCACTGAATTCCCACAAACTATATTTTATTTCCTTTTACTATATGAGGAAAGTGAGCCTCAGCAAGATTAACTTCTGCAGGGCCACCCAGCTTGTAAACTGCAGCCCTGGGACAGAAGCTGACTCCACATTCATGCCCTTTCCACTGTAGGAACTTAGAGTAGAATTGCATTGATAGATAACTTCTAAAATCTTTTCTCGTCAGGCCAGCCTGGTGGCGCAGTGGTTAAATTCGCATGCTCCGCTTCGGTGGCCCAGAGTTCCTGGGTTTGGATCCCAGGCCTGGACCTATGCACTTCTCATCAAGCCACGCTGTGGTGGTGTCCCACATACAAGATAGAGGAAGATTGGCACAGGTGTTAGATCAGGCACAATCTTCCTCAAGCAAAAAAAGGAAGATTGGCAACAGACATTAGCTCAGGGCTAATCATCCTCATTAAAAAAATAAAAAATAAAATCTCTTCTGATTCAGGATTATATTAATCTAGTTGGGATTAATCACCTGCTGTCTCTTTGCATCAACTACCTTATGCAGGACTTTATTATCTCACAAAAGAGAAGACTCGGGTTAGTGGCTCCGGGCTATGGATACAGTCACTCAAAGGCTTGGGCATGAGCTGTACTACTTGTCATCTTCCACCTCTGTGGACTGTAGCAGATCCAAGCATCACACTCAGATTTTAAAATGTCCAATGGGAAAAGGAACCATTTCTTCCAGGTTCTTTTTTTTTTAAAGATAGGCACCTGAGCTAACATCTGTTGCCAATCTTCTTTTTTTTCTTCTTCTTCTTCTCCCCGAAGCCCCGCAGTACATAGTTGTATATTCTAGTTGTAGGTCCTTCTAGTTGTGGCATGTGGGACGCTGCCTCAGCATGGCCTGATGAGCGGTGCCATGTCTGTGCCCAGGATCCGAACCGGCAAAACCCCAGGCTGCAGAAGCAGAGTGGGCAAACTTAACCACTCAGCCACAGGGCCAGCCCCTCTTCCAGGTTCTTTTTCAGGAGTCTGGACCACTTTCCCAGAAGCCACAGCAGACCTCCCCAGTCATCTCATGGGCCAGGCCTGAGCCACATGCTTGTTTCTATTTGCTGCAAAAGGATGAGACCACCATGGCTGGCTCAGACTCACTGGGGTCTGGGTCTGCCCAGGAGTGAGGCCAGGTTTTCTGTGGTATCTGACTTATCTGCCTCCCTGAACAAAATCAGGGTTCTCTGAAGAAGGAAGAGAGGGGACAATGGTTGTTAGAGAGGCAGCTAACACCATAATCTAAAAGGAAATGTACCAAAAACATTAAAGGATGTGAGCTACGAGTGAAAGCAATTTGAAAATTTCCTCCCCCTTCTTGGAATATTATTGTCTTTAAACCTGTCTATAGTTGTCAATAAATCAGTTAAATGTAAATTGTCAAAGGATTGTCATTTAGTTAGACTATGAAGTTTCTCTGGGGAAAAGAAACAGGGCCTCCACTGTATGGCCCCGGGACTGGACTGCCGTCAGGGTCAGTGGCTTCTCTGCGTCTGGCCCCGTCTCTCTCCCAGACTGCCTGCTCCCTCCCAGGGCCTCCCTGCTTCTCTTGCACGTGCCCCTGGTCTCTGCTTTATCAACCGCTCCATCCAACCACAGGTTCCCTCCTGGCTTTGGTGCACACATGGCCACCACAGCCCCTCCAGCCCCCGCTCCCTCTGCAAATTGACAACCTCTCTGGAAATTCTTTTTTTTTTTTAAGATTTTATTTTTTCCTTTTTCTCCCCAAAGCCCCCCGGTACATAGTTGTATATTCTTCGTTGTGGGTCCTTTTAGTTGTGGCATGTGGGATGCTGCCTCAGCTTGGTTTGATGAGCAGTGCCATGTCCACACCCAGGATTCAAACCAACGAAACACTGGGCCGCCTGCAGCAGAGCGTGCGAACTTAACCACTCGGCCACAGGGCCAGCCCCATCTCTGGAAATTCTTGATCCCAATCTCCAAGCGAGGTGACTCTGTTTGGAGCTGCTCATCGTGTCAAGACGAGCCACCTCAGAGGGCAAGGCCTAGCTGGCATCTGAAGCGGCTGCCCTGGGATCACGAGCTACCCCAGGTCCAGTCAGCTCTGACCAAGGAGGGGAGCTGGGTCACTTGTCACAGAGCCTGACTGCTGAGAGCTGCCCCTGTGGAGAGCCAGAGGGGGTGGGGCGGGGCACTTCCCAGGAGAAGGGCTGATGCTGGGAGTTGATTTTGCTTTTCTAGAGCCAAACCTCTACTCCAGGTAAGTCAACTCCTCCCCTAATTCAAATCTGAGCATACCATAGGTGCTCAGTAAATACAAGCTGTCAACCTGTTGGTCAACCGTCTCATGGACTTGTCATAGGCCAGTGTTTATCCAAATGTAACATGCATGCAGATCAGTCACCTGGATCTTGTTAAAATGCAGATTTTAATTCCCAAGGCCTGGGCGGGGCCTGAGCTCTGCATTTCTAACAGGCTCGCAGGTGGCGCAGATGCAGCTCACAGGAGCACACTTTCAGCAGCAAGGCTGTAGGTGACCCTTGGGCTTTCTTCCAACCCAAGGTATTTCTGGTTGTAAGATTCTGTCAGCAAGCGCCCTCCCCACCTGCCAGGCTGCCTCTGCCCTGCCCCATCAACTAGACACTTCTTCCTCCTTTGGTACCTTCGCTTGGGCACTTCCTCTCCTTGGCACATCCTCCCTTTGTTCCAAGCTCTCCAGACTACCGCAGCACTATTGACGTTTGGACCAGATAATCATTCGTTCTGAAGTCAAGTATACCGTAGGATGTTTGGCAGCATTCCTGGCCTGGACCCATTAGATGCCAGCAGCCCCTCTACCCCTAGTTGTGACAACCAAAAATGCGTCCAGACGCTGCCAAGTGTCTCCTGAGGGACAAAGTCACCCCTGGTTGAGAACCACTGCTCAAAGACCTTGAGTGAGAATCGACATTTTCACAAGATCCCAGTGATTCACATGCACATTAAAATCTGAGCAGTGTTGCTCTAAAATACAGCTCCGGTCCAGACACTCACCCTCCCCTCTGGACTCTCACAGCCCTCGCGTCTGCGCCTCTCACCTGACAGGTCCTCGCCCCTCTTCTGTACTGGCATTCAGCGGTAGCTGGGATCCCAGTTTGAGCCTCACTTGCTCTCAGCGCAGGATGCAGGTGTGCCGGGAGGTAGCACACACCCGAAGTTTTGCTCCTACCTGGTGCCTCTTCTCCTCTCTTCCGCTGAGCACCTTGATTTTCTTTGGGGGAACGACCTCTCCCTCACTCTCAGTCCAGTAGTTCAGATGAGCCATACACACCCACCTCCACTCTCATGGGAGAGGGTGTATATTTCACCCCCATCTTCCACAAGGATTGCTTCAGTGGCAGTCCAGTGAATTAAGCGGAAGAGATCCAATTCCAGAACTTTTGTAGGGACGAAAGGCAAAGAGAAGCTCTCTTTCCGCTGAGACTGATAGCTATAGGGAAGACATAAGCCTGGAACTTTTGGAGGCACCCACGTGGAGAAAGCCTGCGAGAGTGAAGCCAACGCAAAGGAAAGCAGAACAGACAGGAGAGAGACTGAGTTCTGACCACAGTGTTTGAGCTCCTGGTTCCAGCCATACCTGAAGACTTGCCATGAATTTTCAGTGATATAAACCAACAAATTTCCTTAAAAAAAAAAATTGTAAGCAGCTTAAGTTGAATTTCCATCACATGCAAACAGCAGACCCCTGACTAATAGGTGGGGCCTGTCTGAGGAGTTAGGTCGTCACAGCTGTATGTCTGGGTCCTATGGAGCCACAGGCTGAAGCACAAGTCTTTGTCAGTGTGCCAGGTCACCGGGTGCAACCCTGAGCAAGAGAGGGAGGCATCCTCCCACCTCTGCTGAGGTCACAGCCGGGCTCCAGGGAGACCACAACTATGTGGCCCCTCTGGATCCTCAAGGACTGCTGCCTTGAGAGACTGGCAGATCCCCCGGACAGGAGAATAGCCTCAGCCATCACAGGCCTGAGCAGCAATGGAAGTGAAGAACCCTCAAGCGGATTCACAGGCAGCCAAATTCCACAAGGGGGCGGGGCAGTCCAGAGCAGAAGGTGAGAGACATGCCTGTGAGCTCCCACGGAACGTTCCCTGGCAGCTCCGGCAGCACACGGGGGCGGGGCAGTTTTGCAGTCAGTTGAGGTCTTGCATTCGGCGCACGGAGACTGAAGTCAGGGTAAGACCTGGGCAGCCTTAGCACCCACAGACAGGAAAGACTCTGTGGATCTCAGTTTCAGTAAGTTTTCCTGCAGATGTCCTGAGGAGGTAGCAGATGCTCAGAGGGGATGACCACAGGCTACACCTGTGACCTGGGCACTGGGTTTCCCAGCTTCGCCAGCAGGCCAACGGTCCTGGCAGGATGGAGGAGAGAGAACCAGCAAGCCTACACTTTCAGGGAAGTGGAGGGCTTCCAACAGAAACCATAAGATATATTTTTTTTTCCAAAATGACTATATATTCCTTTTATAATCACACATATGTCTTGTCAAATCCAGAATAAAAAGAACAATATAGATTGGGGGAGGGGAGGAGACAGGAGGGAGGGCCACTTGGAGCGCTCACACCATCCACGAAGGCAGGAAACTTAAGTGCCAACACCAAGAGGCACCATCCTGTTTTTGTCATTCCTTGGCCCTTCAAAACCTGATCCCAGCTTATCGTGCATATTTCCAGTGATCCAGACCCCCAACCACTAAGTGAAATTGACCAGGATGCTGCGTTAGGGGCAGGGCCTGAGAGCGGACTCCTAATACTTGGATCCCGCAGGTCAAGTGGCCCCTAAAGCGCGTCCGCGTCGCGGGCCGCGGCCACCAGGTGGCGCCCTGACTTCTGCTCGGGCGGCCGCCAAGTCTCGGCTCCCGGCGGGTCCCTGGGCAGGGCGGCCACCCTCCCCGCGCCCGAGGGGACGTGCCAGGGCCGCGGGCCGTGGAGAAGCTCGATGCCAACACGAAAGTGCCGCCTGCTATGACCCCAAAGCCCCAGTACAGGGCCCGAGGGGCCTCGGGTCCCATGGAGGACCCTAGCCTGGCCCTCGCCTCCGCCTTCCGACCTGGCCGCCCCTCGCCCCCCGGGGTAGGAGGCGCGGACGATGAGACTCGAGCTGGGCCGGGGTAAAAACAAGGCCGTTCCCAAAAGAGGGACCTCGCACTGGAGTAAGCACCCCGTCTTGCGGCTGACGCCGTGGGAGCAGGCGCCAGCCCTCTGACCCTCCTCCCGCTTCCCCGCCCGCCGCCTACGCCCCGCCCTCCCGCAGCCCTCCTTCCTCTTCCCGCCCGGACGAAAGGAGAAGTGCCCAAAAGTCCGGAGGAAGCGGGACGGGAGCTCCTGGGGTTTCCAGCGCGCCCGCGGGAGGGCGGAGGCGTGCCCGGCGCGGCGCCGACTCAGGCCGCCAGGGGGCGCTGCGGGGTGGGCGCCGGCGCGGCGCGCTCAGACTTCCTTAGGAGGGGCCGGGGCGCCCCTCCCGCCCCCGCTCCCGCCCCGGCGGGCTTCGTCTCGGGCCCTGAGGCCGCTGCGCCCGCAGTCCCTGGAACTGGGAGTAATAGGAGCCTTCTCCAGCGAATAAAGCGTGATCTCCTGCTGACGCCGGGCACTGCACATAAGTGAGCAAAGAAAACAGACACAGCCCCGCCCTTGTGAGGTTTATCTTGTGTTGTGGGGCAATGAACAGAACAGAAGTCATCTAAAGTAGCAATCGCTGTCAGAAGCGGGTAGACGCTATGGAGAAAAACAGAGCGGAGTAAGGCGGACGCGGAATTGTAGGGTGAGGGGTGCTTATTTCATGCAGGAGGTCAGGGGGGCCTCTCTTAGGGGAGGAGGACACTTCACAAATACCTAAAGGACGGGCCGAGGGGAGCCCAGCCTCTCTCTGAGGGAAGAGCAGAAAAATAAGGAACGCTTCACATGTGTGTTAAATAAACGAATTTTCGAGGCAGGACACCACACTGTGCTGGGGCGCCTCTGATGGTGCCAGGTGCCCTCTTCCAAACCTGTCTGTCCCCTTCCATCCATCCAACCATCCGACCAGCCCTGTGATCAGCGGGCCTCAGGCACCTACTTGCTCTGTGCTGCACCTTACCCTGGGTACACTTCATTCCCATATCCCATGCACCCAGGATATGGAAATGGGAAAGACATACTCCTTGGAGGGAGAGGCCCTCACTCTCACTCTGGTGGGACCAGAGAACGGCATGGCCTGCCTGGGAGAGTAAGTTGGCAGCATCTCACTTTTAAAAATGGACACCTTTTGATGCAAAAGCCTGTGTGGGATTCCAGGCCAGGCATTTCAGTATGGTGGCCATTACTCTGACTGGAGCAAGAGTGGCTGGGTTTTAACTCCAACCCCATCCATTACCAACTCTGGGACCCTGGAATTATTCTTTACCTGTGTGCCTCAGCTTGCACATTTGTAAAATTAGGCTAATAATAATACCTAAGTTAGGGTTTTTGAGAAAATATATTGCAAAGGGCTTAGAGCAGTGCCTGGCCAATAGCGAGTGCTCATTAGATGTTAGATATTATTATTAATTTGGCCAACTGTCTGCACAAAAGTGCAAGCTGACCTGTTCACCAAATGCTCTTTGCAAGGTTACCTGCATAGCTCCATGCTGGAGCAACCTCAATAAAGATCCAGCAATAGGGAGATGACTGAGCAGATTGTGGTGCACCCATACTATAGAATAAAGCATAATTTTAGAAAGATTGTGCCAATGAGAGACATCTTGAGACCCATATCAGCAAGTCAAACCAAATGTCAAAAAGTGGTGAATGGTGTGGAACATTGGGATGTGTGTCATGGCGCTCTGAGCACCTCAATTCCTCCTCTGATAAGAGCTAATTTGACCTATTATCTGAATAGTTAGTCAATATCAATCAAAACTTTAAAGTCCACATATCCTCTGACCCAGCAATTGTACTTCTAGGAGCTTATCCTAAAGATATACTTGCGCATTTGAACAGAGTCATGAGCAGGCAGGTTTGTGGCAGCAGTAGCAAAGACGGAAACAACCTAAGCATCCGTCAACAGAGGAACAGTTAAATAAATGATGATGCCTCCATCCCCTGGAAGATTGCGCAGCCGTTAAGGTTAATGAAGCAGATCTCTATGTGCTGATGTGGAAAAATCTCCCCAGTGCATTTAGTTAAAAACGCAACAGGACCACAATGAGAAACCACTTTATACCCATTAAAATGGCTAAAATTAAAAAGACTGACAACACCAAACATTTGTAAAAATGTGGAGCAACTGGAACTCTTATACGCTGCCAGTGGTCCTGTAAAATGGCACAACCATTTTGGAAGACATTTTGGCAGGCTGTGTTTGTTTTCGTTTTTCATAAAGTTAAACGTACACCCAAGCGAAGACCTAGCAAATCCCCTCCTAAGCATTACCCAAGAGAAATAAAAATATATGTCCTCACGTATTGTACAAAACGTTGATAGCAACTCTATTTGTAATAGCTCGAAACAGGAAACATCTCAAATGTCCATGAGCAAATGAGGGATAAACAAATTGTGGTATAACTGTTGAGTGATTCACACAGGGTTCTGCCTCCAGGGTTCTGCTCACTACTGTGAACTTAATCTCCCAGCCAACAATAAAAATAAATGCACTACTGATATGCCACCACATGAATGAGTCTCAAAAATGCTCTCTGAGTGAAAGAAGCTAGCACGAAAAGAGTTCCGTTGTTTGAAGTTCTATAACAGGCAATGCTAAGCTGAGGTGGTAGAAAGCAGACCAGTGGATTGGGGGAGCCAGGGCAGTAGGCAATAACTGGAAGAGGTCACCAGGGAACTTTCAGTGGGGACTGAGAGTTTCCATATCTTTTTATATATTTTTTTCTTTTCTTTTTGAGGAAGATTAGCCCTGAGCTAACATCTGCTGCCAATCCTCCTCTTTTAGCTGAGGAAGACTGGCCCTGAGCTAACATCCGTGCCCATCTTCCTCTACTTTATATGTGGGATGCCTGCCACAGCATGGCTTGCCAAGCAGTGCCGTGTCCGCACCTGGGCAAACCCGGGGCCACGGAAGCGGAACGTGCGCACTTAACTGAGCCATGGGGCCAGCCCCTAGTTTCCATATCTTATTTGGGGTTTAGGTTATAAGGGTATATGCATTATAAAAAGTCAGAAAACTCTTAAGATTGGTGCATTTTATCATATGTAAAATATTCCTCAATTTAAAAAAAGGAAATAAAAGCCCCAGCCCTCACAGTAAGAGCCAGGAAGGACTTGAGAGGGGAGGGCCCCTGAGGAGGAGCTGCACTGTCATGCTGGAACTCCTGGAGGCAGAAGCCCGTCGGATTCTGCTTTGTTCTTCTCTCCACGCTCAATGCCCAGTACAGGACGGAGCATGACAAGTATTTACTGAACACCATAGGGAAAGAGGACACGGTGGGACAGGCCCCCGGTCCTCCGAGGCTCACAACAAGCAGAAAGGATGGAATGTGACGGGGCAGACCCTTGGAGCGATGCTCGGGAGGACGGCGAGCCCCGTGGGTCTGCAAGGCTGTTGGATGTGCAGAGCCCAGGGCTCCCATCCTTTGGTCCCTGCTGGGGCTCCAGGCTGGGCCGCAGCGCTTGTTCTGGTAGATTTGGAACAAACGCAGGAGTTGGCGGGGGCCTGCTAAGACCTGCTCGTCCTCGTGTGGCTAGCTGAGCCCAAGAGCTTCCTAGATTTGTCCCGTCAACATACCCTGTGAGGCTTCTTATCTGGTTCCATAAATCTCGGCCCCCAGCCCATCTCCCTGCAGAGGGTCATCTTAATCCCGAACACCCAGAACCTTCCCCCTCCATGTCCTGAAGTCCACAGAGTTTAAATGAAAAGAGGCAGATTCCTTGCTGCTGAGGTTTCCTGTCCAAGAGCAGCCCGTTGGTGAAATGACTGACAGCAGACCTGACTTCACCATTACACCTGCCCCAATAGGAGAAGAAGTCACAGTGAAATTCCTATATAATCTTGGAGGCAAAAAAAAGGCATTTCCAACTATGGCTTGAATACAGAACCCATAAAATAAAAGACTGATATAATTAACTAAATAAAAACTTTTTAAATTCTTGATTACAAAAACCACCGTAAACAAATTCAGAAGACAACAAACTGGGAAAACATTTTTCAATTCACATAACAAAAAAAAGAGCTGAATTTCTCTAATATAAAAAAAGGTCCTATAAATCAATAAAGACCAACCCCCAAATTAAAAAATGACAAAAGCTCTGAAAAGCAAATTATAGGTAAATAACTCTTAAACTTAAAAAATTCTCGGGGCCAGCCCGGTGGTGCAGCAGTTAAGTGCCCACGTTCCACTTCAGCAATCTGGGGTTCGATGGTTGGGATCCTGGGTGTGGACATGGCACTGCTTGGCAAGCCACGCTGAGGTGGGCGTCCCACATATAAAGTAGAGGGAGATGGGCACAGATGTTAGCTCAGGGCCAGCCTTCCTCAGGAAAAAGAGGAGGATTGGCAGCAGACGTTAGCTCAGAGCTGATCTTCCTCAAAAAAAAAAAAAAATTCTCAATCTCACAACAAGAAAAATAAAATCACATAAAATTGTATTCAACAATAATTTTTACCAAAAAACCCCAGCAATTTCATAATGGCTAATGTTAACACAAATTAAAACAACATTGAGATACTGGTTTCATCCTTTCATATTGACAAAGATTAAAAAGGTTTTTTTAACACCTTGCGTTGGTGAAACTCTGGAGAAACAGGGACACTGAGGACAGAAGGCTACTTGTTCAATCTCTATGGAAGGTAATTTGGCAATTGTCTCTCAAATGACAAATGTGAATACCCTTTGACCCAGCTCATCCACCACTAGGAGATTATTATACAGGTGTATTCACATATAACTGGAATGTACACAGTTATTCACCACAACATTGTAACACTGTCATCTCAAACCAGTAGAAAAAACTGAAACAGCCATGAATATTTAAACTAGTAGACTGGTTAAATAAATTATGGTACATTCACACACATATACACACACAGACACACACAGACATACACACACTCACAGCAAAGCGTCAGTAAAAACAGGATGATTAATCTCTTTAGGTACTGATTTGAAATGATCTCTGAGATACACTGTTAGATTTTTTTAAACCAAACACTCAAGGTTCAGAACAATGTGTATAGTTTGTTACCATCTGGGTAAACAAACATAATTGTGTGTGTTACGGTATCCAGAAAAATGGAAAACATTTGCTGCGCCCAGAAAGGGGAGCTTGGGTGGCTGGAAAATAGAGGTAAGAGGAAAACATTCCACTGAACAGTGTCCTGTGCCTTTTGAATTTTGAACCCTGTGAATAATTACTCAAACAACGAACGAAAGAGCCAGCCCTAGCAGGGCTCTCTGTGCATCCTATCCAAGTGCCACACTCTAACCAAAGCACTTGCATAATGAGACCTAGACAAATAAACTCAGCAATGAGGGTCCCTCCTCCAAAGGTCGGCCCCATTCTTGTTCTGTGTGTTGTCTCAGGGCGTTCCGTCTGGGCAGAGATCTGCGGAGGATTTGGTAACACTAGACCTCAGGTCTTACACAGGTGCTGGTCTGAGCTTCCTGAGCTCCTGCTGGGCTGGCCCTGGCCCTGCAGAATCAATGAGGCTCCCCAGAGAGGGAGGCCAAGGACCTGGTGGCAGGAGCTTAGAGGCTCCTAAGGAGGCAAAACTAATCCAGGTGGGAGAGTGAGTTGAGAGACAAGGCAAGAGAGCCTCGAAGTGAGCCTGGAGTGCAGACTGCCAAGAGAGGAAGGTGCCCCACAGTGGACCAGGAAGTTCTCCTGATCTGGAAACCAGAGGGTGGAAGCAGGAGTGGCCCCGTTTACCATCACTCCTATGACCCACATTTGTGCTTCCCATGCCTGCAACTCTGGGCTCTGCAAGGCTGGAGGTTCTAGTCCACAAATAGGCTGCATCTTGTCAGGGGACATGACAAGGGTCCCCTCAAACTACGAGCTACAGCTCCTCACCAGGATCTCACCAGTGAGAGGAGGAGTCACGCTGCTGGCAAGGGTAGTTGACCCTGATCAACAGAAGGAGGTAGGGCTGCTTTTCCACAGTGGACAAGAGGAACACATGTGGAACTCCAAGATCCACTTCAGTGCCCCCTGGTACTCCCTTGCCACCTAATTGTGAGTAGACATGTGTAGAACCCCAGCCTGAGATGGGCGTGATTGCAAAGGGTCACACCACCCAGTAAGCTACAGCCTGCAGAGGGGGCCAAGGGTGAGGGGAATTTAGGAGGAGGGAGGGGAAGGTGGAGGAGGGAGAGGATGAGTGCCAGTGCAACCCAAGATCAGCTGCAGCAATGGAGGCTGTAGCAGTCCAGTAACCTCCCTTTTCTGTGTCCCCTCAGAAGGAGAGGCTCCTGGAACCAAGGAGGAACTAACTGCTCCCTGGACCTGTATTTGTGCGGTGCAAGGGAGGGACCGAAGCAGCCGAGAGAACGTGCCTCTCAGAGCTCCACCTGCAGGAATGTGTTTGACCATCACGACTTCCCACAGGCTGCTCCCAGCCAATGACAGCACAACAGGGACACTAAGGCAGGCCTGTGCCCAGGAGAAGTGGGACTCCTCTGACAGATGACTTTGGCTCAAGGACTCCTCATCAGTACAGCCAGAACTTTCGGAGAACTGCGCTACATTCTAAGACTCCCTGTCTAAACTTCCTTCCTCTCCCTTTCCTCCGCAGAGGTCAGACCCGCATCACGGCTGATGCTCTCCCGACCTCCTCTGGCTTTCTCACTGTTTCCCCTCTCAGGTCTTTTCCATGAAAATCTCCTGGGGTCTAATCTCATCTTGGCATCTACATCTTGGAAGACCTGAAGAGAACCTGTTGCTATTGTGTATAAAACTCACTTCTGAGCTTCCTGGCAATCAAAGGGAAAATATTGTGTATGTTAATCATTAGTGCTCTTCATCAAATACTTCCAGTCCCCCTACTTCCAAGCACACTAGCATTACCCATCCAGGTTCATTTTTGCCTGCTGCCCGGAAAGCTAAACACCAAGACGACGAGATTGCAGCAGAGAAAGGGTTTACTCACAAGGCAGCCACGTGAGTAAGTGAGAGAATGAGTCTCAAATCTGCCTTCCTGAAAATGGAGACTCAGGGATATTTATGGGGTAGGAGGCAAGGTGGTCTAAAATGTAGAGACAGATGTTTGGAGGTGAGGAGAAGTGAGGTAATTGATGACCTGTGCAAGCGTAGTCAGACTCCATGCCTCTTCCTAGGACGCATGTTCACAAAGTGGCAGCGTGAGCTGGATCTGGGGGTGGAGTTTTGAGCCTCTTGACGTCAAAAGGTAGCTTATGGGACATCTGCATGGGCCCAGTTGATGAGTTCGTGGTCTCAACAGGCCTGAAGTGGACAAGGGGGTTTTAATTCCTGAAAACCAGCTCAAACACCCATTACCCTGGTGACCCAGGCTCCAGGGAGATGCTATCTGTAGGAGCCTACTAGGAATCAGATAGCACATTGCCTGAGCAGCACAGTTAACAATGGGTGGGTAAACAGCTAAAAGCTATAATTAGTCATTGCAAAAAGGAAAAAGAACTTCAGTTCCTACTACCTAACCATCAATGGCTAACTGTTTGCCCATTTCACTAGGAGGACTGCTTCCTTGAATTGGGTGGGGCCATGTGACAGAGGAGTTGCTCTAAGTCAATAATATTTGGGGGATCCTTTTTATAACCATAACCCAGCCTTTTGTGACTAATATATATTGGATCTTATTATCTAATTCAGAGTTTGCCAATAGTGGCATGTGATATTATGATTTATAATGAGAAACATATATTTGGTCTTCATCCACTGTTTCTGGCATAGAGCCCCTAAAACTTTTGGAATTTCCTAGGTGCTGAGAGCCCAAAAGGTGCCTTTTGTTATGTCAATGAGGCAGCTTTTGGAAAGCCCCTGGGGAAGGGAGCTGGCTGCCAGGGGAACCAACCATGTGGTTAGAGAGCTGGGACTTTCAGTGCCATCCCTAGCCTCCAGGGAAGGGAAAGGGCTGGAGATTGAGTCCAATCACGAACAGCAGATGATTTAATCAATCATGCCCACGTAATGAATCCCCCACAAAAACCCAAAAGGAAAAGGTCGGAGAGCTGCCAAGTTAGTGAAGCAAACACTGCCATGTGCCAACGTGCTGGGCCCCAGACTCCACAGTGACAGGAGCTCCTTTGTTCAGGACCTTGCCCTATGTATCTCTTTACCTGGCTATTGATTCGTACCCTTTAATATCCTTTGTAATAAACAGGAAATCTAGTGAGCTCTGTGATCTGCTCTAGCAAACTGATCAAACCCAAGTAGGGGCTTGTGTAACCCCTGATTTATCGCCACCCAGTCAGAAGCAGAAGTGACACCTGTGATTGGCATCTGAAGTGGAGGAAGGGCAGCCTTGTGGACTGAGCCCTTAACCTGTGGAATCTGATGCTCTCTCTGGATAGATAGTGCCAGAGTTAAGTTGAATTGTAGGACACCCAGGTGGTGTCAGAGAACTCCTTGGTGGTGTGGGGAAAAAAACCCGCACACATCAGAATTGGAGTTAGAATTGCCTAACTCCACTGTCGACATTTTGGATCAGATCACTCTTTGCTGTGGGAGACAGTACTATGCATTATAGGATCTTTGGCAGCATCCCTGCCCTCTACCTACTGGATACCAGTAACACTCCCTCAGTGTCACAACCAAAAATGTCTCCAGACATTGCAAAAATGTCACCTAGGAGCGAAATCACAGCCAGGTGAGAACCACTAACGTAACTAATCAACTAATCGCAGCAAAACTTCACTTCAGAGAGAGAGCGAGTTTACAACGGAATCACAGAAAATGCTCAGTTAAAACCAGAGAAGGCAGAAAGAAGGGGGAGGAAAGAAACAAAGAACAAGTACAACAAATAGAAAACGGTTGCAAACACAATAATCACTTTAAATGTGAATTGTCTCAAGAGAATGGGAAGACAAGCCACAGACTGGGAGAAAATATCTGGGAACTCTGTACTTCCTGCTCAATTTTGCTATGAGCCTAAAATTGCTCTAAAAAATAAAATCAATTTTAAAAATAGGTTTAAAAGATGAATGGTCTAAACACACAGATTAAAAGACAGAGATTGTTAGAATGGGGGGGGGGACCTACAGCTGATATTGTGCTTCATAGTCAGAAACTGGATGCTTTCAGCCTAAAATTGGGAACATGGCAAGGATGCCCCCTGTGACCACTCTTATTCAACATATACTGGGAGTCCTATCTACCACGATAAGACAAGAAAAAGAAATGAAACGTATGCAGATTGGGAAGGAGTTACAGATGACAGGATTGGCTACATAGAATATCCCAAAACAACTTCTGGAGCTAATAAACAAGTATAGCAAAGTGCTGCTCATGCCGATATAAGTAAACGATTAAATAAATAAAGAGGCGGGAAGTGATGTATCTCCTATGCAGAAGAATTCCCGATAGTCTATGTTAACACTCTCCCATTGTTACCAGCTGAATTGTGTCCTGCAAAAAGATGTGTTAAAGTCCTAAACCCACACATTTATGACTGTGATGTTGCTTGAAACAGGGCCTTTGCAAATGAAATCAGTTTAAGATGAGGTCATTAGGTAGACCCTAGTCTAATATGACTGCTGTCCTTATAAGAAGAGGAAAAGGGGGCGGCCAGGTGGTGCAGCAGTTAAGTGCACACGTTCCGCTTTGGCGGCCTGGGGTTCACCGGTTCAGATCCCGGGTGCAGATATGGCACCGCTTGGCATGCCATGCTGTGGCAGGTGTCCCACATATAAAGTAGAGGAAGATGGGCACGGATGTTAGCTCCGGGCCAGTCTTTCTCAGCAAAAAGAGGAGAATTGGCAGTAGTTAGCTCAGGGCTAATCTTGCTCAAAAAAAAAAAAGAAAAGAAGAAGAAGAAGAAGAGGAGAAGGACACAGACAAAGGCGACAGGGGAGATGACTTTGTGCCAATGGAGGCAGACATCGGAGGGATGCATCTAGAAGCAAAGGAACACCAAGGATTGCTGGCAGCTCCAGAAGCTGGGAGAGAGGCATGGATCAAATTCTCCCCGAGAAGCTTCAGAGAGAACATGGCCCAGCCGACACCTCGATTTCAGACTTCCAGCCTCCAGAGCTGTGAGAGAATAGATTTCTGTCATTTTAAGCCCCCCAGTTGGTGGGACTTCGTTATGGCAGTCCTAGGAAACCAACACACTCCTCGAGGGGCTGAGGCATAACTTCCCACTCCTCCAGTGTGTTGGGTATAATGACTTCCTTCCAAAGAGTAGAGTATGGAGAGGGGGGAAAAGAGTCACTTTGCTGTGGAGGAAGCTGACAACACTGCCTCAGCCGGGCGATCATGGTCGGTATCCACAGTGATAACTCAGGTTGATAGCATGCATCTTGATATGATGTGGTGAATATGGGACTTTATCTTCATGGTCTTCCTCCCCAAAACCTATAACCCCATTTAACCACGAGAAAAACCTCAGACAAATTCCAACAGAAGAGCACTGTACAAAAGGGTTTAGTACTCCTCAAAACCCTCAAGGTCGTCAAGACCAAGGAGAGTCTAAGAAACCGCCACAGGGGGCCGGCCCAGTGGCGCAGCAGTTAAATTCACATGTGCTGCTTTGGCAGCCTGGGGTTGGCTGGTTCAGAACCCAGGTGTGGACCTATGCACTGCTTGTCAAGCCATGCTGTGGCAGGCATCCCACGTGAAATAGAAGAAGATGGGCACGGATGTTAGCTCAGGGCCAGTCTTCCTCAGCAAAAAGAGGAGGACTGGCAGCAGCTGTTAGCTAATCTTCCTCAAAAAAAAAAAAAAAAGAAAGAAACTGTCACAACCAAGAGGAGCCTAAGGAGGCATGACAACTAAATGTAATCTGGTGTCCTGAATGGGAGCCTGGATCAGAAAAAGGACATTAGGTAAAAATTAAGGAAATCTGGGTAAACCATGGACTTTAGTTAATAATTATTTATCTGTATTGGTTCATTAACTGAAACAGATGTACCACACTAACATAAGATGCTAATCGGAGAGGACACTGGGAGTGGGTGTACGGGAACTCTCTGTGCTAGCTCCTCAATTTTTATGTAAGTCTGAAACCGTTCTAAAAAATAAGGTCTAGTTAATTTCTTAAAAAAGATAACAAAAACACCAGTGCTACAAAGGTGTCAATATTCTCCAAAAAATGCTATAAAAATACACAGAATTTTTTTGTTTTTTTGAGGAAGATTAGCCCTGAGCCAACATCTGCTGCCAATCCTCCTCTTTTTGCTGAGGAAGACTGGCCCTGAGCTAACATCCATGCCCATCTTCCTCTACTTTATATGTGGGACACCTGCCACAGCATGGCTTACCAAGTGGTGCCATGTTCGCACTGGGGATTTGAACCGGCAAATCCCAGGCTGCCAAAGTGGAACATGTGCATGTAACCACTGCGCCACTGGGCCGGCCCCATGAACAGAATTTTTTAAAGAGATCAAGTTTATTCCAGCATTTACTCTAAGAAAATTTGCCATTTAATCTTTATATCAGTGCTGATGGGCACTGTAAGGAGCCATTTGCTTTCTACTGAAGTCTTGTGTTCTTTGTAGCAGAATTGTTCCCCGTGTGACTGCTTCACTGGGTGACTGTGGATAAAGATGAGGGCGTGGGCTTAGGGCTTTATTCCCTGAAGTCACGTCTGCAGTGGACTGCACTTGGAGACATTCAGAATGGAGATGTCCTCCAGGGAGGCCCTCAGGTTTCCTGAGCAAGACCCCACAGAGGGTCTGCACCTCAGTGGGCTCACCAAGGACCACGATCTGGAACCTACCTCTGCAAATTCAGATCCTCAATTCCGTCCCCTTTGCCCAGAGCTGATCCACCTCCAGAAGGCTGGTCCCCCTGCCTGAGCTCCCCAGGCAGATGTGTAAGCCAGAATCTTTATGCATTTTTATACCAAGAGCCAAACCTGGAAGGGGCCAGAAAGCCAATCTGGCCTGGTGATCCCTTAGGAATATACAGAAATAATAATAATCCTGGCTAATACCTAGCGCTTGCTATGTAAGCATTTTAATTATAACAACTCCTTATCTTCACAACATCCTTGTGAGGTAGATACTATTATTTCCCCACATTAAATTTGGAAAATGAGGCACAGAGAACTTTAATAACTTGCCCTAATCATATAGCCTCAATGGCCTAGGCAGAATTTGAGCCTAAGCCAGCTGGCTCGAGACTCTTGATCTAGACACTATAGGGACACTATAGGGATCTAGACACTGTGGGAAGCCAACTGTAACCGAGAATTTCATGATACTCTATGAAATCGAGGAAGAGGGAAGCTGGAGGGATGTCTTGTGCAAGTCATAATAAACTATCCCAACCCCACTACTTAATACATTTGTAGAGAAAGAATAGCATAGGGATTAAAAAAGTACATCCTGGGGACCAGCCCCATGGCCTAAGTAGTTGAGATTGGCTCGCTCCAATTTGGCAGCCCGGGTTCGGTTCCAAGGTTTGGATCTACACCACTCATCAGCAGTCATGCTGTGGCAGCAACCCACATAGAAAATAGAGGAAGATTGGCACAGATGTTAGCTTAGGGTGAATCTTCCTCAGCAGGGAAAAAAAAAGTGTGTGTCCTGGATCCAGACTTCCAGAGACCAAATCCCAGCTCTGCTGCTGACTTGCTGTGTGCCCAGGTCAAGTTACTTACCTTCTGTGGTTGGCAGAATAATGGCCGCTCCAAAGATGTCCATGTCCTAAGCCCCAGAACCATGAATATATTAGCTTATATCACAAAGGAGGATTAAGGTTGCAGATGGAATTAAGGTGACTAATCAGCTGACTTTAAGATAGGGAGATTGTTCTGGGTTATCTGGGTGGCCCCAATGTAATCACAAGGGTCCTTAAAAGTGGATGAGGGGGGCCACCCAGTAGCGTAGTGGTTAAGTTTGTGCACTCTACGTCGGCAGCCCACTGTTTGAGGTTTGGATCCTGGGCACAGATCTACACACTGCTCATCAAGCCATGATGTGGTGATGTCCCACATACAACATAGAGGAAGATTGCCACAGATGTTAGCTCAGCGACAATCTTCCTCAAGCAAAAAAGAGGAATATTGGCAACAGATGTTAGCCCAGGGCCAATCTTCCTCACCAAAAAAAAAGTGGATGAGGGAGGCAGAGAGAGATTCAGTCAGCATCAGAGAAGGAGATGTGACAATAGAAGCAAGATCAGAGTGATACTATATGAGAAGAACTTGACCCACCATTGCTGGCTTTGAACCTGGAAGGGGACCATGAGGCAAGGAATACAGGTGGCCTCTAAAAGCTGGAAAAAGCAAGGAACTGGATTTTTCCCTAGAGCCTTCAGAAGGAGCACAACCCTGCTTACACCTTGATTTCAGTCCAGTGAGACCCATTTCACACTGCTGACCTCCAGAACTTCAAGCTAATAAATCTGTGTTGTTTGAAGCCCCTGAGTTTTTGGTGTTTTATTATAGCAGCAATGGAAAACTAATGCACCTTCTCTGTGCTTCAATTTCCTCCCTTATAAAATGGGGAAAATAAAATGATCTCATAGGGTCATTGTGATGATTAAAGGAGAAAATACAGGTAAACCCTGTGTGCCCAGTACATAGCAAGTTGCTCAATAAATGCCAGAAAAATGGTAAATCTAAACAGTTGGGGGAAGGAACCACAATGGATTCTAAAAACATTAGGTGAAATGTTGTTTAGGAATGGGATGCTAGAATGGTGACCAAGGTTACCCCATCGTTTACATACTAATTGCAGAAGGAGGAAGTGCCTTTACAGTGGAGAAACCTAGCAACCAGCATCTGGACTCCGCTTCAAACGTAACATCACCAAAGGTGGAACAACCTGACATTGACGTCCTTCCTGATTTGATGCAGATGATAAAGTACAGCATCACCTTTGAAATACTTCTTACCAAAAAAGTTAACGTGAATCTAATCAAGCTATGGAGCTGACTTTCAGTTTGCAGGAAATTCAAGGAATAGAGGAAGAAGTTAAATAACAACATGAAGAAACACTGTCATGTCACATTGTCCTTCAGGAGCCCAGGAGTCTCCCATCTATGGTGCTGCCATTGTTAGCACACCTCCTGCAAGGAAGGGGAAGGGAGCATGCAGGATCTTGTAAGACAGCTTTGAATAGGCCACGCCTGAAAGTGGTGTACATCAGCTTCCACTTACCCTTCTTTGGCCATAACTTCACACAGCCTGACTGCAAGAGAGCTAGGAAAGGTGCCTGGGAGCTTGGGAAGGAGAGGAAAGGAGTGTGGTGGGCATCTAGCAGATTCGCTGCACACGTAACACCACTTACCCCGCAAGTCGTGTGGGTCTCAGCATGGCCTCTGCCAGGCAATCCAGAGCCACGCACACCCTCAGTCCCGTGCAATTCCTCGGTCTGAGATGGACCAGCAGCCCAGTGTCCTCCTTTCTCCCCACATCCCCCACAGCCAGTCAATCACCAAATACCAACGTCTGCATCCTTACATATGTCTAAATAGCCACCACTTCCAATTGCAACTGCCAGAGTGCAACAGCCTCCCATGGGGCTCCTTTCCTGCAAGGCTCCTGCTCTCAGGGGGCTTATCTTCTTTGTAAGGCTGCAAGTGAGCAAATAAATAAATGGACAAGAAAAGATAATTACGGGTGCTTAAAGGAACCACAGGCTGAAATGGTAAATAATGACTATCTGGGTTGAGGAGGAAGAGCTGATTTACGTAGGGCTGTCAGTGAAGGCTGCACTGAGGAGGCAGCTGTGGCAGACAGTATTATCCAGAAAAGCAGCATTTCCATTTCTGTGTGCTGTTGCAAAACCCTGCCACTCCTCCTTCCAGTGGTAGACTCTATGCTCCCTCCACTTGAATTTGGACAGGTCTTTTGACCTGAAAAATTAATAAAATAACAACAGAAGTGATGCTATGTGACTTCCGAGGCTAGATCATGAAAGACAATACAGCTTCCACCTGACTCTTTTGGGATACTTTCCCAGGAACCCAAGCTATGTGAACAACCAAGGCCCCCGGCCTTCAACCCTGGTTTAGCGGATAGACAACTGCCAGCAGCAACTTGCCGGTCATGTGAGTCAGCCATCTTGGGAGCAGATCCTCAGTTCTCACTTGATTTGCCCCAGCTGATATTGCATGAAGCAAACATGTGTCTTCCCCATCAAGCCCTGCTCCAATTAGAGATATATGAGCAAAATAGATGACTGCTGTTTTGAAGCCACTAAGTGTTGGGGTGTTTGAATATGGAGCGATAGTACAGAACTGAGGCCTAAACCCTAAGAAGCCAGCCTTGAGAAAAGCTTCCCAGAGCATTGTTCAGCATCACCAACAACAAATCCCCCAGCTCCAAGACAGGAACACGCTTGGCACGCTGAAGGGACAGGGCTATGTGGCTGAGGGGGAGAGCAGTAGGACATGTGACAGGAGAGAAAGGCTGGAGCCACATTGTGCAGAACCTCAGGCATCAGAGAAGGATGTTTGAAAAGTATTAAAAGTTCATGGGGCCAGCCCGGTGGTGCAGCGGTTAAGTGCGCACGTTTTGCTTTTGCGGCCTGGGGTTCGCCGGTTCAGATCCCGGGTGCAGACGTGGCACCGCTTGGCAAGCCATGCTGTGGTAGGTGTCCCACATATAAAGTAGAGGAAGATGGACACGGATGTTAGCTCAGGGCCAGCCTTCCTCAGCAAAAAGAGGAGGATTGGCAGCAGTTAGCTCAGGGCTAATCTTCCTCAAAAAAAAAAAAGGTTCAGTGGGAGCCTTTGGAGGGTCTGAAGAGGGGGATGGTGGGATTTGGCTTGTCCTTGAAGGATGGCTCTGGCTGCTATGAGGGGACATTTGACAGGACAAGAGTGGAAGCAGGGAGACCAGTTAGCGGACCCCTGCCGTGTCCAAGATGAACACAATTGTCACTAAGTGGTGGAGAGCGGAAGACAGATTCTGGGCATATTCAGTACAGGCAACAGGCCTTGCTGATAGATAGGGTAAGGGGTGAGGGATAAGGAAGAATAAATGCAAGCTTCTCCGTTTTTTCCTCAAGCAGCCAGGTGAGTAATGGTGCTACTGTCTGGATGGGGCAGGCTTGGGGAGGAGCAGGGTTGGGGTGGGGGAAACTTCCTTTTCCCTACAATATCCGATTTCAGGGTGGTTATAGAAAGAATTCCAGCTGGTTAAATAACCCTCACTACGCAGTTACGGGCAGGCGAACGCAGAGCTTCTGAGTCTGGTGGGGGCGAAGATTCTGATAACTACTTGGCTTTCCTTAAGAATTCTTTTCTATTTATTTGTTTGTCTTTGTAGCTTTAAGAGCCGTGCAGTGTGAGGTTATTATAATTACTATGGCAAAGATCCCAGTTGGAAGCTAAAACACATCCGAAGGAGGAAATGGAGCTCAACATGTAGGGGACCCAGCCAAGCACTTTCCCCAAACCACACTCCATTCGCCACTCTGGAGAAGAGCCCCGAGTAACAAAGAAGAGGGAAGGAGGCCACAGGCGCTTGCTGAAAGAATGGCTAAAAGGAGTCAGGGATGGGGGTCGGTCCCGTGGCCCAGTGGTTAAGTTCGTGCACTCCGCTTGGGCGGCCCAGGGTTTCACCAGTTCAAATCTCGCGCGCGGACAGCACCACTCGTCAGGCCATGCTGAGGCGGCCTCCCACATGCCACAACTAGAAGGACCCACAGCTAAAATACATATACAACTATGTACTGGGGGGCTTTGGGGAGAAAAAGGAAAAATAAAATCTTTAAAAAAAAAAAAAAAAGAGTCAGGGGAAAGAACTAGACTGCCAGAAGGACTCTGAGAGCAGGCAGAAGGCGGAGGCCATTGGAAGCAGCTGCTGGGTCTCCTACAGGGAGAGGGAGAAGGAGGGGCATGGGGCGCCCAAGAGGACAGGGAGGGATTCCAGCCCATGCCACACCTGGACGCCTTCCTGCTCTTTCCTCTCCAGCCCCAGTTCCAGGAGTTTACCCAATCCATTCAATGCCCTCCCTCCCCAGGATGCACCCCCAAAGCTCAGAAGGAAGCTACTCTCTTCACCTGGGCTTCAGCAAGGCTCACGCACCTGTCAGGGCTTCTGGGCGATCACCTCACAGGAGCCCAGGTGGGACTGGCCAGCAGAGGGAAGCAGGGTCTCCAGCCAGGCTCTGTAGGAGCAAAGGACGGGCCGTCACAACACGACTCACGAGCACCTCTGCTAATTCCCACTCAGCCCAATTCCACTGACTCTGCTGTCCTGCATTTTCATGTTGTTTCATCTTTCCTCCCCGTTGTCTCCTCCAGGGGACCATAGTATTTTTGTGTGTGTGTGTTTGAGGAAGATTGGCCCTGAGCTAACATCTGTTGCCAATCCTCCTCTTTTTGCTTGAGGAAGATTGTCACTGAGCTAACATCTATGCTAAAGTTCCTCTGTTTTATGTGGGATGCTGCCAGAGCATGGCGCGACAAGCAGAGCTAGGTCCGCGCCTGGGATCTGAACCTGCACACCCCAGGCTGCTGAAGCAGATCACGCAAACCTAACCACTATGCCACCAGGCTGACCCTGGGGGCCCACAGTATTTGCTATCCAAGTACTGCTTCTTCCCACTCCCTCCCCCTAAAAAGGTAAGGGGTCTCAAGCTTAACCATGAGCTACCAGAGCTACCAAAGAGTCAATGATAAACCATACCTGGGTGTTACTTCACTTATTCACTCAATTATTTATTGAATTTATTTATTGAAATTTATTGAATTTATTTATTTATTGAATTTATTTATTCATTCGATTATTTATTGAGCTCCTACCAAGTATGATCATTAAGAAAGCTTCTGCAGGGGCTGGCCCAGTGGTGCAGCAGTTAAGTTCGCACATTGCATTTCTGGGGCCCAGTGTTTGCCGGTTCGGATCCCAGGTGTAGACCTATGCTCTGCTTGGCAAGCCATGCTGTGGTAGGCGTCCCACATATAAAGCAGAGGAAGATGGGCATGGATGTTAGCTCAGGGCTAGTCTTCCTCAGAAAAAAAAAGAAGGCTACTGCAGTAATCCAAGCAAGAGATGATGGAGATTTGGACCAGTGTGGTAGCAGTGGGGGTGACGAGAGGTGGTTGGATTCTGGATGTATTTTGAAAGGTAGAGTGAACAGGTTTCCCTGACAGATTGGATGTGAGGTACAAGGGAAGAAAGAAGAGAAGGATGCTTCCAAGGCTGTTGGCCTAAGTATCTGAAAGGGTGGTGTTGCCATTTTCTGAAATAGGACACACTGCAAAACAAGCAAATTGAAAGAACTATGGGCCAGCCCAGTGGCGTAAGTGGTTAAGTTTGTGTGCTCTGCTTTGGTGGCCCAGGGTTCACAGGTTCCAATCCCAGGCTCGGACATAGCACCGCTCATCAAGCCATGCTGTGGCAGTGTCCCACATAGAAAATAGAGGAAGACTGGCACAGATGTTAGCTCACCAACAATCTTCCTCAAGCAAAAAGAGGAAGATGGGCAACAGATGTTAGCTCAGGGCTGATCTTCCTCACCAAAAAAAAAAAAAAAAAAAAAGAAGAAGAAGAAGAGAAAGAAATAACTACATCAAGAACTTCATTTTTGTACATATTAAGTTTGAGATGCTCATTTAGACATTCCAGGAGCAATATTCAGTTAGCAGTCTGGAGTTCCTGAAAAAGGTCCAGGCTGGAGGTAAAAATTTTCAAAACCTTAGCCTGCCTTTCTCTGCTCATAAGCAAAAAGAAATGCTGGAATCAGAGGGAGCCTGCAGAACTTCAACGAACAAACATCAGAAAGTGGTTGGCACTGCCCCGCAGAGTTGGAGAGTGACCTCTGTCAGAGACTAAACGAGATAATGTATCTAAGTGTACTTTAGAGCTTCCTCTAAGCTTCTGTACAGATGGACACCATCATTGAAAGTGTCTGCAGTTGTCCCCTGCCCCACAGAGACTGATGTGGGAATAATCTTACGCCCTTGTAAAGTGGAAATGGACCAATGGCCGTCCCAGACCCCTTCCCTCCTCAGGGGTCCATATTACTATTGAAAACCAAATCTTTTAAACATTTTATTTTTTCCTTTTTCTCCCCAAAGCCCCCCAGTACGTAGTTGTATATTCTAGTTGTGGGTCCTTCTGGTTGTGCTATGTGGGACGCTGCCTCAGCATGGCCTGATGAGCAGTGCCATGTCCGCGCCCAGGATCCGAACTGGTGAAACCCTGGGCGGCTGAAGCAGAGCGAGCGAACTTAACCACTCGGCCACAGGGCCAGCCCCGAAAACCAAATCTTTACCCTTTCCTCCTTCAATAAACTTCCTTTCTCTCTCTTCCTTCACTTGGCCTATCCCTTCTAGTTACAAAACAAAAGTTGTCATTTGCAATAATGAAAATAGACAGAGGGTAGGGGGAAGGGAGTAGGGAAGAGGGTATGACCATACCTAGGAATGGCCAAACTCAAATTTCTTGTTCTGTGTATTTTTGTTAATTTTAAAAATTTGTTGTTTTGTTTTAAGATGTTTGCTGTCAGTATAATTATTGTTCTTTTGTAGGTTATTGGTTTAGGGGGATTTTTTGTTTTTTTAATTTTTTAAAATTTTACCTTTATTTATTTCTTTTTTTAAAGATTGGCACCTGAGCTAACAACTGTTGCCGACCTTCTTTTTCCTTTTCTTTTTTTTTTCCTGCTTTTTCTCCCTAAATCCCCCCAGTGCATAGTTATATATTTTAGCTGCGGGTCCCTCTAGTTGTGGCATGTGGGACGCCACCTCAGCGTGGCCTGACAAGCGGTGCCATGTCCGCGCCCAGGATCTGAACTGGCGAAACCCTGGGCAGCAGAAGGGGAGTGCGCGAACTTAACCACTCGGCCATGGGGCCGGCCCCTGGTTGTTAGTTTTTTTCTGTGTGGATGCTTGGGTGGGTTTTGTTTTTTGGGTTTTTCTTCTCAATGGACTATTTTAGAGTAATTTTAGGTTTACAGCAAAATTGAGTAGAAAGTACAGAGTTCCCGTTTACCCCCTGACTCCTATACACACAGAGCCTCTCTCGCCACCAATATCCCTCACCAGAGTGGTACATTTGTTATAATCGATGAACCTATATTAACACATCATTATCACTGTCAGTCCATAGCGTACATTAGGGGTCACTCTTGCCATTGTACATTCCATGGGTTTGGACAAATGTATAATGCTATGTGTCCACCACTATAGTATCATACAGAATAGTTTCCCTGTCCTACAGACCCTGTGCCTGTTCCTCCCTCCCTCCTCAATAACCCCTGACAACCACTGATCATTTTACCACCTCCATAGTTTTACAGAATTTTGCATTTTTCCAGAATGTCATATACTTGGAATCATACAGTAGGTAGCCTTTTCAGACTGGCTACTTTCACTTAGTAATATGCATTTAAGTTTTCTCCATATCCTTTCATGACTGGATAGCTCATCTTTTTAGTGCCGGATATTCCATGCATTGCTGTGCAATGTATACGTTGTATTGATGTACAGTTTGTTTACCCATTCACCCACTGCCTTCAGTGGCTGGTTGTTGATCTCAGTTGCTCTCTGGCTGCTTCAGAGATAGTCTCGCTGTTTTTGATCCTCTGCAGTTTCCCTATGAAGAGTGTAGGTGTGGATTTATTTTTATTTTTTAATTTTTACTTATTTATTTTCATTCTTGAGATTCATTCTGATATCTGAATCAGAGGATTCATATTTTTCATCAATTCTGGAAAATTTTCTCAGGCATTTTCTCTTTGAATAATATCTCTTTTCCACTTTCTCTATTCTTTCCTTCTGGAACCCGGTTGTCTGTATGTTATATCTTCTCATTATATCATTCATGTTTCCTAACATCTCTTGGTCTTTCATACTTCATTCTGAATGATTTCTGCAAATCTATCTTCTAGCTTATCAATTCTCATTTCAATTATATCTAATTTGCTTTATGACATGTTCATTTAGTTTTTAATATTTTTAAATTGTAAAAAACACATAACAGAGGCTGGCCTGGTAGCATGGTGGTTAAGTTCATGCACTCCACTTTGGTGGCACAGAGTTCGCAGATTTGGATCCGCATTGTGGACCTATGCACCACTCATCAAGCTAAGCTGCGGCAGTGTCCCATATACAAAATAGAGGAAAGTTGGCACAGATGTTAGCTCAGGGCCACTCTTCCTCAAGCAAAAAGAGGAAGATTGGCTACTGATGTTAGCTCAGGGCCAATCTTCCTCACCAAAAAAACCCACATAACATAAAATTTATCATCTTATCCCACTTTTTTTTAAAGATTTTATTTTTCCTTTTTATTCCCAAAGACCCCCAGTACATAGTTGTATACTTGAGTTGTGGGTCCTTCTAGTTGTGGCATGTGGGATGTCGCCTCAGCATGGTTTGATGAGTGGTGCCATGTCAGCGCCCAGGATCTGAACCGGTGAAACCTTGGGCTGCCAAAGCGGGAGCGTGCGAACTTAGCCACTCACCCATGGGGCCCGTCCCCGACTTATCCATTTTTAACTGTCCACTTTGGTGGTGTTAAGTATATTCACATTGTTGTGCAACAAATCTCCAGAACTTTTTCATCTTGCAAAGCTGAAACTCTATACTCATTAAACAACTCCCCATTTTCCCCTCCCCCTGGCAACAACCATTCAACTTTCTGTTTCAGTAGAATCTAACTGCTCAAGATACCTCATATAAGTAGAATCATACAGTATTCATCTTTTTGTGACTGGCTTTTTCACATAGCATGGTGTTCCCAAGGTGCATCCATGTTGTAGCATGTAACAGGATTTCTTTCTTTTTAAGGCTGAATAATAATCCATTATATGCATATACCACATTTTGTTTATCCACTCATTCATCGATGGACATTTGGGTTGCTTCCGTGTTTTTACTGTTGTGAATAGTGCTGCTATAAACATGGGTGTGAAAATGTCTCTTCAAGACCTTGTTTTCAGGGGCTGGCCCTGTGGCTGAGTGGTTAAGTTTGTGCCCTTTGCTTCGATGGCCCAGGGTTTCACTGGTTCAAATCCTGTGTGCGGACACGGCACCACTCATCAAGCCATGCTGAGGCGGCGTCTCACATGCCACAACTAGAAGGACCCACAACTGAGAATACACAACTAGGTACTGGGGGCTTTCTGAGAAAAAGGAAAAATAAAATCTTTAAAAAAAAAAGAGACCTTGTTTTCAGTTTTTGGGGCTATGTAACCAGGAGTGGAACTGTTGAATCATATGGTACTTCTATTTTTAACTTTTTGAGGAAGTGCCATGCAGTTTTCTGCAGCAGCTGAAACGTTTTACATTCCCACCAATAATGCACAAACGTTCCAATTTCTCCACATCCTCACCAATACTTGTTATTTTCTGCATTTAGGGTTGCATGAGGTTTGTTCGGGACAGAATAAAGCACACACATCCTGGATCAACAAACATCGACCCCTCAGTGTTGAAGTTCCTCATTTTGGAGGGAAGTTCCCAACCACCCCACTTGTGGCTAATTGTTCCCTGGCCAACCTGAGATCCCGACTCCCAAAGGGGCAGTTCTGTGGATGTGTGACAGTAAGTTGTGGGGCAGTGTTTCTCACAGCTTCTGGAGATCAGTCCCCAGAGAAACTTGAAAATAGAACTCTGGAGGAAATTTGGGGGGAGAGAAGGACCCCTGAGCAGCTGAGGACCACAGCTACTTCCTCAGGGTGACCACAGACAAGCTTGTTCTTCCCCTCCAAGGACGAGAAATCCTCTGCCATCCTCAGAGATGGGGCCCATCTGGAGGAGGACCCTAATCAGAGAATACACTCAGCCTTTAGAAAATGGTGACTTTCTTTGATGGAAAAAAGGCTGCACTGGGAGTCTAGAGCTCAGAACCCTTTGGCTCAGAGGCTGTGTGATGTTAAGTGAACTTCCTCCAGGAGTTTCCCTTTTCAGGGAATACAACTAATTCACCTGCTCTGGACGCAAGGCTGAGACGACAGCTCTCAGAGCTCTCTGAACGCCCGTTCGGATTCAGCTGTGTCTTGCTTTTCTATCATCTTTATAGAGCAGTGAAAAATCCAGTTTTATGAGATATCTTTGCATTACTATGTGGTTCTTTCCACCACAGCAAGCCAGGCAAAATATGACTGTGTGTGATCCCCACTCAGGGAAGTATGTAGAAGCGAAATGACTCTTGTGCTATGGTAGTGAGACTCCTGGGTGGGAAGAGGGAAAGGTGTGCAGGGCACGAGAGTTTCTTTTTGAAAAGTTAGTTCAACGTTATTGTTATATTTTCCATTTAATGGTAATATTTAGGCACAAATTTAAAACTATACAACAGATTCTTATCAATTATTCAGGTTTACATAAGAGAGCAAAATACGAAAAACTCACCAGTCTATCCTCCACCACCCAACAATTTGTCGCGTAGTGTTGTAGGCCAGGTACTCCAGGAAACACACTCTGCGACAAATTTGTGTGCAGGTGGTTTATTGGGAAGTACGCTCAGAAACACTGTCTGTAAGGGGGTAAGAGAAGCCAAATGAGGCGCAGAGAGAAGTTAGGTTGCAAAGCAGTTGGTGTTGCCACAAAGGCTGCATGTGGCATTCTTTTGGGGCGCTCTGAAGCTAGGATGGCTCTCTGTAACTGTCCCAAATTGGGGCAAAGGGGACATGCATTTGTACTGCGTAATAATCAGTCATTGGATGCAATCTGCCCCAGGGAGGGCCTTAAACTTGGCAGAGCAGCTACATGCAGCCAAGGGCGATGCCTGGAGAGGCACCCTGCATAAGCTGTCAGCAAGCAGCACTCCTGGCAACTGGATGAAGGGCCTTGGTCCCAAGGAAGGGCATCTGGATAACACCCCACAGTATCCAGGACACCCCTACATTCCTATTCCCCTCCCCAGAAACAAAAACCATGACAGTTACATGTGTATCCCTCCAGACCTGTGTTTTTTTAACTCATATACATATATTTTTTCAAACACAGGCATATATGTATGTACGTTTTCTTTTTCTACTTCAAGAGACTCATAAGATACGCATTGTTCTATTGCTTTGTTCACTTCTTCGGGGATCTTCCCATTGGGTACAAATAGCTCTCTCTCTCCCTTTTTTTAAACAACTGCGTAAAATTCCATATTGTGGATGTTTAACTTCCTCAAACGTTTTTTGACATCTATTGGAACAATCATATGGTCATTTTTTTTAAAGATTTTATTTTTCCTTTTTTCTTCCCAAAGCCCCCCAGTACACAGTTGTATATATTTTAGTTGTGGGTCCTTCTGGTTGTGGTACGTGGGACGCTGCCTCAACGTGGCCTGACAATCAGCGCCATGTCCACGCCCAGGACTGGAACTGGCAAAACCCTAGGCGGCTGAAGCAGAGCGCGCGAACTTAACCACTCGTCCCAGGGCTGGCCCCCATGTAGTAATCTTTAAGTTTATCTGATTCTCAAGATTGTTTGAACTGAAAATGCATGAACATGGCAAAGAACATTTTTTTAAATAGACAATAATGAGGAGAGTTGCCTTATCAAATAGCAAAGCATAATAAAAGGCAATAGTAATGGAGACGATGTGGTATGATTGCTGGAATAGACAAATAGATAATAGAATTAATAGAAAATCCAAAACCAGACTGCATGTATATATGAAAATGTATTCAGTTTGTAATAAAGGTGGCATTTTCAAAGCAGTGAAGTGCAATGAGTATTCAGTGCCTGGTATTGGGCAACTGAATATTTAGAAATTGTTATATTTTATTTCTTGCCATATACAAATAAAAATTCCAGACAGACTTAAGAGAGCAGTATAAAAAACCATTAAAGTATTAGAGGAAAATATGAAAATATTACACAAACTCAGTTTATAATGGAAGGTTTTCCCTAAGTATGAAATGAAACCCAGAAACAATGAAGGAAAAATTTGACCGTTTTTATTGCATAAAATTTAAAACCTTCTATGCAACGAAAGACACGCACAGCAAACAAAACACAAGATTAAAAGAAAGTGATAAATTGAGAAAATATATTTGAAATGCATGTAATCATCCAAATCACTAATACACAAGACATATAATCAATAAAGTAGAGATAGTGACGAACTGTAAAAGACAATAAAGATGTAATTTATAGAAGAGATACAAACATCCAACAAAGAAATGAAAAGTTACTCATCCTTGCTAGCAATCAGAGAAATGTGAATTAAAACAACATAATACAATTTTGGGGGGCAGAATTATCAAGAATGTAAACATCAGTAATATCTATCACTGGCAAGGCTACAGAAGAATGGGTGCTCTCTTTTATTGTTGAGCAGAAAATAAATTGGTAAAGCCTTTTGGAAGGGCAGTTTAGCAAGTTCTATGCAGAATTTAAATGGATATATCTTTGGCCCATAAATTCTATTTCTCTGAATTGAGCCTAAAGAGATACACCTACACAAGGAAGTACATGCAATAATCTTGAATGCAGCATAGTTTATAACTGCAAAAGATTTGAAATGATCTAAATATCCTTAATGAGAACATTTAGTCAAATTACAAATAGATTTATGCTATAAAATACTAAACTGTAGTTTAAAATGATGTAGAGATAGAGCTGACATTGAAAAGTCTTCAATGCATAGTGTTAAGAGGAAAAAACCTGAGCATATGTTTAAACATATGTACCCTTATTGAAATATATGTATGCATGCACGCATACACATACAATAAACTCTTATCAGTGGTTATCAACTTGGGAGGGACCAGCATTGGCCCTCGGGTGAGATGGCACTTTCACCTTTTACATGTATTTTTCTCTGTGATTTGAAGATTTTACCGTAAGCCTACATTATTTTTGTGATTTAAAAAACAATTTCCTTGGGGTCTGGCCCCATGGCCGAGTGGTTAAGTTCGCGCGCTCCGCTGCAGGCGGCCCAGTGTTTCGTTAGTTCGAATCCTGGGCGCGGACATGGCACTGCTCATCAAACCACGCTGAGGCAACGTTCTACATTCCACAACTAGAAGAACCCACAACGAAGAATATACAACTATGTATGGGGGGCTTTGGGGAGAAAAAGGAAAAAATTAAAAAATCTTAAAAAAATGATTTCTTTAAAAAATAAAAAATAAAAAACAATTTCCAAAAGGAAAAGGTAATATTGACTGGCAGGATACTACAAAGGATACAAAGAAGAAAAATCAGCTGTAATCCCATCATTAAGAGAAAACCTCTGTCGACATTTTAATGTAAATCTTTTCAGTTACTTTTCTTTGTATAACTAATTTTTTAACCTAGGAGATACAGACTGAACAGTATTTAAATTCCGTTTATCCTTCTTTCTTCACTTTAACTTTCTTTAGTTATCTAGTCTGGAATTCTTCCTCCCCCATTGAACTCACTATATTCATTCAGACTCCGCCTCTGGGTCACAGTCAAAGGCACTTCTCCTGCTGATCACGAGGCTTGAAATCCAGATCCTAGCCCCAGCGCACAGGTATGGCCCTGGGGGAGCCACTATCTCCTGGTGCTGTGAGCTCCAGACTACTTTGGCTCTCATGGGAAGGCTCGGGGATCAGACTAGGCGGCTGGGGAGCCCCTGGCTGTGGCTGACCTTGATTGTTGAAAAGAACTACTCAAAAGATAACAATTAGTAAAAGAAGTATCCCTGTGATGAAGCTCAGGTGAGGCGGGCACTGCTGCTGCCGAGAATCAGGACCCACACAGATGAACTTTGCTCCTTTCATCCAGGTTGCAAAACAGTGCGAGCTGCAATGAGGAAGTTTTCTGCACAACGTGCTCTCCGCAGTGGAGATACTTGACCCTTGAGCCTAGTTCAATGGGGACAGTGTTTACATGGACACCAACAGCAAATCTACACTGGGACCCTTGAACAACTCTTCTCTAGACTTCAACAATGACCACTAGGAGCAGGCCAACCTTGCGTAGGCCTTAGCTGCAAAACTATTCGCAGCGTCCTCCCAGGTCGAAGCCGTGGCTGCGCAGAACTGTTGGTGCTGGGTGAGCCAAACTGCGCATGAGTGAGCCGGCTCTTGAGTCTGGGGAAGGAGCCGCCGGTTGGATTACTCTCTGAATCTAATCTGATTGTGATCTTGCACAGTATGGGAGAATCCACAGTATCAAGAAGCTGTTGATAAATTTATAATCAGAGGAAATTAACATTTAGTATACAGGAGTCAAGAAGGGGACAAAAGCAGATTACAGAACCGAAAATGAGGGGGCTGACGCCATGGCGGAGTGGTTGAGTTCGCACACTCTTCTTCGGGGCCCAGGGTTTCCCTGGTTTGGATCCTGGGC
Organism: Equus asinus; assembly: GCF_041296235.1. Lineage (NCBI taxonomy): Eukaryota > Metazoa > Chordata > Mammalia > Perissodactyla > Equidae > Equus > Equus asinus. The sequence goes on along the minus strand of NC_091810.1, from coordinate 85,135,184 downwards.
GAGAACGTGGGTCCACTTGGCAAGCCATGCTGTGGCGGGCGTCCCACATAGAAAGTAGAGGAAGATGAGGGCCTGGCCCTGTGGCCGAGTGGTTGGATTCGCGCGCTCTGCTTGGGTGGCCCAGGGTTTCTGGAGTTCCGATCCTGGGCACGGACGTGGTCACTAATCCAGCCATGTTGAGGCTGACGTCCCACATGACACAACTGGAAGGACCTACAACTAAAAATACGCAACTATGTACTGGGAGGCTTTGGAGAGAAAAAGGAAAAATAAAATCTTTAGGGGAAAAAAAAGAAAGAAAGTAGAGGAAGATGGGCATGAAGGTTAGCTCAGGGCCAGTCTTCCTCAGCAAAAAGAGGAGGATTGGCAGCAGATGTTAGCTCAGGGCTAATCTTCCTCCGAAAAAAAAAAAAGAACCGAAAAGGCAAGTTACCAAGATGAAGTGTTTTAAAATCCCTTTCCAGTAATCATGTTGCAATAAATATATATGATAGACATATATGTATCTCGTATATATATTTGCTGTATGTATATCAAATTATTATGTTGTACACCAACTACAATGTTATATATCAGTTATATCTCAAAAAACCAGGGAAAAATAAAAAATAAAATCCCTTTCCATAAAGTAAAATGGTCCTCTGCCCTCTCAATCTGGACCCTAAAAGGTTGTAGAGGTGCTTTTAGCAAACATGCTTGTGGGTTTGTGCAGGAACACTTCTGCAGTGCTTGTCTTCGGAATGGCCAAGGTCTTCATGATTAAGGTCCAGACCTGCTACCTTTGTACATCGCCAGCTCTTCTACCATAGTGAGGAGTTTCGTAAATGTTTTTGGTTGATGGCAAAGTTGTTGAGTTTCTGCAGTCAAACGTGATTATTCCCCCAAAGAAGTGAGGAAAAGGTGCAAATAACCCAAAATAATTGGCTTTGTCGACGAAAATAATCCATAACCAATCTATAAGTGAAAATTTGGGTCAGTTTATTCTGAGCTGAAATCTGAGGACCATGGCCCGGGGCCTTTCTTTCCAAAGGAAGAAAGGGCACCAAAGAAGTGAGGTGTACAGAGTGGTCATATACCCCCAAGCAGGACGTTTCACATGTGATTGAAATGTCCCTCCCACAATAGTCACAAGATTGCCCTATCGGCACAGCGCTTGATGGACACAGCAGGTACTGGGTCTGCTCTCTCCAACGGCCTAGCAGCAGGCAAGCCTATTGTCTTGAGCTGGGCGGTCACAAGTGAGCGCAGCAATCAGTTTCTAGCCTAAGGAAAGATGCTTAATCCTTAAAGAAATGCCAACCTTGGGAGGGGGAGGGAAGTTGCACTTTTATCTCAAGGGCCTTTGCTCTTGCCATAGGGAATACCTAAAGCAGATATACAATGCATGCTCAACGCCTCGGTCAGGCCCTTTTGGAAAGACAAGGTCAGGCGGAATTAGGTTTACACCAAATGGCTTCCTCATATATTCCCTATATCCTATTACTTGCCATTGTTATTTGTCAGCTTCATGAATATATTTGGTTTTGAAGTATGTTGTGATAATTTTATGGCAAATTAGTCTTTGTATTCACTTTATTAGTAGTTCCTGAGCATGAGTTAATTAGTTAATCCAGGAATCTGTCCTCTCACTAAGGAAACTACAAGTGTCCCGAGAGGTTCCTTCCAACAGAAACTTCCGCTCACTGCCCCCTTGGGCAAATGTTCTCTCCTAGGGCTTTGACACTGGAACAAACTGAAAGGAGAAGTATGACCTTTGGTCTTAGTGGGCTAAGAATACAGTAGGGCTCTAAAGACCAAAGGGAACTTATTGTCCATGTATTAGACTCAAAAAGGGACACTGGGATTCAATTCCTTCATTAAATTATTCCTTTAACAAACATTTGCTGAGCACGCACAGTGTACTAGGCACTGTGCTAGATGCTTGCACATATTCATTTTATTCCACAGATGAGGACAAATTCAGAAAGTTTCAAGAAATTCGTTCAAGGTCACACAGCAAGGCCACAAGAACTAGGATTCCAGCCCCTGGGTCCTGACTCCAGTTCTAGTGCTTTATTTACTATTCCGCAGTTGACTCCAAGGCTTACCCACACCCAGTTTTAGGGATAAATGGAAAGAAAAAAAAAAAGATTATTTTTAAACAGATGAGGTTGACTCAAAAAGTGGAACTAACTTTATTTCAACTGAGTATTGAAACTTATTGATAGTTCCTGAGAACATTGCTGATAAGGGTGCAGACTGGAAAGGAGGGAGACTTCTCAAGAGAGAATGGGTGGGGGGACACACATCCCAACACACACACAACAGAATTCTCCCTGGACTGGAGAGGATGAACCTCAAACAGCCAATAGAAAGCTGATGGTTGAGGTGTTTGGAATGAATAAGATAAACACTCAGATTCTTGGCTGCAAGTGAAAGAAACCCAACTCAACCAGCTTGGACAACCACAGAGAGAGCCCCAAGGGCAACTGCAACTAAGACTGGCTCTCTCTTTTTCTCCTTCCTTCTCTTGTCTGTGCATCTCTCTATGTCAACTCCTCTCTCTTCCAGACAAGTTCCTACAAGTCAATGGAAAAATAGCTGCTGGCACTTTTCAGACCACATCTCCCAATTACCCCACTCAAGAACTGCACTCCTTCCCTTGGTGTCAGTTCAAACATTCTGGTGCAGGACTGGGGAGGTGG